>NW_026636887.1:1270792-2541584 GCF_028554395.1 Pezoporus wallicus | reverse complement strand
GCTCCACGCGCCGGAACCCCGGGCAGGGCTGCCGGGCCCGAGCGGCGGCAACGGGGAGGGGCGGGCGATAGTGGGGCGGGGCCGGGCAGGGAGCGGAGCGGAGCGGAGCCTGGGGCTGAGGCAGCCACGTACCGCGGTGATGGTGGGGAGTGCCCCGGGGGTGGTGCGGGAGATGCTGCCCGGAGGTGCGAGGGTATCTGCGGGCCCTGCTTCCCTGAGCGCACGACTGCTGGCAGCTTCCTCGGACTCTCGGTCCTGCCTCAGGGCTGTTGTGGGGCTGCGGCCTGCGGCGGTGGCGGGTGGCTTCTCTCACAACCCCTCAGGCGCTGCTGAGAGGACATGGCAGTGCTGTAGCCGCGAAATTCCCCGGAGTCACGAGGAGAACCGATGTGCAATTTTACTTTTTTTTCATTACTATTTATTTGAATTTTGCTGATTCATTATCTGGGATAAAACGTTGCGGTGCCCGCAGGAGCGCTGTATCCCGGTTACCGTGGGGTGATGCGGCATTTGTATAGTGTTGGAAGGCAGTTTGCTGATTGTGCTGCTGTTTAGTAAAGACAAACATAAAAACTAACTAAAGGTTATGTGGAGCTCCAAGTAAGTTTTTTTTTATTTTGTTTTGTTTTTTTTTTGTTTTGTTTGTTTGTTTTTGTTTTTTTTTTGTAAAGTAGTCAAAGGAAAAAGTACTTTTTTTTAAGGTTAGTTTCTAGCTTTCATGGTCACATACAAGCTTCCAGAGAAAGCTGAAACCAAAGACGACAGAGAATTTCTTTTCAATAGATGTCTTAGTTGTAGTATCTGACGTGTGGCTTTAAGCTATTTTAACCAGCAATAATGGTACAAGCTGGTTGGTTACTTGAATATCACTTTGCTTTCCTCAAGCAAGTTTCTGTTCAGAGAGTTACATCAGAGGAAGCAGGTGAAATTTCTCTGACTACGTGGATGTGTTCACTGTAAAGCAAGGAGGATTTTGGCTTTTGAGAATTGTTCTATTTGTGTGATGTTTTTGTTTCATGGGTCTGCTGAAATATCTGAATATCACACATTAATCTTTGAAGTAAACCTGGCATTTGTTCATTCTTAGCAGAAATGGGGAGGGTGGGTTGCTAGCAAATAGTGGCACTTTACGCTTTTTCCCCATTTTATGTGCTACCATCAGCAGTGACTTTCAGCTCGTCAATAACTTAGAGATGTACAGAATTTTTATGCAAGTAAAGTACTAAAATAAACCTGAAGAGCACCATCTTAAAAATACATATTCTCAAAAAAAAAAAAATTAGTCAAAGCTGTACCATATGTAGTTAGTGTGCAACTCAGTCTGCTCCCCTCTTTTGCTTTCAGTCATGAGTGAAAATTTTACATTTTTATATCCAGGTACCATGTGCTTGACTTTCTTGGAATGCTGCTGGTGTCTGGCAGCCATATTCAGGCTTTTTTAGAATTACATAAGGCATAGACTGTTTTTAATGTAGGGAGAGAATTATTCTGACAAGGTGTTTTTTCACTTGTTTAATACCTAATTGCCCATTTTAATTTAGTTTCCCATCTGTATATCATTGCTGACGCATCTCAATGGGAGAGGTTTGTATTCCTGCCAGCACGTTCAAATAAACAGACGCTGGATATGTCCTGTTCCAAGTATATTTTGAGATTAAATTCTGAAAATGTTTCAGATTTCATTCAATAAACTGGCTGTATGTTAAAATTTGGAAACGTGTATTACTAACTCTGAAAAGTTCTGCTCTTTTCTGTAGCCTTGGTCTTAAGAGTTATACCACAAACAAGTCATCTAATTGGTAGGTACATTAATTGTACAGTTGTACATAACTCAGTGATGTGCCCTGGCAAGTAGGGCAGGTTCTGCAGGAAATACTGGGATTTGAGGAAGGTGTGCCAATCATCTTTTGACAGACTTTAAAGCAAGACCATGAGGGAGGAAAGAAAAACCTCATTTTGGTTACAGTTTTTAAAATGTGACTGTACTGTGTCAATTGTGTGAGTACAGTTGTTAGGATACAGGGTTAAGGTTGTGCATCTTACTGAGCCTTTGCAGATCTGAACATACTGAGATTTTTTGAATTTTAATTCTGAGCATCTCAGATTTCTGATACTAGTTTGCTTATAGAGCTTGTTACAATAGTTTTGCAATATATTTATTTTACAATGGTAATATGCACACTCAACACTGATTCCCCTTACTGTATCTTAAGTTTCTGATTTGTAATAAATAGAGCTTTGTTTTGCTCTGGGTAATACTGCTGTTGTTCCACAAAAGTAAAGGCAAAAAGTAGAGCTGCCATGTTGAAAAATCAGTTTGTCACAAGACCTCTTGAGACAATGGGGTTTGGTTGTTACAGTAATGAATTAGCCTCTCTTGGGATCTAAGCTTTTACAGCAGTTTATCTGGATTTGCTGTGTTAAATAGACTCACATCTCCGTATTAGGAACCATCTCAGCTGTTTGCAACTGAATCTGGGGATGGAGCCAAAGGGAAGGAGGAAGCAGCTGCTGCCACATCCCGGGACTCTGATTCTCAGGGGTGCACATAATTTGCAGATCCCTTGGAAACAGTTGAAGACCAGGGCTGCACATCTTCCCTAACAATCACTCCTCTGCTGTAAAATAGGTTTGAGGCCTGGTAACATTTAAATATCTGCGGGTGGCTAGATCTCCATGTGCCTATGGTGCTCCATCCAGGTTCAGCTCTGAATATTCACAGTGTGGATGTGCTTCTAGCTCTGCTCCTGAGAGCCAACAGAGCTGTTTCAGTCCTGACAGCCCTGAGCCATTCCCCACCTCTCTCAAATCAGGCCTGTTGAGGTGCAGAGCCAAGCCAACAGTCCCCTTTGATTTCACATGCAGCCTTAACACACCTTAGAGGCTGAGGATACTTGCTGTGTCTTCTGCCTGATGTTACACCCAGAAGTTGGATGCTGGGATTCAAATCTCCTTTCTGTCTGAGCTTGCATCTTTCTGCAAAATAAATGCTCTAGCTGCTGCAGGGTTCTCTCTGAGTCAGATGTTTCTGTTTTGCATGGAAGCCTCCCAAAGTGAACAGGAGATGACATGACCTAATACCTTGCTGGTGCAGGCACTGACATAGATAGAAAAGTACTGGGGTTTTCATTCTTTCTCTAATTAACACTAAATAATTATATGCAAAGGATGAATTGGAATTGAGTGTAAGAACTCATCAAATTTCAGTTGCCAGCAATTACCTTAGTCACCATGTTAGAGATTTCACCCGCTCATGTCTCAACCCTGCCACAGTTGCAACATGTTGAGGGGAAGAATGAGCCTACCACCTGGTACAGGATGTGTTTGATCAAATCACATTAGGCAAGGGAAGCACTTCAGTATTCTGAGTGTTACTCAGTATTCTGAGGTGTTCAGGTACAGACTCCTCCCCATTCCCACTTCATGAGAGAGGGTTAGCTTCAGAATTTAACTTCTAGCTTATAGTGGGGATAGATTATCCTTGAATGAGGTAGATGTCAAGATATACCTAATTCCTGCCATTGCCTTTTGTCTCCATTTCCTTAACACTGGTTCTAGTTATTCCCATGAAAGTGTAAATCAAAACGAGTCCTCAAGAAAGAACGGTTTCCCACTCCCTCCCAGCCTCATCCCAGGCCATTCATTCTTACTCTTCTTGCCTGGTCACGTGTGCTGGGGTGGCTTCATGGTGGAGTAATTCAAGGAATAAATCTGGCTGAAAACTATCCCACAAAAGCATTTTTGAGCATTTACCTGAGACAGGTTCCTGTGCCACCTCTGTCAATCTTGTGCTGGTGCAGAGTGGAGGTGGTCTCTCACAGTGCAGCACCTGCTGGTTAAATGGGCCATGGGACTGTGGTACTGCATGGGGAGCCCTGGCCACTGCATGTGGTCCTTAGTGCATTCTGGAAGAGAAAGCTGATTTCCAGGATTTGGATTTTGTTTACCATGCCCTGTACTGAGACTTCCATAAAGTGCCTGGGTAGCTACAAGCCTGTGTAAGTTTTTTGGTGGATCTGTTTCATAAAGATTTTCAAAGAAGGTTCAATCCTAGTAATTTTTGATTAGCACAGAACAGTTCAGCGTTGACAAAGGTATCAGCTCCACGCAATGAGCACTTCGGCATTCTTATTCATAGAAGAAAAACACACACCCATCTTTTAGTTTTGGTAACAAATTTTCCTTCCTGGACAATGTGTCCTCAGCTTTGTCTTCATGAAGTTATTTACCTGGTTGGGTCAGTTTGCTATGTTCATTTCTTGATCAATATAAGAAGATAATTGTATACACGTACAATTATGAGATCATTAGTCAACAACAGCTGGCTGTTACTCTCCAACATAATTGTATTTCAAATATGCCTGTCAAAGTTAGAAGTGAAAATTAATGAATCCTTATTGTTCTCTGTCACAGTCTTGAGTCCCAGCCAATGGTTTTAGGCTATGCTGTCATTTACAAAATCATTAAAAATTGTCAGAAATGATATCCACATGGAGAGCTGTTCATATATTGCTTTAAACACTTTCTCAATAATGTTCCTGAAAAAACTGATTAGTCCTGAACATTTAAAAAGTTAGGGTTCATTTAGCAAGACCCTGGCCTCAGCAAAAAGCTGCAGCTGAAGTTCAGTACCAGTCAAGCCTCAAACATCTTGTGGTTTTCTGTGACAAAATTATTAGTAGGCTTGCTTTTAAAAGATATATTTCCTTGAGAATAGAGGCACAAAACCAAATGCCATACTCACTTCTTCAATGTAACTAACAAATGTTTCTCAAGTTTGCTTTTTTTGGTATGAAAAGAAATAAAGAAGAGAATCACAGCATGTGACAGCAAACACCTCCAATGAAAGAAGGCTCGAAGGACATGGGCATAAGTAATGAGCACAAGGAACAATATGAGGAATGGCCACCAATTATTGTAAGGAAAGCTGAACTTAGCACAAAGGGTGTTGAGGGTGACCTTGGTTTTAGCTATCCAGCTGTAGCAGTGGGGTTTTGAGTTGTGTAAACAGCTTTGCCTGCAATAATCGGGAGAGAAAAAGCATGGGTGGAGAAGTGTGTAGGCGACTCAGCCAAACCTAGAAGTATATAAGCAAAACAACTGAGAAAATGAACTTTGAAGAGAGCAACTGAATTGACTTGAGCTGGTTTCAGCTCACGTATTCCTCCCCGGATATTGGCGTGCCCAGTATAACAATGAGCATACAGGGACTGGTAGTGGCAATCAGGTTTGTATTGAGATGCAACCGTATATCACAATTGCTATATTGCACTTGTGACTTTAGTACATTGCTGTATTGCTCTGCTAAATCAAAATCCTGTGAAACATTGAATATCTACAAATAAGGAAATCTGGTATTAAACATGAAGCCCTCCTTGTTTGGAATATCTCAAAGAACCTGCTCAGAGAGTGTTTGGCTCTGACACATTCCTAGTTGTAAGAAAGAGCCTTGAGGGCCACCACAGACCCTTAACGTGGCTGTCACTTTACCCTATAGGAAATACTCCTCTCTGAATTCCTAGTTCAGAATCACCTGAATAGTTGGAGGCTGTGTTCCAATTGCAGAGTGACTGTCCAGAAAATTACTTTCCCTAAGAAAATTAAATATGCAATTTTTGGCCCACATGGGGGAGATGAGACTGACATTTAAAGGAATGAGAGAATGTAATTGTCTCATTAATTTACAGTCAAGGTTTTGCAATGGTATAACACAAAATGATGAGACTAGAGCAAATGTGGCTTTTGTGATCTGTTTTTTAGTGGGACAGCATTCAAAGCAAAGGTAATGTGTTCTGTTTAAGACCATGAATGAAACTGAAACAGCTGCGCTTTCTGAGAGCCATATCTTCAGCAGCACAGATGTAAGAAAGCCTGTGGGTTCTTTTATAACTATGCTGCATAATGAGCAAAGAAATTGATGGTTATAAGTATACACTTGCTATTTCTAGAGCTGAGCATGCCGCTCATTTTTCAGTTTTCTCCGAAGCTTAAAACAGAGTTGAGCCTATTCCCAGACTTGGCCTTGCATAACATGCAGAGATTTGCAATAGAAATACAAGAATTAGTAGAATGAATTACAAATGGAAATGTATGTATGTAAAAGCATCAGAAGAAACAATACCAAGCAAAGGTTGAAAAACATCATGTACTGATAACCAAGGACATGGTTAACATCAGTCAAAATAGGTGAACATCAAGGAGCGTGTTGCTCGTAGCAAGACCAGAAGGCCTGAGCTCTGGTGGAGCCACAGCACGATGATGTTCAAGCAGAAGACTTGAACTCTGATAAGAGGAGGATGGCAGAAAGGTTGTCACCACAAAGGTACCCAATTGAGAATACACAGATCATGGGTAGCAGCGTTCCCAAAAGTTTATGGAGGAGGAATCTTTAAGTAAGATTCTGAGGCAAAAATTCATATCATAGTAACTAACTCACAAAATGTATAAAACCCTTTATCAGCAAGAGATATCCAAGAGGTTTAGTTAGAAGCTGATAGTTGATGTCCCTTGTTCCCTGTGCCATGTATAAGTGAAACTGTCCAGACCACTGGGGCACACACATTTTGGTGCAGGAGTATGTGTGAGTGTGGGAGAACAATATATGAGATAATGAATGTAAGTGACATTGTAAACAAATTTGTGAACAAAATTTGTTTTGTTCAACGCTGATTTTTGTTGTATTAGATTACCACAATCAGAGGAATTCTGTGTTAATAGAGTGGTTGCCCAGTCAACATTGCAGCAGTGTTTTTTCAGTAAAATGAATGTCACTTCAGGGTTTTTAGACTTTTAATTAGTTGAAATTTGTAAGATACCACAGCTTTGTTTCATTTTAAGTTTATGAATGTAAATTGTCTTGTGCAAGTTACACTGTGTCATGGTTTAACCCCAGCTGGCAACTAAGCACCATGGAAGCACTCACTCTTTCCCCCCTGGTCTGATAGGGAAGAGAATTGTCAGGGTAAAAGTAAGACAATTTGTGAGCTGAGATAAAGACAGTTTAATAGGTACAGCAAAAGCAGCACGTACAAGCAAAGCAAAGCAAGGAATTTATTCATTCACTTCCCATTGGCAGGCAGCTGTTCAGCCATTTCCAGGACAGCAGGGCTCTGCCACAGGTAATGGACCTTCCTTCTTCCTCCCCCAGCTGTACATGCTGAGCATGATGCCATATGCTATGCGATGTCCCTTGGACCAGTTGGCGGCAGCTGTCCTGGCTGTGTCGCCACCCAACCTCTTGTGCACCCCCTCAACCTGCTCTCTGATGGGCTAGGGTGAGAGGCAGAAAAGGCCTTGACTCTGTGCAAGCACTGCCAGCAACAGCTAAACATCCCTCTGTTAACACCACCATTTTCATCACAAATCCAAAACATAGCTGTTGGAAGCATGAAACAGTAAAGAAAAAGCAAAAGCTCAAGGTGGGCAATGAGGCACAGCGTGACTGCAACAGGCATGGAAACGAGATGGAGGTCTGGTGGTTTGTCTTACTTTGGCTCTTGGGAGGAATATGAAGTGGGGCAAAGCCGCGCAGTCCCATTCTGTTATTAGCTTGTTCCTTCTGCATGGGGTCATATTGCAAGATTTTGCAAAAAATGGTTACCAGTACCTGCTGCCAAGTACAACTGGTCTGTACAACATGTCCAGAAAGTTTGATCACAGTCCACCCACAACACTGCGTGCAATAATATTTAACAAGTTATAAAAATACCCTGATTTCGTACCAAAGTGGGGGACGAGATTTTGACACCATATCACAGGGACAGAGTGATGGGTTTGTCCTTCTTGCCATCCCTGGAAGGGATGCCTTTAGGAAGAATCGTGTCTTCAGCTATGCTGAAGTGTTTTGACCCAGGAAATTAAGCTTGTTATTAACAATCATAGTGTTAGCAGTATGTAGCTACTCTGCAGTTAATGCATTTATCACCAGAAATCCGAAAGAACCACATATGTTGCATATGTATAAACCATATTAATAGCCCCATACCAGCTACTGTGGCTAAAGCCAGCACACACTATTACAGATTTAAGTACAGTAATTCATGCTTATTTATGATGGAATGTAAATCATTCATCCTTACAAGCTATTTCTGAAAATTTGCTGTATCATCTTCTTAAACTCTAAAGCTCCATCTTAGAAAGGCTAAAAAGTGTATCATATATCTGTCAACCTATATGAAATATATACATATTCCCCATAATGGAGCTCATGAGCTTCTGTTTGATAAATGTGGGTCTTTTTTCATTTAGAAGTAAATATACAAGGTGTTTGAAACTATATTTTCTTAGTCAAAAGCTACACTATAAGCCAACTAGAAATATTTCCAGACTTTCCTGTAACCGCTTGTACAACATTGTTTGGCAATGATTTTATTGTGTTTTGTTTTGAGCCTGAACTGAAATGGAGACATAATCTGAGCACTGAAGTTCTAGTTCTTGTCTTTAAGGGGCAATCTGAACACTAAGTATCTTTCTTTGGCTTACACAAATAGGAAAATGGGCAGCAGCTATTAGATTCCAGTAGTCAGGATTAAGAAATGTGCTTTAACTACCAGCTTGTCCTGAAAGAAAAGAAACAGAAAGCTGCATCAAGTAAGAGAAGTTACTGTGAATTTCCTTTAACTTAAGGGGTGTCTTTTGTGAGAAATCTCTCCAAACAGGAGCAGCTCTTTTCTTGTAGGTAGTGAGGTCCATATCTGCCACCTAAGTCTTTGCTGCTTCTTGTGCATCATGCAGTGGCACAAGTACTCAGTGGGCGTTTACCTCCATTTTAGAACAGCTACAAACCTCATACAAACTAATTATTATGTCTAGCAACTTTTTGCATCTTGTAAGTAATTTCCATGTTTTTTTTTAATGACTGCTTGAACACATTAGTAGCCCTCAGTGGGCATATTGCTGTTTCTCTTCAGGGTCATAGAGACAGTGAAGTGACAACCTAGACTGATAAGAGAAAAGGAAATGCAGGAGAAAACTACAAGGTCCTGTACAAGGGCCTTGTCTTTTGTTTTCCGTTTTCCAGTGGGTGACAAAGAACAGCATAACCTCTTCCTGACTTTTATGCTACTGTTGTCTCAGGTTTCAGTGTTTTATATGCATGCACAGACATCTGGTACATTTTCTGTTGAGATTCCCATCAGCTAAAGAGTATCACAGGCACACTGTTCTAACTGTATATCATGTATGAGCCTTTAACATCGTTTCTTGAGCAGCACAAGGCTAAAAGAACATCTAGCAATTGAGGGAAGTATTTCACAGAAGAAGGCTTGAATGACACCTGGAACTATTTAGTTTGGTTTTGAGCTTAAATACTCAAGCTATTTATTTTGCTTGTTTGTTCTTAAGTTGCTCTCTAATTCCATTCATTTTTTCTTACTCTTCAATTTTCTCAGAAAGACAAAGATGTGGTTAAATAGGAATTTCAAAATAGTTTGTAAATCCATTAGTAGCGTTTTGCTAGAAGGACAAACTACTGAGAATTTCCTGGAAAGTTTTTAACTGCTTCCAGGAAATGCCTTTCATTAAGAGCTGCAGAGCTCCTTTCAGGAGTTAATGAGGATACTGGGCTCACAGAAACATTTCCTAGGTTACCTTAGAAGCACTTGGAAACTATATTTCAGAACCTATGAGTGGCTGATGGCTCCAGTTGATCTGGTATTCTATCTCTCAGTGAAGCCCATTGTCAGACACTAAGGGAGGAGTAAAATCAGGGCAAACATAAATTATGTGAGTTATTCCCTGAACTTCTACTATTTTCAGCTCAAGAGGCCTTCTGAACTTGATAAGACCTGTCTATATAGTAACCTTAAACGGATCTGTCTTCCAAATACATATTTAATCTCCACTTGAAACTATATGTTGGCAGTGGTGGGGTTACAGCTATCTAGTATGTGTTTTTTCTTTTCATCAGATTTTAAAATATGAATAACTCTAAAGCTAAGTGTTTCAGACTCCACAAACCCTTTAAAGACATAATAAGTTGAGGATAAAATGGCTTGGATATGTTTTTGTTTTGCAAAACATAAAAACCGGCACCCCTCAGTCGTTGCTTTTAATGTCATGAAGTAGATATTTGTTAAAGTTCTCCTCTTTTCTCCTCTTGAGGGCAGCAGACATTCAGAACTAAAAGTTGCTCATGTTTCTTAATGGTGTCATAAAGAATATCCTGAATCTGTATTAAGCCAGTGTTAGCTTGTCCTTTGGCCCCTATGGTTCAGCATACAGCTCTACTTACAACTCTGTATCTCTTATGCTAAAGGGCGAAGCCTGAAAGCTTAAGTGGAAAATGCAGTGTATGAAACCAAGACTTCACTTTATAAACCAACTAAAAACAGAGTAACTGAGATGTAGAAACATATCCTACATTTCATAATGTCTCCACTGTTTGTAAGGTCAGGTGAAAAACTGTGGTCATCCACTAAAAATTCAGCAGGTTTTTTGTTTGTTTGTTTTTCTTGTGCATTGTTGCAGTCATGTGTGATAAAGTTTAACATGTCCTCATAATAATGGAGCTCAAACAAAGGCTTTGTGAGAAGCCTAGTTGCTGTGGACAGCTCTGGTGATTTGTGAGCGTATTCACACATGCCCAGCCAAGAAGAATGATATCTCTGGCTATGTTCTGTCTATTGTGTCTTCCATGGATGTAGTGCTCTGCCTTCAAACAGAGAGAAGGAAAAAACTACAAACAAGGTAAGAAAAACTGCCAGCATAGGTGCTGGGTCTGCCTGTGTATTGTTTGTATGTCTCCCATGTGGCTTCATTCTTGTGTGGGCTTATGCGGCAGAACAAGTAAATGCAAATGATTGCAGTGGTCAGTAGGTCTGCAGCAGGATTCAGGAATTATTTCCATACCTCAACACAACACCACCTTTTGATACTACTTGTACTGGTGCAATGTGCTGTACCAGTGATGGGCAAACTCTCTAAGCTGTCATGAAATTCATGTAAGCCTGAAAGGAACAATCTTTCTTTCCTCATTCATTAAGGAAAGAACTATCAAGAACAGTTTGAAAACTAGTGCTGTATTTACTACTGAAGATCACTGACTTCTGTGTAATCTTTGAATGAAGCTAGAGAAAAGAGTAAATTAGACAAGTGTAACCTTTCAGGCTGACAATGCTACAAATGCACATTAGTATATCTCATTTTATTGCTACATTGGTATTATTGATAGAACTCTGATTCAGAACTTTTCTGTTTGCCAGAATGCCATTCTGACCCAGGAATGACCTGCTTCCCTTGAATTTACTTTGTGTCCTAGAACACAAAATGCCCTCAAACTTTGAAAGTGATGCAGAGCTCCGGGGAACAATTGAAAGAGTTTGGTTGTCCTCTGCTTGCTCTATGGCTTATTTCCAGCTCTGAGGAAAACTGGATAGCATTCTCAGTGTGGTGTAGCTGGTTTGTACTGAACTGCACTCTACAGGAGTACTTACAGTTTTGTAGCACAAACATATATACTGTGGATGCGTTATCAAAATCCCATACGTTAAATCCTCAAGTAGTTTACATATACTTAGATTCTTCACTCGTGGTGATATTGACCAGTTCATCATAAGGCACAGAAAATTTAGGGAAGGGAACCTGAAGGAATATTGTGTCGACTGAAAGAATGAAACTTGTAATGGTATGAGAGGCAGTGGGTTTTGCATGCCCATGCAGGTTTATGAAGGAGACTTGACCATGCAGGGTTGTGTTATATGGCGTGCAAGGTGAACTGCATCTCGGCTGATGAAAAAGCATATGGTTCAGTGTTCCGTCTAGCTGTATGGCTGGACTTAATCCATCACTTTCTGGGATGGCTAACTTGTTAGTAGCTGTTAGTAGTTGGGCAAGAAAAAAGCTAAATGTTTCTTGCCCATCTGTAAGACTGTTGTTGGATCATGAGGACTCCCCTTCTGCCTTTGTAATTCCTTGAAGGGAGGCCAGAGGAGAAGACCTGCATTGGATGGAACAGCAGTTCATCCCACATAGGGTTGGGAAGCAGAGCTATCCCTTATCCAGTTGTAGTGCCATATTCTCTCTTTTGGTTGGGGAGCTCAAGGAATGCTGCTGATCAGTCCTTGTTGGGAATTAAGGCGCTGGTGGCCATGTGTGGAAGCAGTCAAGAAGGCTGGGTGCCAATGCTGCACTGGGGGAGCCAGTGAAATCAATATTGCTTCCCTGAAGTCCTTCAGAACTGTGGCCATGGAGCCTCCACCTAATCTCGGGGAAGCCTTCCTTTTCTTTCCCAGGCAGATCTCTCTTCCACCAGAAGAGCAATTTATGTGGACTAGCCAAGGAAAGGTTTTCAACCATATGGTCTAACATGCCCTGAAGGATTAGTTCAATAAAATGTTGTTCACGTCTGCTTGATGCAATTTATGGCAAGCCTCAGGGTCCTCCTTCTGTTTTCAAGGGTATAAAACTCTTAACTCCTTGATAATTCTGGCTATTTTACCATTTCAAATGTTACATTTTACTGGATTAATATATGGCATCATCCTATGCCAAAATCAAAAAGGCTTCTTCACCTGTATGAGTATCTTTAAATACCTTCTGAATTTCTTCTTCTTCCCTCCATTAGTGTTGTAGCATTTTTTGCTCTAATGATTCAGAATTATACAGTATGCATACACAGATATATGTTTGTATTTTAAATTTTAAATTCTATTAAGATGCATGCAATGTAAATAGAGAATAATAGCATCTGATACCAAATCTAAAAAATGCCTTTCAGATTAACCATGCAAAGTATATAGAAATAATTAACTTTACGGCCACTAGATGTGACTGTTGCTCTATGTGAGCATACTTGAAACATTATTCATTGCTCTAAGTCGTCCCTTAAAAAATATTGTAGGATAACTCTGCAGCTTTCTAGTTCTGTGTCCTTAATTCTGTACTTTGAATATTCAGCATTTCTGTAAAAAAACTACACCTTGGATGTTGCAGAACAATGAAAATAAATTATTTCATTATTCTGAAGTCTTAGCAATTAGGTATTTGTATTAGAAGAAAAACATTCTTTCTGGAAAAATAAATTGGTTGTAGAAAAATAAATTAGTAGATCTTTGTGTGGAAGATCTACTGGATGCTCTTTTTTGATTTGATTAGATGCTCAAAATATTTTACAGTTTTACAGAACTGGGAAATTGGAAAAGGCCTTTTCAATTGCTAATTTACTTATCCAAACTTCCAAATAATCCTTAGATCTAATCAATAATTAATTCAATAAATTTATTGATATTTTCCATATCACACCAATGGGATGTCTGACACCTATTTGTCCTGTTCATATAACTAGCCCAAAATATCTTCTGGAGTCAGTCTTCAACTTGCCCTTGCCTATGAATTCATGAGGAATATGGTATGGATCAGGAAGGTGCAATCACAAAGGGGAATTGCAAGTCATTGTGATGTGAAAACAAGCTCAAATGGGACTCTGAGACTTTTGAATCCTCAAAAATAAAGGAGTTATATTCTGTGAGCCTTAAGAGACCATGAGGCATGGGCATAACATACTGGTCTTTAAGTCATTACATATATCATACAGATTTTAAAATGTTTTTGGTTGATAGAACAGTCAAAACTTCAGAGAAGACTATTTATGCTTATTGTGTCTTATCCTACCACCGCACACCACACTGAACAGTCTGAGTCCCATCTCCTTCATGACCTCCCCATAGGCACCAGGGTATCTGTGAAGTGTCCCCAGAGCCACCTCTGCCCCAGGCTGGACAAACCCTCTGCCCCAGGCTCTTCTCAAGGGCACTGCTCTAGCCCTGACTGTTACTGAACTTACCACCATTGATCAATGCCTTTCCTGTACTGGGGGACCCAAATTGGCCATGTTATCTAGATGTGGTCTAGCAAGTGCTGAGCAGAAGGGGATGACAGATGCTTCCCCCATCTTCTGGCCGTGCTCCCGATGATGCAGGCCCGGATGGTGTTGGCCATCTCTTTTGCTTGGGGATGCTGGTGGCTTATGTTCAAGTAATTGGTTGGAAAAGGAAACACAGTATAGAAATTAGTTTTCAGCTCCTTAAAAGGAAAGAAATTGTGAGTTCTGCATAGATCTGTACTGGAACATGTGCGTGTGCCTGGAGAAAGGGTTGTGGCAAGGTAAGGTTTCACGTAATACTAAATCATTCAGGGAAATGATGGCAAAGAAAGAGAGTATCATATATAAAATATGTAATTATACATATATATGTATACGTACATGTACTCAGAAATGCCAATTTTGATTTTTCTGTATGCTTTGATGAAAACATTGAATTGATGCCTGGCAGAGTGTCCTGGGTTCAGCAGTAGCAGTCATGTTTCTCCTTCGTGGTAGCTGGTGCAGTGCTGTGTTTTGACTTCCAGCCTGGGAACAGTGCTGGTGAAGCCGATGTTTTTGGTTGTTGCTAAGTGATGTTTACCCTGACCAAGGACTCTGTGAGGCTCATGCTCTGCCAGGGAGGAGGGGAAGCCGGGAGGAAGCAGAGATGGGGCGCCTGACCCGGGCTAGCCAGGGAGGTATTCCATACCACAGCACGTCATGCCCGGGGTGGGGGGTGACTGGGAGTTACCCGGAAGGACACAGGCTTCCGGGTGGGACTCGTTTCTTGGCCGGTGGTATCGTATTCTCTTCCCTTGTTATTTTCCCTTATCATTGTTGTCGTTGGTGGTAGTGGTGGTGATTTGTGTTGTACATTGGTTGCTGGACTGTTCTTGTCTCAACCCGTAGGAGCTGCACTCTTTCAATCCTCCTCCCCGTTCCTCTGGGAGAGGGGAAGGGGAGAGCCCCGGGGGGGGGGTGGGGGGGGTGCCCTCGGTTGCTGTCAGCCCGGCACCACTCACTGGGAGTGAGTGAACAAGCTGTCTGGCTAGGGTTTAAACCATGACACAGAGATAAAAACCTAAACGTTAAGAGTTATTATCAGAAGGTACAGAGAGTAGGACAGAACATTGTTATGCCCTAGTGACATGGTTCATTACATGCAGTTCTACTCAATTCATCTCAAAAAGGAGAGAATACAAAAATATGTCCAGACAGGAGAAATAAGAAAACAGAAATGGAAGAAGTTCAGAGAACAGCTGCAAAGCTGAGCAAGTTCATGCATTTCTTAGTAAACTGGGATGCTGGAAGCTGTCTGAGAATGAGAAATGAGGGGAATAAGGCAGAAGACTGTAAATAGATGAGTGGTGTGCTGAGGGTGAATTGGAATAAGTTCCTCTCTATCTCCCAGTACAAAACCTGGCATGCAGCAAACAAAAGTGGATGTATATCTTTGTGTGCAGGATCCATTTTCATGGGCTAAACATTTATGGATTCAGAGACCTCATGATTCTTAGCCAAGTAGCAGTTATTAAATGCTTATAGACCACTAAGTGTACAGGCCACAAAAAGTTAGAGAGCATATTGGATAGGAGAAACATCCTACATGTTTGTCCTGTTCTTCCATACTTCCTTGAGCATCTAC
This sequence comes from Pezoporus wallicus, assembly GCF_028554395.1. Taxonomy (NCBI): domain Eukaryota; kingdom Metazoa; phylum Chordata; class Aves; order Psittaciformes; family Psittacidae; genus Pezoporus; species Pezoporus wallicus. The sequence continues at coordinate 2,526,138 of NW_026636887.1, read as the reverse complement.
CCCTGGTTACTGCCAAGGGCAGGGGAATGGGCTGAAGGGATCTCTAATCTGAGCCAGTGTGGCCACTCTTATTTCATCATCTTCTGTCCTAAGGGAGTCACCACTTTTCAGATGTTATACTTAATACACTCGTGTCTCATAATCTTCTATTTCAATTTGTCCAGTTAGAAGTGAATCAAATACCAAACCCTGTTTTATTTTACCAACAAAGTATTGTCAGCCTCAGAACCAACTCTCAGTAGAAATGTTTGCCCTAGCTTTTGCTTTAATCTATATTTTTGTTATTCATGCTTGTTATAAAATAAAGCTAATATGTCATTTGATATGAAATAGAGTGCAATCACCTGGTAAAACCATTACTAACATGCTGAAAATATTTGAGTCATTATGGTCATTTTTATCATAAAACAAATAAAAAGTATGTGTCTCAGTGTGTTAACAGTACTTCAAGTAAAGATTACTGGAACAGATTGTGACAGGTTAGTGTATTAATGAAAAGAGATAAACATTAAAAAATGCATTTCTCACTTTTCCTTGCTGCTCCTGGAGATTGGCATTCTCAGTGCCAATGTCCCCACTGCTTTAATACAAGTTTCAGGCTTCATTGTCAGACCCTGATCATAATAGTAAAATATCAGGTTCCGTTTCTGAAGCTGTTTGTAGGCATGTAGTCTGGCACCTTGCAGAGGAGGTTACCATTCACTTCCCTATGGGAAGAGAGTTGTCCAGCTGATCATCTGGATTATCAAACTGATGAGCTTCAAGTAGCGAAGGGAGCAGTAATCAGCCTTTACTGGAGAAGTTTTGTTGGTTGAGTCAACTAGGAATTATGTGCCATGCTGCTAAGTAACAGTTCAGGACATTTTCCTAAAACATGCCCCATATATGTATATCTCATAGATGCATATATAAACACCATTTTATATATATATTCATACACACTATATATATATATACACACCATTTAAATCATAGAAGAGTTAGGGTTGGAAAGGACCTTAAGATCATCTAGTTCCAACCCCCCTGCCATGGTCAGGGACACCTCACACTAAACCATGTCACCCAAGGCCTAGTCCAACCTGGCCTTGAACACTGCCAGGGATGGAGCATTCACAACCTCCCTGGGCAACCCATTCCAGTGCCTCACCACCCTAACAGGAAAGAATTTCCTCCTTACATCCAATCTGAACTTCCCCTATTTAAGTTTTAACCCGTTAACCCTTGTCCTTTCACTACAGTCCCTAATGAAGAGTCCCTCTCCAGCATCCCTATAGGCCCCCTTCAGATACTGGAAGGCTGCTATGAGGTCTCCACGCAGCCTTCTCTTCTCCAGGCTGAACAGCCCCAACTTTCTCAGCCTGTCTTCATACAGGAGGTGCTCCAGTCCCCTGATCATCCCTATGGCCCTCCTCTGGACTTGTTCCAACATTTCCATGTCCTTTTTATGCTGAGGACACCAGAACTGCACACAATACTCCAGGTGAGGTCTCGCAAGAGCAGAGTAGAGGGGCAGGATCACCTCCTTTGACCTGCTGGTCACGGTCCTTTTGATGCAGCCCAGGATACGGTTGGCTTTCTGGGCTGCGAGCACACACTGAAGCCAGCTCATGTTCATTTTCTCATTGACCAACACCCCCAAGTCCTTTTCCACATGGCTGCTCTGAATCTCTTCTCTGCCCAACCTGTAGCTTTGCTGGGGATTGCTCCGACCCAGGTGTAGGACCTTGCACTTGTCGTGGTTATATGTATTTACTGTTTGGTTAAACCAATATGTATATACTGTTTGGTTATAACCATGGTTAAATGTATATACCGTTTATAGATACAAATTTTTACATATATATATATACACACACACATATAGTGATGAGCCATACTTTTGTATTGTTATTTGAAAATACCTGAATGAGAGAATTATGCTAAAAATATCTTGGGGAAGGAGCCACCAGAGTTAGCTGCTGTGGCCTTGAATGAGAAGTGGAACAAAAATAGGCCATTAAAGGCTCTCTTTTTTGTGGCACAGGTGCAGGCAGGAGCTGTACTGCAGTTCTTTCTTTCTAAAATAAATGAAAGCATTAGGGGAGCAATGGTGTTTCATTGATGCCACTGACAAGAGAGTTCTGGCAACTGGAGGAGCACAGGCAGCAACCAGGAGCAAAGCAGTGGTGACAGAAATGGTTGTTAAATGAGGCCACAGCTACTTACTACAGGAAGACTCCTGAAGGGAATCCCCACTGTGAGGCAGAGCTGCAACAGATACCAGAGCTACCCAGGAAGAGAATAGAGTCCCTCTATTACCCATTCGGCAGGAATGAGAGACAGAACTTCCCAATAGTTGGGGTCCAGGTTTCAGTGAGTATAAGCATGAAGAAGGGCAATTCCTGGTGGTTCAACAATGATTTACAACAATAGAAGGACTGAAGAGGAGGGGTGGCTGCCACTTTCTGTCAGGAGAGAAGAGCAGCAGTCCCACAGAATTGTAATGGTTTGGGTTTCCTACTCTGACACTACAGTAGGTTTGCCAGTCTTCTCTTCCCCACATATGTCCCCCAAAGGAAGTAATGTTGATGCAAACCTCTTTGTTTAAACTCATTCAAGTTATTGCCCATGCGGTGCAGTTTGATCCGACAGGGTTCTGGCTGGAAGATTCAGTTTGAGCTCCTGCTACATTGGTATTCTCAGATGTCTGAGAAGGAAACCTGGATGTTCATAGGGTTAAATAGTGTCCTGCAGGAGAGGTAAGTAGCTACATTGCAACAGTAGTACCCAAAAGGAGTGGAAATTACTCCTTTCCACATCATGTAGGTGCCAGAATTCCCTGCTGCTCAGAAGTGGGGGCAAAAAGAAATGCTGTTACTAATTAATTACTAATTGATAAAATCATTAGTTACTTTCTCCATTTTATAAGCTTGCTTAAAAGTGATTGTTTTTTTTAGGTGTGCAATTGGGGATGTTCAAACCTCATGTGCTGTGAAGCCTGCTTTGTCACCAGGTTGGGATTTTTTCCTTTCCTGCCAGCAAGAATAATAGCTATAATCCCAGCCCCACTTCCCATAGTAATTCTCAATCCTGTGACTAGACCCTTTGAAGCCCTACTGGAACTGAAGTTTATTCACCACCTGGGGCACCTTCCCATCTGTGAACAGTGTTATAAGTCCTGAATGAATTATTTAAGCACTACTGGACATGTAAAATACCTGGGGCTTGAAGCCTGTAGTGGTAAAACTTGGGCAGGCAGGTGAAGTGGATCAGTAAGAAGAGCAAAGCATTGGCCTGCTGCATTGCAGAGGCTGAGGACGACAACATTCCCATACAAACACATTCAGATTTCAGCCTGCAAACTCATGGCTCGAAGCCGAAGCATGTGCATGTGACAACTGTCCAACTTGCACCATGCTGATAGCAATGGCAGAGGATAAGAAACACCAGAAAATTACAACAAGCAGTGCACTAAAATGGATTTCTAAGTACTTCTTTTGGGTACCTAAAGTTACATATTTTATGTTCATTGAACATAAAAGACCTGATTTTAAAACCTCATAGCCAGTCAGAGCTCCTATGGATTATGAGACTGCTGCACACACAGTAAGACCCTTTTGTGGTGGTAGCTGCCAATCACAGTTTTCACAGTATACTCCCAGTGAATGAAAAATCCATCCCATTAGGATCTCCACTGTTCTCTTAAGACAAAAGGCAAGTAAAATGGCTTACTTGTCTCTCTATGGATTCAAAAAATGTCAGAAACGAGTGGTTTTCCAAAATCTAACTTTGCAGATCACCAGATCTCTGGTGCAAACCATACGTAGGGGCTGGGGGGATTTCAAAGGAACCATGTCTTTCAGAAAGAGTGAACATTAAAAGAGCAGCAGGCTGCTATAAGAAAGTGCTTTTTCCCTGGCCTCAGGTTCTTCTCCCTCCAATTTATATAGCCCAGCTTAGCAGCACAAGTAGAGAAGAACTCAAGGTATGTATCCAACCAAAAGCCTTCCAGATTCTTTCCCTCCGTGAGCTGTAGCTTACTGATGAATTTTATTCACTTAACTCAGTATGTGTCGTGGTTTAAACCCAGTCAGGTAACTTGTTCACTCACTTCCAGTGAGTGGTGCCGAGCTGACAACAATCGAGGTCCGTGTCCATCTTCCCCCCCCCCCTGCACCGGGGCTCGCCCCTTCCCCGCTCCCGGAGGAACGGGGAGGAGGATCGAGAGGGTGCAACTCCTACGGGTTGAGACAAGAACAGTCCAGCAACAAATCACCACCACTACTATCAGCTAAAACAATGATAAGGGAAAATAACAAGGGAAGCGAATACTGATACCACCGGCCAAGAAAGCGAGTTCCACCCGGAAGCCCCTGTCCTTCCGGGTAACTCCCAGTTACCCCCCACCCCGGGCATGACGTGCTGTGGTATGGAATACCTCCCCGGCTAGCCCGGGTCAGGCGCCCTGTCTCTGCTTCCTCACAGCTTCCCCTCCTCCCTGGCAGAGCATGAGCCTCACAGAGTCCTTGGTCAGGGTAAACATCACTTAGCAACAACCGAAAACATCGGCTTCACCAACACTGTTCTCAAGCTAGAAGTCAAAACACAGCACTGCACCAGTTAACACAAAGGAAAAACATGACTGCTACTGCTGAACCCAGGACATTATCCACCCCTTATTCCATACCATTCACGTCGCGCTCAGATCCCACATTTTCAATACACCATCGCTCTCCCATATATACACATCCATATACATACAGACCAAGAGGAAAAAATCATTTTCTTAGTGCATGGACCAATCCCTATAATGCTGCCGAGTCCATTCGGTCCATGATGTTCAAAGTTCATTCTCTGTTGGGATGATGGCTGGAGGGAAGTCAGGGCCAGTCGCTGGTGACCTGGAGACATCTAGTTGATGGGCTATAAAAGCATTACACAGCAGGTAACAGCATACAATTGAGTTCACTGGCTGTTTTCCCCTAAAATCAAATCCCCTTGAGGTATACATCGGACTTCCCCATCTTCCCGCATTACCCACCAAGTATATCCAGGTCCCTGAGCAAAAGCAATCCCATGAGTGGGTTTGCCTTTACCTGAAGCAGGAATAACCCAGACTGTCTTCCCCAGCAAATTCTTCATATACACCACGGGAACTTTGTCCCCCTCTACAATATGTAAAAGTTCTGACTGGGCTGGGCCCTGTTGGCAGATCCTCTGGTGTTGACCAACCAGGTGGCCTTTGGTAAGTGTGTATCCCAATGCTTGAAAGTTCCCCCACCCATTGCTCTCAGTGTAGTTTTTAACAGCCCATTGTACCGTTCGATTTTCCCAGAGGCTGGTGCATGGTAGGGGATGTGATATACCCACTCAATGCCATGCTCTTTGGCCCAAATATCTATAAGGTTATTCCGGAAATGAGTCCCATTGTCTGACTCAATTCTCTCTGGGGTGCTGTGTCGCCACAAAATCTGTTTCTCAAGGCCCAGGATAGTGTTCCGGGCAGTGGCATGGGGCACAGCGTATGTTTCCAGCCACCCGGTGGTTGCTTCCACCATGGTAAGCACATGGCGCTTGCCTTGGCGGGTTGGTGGCAGTGTGATATAGTCAATCTGCCAGGCCTCCCCATATTTATACTTCAACCATCGTCCTCCATACCAAAGAGGCTTTAACCGCTTGGCTTGTTTAATTGCAGCACATGTTTCACACTCATAAATAGCCTGGGCAATAGTGTCCATTGTTAAGTCCACCCCTCGGTCACGGGCCCATCTATATGTTGCATCTCTGCCCTGATGGCCTGAAGTGTCATGGGCCCACCAGGCCAAAAATAATTCACCTTTATGTTGCCAATCTAAGTCCATCTGAGCCACTTCAATCTTAGCCGCTTTATCCACTTGTTGGTTGTTCTGGTGTTCCTCAGTGGCCCGACTCTTGGGTACATGGGCATCTACATGATGTACCTTCACCACCAGGTTCTGCACCCTGGCAGCAATATCTTTCCACAGTGCAGCAGCCCAGATGGGTTTACCTCTGCGTTGCCAGTTGCTCTGCTTCCATTGCTTCAACCACCCCCACAGGGCATTTGCCACCATCCATGAGTCAGTATAGAGATAAAGTACTGGCCACTTTTCTTGTTCAGCAATGTCCAGGGCCAGCTGGATGGCTTTCACCTCGGCAAACTGACTCGATTCACCCTCTCCTTCAGCAGTTTCCGCAACTTGTCGTCCAGGACTCCATACAGCTGCCTTCCATCTCCGATGCTTTCCCACAATACGGCAAGAGCCATCAGTAAACAAGGCATACTGCTTTTCACTTTCTGACAGTTTATTATATGGTGGGGCCTCTTCAGCGCGCATCACCTCCTCCTCTGGTGACATTCCGAAATCTTTGCCCTCTGGCCAGTCCATGATGACTTCTAGAATGCCTGGACGACTGGGATTTCCTATTCGAGTTCGTTGTGTAATTAGTGCAGCCCATTTACTCCATGTAGCATCAGTTGCATGATGTGTAGAGGAGACCCTGCCTTTGAACATCCAGCCCAGCACGGGCAGCCGGGGTGCCAGGAGGAGCTGTGCTTCAGTGCCAATCACTTCCGAAGCAGCTCGAACCCCTTCATAGGCTGCCAGTATCTCTTTCTCAGTTGGGGTATAGCTGGCCTCAGATCCTTTATATCCCTGACTCCAAAAGCCGAGGGGTCGACCTCGAGTCTCCCCTGGAGCTTTCTGCCAGAGGCTCCAGGTAGGACCGTTCTCCCCAGCTGCAGTGTACAGTACATTTTACATCTGGCCCGGTCCGGACTGGTCCAAGGGCTACTGCATGAACTATCTCGCGTTTAATTTGCTCAAAGGCTTGTTGTTGCTCAGGGCCCCATTTAAAATCATTCTTCTTCCGGGTCACATGATAGAGAGGGCTTACAATCGAACTGTAATTTGGGATGTGCATTCTCCAGAACCCCACTGCACCCAAGAAAGCTTGCGTTTCTTTCTTATTAGTTGGTGGAGACATTGCTGTTATCTTGTTGATCACATCTGTGGGGATCTGTCTACATCCATCTTGCCATTTTATTCCCAAAAATTGAATCTCCTGTGCAGGTCCCTTGACCTTACTCCGTTTTATGGCAAAACCGGCTTTCAGCAGGATTTGGATTATTTTCCTCCCTTTCTCAAAGACTTCTTCCGCTGTATCGCCCCACACAATAATGTCATCAATGTATTGCAGGTGCTCTGGAGCTTGCCCCTGTTCCAGTGCAGTCTGGATCAGTCCATGGCAAATGGTGGGGCTGTGTTTCCACCCCTGGGGCAGTCGGTTCCAAGTGAACTGGACACCCCTCCAAGTAAAAGCAAACTGTGGCCTGCACTCTGCTGCCAAAGGAATGGAGAAAAATGCATTGGCAATATCAGTCGTGGCATACCACTTGGCTGCTTTTGACTCTAGTTCATACTGAAGTTCTAGCATGTCCGGTACGGCAGCACTCAATGGTGGTGTGACTTCATTCAGGCCACGATAGTCTACTGTTAGTCTCCATTCTCCATTAGACTTTCGCACTGGCCATATGGGGCTATTGAAGGGTGAGCGGGTCCTGCTGATCACCCCCTGACTCTCCAGTCTACGGATCAGCTGATGGATGGGAATCAGGGAGTCTCGGTTGGTGCGATATTGCTGCCGGTGCACTGTTGTGGTCGCAATTGGCACTTGTTGTTCTTCAACTTTCAGCAACCCCACAGCAGAGGGATCTTCTGAGAGACCAGGCAAGGTGGACAGCTGCTCAATTTCCTCAGTCTCCAAAGCAGCAATACCAAAAGCCCACCGGTACCCTTTTGGGTCTTTGAAGTACCCTCTCTTGAGGAAGTCTATGCCGAGGATGCATGGAGCCTCTGGACCAGTCACAATAGGGTGCTTTTGCCATTCCCTCCCAGTCAGGCTGATTTCAGCCTCCAGCACAGTCAACTCTTGGGATCCTCCTGTTACTCCAGAAATATAGATGGGTTCCACCCCTTGACAGCTTGATGGCATCAGGGTACACTGTGCACCGGTATCTACTAGAGCCTTATACTTCTGTGGGACTGATGTGCCAGGCCATCTGATCCACACAGTCCAGTAAATCCGATTGTCCCCTACCTCCACCTGGCTGGAGGCAGGGCCCCTCTAATGGTCGTCACAGCATTGGACACTTAAGTCGTGTTGAAAGGGATTATTCTTCATTATCACAGGAGCTGGAGTAAAATCAGCTCTTCCATTCCATCTGGGAAACTGCTCACCAGAGACTGAAGCTGTAGCTCTCATGGGACGATCAGTCTTGGCCCTTGCTCCCCTCTTCAGTTCACTCACCCGTTCCTCCAAAGCTGAAGTAGGTTTTCCATCCCACTTTGTCATGTCTTCTCTGTGATCCAGCAGGTAAAACCATAGGGTACCCCGTGGCGTATACCTTCTGTATCTCCTCTCTTGAACAATAGGACACCTTTTGTTAATAGCTGAGACGTGTGTTGGTACACGTGAGGAGCTGGATAAATCAGATACATCGTCCCTCAATTTTTCGAGGTCCTGGGACAGTTTTTTCACAGCTGAGATGATGGAAGGGGTGAGATTGTCTTCGAACTCTCGGAGTTTATGAACCATTTCATCCACTGTTAGTGGTACTATGTCATTCCAGGTCACTGTTGTCAATGAATGGGCATATGATGACGGTGCATTCCGTGTAAGTTTTCGCCACATGGGTCGTGTACATTCAACTTCATCTGGATCTATAGGTGTATCCCCGTTATTCGGCTTGATGTGATAGATCATCTCTACGATGGCCGATTCCCTCAGAGACTGGATGCCTTTGTCTATAGTAGTCCACTTGGCCGAACGACTCGTAACATCGTCCTTGTACGGAAACCTTTCTTTCACAGCTGCCAAGAGCCTCCTCCAAAGGCTGAGGGACTTTTTCTCTCTTGCAATTGCTTTGTCAATTCCCCCTTCTCTAGCAAGTGATCCCAGCTGCTTGGCTTCTGTACCTTCTAGTTTGTGACCATCGGCCCCATTGTCCCAGCATCGGAGTAACCAAGTGATGATGTGCTCCCCTGGTTGACGGGTAAAATCTTTTCGCATATTCCGCAGCTCGGTTGAGGTCCGAGGTCGAGAAGTTACCTCTTCTTCTTCGTCATGTGATGATGACTCCTGATCAGATTCTGGACCGGGTGGTGAATTCATTGGTTCTTCATCTCGCTTCACCTTTTTTGCCTCCTTTTTGCTTGTTCTCTTGCGTACAGGGGCAACTGATATTGGTACGAATTGGTCCTCTGGTTTGGCTGCAGTGATTATCACTGTGGTTTGAGTAGCGACTGTACTTGTTGCTGGGGGTGGTGTAGCTACTGTGCTTGGAGCTGGGGTAACCGCGCTGCCTGTTGCAGTTGAAGTTTGAGCAGCTGCTGTACTTGCTGCTGGGGTAGCTGTGCTGTTCATTGCAGCCAAAGTTTGAGTAGCGACTGTCGCTTTGCCCTCAGATCCGCCGACATTCTTTTCCTTTTGAAGGTGCTGGATAGTGTTGAACAAGGCCCTGTAAGCATAGGCCAAGCCCCAGCACGTTGCCGTGATTTGTCCATCTCTGGTATGGCCAGAATGACCACACACCTCATTTAAGTGTTTTACTAATTCTTCTGGATTTTGCAGTTGTTCGGTAGTGAAATTCCAAAGTACTGGAGGGGCCCACTGACCTAGATACTTGCCCATACTATCCCACACACCCTGCCACTCATGGCTGTCCAGCCTCAGGGAAAATCTCTCGGTCCTCCTACATCGTCGTTTGACCCCAGACAAGACCCAAACCTGACTCTGCTTAACTCTTGAAATCAGTAGTGGGCAAAACACACTCTGTATGCGTGTTAGCATGGTGATTCCCATCACCATCAGCAAACAAGTCTCAACAGCATTAAAAGGCCATTCAAAAAATTCAAAACTCTCAAATGTAAATGGTCTGGGGGGACGACTAGGAGGGTAAAAGGATGTCTCCTTCACAGGTTGAGCACCTGAGAAGGAGAAAAAAGATGTGTAATTGCTAAGCACCTCCATCATATACCTCCCAAAGTATAAAGGTGGTGACCACACTGGGAACATAAGCCAGATCAGTTTCATGATCAATGATTCTATTGTATTACAAGTCATTACCATAAAGTACAATGGGATAAAAACCTTAGCCCAAGCCCCACACTTGAAAAACACTAATACAGCCAATACCGGATGAACGTAAGATATGGTATACTGAAACTGTGAGATCAAGAGGAAAAACCTTGAGAGCCAATAAATCAGCATTGTGACGAGTGACTATCAATCCAGTCAGATCTGTTCTTATCTCAACCCCTCGTGCCCCACGTTGGGCGCCAAAAAGAACTGTCGTGGTTTAAACCCAGTCAGGTAACTTGTTCACTCACTTCCAGTGAGTGGTGCTGAGCTGACAACAATCGAGGTCCGTGTCCGTCTTCCCCCCCCCCCCTGCACCGGGGCTCTCCCCTTCCCCGCTCCCGGAGGAACGGGGAGGAGGATCGAGAGAGTGCAACTCCTACGGGTTGAGACAAGAACAGTCCAGCAACAAATCACCACCACTACTATCAGCTAAAACAATGATAAGGGAAAATAACAAGGGAAGAGAATACGATACCACCGGCCAAGAAAGCGAGTTCCACCCGGAAGCCCCTGTCCTTCTGGGTAACTCCCAGTTACCCCCCCGTAACGGCCATGACGTTCTGTGGTATGGAATACCTCCCCGGCCAGCCCGGGTCAGGCGCCCCGTCTCTGCTTCCTCACAGCTTCCCCTCCTCCCTGGCAGAGCATGAGCCTCACAGAGTCCTTGGTCAGGGTAAACATCACTTAGCAACAACCGAAAACATCGGCTTCACCAACACTGTTCTCAAGCTAGAAGTCAAAACACAGCACTGCACCAGTTAACACAAAGGAAAAACATGACTGCTACTGCTGAACCCAGGACAGTATGATGGGAAGTTACCAAAACATCATCAAAAGCATCACAGAGTTTTCCTCACTCCCATTTTCTGCTTGTGGATAGGTGAGGGACAGTATCAATCTGAAAAGCTCAACTCAGCAGGAGCCCTAGGAGAAGAGTTGTTCCCCTTGAGTTGGAATGTGTGAGATATTCCATATATAACATCAGAGTCAACATGAAAATGGTCACCCACCAAAAGGCCCGAGTTCTTTATCCTCTGTATGTAAAGAGACTGGAACAGTGTAGCAAAGAGGAAGCTGATGGTTGTTCCTCCCAGCTAGTAACTGCTAACTACTAATGCTGTACTGCAGAGATTTCTGTTTAGGAGCCTGTAGTAAGGGAGAATTATACCTGTAAGCCATTTCAGTGACTGTTGGGTTAGTGTGTTTAGGATGGTCAGCTCCTCATGTTGCTACTTACCTGTTTTAAGTGAATTTGCAATGCATCTCTGAAAACCTCTTTTCTCCACACAGCTCCCCTCTTCTGTAAGTCAGCCTGGCAAGAGTGCCTGCTTGGTGCTGTTGGAGTCTAAATTTCCTCTCTAATTCATTTGGATTGTAGTTAATGATACCTTGGTACTTACACAGCACTTGAGTATTTAAAGCGATTTACAAATATTCTCTAACTCTGAAGTATTTCCTGGCAGCATCATAGAGAGCAGAGATGAAAAATGCTTAGAGATAGAAAAAAACTCTACCTATTTCAAAATGCTCAAAGCCAGGGGTATCAATCACTTCCTTTGGAGACTATTGGAAAAAATGGTCACCAGCACCTTCCTTTCTTCTACTGCCTACCCCCGCTCTCCAAAAATATCACAGGATTTCATAAAGTGTCAACTAATTAGATATTGGCATGTTGCTGGACCAGCCTCTGTAATTCCTCTCCTTCCTTCTGGCTGATGGAGTGTCATCTGCTCTGTAATTTGACTAACTGGTAGTATTCTTTCTGATTATATGACATTAAAGGAACAGATTAGGGGAAAGAGGACAGTGAGTGAAGCAAAGATGAGGTATCTCTTGGAAAAAAACTGCCTAGAGGAGTTGTGGGAACAGCAAAAACCCATTGAGTGAAACTGTATCTTCCAGGTGATAACCAGGACTGATAAAGCTCTTTTCCAAAGGTAAAAATGAGAGCTAAAAGCATCTATTTTGGAGAAATGGGATTTAGGGGGTGTTCCTCATGCAGACAAGGTGAGGCACTGACAGCAATCCTAAAGCGTTGATGCACTTGCCTAGAGCAATCTCAGTAAGTGTCTCTCTGCAATTAGCTTCTCAAATGAACAGACTGAATTGTTGGTTAAATTGCCTTGGACTGCAGTTAGGTAAGATCCATTTTAAAGCCTCTAGGCTGGAAGCCACTCAACTCTCTATGCTCATAACTTAGTTTTTGCAGGATGGGGTTGAACAGATTTAAAATCCACCACTGCCAACTGAGAGGTCTTGCTTCCTTTTCCGTCTGCCTTGGTGCCTTCTTCTGCATGCATACTCCTCCTGCTGAGCTTTTGGAGAAGAATTTGGTTTGCTCTCCTAGCACAAAGCAAAGCATTTCTGTTTGCTTGTTTGTGGGGTTTTGTTGGTTTTACTGTGGGAAAAGAGAAGGACAGAGCAGTGAGTCCTCTCCTATTCGGTGGTGACAGCATTGTATCAGAGCAACTGTGAGACCATAGCCTAACACAGTGGAGGAGCCGAGATGCAGTTGCTGAGATATCCAATGTGTTTATATGGCAGGTGCTGACTAAAAGCCCTGAGAGCTGCAACTTTGAAGCCCTCAGCAAGAGAGAAAAGAGAATATATGCTGGTGGCATTTCCCAGGGTTACCTCAGGAAAGCTTGCCTCTGTGATTGAGCCCCTTAACAGATTTCATCAAACAACCTGTTTAAAATTGTCAGATGAAATAAACCCCTGAAATCATACTGGATGGCAAGGTTAAGTTGACAGTGTGTTTCAGCATGAACTTTTGAATATCTTTTTGAACCCAAGCCTGTCTTGCACTTGCACCAGTCCAACACAACTTGAAGGCTCAGCATTTTGAGGAGCTCCAGGGCATGTTAAAGGGGAAAGCCCAGGACTCTGCTGCCCCTTAGCATGGGCATTACCTTTCCTGCATTGTGAAAGGGATGGGCTTGATGGGCTCAGCTGATTCTGCTGTTCACCCCATGCTCCCTGGAGGAAACATCGCATATGGACACGGGGTAGGCAGGTCAGCCAAGGACCTTTCCAGTGAGGAGCCTGGGATAACCTCCATCTCGTGACACTCTGTGCTGGTTTTGTCTGGGCTGGAGTTAATTTTCTTCATCCTGGTTTGTATGGTGGTGTTTTCGGTTTATACTGGCAATGGTGTTGCAAGCACAGGGATGTTTAGCTGTTGCTGAGCAGTGCTTGCACAGAGTCAAGGCCTTTTCTGCCTTTCACCCCACCCCACCAGTGAGCAGACTGGGGGTGCACAAGAGGCTGTGTGGGGACACAGCCAGGACAGCTGATCCCAACTGAACCAAGGGACATTCCATACCATATGGTGTCGTGGTCAGCATATAGAGCTGGGGGAATCATATACATCATATACATAAAGGGAGGGATGTTTGGAGTGATGATGTTTGTCTTCCCAAGTAACCACTACTTGTGATGTAGCCCTGCTGTCCTGGAGATGTCCGAACTTCTACCTGACCATGAGAAGTGGTGAATGAATTCCTTGGTTTGCTTTACTTGGGCACATGGCTTTTGCTTTCTCTGTTAAACTGTCTTTATCTCAGAGTATGAGTTTCCTCACTTTTACCCTTCAGATTCTCTTCCTCATCTCACCAGCAGTAAGCAAAAGGCTGCATGGGGTTTAGTTGCCATCTGGGGTTAAACCACAACACGCTGGATAAAAAATGGGCCAAGGAGCACTGCAGACAGCTTGGACTAAACGAAAGAAGAGGCAGTAAAGCAGCAGTCTCATTCACCAGCAGAGGAAGAGAGTGACTGCTTGTCAGACCTCTTTTATGTTCTTTATGACAAAGACCAGCAGCCATTTATTGCCTCAACTCTTTCCCTGGATGTTTGCAGACCTTTAGTTAAACACGCTTTTTTTTTAAATAAAACTGTGGGTTTTTTGGCCACATAGCTCCTGGAGAGAGATGTTTCAGTACCTGTAGCATGAAGCTTGTCCCAGATTCCTACTCCACAAGTCTCTATCTTTTAGGGAAGATATATGGGAGGAGAGATGGGCTTATGAGGAGGTTGGACAGAAGAGGCAAACTGCAGTCTGCCTTGTAAGTGACAACAGTGCTTGCTGAACTTCTTCCTCACTTGCTCTGCTCTGCCACATTGCATCAGTAATCCTTCTGTGCAGGAAGGTCTCTTGGGCCCCGTACCTACAGAGGAACCTTCTGGACCAGGTGCCTGGTGCCTACAGAGAAATGTGGTCCCTGTGTTTCTGGACTTTGCTAAAATGCTGCTGAGAGCAGACCTTTGCTCGATGTCTGTGACAAGCAAGAGAAGCCAAGTGTTGCCCTTTATAATGGCTAAATATGGGACAGCTTTGAATGGTTAAACTATTACATGCTGTTAATGGGTTAATATAGGAGACATTTCAAGGGCAGATGAACAAAATGTATGTGTTAGCAGCAGTTTTCAGTACCTGCTGAGAGACGGATGTTCTTGCTTAACTGAGCATGGCTGGGTAGCCAAATTTACCTGCACCCAATACGGGTGCTGAACTCATTTCAGAGCCCTGCTCGTGAGAAGGTGTAATCTGGTAATCCTAAACTGCAGGGAACATAGTGTATGCCATCTCTGAACTGCTATTAGGAGAATTCATGTGTTTTATGTTCTGTGTCTGCTGAAGCCAGGAGCAAAGTAAATGACTGAATGCATAAAGTATCTACGTCAGTGGAGACCAAATTATCTAACAACAATAAATACCTTGCTAAATTAAATCTTGTTTTCTTCAAATAGCCACAAGGAGTGTGAACGTTCAGCAGCAAGCTGATTACATAAAAACAAAGACATCTTAGGAAAATGCCAAATATTACAGTCAGGATATTGTTTAACATCCTGATATTCAGATAAGAGTTTATGAATGTTATTAAACTTTACATAAGCATTCTCTTTTCTCTTTAAACAAAATCAAAGGCAAGACTCAAGGCAAAACAATGTTTCAAGTCAAAATTATTATACTATTAAAATAGGATTTTATAATGAAAGATGATTGTATCTTTCTCTATAAATACCTTCTTCCTCTCAGTGAGATACAACTTACTCCTCACAGTATTACGTCTGTATACTCTCTCCTCCATTATATATGCACACATATATGTATATATGTATTCATGCATTCCTTTTCTGACATTCATAGAAATGCTCTCTCACACCATTTTCACACATCCTCAAGGGTTTTTTCAGCTAATGGAGTACTCTAGCATTCTTAGGCTGAGATGAAATATTCAACGCCTTACAGAGGTTATGCAACCCTTTTCTTTATGTAATTAAACAGCTCTGGTTTACATGGATTAAAAAATTCATAAACACTTCACGCATTTTGGTTAAAGCTTCTGCTAGTACAGTGGAGGCCCTCCCTGCAGATATTCTGTACAAACTTTATTCTGGTGCCAGGGATCATTTCCTTCCTTTCTTCCAGAATAACTAACATGAAGAGACTAAAATTATGTATATTTTGCACTATCGTTTTTCTTGTTCGGGAAGCAGTCTCTGAAGTTGTCTGTAAACAGTGATCAAACCGATTTACTGTATCCTTTGTCCTCCCATCTACTTTTCCCCAGTGTGCCCTAGCCCTAACTCCCCAGGTGACAATGCTCATTGTCCAGAGGCAGCGCTAGCGTAGCTGTCTGTGTGCAGGCTGGCTCCTGGGCTGCTGCCAAACTGGGTGTATTGCAGCTGAATTTTGCCAGACCTTTTCTCAGTGGGAACATTAATATGAATCCCTTTCCAGAACTACCAATTTTCACTGGTTTATCACTGACTTCTCTTATTTTTTCAGGTTTTGCTAAAAACCAGCCAGTTAGTTCAATGGTTTTGGTGGGCATGAGATGCACTTGGACACACAGGCATGTGGGCAGAGCAGTCTGAATTCCTTTTACTTTCAGAAAGCCAACCTAGGAAAGAGAAGGGATATAAAAATCAAGTTCAGTCCAAGCTACAGCTATTAACTGAAAGGGCATGGGAATAGGGGTCCCACTGTCGATGGGCAATGCTGTACTTTCACAAATACTTTTGTTCCAGCCACTGCTGGAAATAGGTTATGGGTTAACTGATTTTATGGACTGATCAAAAAAGACAGAAACATTTCCATCTTTTGTACAACATGAAGATTAAGAAAAAGAAAGAGAGAGAAGAAAAGGCAAATAATTCTCTGAGCAGCAGAACTGGTGAGTTCTGCTTTTCCCTGTGCTGCAAGGGGATGAGAGCTGGTTTTCCTCACCCCGGCTCTTGTCCTGCCTGTCCCTCAGTCCACAGACTGTTCTTCCAGCTTAATCTGAGCTTTGCCAAGCTCAGGGCTGTCATTCCCTGGCCAGCTGCCCCTCAGGCTTTTGCTGTTTGATGGGGGACATCTTCTCCTAGGGACTGATAGGATAGCTGAGAAATCACTGCCTTCCCTTTCATGGCAGTGCTTAGCTGGGGCCCTTTTCTACCCAGTCACTGCTTTGCCTTGTGCCTGATATATTTAAGACCTTGACCTGTCATATTTGATTGGAACTGGCTCGTAGGTTCAAAGATTATTCAACAGTGAACAAACGGAGAGGTGAACACAGAGGTGGATAGGCAAGACAAAAATACCTCTCCTCTCGAATCTACACCTAATCAAACTTTAATTAAAGTTTCTCATGAAAGTCACCTGGATGAGAATCTTGATTTATGCTCCCATGTTTTAATCATATCATCATCTGACTTTCTCCCTGAGAAATCTAAGTATTATTCTAAGCGTACAGACTCCCGACCGAATTTCTTGCCTAAGTATCAGAAGTCTTCAGTTGCTGGTTTTCCAGGCTCAGAGTAATATTTTAGCAATAAATATACCATGGATTTTATTTCCTCCCTTGTGTTGCTTTGCCTCCTGTTACTAAGCTATATAAATGGGAACAGTCTGGTTTTTATAGACAGTGACCACAGAAAACTACACCATTCAGAGTGAGGTCCTGAATTCAGTTCCTCATATTTGCTTCACTCTCCTATTTTTTCCTTTGTGCTTTTGCTCTTTAGCTATCTCTTAAAAATCAGGTTAGTGCTTGTTTAAGAGCCTTAGTGACTTTGCACATTGAAGGAGCAGTGAAGGGAGTGATGGGGAAGCTGTTTCGGAGGAAGATGAAAGAGAGGACAAGCCTGTGCAGGGCCCTTCCCGGATCTCAGTAAGAAAGGTCTTTCAACAAAAGGCTTACTAAGATAACTGCTTTAATAAGAAATAATAGAAAGAGGAATATAGATAGTGAGTAAATGTTATGTCATTCAGATTCTGGGCACCTGTGTTAGTACGGCATCAGATGTAGCCTGGATGGATTTTCTCCCAGTGTGCTGCTCAAAGCAGATTCTGTCTGTGGAGAGAAGTGCTCACTTTTTGGCCATTCAAGCTATTGTATAATACAAGAATTGTACTGTACACAAAGAAATAACTCTATTCCTAAGGGATGCTCACACAAGAACTTATTGCTACCATTTTAGATGAAGTCAAGGCTGGGCAGGTGGCACAAACTGTACTCTCCCGGTCAGAATCAATGCATACTACCCTTGGATCCATGTAGAGTTTACCTCTCCCAAAAGTATGCTATAAATTGCAGATTATATTAATAACATAGTGGCTTCTCAAGACCTAAGTATGAGTCCTAAAAGATCAGATGTGGCCCATCCAAGATCACTGACTCCTCGAATGCGAGGCTCCCAGTAGAGATGTATGTCTTTTAAGACTTTCTTCTACATCTTCCATTTAATAATAAGCTGGTACATATAAAATGGGTATGAATCATTTAAAAATGTCACCAGAGAGTTACATTAAAGGGTAACGTAATACTCTGTAGTAACTAGAAATAAATCCCTTAGCGCTGAAAACTGCTGTACTGCAGAAATTACAAGCAAACAAAAGGGAACAACAAGATTCTTGAATCTTCTGACTGTATCTCCGAACCTAATTAGCATAGCCTCCAGCTACGTCAAAAGAGTGCTTAATTAATGATCCTCTGAATCATCTCTACTCCTCTGTGACTGATAACCATGACTCAGTATTACCAGCTATGAGGATGAGATGGTTTGGTACTAAAGGCATTATATTGCCTGCTATGTCCAAGTTCTGCCATGAACTTGCATGGGCAGGCTGCCATCTCTCCATCTCAATAGCCATCATATTCATTTTGATCCTCATGACAAAGATACATTTTTGCTGCTTCTTTTCCTGCAGAGACACATCAATAATACATATCTTAATTACATTTGACTACTGAACTTATGTATTAGAGAAGTGCCACTTTGGTGATAAATAGAGATGTCTACCAATTTGTTGTCTTGCAAATTACAGGACTGGAAAAAGCCTAGCTTGCCTGTGTAAAGCTATAAGGGCCAGTCTATAAAAGAAGACTGGGAAATATGTATTAAAAATGCATTATACTGAATAGTAGAAGTCCCTAACGTAATTACTGGGCTGAATTCTGCTTTTCTTGTTATAGCCCAGATACCTGTTAGATGTTCCTGAAGTACAAACAGTCAAAAAATCTGTTTGTACTTTTGTTAACCACAAAACAAAAGATGAGGCTTCTACAACACAGAACATTGTAAGATCAAAGATCTGTTACCCTGAAAATCAGGGAAAAAAACCAACAAACCAAACCCAGAAAGCAAACCAGTAAAGAAGTTATTATAGTTTAAGGAGTTTAGATACTCTAAGTAGGTTTATCTGATTTTTCCATTGTTCCCGTAAATCAATCAAGCAAAGAAAAGTTGAAGCTGTCTTTACATTACCTGTTTTCAAGTAACATACAAAATTCCGAGCAGGTTTTGTTGCATATTGGCATATACTGTGCTCTACTGCTAACATATTTTTCACAATACGAGAATGATAAGATTGCCTCTCTGAGAAGCTGTCTGTTAAAACCCTGTTTACTCTAGCATGTCAAACTTTTCTGTCAGTTTTAGGTTTTGACTATAGCTGGATCTGACATCAGTTCCTTATATAGCAAATTTTGACTGCCAGTTTAGATATTACAAAGCTTACTTGTTCTGAAACAAAATTTGGGTAGCAATGTTGGCTTTTAATTTCCTTTAATTGTAAAGTCTAAGGTTAAATCTTCTTCAAGAATTGGTACTCTAACTGAAGAGCAGTAATTGATTGCTGGTTGACATCTAAAACAACTCTGAATGGCAGGAACTGAAGTTGCTTACTACTTTTCTTCTCCTCTTTTTTTGCTTGACTGTAGGCAAAGGCACACTTTTCCTCAGGGAAAACAGAGAGCATCTTCTCCTAGGAATAGATCTGTAAGTATGGAAAAAGCATTCAGATACATTAGCATAGCATCAAAATTCAAAATATTTAGATGCTACCAGAGTTTACTTCTGGGGAGAAAGATATCTATTTAAAGCTGGAATGCTGAAGGTGGACTGTGTGGGCTGTGTCCGTGATGTCTTGTAGGAGACTTTCTAAGAGCATCTTCAGGACATGGAGATGCACAGCCTGTGTTGGCCCTAATGCTGTCTTATAGGGATGCGGGAGTGTTGAAAAGTAGGTGCTTTTGTACAGCTGGGAATCTCTCATCCTCCTCCAAAACAGTTGTACAGTTGGGAATCTGGTCTCTGGCCCTCTCTTGGGTCCTCTCAACAACCTCACATCATGAATCTCACCACATCCACAGGCTGTCCCCTGCCCTTTTGGGGTCTGATGGTGTAGCTTAGGGCCCACATCCTCATGTGTAGCACTCTTTTCGATAAAGTGTAAGAAAGATGCCCCTTTTCCATTTCTGGGTGCTAGTGATGCTAATCAGAGGAGTAACTGCCAAGAGAGACTCCTTTGCTCCCTCGCTGCTGCATGATCCCCGTGTCTATGGCAGCCAGAGCTTCACTCCTGATGGACACTGTCAAATGTGTCAGAAATATTGTTCTGAGAAGGCTGTATGACATAGAATGACCCCACCAGGGACAGTCAGGACATGATACTTTCAGGCCCTTTTCTGCTATGTACTGACACCTTGGCTGCTCTTGTTACATCCAGACTTCTCTAATCCCACACTCCAGCTTCCATATATGCCTCAAACCCTGCAAAGTCCAAGATGTAGGAGGCAACCAGGCCTCTCTTCATGTGGAGAAAGCTCCATGGGGGTTAGGTGCTTTATATGGGGTCACAGGGCAGAACGGCACTACAAAGTAGGGCTTCTGCTTAGTGACTACCAAATGTTTTCCAGCTCCCCTTCCAGGATGTCTTCAAAGCCCCCCTCTCCTCCTCTCTCACAGTTGAGTGAAAGCTTTCCAGGACTTATGGAGTCGTGCATGGCTCTGCCAGAGCTAGCAGTGGCATCTGTGCAATGAAGCTCTGCTATCCATGGGGTGTTTTGCTTTTGTACCTATAAGTAAGTGCTCTGAGTCTGTGACAAATATGGGTCCCTCTTAGGCATGTGTGAGCTTCCACATCTAGGAAACTTGTGTGTTCAAAGAGATGGCTGGAGAAAGAGCTACTTCTGAGTGTTATCTCTCAAACAGCTTTTTTGGGTATGCGGTTTCCTGGCTTTTACACCATAATCTTCTCATCTTTGTTGCTGTGTTTCAGAGAGATACCTGTAGGCTATCACCCCAAGTCGGTGCAGAAACACTGCAGAAAACTGGGGCAGATTTACTAGCTGTGCCATTCCTTCCACTGAGATGTCCAAGACCAGTAGGAGAAACAGAAGGAAGTGCAGGAGACATTATACATCCTAAGCTCAGTTTCTTGGCTGTAAGGCCAAGACCTTTGACACCAGCTTTAGATGGGCATGCCATAAACCCAGTGGAGCAGACACTGAAAGTCTCTGTCTGAATCTATCTATGTAAAGGAAACTTCCAGGGCTCAGGAAATCTTAAGGAAAGGTTTTGTGTCATTCTGGTTAGTCTTGGCCAGGAATCTGGCTATCTAGTATTTATTTTTACTGTACCTCACTCCTCAAGCAAAAATGTCTTATAGTCATGTTTCCTTTCCTTTCATTCCCAAACTGCAAGGAACATTGATCAGACACAAACAAGGCTTTGTCCTCTTTATGGGAGTAACATCTTATCTCACTTATCTTGCTTCCACTCTAATCTTTCTTTGAAAGCCCATTTGCGTTGTCGTTTGGTTTTGTTGAGCTTCTTCAGTCTCTCCTTTCTACAAGCCTAAACTCAGAGCACTTCAAGCATTTATCTTCATGTGAGATTGCACTGGAGTGATGTGAGATGTTACCTCTGAATAATTTTTCACTTTAAGTAATACATCATATGAAGTCAGATGGGACAAGAAATAAGCAGAAATAAGTTCTGCAGTGGCAGTGAAACAACCTTGAATAAAAATACTGGATTGAGCCCTCTCTTCGTATTGAGCTAGTAATACCTGCCAGTGAAGAGAAAGTAGTGATTTTTGTGAATGGAAAGGAAGATGAAGGTAACTAAAGTCTTCCATTGCTTTTTCCTGTAAATAGTATTCTAGTCAGAATGCTAATGCAAAAAAGTCAGAATTTTTGGCCAGTGAGACATGGTCGTAGATGTGTGGAAATGCAATGGATTTTTGTGGGAAAGTGACTGAGCAGCTCACACTATTTTACATGGAGTGGAACTTCACTAGACCTGACTTCTGCTAGAATGAGTGGGTGTTTTCTGTCCTGTGTGACCCTCCTCTGGGAACTCAAAGTACAGTTAGGACAAAAAGTGCAGTTCACAGGCAGGTAGCATAATCATTCACTGTTCAAGTGAGCAGGACAAAAAATGTGTTTTGTAAAGATTGTTTCATTCTCTGCAGCTCTTGTGGAGCAGAATCTGTCATTAATATATGCTCTGTCATTCGAGTCTAAGACAAATATTTTAATCGAAATATTACTCTCAATGCAGTTTAAACATAAAACCAAGGAAAGTTTAAAAAACATCTTCTGACATAAATGTTTTGATATTAAAAATAAATCTTACTTGTAGAAATAAAAGCTATGCAAAAAATATAGTATGAACCAAGCACTCCCTGCACACGAGAGCATCTTGTACAGGCACCACAATTACCAATATGCCTCAGATTTAATAGGATAAAATCCTTTTCTCTCTATAGCAATCCAACCTTAAGATACTGCTGCCCCAATATAGTAGGCGATGACACAGGGAATCGTTGGATTGGAATACTGAAGACAAATAGGCTTTGGATAGGAAGGCATTGTATGTTCCTTAATGCACTACAAGAAAATCACTAATCGGAGGGGAGAGTATAGGAGAAGACACAGTGGGGGGCTGGCCCAGCAGAGGCTTGCTGTCTTTGCCTCCTTCTATAGTCAATGGAGAGAGGAAGAGGGTCCCGCCAGGCTGGCTGAGAACAAGAACCTACCATCATGTATTATGCATTGACCCTACCTCCACCACCTTAAGCTAGAGCTACATGAAAAGCCTTCAAAAGAGGGAGAAAAGGCACAGAAAGAAACGAAGTAAGAGAATGGAAGCAGAGAGGGAGTACAGGAGTGGAAGGACACTCAAATGAGAACTACAATTATGCAGCAACTTAGTGTGGGTTCTCTCAACAGGTGGGAGCAGAGTAAATGCTTTATCTTACATGATACAGGGACCCAACTGAGGTTCTTGGAACTCATGTCAGTTGTAATTTAGAGTGTGACTGAATGAATGTTCAAGCTGAACAATTGTAAGAAAGAAATCTTCAGTGGGAGAAACTGGAGGAAGAGAAGGATACTGTAACCTTGGAAAAGAAAATTACATGAAAATTACATAAGTTTTGCTGGTGAAGATGTAAAGAAAAGGATAGCTTTTGAAGGATGTCAGAAAAGTAAAGCTGCCCATGAGAAGCATAACAAATCAGAGAAATACACAGGTGGAAATCCAAATCACTGAAAGTACATCTGAAATGTCAATGACAATAACATAAAAGAGGGATATGAAGAAAGGTAATTCAATTTTAGTAGTCTTAAACTGAAGAAGTACAGGCCTAAACAATATCTCATCTCTCCGTCTAGAGAGTCATGGAACATGACACGCAGTGTGCCTAATTTAGGCTTTTAACTTGCACTTAAAATTTAGGCAGATAGGGCCTCCTCCTGAAGGCTTTCAAAAGCACACTCTTCACTCTATTAGCTATAGAGGAGACTCATCTAGTTTACAGGAACTGATGAATTAGGAACAGAAAATTATATGCCAGCAATATGTTGACTGAGGAATGGAAAGACTGCAGAGCAGGCAGAATAGGAGTGGTGAGCCAAGGAGAAGCTGATGAAAAGGGCCATTGACAAGAGCAGAGGAGATGTGATCATATGTAGTGACTTAGAAAGACGATGATTCCTTCAAGAACAAATAAAAATAGGACTACAGTAGAGCTTAGGAAAGGATCTCAACTTTTGCTGTGCCCTGGATATTTCAATAAATCAAAAAACAGTTGTAACTTCATAATTCAACTGTTAAAGACATGTTTGAGTCACATAAACTCAGATCCAGTTCACTTGCCCACTTTGAAGGGTATTTCCATTTGGATTTGATTGAGTAACTTTTTTACTTTCAGTGGAGCTCAGGTGCATATTGAAATCTGGAGATATTCCTAAGTTTCAGTTGCATTTTGATTCAAATTTAATGCTTATTAAAGAAGGGAATGTATAGGATTGATTTGAATTGGAACTTTTTTGGTCATTGTAAGCTATGGCACAATGAGATTAGATCAGCTTGTATGTACTTTTGTCAATACTATGAAGATAGAAGCTGATCATGTAGCTCTGAGAATAAAATCTGGCTGCAGCTCCACAGACAAAGCTATCCGTTTGCAAAGAATTAAAGGCAATTTTTGTAAGAACTGTTCTCAAAAAACCTCCCAAATGTCTTACACCACAATATATTGTGGTACAACAAAAAAAAAACCTGTTAGATGTTTAACACACCATAGGTGGTTACTGTGGAAGTGCAGTTTGGTTAAAATCTGTTTAGAAACTCAGCCAACCATGTTTTTGAAGCAGTCACTCACTATTCACTGCTGTTACAGTGAACTGCGAAATAGCAGTGCATAATCACCTCCTGGTCTGACGTAAAAATGGGACTTTTTATTTTAAATAGCAGTTCTCACATTTCCTTCTCACCAGCAGAATATTTTAGGCAGTACTGCATGCCATGGTGCTCCATACTATGATCTGAAATATTGAAATTCAAAGTGAAAGAAAGGAGATTGATTCACATATCTCAACTATGAATTCTACATTCTGTTACTGATGATCTGACTCTAAAATCTTGACCTCCATAGGAATATTGGCATAGGAAATTGCATGTGGTAGCTTTGAAATGGTATTTTAACAGTGGAAGCCTTTTCAGATTCAACCTGAAGAAAATACATGAGATGAGCATGTCTTTCGAAAATCCTTCAGTCAATCCTATTTGTATTCACTTTAAAATCAGTGGGAAGAAGCTACATGACACATCAATTTTTAATCAAAAATATTTTAGCAAAATATATTTGTTTGGGAAGCTACCACAAAATGAAATATACAGTTTTTTCATTGTACAACTGAAAAGAGAATACTTAATAACACCATGCAGCACAAATTGCGCTTACATAGTGATTTTCACAGAGCGTCTTAAGGAAAATTACACCTAAAGAATACAAAACCACAAATTTAGTTCATTCAGTGAAAACCAAGGAGAACAATAAAATTCACATCTGGATTTGTAATCAGTAATTGAATCAACAATGCAAACCTCAGTGGTCAATATAGTCCAGATGTGAGAAATAGTACCCCAGCAAAACCTCTATCTTCCAACAAATATTAACATACCATTAAAACAGCTGAAAAAATAGCACAGTTATTACCATAGTGACATTCTGCCACATATGTGAACAAAAGGCAGTGGGTTGTCCTAGGTTAAAATAGAACAAAAGATTAGAAGTAATATAGTGCTTTTCATAACAGACCTACTGGCTGAAAAATGGAAGGATGAGTGAGAAGACACAACTATGGTAATCTGTGTTGCTTAACATGTGTGTTGAGATACTCCTAACAGACTAAAAATTGACTAATAACAGCAATTCAGAAACAATTAAAGTTTCTGGATTTGCTGTGCGTATGTATCAGATGCTTGTGCAAAGCTGAGTTTTAGTCTCAGTAAGCCTCTGATACAGTGACTTCCCAAATGAATTCATATGATATTCCATGGTTTTCTATCTGACTTCTATACTGGTGTCATAATTTAATGTTATTGCTAACTGGAAACTGAGCAGCCTGCCGTAAGTATTACAGTTGTCACCCAGGAAAATCTTAACACTCTCAGTGCTCAGTAATTTAAACAAAAGTCTTTAATTAAAAATGTTAAGACTTTGAGCATATTTGGGAAGACATGCATTGGAAGCCAAATGTGGTATGCCTCTCACAATACTCCAAACACACTGTGCCTAAAACAAAATATTCTCTCTTCCCACCCCAGTTCCCTGTATCTGAGCTTTTCTATGTTAGCACTTTCTTCACTACGCTCACATACATGACCAGGTTGTCGCAGGGTAAAATGTTAGTGCACATGTGCTGAGAAACACGGTTCCTAGACCGTGACAAATGTATGCGAAGTGACTTGCTGCTATCCTTATTCGCAGTGGGCTAAGTTAAATCATACTGTATAGCATTTGTCTTGAGCTGGGGCGTGTTTGTCATAGCTCAGCCATCAGGTAGTTACGATGGCTGTGTGAGCCTGAGCTTGGAGACTGACACATCCGTGCTGGCTTCTCATCTGAGCTGATGTCTATGTCAGCTTCCCAATTAATGTCACAAAGCAGTCAGGACTTCAGCCATTGTATCTGACGCCTTCTCTTCCCTAGTCAGAAAAATCACAGATATTAAAGTTGAGGAAACTAGTCAATGAACTAGCCCATTGCTCTGCAAATACCAAGGGTTGCTATTAGGGGAAAAAAACACCCCCAACCCACAAAACTGTAGAAACAGCTACAGAAGGAAAAAAAATAGCATAAAACTTCTAAATGAGGCTAAATGAGAATGGAAAACTGAAAGGACAGGAGGTATGTAGTGTTTTATCACTAATCCGGTGGGCAATGCTTTTGCCTCCTTGCTGCCTGATAAGTGATGTTGCATGATTGAGTTAAGGAAGGATGGGATCACATGGAAACTGGGCAGTTCTTTTTACCACTCTTTAGTTCTGATGTATTTTGCTTTTTCGAAGAGTGGCTTGAGACAAAATTATCGAAAATAGATGTTTAAAGGAGAAACAATTGAAATTCTGCTAAATCTGAAGTTATTGCTTGTCACAGTTAAACAGAATGGCAAAAATATAGTGGTAGTTGTTTTACTAAAAGAGAAAAGAACTTATAAGATGACACATTAAAAGTTACGTCAGTGTCAATAAATCAGTGAAGGGAAGTGAAAGACTGTCTTTATCAGAAGAAAACCAAAAGTAATTGATTAATTTTGCATGCAGTAATAATTCAAAAAGCATACATTAAGTCAAATGCAAAAACCTGTTGTCCTGAGAGATACAGCTTGTTCTGAATTAAACTGATCCGCTTGATGCGTCCAGTGTGTGGTACTGCACAGGTAGCGTGTGGTTCCTTAGGGAATACAGAATATAAAATCACCCATCTCCCCAGGGCTGACACTTCAGCAGATAATAAAATATGCAGTAATTTATCAACAGTAAATTTGCAGTTTTTAAATGGGTTAACACTGGAATGCTTATCACGGCTAAGCCCACACATTGCATAAGCATGAATGAACCAAACAGCAGCAAGTCGATAGAATCAGCTACAGAGATTGTGTTTAAATTTTTCTCTATTTCAAATGTGAATACAGGTTTGTTGGGGTTCTTTTTGTGAAACTAGAAAGAAAACCTGCAGGTTTCCTTACTGACTTAATATTACTTTGGCACTTCACCCACAGCTATATACAGAAACACAGTATTAAGAAATGTTGCTGTAATAACAGTCAATTTACAGCACAGGTAACCAGTCAAAGAAATTTTTTTGCCGTGGTAATTTCTTAAATGTTTAAAAGATCAATCAGAAAAAGAAGAACAGATAGAGCTTTTAAGCATAGCACTGATAATTAGCACTTTGAGAGAAACCAAAGAGTATAAGATACATATTTCTTATGCAGCATCTTTCCTGATTTACTTCTGGAGTTATAAAGCTCAGTAATGATGCTTCAGAAATCTGTTTCATTCTCTCATTGGAGGGTGAGAATTTAATTTTTTGAGAAGAGTGCTGAGAGATGAAAGGCCTGGGTATTTGGGGAAATTTCTTCAGCTCTCAAAGTCCCGATGCCATCTATTTCCTCAGTAATCTTTGGAAAGTGCCAACTACATGAAATTAAACACTGACAAAAATACCATTCTTAAAAAAAAAATTCCTTATGTCTGATAACTTATATGGTTGGTTCACCATTTACTGTGGATTAAAACCTGGCTTTCTGCTCCATGAATTTTCTTCCAGCCTTCCTCTTTTTCCTCACACATTTAACAAATGTTACACTAGCAGGATTTATAAGTTCATTAACACTTGGGTTAATTGTGCTTTCGTTATAAATAGCAAGCAAAACTTCTGGAAAAGTCTGACCAACTGTAGGTTAGTACAATTTAGCAGTTACTGTACTCAGGCACAGAAGTTACATGAGTTTAAACACTTAATTAAGTGTTATCAATATTGTTAATGCTAGAACTGAAACCTGAGTCAATATCATCTTCATTCTTTTCGACTTCGGGACCTTAATCCTCAGTTGCAAAAACGAAGAGTCTTAATTACTTTGTAAAATGCTTTGAAAATCTCTGAAGTTTAATGCTAGATTAATGGTAACAGTCCTTATTACAATAATTATTAATTGTTTACAGTTGTAATCAGGATGCTGAATGCCCTGCTCATTGCAAAGAGGTCAGAAAAAGTTCAATTTGTTGCATAATCAACTATCTGCTCTTCAATACACAAGCTAAATATAGTAGAAGATGTCAGTTACTAAATATGTAAGACTTGACGAAACAGCTCCTCTCTAACCTCATTTCTTCCAAACAAGTGTAGAATTTTAGCTTTATTTAAATATCAGTAGGGAAATAAAAGTCTTGAGCCTGTGTGGTTTAGATGAAAACCTGAACATGAAGCAGGAATGACTGGAGTAATTCTGTCTTCCTTGAGGTTATGGGCACACAGCTGTCAGTGCTTGTACTGCTGCTTCCAGCTTTCCCAACTGTTATGGTTGGATGAGGTCCTTGGCACTTTAACTTTCCTAGGTTTTAGAATAAGAGGAACTGGTACCCCTGGGATTGCTGTGAACAGTAGTAATGCTGGGATAGCTGGGGACAGCTGAGCAACTGACAAAACTTGGGTCAGAGTCCTCCTCCATAAGCTTGGAGAAACTTTGAAGAAGAGTCACAGTGACAGTCTGGAACTATTTACAGCAGCAGGAGACACAAAATAAGAACAGAAAGACAAGCTGTGGCTTCTGGCTGAACAATAAATAGTTTCGTGTTTCCAAAATCAAAGGTGGGAGAAGCAGAAAGAGAACACTCCATCTGGCTTGAAGCAGTTGGAAGAGATGACGGGAAGGAAGAACTTTCTGTTATTTATCAGACTTTTACTTGTTGAAGAATGGCAGGGCTTCTCCAACAGGAACAAAACCCAACAGCTTTACAAGAATTTATATGTGACTTGTTGAGAAGGGGAGACCCAATATTCCCTCAGAGCCATGAGGGTTTTTGTTTTGGATCAGTATTCTGCAAAGTGATAAAAAAGAGAAATTCTTGGACTGAATTAGAGGGAAATCACAACCTTATTTTTTTTTTTAAGAGGATTTTAAATAAAGAATTTGCCATACTATGATTAAAGATGGCTTAGAGATCCTTTGTCCTTTAGATTGTTATGACCTTGGATGACGGCATAGCTTTTAGGCTTGGTTAGTCCTCAGAATTGGCAGATGTGATCTCTTTATTTGATTGCATAGATTTGAATTTGCCTAGTTTGAATTTGGGTTCAGGATACTATCCTCACTGATCTTGGAGAATGACATTAAAGTCTCAAGTGACACCTGCAAATGAAGGTGAAAATTTTGGGTTTTGCTTGTATTTGTCCTTCATCTGATAGTGAGGAGGGTAATAGCAAATAACTCCAATTGGGATGGGATTAATTTAATCCAGCTTCAGACAATTAAAAGCTAGATATGTGCTCTCTATGGGTCTCTCAAGTAGTGGTAATGGTGTTTCCTCCTGGGTATAGTTCAAGACATCTATCCTATCTGCATGTCCCAAGAGACCAGAAACAAGAATTAGATTGTTGCTAGACCTTAAGGCAACAATACTAAAATAAGCTGTTACTTGAAGCAAAACTTAACTGCAAAGCAAGCAAACCTGTGAATAAGGGTATGATTAACTGCAGTAATGGTGATGTAATGGACAATTATCAGTCTCAAATAAGCAAAACTATTAGGAAAGGTGCAGTGCTCATGCTAATTATGTTTTAAGATTTTTTGTAGTGATACCTCCAATAGATGAGTATAAGAAATCATAGGCATAGCTGACAATCCCTCCTACAGTTCAATTTGCCTGACACATTCTGTTAGAAGACTCCCTTTCCAGTTATTTAAAATGTCGCCAAAGATTAACCACAGTTCTGGGCTAAATTTTTTTCTGGGCTGGGATTTTGTTGTTTCTCACAAAATTTTAGGTAAAAATGAAACTGAGGACAAGGTCTTTGTCTTTCTGCTATTAAAAGTATTTTTGTGAAGAGCACAAATGCTCCCATGCTATAAAAAAGAACCTTCAAGTTTATTGGCATGATGTATGTTTTTTCTCCCATAAAGATCTGCACAAATGTAAACAACTTAGAAAATTAGCAGACATGCTTAGTTTGGCAGTAGAGGCAATAGAGTTTGATCATCGCAGTAGCTGAAGATGTTATCTGTGCTAAGCGCTGCTTTTAAACACAGCCTTAAACTGAAGTTCAAGCTCAGTCCCCTGTCCCTAGCTGTGCTATGCAACAGGAAAAGCAATGCTCAGTCTTGTACCTCGTTAAGCCTGGCCTTGCTGTGCTGACTTGGCTTCCCATCTTGATCTTGGCCCTGTCTTTTTGCCATGATCTGCCCTGGACATCTGGACTCTCACCTGACCCAGGTGACTTTCCCTGGACCTTCTCTGCTCTTGCTTGGGTGTTGTGGGTCTGCCTCACTGTCACTTTTTACTTCTGGCTCCCCTAGCTGCATGGGCAGCAGCTGCCCTGCTTGTTCGCTGGCACAGATCCTGCTCTGGTGTAAATAGCAGCCCATACTATTAATATGTAAACTCTCCCACCCCCATTGAGATGGTTGGTTGGCAGCAGTAATGGTGTTTAAATATAGCCTTGTTTTTTTTTAATAAAATTAGATTCAATACATGAAAAAGGTGGTAATGAACATTCAGAAACCTAGAAGCCCAAATATTCAGTGAAACCTATCACTGCTAGGCAGTCTTGCAGTTCTTCGCTGTTGCTCCCAGCAGTTTGCAGTTCAGGGAATTCAAGAGGGATGAGGATCTTTTCACTTGAGAGCTGACTCATGAAAGTGCCACGGTGAACCTGGGCACCTGGGATGACATCTTCATATTACTGAAACTAAGGCTCGAGGTCACCTATCTCTGTGCACGCAGAGCACAGGTTTTACAAATGAAGCAAGCTGAAAAGAAAAATAAAGCATAGATACACGGAAGCAGTTTGGCACCTTTCTGAAGTTAAAAATGAAGAAGCAGTATGTATAACTTGTTTGCACATACACATAACTGGGGCACACTGTGGGAAGAGCACAAAGCAGTAGCAGGCAATGATAATCAACCTGTTAATGTGGTTAACCCCACATGGCTTTGCAAATTTGGCTCACCATAGAAGACCAAAATCAGATTCTAAAGCTTCCCAACATTCAACTGACCAAACATGCAGCTGTATTCACTACCCAATAGAGACACACAAGCCATTTTCTGCGAATTGCTGGTAGAAGGTTGTATTGTTAGTATTAGACCAAGATTATTGCCTACTGAGGTGCAAAGGGAAAAGAAACTCTCAAACAATCAATCAGAGAGAAAAAAAAAATGAAGAGAAACAAGAAGAAAAATGAGGGTTTAACTAACAACTGTAATGTCTAAATAAAATGGTCAGGAGATTGATACATTTCCCAGACACATGAACTTTACAAAATGGAAAAGTTAGCAAACACACCTATTAAGTTTATAACAGGTTTCAGCTTCTCATTGTGAAATGCTTTTTGGAAACTCCAGATTCTATGTGCTATGAATTTTTCATTGGAGGGACCATTCTCCCACTGAAATCAGGCTGGGCCACTCTGCAGTAAATTCTTCTGGCACCTGTATATTCCTGAGCTGTGAACTGCACTTGAGAGTGCATGAACTTTGGCTGCCTGATAACCTCTGCACAATGTAAAAAAAGAAACAAGTAGAAATTTTATGGAGCTACTTAGAAGCTTATCTCCCCCCAGAAGGCTTCACTTTCCAAGTCAGTCAGTAGCAGAAGTCAATCCAAACCTGCCAGGGACACTATTATCGTAGAAAAGTATGTGCTAATGCATCTGGAAGCAAAGAGAAAGTAATGTCAAACTCCAGTATGTGCTAGCAAAAAGAAATCCAAGGAAGAAAAGGAGCTGCTGGCAGTTTCTTTTTACCTGAAATTCTTCTATTTATTTTTCTAAAGCACTGATGTACAACTAGAAAAGTCAGAGAAATCTCTTATTCTCTCTTCTCCAAGGCAAAGGGTAATCCTGAACATGCCTCAAAACATGACAGTTTGAAGAAAAGTCAACCCACATTTCACGGAGCAGTGTTTAAAAGACACAGATCTATCACTTTAGTTCAGTGTCCTCCCCTATTGCTTTGTCCCTTTCCTCACATTAGCTGACATTTGCCCCTTCCTTTGAGCTGTGGTACTCCACAGTTAAGGCCAGCGCAGAGCTGGATTTTACTCTTCCATGCCTGCTGCTTCTTCCTTTCTTTCTTATTGGACTACTCTAATAAACTCTTTGCTAATATTTAATTCTCATGTTTCTTAGACACAGTGGTCTGTCTGCAGCTCTCGTTTTTTCCAGTCCTCTGACTTTCCTCCCTTACTCCACCACCTCTGACTTTTCTGCTGAGTCTCAGCCTCAGCTGCCTCTTATTTCTTTCACTTTCTTGCTTGCCCTAGTTCAACTCCATCTGTCACCTACCAATCATGTTTCTTTCTGGACTGTATCTCTATTTGCCTGCATAGTATGTTTTCTCTAATCACAACCATATTTTCTTCTCTATCATATCCCCTAGCTAAAACTCTTCTTTTGCAGCCAGCCTTTTCGAATCTGGGGTACAAATAATACCCTAAATAGTCTTTTCCCCTTCTGTTTCCTTCACCTTATTTGAGATAATATTTCAAAATTTTGAGTAAAGCAGGTCCCTAAAAGTATTGCATGGAAGGTGGGCAAACAACTAATCCCTGTTCAGAAAAGACAGTTTGCTTTTGGGCACCCAAATGCCAGATTAGGGAACTTCTCACACTGGAGATCCGCTGACCGTCTTTAAGGAAATCTTAACTCCTCCTGTTGTCTTTGAAAACTAAACAAGAGACTGAGAAACTAGAAGGTGGCTTCACTAGACATTTAGAATGAACAAATGTAAGTGTCTATAGCATCCTTCTGTTTCACTGGACTAAAGTGTAAGGAAGAAAGAAGATATAAATTCAACATAGAGCATAAATTCACATAAACAATAAATAGATAGATAATAAATAAATATAAATTAGTTATATAATTGAAGATACAAAAATTGAAACATTTTAGTTGTAGCAATGCAGTTTTATCCCTTAAATCTCCCAGTTCAAGGGAGAGGAAGTTTTCTATTTTCTCTCCTGCCCGTTTTACACTTAAGTAACTCAGCCCACTTTATGCTTTGCATAGTGCCTTGCACAACACAATTCTGCTCTGCCTGGGCAGTAAAATAAGCCATAAAAATGATTATGCATCCATAATTCTACAAAGAATAAAAATGGAGAGCAGTAACTTACACTTCTGCATTTATAATTTCCTCATATTTTACATCACTCCTGGAAGTGAACAAGGTGCAGATGAAACAAGAACTCCAATCATGAAAGAACAGCACATCTATTTTTCATTCAAAATCTTTATGAGAGTTAGAAAGGGAGCAGTCTTAATTGAGTGAGATGGTTTTTATCACATGCTGTTTCACCAAACAGGCGTTTGACATAGTCATATTTTGTGTTCCCCAAAATAGCGCTTTGGCATGCTTCAGTTTCTGAACTTGTTTTTTTTTAACTCCTTTGAATTTAATTAGGCTATTCATCAGCTTGGTAAATGCAAAGAACCTTTTAAAAGGGGAACAGTGATTGATTTTTAAAGTGCTATAATCATTCCATCTAGCTGTAAAAAAATATTTTCCAGTTAGGTATTTCAAAGGATATTAATATTCACTTTTTAAAATAAAAACTCCTCTGTCCTTATTTTAATACAGAACTGGGAAGCTGCCATGAAGTCATTGGGTGAAATCCTTCGCCCAGCAAAGCCCCCCTATAAGGCTGCCATTCACATCCATGCTTCGTGTGAATCTTTCTGATACAGGAGGAAATTTGGGGAGCCAAAGAACGTTTGTTCTGCACAGGCTCTGGGTCTGGGTCAGAATGGACTCACATGGAAAACAAAGCTGTATGGCCATACCAGCACATCACTCCACCAACATAAACAACCATTGCGTGCACCCAGATAACAGTCTTGGATGGAGTCTCGAATGCATGTGTGTGTCAATGCACTGGTCAATGTTGAAAAATGGCAGAAAAAAGGAAGCTCGGATCTGATTTTTTGCTGGTAACCCAAAAGAATCAGGTTCAACTCAAGTTTTGTAGAGCCTTGTACTGAGTTACATCAGAATAGTACATTATAGACTGCAGCATTTGTAACTTGAAGTCAGTCCCAGGAAAAAAATTCACCCCGAAAGATGTTTCTTTTAAGCATCTTCAGTCTTAGGCGTGTGACATGCAGTCATGCCCCTGCTGTAGAAACCAAGGTTATTCTCTAGCTGACAAAGAGGTACTTTTCAAACGATCAGTGCGACAGCATGTAACTTTTGCTTTCTTAGCAGGGGCCAAAAGCAACAGCTCAATCATGCCTGTGTGACAAGGCTGACTGACCCCCACGTGTGCTGTCAGCAGCACGAATTTGGCTGCCCAGACTCCTCACAAAGACAATGAATACTGTTCTGCCGTGTGAAATGTAGCTCTGTACTAGCAGTACAGCCTGTAGCTCTGCTGGACCTGGCCAGCTCTGGAGTGTGAACTGCTGCTTGCATCTTCTGTGAGGCTGCTCCTCTGCAACCAGCAAATGCTGACATGTAATAAAAGGGAAGGCAGCAGGACACCTTCAGCCTCTCATTTCCGTACAGCACGTGCTTCACAACACTCCCTCATCTCTTCTCTGCACCAACCCAAATATTTTGCTTCACTGTCTCTCCCTTTGTCTGTCTTATCTTCATTTACATCTCATACCAGGATCAGCTCTTTTCCAGCCATCCATTGAGCATCATCCTGCACTTTACATTTTTTCTTTTGCTATGTCATTAATAACATTTCCTTTCCTTACGTCCCTTCATGTCACTTTGCTGCTCTTTGCCTTGCTTTCCTTACTTTATCTCTCTGTCATCTTGGCTTGAGCAGCACATAGGCAGATTTGATCCTGTTCCAGCCAGAGCCTACAGCTCACTTATATCCTGCGTGAGCCACGGGGAGAGTTCAGCATTGTGATGCACACCCACAAACTGCCATACCTTATATTCTACCCAGCCTGTGGAGATTAAAAAAATTACAGAATGCGTGTGAATACAATTGTCATTCCTGACATCTTACTGTTGGGTTTAAAGCATGTTAAATTGACCACTGGAAAAGTATTTCAATTATCCCGTTAACAGCACAGAGAAAGCCAGTCATGAGTCACACGAGTAAATTTTAGGGAAGACAAACAGACTCATGCTGTGTGTATGCAGTCCTTTTCTATTGATACAATACTTCTTAATCCCAACGTGTCTGACTCAGTGCAGCCTGCAGCTCAGGAGCCTACTAGTGCTCAGGGATGCTCTCACAGCTCCTCAATACACAGGTCAGCCCTGGTGAGTTGTCTGGAAGAAGCAGAGCACAAGGCAAATGCCCTTCTCCCATGCTGCAGAGGAGTGGACGGTGGCACCATGTATGTATGGTGTTTTGCAAGAGCATCACTGGCTGCATGGGTTCTGGCCTTGCAAAATGATGCAGGCTTATAAAACAGAGAATTGTAGCCCAAGCATTTTTGTTTCAGGACGAAACAACATGCGAATGGGCACGTAACTGCAACATTTACTGAGCTTTATGCTCATCTGTCGCACATCTGCAAAAGGACTGCACTTTCGTTTTGGGAGGGATTTTGAACCACCTTCAATGAAGAGCACTAAACAGCAAGTGAACTCTCTTCAGTCTCCTCCATTTTATCTAACAGGTATAAATAATTCATGTAGTAGCTACAAAAAATCCCAGAAAGCAAAAGTGTTTTAAAATTTGCTTCCATTTGTGTACTTCAGGCTTCAGTGAAACAGCTTAAAAAATATAGACCCATTCAAGCTGAAACAGCACAATTTTGGGGGTTCTTGCACAAAATACTTTTACACTCAGCGTAGTCTGCTCTGAGTGATCCTATTCCTCCTCAATTTTGTTGTTACAAATAGCAAATCTGCCTGTCTCCAAGCCACATCACCTTGAGAGAATGAATGCTACTTACAGGATTCAGAGCACTATATGTGCCATCAAAATATTACAATGCATTTCAAGTCTGGAGACAACACCATAGAAATATGCCGCAAGAATGCCAGAGGTGATGAGAGGCTGATGAATAGAACATGAGATGGAGGATCCCTGCTTCTTCTATTTTATTTTTTACCCTGGGAAAGCTGATAGCTTTTCTTTTTCCCAAAGAATAAGCTATTTTCATTTATTACAGTTCAGTCCCCCTGTTATGCGTGCCCTGCCCCTAATGGCTACAGGATGTGTAAGTGCTAAAAATGGATTCTGGTTTCAAAATTAATTCCTGCCTCCATTCAGATGACAGGAAGTTTTAACTCTGTTTCTTCTAAATGATTGACGCAGATATCTTGATTAGTTTATTAAAATAATCAAATTCTGTTCTTATATAATAAAATAAATTTTTTAGAGGTTATTTTTTTATCTGTAAAATGTTTCCATACATTAAATAGTCATTAATAAGACAAATATACTTCCAACAGAAGAAATAAAAGGGAGGACTGTATTAAGTCTGCTAATTTATCATTTGCTTCATACACACATTTTAGGTATCTAACAAAGAAATACTTCTGAAGTAAGGGCCACGTTTTTCTGTAGAGAAAATTAAGATGCGTCATTGACTTCGATGGCTCCCAGAGGGACAGAAATCCTGTCTCTCAAAGCTGAATGCCCTGGATCCTGAGAGATGAGAAGCAGGAAGAGACTCCTATTATCTGAAGTCCTATTATATTGCCACATTTCTGCTTGCAACTTTGACCAGGTAATCACCTCTATTTAGAAGATTTGAAAAAGGATGAAATTAACAAGGTCTGGAGCTCCCTATGCACATGCTTTCATTTTTTTTTTTTTATTTAGATGCTGCAATGTTAAGAAAAGGTGCTCTTTCACCATGCTACACTTTGCAGAAAAGTAGTGCATGTCAAGGACTCATCCCTGACATCCTACACTGAGCTTCATGACATCCATTTATACCAGGCTTGTTGTATTCCATCCTGTGACCTGGGATAATGAGGTGTGTAGCTGGTGCGCCAGGATTTGATGTGTTGCAATGTGGCATTATCTGCCTTGGGAAATATGAAATGAAGGCATTGTCTGAAAAATATAATTAAGGAAAAGGTTTCTTAGCCCGTAATAGCAGAGCATGAACACTACAAAGGCTGCTGCTCTTTTCTGTAAAGAAATAGAATAGCTAATGCCAAATGAAAAAGTTTTTATTCTTCTTTGGTTGGAAGAAGCATTCTGGAGAATACACAGCTTCAAGAAAAATGGAATGAACTGAAGCAGCTGAAAGCAAGGCTACATACTGTCCTTGAAAACTTAACTGTGGCTTTGTGTATGCGTAATGTGTTATTATATTTTTACATCACCTCACCCCATTAAAAGGAGATATTCCTTGAAAATAAGTATTCAGAGAATTCATATCCTCACAAAGGAGTCATGTCATGGGATCAAAAGCAAAATGTTTGCTGGATTAGAAGGGCTCTGGGGTGAATTTGCTCTTGTACTACCTGCTCATGAAATCAGCCTACAGAGCTGCTGAAATAACAGGGCTTTTTTTCGTAGAAAACCCCCCACAGTCACGTACTTCACCATTATACAGACAAAAATGTAGCACTAACAATATGTTCTTAGGGGTATTGCAACTACTGTTATTCTCTGCAGTTAGTGGCACAACTCAGCAACCTGAATATGGATCTGGGGTCCATTGTGCTGGCCATCCTGGAATCAGATGTTACACCAGCACAAAAGATGGCATATGTGCTTGGAAGAGCTTACATCCTAACTTGACATAAAGAACCAATGAACGTCATTGGTACCAAATTGGGGAGAACATGGAGAGAAAGAGCAAAATATGGAAAATAAGACCGTATGCTTATATAAGTGACCAGGAATGCCCATTACTTTTCTCTCTCAAGGTCTTCTGAGAAGGACAAAACTAGATGTGTGTAAGACTTTGAGGCTCATTGTATGTGAGGATGTGAGAGCTGGACTTGTGTTGAGCAGTCTCAAAACCAAGGTCCTGTCAGTTATGCTGCACTTCCCATGAGAGATCAATGTGTTGCAAAACCCTAAGAAGCGTGTGTGGAAGGTAAGGAATACAAGGGGACAAACCAAGTAAAATGCCCCAAACAAGAAAATGCTTTTAGTATCAAGGCCTTAGCTTTTCATCCTCTACAAAGCCCTTTTTACTGAGTTCAGAGGAATTTAAACCCAGCCTTTACTCATGGGGTTGAAGTTGTATAGAGGTAACGAGGCTTGTCACGCAAAAGAGGTGAACACTATTGGGCCTCATTGGCCCATCAGGGCAGGGATCTGGAAATTCCATTTTGATGGTATGACAGAGTATAAATAATAATAAGTGCAGCCCTACCTTCGTCATGCTCTAAAGCCCCTGTATTGACAGCTGAGAGGTCCTTATTGTAATTGAGAATTAGACTGTGAGCATCTACATTCTTCTCCAGTACTTTCCCCACAGGGATGAAGCACACACACACCTCCACCAGCAAGCATGTCTTTAGGGCCCACACTTCAGTACAACCAGCTGGCCCACTTCTGCTTGACATGGTCAGAAATAGCTTCTTGAAGCAGCAGAAATAGGTGGAGTTACCCTGCTCTAATACGTCAGCCAAGAGCGCACTGATAAAACTTCAGCAGGTTCTTTTAGCTCTTTTATTTCATCACTCCTTTAGGTTTTAAATGTGTAGTTTTGACTTTACGAAGGCTGCTTTGAAATACAAAACGCAAGCAAACCACAACATCCCACTGCCTGAAGTGCTGAATATCGATAACAGTGCAATTGAAAGATGAACAGTGCGCCCAAAAAGGGTGGTGGTTCTAATTTGTCCTATCTTTGTCCTGAGCATGTTGGACATCCTGTAATTGTCAAAGCAGTCTAATGAAAAATTCCAGTAGAGTGGAATTGCTTTTTCAACTGTTACAAAATAAAAATTGTCACTCTTTGGGTAAAATTGCTGAAAATGGTGAGATGAATATTGCACACTCAATCACATGCTCCAACACAGTCACTGATGTAAAAGAATTGATTACTAAAGGTGCTATACTTTGTTACCTGCTGTCATGCACAAAAGACACCTATTGTCCAATATAGTAAATGTTGAATAAATTGGCTTTGCTGCAGAATGTAATTACCTACATTAATAATAGTCTTGAAAGACATTCCAGACTCTTTCTGAAATATTTGCATTTGTTGAATTTGCATTTTTGGGGTCATATAAGGAAATTTAATCAATAATACTGTATTCATACTGGATCGCTTCCTCTCACAGATGGGATCTTTCACATGAAAAAGGGATGCAAATGCAGGATTAAGGTTTCAGGGCTTTCACGATATATTGCTATATCACTGTACAATTAAATTGTTAGTAGAAATTGAGCAATAACATTCAGATTCACATCTGGACTAGACTATGAACTGGAGTCCGTATTTAAGCTTTAAGTGGAGATTCAGTTCAGGGTTTGCTAGCGTTAAAATCTGCAGAGTTGACCTGGCAAGAACATGGGTGTGCCCAAATGAGAAGATGTACAGGTACCTCTGAGACTGGGGGTCCTGGCCTACTTCCTGGTGGCATCCCATTGCCTGACCACATACCCAGATAAGCTCTACGTGGCCATCCCAGGGTCACACACTCTCTTCATACTGCAAGAATCCTGTAACTTAGTGGTTTGAACTTTCTGGCAGTTAGACAGACGTTCAAGTGAAATGGCCATTCCATGACCTCACTGGCATTCTCACTCACTTGTTGGTGTTGGTCTATTGTTAGAAATGCCACGTTGGTCCTGGTAGTTCCAGATATATACATCTT
Organism: Pezoporus wallicus; assembly: GCF_028554395.1. Taxonomy (NCBI): domain Eukaryota; kingdom Metazoa; phylum Chordata; class Aves; order Psittaciformes; family Psittacidae; genus Pezoporus; species Pezoporus wallicus. The sequence continues at coordinate 2,486,439 of NW_026636887.1, read as the reverse complement.
TTCACTTCAGCCTATAGAGGTGAACGGCAGGTCCTGCTTGTATCTCCATTACAATGTACTGGGTTTATCCAGAGGGACCAGTGAGAGCAAAGAGCCACATTTATTTTTCAGCTTGGCATGTGTACATACATCTCATGCTAGACCCTGCAGCCTCATAAGAAGTTTGAGAGGAAAAGCAGGAACATATTGAAGGAGACTGACTGAAAATGTCCCATCTGAAGTTCCCACAGGAAGTCACAGAATATGTAGAAGATATTTTTAAAAGTCTTTTTACCACTCCCTTTCTTTTCCCAGTGGTTCACTCTTCAGCTGACAAAGTGATTTATTAACTGTCTTTAAAAAGTTCCATTTCATCGAACAAATGATATATATCAAAACCTGAATCCTGACCCAACATCAATATCAAACTGGCTCAAACACTTGCAGGCTTAGTTTATTTTTCAAAGAATAAACAAAAGAAGAGTGAATGAATACTTAATTGAAGAATGCAGAAGAACATAATTATTGTTAGTCACAGTGGCTGGTAGACCTAACTTGCTGTGTTAATTCCGCTAAAGACAGAAGATAATAATTTTTGATAATCATGAATCAGTTACTTTTTCCCTTCCCCCCTGGAGAAAAGAGGTTTTGAAACAGGAAATGTGGCTTTAATTAGTAAAATCAAACAAAACAATAAACTGTGTCCTTCTAGTTCACCTTCTCTCCCAGCCACCCACATTCTGAAGGCCATGTGGCAATCGGTGTGGTCACTTCTGTGATTTGGTGTTCCTGCAAGTAACCACAACATGGAAGATGGTCTCATTCCCAAATACATACACACACATAATGAATGCAAATGCAAAAACTGTGAAGCAATCAAAATTCATTCATTTGAAAATGTGATTTCCTGCTGTTTATGAATGCCATTAGTTTTACATAAGCATTTATTCATTCACCTGCATTTCAGCCGTTTGTAATTTCTTCATTGTATGTTGTTTAAACTCCAGTCTTCCTAAATGGATTTTTTTCCAGTTCAAATACTGTTTAAGTATAGGAAGACAAGCAACTAAAAAAATATTAACAATTTTGGTGCAACTTGTTTTATGTCTTATTGATGTTTGCTGAACTGGCTGTCAGAGAAGTTAAGAATGGAAAGGATCACACCGTATTCAGATGCAGTGACACCTGGCAATTCTCTGACACTGACAAGGGTCACTCAGCTCAAGCCCAGGGTCTTGCAAGAGAAAGGGAAAATCCACTTGATCAAGTGAGACCTCTTGCAACAGGACTATCACCTTCTTTTATCAACATCAGCTGGAAGGTGGTGAGGGGCGGAAGAGATCAAATCCCTCCCCAAAGGGACTCAGAAGTTCTGAAGTCTGTTGCTGCTTAAATCACATTTCAGCACTGGTAGCAGAGGAGCAAATGGTGCATGAGTTTTATCTTTTGGGACTGCACATACTGTTTTCCCCCAGGAAATCCTAGACATTACCTAAAAGATGATTTACCAGCATAAACAAAGCCAAAAAACCTTTAGGCTCTCAGAAACAGCTCTGCATATTTCCTGGTGTCCATATGGCACAGCAGCATGTATCAGAAACAAACTCTGTTTTCAGAAAGAATCTGGAAAACTGTTCAAGGAAAAAGATTTTTGAGTAGAGGCAGAGGGTCAGGAGTGGAGAACTTGCACTGAAAGGTAAAGCAAGAAACTGGAAGCAGTCAGAACAGATTCCCCCACTGACACACGTGTTTCCTCCAAGAAAAGAGAATCCAACAAGGACAGAGGGAAGGCAGGTTCGAACCAATAGCAGAAGAAATTAATGGCTTTCTGGATTTATATCTGATCTCAACCTTTTCTAAAGGAACCATTGCACACAAGTATTTCTTTTAATAGTTTATAAAGTAAAAGTTAATTCTGTATTGTTTTATGATGTCCAGAGCAAGAGGAAAATGTTTGCAGCTCAAGGAAGACTGAACATATTTATTTTCAGTTGCTCTCATAAAGGTACCCACTGTGTTAGCACCTGGTGAGACACAGAGAAGCCCCACACAAAAGTGAGAAGAGGACAAAGAACAGGAGAATGGCATTCTCCCGCAAGGCAAGTATAAAACACAGGCAGAAAAAAAGTGGGGTTTCTGACCTATCTTTTAGTGTGTAGGGTACCAGATTAGTAAACAGTAAGTGTAGCTTGTCTCCCTGCATCATCTGAAGGCCCGAGATAGCGCATCGACCTTCTCCAGGGCCTGTTGGGACATGGGTAACCTTCAGGGTCAGGCTTGTCAGATTTGCTGATATCATGGAAGATTGTCTCCATGGCTGAAACACAGGCTGCTGTCATACCTCTTTTTTCTGCTTATCCAAGAGACCATGAAGGAAAACAAATTCAGTTTCTCTGAAGCAGAAATGCACAAAAGTCATGTGGGTGGAAAAAAGTGGGGCTGGACTGTTTTACGATTTATCATAAGGGTAAATATATTTAATTATATGGCCCAAATCTCTACCAATATTTAGCTTTCTACAAAATAATAGGAAACTCAGTTTATGTGAATGGCTGTAGCGTCAGGAAGTTGACAGAGCCTGCAACAGGTGCTTCTGGGGAGGGTAAAACATAGAGCATCAAGAACGATTGTGCTACATGGACTGGAAACTTTCAAAGGGAAGCCCTTTATTTTAAGGGGGATATTTAATAAGCTCAGAACATTAAAGCCTCAGTTGGAGGAGCTGTTTTCCTGAGCAATCCCATGTGTCATCCGTGTCCAGCTTAGTCACAACTAGCTGCTGTTTCATCCTGCAGCATCCATAGCTGGATACCTTCTCCACAATATTAACTACCTGGGTTACTCTGTTTCACAGAGAAGTTGTGGATGCCTCACCCCTGGAAGTGTTCCAGGCCAGGCTGGGTGGCATTTGAGCAACCTGGTCTGTGGCAAGGTTAGACTCAATGATCTCTACAGATTCCCTCCTACCCAAACCACTCTGTGATGCTGTGATTATGACTTCTGCTTGTTCCTCCACAAATAAAGCCAGAATACACTTATAACACCTCAGTTCCAAATTTAGATGGCAGAAGCAACTCTATTGTTTTAGTTTATTTTGCTTTTATTTGATTTCAGAGATCAGATCCTTTCAAGACGTTAAGTTCAGAGAGGTTCCTGGCAGGGATCCATCCTTCAGGACTGAAAAAATCAGCAGAAACCAAAATCCTGGGGAGATACACCCCTCACTGATGTTTTGGTAGAAAGAATATGGCTTACTATAAAAGAAAAAAAACAACAAACCAAACAAAGCAATTTTTTTTTTAGATCAGGCAATTGAGGTGAATACTTTTAAATGTGCAAGAATAAGGACAACTTACATAGGGAGATAGTAGAAGTCATGAGGCTAACTAGCATTTGTATCTTACTAAACTTTCCTCCTCAGTGAATACTCAGTTATTCAATCTGCAAGCATAAATGGACAATTTTCATGTTCTACTTAGGCCAACATATTGTATTAGAAACTGAAATGGTTGTAAACTGTCTATATAGCTATTTTACTGCCAGTGCTACATACTTTTTTGATGTGAAAATATTCCTTTCACTTACCTGACACTGATGATTGCAGAAACATGTTTTTCACATTTCATTTAGGTGTCCACTAAGTGATGCTAAATATGTTCTAAAATATCTATCATAAATGGTTCTCTTTGACAATTTTTTTTTCTCATTTCTGAAGTTACAATGCCTGATTACTTTCTGTGTCTTCCCTGAGGGTAAGATATATCTGTTTCATCAGATAGCTCCAAATGAGTTTTCTTTGGTCACTCTGTACATTTAAAAATGTTAGTCTATTCTGATGTAACTGGTCATTAATAAAACTATACTTTCAAAAGTTCTTTTGAGAAATATCACTAACAACAGGAATCTGTTTTTCTTACTGGCTTCCAAACCATTTTGATAGGATACATTTTGGACACATCATAACTTTTTTAAAACTTGTACTTAAATTTAAGTTATCTGCTTAATCAGGGAGTTAAACACCTTTTCCTGTAAGTAGGTGCACTTTATATACTCCAAATGTGCTTTTAGAACTACCCCTGGAAAAAGGTTTTGCTATCAAATGTGTCATGTATTCAGCTATTTTTTCCTTTTAGATTTAAGGCTCACTCTGAGAAGAAGGGTGAGGCAGTAAGGATATTTCTTTTTCATTTGATTTTTTTCCTTGTCCTGTCCTTGAATCTTAAAATGTTGTAATTTCTGTTTAGTCAAGTATCAATATGTCCATAATGACAAGCCATGTATCAGTCAATAGTGCATTTCTCTTTCTATTTAAAATATGATATACAAACACTCTAGTTCTCCACTTTCACAGTGATTAAACATAGTATTTCTTTCTTTCCCCCTCAGAAATATTTTCAAGAAATCTTTTCTTTTCCAGAATTCAGAAATGAATAGAAACTTATTTTCTTTCCGTTTTGTTTTGTTTTTTTTTTTCTTGGCTTACCTAATGAAATCTTCATCACCTTACTGTCAGCTTTCAGTGTTACACTGTCCTTATGTCAGCATCACCCTTGATCAAGGAGAAAACAAGGAGGATCAAAGTGAAGGGGGGAGGAGGTACAATATTGCCTTTGCACATAGGAGCAACCACTGTAATAGTTCTAATTCTGCAATAGCTGTATTACTGTGCTGCAGTAATATGCTGTGCTACTGTAACATGCTGAGCTACCATAGCAGCTCTGCTATGCTCACTTCAAGAGGAAGAGTCATAAAATGAAATAGCTAAAAATAACTCTTAAGATGACAAGCTAGTCCTATTCAGTTTATAAAAAGGAGGTTGAGATAAGGTCTTGTGTAGCTACTTATACATGTAGGATAAAAAAGAATCTTAAAAGTGTGTAGTTCTGGCTTTTAGGAAAGAAAGTAAAACCGAAAGTCTTTTCAGTCTTATATAACATGAGACAACCAGATCCAATGAGCAGAAGTCAGGCAAATTCACCTTGACATATGATGCAGTTTTCTAACAGGGAGGATGATGAACTAACACTGATTTTGGAGGGTGGTGCAGTCACTATAATTGGAAGATGACGTTAGTTGCTGCCCTAAAGATAGGATTTGATCCAGCTTCTGGGAGCTTGAAGGCTGCACAGGCAGGTAGCTAAGTAAGCCGAAGTGGTTGTGTTCCTTCTTGCCTTGGATCTTGTGGCTCCAAATACAACTCTACCATCCACTTTCAGCCTAGCATCCCTAGGGGAAGGAAGGTTTGACAGTCTTGCCTCTTCAGTCCCACAGAAGTGGCAGCTCTGCAATAAATACCTGAAATCTGTTCCCAAGGCTCCTCATCTGAATAAGAAGAACTGGCCAAATTTTGTGTTCTCCATTTTCCTCTCTTACTCTAAAATACCAGACTTTGACTGGAGCTAGATGCAGGACAGTAGGTGAACTGGTATTCTGAGATGCATCTGTCAGCAGACTGATGATTGACATTCACTCAAAGTCCACTTGAACACCGAATCTGGGATGATAAATGTTTTGGGTATGAAAAATATCTCCATACTGGAAGGACACGTGTGTTATAGTAGATTTCCCTTTACTGTAGACTCATGCCTCGATCTCATCTGTTCCCTCTCTGTGGTACAAAAGGGTTTATTTGCCTGAGGACTGAAATACTTAAGTCTAATTAAAGTCATTGTGTTCAGCACAGGAATATGTGGGTGACATTTACACACCTTTAATAGATGAGAAGTCAGTTTGAGTAATTTATCAGTCATCTCTGGCCTCTGAAGATGACATACTCCATGAAAAGATAAAATCACCACTTCTCTTAAATGATCTCTCTCATGAACACAGCATCAGATCCAGCAATCAAATGTCATTTGTTACCCCAACGATTTTTGCTTACTGAGGGTCTTTTGCACCCTTCTTACCCCCAGCTCCTTTCAGCCTCTGCTACAATGTGTGTACCCTGCCAGCATGGATGGACAGCCAAACTCTGCCTGCCTTGTTTCCTTTCTGCTTCTCCTCAGAAGTGTCTCTTAGCCAGGAGCAGGGAGCTGGTGCACCCAGCCATGGCAATTTCTGCAACACCCAGAAAGCAGCACCTGGGATGAGACCCCAGATCACCCTCCAGAACCAGGAGCTGGTGCCTCCATCCAGAGCCAAGGGGTTTAGGCTTGTAGCTATCAGCAGCAGAAAGGTGTCACATCTTACTGGGCAAAAGCAGAAGGAGCCCAGTAGCTGGTAGATTCTGAGTGCCTGTCCCCATGGCACCAAGATAAGGAGCTTCCAGAAGCTATAAATACTTTCAGAAGACAAAGATAAATGGAGAACGTGCAAGCAAACAGAGAAAGAGTCCTTCATGAAACAATCTGTAATGAGGTCTGCTTTACCACTTGTCCCCAGAGCTAGCACAATCATCCAGCACCTCAGATTCACCTCTCTGAGGACCTGTTCTACCTGGACCATCCACACTCTCATGTTGGGGCATTACTTCCCACCCCTTTTCTCACAAGACCAAAGTCCCACCAGTTGCTTTTGGTCACACCTTCAAAATCTGTCTCTAAGCTCTTATTAAAATCCTCATAGAATAGACTTTGCAGACAGGCAAAAAAAAACCAAACCAAAAAAAACCAAAAACCAGAGAAGACATTCTGAGATGAAAAAGCCCCCTCATATACAATCACATTAGTCATAGCATCCCAGAACTCCACTCCCTGCTCAAGACTCCTTTGAGCTAGACAGGGTACAGACACAGAATAAAATACTGCCATGTCACAGACATTTATAATTCTTTGAGTATTAGCTTAAAAAAGCCAAGAAGTCTGGTAGATGGTGTTTTACATTCACTTTGATTTCACAGACAGATCAAAGAGAGTACAAGAAGTGGACAGTCAGGTTGGTTCCTTGAGCCCTTGGAAGTCAACTGATCATTTCACTGTATCCTGAAAGTGCCAAACATATGTACTGTGTGATTTGACACAGAGCTGTTTTACACAGGGGGTTTTAAAATACTTATTATACCAAGTCATGTGGAAAGGGAGTCTGTGAAAGCAAAACACAGTGCATCTAGCTGCAAAAATCTGCAGAAATTTTAGGTGTTTGGACCTGACAGAAAAAGAAAGTGCCTGCATTTCCTTTAAGTTAATGGAACAGGGTAGGTGTCTCTGAAGGCAGTGGAAGGCAAGTGCAGCCCCACTAAGTCAGATTTTTATCTTTCTTCATTAACTGCACAGAGACTTAAATGCTCAATGACTTTGTCTATTCAGAATCCACTCCGTGTAGTCCTCTTTGAAGATACAGACCTAATAGAGCATGACCAGCTCTTTCTAAAAATGAAAATGATAACCATGATGTCCCACTTTCCTATCGTGCAGATATTAGCAGTGATGAGAATGCTTGCTCCAGAGTGGGACAGCATTGGTTGTGCACCCTCAGAGACCCAGGGAAGTTTGTCTCCCTCTTTCCTAGGAAAATCTCCTAACCGGTTCCAGTGTACTAAGTAGGGGAGAAGATTTCCACCCTTCTTTTTAAGGTGAGAAGGTTCTAGACTATCAAGTGTAAAAGGAGAGGCATGTGGTGTCTTACCTTGGACACTGTCATCCAGGCATTTTTGAGTGTGGGTTCTGTCATTTTGATACACTTTCCCACCTCATTTCCTGGAAAATACACAGATATGTTATGTGATTGAATCTGCTCCCTTTATGAGTTGCTGTAGTTTTGCGGTCAGCCACATCAAGAATGTTGTGAATATATATGAACTGGTTAATACATATAATAGAGTGAAAGCTTTAACGTAACTCCTGAGTTTTAGCTACTAACAGAGGTGGTTAACTTACCCTGTGGGGACCGCTGATTACCCACAAACACAAAGTGATTACAAAGCCAAATATTGGGAACATAAGCATGTACCTATCATATTGATCTGAGGCTGTTATAAAGCAATGTTTTCCACAACAACTTAATGAACAAGATGAACCAGAGAACCAGGGCAAAAGGTTAATTTTTATGAAGGACTAAAATACAACCATCATTTTAACTTTTTAGTTTAGGATGGTCCTTCCTCTCTTCCTTCTCTTCCTGTCAAAAATAAAAGCCAGTTTGTCATAAAAGGCCCCTGCGTGCAGGTTTGTGTGAACAACAGGCTCCATAAGGACAACATGAACATGGGTGGAAAAGAAGAGCTACTGAAAGCAGTCAGCTGAAGGCAGGTGATGGAGCTGAGAGGGAGCACGTAAGAGCTGATGAGCTCCATAGACCACTCCTCCCTGAGCCCACAAGAACTGATCAACACATCACACCACAGGTCAGCCGTATGTGAGGGTGGTATCCCATGGGCATTGGCCTCAGCAGCTGGAGGAGGCTGCTGCCCTGCAAAGACTGCAGGCAGGCATGTGGCCTACAGGGCCAGGACCCTCAAAGGATGGCAAACTAGAGCCTACCCCATAGCCATCAGCCCCCAGAACAGCCGTGGGGCTAGAGAACTTGAGGGACAATTGCCTGCTACTACTTGTAACAGCTTGCCTTTATCAAGAGTAATGGCTTTGGTAATAAAATGTCTCCCAGCAGATACTGGCTGCGGTTTGTGTCTTTCCGGATTTTGTGGTAAGGAAAGGCAGTTTTAAATTTTTTTGGCCTATTTTTCTGTTAAAAAGCATGTGTTTATTTCCTCTAATTTTTTTTTTTCTTTTAATGCCCCTCCCCCTTCCTCCTCCCCCCAACCTTTCACTTTTAGGTTGCCTTGAGTAGTGTTTGGGGAGATTTTAGTTAGTTATAATTCTTGTTATCTCTTTTTTTTGTTTACTTCACTGACAAAACTGTAGATGTGGGGAAGAGCCCCCCATCTTGTCAAAGCATTAAATGCTTTTGTTTTGTTTTTCAGGGAAAAATGAAAGGGTATTTTTTTAAACTCGTCAAAGAGTGTATCTAGAGAAGAACCAACTCTTTTCAGTTAGCTCTACCAGGAAATAATTGAGATACCTCTTTGAGCGTATTATAAAGGAACAAATCAATACAGCTGTGTATCTGTAACATGCTCTGGGTAGATGAGGTAGTAAATGTACTGTAAAAACAATGGTCTTCTTTCCTTGAGATTCACAAGCGCTTTCTGCCTAGAGCTAAGCTCAGGTTACTGTATTAGGCAATGACTAAATAGTAAGATCACTTCAGGGGCTTTTTGAAAAATTGAGTCTTCAGCAATCCTAAATATAAATCATATTGCTTGGTACCAATCTTGTCCTGCTCTATCTATGGTTTGAGTTTGTCTGTATATGGGAATTTAGCTACAAGATAAAATAGTCCTTTATATAAATATCTTATGAGTCAGTCCCAGCTGTAACTTCGAAGTGGTGAAGTCGTTAAGTAAATGCTGTTAAGAGAAATGTAAAATGAGCTATGATTTCTTCACAAGAAAATGCTTTTATGGCATTTAATGTAAGAAAAAATGCTTTAAAAAAGCAACCCTGTACCCTTATATCATGCTACACAAACGACTATTTGAAAAGTAACAGGATTAAAATAAGATAGAGATATAAATCAATGTCTGGTATAGCTAGCATGATGGGTTTACATCAGCCACACTGGGGCATCCTATCATCCTATCAAAACTTACAATCTTTTCATAAGAAGAGAAATGGATGTTTTATGAATATGAAAAATGATGAACCCTGTGCATAATGTGTTTCTGTCTGCAGATAAATCTTTGTGTTATTAGCTTATCAAACCTAGTCTGTTATTCTATTATTAAAATTGGATAAATTACATATTTTTCAATCGATTGAATTAATGTTTATAATAGTGACTTGTGATAACTTGGATTTCTTCTACTTCTCACCATGATTTCTTTTTAAAAATATAATTAAAAGTCACACCATATTTCTAAGTTTCCATTTTCATCAGTGGGACGTCCTGGAAATGTAATATATGCATTATTTATTTTTTGTCACAAACCAGCTAATTTCTTTATAGCTTCATCAGAACTGGACTGCCTGGGGAGCAAGCTAATTTTATCAGCAATTAAAAAGGTCAGTCTTTTATATTTTAAAATATAGTGAGTAACTTTTTTATGGACCATATGTTAAAATATAACCATGTTCTGATAAGTGATCATCATGTACAACTGGCTTCATGGGATTCTAATTTCATTGTTCTTCAGTGGTTTCATTCCACATCTGTCACGTCATAACCAAATTGTTATTGCCAGCTATGCAAATGTAAGTGGTGGAGCATATGCTGTATTTCTTAGGTATACACAGCTGACTTGGAAAACAAGCACCGTCAGCAACAAATTTTGTTTCGGTTTCACTGACTTCTTCCAGTGTTCCTGGATGTTGCCACTGAATTGTCTATAAACTGCCAGTAGCCTAAAACTGGTAACAGAGCCTTGTTCCTGTGTGGTCACATCTGGCCTGCACTGCTAACAACAGCAGAAAGTTTGTAAGCATTCCCTTTTGATCTTATGGCTTCATATAACTCTCAGTTGACACCCAGAACACATCTGTGGCTGATGGAATTCCAGGCGTTGCTAATCTGGAAGCAGAGGAACCTTGCCCTAAGGTCAGCAAGATATTTGTGCTGGTTTTGGCTGGGACAGTGTTAATTCTCCCTTGCACCCTGCCCCACCAGTGAGCAGGCTGGGGGTGCACAAAAGGTTGGGAAAGTACACAGCCGGGACAGCTGACCCAAACCGGCCACAGGGATATTGTATATCATATGGTGTCACGCTTAGCATATAAAGCTGGGGAAGAAGAAGGAAGGGAGAGAAGTTCAGAGTGAAGGTGTTTGTCTTCCCATGTCACTGTTAGGTGTAATAGAGCTTTCGTGTCCTGGAGATGGCTGAGCACCTCCCTGCTGATGGGAAGCCGTGAATGAATTCCTTGGTTTGCTTTGCTTGTGAGTGCAAGTGAAGGAGCAGGAAGTGGTAGAAATCAGGAAGTGTGGCTATCTGAATCATGGTTTGGGCCACTGTGGGGCCGTTTTCAGAAACCCTTGCATTTTATGGCAATGACATAAAATTCTTTACACGGAAGAGGTGTCATTAAGAAAGATTGTCAAAGGGTAGTTAGCTTGATCTGATGCGGTTTAGATCTGGAGCCAAGCAGTGCAATCATAAGTGGCACTGGCCTGCTTTCTGCAGAGCACTGCCTATGTTCTCTGGAACACCACTTTAGGAACATATGACCTGTGTTCCCAGAAGTGTTTAGTTTGAGAGAAATGATTTTCAGTTTATTTCTTTGCATATGGAATGAGTGTTCCTTTGGTCAGTGTCATGCCCTAGTCTAAGGGATGAGAAATGAGAATTCAATAGTCTTGTTTCTTCCAGGTTGAAAAGCTAGACTTTGTAAACATGGCTGCTTAAATTTAAAGCATCTGAGCTGTGGCTGAAATTGCAGAGCTCAGCTAGAAGATAGTAGGAAAATGTTATTTAGTAAGATTAGTTGGTCTGTAAATGCTTTCAGAATGTTCAGAAAATGTGTCGGTCCATGCAGTAGCTGATGAGTAGTACTGTTTCTCTGATCTGAATCCCTGAAGATGCTAGGAAAACCATGTGGTCAACCTTTGTGATGCCCTGAAAAAGAAGTGGGAACAGAAGGTAGCACTCTGGAGAAGTCACTGCTCCAATGGATGTGAGGAAAAGCTTTCCTTTTCTACCTACCCAAAAAAATGTAACAGGAACACTCAGAATATCTACCCAGCTGCCATGGAAAATGAACTATTTACCTATTTGGTCTGAATGATGTAGGTCTGGGAAGAAGATTTTTATTGTTTTATTGGGACACCTCTGATTAAAAAACCCGACCCCCACATAATGGAGACAATGCATTCTGTACAGAGGTCCGAGAGCCTTGAAGACTTAATGGTGTCAAGGAGAGTAAAGGCAAAGAGGATCCTATGGACACATACAAAAATGAATGTAAATGTTTTAAAGAAGAAGGTAATTAAGGCAGATGTCTGTATGGGATCCAAACAATTATCACGTTGAGCAGAAACATGCCTGAAGTCAAGCTATTGAGTGCAGGGTTGTGAGGCAGGAGTCATGATGTGAATGCTGTATACTCAAGTACATCTTCAGTCTCTATCAATGCATAGATGTCCCACCCCTTTTCCTTTTCTGTTCATGGAATGACGTCCTTAAGGAAGGGTCCTTCAGTTTCCCTTTGAACCTTTTGAAACTTGCTGCTGCTGCCACCTTCTTTCTGTAGCATAAGGTAGTGAACAGAGCAGGATATAAGTAGTACAGTTTTCTTTCTGCCTCAGCAGTTACAACCCCCTGTGTAATGTCTTTAAGCACCCTAATGTCGTGCAGCAACTCAGCAAGGACAGTTAAGAATTACAACATCAAAAGTAAGTGTTTTTCCCAATTTGCCTCATTCTGGTTGAACCTAAAGAAGAGGATAAACAATGAGCAGAAACAGGTGGGTGCATGTGGGTGCACAAGCTCTCACAGTGACATGGCTATGCATTAAAGGTCCCTGACATCTCAGTCCAACTTCTGGGCATCCTCAGGGGAATCTTTACAAGCTGCTTACATCTGTATAGGGCAAAGAAATGGTCTTACGGCAGCAGAGAATGGAAAGATAATGAAAAAATAAAATTAGATAAAATTAGCTTAAATAATGAGAAAGAATATAGAGGAGATGACCTCAGAGGCAGGTGCCCTTTTGGGAAAGTAGCTTAATTAGATTTTGATTTAATTTATTAAAGCCAGGTTGACAGTATCCTTTTTTAATGCTGTGTGGAACATTACCTTCTACTCCTGTTGATGGACAATGACAAAAAGCAGTGCATCTACTGTTGAGTGTGGCGAGAGGGAGAAGTTCCAAGTTTTGTTTTGTTTTTCATCTTCTTTCCCTATTTTGGCCCTATTTGGCAGCTGATGCCTGCTAAATAAGATTACTGCAGAAACCCCCTGAAGCCTTCTGATTTTATGGTACCTTGAAGCAGCTATTGGAAATATCCTCAATAACACAGCAAGACTTAGATTTGGTGCCAAAATAGAAAAAAAATATAAACTAAGACATGACATTTTAGTAGCTATCTTACTTAAAGATTTTCAGGTGTTTTCAGTTGGATAATGTGTGTTTTAGCTTCCCGCCTCTTTTAAATGAAATCAAGAGACATAAACCCCAAAAGAGGGTTATTTCTATGCCCACATCAGGGATAATCTAAAAATTCTTGTTACTGAACCATATTTCTTGTGCTTGCTTAACTCAGCTTCTTTACAAAGTGTGTTATAACAAGTAATACATAAGGTCCTCATGTTCCTAAACCAAATCACTCACATTTAGAAATAGGAATATGCCTGTACCAGCTCTGGATTCTATCTAGAACTCCATTGAAACCTAATACATGTTGGAGGCAGGATTAATTAATATAATCTGTAACCTATTCACTCTTAAATGACTTCTGCAAGCCTTGTCTTGCCAACATTCAATGTGAAAATGAGCCTTAGCTGAAGAAATAATAGCAGAATTTCTGCAGCTGTTGCGACATCTGAGCCTATATTAATTTTGATTAAGCAGATTTCTAGATTTCATGATTTTCCTGCTCTAGGTCTGACTTCAAATGGGTAAATGGAGTTAAAACAAATAGCTTTAATTCTGTTTTTTAATGTTTTGTTGCTGTTTTAAATTAAAACTAACAAAACTGCTGCCCCCAAGCAGTCCTTTTTATTTAAAAAATGATAGCAGAATGTCTCAGATGTCTCTATAGAGAATGATTAGACCATTATTCTAAGCCATCCTCTGCTCTTACTTTTATCTCTAATAATGAATAGCAATTCCAATGATTTGATAGTTACTTGTGATTATCAAGAATGCATAAGGGAAACAAACCTGGGCTTTGTTTTCCAAAGGCACTCTCATTTTAACACACCTCATTTTAATGTACCTTGTTCTACACTTCCATGACACAAGCCAAAGAGTAGTCATTTAGTGTAATATAAATGCAAGATCTAAGATGTGCAGTAGATACATTGTCAGTCTCTCTTGTAATTTATTATTTACAATATGTTCTCATTCATTTGCAGTACAAAAGTACATCACTGTGTGTTTTAATTTATTAAATAGTAGATTGGTACCTCTAAGGCTCATGCTCCAAGTACAAAGGAAAGCCTTTAACTGAAACACTTTTAGTGATCTCTGCAAACTCTGCAGTACAAATGGCTACTCAAAAATTAACATGTTAATGTAGCTGAAAAGCTGGCGAGTTGCCTAGATCAGACCTGAAACTAATAATTTTTCTAGGGAAAAAATATGACAAAAATATGAAAAACAACTCATAGTGAATGTTTTCTCTTTGTAAAAAAAAAAAAAAAAAAAAAAAAAAAAAAAAACCAAAAAGACAAAGCTGTTTACAAAGACATTCTAGATTAACAGCTTGTTCAACACAAACATCTACTAGGCATTGATATGAAGAGAAAGACCTGAAAAAAAGATGTTATATTTGTTTTATTTAGCATCTTCCATCCTAAGGCAAGATTGTGTTTATTTTGTATTTTTCCTTCACCATCTTTATCAGAGTTGTTAATTTCTTGTTGGTATAGCAAAAATGAATCCAATCCAGACCTTTTTTTTAATAATGCCAAAAAAGGACCCAAGACATAATTCTTATTCATAGTTAGGTCTTGCTACTTTATTCCTGCAGTACATAAGATGTTAGAGTGATTGCAACTGTAAATTCCTTCCAGATTAAAACCTTTCATACAGTGGAGTGACAAGTAAGGAGGACTGAATGTAAACGAGGATAGCAAGTGCCTTTGGAAAATCTTGCTTTCCATCGTTCTGTGGTCACTTACACTACTTGTACAGTCACACCTAGGCAGAATAAATGTAACGTAATGATAAATCAGAGGTCTTGATTTCCCTAATCATTTCTAACTCTTTTTATACATGATAGGACCAGGATAAACGCAAGGGAAGATATGACTTCTGTGTGGTGCAAATGTCTACCTGCAAGAACAATCATAGGAGAGAACTGGAAATGCCAAAAGTGCCAAAGAGGGGACCCTGCTGACATCAATCACCAGAACCTGAAGGGGAAAAACTATAAAAAAAGCTAAGATGCTAACTGGAAGAACACGTTAACTGGAAGAGCAAGGAATAATAATTGTAGGGCTAGATAAAGAGCCTTTCACTAGCTATGGCAAGGTACTGCTTGCTTGCCTGACTGAAGAAGCTGTGGCCAACATTTTCAAGCTGGGTATCTAAATCAACATTGCCACATAGGAAGCTAACTAAATGTCCCAAATTTCAGATTTGATGTACTGTTGCAGCTTTTCTTGGCTCCAGTAAGAGTTCTCAGCACCTCAGAAGATCAAGATGTTCATGTGGGTGGTAGAAAGTTAAACCAGTGTAGCTTAACTTGCATGTGCAGAAACCAGTGTGTCCACACACAGGGTATTTTTCAACAACAGATATCTGGCCTAGATATTATTTTATTCACTTGATTGCTAATATGTAAATTTTTGAAATTAACCCAACTAGTTTTCACTTTCTCTTTACTGGCATATCACCCATATGTAATAAGGGATTGGATGCAATTGCAGATTAAGTTCTTATATTTAATTTCTGTCTATGGAAAGCTAGTCAGTCGAGTAAGTGGAATCAAGAACGATTTTTCTTCTGACCTGATGCAAAGCGGACCTGGTGTCTGCTTGAGGTGAGCATAAAAACTCTAGATTAGAGTCTACTTTTCTTTAAAGTTCATTCACTGTGCTAAAGAAATCTCATTGACTACCTTGAGAATGGAGACAGCTATTTCACACATTGACATATGTAGATTATGGGTAAATACACATAGGCATCTTAAGTTTATGTCTTTTAAACTGGGAGCTGAAATCCCCTTGCTATGATAATTGTCAGGCATCGACATTCGAATTCAGTCCTGAATAGCCACTTTATACATCCATTGTAAAATAATTGCACTCCTAAATGTAAAAATAAAAAAGTCCTATTACAGCTGTCTTCAGCAATACTTTTCTGTTAATAAGCTCTTGGAACCAGAACATATGAAAACTTACAGTTTTCTGAAATAGAAAGCACAGCTTTGGAGCTAAAGAATGGAGAGCTTTCCTGGTGTAGTCTTTACCAAGAACAGATTTTTCTTTACTTAGACAGGAAGAAAAAGCAAAAGTGGGTCACCTGGGAGGACAGACTTCCAAATCTCAGTTGTGTCTCGATGGCACAGCAAAATTGCCTATCCAGGTAATCAAACTACATCTGAATTAGTTCTGTATAGTAGCCTCAGCTACATTTATGGGTAGGGGGGAAAAAATAAAATAAAATACGAGCATAATTATCTTTGTTCTTTGTGATCACTTCTGCTGTGGAAATGGTTAGTGATAATGAAATCTGGCATGTAGAGAGCTTTCACTGAGAAAAAAGCAACAACTCTTGGCACTGTCTGTGCTTACTAAGCTCTTTAACTCCTTTAACTGTTTTTTGTCATATTTACCTGGGCTATTCACAAGTTGTTGTTTTATAGCATCTGACATATACATAACGTACAACGGAGAAAAAACTTCAGTCAGTGGCCTTAGCATTATGACCTTGGGTCAAGTAGTCAAAGTATTGCTTTCAGGGAGAAATACCTAAACCTAAGTAATGGTAGGGCTGTAGCCCCTAACGTGAGACTTGAAAGGAGTGGAGAAAAGTAGCGTCAGCATCTCCTTCCAGAAAGCAATTTAGGGGATGTTTCTTTTACATTTTGTCCTAACAGTTGTGAAAGCACATGCGTAGAGATTTCTCATTGTTCATTATGCCAGTGCCAAGAACAGGATCAGCGACTGCTGGGAATGGGACAAAAGGAACGTTTTTATTTCCTTACAATGGCATTTTTTGTAAGGACCATTCACAATTTCTATCTTCCTCTACTGGAGAGCTGGTGGAGCTCCCTATTCAGCACAGTTCTGTACTTGTAGATTTGCCCTGCTGCTAAACATATCAGTCTTTGCCATGACCAAGGGAATGAAAGCGAAGACTCCTTACATCCTTCCTCAGTTATGCTTAATACCATGTTTTCCTTTTTCCACTGATATTTTCTCCATTTGCCTATGCTGCACACAGCTCTCCCTTCCCTCGCATCTGGAGAGACAGTGCTATGGTGGCCACATCCCTTTCAAGTTCATATTGAGAAATACAGCCACATGCTTCTTCATCAGGCTACTTAAACATGCTTCACATTTGTACACAACTTGTGAAGATTACACAGCCTTGCAGCGTGCCAGAAAAAAACAAAAGAAGAACTAGAAATATGCCCCAGCTCTCTCCTGAGCTTGACATGTTTGTGAGCATGTCAAGGAAGACAATGCTTGAATCTACTGCAGGGCTCAAAGATCTTTAGATAGGTGGAGAGATCTAATACCTGGCCCATGTATGCTTTGCTGTATTGGACTGTTGTTATAGATAATGGCAGGGGTAGGATCTAGTGATTAGATAATCATTCTCTCTTCATTGAAGGAGAGCGTCTTGCTTCCAGGTCCACTGGCTTATTTTGCAGGTAGGCTGGATTCAGTTCTCTGTATACTCAATGGAAAGAAAAAGATGTTCAGGTAGAGCATGCTGGATTTCCCTTCATGTATACCATGACCAAGTGACTACAATTTCAGTAAGAACAATTCCTATGTGAGACAATTAGATAGGTGAGTTGACTTCTGTCTCAAATTATTTCTTACTTGCCTATTTGAAGGGTGCTATTTTTTTATGACAGTTTGAAGTTGTTGGCTGAGTTCAATGCGCTACATAGCAAGCCAAGCCTGGAAAATAGTTTATTCTAAGGGAAAACACATGTACTTGGTTTAGGTTTTGAATGGTTTGGATTCTCTTCCTTCATGGGATTCTGATTTCTTCCTGTGGATGATTATTGATTCAGAGAACGTATGTGTTGGTATGAAAATACTGCAGATAAAAACACTTCAGGAAAAAAAGTCCTCTGTGCCCAGCAGTTATGTTTCAAAATCCCCTGTTCTGCTTTGATGGCAAACAGATTTCTGCTGTTCTTTGGTGATCCATCCTCATGCTTACAGTGCTGCATTGTCTGCACACTTCACTGTGATTTGTTTAAATAGCTTGGCAGCCCACTGCACCACCTTTTGTGCCTAACACTTTAGTTAGTGCAGCTGCTGCCTTAGGGTGCTCTGCTAGATGGCACCAAGGCAAATATAAACAGTCTGCAAACACGTGTCCAAGCTTGTCACCACTGTATTTCTCTTTATCTTGTCAGCAGCCAAGTCTCTGCTTTCTGTATCAATTACAGTCTCATTCAGATCAACATACATTTTATGCTTCCTTGCTGGAACATAGCATGAAGTTTAAGGTATCATGCTTTACTTATGCTTTCATCAGTGATTGCTGTTTTTCTGTTCTAAGAATCTTTCAGGGACTTTGTTATTTCTATTGTTCAGGTCAGTGAAAAATCACTACGGTGTCTTTTTTTTTTTTTTTCTTAAAAGGTTGATTTATTCACACCTTTCAAATACAATAAATATAAACCGAGACACAAAAGCTCTGCTGAAGCAGAATTATTGTGTTCCATTTAAACCACATGAAGCATTTTGCTGTCCTCCGCTGGCACAATTTTTAGTTTAGCCACACATCTGTAACACAAATGTTTTGCCCTTTAACAACTATAAAGTTTCACTAGTCAGTCTTCACAGCCATTACACATATCTGAAATTAAGTCAAGCAACTACAAATACCAAACCCATTGTATCACCTCAACAACTTAGACTAAGCTCTTTTAAATCTTTCCTCTGCCCTAAAATCTGCAATATTTGCTTAGATTCACAGTTAATTGCTCCTTCGTGCCATTCCCCTTAAGTTCTTGAGACATTTCTTGCAGTGTATTTGTTTTATCTTAACTGTAACTGCTTCTTCAATGTTTTTATATTTCTCAAATACTACCCTCTGCCCTGTAGTACATGCTCTTGCACTTTATGAAACTTCTGTTGTTGAAAGACAAGAAAAGAGGCACAATCTGCATTAAAGAGCAGTGCCAGGACTGGGTTCGTTTAAAAATGAATGCCTTCTGCTCTTAGTATCCACGGCTGTATTTTTTTCTTATGACGATGACCTCAGATTTCCTATAGATTATGGTCTCTGCAATGACTGACCGGTGTTTCCATGGAGCAAACCACTGCAGTATTGGCCTCATGATTAAACAGGGATGTTGCCCAGTCCCCTGCCATAACCAGAGTGCTTTACAGCTGCTCATACGTAACGGAGTGGCCAGGGCTCTGCTCTCCAAAGTTTCGGTTAGTTGAGCCAGGCTTTGTGGTGAAGCCAGCTGGAGTTGGTACCAGGGCAGCCCCAAACGGAACAGCCAGGAGATGGCTGCAGGCAGAAAAGCTCCATCTGTAAATCCTTCACCCATCTCTAACCCTTGCCTTAAAGGCAGTCACTGCCATCTGTTTGCTGCAGGTTAGGCAGAGGTAAGTACAGCCCCCAAGTCTGATGGTGGGAATGGTAATAGGCTTCCTGAAAACATATCCTACATGCAAACCTACATGGGTCCCTCCTGCATCATGTGTCACTCTGATGACTCTGTGTTCTGTCTGACTGTCCGCATTTAGCTTCTCCCTTGGAAAAAACAGGGTTGATACATACCATGGTGGACCGATACATGTTTATGGCCATTGAACTTCACATTTGTCAGGGGAGATGCTCATACATTTAAGGCATGCAGGAGCACTTCTGTGCTTCTATGAACATCTTGTGCTTTTTGCAGATTGATGAAAGAATTACATTTTGTCTAATGTGGGACAACACCTGAGCTGCCCCGGTCTGGCTGTTTCTTACAAGTTACGTCTTTTATTCTTCCCTGCAAAGATAAATTTAGTCTAGGCCCAGCATGCACAAGTCTTGCTCCTTGACTGAAGCTCTGGAGTTACTACATTAAGAACAACAAATTGTTCAGTAAAGTAATCTCAGCATCACCGCCAGCACATCTCATTTTGATTTCAATCCAAAACAGGGTAACAGACCAGGGTTTCTGGTCTGGGTTTCTAAGTGTCAGACCACTTCATGCAACACTCGATCTGCATCACACTCACATCCCACCCACCACCCAGTTACTCTCTCATGAGATCTTATTATACTGTATGGAGACAGAATTTCTCCCACAATTGCTCCTGCTGAGCACAAGGACCTTAGGCCCTTATTAAGCTGGCAGCTCAAGGCCCTTTTTCTCCTGTTCAGTTAGCTCCTTGTTTCCTACACAGAGAATGCCATCATGAGATACAAGGCTGGCAGGATAGAGACAGATAATGAAAGACACCACTCATGCACATGAAAATATCCATTTGCCTTAGTAACCTAAAATAAACCCAGGACCTCAATGTATGTTCACCTTTACGCAGGCTACCCAACCAGGCACCACCAGTACAGGACACCAGTACACCACTGGTTTAGGGCACTACTCACTTGCATTGCCCCAGAAACTCCCTCAAGTTCTTTAATCACCTTCAGGTGTTCCCAGGAATAACAGGGAAATCCTGATATTTGGTGACTTCTTCTTGTATATATCTAGTTATGGATTTGGCTAATACCTGCTTGTGAGAATATGGTTGATTCCCCATTGTCTCCATTCCTTTCTCAGGTAAGAAATGTCACCCTTACAGCCCTACAGAAATTAGCACTGGGCTGGAACTTGTGCATCAGCATGTTCTAATTTGTAAGATCATCCCATATTTAAACTCATCCTCTTCATTCCCTCGGGGCAATTTCACCCATATGCTGAATTGAGGGAGAACAACCTCTTCTTCTTCCCTTTCCCACTAGGAGCAAGATGACATTTCCAAATAGCCTGGATCCCTTTATCTCCATTGCTCTTGGTACTTGGGCACTTCTTTTTGACACTGTCTCTGTGGAATAGTCAAAAAAATCTACCATGAAGTATGATGAAGAATTCAGCCTCATCTACTACTGTGTATGGTACCACCAGCATAGAAGAGGAAGAGATGATGCAGGTTTCACAGCTAGCTAGCTCCAAGGATGACAAGAGTCTACAGTTATAAACATTTAGTTTGGGAAAAAATTGTGGGTAAGACACCCAAACTGAATTATCTGTGTACATATAAACCCACAGACTGAATAACTAATCTCTGGTGTAATCAATAGCGATTTAGGAGCTCTATACACTGCCTACCCACAGATAGCCATCACTGTCTTTTTGAGATGACCTAGGATTTTCTGCGTGGCCTCCAGCTGCAGTCCATGAAGGCCTGTATCTCCCACAGATCCAGAATCATGTCTGCCATGTCAAGTTGCAAGATATCCTAGGAAGTCTCAGCCCTAGATGTCTAAGTTTCAGCAGTCAAATCAAGTTCCAGATCTTCATGGACTATAATGGACTATACCATCCAGTTTGCAAGTAGACATCTAGATGTCTTGTCCTTCAGGCTCTGTCTCACTAAATGGTTGCTACAGTATACGTATTTTCTAGACTACATGGGAATTATGCAAGCTCTGTATTTTAGAAGACAAAGAAGCTTATGGTTGTTGAATAAAACAGCTGGCCTGGCCAAATTTAGTCTTGCAATCAATGTATACCAAAACTTTGGGTTGAGGGGGTTATTCAATCCACAGCCTTACTAATAGACAAGCTGCTTATAGGTGTGCTTTGGCATCTTGGGAAAGCTGTTTTTGTTCTCAAAGGACTTTCAGAACAAGGCTTTGCTTAATTTTCCTCACATAAAAAAAAGAATCCTCTGACATCACCACCCCATGAGGATGCCTTACCTGGAATTTAGCTCCTCCATCACCATCACCCAGGCCTCCCACATGGAGTCCCTAGGTAATGACTTCTCTTCCCTAATCCAGAAGACAGGGACTCCTGGTGTCATGCTGTAAAAACAATGTGGCTTTCATTGTGTTATGTTTTTCCTCTCTGCCAAAACTGCAACTGTCTCTACCAATCAGAGGTCTTCATGGTACAGCTTGAGTGACTAGAATATGCCACTGCTGCTTTCTCCCTTTCCCAAATGGGAACCTGAAATTGTTGGAGGAAGAGCTGAACCAAATATCAGCTGTTGGTTTCTCACTTCTTTTGACTTACAAGGACTATGTAGATGACATGTTCTTCCACAGGTCCGCTCACTTTTTATGGCTATATCCCTCTTCGAGTAGAGTCATCTTATTTCATGGTCCTAAGACAGATAAGAACCCTTGAGGGAATGTTTCCTTCTCTTTGCCCAGGTCATTCTTTTATTTGTTTGCTTGCATACTGTATGCAGTAAAGTATGAAATTTATTTCGATTCATCAATCTTCCTAATGAGATAAAATGCTTACACCCAGTTCAGTGTCAGCTAATGATAGGCCATTTATAAATTGATTAAAGTGTTGAGAAGGATAATTTATACTTAGGCTAAATATACCTAACTGTATGGTTTAGACTTTAAAGGTGGTTATACATATTTCACCTGACAAGAGAACTCTTCCTCTGTTTTTTCCACATTTGGTCAACTCTTCTTTGAAAAGGTTAATCTTTCCATGACTTGACTTTGCACAAAGAGGAATTCTGAAAAAATTATTGCTCTTGCTCAGGTATTGCTCTGCAGGCCTGCCATGTTTTGGGGACCTCTTCAAGGGCATTAAGTTACCAGATAGGAAAGGCAAGTGTTAGTTTCCTCAGTTGAAAGAAAAAGCTTCTGCTTCTGTTCTAATTCTGGTAAACCTTAAATCACATTACCATGAGAACCAGCCTCCCTTGGTTCTGTAGCCACAGTTCCTGACATCTGAATGATGGTGAGATGCTAAAGAGAAGTTTTACTTTCATTTAGAAAGTAGGGAGTTACATGCTGGCCTGAGGGAGGTATATAAACCAATTAGCTGGGTGGAAAGCTTGCAAATGACTTTTTGTTTCCAACAGATCACAGGCTGTTCCCAGCTGTATAAAGTTGGCTCTTGTGGTCAAGGGAAGATAGACACAGATCTCAGCTATTTTGGGAAGACTCTAGATCAATTTTATGTTTGTAGGGAGCCATGACATATGAGCTACCATGAACGGCACTGGGGCTGCCGTGAACTCCCAGCCAGCTGGCTGCAAGGTGGCCGAGCCAGCGCTCATCTTCCCAGCAGCCCGTGAAACGTCCGCACACCCAAAAGGACAGACAGTTCATTAGCTCAGCAGGGAGCACAGCCCACGGGATGGGGCAAGGGCCACGCCACTACTTAGCATTAACTTCTTCTGCGACTCTTGCCTCACTCTATAGCTTCTCTTGAATTCTGTCAATCAAGTTTTGCTTATCTTTATTTTTGCAAACTTGGGCGCTGAGAGGTAGGCACTTACTCCCCTCCCCCAAATGTTCTGCAAACTCACCATATATCCCTTCATTCCTGTGCGTCAGTCTTCATTTCTGTAAACCAGGGTAATGATGTTTAAATATCATGTAGGCGAGGATCTGGCAACCAAGCACTTTATCTACATGTATAAATCCAGAATCTGGCTGAAATTAAAACTACAGGAAAATTCTCAGTTCCCAGCGCTTTTGTTGGTGTGCTGACCAAATGTTTATTGTAAGAGTTTCCCAAATATTGGTAATCAGACCGAGATCCTGGCAGGGCAGGAAAGGCACGCATACAAACTTCTGCATTTTTCATACTTTAGCCTTACACTCCTTGGAGCAATGGTGGCTTCCATGGCTTCAGGAGAAAATGCCAACATCTGACCATGTCTGGAGGAATGCAAATATAAATAGAAAAATAGGTGAAACCAGCATCCTGGTGCTTCTGTCACAGCGTCACAGAATCAATGGTTTGGGTTGGAAGAGACCTTAAAGATCACCTAGTTCCAACTCCCTGCCATGGGCAGGGACACTTTCCACTAGACCAGGTTGCTGGAAACTGTCACTGGAAAAAGTTAATGGTAAAGAGCAAACCTTTGTCCAAACAAGTAAAGAAGATCATGAGGGTGGATAGACATGATTTTGAAGAGAAAACAGGAGAGTTCTTCTCAGCTGCTCCCTTCTACTACTGCTTCATCATCTTTTCCCTTATTTGTTTGTGCTCTCTACCCTATCACTTCCAACCCCTTCCCGTATCCACACAGTCCAGCACAACATCTAAAAGGGGAGAGGGAGATGATGGGCATTATCTTTTATTTCTCCCAGTGCCACCTCTGCCATGCATGGCTGCAGCCACTGTGAGCCTGCTCAGCATAACCCTCCTACATAGAGGGCTGGTGAAAGGTGGGACTGTCAAGAGCAGTGCGTGGCATTGATCAGGAGCTGGCCTGTCTGCCCACGGACCTGATAACTTGACTGTGCAGCAGGTGCTTTTGCCTTGTTGCATTGCCTCCATAGGTACTTGTGGTGCTTGGGAACCCAGTTCATGGCTCAGGGCTCCACTGCACATGGCGTCACCCGAACTGCTGGGTCAATCCGTAAACCTCACCAGCACACTTTTTAGGTATGACGCCAGCAGGGACAGCACCCAGAAACACCGTCGTTTCCAGGTTGGGCTATGGGGCTCCCGCCTCTTGGCCATTCATTCGTGCTCCTCGGGACCGCTCCATGACCGAGACGGGCTCGGGCCGCATGTCAGGGGTCGGGCGGGCAGCCCGCCCGTCCTCCCCGCGGGCGGGGCCGGGCCGGGCCGGGCCGTGCCGCACGTGGGTACGTGACGGCGATCGGGGCCGGCGGGGCACGGCGGCTCCTCCTCCCCGGACGCCCGCCGGCGACTGGGCGCCGAGGCTGCGGCGGGCGGCGCGGGGCGGTGCGGGGCGGGCGGGGGTTCTGCCTCCGGCGCGGCGCGGAGCGGCGGTGCGGGGCGCAGCGGCAGCCGGGGCCGGGAGGCGAGCGGCCCGCGCGGGCGAGGGCGGGCGGCGTCCGGGGCGGCGGCGGGGGCTGCGGGGCAGCGGCGGGGGCTGCGGGCGGGGTTCGCGCCCGCGGCCGGCAGCGGTGTGTGCGCCTCAGCCGGGCTCGGCCGGGAGCTGGTGGTGCGCTCTCCCGCCGCGGGGCTGCACAATGGCAGTCGCTCAGTAGGATGGATCCTGCCGTGGCTTTTGTTCTGCAGATCCACCCATCCTCCTAGCAGTCAAGTACCAGGCTATGGTTTTCTCTCTGGGGATCTTTCTTCCGCGTTCTGCCGGTGTCTCGGATGAGGTTTTGGCCTCGGCTGGGATTTCAGCACCTTACTTTTCGTTTGGCTTCGCGCTGAAAAAAAAAAAAAAAAAGGGATTTCTTTTATTTTCTCTCCACGGTTTTGGTTATAGTCCGGTGTTGGTCTAGGGGGAATAACCATTCAGCCTGGCTGAAAAAAAGCATCCGTTGAAAAGTCTCAAAGAAATATACCACGTGAGGAAAAAAAACTGGGAGAAGATCGGAATATAATCGCTTTTTCTATGATAAAACTGGTACCCCTCTTCAGGAGAACTGGTCTCAATTTATTATTATGCAACCACAAGGATTTCTTCTTTCTCAGGGTGTATAAGCTGCTGGATTGCTTTTCGCCCAAATCAATGTGGTTTCTTTGGAACATTTTCAGCAAAGGATCGCATATGCTGCAGTGTCTTTGTGGCAAGAGTCTTAAGAAAAACAAGAACCAAACTGGTAAGCAATCCATTGCACTGCGTTGTTTTTCTTTTATGCTACCTTGTCTGTTGCTCGCCGAGGTAGATCTGCAATCCTGCTGAGGGGAGAAGGGGGAAATAGAAGGAGGCCAGCACGGACATGCATGTGCATATGTGTATGAATAAGCAAGGAGTGGTTTGGATTAGCTTCAGCCACTGTCACCACGGAAAAGAAAGAAAGAAAAAATAACCAAAGGCGACCCTAGCCCAGCTTTCATCTCTTAGTTTCTATGTGCTGTTTCCAGGGAGGAAACTTTTATATCGCTACCCTTTTTGAGGGGAAGCCAGTAGAGTCCCCCTTCCCTCTGTTCCCGCCCCCGATCGATGCTACCCCCCCTGTGCAGACCCCCAGTCATTTTTGGGAAGAGGAGCCCTGGTCTCTGGGTTGGTGTCAGCCGGCCCTGCCTGCAGTGGACGAGTGTGCCGGGGCTCAGGTCCTGCACAGCACTTTCTGATTAGCTTGCAATATGTCACCCCCCACCACAAACGCACTCACTCCCCCCCCCCCTCCCCCCCGCCTCGCTCGGTTCTCTGAGTCAAGCCCGGCATCTCCCGGCCCGGGGGCTCCCCGTTGTCACTCACCCCCCGGGGGATTTTAGGCCGGGAAGGTGCAGGGTGGGTGAGGATAAGCGGGTGAACACTTTCTTGGGGCTTGTGCCCAGACGGCAGTTCAGCCCGCGATGCCGGACGGCAGCACCGCTTCGGCGGCTGTATCGCCCCGCCGGCTCTCCCTGCCGGGCTGACCCCTCTGTGCACACGCCGGTGTCTCTGCGTCCATCTCTATGTCTGCCTGGCAGCCAGGATCATGCGCTTCGTTTCAGCCCGGCTCCGAGGGGGAAACTTGCAGTACATTACATAAGGAATGCAAATGTAGGTGCTCCGGGGCGTCCGGCCCCGGGGGGGTCACGCTGCTGCTGCTGTTGCATCTCTCTTGCCCAGGGCTACCGTGCGGCCAAGCCCGCTGCTTGGCGAGCAAGGTGGGCGGGAAGGGATGCTCGGCGGGCGGGAGAATCTAGAGGTGTTCAGAGGAAACACCGGCCCTCCCCGGCCCCTCACAACGGGCTTCGGCCCCCCTGGCCGGCAGGTTGTCTGCAGGCACTTGTGTGCCTGGGGAGGCGAGAGCCGCTGGAGCCTGGGCTGCGAAGGGCAGGAGGCTAGGCTGGAAGGAGGGATGCCGTGTGTGCGCGCTGGTGTGTGTGTGTGTGCCGGCTGCCCTGCAGTGTCAGCTCCTGAGCTGGAGGCTCCTGACGCTGGCACTGCAGTGTAGTAGATCATAGGCTTTCGTTGCCGCTCTGACACCCCAACATCAACAAGCAGCAGCCCTGACAGCCCGCACTGCTCTCCTCCCCGGCAGCCGGGGTGCCGGCTCCGGCTTTGCCCACTGAGGGCAGGTGCAGAGAGTCGAGATGGGCACCTCGACGGATTTTTTCTTGACACCCCCCCCCCCCCTCGCTCCCATTTGCCAGCTCGTCCCTTTCCACCCCTCCGCTGCCGCAAAGAGCAGCCACTTCTCAGCATACCAAAGAGGCCGAAATGCCCCGCCGGAGGCTGCGCTCAGCCTCCCGCAAAGTGCCCTTTGCTTCACTCGTCCCTTTGTGCTGCAGCAAGCAGCCTCCCCCGCCCGGGAGCAACTTCCCAGCCTTGTGCCCCCGCCGGGGAGGGATGGGGCAGGGCAGCGGGATACCTTCTTGCAGCCCCTGGGGACTCCCCCTCTCCCCCTGCCCGGGCCGTGGATGCAGGGGCCGTGACCGAAGGGGGAGAGCAGAGCCGCGGCGTGACTCTGCCTGCCCTGCCCGCTGCTGCCGCCGCTCGTCCCCCCGGGGAGGCCCGGCTCCAGCGCCGTGGTGCTCTGGGCGAGCTGCGATGCTTCGGAGGAAAGGCTTGGGTTGTGTGTTGATTGTGGTTTCTAGACCTTTCAGTTTGCATACTGGGGGAGGGACGACACGGACGGAGGGAGGGGGCGTATAAACATACCCCTCCCGACCCCCACTCCCCAAAGGCCGGTGTCCTTTCCTTGCGGAGGGGACCGTAGTAAGGAAATGGCCCTTGAAGCCGAGACGTGTCCTTCGGAGTGTCAGGGTCCGAAGCTCACCTTTCCCCTTCCCAGGGACTTTGCCGCACTCTACCACCTCTGTACGGGTCGAGTGGGATTTAGTGACAGGAGTGGCATTGCACCCCGCAGCCACTCTGCCCAGGGACGGCAGAACAAGCGGGGCGGACCTGGGGGGGGGCAGAAACCCTGAGGGCCGGGTTGAGGGATGGCTGCCAGGGAGTGCCAGGGGGACACGGAGCGAGGAGTGGGGGATTGCGGCAACTCTT
This sequence comes from Pezoporus wallicus, assembly GCF_028554395.1. Taxonomy (NCBI): domain Eukaryota; kingdom Metazoa; phylum Chordata; class Aves; order Psittaciformes; family Psittacidae; genus Pezoporus; species Pezoporus wallicus. The sequence goes on along the minus strand of NW_026636887.1, from coordinate 2,458,601 downwards.
CCCGCCCGCACAGTTTGCGCGGCTCAACTCCGGTCCAACGTGATCCCTGCAAAGCCGCATCATGCCCTGTCCTGACATCTCTAAACTGCGGCTAGTCTGAGGAGGCTAATAATCCGTTTGGCCGGATTAGCTGGTGCTCGATCACAGGCGCTGTTGCTCCGCCGGCAGATCATCTCCTTCTAGGCTGGGGTTGCCGAGGGAAGCTCAGGGAGACGGTGCCGTGATGCCCGGCCTTGTCCGGTGCCCCTGGCCATGGGGCTCCACACTCTGTGGCCAGCTCTGCCTACGGGAGCCGGAGTCCTCCCGTCGCCGCTGCTGCAAGGGGCTCCGCTACCCCCCGGCCCTTTCCCGACCTCCTTTGCCAGCCAAACTTTTCAGGAGCTGCTGTGTTTTTTTGGTCTCAAAAGGCACCGCACGAGCGAGCAGCTGCCGCTGATCCAACGGTGCGGAAAATCAAGCAGGTGAGGCAGCTCACGCCGGCTGTAATTTCAGTTCATTTAGCTATTTTCGGCCTGCTGCACTTTTTTAATCGTCTGTTTCAACAGCTGGTGTTTTTCCAGAAACGGGACTGGGTGGCTCATTTCCAGATGTTCTTGCTTTGCAATTCCTCTTCACCTCTGGCTGCAGCTCTCCCCTCCTTGCATGACCTCCTCCCGGGGCTCCCCTCCATGCCGGGGGTCCCTTCTGGCCCTGCTGGGACTACTGGCACCAGGCAGAGCTCCAGAATGAGGGTAGAGCTGGGCAGAGAGGGATGGGGTATACAGTGAGGTGTGTGCAAGTCTCTGGCACGATTGCATCTGGAGGCTTTGGTTCATCCATCATAGAAACGCAGCTGGCTTAAACCCCTTTGCTTCAGATTTGTATTCCAGATAGAGGAGCTGCCTTTGATTGATAGTTATTTACCTCTCCATGTTTCTTCATAAGGAGAAGAACTTTGAGAAGCAATAGATGTGGCTTTGCTTGCACTGATTGAATTTGTTTGCATTTTCTTGAGTTTAATAGTACAAAAAGTATTTGAACTTTACATATTTGCAGTATCCTCTCCAGCATGAAAACATTTGCAATGTGCTAGGTTCCCTGGACCTCACTTGCTTTTGTAATTATTCCCATCTAACTCTGCCCTTCCAGCTTGTCCTACACACAGAGAGGACTTCACAAGTGTGAGCAAAAGTGGACTTTTTCTCACAAAGAGTTAAAAGTTGCTCAAAACCATAAGGCCTGAGTCAAGGCTTGTAATGACAAGATGCCATCCTGGTTGCTCCCCCCAGCCTTGAGGTGTACATTTAGTTAGGGAATGACGTACATTTAGTTAGGGAATGGTTAAATCATGGGGAGGATTTGGGGCTTGAGGGAAAATGGGGAAGGAGAGAATCACTGGGTGTTTTTTTCAAACCAAATACTGCAAATTAATAGATTTATTTTATTTTATTACTGAATGACAGCTGTTAGGGTGCCCATGGGAAATGAGTTAGTTGGCTGGAGTACTAGATGCCCCCATGGCGGTAACTGCTGTCACATTTCACTCCTGGTAGCAGCCCAGCAGACAGAGGATGGATCAGGTTTCCTCTCCGTTTACCTCCAAGGAGAGGCATCTCTCCAGCTCAGTCAGGGATGCTGACAGGAGAGTAGAGGGAAATTGGCATTACTATAAATTTGTTGCTGATAGAGGAATTTAGTTTCTGTATCAATCCCATATCAATCTCAAATACAAAACCTATTAAAAAAGATGAACATCTGAAATACTGCTGTGGCTGATCTGGGATCTCCTCCTAGTCCCTTGTTAAACTCCATAAAATAGTCAGGCTGTTCTTTCATGGTCACTTAGCATTTTGGAAAAGTTTTTAAGCACAGCCATGTGAGGATCTGTTTGAAATGGAAGCTTGGGTCATGCCCATAAAATGTATAATGTGTGTCTTGATCTGAATTCTAAGAAAACTGGGCCTCCCATCGCCCTCCTTACTCATAGAAAACAAACCTGCCAGAAGACAAAGGGTATTTTGCCTCAGTAAGAGCTGTGGGATTGGGTCCTTGAAGTTTCTTTCACGTGGGTCTGGAAAGCAGCTCTGACTGTCTTAAATATCATAATTCCAATGTCAGTGGGGCCGCAATGGTTTCTCTCACTCAAATGTAAAATTGCCTATTTACACGTATTTCACCTACTGAAGTTTTGTCCTCTATGGAATACATTTCCCTAGTTCATACAAATTTAATTATTCTTGATCAAATTAAATTGCATATTCTACTTGTTAAGGGGTGAAATTTATGCCTGCTCATGTATCTCGCTACTGTGATAAAATGCTTACACCTAGTTCAATGCCTGCTAATGACAGGCCATTTATAAATGAATCCAAATATACAAAGGATGACTTAAGCTTAGGGAAAATATGAAAAATGTATTTACAGAAATCATTCGTTTAAATATTTATATATATGCAGTTTTCATTTGAGTTTCATGTTTATTCTGCTTGCCTGCTTCGATTACGTTAACTGTATTAATTTTGAGCTAAAATTCCTATTGACTTCAAGTTTAGATAAGGAGTGATTTAGACATTCAGAATTTGTCCCATTGCAAAGGTTTTCTGTGTAGTAAATGCCTGTAAAAATATAATCTGGAGGGGAGCAAACTGTATGAAACTGGAAACTGTTTTTTCCAAAGGACTTCATAAAGCTAAAGAAATAGGAATCAGGGCATTGCACTGACTCTGAGGTGGCATTTTCCTGTTGGTGGGGTCACTACTGAGGTTTTTGTATAAGCACTCAACATGTAGGATGAAATGCTATGAGTCTAGGATGATAAATTAAGTGGCTGTGTGCAACTTAAACTCTGCTGAATATTTACAGATGTTTGCCAAATGTGCCTGTGAGCACTGCGTTCTGTTGGAGCAGGTTTCATTCAGTTGAGAATGATCTTGTTACTTCAAGAGCAGTGATTTGTTGCTTTCCTGCTTGTTAAAAATCACAGGCAGTATCTGAACATTGCGCAAGTGTGCTGTTAGTCCTTTTGTTTGCCTTTTGCATTTCAGTGAATGATAGCTTTTCAAAGACAAATTACTAGCTTACCGAACAATTTACCAAGGAACAAAACATTGCATGATCTTAAAATTTTGCTGTCTCTGTTGTGAGAAAAAATTGCTGTGGTGTAGCACAAGGCTTGATTTACCTGGGAGCTACTTGCCGCTGTACAGAATGAGTGTATACAGTAGAAAAACAGTGTACCTGGAAACTAACTTCACAGGGCTGAGGCCATGTTTAGTTCAGCAAGAGGCTGCTTCTTGTACAGAGTATGTTTCTACTGTCACAAAAACAGAGCAACTGGGAGGAAAATCTTTTCATTGGAGACCATTTGATAAAGTGCTCAAAGGAGTATATTCATCTTCTGACTGGCTATTTAAAAAGTTATTTATCGTGTTCTCGAAGTGGATCCTTAGAAGTTCTGAGCCACTAATAAGTACTGTAAGATTATAATTGCAAAGAGAGCTGATGGTGGTTGGCACCACGATGGACTGAACTCACAGCGAGCAAAGTTCTTTTTAATATACTCTGCAGCAAAGGTAAATAGCATGTAAGTAACTAACAAAGTTGTTACTCAAATCAGAAACATGCTGACTTTGAAGGGGACCTTTTTGAGGGCAAAACCTCAGAAATAATTGATTGAAAGGCTTTTAATGGAGAGATGAAATGCAGGTTTGGTGCGTCTGTAGCATATGCTGTTAGAAACACATTAAATAGTACCAAGGAAAGTAAATAGTTGCTGATGAGACAGCATTGAGAAGCCAGAATAATAATATCTGCAATAAAATTCAATGCAGTAGTTTAGGTAACATACCGTGGTGAACATAATCAACATTTTACTAGTTTGGGAGTTAATATGGGGTGGTTGTGTGGGTCAAATGACGATAAATGCATGCAGTTGCTAGAAGAAATTGATGGTGTAATTTCAACGTCTGTATTTTGTGTTTTCACTCAGACACCTGCTTATTTAACTGGAAAAAGCATGAGGAATTGCACTGAACAAGTTTAATCTTTGCCTACATAAGGCAGTATCTTGGAAATTACTTGGCTTAATAATTTTGTGGCACTAAAATTAACCTGGTCCCATCAGACAGTAGAACTGAATGAAAGGTTAAACATTTTAATTCCATTGGAATTGTTTTGGCTTTTTCTTTCAGACACTGCTACAAATAAACTGTAACCCTCTATGAAAAAATTGTTTTAAGTAAATTCCCGAAAGGTCTGTATTTCACTGAGCTGATAAGGGAATAGACTTCGCTGTTCCCTGAAAATTTGTCATATCATCCATATTTTTTCCAGTTTTGTCATCTGGAAAGATAAGAATACAGTGAGGAGGCAGAATGTGCAAGACTCATGGCGTAGCTCTTCAACATTCCCTGTCTGTAGCTCTGGGCATTAGGCGGTATAAGAAAACACCAAAACACAGGGCAAATCTAGGTTTGATCCTTCCCCTAATCTGCCCTCTCAGTTTTCAGCTGTCACTGGACTGTCTTAAGTTGGAGCTTTTATTCAGACCACTGCATGTAGTAGCCACCTTTACTTGTCAAACAGCATTTCTATTTTGGGCATCAAAACCTTAGCGTGGCAGTGAGCTCCACATAACCATGTGCTACGTGGAAAGGGTTTGTCCTTTCAGTGGGTACTCCTTCATGCTTCTCCTGTTGAAAATCAGAAGCTATTCCTGTTATGTGTTTGTGATTACTGTTGATGGGGAGCTTTCCAGGAGTGAATATCTCATCTATAAGGTGAAGAGCATTTTTTTCACAGTGCCTTCTCCTTCCCTGAACTGTCAGAAAAAGCAGCATTTTCATCATGCCAAGTCCTGTGCAATATAAGTTGCCCTTGCTGAGTATACAAGATGTTTCTGGCTTTGGAGGGCAAAGATGAGGCAGCAGCTGACACATCCCTTTGCATGCTCTGCTTTTATCCAGCTAAAAGGAGTTAATTCCTATGGATTTTCTAGGCCTATGGGATAAGGAAGTATCTCCTGCAAAGGGCATGTTTTCACAAAGTCCCTTCTCTTGAGGGAAGAAGCAGCGCATTTCTCCCTTGAACAAGCTTTTAAAGAATTAAGCTCTACTGTGACTGAAAACTTGAATTTTGTACCAGTGTTGAATGGTTTGAACAGGAGAGAGGGCTTGCATATGAAAGCAAAGAGTTCTGTTTACATATGAATCTCTTGGTTCTCACCAATGCTAGCAAAAGAAATACACAGGAATTTCATTGTCCTTTAATGAGGTTTTACCTGAAAATGTTAATTTAAGGAAGGCAAGTTTGCCAGACTTGTTACTCTTTCAGTAAATGTATTTTTAAGCATGTCCTGCTACATTTAAACAAAATGCCCAGATTAAACAGTTTCCAGCTCATGCTTCTCCTTAGAGAAGTGCATTAAGGAGCATTACTAGTGCCCAGCAGTTTCTACACATATCACTCATTGCTAATACAGATATATTTATTGACACTTGAATGAGACGAAGAGGAACTACCAGTGCAAAACAGTGGAAATTAGAGAAAAAAGATGTGAAAAAAATATAAAGTAGGGAAATGCTTAAAAAAATGAATCAGTTAAAGCACTAGTATAATAATAACTTACAGAGTATCCTATCAAGAATATCTTAACAGGGTTAAATTAATAGTAGTGCTTATTAATTCATGGTGCTCATCATGATATGAAAAAAACCCACTTTACAGTTCTGATTTTCTTGCAACTAGAAATTGGAGTCAAACCTAGACTACTAATAGTCTCTAAGAAACTGAACCTAAACGTGATTTGGGCAGATTATCCTACTGGGAGATCAACCCAAGATCTCGGATATGAATTAACTTTAGGATGTGTAAAACCCAGGTGCAATTTTGTGGTTTGGACTTTTTCAGCTTTCACTAAAATCCATGTTTTAAGGTAGGATTAACAGGTGGATTAAAATCTGTTAAAGCCTCATGCCCCCAAGAGGTTTCCTTCTAGTCCCCTGCCAGTATAAACCTTTTTTTTTTATGTTTGTCCTCATATGAAGGAGTCTTTCTTCCTCAAAAAGTAAGGTTATGCAGACTTTCAGTACCAACATTTTCTGGTCTCCTGCTTTACTCAGACCTGCTTTATCTCTGTGATTATGACCTTGACCCTTCCCAGACACTGTCTCCTCCATTATAGCCTCTCACATCTCTTTCAGTTCTTTTACCCACTGCTTATGCAGGCATCTCACCTTTTTACTTTGGTTTAGGGTCCCTGAGGAAAAGTAGCCCTTAATTATGTTTCTCTCAGATATGTTCAAGGTCTCTCCAGCACTTTGACTAATTAGCTCGTGGCAGTGAGCAGGGTGACTGTACAGGTTGTTGCTGATGTAACAGATATTTTGGATGGATGAAGGGTAGGCTGATGAACTATGCTTTGTTTTATTGGCGTGAGCTGTATGAATGATTGCTTTTCCACTTTCTGCTGGTTTACAGTAGCAGAACAGTAGCAGAAATACATAAATACAGTAAAGCAACTCATTGACTAGGAAAAAACAGTAAAATCAGTGAGAGGGTTTAAAAGACATGAGAGCAAATGTGCCTTTCATTTGTTTTGAGGATTGTTTGAGGACAAACTGCTTTATGTGAGATTCTGCTGTTGAAGCAGGACTCCTCAGCTTTCAGGGAAGTTTTCTGGATAATATTGCTAAGCAATTCTTTCTTGAACTGGTAGGGAATTGTTTCCAAGTCCTGGCTTTGTCTGCATACATGGGTGCTATGTGCCTGTGGCTGTAGTACCCTGCTGAGGAGTTCCCAGAGAGCTACAAAACCCATGTGGCTGCAAGGCATGCTCTCTATGTCCACACTTTCGGCAGGGTACAGACAGAACAGCCTGTGGTCTGGATCTTGCTCACCTTTGATGAGCCTTGTTCACCTTTGGCTGAGTTCACTTTTGATAGTCTAGTTTTTAGACATTATTGTGTGAGTGGATTCTAACGTGCCACTTCAGTGCAACATACTTGAAGCTTCCTACTGACCAGGGAGAGACATTTGTGGCAAAACCAGTGACTATGTGTGCTATTAAATCCTGTCTTCTGAAGTGTTGAGCTCTGCCCACTTGCACAAAGAGTTGATTTTTTTACCTTTGAAACTGGTAGCATGGACTCTTCCATGGAACAGGGCACCTAAAAGCAGTATGGGATTGTTATACAGCAAATACATCATCATGTAGTGCTTGTATTGAAAACACACATTTTGTGAAGGAGAACTTAATTTGTTTTAGAACTGGACTTTAAACCCTGATAACGTTTGTGAAGTTGTAAAAGTGTAAGAAAAAAAAAGCTGTTGTAGTTTCCTAGGTGATACGTATCTGGGTAAAACCAATGAGTTTACTTAGGGCAGGAGGAATGTGAGTCATGGTAGTGGAAATGGAGTCACTGTGATTTTGTGTTCTAGTGTCTTTTCTCATTTCAGTTCATCTTTGCAGTTTTTAAGAGATGATGTATCTGGGGTATTACTGTATGAAGTGGAGATGAGTCCTGTGATCTGTGGGCCACAGGAGGTATTCCCTCCTTATTGAAGATTTCAGTGGAAGTGTATCTTAGAAGATGTTGGCTTTCTTAGCACTTCAACATCACACATGTTGATTTTGACCATTGCCATGCACTTCTGAGAAAAAATAATTGAACCTAAGGTTATGCAGGCAAATATCATGGCAGTTTAACTGTAGGGCTACTTAGTTTCATGGCCTGTTAGATGCTGTATGAGAATGATTTTGTTCCAATTGTGCCAGCTGCTATAAGGATGAAAGTGGAAGCAGCAGTTCAGGACCTTTTAACCAGGACAGAAGTAAGCTGTAAATCGTGCAGGCTAGGTTAAATCTTATAACAAAATATCAGGAGAAACAGTAATGTGAGGGTTCATTGTTTGCTGTGGCCAATTTTCCTTGCCTTTCTGTGGCTGGCTGGAGTGGCTATGGTCTAAGCTGGCTGCTAAAAGGAATGCCTGCTAATAGATTTAAGATGGAAGATGAAGAAAAGATAAATACTAAGCCCTTGTAGTCCTATATATAGGTTAAGAATTTGGGGGTGGAACTTGATGAAGTTTGAACAAAAGTTAAGTCAGAATACGATGTTAGCACATTAGGTGAGATTTTTTTCAAGTGCTGTGTGGATGATACATGAATAGTGTGGGATGCTCTCTCTCCCACTTATTCTCAGAGGGAGTTGAAAAACCAGAGTGAAAAAAGAAATTATAAAGTAAATAATAAAGGGATTAAGGGAATTTATAGTCATTTAGACACGTTAGTGATAGAAAGTCCTACAAGAAAGCAGAATTTAGAAATTGTTTAAGCTACTTATCAATTGGAGAGCAAATAGATTGGAAATTTAAGGACATTTGCATGGAAAACATCTATTTCTAGAAGTGTTTCTTTCCCAAGGACATCTAGGAGAGTTACTTTTGAGAGTTTAGCTTCTCTCAATTTATTCCATTTATAGCAATCTTGTAAAAGGTGAGATATCCTTGTAAATGTTGCTTTGCTTTTATAACTGAAGGTGCTCCCACACTCTGATGGGCCTACCAGCTGTCACTGCACAGCTCCAGAGCAGTGGCCTCCAGGGTGACCTTAAGTTGATCATCCCATGCATCCTGCCTGCCTGCCTGCTGCCATGTACATGCTCTGCAAACCGCCTGCGTGAGCATGCCTGGCAACCCTTGCTGGTTTGCGTGTGTGGAGTCCTATGTGTGCTCCAGCCGCCTGGGCTAGCACCTGCAGGCTCACTTGCAGGAGAGATGGCACACAAGCCTACTCATGAGGGTGGCCCTCAAGCTCCACTGAGACAGTCAGTGTAGTTGCCACAGTAACTGACGGTGGGAGGAAATGTATTACCCTCCCTTAAAAAAAAAAAAAAAAAAAAGCCAAACCAAACCCTAACAACAGCAACAGCAACAAAAAATTATAACTTTTAAAATGTAGTGTTATGTGTTTCTATGGATCTTGAACTTTGGAAATCTGTGTTTCAGACAGCAAGCACTGAGCAGTATGAACTACGGAGGTATCCAACACTGGAAGCATTTGAATAGCTTTTGTTTCTATCAGGAGGTTTCAAAGACATTTCTGCACATTTGCAAGCATTAGCACTGTGAAGGAAGGTAGGATAGGTTCAATATTAACTTTTCTTCCAATGGTTTATTAAGTCTACAGTCAAAAAAGCCAAGAATGTTAGATGCCATTCAGACATAGTAGATAACCATATCTGTGTCAAGAAGCTTATTACTGGAGATCATAAAGTAACTTCAAAGGCAGATCCAATTTCTTCTTATTAATAGATGGCAAGTAAGAATTGTGAGTAAGAACTGTCCACCTTCAGTTTGGTATTGATATCCTTCCCTTCCCTTTAACTCCTTCTAGTTGTTCAGGAATCTAAGACTGAATTTATATTGCTTAATTAAAAAGGGTCAGGGATTGCCCCACGTCCAAATGGCTCTGCCTGGCTCATGTCCACATTACTTGCAGTTACTACCCTCCCTAGCAGATTTGGCTTTGAGAGAACTAGATGAAGTTGTCCAAAACTACCTGGGACACAAGGAACAAAAGTGGGTGACCAGGGGTCTAGCACTTCTTTTGTTTAGCTGTATGGGCACAGCCAAAGAGGGTCAGAAAATCCCCTTTCACTTCCACTAAGGAAAGTTAGTGCAGGCTGTGCTTGTAGGGTGATTTATTTGTGCCCCCGGCCTCAGTGTGAGAGCACACCTGGGCTAATAACAGCGTATAACACCATCCCAACCAAGCAAGGGGGATATTAGACCTTCAGTAGGAGTGCATCTCAGCTTCATCCTTTGAGGAAGGGGCACTTGGAAAGAGTCTTTCCACGGGCTTTTGGTTAACCCAGTGAAAAGCTGGTGGAGGAAAGGGACCAGAACACTCCACTTTGGAGTAAGTCTGGCAGCTGAGCAGCAGAGACCTGAGACAGCAAGGAATGAATCATCATGAAATTCTGAGGAGGGCAAACCAGACACAAAGGGAGGTTCAGTCTTGCTGGGGAAAGAAACAGATTTCCCCTTTCTCTTCTCTCTGACAAGAAGATGCTGGTCCAGGGTAAGGAAAAGTTGAAGGACTGGAGGTTTCCTCTGTTTCTAAGTAAAACCTTTTTCTTCCGCCTTATTGACTTGCAGTTGCTTTCCTCATCACTAACCTTACTAGGGATCACCCCTTCATTTGTGTGAACCTGTGCACTGAAACTGACAGTATTGGTCATCTGAGTAATTTGTCATTTTACCCATCTTCTCTTTGCTGAGCTACATGAACACAGACCCGAGTTGCTGCTGCATGTGCTTCTTGATCTTCTTTTAAGTAAAGGGTGTATATCTCTTTCCACATGACTGCCACTCCCTCTCTTCTTTTCTATAATTGTGAGGCGCACAAGTAAAGAAACATTTTTATTGATTATTGGTGCTTTAAATACTTTGGCAGGCTAAATCTGGTCATGATCTGTGAATTAGAAGACTCTGGGTTATATTCTCACAGCACGTTCCAGTATCTTTGTGTGTATTTGGCCTATATTAATGAAAATAAAAATCATAAAGCTGTCGGTTTGTGGGGTTTTTTGTTTGTTGGGGTTTTTTGTTTGTTGGGGTTTTTTGTTTGCTTATTTTGTTTTGGCTTATTTTTTGACTAGTTTTAGGGAAAACCAGTTTACAGCACTTGGAATCTCTTGATTCTTTTCTTCAAGGATGCAAAGGGTATGTTTACTCTTACTGCTAAATATGAAAAGGTGGAATTTAACCAGTGGATTCTCCTCTTTTCATGAATTCCCTGAAAATCCCTTAAAGTAACTGTTCCTTTAAAAATTAAAAATCAGAAGAAATTCCAGTATTCATTACTTAATCTGGGACTAAGAAGGATATTGCTTTTAACAAGAACAGAGATTTTTAAGTTTTCAATGACTACAATAAAGCCAATTGTGAAAAGCTCTGATGATGGGACATAGCTTTGTGTTGCCTTAGAATAGAGTACAGTGGGGGGGCTGTGTTCAGAATGTGGGCCTGTTATGAAGAGCTGGGATTTCTGAAATCACTCTATATTTGGAAGTCAAGTCATATCTTGTAAAGCTGGTAAAGTCATTTTAGCAGTATAAGAGTAATAGAGAGTAAAAGTATAAATACTTCTCAATTTACCAGGTATCTTGAAAATATTTCTTCAGTTAGCAGCACATTAATGTAACATGACTGGGACCTTTCAAATGGCATTATAGTTAACTGATTTGGGGCAGACTACCTGCATTAAGATTCTTTCCAAGAATGAAAATGTATTTTCTTCATTCCCCCTTCCAGGCTGGTGAAATTAAGTTCTTTGGTGTCTCCTCATTTACAGTGTCTTTCTGTTTGGCATTCTCACTGAAAGCACCAGCTTTAATCCTTCTGGAAGTTCCTTGCTATTTGCTTTATGCTGCAGTGCTCCATTGTCAGATTAGATCATCAGAGACCTTCAAAGAAGGGTTTTACCAGAGGATAAAAGCAGCATGCTCTCCATGACCAGAGCACAGGACCATTCTTGTTATGGAAGTGATCTTTGCCCTCAGAGGAAAAGAAGGTAGAAGGTTTTTGGTTTTGTTTTTTTTTCTGGCTTTGGCACACTGGTTTGGGTTTTTAAAATCTAGCTAGATTTAAATACTCAAATCCTTTCTTGCTAATCCACCAGTTCTTGGTCTCTGTAAGGATAGGCCTCTGTTTTCTGTGGAAGACAGTAATTTTCTTGTACAGATAAGTGGTTCTGTGCTTAATCTATTACGTGAATAATTCTTACAGCATCAGCCTCAGTCTGTTCCATCTTGTCTATTTTAACTTACAGTGACTAATTTGCAGAAGAAGCATGTCTTCACCACTTTGAATTCAAGGACATTAATGTATGATGAAACTAATTTAAGTCTACAGAAACCATATAGAACAAGCATCAAATGAACAGCTGAGACAGAACAATTCTGCCCACATGGACACAGTCCTCTTGCGTTTTCCCCTCTAAAAAGAATGGAGCTTTTTCTCAGAATCCCAAAGTTCTTGTTTTTTTTCTTTGCTCTGTTACGTACAGGCAACAGTGGAAACCAGAACAAAATGGTTAACAAATAGATTCCATGAGTTTCAACGTGTCTTCAATGAGGGACCTTACAGCAAATTTATAAAATGAAAAGCTGAGTTGGCAGGAATTTCTAATCCTTTTGAAAAATGCTTCTAAAAAGGAATATCAGGGAATGAAAGTTCAAGCTGCAAATGTTGCATTATACAAATTAGTAAGCGGGTCACCTGGTAGTTTCCTTGCCCTGGTATATGGCACTAATGCTTTCTCCCTGAGGGTAATGTGCAACAGCAGTGTCCTAAGTTGCTGATGGAGAGCTATAATTTATTTTTTATTCTTTATTTCTTTAATACAGTACAGAAAGATCTGGCCAGTGTACAAAGAAGTGGCATCAGTAGTTATTGTCAATAATTTTCAAGGAAAAGTGCTAAAAATTTCAGTTCTTTTAAGGTTATATATGAAGGTGAGTTTACGAAGCTTCTCAGAGAGCACTGGTGGAATGAACAGTATGTAATGTGCAGCCCAGTGAACGGCAGTGCACTCAACTAAGTACGAAATAAAGGACCATCACTGAAACGGAATGTAAAAATTATTGCTTTAAGTTCGGTGCTGTTTGACTTAGGAGGGCAGTTAAGCCTAAAATCTCCATGATATTAAGCCCAGCGTTCATAGTACGCTCTGTAAGTGCCTAAGCTTTGTGAACTGAGTAGTGAAGTCAGGCAGCTGAGTAGTGAAGCAGTGTTTTCTGGAGAGTTTATAGGAACTAATTATATGCAATTTGTTTAAATTAGTGGTGAGCAGTTCTGTGTTAACAATTGTCTTAGTGCTAACAAGTAGGAGTGTCTGGAGTGTGGTACTTTGCAGGCTCAAGTCTTACCCATGCTTCAAGAGGAGTCAGGTCTTCTTTCACACCCAATTCTTTCATACCAAAAGCTCAGATATTTTTACAAACTCATTTTACATCAGTGTCCTTTTGCATTCCTGTCTTCTTTTTTCTGTTTTGTTCATAACTGGGCAACCTCTTGCCACACTATTTTTAAGATCATAAATTAAATTAATTTCCTCTAATAGCCCTTTTTGTCAGAGACACCATTTTGTCATAATATTACATGGCTGATGACCGGGTAGACTGCTCTTGCCCTTAGACACAGAGTTGTCTAATTACAGAGCTTTCTAACCTGTATTTCCTTTTCTTAGCCCACAGCAGACATGGGAAAATTCCTTTTGCCAGTGCCATGGCTTCTACTACAGTCCATCTGCTTGTGCCCCTCCTTCCTCCTTCATCTTTCTGCCCATCTTCCTTTCAGACAAATTTGTTAGAGAAAGAGTGAAAATCACACTTCACAGCACCCAGGAGGGAAATTTGTGACCTGGGCATGGGATTTGGAAGAAGGCTTTCTCACAGCTCTCTCCACTTCTGTGGGTACAAGACAACGCTCCTGCCAGTTCACATCCTTTGCTGTGATGCGGGGCCTCGGTAGCACTGTATGCTTTTGTGCATTTTAAATCTGGATGGATTTTAAAAAGCCTGAGAGCTAGGACGCCTCTGCTCTGCTCCATATGAGATCTCATGGTCTATCTCCTGCAGTTCCCTTCAGTGACCTGAGGAAGTATCTTGTGCCTGCTTTCAGTAACATAGTGCTTGGAGCACAGGGCATCGCCCTGCCACCTGATGAGGTTCAGTGTGGCAAAGCTGTTTTGTAACAGAAGAAACCTTTGCTTTAGGAGGGAAGAGATTTTGAACTCTAAGTTTATTGTATTGTGGGGGGAATATTGTCCTTCCGGGAACAAGCTCAACTCTGAACAAATTAGAGTGGATTTGAATAACAGATGGGAAGGAAAAAGGCTTCTGAAATTTCTCTAGAGAGAGCACAAGCTCTGCTCACTGTAGCATCCAGCCTGTGTGCAGAGGGATTTGCGTAAGTGGAGTAGAGGGAGGAAAGAGCAAAGCCAGTAAATGCGCTGGTACCCAGATGTCTTGTAAATGAGCTTCAGATTTTGTGGCTGAGATACGAGAACTTTTGGGGTCTTGTTACTAAAAGTTCTTCTGTTCTACAGAAGGTGAAAAAAGAAAGGTAGTTTTAATTTTATTATAGAGATCCTTCCTGCACTTCAATGTACTATACTGACAGCATTCACTGTGCACTCCTCTCCCTTCCTGCTCTTCCAGGCTTGTGGATACCATTAGTCTATTAATACTTACAAAACTACTTTTATTTTCATTCTTCTTCATCGTGCAGCAGCCATTTCAGCTGTGTCCACTCTAATTGGCTCCATTTTTGGCAATTCTGTAATGAGGATTTAAGAAGATAATGTCTAAACAGGAGCCAAATACTCATATTTATGATGGATGTACAAGGACCCAAAAGAACACTTACAGATCAATTTTGGTTTTACTGCCCTGATATCTCATAGTTTGGCATGTACAAGGAAGCATGAAGGATTTTTCAGTGGATGCAAGTTCAATTAGATTTTGTTTGTTTGCAGGCAGTTTTTAGTTTAAAAGGTCCAGTGATAATTTGGGAGATAAACAGGTTAATATACATCAGACAAATTCCCATCCTGCTGGTAACAGAATACAAAATGTTCTTAAAGGTGAAGTGTAATGTTAGTGGCAGGATTGGGCTCATGGTTTAATTGTCATGTCTTGGAATACCAGTTGTGTTAAAAAACCCAACTCTTTTTGTTTGGAGCGTTCAGCCCCAGCCCAAAGGAAAAACACTGCCTTTGGCTAGGATGAGTGTTGGAGAGAAAATTTCCCTAGAATTATTTAATAAATTGGATCTATTCAGTTATCAACAGTGTAAAACAGAAGGTGCAAATGGCCTGTTTGGTTTTTAGGGGTAATATTAACATTCAGTTTCATAGCCAAACTTTCTGAACTGTATAGTTTTACCAATGCCTTTTAGTATTTTGATAGGTTTAATGAAGAGCTCAGTCACTCAAAAATTGTATTAATTCAGTAATAGCAGGCTCAAGGCCTTGTCTGTGTCTCAGTCTTTACACAAGTAAAGACTGAGATGCTGACCTTTGATAATGTTACAAGGGCTCATACCAAAAAGCAAGTACAAATTTGCTTTCTTTAAGATTAGTTGTTCCTGCAAATAATCTGGTGGATTTATTTATCCTTCAGAAACCAGGAAATTATTATTTCTGAGTATATTTCTTCCCACTTTTGTTTTTTTCTCTGCTTGTGGAAAATGGAACAAAAGTATTGCAGGTTGCCTTTCCTCCCTTTCTACAGGTTCAGACTCCTCCTACCTGGCATTGTACCTCAAGAGGCCTAGATAGGGACTGATTTTACTGCACCAAGCCACTCACAATACCACATGTTCATATCGAGCTGCACACTGCTCTATCTTTGCCACCTCATTGAGTCTCAGGCTGCAGCTTTGAAGAACTGGAAGTGTAAAGATGACAATTCTTACAATTCACAAGCTCATGTCTGAACTGATGTTTTTCATTCACATACTGTATTACAAATACAACAGAAAAACATTACCCACATGCAAGTCTGGGGAGATGAAAAGTGAATTCTATTTAAGTTGTTTTATTGCTATGTTGGCCTAAGACGGTTTTTTCTTGTCTAAATAAGAAAATACTTCAGCAGGAAATAAGGAGAGCACTTGTATTTTAACAATGTCTTTTAAAAGATAGTAAATATTCACTGTTTATTCTAGCTAACCTAAGTAAATTTCTTTGTTAGTCTTCATCAGTCTTTGAAATTGTTCCAGAGGTATAAGGAAGATAAATGTTTCACTTGTCTTATCAGTGGCTTTTTCTCTCTTATTAACTAAATAGATACAGTAGCTATAGCAATGGAGGCGCTGAAGCTGTGGTCATATATGTCTCATGTTTAGAACCAAGACTGGAAACCTCTCTGGTTTGAAATACTTCTTCAGGAACAAAATTTATTAAGAACAATGTCATCATACAGTTAAAAGAGTTTTGGATAACCACTGTTCTTCATTACCAAGAGGCCACAGTATTTAGTGGTTTCTGTCCGAATTCGACATCTCACTGAGCAGCGGCAAAGGACATGATATTATTGAGTGTCTCTGCTTTACATGCACAGTATAGCCACAGTCATGAATAAAAAAAAAAAAAAAAGAAAGAAAAAAAAAAGCACTAAAACCATGTGCTGACTGTGCCAGATGCATCTCAATGAAATCCCCATACAATAATGTGCACTCATTTGAATGGTTCTATTCATATGGTAAGGCCGACATTATACTTAGTTCTGCACTTGGCATACCAAGGACAAGGCAGTACTTAGCTCTTTCTCTTCCTTGTTTTCCTGCATAGTGGCTGGCTCAAATTTATTTCTTCTAACCTGGGCATAGAGGGATGTTCAGGAGGTTGATTCTTGACAAGGTGGGAAAAGCCATGTCTCTGCTCTTTCTGCAGCAGCTAGAAGGCTAGAGACAGACTTGTGGGCTGCAGGATGTAGAGTAACGCCCTATTCCTTCCAGTTACAACAAATCTGTCTCTGATGTCACACTGTGTGGTGTGATTCTGCTTATCAAGCACCTGATTCCTGGATTCCCAATGACGTATGGGACACAATCGCAAAGCCAGTACTCTGCTTTAACATAGATAGCAATCAAAATCGACAGTTCTACCTCAGTTCATACTATTTTTTCAGTGTCGTTGGGAGCTTTCTGCTTCTCACTCATTTGTTCGTACACTGTAATATGTATCTCTACTTAAACTATAATTAGTCTTCTGTTTTCCTCATTTCCTCCACTTGACAGTGTATGCTACTGTCACATGTTGCAGAAATCGAAATAACAAGTTCCGGGATGCTACATCAAGTCTTTGATGAATAGTAACTTCTAACGGTTACTACTTGTGGATGTAAGCAGGTAGATGAATGTCAAGGGCTTTTAGCATCTTTCATCTGAGAATTTGAGTTGTGATTCATGTTGAGTTCCTAACATACAATATTTACACAAGTGGAAGCAATATTACCTATTCTACTGCACTTTGAGCATCTCTTCAAAGCTGGTGGTGTTGATATCCAGATGACTTGAACACAGCGCATGAAATGCAGGTAGAAAGATCAGATGTATTTTCAGCTGTTTATGCTTGAGTGAGGGTGAGTTAAGAAATTAGCAAGGCGGGGAACAATGAACCTCCTCCTGCTTGTTGCAGAACTGAGATAATTCCTTTTTCTAATATTTCTGGTGTTTTCTTTTAAGACCAGTTCCATGGCTGTAGTATAAAGTTAATGGTGGATGATGTCAACAAACATCTTTGCTGCAGACATGCATTCCTTGACCAGCTTTCTAGTTTCCTGGTTCAGGTTAAAAATGCTGTCCAACATTGACCCCAGGCAGCTGAGATGACAGTGAGAGAACAAAATAAAGAATTCATGCCACAGTTCCTCTGACCACAACTTTCCCTCTATGAACACATGAAAGAAAATTGCCCAGGAGTCATAAGCATCTCTCTGTCTGATATGGGGACAACAGCGACAATTCTCCTATGCATAAGCTACTGGATCTGCAGCAAGATACCAACAGCCTCAGGAGAAAAATTATCCAAACCCCTAACCATAGAACAGAGTCTCAGCTGATAAAAACTGAAAGGGTGTCTTCCACATCAGTGATATTGTGGAGATTTGCCTCTGTCACAACAGCACTTACCTCCTAGAAGGGCTGCCACATAACACAATATCTGAAACAAGTACATTACCTTTTTTTGTCCTGTATGAATAGAAGTAATGAAAAGTGCTCCAGAATATTTTGCCACTGTAGTGATTTTAAGAAAGATGTAAAAGGTTTTGGCTGGTTTCACTGATAATGCCAATCATTTTTCTGGTTTCTTTTCTTTTTTTTTTTCCCATTTTTTTTTGTATTTTCCAGGGAAAAGAATGCAAGGAATAATTAGTTCTATGGAAACTATCAGATGCCTGGTGTGTAAAAGTTTTACTTTTATTTTTTTCCTTTAAAATCAGGTCCATTTAAAACCATATGTTCAGTAGTGAAAGCTCTGAGCATAGCTCTGTATTCCTTTGCTTTCTATACAGTAGGTAGAAATTCCAGTTTACATCATGCATTTTTTTTTCAGATGTACTATGGAAAAGAAAGCAAATAAAAATTAATTGCTTTAAAGTAGTTATATCCATCCATGATCATAAACTATTCTGCAGATATTCAATAGGACTTCCAAAATTTCTGTGGAGAAGGGAGTCTTACTAACCACTATTTAAAGAAAGGAAAGGAGGAATAGAAAAGCATAATCACTTAACTTTTTATTTTTTTACATAATACTCTTTCTAAGAAGACAACATTTTTTTTCAATGCCTTAACCATAAAACTGTTCTTTGCTCACTAGCATTCTTATCCTGACATCCAAGTATCTGAAGAAAAGTGAATAGCTACTGGGGATGCAATGCAGCTAAACCTGGTGCATGTAATCACTGTGCTTGTTTTCAACTTGTTTTTGTTGCTGCTTGACAATATTTGTCAATACATTATTAAAAACAAACAAATAAATTAAAATGCATTAAAAGGAGCTGCAAAATCAAGCATTCAAATGACAGGTCTAATTGACTTTAGAGAGCTGTAATGCTTTAACTACAGCAGTAGTAGGATTTAATCCCTTAGTTTGTAGTCCGTTGTACCAGGAAGGAATAAGAAGCTCAAGTATAAGGCAGCCTCCTGTTGATAAAGTAGTTAACGTTCTTCTTAACTGATCTCCATTATATGTTTAATTATGATAGACTTGGGCTTTAATTACTTGATTGTCTATTGGTTTTTGTTCTTTGTCTTTGCTGCCTGATCACTGAGCATTGCCTGAGCACTGCAGGAGCACTGGAGGGAGTACCTCCTAGGCAGCTTGAGAAAGGTGTTAGAAGCAATGGAGAGAAAATCCTCCCTGCTCACCAATCAAAATCCTAGGCTGAAGCATGCACAGCACCTGCAGAGACTTTAGCTTCTAGATCCTAGCAAGTCTATTATAGAAACAGAGTCTGAGGTTTTCTGTGGTGCTTTTACAGACGTTTGCTCTACTTCATGGGCGCACTAGATCTTTTCAGAGGAATGACTGAGAGTTCTTTTAAATATAGGCAACATGTTTCCAGACAGCTCAAGCTGACACTAATAAGTCTCAGGAGGACTTATTAGCTCAGGTGTGATTAGAAATCAAGCTGCCTGTGTGTAGTTGGGCTGCACCGCACCTGAGTGAATAATGTTTCCTATTACGTGATGCACTGAAGAGTGCAGGGCAGGGACGTCCATGTGGCTCCAACCAGAGCTGTTTAGACCAATCTGAAACTGGTGCTCCTCTTGACCTAAAAAATACACCAATGAATGCAAATTGATGCCAGGTGCCTTCACACTGTCTTGTTATTGGTATAAGCCTAACTGGAGATAGGAGGTGTCCCCTTCATGTGCAGAAGGTAGGCAGTGTGGGCGCTGGTTCTTTACCAGGAGTTCAGCATCCAGACACCTTTCAGGGTTGAGGACTGCCACCTGGTTAACTAGCAGACTTTAATAAGAGAAATATTTGCAGTTGCTGTTTGAGTTGACAGCTATCGCTTGTGAAGTGACAAAAGAATGCAGGATTCGTAGTTTATTTGTTCCCAGATTTTATTGTTTTTATTGTTTCCTACTTACACGTGAACATCACCAGGCACTGACTAGTTAATTGTTTTTTGGTTTTGAGGGTGGTTTTTTTTTTTGTTTGTTTGGGTTTTTTTTTACTTTGGGCTTCCTAACCCCCTAACAGAAAGCTTTTATGGAAAACTTATTTTTGTCAAATATGTATAGTCAACTATGCATCAAAGTACTGAAGCAAAACCCGTGTAGCCACTGCAACATTTTCCTTTGTGCACTTTCTGAACATTGGGTTTTGCATTGTTGTTTTTTTCAGTAAGTGTTATACAAACACACCCAGGATATTATATGGAAGTCTTGAAATTAGGTCTAAAATTTTTTAACTATTGTTTTGAGAAAGTATTTTCAGTGTTCAGATATTCACACTGAGCAAAATACAGCATTCAAAATGCTGCCTGGAGTATTGTAAAGGAAACATAACCAGTTTGATACAGCTTTCCTCACTGTATTACTGTTCTGCAGTTTACATAATACATATTTATGGAATAAAGAATGTATACGTTTGGAAAACAACAAGAGAAAGTAAAGGAGAGGTTTTAGTTTTAACACATGCACACAGACATACAAGTTTTGTTTTGTGTTTATTATAGTCTTCCAGTTTTTGTTTGTGTGGCATATAATCAGTGATCATGCCAGTTTGTATATTGATTGGTATTTGCATGTAACTGTAACCTTTCTGGACATGTGCTGGAGAGTCTGCTCATTGAGCCGTGGGTGCCAGGAAGACACCGAGGAAGGTGGGATGAAGGTGGGATGAAAGCAGTTGGTTGTGTCTTGCTGGAAGCATCTGGTTGTTGTGAGGAGTCAGTGACTGGGAAGATGGCTCAAGTGGGCTTAGTCTTGCTTGACTGGGAAGAAAGTTTTGAGGCAGGTTTAAGACGGGGGTAGGGTTGACGGGTATTGTCAGATGGAGCAGCTTGGTGGATAAAGAGGCAGGAAACAAGACTGGCTCCTTCTTCTTTGGATGACAGTGTTTGTTCTTCCTTACTTTGACTTCCCAGAGTCACTGGGGAGGTGGGATGGGATGGGATGGGATGGGGTGGGGTGGTTCCATGCAACATGATGAGCAATTACAAGGTTGCTAGCTGCAAGCTGGGACTGCCAGATGAAATGGTGGTTTGGAGGCCCGGGCCACAGCCTGAAATGCAGCATTTGTCATCCAAGCCTTCACAAGCAAAGGTGAAACAGCAGCATCTCAGAACCAAATTCTTCTGCAGGGTCAGAAAATATGACACCAGCTCTCCTCCCTGAATCTTCCTGCAACACCCTGGTTTCCAGTCTCAGAAAACATGTCGCAGTCAGTCTGGTAACCTGATGAAAAACCTGTCTGTTGCTGATGCACTAAACCTTTAACATTCAAGTCTGCAGGGTAGCTATGTTTTTGGCCTCTTGACGCAGGCTGCAAGGTAAGCCAGAGCAGGTCTCCCATCAGTGCCTAGGTCTGTAACGTCCTGGCTCCTTTCCTGTATAGTGATCTCAGTAGTCCGAACTCTCAGGCTAAGGGCATGTAGGAGATCTATAAAACTGCCCCTGAGATTAGCTTCCATAAGCTTTGATTAACCAGTCTGGAGCCTTCTTTTCTAGATATTCTCTGGGGAAGTGGGTGGAAGAAAAGAAATAACTGTAGGAAAATGTCCTATTTCATTCTCTGTCTGCTTAAATAAAGATGAAGCTGGCAAACTCCTTTTTCATTCCTATTACTGTTTTTCTCTTTTTGTTCATAACTCCCAAGCAATGCAAAATAAAATGTTACAGTTTCAAATGAAAATTGGATTATACTCACTTGGAGGGAGGAAAGGAAGAAGAAAACAGGCTTTATATTTTGGCAGAATTAAATCCAGACTTTTTTAAAAAAAAAAAAGAATAATTTTGTAATATTTTGTAAGACTGTTCTAAAGATGCAGCTAATCAGATATGCACGCAAATTTAACCTGTGTATCTCAGGTATGCATTCTCATTGATTGCATATCAATGCAATTGCCAATTCTCGTGATTATTATTTTTTTCTTTTTTTTTTTTTGCTACAATTATGCAGTGTAAAAATTGGCCTCTTGTGAGAAGCTGCTGACAGCTCAGCAGTTCTGCTTCAGTGCTGGCTGCAGAGGGTGGGATGGCTGCCAGAGCGGGCTTTCGGCTGAGGTGCAGGATGCTTCCAACTGAGGCAGCTGTTGCACAGCCTGCACCAGTTTTTGCTGTCCTGGGAGCAGCAACCTGTGGGACAAACCAAGAAGCTTGCTGCATCTCCTGACCCACCCTTTCCATTTACTTAAGGTGAAGTGGGAGGGAGAAAAACAAGGACAATGTGTAGAAAGCAGACGCCCAGAATCTGTGTATTTCTCCATCTTACTGCCATTTGCATATAATCAGATCCCAAAGTGGAAAAGATGAAGTGAGAAAAGGGGTAAAATCAGTTTGGAAGTAATATCCACAAGGTAGGATGTAAGAGAGCTAGACATCCGGTCCTCAAATTGTGCATGCTGTGTGGAGAAAATGGAGAGCACCAGTTTTAAGAGATGGGAAACTGGACAGAGCAGGGCCTGATGCTAGAGTTCATGAAGGGAAAAGGGTTGGGGGTTTGTCCATGGCCATGGAGAGCCACAGGCAGCAGCACATGGAGAAGGAGCTTGAGAAGGTACCTCTGCCTTTTCACAGAAGCAGAAAAGGAGATCTCTATTGAAGGCTTTCTGAAAACACTCTGAAACAAAAAGAGGTGACTCCTTCCAAAGAACAGGTAAAGCCAAGATAAGCCTGCTGTATTCAGTATTGTGACAGTCTTTGGTTTCGCTTGTGTATTGTCAGCTCATGAGGTTGGTGATACTATGTGTGTGTATATACATCTCATCTCCCCCCATGTAATTTGAGGAAATATGCAAACTGAAAGAAAACAGGAGGCAATAACGCATTCTGGATTATTCTTCCATTACTGTGTTATTTCAGTGCTGAAAAAGTAGCTATGCCTTTATTATTTGTATTGTTGACGTAATACCTCACTACTCCTTCAAGTATTAGTCTATTGATATTAACAATACTATGCATAAACTTACTGCATTTAGAAGACAGATATGGTATATTTTTCTCTCATATTTTTGTATAAGCTCTTGTTTATTTCAAGACAACAATGAATCTTGGTCAGTATTTTTTATTACTTGTAATGAGTTCTGGTGAATGGATATCCAAGCTAATGCAGGAAAATAAGTCTTGTACAGGGATTTGGCCAATACAGGTGCTTTGGTATGTACCAAACAGTGGCTGGGAAACAGACCTTCACTGACCCACTTGTCTCATTACAGGCGCCCACTTAGTTCAGTGGTCAGATTGGAAATTTAGAACCATGGGAGACAGGCAGTAGAAGCCAGCTGAAATGAAGAAAAGTTGTCATTTTTAGTAGTCCGCAAATACGTGGGAGTGAGAGCTAGCTGGTAAACAACTTGGAGAAATGTTAGGCTGACTGCTTTACTGCTGTGCATGGTGTGAGGCCTTCTGTATTTGTGCAAAGCATAAATACCAAATAAGATCTGTCTTCTTATTGCACTCTCATTTTGCTTGGTTGTGAGCTGCCTGAGTTATGGGATGAGGGCCAGCGACTGAAACAGTGTATGGGCTGGAGATGTGCCACATGGACCCGAAGCAGATCGACTTCACTGCCTTGTCGTGCTGTCATCATCAACCTAACGCTGTTCTCCAAGGTCCGTGGGATGGAGGGTGGATGAGTTGTACGGCGTCTGTGGCACCATGCTCTAGCTTCAGGCTCAGAGCCCCCTTTACTCCCAGCCTGGAGCTGCTACGCCTCCTGAGTCTCTACCTAATAGGGAGCATCCCATTATGTTAGCTTTGCGGGTGTTGCAGAACAGCGCAATCACATGTTGTAACTGAAATGGTGAGATTTGTTGCTCGAGCTATAATTCCCAAAGTGTGAATGTTTCGAGTGCTAATTTTAACTTAAAGAGCAAAGGCTTCAAGACTATTTTTAACTTAAAGACTTGATTCTCTGTGCTGGGAAACTAAAGCTGGGATACAGTGAAAGGACGTTATAAATACAGTGTGCCTATTCTAACTCCTCGCTTTCTATTTTGATCACATCATGAGTATTCAACCTGAGTGATTCCTATTGTAAGGGGATGCTGACTTTGTTGCAAGTTATAATTGAAATTAAAAAGAAGAGATGGCAAACTGCAGCTCAGTTGTAGGTGTGCAGTTATATTATGGCTTGAAAATGGTCCAGAAAACCATGTCTGCTACTGCAGACTTCGTACATATTTTAAAAGGGTCTTAGAAGGCAGACAGCGTATCAAAGCTGATAAATGCCAAATGGATCACTTATGTATTTGCTATGGAATTATTAACGATTAACACTAAGTATGTGGCACTTATTGTGAGACAATAGCTCATAATTTTCTTTTACACAAACTGAAGAGAAGCAAAATGATCTTAATTTCAAGGTAAAGGCAAGTATTTTTCCTCTTTAGAACTTTATAGTCAGATCTCAAGTATATAGCTTCTTTGCTTTTCATTCAAAGTAGTAACATAGCTGGGTGAAGATGTTTCACTGTTTTCCTCCCATAGGTAGTTTAATTCTGTTTAGGGGAACATAGTTAATCACAGGAGTAGATAGAAAAGCAGGGGATGGAGGGGTAAGGGGGATGTGTGTGTGTGTGTGGGGTGTGTGTTTAGTTATTGGGGAATATTCATGAAAAGTATATATAGAATTCAGGCTTATGAATGGGCATACTGCAGATCAGACGAGTTCTGCTTGTGTAATTGGCAAAAACCACATTTGGCTTAAGACCTGTCAAATTAAATTGAATTTAGAATTGTGAGTATGGAGCTTATGATACATGCTTGCAATGAGAAGCTTATTAAAAGTCTGTAGGAGAGGAGGTGCATGCATTAAAACGTGCTCAAAAGAATTTCGAACAATGAATACGTTTATGGAAAACATGTTCTGTTCCTAGGCAATTCTTGTTGAGTAATAAGTGCTAAATTTGACTTAATTGATGGCTATTATTATTTCTCACTGTTTCATGTGGTAAAGCCATTGAAAATGACCCAATTTTGTGAATTGGAGATTAATTGAGAAGAAAGTGAAATAGCTAGGATGGTTTATTTCACTGTATACTAAGAAATGCTTCCTAACACACTGTATATAAGGTGAGGCCAAAATCCCGTGATAAACTTTCTCTGAAAAACAGAGTATTTAATATATTATAATGGCATGAAATCAGATGGAGCAGTGCATTCAGGATGTGCAACCAGCAGTGAGAGTGTGAGTCTTGCTCTGAGTCTGTGTCAGACACCTCACTTGGTCCAGTTCTAGTTGAGAAGTGGATCATTAGGGCTTCGGACAAGGGGAATCAGGTGTTATAGGAGCTATAGGAGCTATCTTGCTCTTCTGAGAGGCTCTTTTAGCTAGACTAGCCATATTAGACTGGTATGGTGAAAAAAATAGACTTTATTTAGGTCGTGAATACATCTCTAATTGGTGTCCTAGGTCTTTCGGTTGTGGGCACAGGCACGAGTGGATGGGCATGTACAAGACAGATACAAAAAAGCTGTGGTGCTGCATACAATATCTTTATCATGTTCTTGCCATAGGATAATTATACTTATCACTTTCTATGCCTCGGTAAAACAAAGCATTTTGGTGACTCCAATCTCTTGTGTCAATGCATTTAATGAGTAAAACTTTACTCTAGAAAGTTCCATTCTGCCAGAAGGGTGAAGTTATTTGCCAAACTGTTACTGCTTTCCTGGTATTAGGTATCTTGATGCTCAGACATTGAGTGTTTCAAAAATAGGGATTAGTGCCTTGAATCTGATGTTGCATGGAAAATGCATGCAATCCAAAACCAGGTCTGATAGTGAAAATGGGTGTGGAGATGCGCTCTGTTAAGCTGTGTCACTTGGTATTCACTCTTCTGTAGATTAAGTTGTTGATCTGCAGCTGAGTGGTGATGAAAGTATAAACACCCTAGGGAAGTGCAGGACTCACCAGCTAAGAAGTAAATGAAATGCAGTTTCAGTTTAATAGGGAAAACCAAGTAAACTCTATTGTCATCATTTCCCTAGACAAATAAATACCCACCAGTCTTTTGTGCTGCTGGTCTCTGTGTATACATATGCACATGCTCACACCCAAATGTGTGTATCTATATATATGTGTATGCAACATATTTTCAAATCCAGTCTGGAAGGCAATGGAAAGTATTTTATGCAATTGTTTGTGGCATCACATGTATGTATGTAGAATTATATGCCAGAAGGTAGTCTTTATGGTTGTATACAGCTTGATTATGCAGTGCTTGCCTTTGAACACAATACCTGCAAGTGGTTTGACATGTCAAGAGGTGTAATTAAAAGATGAGTTTTCAGATTACCTATTCATATCTTGTAAGAGTTGAAAAAGGAGGGTGAGTCTTATTGAATTTAAATTTTCAAGGGTGTACAAATGCAGATTTGATAGACATAAATGTAGCTATAGTTAAAATGGTTTTTCTATAACGTTTTCTGTTCATGCAATTAGAGGAAGAAGGGTGGCCTTTGTATGAAGCTTTTCTCAAGAATGGTTTCCCTAGAGAGAACCTGAAATCCCTCCCAGGCTTAATTACTGTTGCATGTAGCCTATATGGCAAACCTCTCCTTTTTCCTTGCCTTTTTTTTTGCAGTAACTGTTGGGAAAGATATCTTATTTCTATAGATAGGTAAAAAGCTGTAGGACAGAGCAGTATCCATCTATAGCTGGCACAATACTGCAAAACAAATAAATAGGATTACAATAAGTAATCATCAAAGGGCTGAAGCTCTAACTTTGAGTTTCAAAAGCCTGCATTTTATTTAAGTGCAGGGATCTTGTTAGGCAGTCTACCAAGGATTTGAGTTTGATTTACTATTACCTCCAATAACTAGCTAAATAATAACTGGGGGAGTCAGTGGCATTATAGTGATGTGCAGCTAACATAAACAAGAGACCTTCCAGTCTGTGTGTTGTAGTCCTTAACCACAGACAAAATAATTTCTCTATTAATGCCTTAACCTTATGTCCCTTATGTGACTGTCTTATAACAACTGGTAGCATACTAATGTTTTAGATACATTATGAAAATACTATTGTATATTTCTTTTTCTTTATTCATTAGACAACACTGTCAAATAGCCAAGTTAAGTTTACAAAAGGTCTTGTTTTCTTTTATATTAACTAAAGTTTTTATGAGTTATTTTGTAAATAAGGACCTAATTCTCTTTATCATTGTCTCTCGCTGATTTAATTCTCTAAGAGACAGTGAAAATAATCAATTCTTGAGAGCGATACCAAGAGAGTCACTCCTGCGTATATGAAATCATCCATGGAAGCTGCTTTAAAAAGTGCTCTCTAGAGGACAGGCTCCAAAGAAGTGATTAATACTGATTTTTTTAGTGTATGAACATATGACTCCAGTGAGTTCAAGATTTCCCTTTCTCCTGAAGTTACAGTTAATAAGGTACTTCTGTCAGAAGGCAGTTTTTGTGCCGCAGCAGAGCTACATTTACTACATCTGAGGGGGTGGTGGGATTCATACACTATGATTCATCGCACACAGCATGTGCATCTCCATTAGTGACTGGTGCAGCATGGAGGGGGAAGGACCAGGACAATCCATTTTGTTTTGAGGTCTCAGACTGCACATGATGTGTATACAGGCAATGAAGTTCAAGCCAGTTGCCAGCTGTAAGCACCTGCTGTATGTCTAAACTCACAGGCTGCCCTGGGAAGTTGAGTAGGCTCCATCCTTGGAGGCTTTCAAGAGTGAGCTGCACAATGCCCTGAGCAACTTGATCTGATCATGGAGCTGACCTTGGTGTGAGTGGAAGGTTGGACTAGAAACCTTCTAAGGTCCCTTCCAACCCAGATTATGCTATGATCCTAATCGTGATCAGCAGCTGACTGCTGTTCAGCCACCCAAAGGTAGTCTTGTGGTTGATAGCCCAGTGTCCTACTGTGGGCAGCACCAGCTGCTGGAGGACCCTGTGTCCATGCAGCAGCAAGGGCTCCCCAAGAGCACCCAGACACACAACTTCAGCCATGGCACTACTGGGAACGTGGAGCATGCCAACAAATTTCTGCTTAAATAGAGCCTCTCCTTTATGGTAAGTGGCTGGTGTTAGCACTATGATGCTGAGGGATGAACTGGATCTTAGCATGACTCAGAAAAATCCCAGGAGTTTCCAAAATGCTGTCAGACTGTCATAGATCTGACAGGTCGTTTCTGCCAGCACACATCTCTGAGGTATTGTTTCTTTTCCTTTTTTTTTTTTTTTTTTAATCCTCCCGTTCTTAGTAATTGGAAGCAGTAGGACACAACTTATTCTATATTTCATCTAGAAATCTCTCACATATTGGTAATTATTACTTTTGGTTAGCCAAAGTTAACTGGTTGCAGTTAGAACTTTTTTAAACTATCAGGCATAGGTATTATTCCCTGTTCTGTTCATTTAAATTGTATTTTGTTTGAATTAAGCAGTCAAGAGTGGTTTACCCACTTGGCTTTCCCATAACTGTAGGTTTGGTCCTGTTGCAAATAATTCTGTTTCTCAGCCCCTCCAATATAAATCATTAAACGGGTAGACATATCAACAGGCCCTGATAGCTCTGACCATTAGGCACAAAGAATATAAGATCAATTCTTTATTGAAATAAAGCAGTTATAAACATGGGATTTTTTTTTCCCTTTACATTTAGGTGTCAGGTGGCATTTATGTATTACGATTTCATGTATTCCAGTGAAATTTCCCTTTTCCACCTTAAAAAGTTCCTAAGTTCAGTTAAATTATGCAGGAAGTGTTTTGCCTGAACTTGCTTAAGAGCATTATAAATATGTCGGAGTCTATGAAATATCTACGACTCCATTATAACTGATTTTTTTTTTTTTTTTGATAGCATACAATGTAATTGATTGAAAATTTTACTTACAGGTGCCTGGATGCCAGAAGTATTGTATGAAAGCCTTTATTTTAATCATGTAATATTATCCTTCCTTGTCTATATTTTTATAAATACTGTTTTCTTCTTTATTTCTCAGCATAATTGCTTATCTTGAATAAGTGGGACATTCAGCCTTATGTAGACCAGATTCAATGCATAGCTGTAAGTAGAAATCTTCCAAGACGGTATATAGGTAATGCTGATGCAGATGGCAACAGTTTAAGTGACTAGCCTGGTACTGACCATGTGCTCACAGGAGACTCAGTTAGTTACATTTGAAAATGCCACATTAAATTCTTTCAAAATTTAGACTGGATACAAAGAGGACAACTAGTTGCAAAACCACCTCAGATTTCTCATTCTAAACAGTCAGAGGGAATGGTGGTGTCATACTTCTACCTTTACCAAGTTAGGTTAAAACCCACAAAGTATTGGGATGTATAGATAAAAATCATTTGCATCTATGTCCACTTCAGTATAGCTCAAGAATAATAAGGACGGAAATCATAAAGGACAGATGCCAATTGCAAACTTGCTGACATATTCCAAGTGAAATGTTCCAACAGGGAGCATTAGAAAGAGGGTGATCTGAAGAAGGTTCAATCTGTGCAGCACCTCATACAGAGTCTACTAAAGTTCATGACAGATTCTTAAAATTCCTGCAGGTTTCACTTCAAACTCCTGAACTGTGAGCAAGACACTAGATCTGAGGATTTGCACACTGAATTGCAGATCTGTAACCTACTCATGGCATTTGTTTTATGGTTGGCAAAATTCTCTTCAGAATTTCCCAGTGTCTGCAAGAAGACTTTGATGTCCTTAATGCAGCATGTTAGATTGGTTTTTGTTTGTTTTCTTTTCATGGATTATTTGTTCACAGGAGATAGGGAATATCATCCCAGTCTTGTAAGAAACTGAACTAATTGACATTCATAGGTGTAAAAGTCACACAATACTTTTTAACACTCAGTATCTTGAAATATCACAATTTATGTTGTTGGCATAAAATATGACAGGATCAATTGCAGGAGATTTAAACAGTGTATGCTGTTCTTGTGCTGGAAAGAGGAGTCGTGAGCAAAGCTTAATGTGACGAAGCCAAAGTTTGGTTTCAAGAACAGCTGTTTATAGTTCTGATGATCAAGCCATCCAAACAATGATAATTCTCACCAGAAAGTACTTGCCTACTTATCAGAGACTGTTAGAGTAAGTAAGTTATCTAGCAATATTCATGATCAGACTGAAAAACCTCAGACTATTGATTTCAGGAGCATCACTGCATAGATTAAGTTTCTTTCCCTTACAGATTCAAGGATTGAAAATTAGAGTACAAGTATGATGTCACAGAAGTGAATCAGGAAGAGAAGGTCAGGGTTGGGAATACAAAATGCAGGAGGAGGCTTTAGTTTTAGTTATGTATGGCTGTAGTGTGATGTATTGTGTACTGCAATTGGTATATGATGTGCTCAATGTGGACAATATTTACAGTATCCTTTCAGGATGCTTATTTACTGGCTTCTTGAAGCTTGAGGATATTTCCTAACATAAGTATGCTGTAATGGTGTAATAGCAAAATATTTCTTTAACATGTCAACTAACAAGACTTACATTTTATTTTAAACAGTGGGACTCTGCATATATTATAATTCTCTAAATGACTTTATCTGAATTGTGGCAGATACTATATCTTTCTCCTGGATCAAATACTGCAATACTTCACATTGCAGTGTGATATATGTGTGTTTAGAATTTGTGAAGTTTTGCTATCATGTTGGATTACATGTTTGAATCAAGATAACATAACAATAAAGGCAAACTACAACCAGTCCCCAGCAAACTAATTTCTGATAACTCTGAGATCTAACCTGCATGCACAGGTGAAAGGGAATACAAAGATCTGGTACACACAGCATCTTCTCTGTCTTCAGAGTATAGTAAACCCTGCTGTTCAGAAATTCCTTCAAATAACAGACAAAAGAAGTGAATTAACAGCATCAGTCCACTCCTGTTAATGTGGATCGTCATATGTTTTGTATTGATTTTTCAACTTGAAATGTCAGAAGTGAAGCTGGATAAGCATAATAAGAAAGGTGCTAGCTGACACTGCAGAGACCAAGTTTGTTCCTCTTCCTTCTGTGGATTTCGTGAAAGCCAGGAAAAACTAAATCATCTCCTTTAGATCCCCAAATAAAACAATGCCTTCAAAACACTTCTCTATCTCATAGTGGCATTGAAAGAATAAATACATGTTAGATGATGTGCTCAGAAGCAATTTTTTTTTTTTCTATATTTATAACATGAATTTTGTAAAGCCTGTTGCTTTTTGATTTGGGCAGGGGAGTGCCATTCTAATGCAGACAAATGGTAATGGTTTATTAAAGTACATGGCTTGGATACAGCGTTTTGATGACTTCAGCTTCTTGCCTTCACACTACAATGAGAATATCTTTTTTTTTTAATTTTTTTATTTTTTTTTTTATTTTTTTGTCACAGCTGTGAAATAACTTGTGGTTTGGAGCCACATTCATTGCTTGGGAAGGAGAAACAATGCCTCAGGGTTTTGTGAAATCTGTTTCTGGAATACTACTATGCTATGTTTCTATGACTAAACGAAGGTACAAAGAAAACATGACAGAAGTCAGCACTGTTACTGGAAACCCATTGTAATATGAAGGATCAGTGTGTTGTATGTGTATACATATACCAATGTCATGCAATGAGTTATGGATCTCATTTTGGAGTAAAACGTGCCTACGCGGGTCATTTAGCAACCTTAATCTCATTTTATAAGAGAGTAATTTATAAATGTCATGATCTCTGAAGAAATGAAATTGCTTTGCATAAACTTTGTTTATACAGGGTAGACTGACAGTGAAAGCATTGCATATATTGTAATTTATTAGTGTAATGTCCATCATTCTCTGTAATTTAAAGCACATAATAAAAGTGAGCATTGCCAACGGTCTTTACAGGGATAAGACTTTTTTACAGGGATAAGATTTTTTTAATATTGAAAGTCTGAAAAATGGTGCTTTCACGTATACATGTGTATGTGTGTGCATTTTGTACTATTTTTCAGTTGTATTCATCTGGATAACTCTGTTTCTTTCCAAAGCTCATACAATCTTACAATTTGCTGACAGGTAGAGCAGCTTTCGGTTACACTACAGGTAGTTTGCCTGCATTGCCCTAAGGTCATGCAATGCTGTAAATGTCAGATTTAATTTTATTACATATATACTGCTTATGTTTTAAATATAAATAAAAACAGTAATCTGTTTATTATAACGGCAGTAGCCACATGCTTGTAATTCTAAGTGTGTAATTACTCTGTAGCATTTTATGGCATATTCAAAACCCTTGGAGAACAATAATACGCACTGTTTTATGAGAGTGGCATAATGCTTACTACACTTTAACTTTTTTTTTTTTCCCCCAGCAATTTAAGGGTTACCACCATTAAGTGTATTTCCTATTATTGATAGGAAAGCTATGTATTCAGTAACAAAGACTTTGCAATTAGTATGAGGTTTGTTTATTATCAATGTATATCTTTCTAAGCACTCATACTATTTTGAATTCTTCCTCTTAGTTCATTCATTTCAATTGCATTGTTAGCATTTGAAATACTGCTAAATATTGTATTCTTACACACTGATAAACAATGTCAAAGCAACTTTTTAAGTTAGCAATTACATGTTGCTGAAGCACTGTCTTACGCAGCAGGCAGCTAAGCAAAACATGTATTATCTTGCTTCTTATTTAGTTTCAGTCTCAATTTCCTTTATGGAAAATGATGTATTTCTGATTTTCCTCTTTCCTATTGCTGTAGCTGCTGCTGCTTCTTTTTTAATATTGTAATTTTTATTGCACTGTCTAGTGAAAACCAGCCTTTGTCACTAGCAATTGTTTGAACCTGTATGTTATAAATAGTATCTCTCAGTTATTTATTTTTTTATTATACATGAAAAACTGCAACCTGTTTTCTTTATTCACTTGTAAGCTGCTGTGTCTATCATCCATTCCTATTCTTTTGAAAAAGACTGAAGACTACATGTATTTCCATCTTCTGCAGTGACAGGAGAAAAAGATCAAACATGTAGCAGCTGTTGAGTCAATACTACTTGCCATTGAGAAAATGACCAGCAATTAGCCAGGTGCACGCTCATTGATTGTGGTAAGGCAGCACAAATGAAACTTAGAGCTGAAGAAAGTCAGAGGGCTTGAAGCTAGCAGAGCTCAGGCTGTGTTTTATGCACCCCTACCTGTAGAAACCTGGTTGTAATGCTCCAAAGCACGACGGTAGTGCTAAGGAGTGTTTGAAAATGTGCAGCTAGTGTAATACCTGGTTTATAAGAAAGCCTCAAAGTCTCCTTCTTCTTTCACATATAGTTTTCCACTCTCAACATTTTTATGTTTCTCTCAGAGTGGAGGTGAATATATCCAGTAAACAAAAAAATGTGTTTATGTGCATGTGGGTGTATATATAGTCTTTAATGTGTCATTGGTTTCCAAAGAAGAAAAGAATTTTCCATAGAAACCCTGATAATAACAAGACCAAAGATTGTTATTTCTTCTCAGAAACTTGTAGAACTGTGGAGCTATAAATCTGTGTTGAAGATTAAAAAGAGCATTTTGGAGCATATAACTGCAATAGAAGTGATGCCTTTAGTTCAAACCAATTCTATATTAAAGAGCGTTTTTGGTGACTTTGAGGAAATTCTTGTTTTGTGGTGTGCAACAGCTTCATTCCTACAGCTGTAATATATGAAAAAGAGAGGAAACTCATAACTATTTTCCTAGTTTAGGCTCTGTGATGACAGATGTGTTTTGTACCTTGCACAGAAGGGAAAAGAGCCCAAGAAATCACAGAAGTGAGCTAAATATCTGGTTTTGGCTTGGCAATGTCCACTGGGGAGGACCAACAAAGCCAACAGAATTTTCTTCTTTTTTCTTTCTGCCCAGCTCGACATTTATATCCATCACTTCCTGTATTTCTCTCTTCACCTGTAGGTAGTCAGTTCAAATAACTTGTCATTATGCTTTGATCTGTAGACCCAAAGCACTCCACAAAGAAGAACAAACTAGATCTTTCTTTGTTTGTGGGTTCATTTCCATATCACTCAAGTATACCGCAAAATATAAAAAGTGCATATTGGTGACAATTACTCTCTCCACTTCCAAAATAATATCAGGACTGTATTATTCTTCAGATTTCCTGAGGGACAGTAGCTTTTGCAATTTTCTTTGGAGGCTGAGAATATATTTAATCTTCTAGGAGTTAATTCCATCTCTGACTGCGGTGTCAGTACTTTTATGAATTTTGCTGTGGAAAATGGCAGTCCTATTGCTCTGGCGGGATACAGGTTTTTTGAAGGATCACATGAAGATGACTGCACGAAAATCTTTTTTTTTAAAGAGGAGATCTTGATATTATTGAATTTGACTTGTTTTAACAGGGCAGGCAGGTAGTGATGCACTTAATCACATGTTATTGATTTCTCTGTTCTGACTGAATTAGTTCCTCGAAAGATTACAAGTGTCATAGAGAGAGGTGAATTGTAAAGACTACTTAGAGCTACAGTTATGTAAATAATACGGAGCCTTTACAGACGAGGCATTACAGTTCAGCTTTAGTTTGACAAGATGAAATCCAACCTTCTTTAAGTGAAAGTAGAAAATGGAAAGTGTTTTTTTTATAGCAGCAGCTACAGTTAGATGTTTAGAAACAGTTATAAATCCAGGTGAATAGTCTAGTTACCAAAGGTCTTAGTGATCTCAGGGAGGACACTCATCTTGGGGAGTGCTATTATAAAAGAATTTGTGTATTTCCATCTGCTTTTCTCCTTGCTGGCACCACTCCATTACTCCTAGCATTCACTTCTTCAGGAGACTGGACTCACAATGCATGATATCTTGACTGAGAAACAGTTACTTATAGGTTCCTATGACATCATTGTTTTAATACTAGTTGACTCATACTATGCTTTATTCATGTGTGTATGTTTTGGAGGCAGTGTTTCATACTCTCAAGAGCTCTGCTATGCTCAGCCTGGCAAATGTAAGAGTTTCTGATAGGAGCAGAAACAACACAGTCATGGACAATTATGCAGTACAGCATTTTCCTTCTAGGGCTTCATGTGCATGAGCTGAAAGAGGAAAATAATACTTTATTAGGAGTCATATTTATTGTATTGTTCGTGACAGGAGAATGCATTTTAGTTTAGTGAGGGAGATGAGGGGTCTTTTACCTCTTCTGGTCAATCACTGAGAGTGTCTGAGCTGTAATACAGCATATTGTAAATCTTCTATCCTGACAAACTTCCAGCATGCCTTTTCTACATTGAAGACTCCATGACAGAGTAGTGCAGACGCTAGCTGCATCAACTTCATGGTTAGTGTTCAACTCCCCTGTAAAAGGTTGCTTGATACCTTCTGTGTACTGCCAAAGCAGCATGAAAGTCTTGAATGCAGAATGAAGAATTTAAGCAATGCTGCGGATGAGTTTCATGTGTACTAAGGACATATGTGAAATGGTCACAAGTATGACAAGGCTGGCTGAATTAAGAATTCTGAGTTAATCATCTGTATGGTTCCTCTTATGGCCTTGAAATGATTGCTTTATCGCAGCAAATCACTCCAGCTGCCACAGATTTACTGTTATATTTTCTATTCACTGTGGTTAGTCAGAAAAAAAATACAATCATCACATTCTTTCTCTCTTCTTGTTATGTCTATGCCATTGACTCAGAGTGTATGCTGCAACCAAGAGCTCAGCTGAGTCACCAGAACATGCTATGGTTAATTCTTGGCAATGTGATACAACATTTTGTAAATAGCAGTGGTGATATGGTATCTTCTTATTTTGAAATACAAGCCGTCACTGTTTGCTAAGGATCCATCCTTAACATTCTGCTTATTGTGGTCCAACATATTACTGGAATAAATACTGCAACCTAATATGGAATGTGTCCAAGCAGCCACTATCAACAGCAGGAGGAAAACCAAGGGCTAAGCTTGGAAAACAATAAGTTAAACTTAAGGAGCCAGTCAAAACCATGCCCATATTGCTTATCATCGAATCACAGAATCATAGAATTGTTTAGGTTGGAAAAGACATTTAAGATCATCAGGTCTGTTAACCCAGCACTGCCAAATCCACCACTAAAGTATGCCCTAATATGTCCTCATTCTACACCATACTTTGTAAAAATGCAGGTTTTTGTATCTTGTGTTTATTTCTTTTTTAAAAAAAAAAAAAGGTAGGGGTTTGATTGGCTCCAGATGATTGTGGATATGGTAATATATGACTTTGTCTCTCACAGTGCCCCAGTTCTGCTTCCCTGCCCTTCTGCTCCCTAAAGCTCTGTTGGCAGCCATATGTTGGAGATGTGGATGGCTGGAAAAAATGTCAGAAATCCTGACTTTTCTCTTGGACACACAAGGATATGTGATTTTACTGCTCTAAGGGCACCCTCTGCCCACAATTTCTCTTCTAGAAAAAAAAATCAACTATGTACTCATTTGCTCAGGAGTGGTACACATGCATTTAAAAAAAACCCTGCTTGCCAAGTTACGTTGAGCACTCATAATAGGGGATTCAAAGGGCAGTCATCATGGGTTTAATGAAATTAACTGTCTTTCTGAGAACAAGTAAATGTGAACTCAATTTTAGGGTTTTTATTTGCTGTTACTATTAGGAATGTGCCAGCATTTTCATGGCTGAGACGTTTTACATTTTGATGGAAAATAATTTTCATCAGTCTGAAATTCAGTATGCTAGCTCAGCCCTTATTTAGACTTCCAAATAAATGGACTGAAAAGTATTCATCATAATAAAGTCAACACACTACAGAAGTAGGAAGCACTGCAGCAGGTCTTGCTGGTGATCAGCACTTCTGGAAATATGGCACTTACATTTGATTTACGAAGCTGACTCTAGACAATCATGTTTTAAAAATGTGAGCCTTAGTGCAGAAAAGAATGTGGTGTAGAGTTTCTGTATGAAGAAGACACAGTCTTAAAATAATCTGCTCTACCAGCCAGCATGTATATGTCTATGGATATTTTCTTACTGCTATGGCCTGGCTCCTTTTGATGAAACATTTTAAAACTGGTTGCTCCTGTATTTGAAATACATTTATGCATTTTTTTCTACCTCTTTCTAAGTTGTGTCAAATCTTCTACATTACAGCCTGCACTGTCAAAACATCATCAGTGTCTTGACAGTTTTAAACTGGGAAGTCTCAGCAGCTGAATGCAGATTGGCAGTGCTAGTAACACTATCTGGGGACAAAAGAGTTAGGGAGAGGTTAAGGGATTTAGGTAATACATAATTCTGTTCTGGTTTCAAGTTAAAAATGAGGAAGTTTGCTCATTGACTTTCTAGGTGCTAACAGGAACGTGCTGTTTGGCTTGGATCTAGTAGTCTTTGAATCGTGGTCAGCAGATCCCCGGAAGTCTTTGAGGCTAAAGAAAGTGGCACAAAGCTTTTCTATGGAAGCAAGCAGCTGTCAGTCTTTGCTGACACCTCTACTGGCTCCCCTGGCACACAGCAGAGTCTTTAGGCCTTAAACAGCACCTCAGAGCCTCAAACTCTCTTATAGCTGTGGCTGAAATGAAAAAAAAACCCACCATGGAATAAGACATAGAAGTAAGAAAGACACAGAATGAGTTCCTAATATGGCAAAGAGGGTGTAGCAGTGACTTCTGGACACCTTTTATAGCATGCTGTGAAAATTATTGCCTTTTGCATTTCACCTAGAACAGACCAAAAAGAGACAGCAAGGGAAGAAAAGTCAAATGAAATAGTCACAGGTAAGAAATGGTAGAAGGAAGAAACTTTTTGTCTGCACAAGTCTCACAGGCTACCAAGCAAGATCATGATTTAAGGAACTGCAGGTTATAAAAATCAGGTTTAAGCTTAGACTGAATCTTTCTGGACACCAGGAGATCCCATAAATGCAACAACTTATCATATTTGTAATAAACCAGCTTAATTTTAGTGATTGGGTAATAGAAGGGCTTTGCCCTGGAGCAGTGGTCTTCTGGCAATGACTCCTATTCATTCAAGCATGAAGGGACACCCTCTTCATCACAGAAGTGACATCTTTAGGGAAGCTGATGGAGGATTTATCACAAAAAGTCTGACCTCTTGCTAAAGTCTATTTACATCTTTCAGTTTAGGCAAATGTAGTTGTAACACTCTTCTTTTTGATAAGTTCTTAAATGTATATTTAATATAAATTTAATGCCTTTCTTTCCTGTAATGTTTATATTACATGACTGATTTGTCTTGTTCCACAATTAATATTTTAGGTAATGGTCTTCTAGGATAAGTCCAGTGGATTACTTAATTTCAGGCTGGAACTAATTTAGTGAATGCTTTTACTTTCCTTCCCACTTGGGAGTCATCACTTCTGTCTATAACTCAGTGTGTCCCTTTGCTGGTGGTAGGCACATTGCTTAGTGGCACAGTACTTAGAGGTTCCGAAGTGTCAAAGTTTGACAGCAATCTGTTGGTCCAGACTTCTTGGGAACCACTCTAAAAGACTAAAAAAGTGTTTTTCATATCCTTCTTAAACTCCTTCTCACC
Source organism: Pezoporus wallicus (assembly GCF_028554395.1). Taxonomy (NCBI): domain Eukaryota; kingdom Metazoa; phylum Chordata; class Aves; order Psittaciformes; family Psittacidae; genus Pezoporus; species Pezoporus wallicus. The sequence goes on along the minus strand of NW_026636887.1, from coordinate 2,420,394 downwards.
AAGTGCTAGCTACGTAGGTTTCTAGTGCTGAAGGAGGTCAAAGGGCTATGCCAAGTATATGTAGGAAGGTGTGAGAACAGTGCTTTTGAAGTATTGAGTCAGACTGAGTAGTGAGAGCTGCCAGAGTATGACAGAGGCAAAAGCAAGGTAGCCTGCAACAAACAGTATGCCTGTTTAATTTGATTTGTGTCTCTTAGCCTTGGTTTACTTTACTGTTGCTGAGGAAATTAGCCTACCCAGCACATCAGTGGTTATGTCAGTGTGCTCAAGAGAAGGACACAATGTAATTACTTTGTGTCAGAAATAGTCTGTATCTCCAAAGTCTTTGATTATTTCTACTTCAAGAAAATAAAAATTAGAAAGTCATCCAGTACAAGCATGTTGAAGAAGGAAACCAGTGGAGCATGCTCTTGTAGCAAGCATCTTTCTTGCCTTTCTTGATCAAATTTTTTAAAAAAGGGAGACTAGCCCATATGTGAGGAATTGTACCCATCAGGTCTTGACCTGCCATGTAAGATGACATGGAGAGCACTAGTTGAGCTTCCCTCTAATGCCTGCCAGCTTATTGGTCCTTGCATGGAAAAGTCATCTCCTTAAACACCAAGAGAGATTTCTCATTAATTATCAAGACCACTATATTGGGCATGAAGCAGGGTGCAAAACACATGTCTGTGTAACAGCTACTACCTGTTCTCCTCTTTGGGCTATGGCACAGTATGGAATGAAACCACAGGTGCCACTGCTGTTCACAAGACAAGTGGTTCCTAGCATATTGCTGCCCCCCCCAACAGCCATAGCTTGTTACATGTGATGTGCTGGGGCTGGGAGTAAAGGCTCTGGCAACTGCAGTGTGGGCACTACTGAAAGTATTTGCAAATGAGGCCAAATTGTGTATGTGCTTTGCACTGGGGAAATAAAGAAAAGTCTGGAAGGCTAGAAACCTGCTGTGGGAAGATGTGACACTGCTCTTCTACCATGTGCCTGGATGAGGAGGGAACTCTTCCAGGGCTCAAGGCAGTGAGTTCCTGGAGAAAAAAAGCTAGTTTCTGTAGTTACTATTAATATAGCCTTTTGTTTTTCATATGGATGAGCAAAATGAAGTGTCAGTCAAATAGAACAATTATGTCAAATTATGTTGATTTTCCCACCCTTTTCATGAGGGAAAAAAGAGAAATCCTTGGATGTTTTCCTTTCTTTATCAATTCAGCAGCTGGGATTGCTTAATCATACAGCCTTACTTTTCCGAGTCTGCATATGGCACATAAATGTAGGAAAAGCAAACTATACATCACATGCTTTCTCCTTTGTCATTTATAGAACAGAATAGAGTATGTTGAACAAGACTGGTCCTGGAATTGAACCCTGAGGAACACCACTGGTGACTGCTTGCCAGTCAGATGTAGCCCCATTCATTACAACCCTTTGAGCTCTGCCCTTAAACCAGTCCTTCATATGATACATGGTAAATTGCTGCTTTTCTGTCCAGAAGCATATTCTCTTTTACAGCCTTTAACACATGGGAGGACTTGTCAGCAGTTACGTGGTTGCAGGTCTGTCTGCAGGGTGTGCGGGAAGGTAGTGCCAGTCCTACCTAATTGCACAGTTCAGAGGTGTCTGTGGTGGGGGTGGGTCAGCAATCTCTGTCACAAGTCACTGCCCTGTGCTCTGCCTCTAATACCAGAGCAGCTGTGGAATTACAGATCCCCTGAATGATCTGTCCACCTCTGTGATACATACGAGCAAGGCAAGCCTTAATAATGGTGTGGTCGGTGCTCAAGGCAGCAAAACAATCAGTGTAGTGTTCAGGGCCATGGGTACCTGTTGCCAGCTGACTACTGAGCAAGTGGAGCTGGGCTAGGGGAAGGGAGGGATCCAGGGCTTCCCATGCTTCCTGCTAAATCAGGCGGAGTTCACAAACTGCTGACCTTAGCACCCAGATGTCTGCCAGGGGATGGCACACATTAGCTGAAGGAAGAGTGACCTACTGCAAGAATGTGTTTTCTTCCTTGCGTGACTGTCAGTGGTTTGCCATGCTGCCTGTTGGCATGCAGTTTGCACATTAGCTGATGAAAATAAGACCTTGTTTTTGTTAAGAGTGTTAATGGAAATACAGTTGACCTGAAGAGCTCACAGTCAAATGCTTTTCTCAGGTCAGTGATGGCTCTCTACACAGAGTGCCAGTATGCACGTTTGCAACTGGACAGTACAGACACATTCAAATAACTCATCATGTCTGCTCTACACCTGGTGCTGCCCTAGAGATAGTGTCTGCATAAAATGGCATGGTTTTCTCTGTCACCTCCCAGTGATTTTCTGCTGATCATTGAATAGAATTGTTGGGAAAATCTGTGTGTGTGATGTGGAGGAAAGATCAATCTAATGGTTCTAAAAGGCAAAGGAACAAACTTAAGAACTCTACAACTGGTGGAGGAAATAAAGTATTGAAGACAACCAGATTTCTATCGTAGCAATATCTCTCATCCTTATTCAAAAATACTTTTTTGGTTGTACACACTACGCTTTTTTTATGAAGAGGATGATGGTGAGGGTGTCCATTACAGCCTGCAGAAAGAAAGCAGATTTGAAACACAGCCCTGCGCTTGGCTTTGATTTCTTTTTCCAAAGGATGCATCTTTTGATTTCTTTATTTTGCTCCCCTCTCTGAACTCACTCTTTCTCTCCTTGTTCTAACCTTTTTCTTTCATTGTATAGATATGGATACATTTATTTTTACACAGTAGCTGTTGATCTAATTGTGTTACTGAGAGGTGAGAAGCTGAAGCAATGAGCAGTGCTAGGCTTGACCTCATTTCTTTTTAATTCTTTACTTACAGTGTGAGTAAAATACCCTTAGAAGAGTATGGAGGGCACATGTGTGCACTTTCAGGATCTATTTGCACATTTGAAGGCAGCTTGTGGAGACCTCTGGTCTTGGCTGCCTCTTCTGCCCATCCCACTTCAGCTCTCCAACTTTGTGATTGTCCTGGTACAAGCAGTCTGTGGATCCCTTCACACACTGACAGGGAAATAATTGTGTTTAAAATAACTTTGCAGTTATTAAAAAATGCACAGCAGATGCACCTAAGAGCTGTGGATGATGCATTGGGACCAGAAGCCAAAGTAGGAGTCTCTTAAACTGTCTTTGCCACTGAGGAAGAGTATTTGTGGAGCTACACCCTGACACAGAGAAGCACACATACAAGCAGGCATACATATCCTTCATGCAGTCAGGCAGGGACTGTTCAGTCATCTATCACTCCTTCTACTACACTCCACAAAACAGTTATCTGGGGGGAATCACTCTTTGGCAGGTAGGACCAGCCCTTCTGCTCTGCACATCTGAGCTGTGGCTGACTCTGCAGCATGGTGTGGTAGCAGGGAACAGCAGCAGTGAGGAAGGGCTATGGCAGGGAATCATCCAGGGTCCAAATACTGCCAGCCTAGGACTTCGGCTGCCTGGCGGGGGGCTGCCTGCAGGGAAAACTTCTTTTCCTACCCATCCTGCTTTGAGGCTTCTAGCAACTGAGGTGGTAAGGAGTAGAAGGACTTAACATGGCTAGCAGGGGAAAGAAAATCTTTGGCAAAGCATTCCTAGTATTTTTTTTTTTTTAAATGGGAATGTAAAGTGTTTGCTTCAGAAGGACTCTTTTATCTATGATATTTTATTTTTTTTTTCATTGAGGGCTCTCACTTCAGCGCCTATCCTTGGTACCTTTTCATTTGTTGTTTCCTATAAACTGGGACTTCCTCTTCTAAAACTGCTAAGGTCAAGATAATATTTATCATATTGCCAGATACTGTTGCAGTGACATACGCAGTTTTGTTAAGAATAGTTTCCTGCATGGGGGAGGCAAAAGAGCTGAGATGACCTTTTCTGTTACTGCTGTTTGTTTGTTTGGGTTTTTTTTCCCTGGTGATTGTTGAATATTTTTACACTTAGCAGAGTTGTCTGGTTCCTAAAATAGTTTCTTCATGTAGAGAATGAAACCTTTGGCTTTTTTTTTTTGTTTGTTTTATATTTTGTCTTTTTTTGTTTGTTTGTTTATTTGTTTTTCCTGAAGGAGAATTAATAGAACATCTCACAAATTAAGACCAATTTAAGTTAGATTTGTGGCAGAGCTAGTAACAGCAGGAACCAAGTATCTGTGATCTTTAAGGTCATTTCAACCTAAACTGTTCTGTGATTCTGTGATCTATATTCCACCATAAAACAGAAAGAGAAGAACAGCAAAACCACTCAGCTTGTAAACAGTATCTTTTTTCAGTAAGCTTCCATGTATTCTCAGATCAGATGCAGTTTTGAAGCAGACTTTCATGCAGGCTGATGACAAGTGCTCACTAGGCAGAAGTAATATATCACCTTCGTACTTTGCTTTGGTCAGCTGAAGCATGTGTTGATAGCGACAGTTGTAAAATATATTCCCCTTTGTGGTTTATCTTTCATTTTCTTTTCATCAGCTTCACTGATGGAAAATCATATCTCATTTGAAATCCTCACAGTTCCTTAAATATACCCCTTGAAAACTGCCTGCTGATTGTGTTAATATAAAAGAAGTTTCTATCATTTCATCTGTTGATAAAGTGATTTTTAAAGTACTTTTCACTGTGATATCTCGATGCTGAACCTTGGTTTGAAAAATAACCAAAACTCCTTGGATCCTGGAAAGCGACAATGGTTTTGAATACTGTGAGACAGCATGATTTCGTGAGATTGACAAACAATCTCAAGTGAGTTACTTGAAAAATATTTAGAAAGGAGTTATTTCTGAGCATTTGATATTGAAAAATACTCATGTTTATAGGAACAAATTTTTCTGATTAGTGGGACTTATATCCCCAAACTATGAAATGCTGAAGGTGTGATATTTTTAGGTTATCACTGTGAACAAGGAAGGTGTGAAAAAAACCCAGCCTGACAGTAGTACTACTTTTGAAATTTTAACTGTTAGCTGCTTTCTCCCCTCTGTACCAACTCTATGTGATCAAAGATTTGAAACCAGAGACCTTGGCCATGTGTTTCAGGACAGTGGGACCTTGCTGATAGGTTAAAGAGGAGGTCTCTCAGCTACACTGAAAGAAACAGAGGCTGAAATTCTTCCTGAGATGGGCCTAGTCAGTTGATGGAGCATGATCACACATGGGGTACACCACAGAGTCTTTGTTCTGCTGAAGTTATCAGAAAAATCCCAGTGGATGCCAGTGGCCATTTGGGTTAAAAAGTCACTGAAATAACTGGCAGTGAAATTGAGTCTCAATGATGGCCACAGAGCATGTTGTTATTAATCTTGATTTATTACAAGTAATGCTTGACTTTTCAGAAAGATTAAAATCTGGTAAGTCTGAAGGGATAATAGCAAACTGGCTTGCATTTACCAAGAGTCAAACATTACCTACAAGATTTAATACTGCGTTCCAGTTAGCACTGCAAATTGAAGTAATTTCTTTGTAATGCTTAATTAAGTTTAAATATTCTTCAGGTTTTGAGAGACTATTCTCTCTGTTTTTTTATCTACCAATCTTCAGGCCAGGTAAATTTTTTCAAGAACAAACTATGATGCCAGCTAGCCACAAAACAGTACTTTTTGTATAGATGTTCATTATTGTTCTCTCTAGAAATTAAGCTTCCCAACTGTCAGTTATTTGCAAAATTAAAGCCACCTTTGAGAGTAGTTTGTAGCGTGTGACAGCAGTGACTGTGTAGAGTGAACGCATATGGACATGTATTTAAATGCATATACAAGTAGTTTCAGAGAAAAAGAGATCTGTTCTTTCTTGTTATCTATGCCTCTGTCATTATATCACCGAAGTTAGTCTTATGTTGTTAGAGATGAGGAAGTCTACCAGGAACGGTTAATTCCAGAAGAGGTTCTCAAGAGAAGTGTTTTAGTGGATTTATTGCACTATGTATGGTGTTTTACAGGTTTCAAAGGAAGCATCATGTTTAAATGCAGTGACTATATTCATGTGTCTTTGGAAATAGGGTGATAGGAAAGGAAGCTGTTGATAGGAAAATATTTTGCAGAAAAAAAAATCATCTTTGGTGGTCCTGAATTAGTGCATTGTGTTTGTTAGTACAAAAAGTCATGAGGTTGTTTCAAGTAAAACTGTATTTTGAATAATTTGTTTGGTATAGTAGTGATGAAGACTAAAAAAAGTATCCTCAGTCTGACCTGTGAGCAACTTCATAGTCAAGAAATGAATAGACCCAGTGCATTGAGTCGTTGTTTTGTATAAATGTGTTTTATAATTTCAGCACTTTTTGAAATAAAGTTCCAAAATTTTTTAAGTCCGTTTATGCATAGTTGGTTCTTCCAACTGCCCCCCATATTTTCTCATATTCTTTCAAGCAAATGAAATTTCATACCAAGATCCAGTAGAGAACAGTCTTATTTTATCTGACTCTAAAGTCTTTGTTTACTCATGAATTCTTAGCCTATGCTTTTGCTTCTGTTGCTTTAAATGGGAAAAGCTAGAAAAGTGGGACTAAACAAGATGATACTTCCCTGTTATTTTTTGTTTTTCAGAGGTGTAAGCAATAAAATACATTAAAATTGTAGACATTTTCTAACATTTGTGATAAGATGGAGAAATTGATATAATGTTACATAGAATTAATGGTTTCAGTGCTAGAAGGATGTAATTCATAAAGTTTACTGGAAGCAATTAAAACTTCGGTTCTGCAAGCAATAAAAAAAATCTGCCCTTAAGCTGATTTGTAATGAAACCTAAATTAATCATAAGAAAAGAAAATGATTTGCCACATTCTTAATGATTTTCCAATGCACTTATCTGGAAAAGAGGGGAGAGACACTTCTTATTTTTCTCAAAATCAAACTTAAGCTATGTGAGGAAATGCTGCTCCGGCACAGTTACAATGGAAATCCCAGAGCAGAATTTCAGTTCCTTAAAAGATAAATGAATTAAATAGGACACTGAAGTCTGGCATGGTTATTCCAAGCATTTTCTCCAGGACTATAATTCTTTCTCTCCAGGCATTAACTCCCACATCCCACTTTTGATCCAGGTAGAATGAAACCTTTTCCATTATTAGGAGAAGATTGTTGGTTGTCAGCATTATCATCATCTACAGATATTGAGGACTGTAAAAGCAAACAGTGCCAAATCATGGCTACCAACCCTTGGTTAGACTAATACCCTTTTACCAGGAGTTTCTATAAGCAATAAATCAAGGAAATTGTTCTTCTCCAAAAAACAAATATACAATTTATTTATGAATTACTTTGGAGTTCAGTAGTGGTACAAGGAAGTCTGTTCTTAATGTTAAAAATTGAAATTAGTTTAAAAATTAACATACTGTTAAAAATAAGTAGTTGAACAGCTGATTTTTCTAGTGCACAGCTGTAAATAAAAGAAACGCCTAGCTATCGTTCATTCAGCAAAGACATTAGAGGTGCAGTGAAGTGACAATAAGAAAAGGATTTTTAGTGGCATTTTCTAAGTTTTACTTTTGACCAGAGAGACAAGGAGAAAAGTTAACAGCTGTTAACTGTTGAAAAGCAAAGGCCACTGAAGACAGGGCAGGGCAAGCAATACAGCAATCTTCTGGAAGTGGGGACAGGAGTTTAGGACATTTGCGTGGTTGAGCAGGGTACACTTGGGAGCTCAGCTTTTCGCCGTCCTCTCACCAGCAGCCAGCCTTTGACTCTCTGTTGGTGGCTACTCCTTAGGCCTCTAGAGAGACCTAGAGAAAATCTGCCCTTTCTCTGTCTTGTTTGCATATGGATCTCTGTGACACTTGTGCAGGAAAGCAGAATTACCACAACTATCTGGTCCCCATCTGCCAAAAAATTTACTGTCTCCTGGTGGCCATCTGAAGGGCTGTGAATTACTTACGAGGCTTCTCCAGATCTTCCCTCCTTTTTGTGCATTTCCTCAGGAGGTGCACAACTAATATGGAGGAGAGAGAAGGATTTTCCATGTAGTAAGGAGGATTTCCTGGTTCAAGCTGTTAAAAAATGAGGGAATGGTATGGGGAAGCTGGCCTTTCCAGAAGGGAACTTAGGCAGCACAGTACTGCAGATTGGCCTTGTAGCCATTCAGCTCGTTCTGCTTACAGTGAAAGTTTTTGAAACTTTTTTTAATTTTTTGATATTTTTTCTACTTTCGCTCCTCAGGAACTGCAGTGTTGGGGTTTCATGGGAGATTGTACACCAGTAGCATTGGTTGTTCTGAGGTGGCTCTGTGATTCAGAGTTGTGGTATCTTATTCTGTACCTCTGAAAACGCGGTGGAGCCCAGGCCTCTATTTGAAAGGCTCTGGGCTCCGGGCTCCATAAGCTGACTCATCTGAGGACATGCACCGCTTGAATGCCAAAGTGAAGAGATGCAAATGAGTTGTCTTCCAGAAAGCTGTAGAACATTTAAAATATATTTCGTAGAAGCTGACCTGAAAGTAACTGAAATGGGAGAAACTTCTTTGTATATCGTCAGATCACAAGGAAAAGAAAAAATAAATGCAATACGCATTTCCTTAGGAAAAATGTGCATCAGGGTGTGGGCATAAGAAAGTAGGATCCAAGTTTTGATATTTGTTTTGGGAAATTTCAAAGGGTTTGGAGCCAAGAATTTTATTCAAAGTCAGGACATCCTGCAAAGATCTGCAAGGGGTAAGCAGATGGGTGTTCAGTGTGTTCCGTTTCCCACTTCCTTGAGCTTGGACCAGTTTTATGAGAATTAACATGTACCCAGAATGACAAGCCGTAAAAAGCTAGAGGGAAAGAAGATTAAGCGTATGTTAGAGAATTCTGGAGAGACGTATAGAGATGAGAAGAGTTTTTCCTCTTACCTTGCTGTAGATGCTCTAAAATTAAACCTCTAACTCTGATCTGGTGATCCTAAATTCATTTTAGAACTGATGGAGAGAAATGAACAATTAATCTGACCATTATTAGACACCTTGTCTGGGTGAGCTGGATCACTCTTTGGAAGTATGAGTTTCTTTCAATTGAATACAGAGTGCTCAAGCTGATTTGCTCATACCTGAATGTCTAGCATCATATTCCTATGTTAGACTGGGTGAATTTCACCTGGACTGTAGGAGGCAGGAAATGTTGATCCAGGCTTGATGAAGAAGCATATTTTATAATGGCAATCTTCTTCTAGTCCATTTGTAGTGACTGTATGACTCGCTGTAAGGACCAGTCAATATTTACCTGACTCATTCTGAAAGTCAATGAATCAAGGTAGAATCTTACTAATTTACTGAACTATTTTAGTTCACGTGCAGCACTATGACAGGCTGCCACACCAGGACTAGGCTATGGAGGCTGATCAGGGCTCTGAAGTGCCACACTCTCCTACTTATCTCATTCCTAAAGACTGTTTCATGAGCACACTTTGTGGCACCATGGGTTGTTTCCACTAAAGAGAAATTAAATTTCTACCTGGAGTTTTCTTGTTCCTGGGAAGCAGATTTTAACGAGATACTAAGATGTCTAACTCAGAGGTACCTCCAAGGAATTTTACGCAGTGTTCAGTGTTGCATCTGCATGAAAACTTAAATCCTAGCATTATTTTGGATGCTGTAGGAGACTCCCCTGACCTATACATGTATATATATATATACACACATGTATGTAATATAGTTCTAAAATTCCATCATTTACTTCAAAGTTAGTTTTTCTTTCTTCTGAGATTTAAGCATGTCAAATGGATTGTATATAGAGTGTGAGGTTATGCTATCCTGCCATAGAAGTTTATGGAGGTTTTCTGATTATATATTGCAAATACTGGGGTGCAATATGATCTTGATGATCTTGCTTGCTAGTTTGTCTTTTCAGGCTTCCTACTTCTCAGTCATCTGTATTTGTAGCACCTTCTGGGAAACATGGGGAAACAGAAGAGGTAGGCCTAGCAGTAAACAGTGTTTCCATGCATACATTTATCTGCTACCAAGGCATTTTACCAATCTCTGATTATATTCCTGGACTCTCCATCTCTCTCTGGCACACCTTATCTCCCCTCTCAAGGCCCTTCATTACCTACTACTAATGATATTATCTGTCACTCACTGTTAAGATCCACTTGGCCCAGGATGTTCAAATACATCTTCCATTTGTTAATTATCAAACAAGCAATTTTGGCTCTGTCCCTTAACCTAGGAAAGGCTTTTCTGTAAACTTCTTCAAAACTTCAAGAAAAGGTTTTTTGTACAATGGAAGTGCTGTCTGTACAAACTGCTCTTTCTCTGTGAACTGTAAATTCCTGTCTGTGCCACAGAAGAGCAAACTCTGTGGACTTGTTCAACATTTCATTCAGAATTTTCTTTTCATTTTGTGTCTAGTTAATTGCCACCTTATCATTATGAATATGACAATCAGTATAAGATTTACCTTGTCAGTGCGCCCTTTTGCTTTTTTGGTTTATTTTTTAGAAAGTATTTTTTTATCTACCTCACTGATGTTTCTCCCATTTAAGCCTTAATATCTTCATTCTCCATATCTTCTAATCTTTCTGTAGCTCTAGAGGATTGGGGAGAGGGGAGTTTTCTGTACTCTCTGTTGCTCCACTTGACTTTGAGAACTAAACACAGTGTTCCAGTTAAGGCTGTACTGATTCATGTACAAGCCTTATAATCATACATATAGTATTTTCTGTTCAGTACCTTATACATCCCAGCATTGTTCTGTGGATTTGCAGGGTGAGCAGAAATCTTCACTGAGCTCTTCTGCAAGGTGTCCATGGTCTTCTCCCACAAAGCATTTTACTTGTTATCATTTCTTCCTATTGACTTGCCTAAAATTAAGAGTTCCTGTCCTCTGAGGCATAGAAGCACCCCCCTCTTTCCCATGCTTTTTCTTTTCTTCCTCCTTCTGTGCTATTTAAAGATATGTGTTGCTATATTGCCACCTAAACTATTTTAAACTTCTGAGGTTTTCTTAATGTTGTGGTTAAAATGTTCAGTGTGATCACTCTCTAATTCTGTGTCTTTTTTGATTACCTTTGTCACTTTTATAAAAAAAGCACCCTTTCAGAAGATTACTGTGACAATGTTATTTTATGCTATGATAACTCCATGGAGGAAATTGAAATTAATTGTATTGTGTCACTGTTAATTACTGGCTTGGCTGTAGTTACTTAAACCAATTCTAGCATGTTTTAGAGGAGAACCCTGAGAATAGCTCTGAGTCCTGCACACCGTTAAAGAAGCTGTTCTGAGAAGCCACAATTTTAGGGATTAAGTGCATGTGACATATTTTGCATGTGGAGCTGAAATATGTTATAATCACTTGATATTTGAAACTGTTTCTGTTATATCCCTAAAGTTTGCATCTGACTCTTTTGCTTTGTCAACTGGCTTTTGAAATACCAGTACTATGTTGTATATTTATAACCCAAGATTTGTATTCATTCACACTCTGTTGAAAATATATCTGATTTCTTACAATTTCTTTTTTTCAGATATAATACTGCTTACCTCCATTACAAAAACTCTGTGTTTCCTGGGTATTTATTTTCACTTACAGCATTTTTGTGTTTCTGTGGATTCTTACATCATTACCAAGCAGACTAAATCACCTGGTTTTGTTTCTCAGATCCTCCTGTTGCTTGCTGACATTTATTTTTTTTTTTTATTATGGATGCTGCAACTATTTGAATAAAACCCCTGCTGTTTCACAGTGTGATACTTATCAGATTTTATGCCAGATGTTCTGCTGTCATACTTTCAGTATACATTATGATTCCCCCCCCCCCCCCCCCCATCCTTATCCAGATGCAAAGTTGCGTGTAATGTGAGGAAAGATACTGAATTTGGAAGGCATGTAATAATAAAGCATTAAAGTTTTTAAAAAGATAGAAAGTAATGTCTGAGCTGGAGAATACTGCCTCTGGAACAAAATAAATCCCAATAGAATCATAGAATCATTTACGTTAGAAAAGACCTTTAAGATCAAGTCCAACCATAAACTTTATGCCAAGTCCACCACCAAACTATTTTCCCAGGCTCCATGTCTTTTAAATACCTCCCGGGATGGTGATTCCACTACTTCCCTGGGAAGCCTGTTCCAGTATTTAATAAACCTTTAGTGAAGAAATTTATCCTAACACCCAACCTAAACTTCCTTGGTGTAACTTGAGGCCATTTCCTCTGGTCCTATCGCTTGTCACCTGGGAGAAGAAACCAGCCCCGCCTCACTACAAACTCCTTTCAAGTAGTTGCAGAGAGGGGTAAGGTTCCCCCTGAGGCTCCTTTTCTGCAGACTAAACAAACCCAGTTCCCTCAGCTGCTCCTCATCACAGTTGTGCTCCTGACAGTGCTCCTGAAACTGTGCTCAGTTTCATTGCTCTTCTTTGGACATACTCCAGCAACTCAGTATCTTTCCTGAAGTGAGAGGTCCAAAACTTCACACAGGATTTGAGATGTGGCCTCATCAGTGCTGAGTACAGAGGAAAAATAACATCCTTAGTCCAGCTGACCACACTATTTTTCATACAATATAGGACACTACTGGCCTTCTTGGCCACCTGGGCATGCTGTCTGTTCATATTCGGCAGCTGTCAGCCAACACCCAGGTCCTTTTCCATTGGGCAGCTTTCCAACCACTATTCCCCAAGCCTGTAGCCTTGCATGGGGCTGTTGTGACTCAGGTGCAGGTCCTGGACTTTGACTTGTTCAGTCTCATATAACTGACCTTGGCTGGTTGATCCAGCCTGTCCCAGTCCCTCTGTAAAGCCTTTCTACCTTCAAGCAGATCATCACTCCTGCCCAGCGTGGTGTCATCTGTGAATTTACTGAGGTGCACTCGATCACCTCACCTATACAATTGATAAATATTTTAAACGGAACTGGTCCCAGTACCGAGCCCTGGGGAACACCGCTTGTGACTGGCCACCACCTGGATTTAACTCCATTCTTCACCACACTTTGGGCCCAGCCATGCAGCCAATTTTTTACCCAGTGAAGAGTACACCCATCCAAGCCACGAGCAGCCTGTTTCTCCAGGGGAATGCTTTGAGAAATGGTGTCAAAAGTTTTACTAAAGCGTAGTAGACAACATCCACAGTCTTTCCCTCATGAGGGAACTTCTCATGTGAGCACTTCTGCCAGCTTGTTCAGTACCCTTAGGCAGATCCCATCAGGCCACATACATCTGTGTGTGTCTAAGTGGTGTAGCAGGTAGTTGACCGTTTTTCCCTGGCTTATGGGGACTTCACCCTGCTCCCCATCCCTGTCTTCCAGCTCAGGAGCTGGGTACCTGCATAGCAACTGGTCTTCCTATTACAGGCCAAGACAAAGGCATTAAGTGCCTCAGCCTTTTCCTCATTTGTACTTAGAAGTATTGGCTTTTGGGGGATCAAGGACTAAATATCATAACCTAAATATGCTCATTATAAGTAAAAGCAGAAAATTCCAATAAGATGTTGTCAGGTAAAATCTATGCTTGACAGAGCTAGAAGCAGTAGGATCTTTTATTTGCCTTTTTAATAGATTAAGAATGAAAGAAATGTTGGCAAAAGTGTCAGTCCAATATGGAATGGAAAATACAAAATTGTTAGTATGACTCAGGAGAAATAAAACTGTTCAAGAAATATTTATTTTCTGTATTTGGAAAACAATAGGATAATGTATTCCTATTGCATGAGAATAATTTAGTCATTCTGATCCTGGTTCATAAACAATTAGGATGTTAAACAACATCCGCTAGGGATAAGCAATTATAAATCAACAAAACTTGTAAGTAGCTGATTGGGAAGATATCTGCCACCCTAGTGCTAACTTTTAATAAATATCAGAAAAATATTACAATCTGAGAAAACCATCACTAGGCAACATTGCTCCAGCATTAGTGAAAGATAGTTTGTCTGATATGGATAACCACAAATTGACATCAGTCCTGGGCAAAATAACTGAAAAGTTGATATTGGATGTAATTATTAATGTCTCAAAGGGTAGGAAGTAAATTAATGTCAGTCAACATAGTCTTAAGGAAAACTAAATTCATCCAACAACTTTAATTTCATTTGAAGGGATTACAAATGAGATTGAAAGACTGAAAGAAAACTGTAGGTAAAATCCAGTTTCATAAAACTACTGATTTATTTCTATATGTCATTCTAGTTTTGGGGATTTTAAGACCTGAGAAGTTGCTTGCTTTTTTTTTTTTTTTTTTCATAAACTGCCAAGATTAAATTTAAAAGTCATTACTGATTTAAAACAAACAAAAAGAATGATATCATTACTGGAGAGCTGCATCTTCTAGGAAGAGCATTCACAGGGCATGACTTGGATTATTTGGGAAGGTGTGTCTCCTCAAGTTATTGCACACTGGAATGAGGGACGGAGACCATATTTACAAAAAGGAAGTCTTTGTGCAAGAAAGCAGCAACTTTCAGCAAGACTTAGGAATTATGGTGGGTGAACACCTCAACATGGGTACCAGGATGAGACTTTGCCAGAAAGACTGTATTCAGTCTTTGAGCATGTTAGTGTAACTAACTGTTGTTGGTAAACCAGAATAGCTGTTACCATAGCAGAGCGTATACAGTTCTGATGCCACTGTTTTCTTAAGAGACTTGAGCAGAAGGAAAAAATGCAAGGGGAAAACAGAAAAAGATTTTAAGGTTGTAGAAGATGCCTTTTAGAATGATACTTGGCGAGCTAAAGCTTCTGTAATGTCCCTTGATTATAGTCTACAAAAGCTAAAAGAAAATGTCAGAAATTAAGTTCTTTACTTTAGCCAGAGAAGGGATTACAGAAACTAATGTCTGGTAGCTGCAACTTTACAAACTCAAATCAGAAACTAAGCATCAGCTTTTGGATGGTGAAAGTGACTGATAGTTACTTGAGCAAATAGTCACTGGAGCAAATTATTGAGAACTATATTCTCTATCCTTACGTCTTCAAATCTAGAAATATTATCTTCCTGGAAATCATGCTTACGTTATACCCAAATTACTTGGTTTAGTAGCTCTTTTAAATTGCAGTTCTCCTTGAGTTACCAGACACTGCTTAGGGCACAGGCAAAGGATTGCTTTATCTTTGTCCATACCAAACAAAGTGTCTGCATGCTGCCTTCATAGCTAATGCTGTGAATAATCTCTCTAGTTAGGTTTTTTGGTTTGCTCTGGTTTGGTTTGGGTTTTTCTGCTGGGACAGTACCCTGTTATAAAAATGGATGCTTTGCCATAGTTTTAAAATTATTTAAAGTAAGGAGTTGATAAAAGTACCACAGGTATTTCCCTCTTGTACACTCTGCCTGCAGCCTGCCTCCCTTTCTGTCATTCCCCTATTCCATTTGGACATAACCTCGGTGCATACCCTACACTCTCTTTCGGGAACACAAATTTACTAGGAGACATTCTGCACAAACCCCATAAAACAAACCTGATTTGATTTATTGAAATCTAAGTTTTTGCTTCAAATTAGAGTTTTGACTGAAGAATCCAGAAGGGAATTTTAAAGAAAATTCTAAGTGATTTTATGGTTCCTTATAGTTTGTTTTCTTTTTTTTTTCCAAGACTTGATAAACTCCTGTATTTTTGGCTGGTCTGTCTACCCCCACTCATAACTGAAAAGCCAGCCTAGAAATAAAAGTAGGGGGTTTTTGGCCTGAAAGAAGCCTACTTTATTAAATTCAGCATGTTTATTGCCTTTTCATCTTGTTTGATACGTCTTACAGGGTTTTTGAGTAACATTTTCCTATAAGCTTGTTGACAGAGCTCTATAAGCTTTATCACATTTCCTCTGACCTCACTCCTTAGAACATATCTGTATTTAATAAGTCATCTTTGAGATTTCATATCATAGAAAGTTGATAAAGGACTTGTCAGATAACCATTTTTCTGCAGTCATTTCTAGGAAAAACAAGCCCATCTAGGCTCCTTTCACATTTATCTGCTGGGTAAATGAACCTATTCATCACTTTAAACTACAACACTCATATCCAGGAAGCTTTTTGTCTAAAATTATTTAAATCAGTTTAGATTGTGTTATCACAAAGAATCAAATTAAAAGCACAACATCATTAAACTTGTGGAAACAGAGGCATGTGCGTACATGCACTTTTTTTTAAGGTCTTCATTAGAGTATCAGACTGAGGATATACCTGTTCTTATTTGGTGGGTTCTCTGTTATATAATTCTTTTTCCATCTTTTACCCAACTGCTAGAGGGAGACAAATGCCTTAGTAGGCAACTTCTATTTTTTTTTTTTTTTTTTCCCCTAAATGCCTTCATTTTGGTAGGGAGGAAGCATCTGCACAGTACTGTAATTTCTTCCCACTAATGTTCGCTCTGACGAGAAACACAGAGGAGAAAATCAGTCCTTGCTATAGACAGATTTAGGGGGTGGTATTTGCTTGACTAAATGCCTCCTCGCTCCACTTTTTAAAGCTCCATAGTGATAGCATTTGCCAGGAATGTAGCCTGTGTCTAAGTGACATTGCCACTTGCATGAAAAGTGATTAATGACAACTCATACTATTTGCATTTTGTTATGCAGGCAGGCTCATGTTGCAACAGCTTTTGTAACTACTGTCTATTTGTCACCAATGAATGTTTAGACAGGCCTGATCACATTAAAATCGAGTCATTTTATTTGGTGCCTTAATTCCTTGAAAATTGAATTAAGTTGATACAACACGAAAGATGGTCAGCTGCTTAGATACTTTCAGTGAGAAATACAAAAGAAGCTCTATGGCCAATAAGAAGATGGTATTCTGAAATTTAAGAAAGATTGTGATCGCCAAAATCTGAAAACAAGGGTTAGTTTTTCAAGAGTACACGTCATTATGGCTTGTGATAAGTTTATGCATCTCCCATTTTCCCTTAAGCAAGGGGTGTGTTCAAGAAACAAAAACCCTTTTGACAGTAGCCTTGGATGGTCTATAGATCATGTGCCTTTGATCTGAGGCCTTCTCTTCTGTAAGGACTATATGTAGATCACAGATACCTGCTTCCCTCTAGGAAGAAATCTTGAAGCAGATTTGATCAAAAACCTACCTTGCCATTCAATGTACCCAAAATGAAGAATTTAAGGTATGTGCTACAAAATCATGGGGGAATTTAGGTTGGAAAAGATTTCTGAAGTTTGTCTAGTTCAGCTTCTGCTCAGTGTGGGCCCAACTAAATGAGGTTACTCAGGGTCAAGTGTTGAATGTTTCCAAGGGTGCCAGTAACCAATCTGGCCAACCTGGTTCAACGTTTTAACTCCTCCTGTGCAGCAGAAAACAAATGAAGACATTTAACAGAAAAGCTTTTCTTTCACATGGTTTGGCATTCCAGAGCCGCTTTTTCTAAGGTCCTACGTCTGCAGCCTCAGTGAATGGTAGGAAATGAAAGGAGTTTTCCATCTTGCTTTTCCACTATCAGAACAATGTGTTCCTGTTTGTTTGCTCATAGATAAAGCATACACTAGAGTAGCAGAAGTCCAGACAATGCCTCACTTTACCTCCTTCCTGTTAGTTGAGTCATCTATACATCGGAAGACCAGACCCATTATAGTTTTGTCTGTCATTTTGTAAAAGGCACAATTTTGTATGTTTCTGTGATCCTCTGGAAGGATTTTCAGCTGTCTTGTTTTTGGTTTGGATAATGTCTGATCAAAGGGGACAGGGTTAAGGTTGATGCAGGAGAAACATTCTTTAAGTTAATTGCATGATTACTGAGGAGAGCATCACTTAAGAAAGATGTTAAAGGAAAAAATGAGTTGTACTTGGCAAATCAAAGAGTTTTACAATAATCGGTGCAACAGCAGCACAGCCACACATATATTTGATCATTCCTTGAAACAAACTAAGGTAGAATTATACTGATTCGAGATGGAATTAAACAAATGTAAGTCACCTTCTTGAAAAGGAGTGAAGAAGGAAGGAACAAATACCCTGGCTTTGGAAAGGGCAACATATGACACAGAAAGGTCTTTTTTTTCAGTGTGCTATGCTAAGGAAATGGCAGCATGTTGCTTGTTTATTAACAACACAAAGGTCACATACTGTTCCTTCTGCTGTCAGCTCTATGTTGTCTGCTGACTTTCTTAGAAAATTCCTAGGGACTACATTAAGAAGATGAAGGTCATGTTGTAAGTTCATGTCAAAAAGATAATGCTGTCTGCTTCAAGATGTTACTTAGGAAATTATAGGCAGAATGAGCACATCTTATAATTTGATTGCTAGTGATATATGTCATGGATCACAAGGTCAAAGGCATTGGAGTGCACTTGTTCCAACTTTAACACATTTTGCCGATATTTCTATTTTAACATTCATGAGTAACATGCAAAGACTGTGGTTGGTGTAGAATGAATTCAGCAAGGTTAGAAGTTGCTTTTCAGTCACCTAGTCCCACACAAAGGTCTACAAAAGTCCTGTACTCCCTCCACAGTAGCACTCCACTTTCAGTGCTAACTTCCTTATGTGAAGCCTGAAAGAGGAGGCATGTGGGACCTTGTTGCATGTGAGGTCAATCAGTAAAGACCTTTATTTATTTTCTTTATTTTTTTTTCTCCTGGGAACAATTTGGGGCATTCGGTGCCCTCTGTAGATTAATATTATTCTGTTACTGGTTTATTTTTTTTTTTTCCACTGTTAAAAATATGTCAGAAGATCAAAGATAAAACATTTTTAAACAAACTGGAATGTTAGAAGAAAGGAAGTCTTGAAAGGAGAAAAAGATTTGAAAGATTGTGACCACTCAGCTTTGGAAAGAGATGGATAGTAAAGAAAAAAAAGGGTTGTAAAAGGTAAATTAAATCTCTGATTTCTCAGAGATTTAGGAGCAAGCAAACTAAAGTACAGCTAGATGAAACATTAAATATCTTTACTGCAAGAAATGCCTATAGATTTACAGTGCCAGTGGATATCAGTGAAGAAGAGGGTTAGGGTTAAAATGTTCATGTGGAGTATAAAGCATTAGACATACAACAGGGATTAAAAAGAAGCACCAATTATTGGAATGATTCCTCAGCCATGGCCATTGGATTGTCTTCAGTGCTGTGACACCAGCCTACGCACTGATGATCTACCTCTGGGACTCTGAAAAATTCAGCATCTCAACATTTTGAGATATAACCCAAACTGTAATTATTACTGGGGGATTAGGAAGATTCCTCCCCCCCCACCCCACCCCCCCAAACCCAGTAACTTAATAATTGCCTATTTTAGGATTTCTTTTGTCTTCCTCTGAAGAGATATGAGGATACTGCTGTGAGATTACTGGACTAGCTCGGCCACCATGCAGGCCCAGCTTACTGTTCTTCGGCTATGTTGGAGTACAAGCTCTGTGTATTTCAAATGGAGCTTGAGCCTGTTTAGTAGTGCAGTGTGATAATTACAGTGTCACCACGATGCTCCTGAAATAGGAATTAAAATTCTGCAGACTCTCACAGCAGCTTTCATAGGACCAGATGCTTCAGCTCAATCTGTGTTGACTCAGCTCAAGTGAAAACTGCTTGAAGTTTTTGCAGTTAAGGGAGAAGTTGCTGTCTCCAGAAGGAAAAAAAAAAAAAAAAAAGAAAGAAAAAACAAACCAAACCCCAGTTTATTTTTAACCTTCTTTTACTGATTTAAGAAGCTACTATTTTATTTTATGAAACAAGTTTTTTGAAAAAAAATGTTTTTTTCTTTGTGAAAATTTAAACCTTAAACTGACTTTTTAATCGCTAAAATGGACAGTGAAAAAAAAAGTTTTTATTTATTTTTTAATAGGTTGAGACATTCTTTACAGTTATGTAAATATTTATCTTTTTACTTTGATCAGAATCCACCTGCAGAATCATAAAAATCAGGTTAGAGTCCTTTCTAGTTTCCAGCTCTATCAGTAAGGTCTGTGTACATTCCCTCATCTGTGGAGCTCCATCAGCTGGAGTGCCGTCTGTCAGAGTCCAGCAAAAGCAATTTTAAAATCAGGTGTGACTTTAATGGTTCAGGCTTTACCTCATTTCATGGTGGATAGCATTATCCGAGTGAGAAACCTAAGAAGATATTTGTTACTGTAAATTCATTTATGTTAAAATAAAGATATTAATACTTACAAAATTTCATACAGTGCTTTTTGGAAGGGGAGATTTGTTTGAAAGAAGGGATCATGACTTCACTGTCAAGTGTTATTAAAATGTAAATCATTGATTCCTTAGAAAGAACCAACATGATTTCTTCAATGACGAATCACTCTGAAATATGTATATGTATGACCAATACTCTGGAAAACTTCTTTTTTTTTTCCCCCTTTGCTACTGTTTTGAGTTAGTAAAAACTGGAATAGTCCTTATACGATAAGTCATTGCAGCTTCCTGACAGTTCAGACAATTTCTGTAGCGTTCTGTCATCCAAATGACTTGATATATTTGATATGAATAGAGATGGGAACATTTTGTAAGTTATAACCACAAGATAATTTATTCATACAGGGAAGGCATTGTATTTGATAGCTGATAAATTTCATTGTGTTTTCATGATAAAAGCAAAAAAAGGGTGTGTGGATTGCAGCTGTTCGCTTAATAGTGTTACTGATGACTAAGGAAAGAATGGATCTTTCTGTGAGTTATATAATCAGTTTTAAAGCTCTCCACATTCTGCCTGTGACAGTTTATTAAAAAAAAAAGGATAAAACAAGAACCCAAGGAATAGAGATATTTTCCTTTTTTAAAACACTTAGCTGTTCTAGCTGAATGTAACAGCCAGATAAAGATCAGGTATGACTTACTTGTACAGTAACTCTAGGAATATTTTTAAAAGAAAGCCTGAATCTCTTCTGTATTTAAAGGAAACTGAATACTAATGTTTATTTAGGCTTGGAGATTCTCATTTAGGAAACTATGAAGGGAAAGGATGAACATTTAGCTCACTCTAATTGGGAATTTGCTTGGAATGATAATAATTATTAACAATTGACGGAAGGAGCCCTTTTCTCCATGCACCAGAGTTCAGTGCTTCCTAAAATGGAGCTTTGACTTAAGTAGCCATAGCCTAAGTAAACACATAGCCCACAGAGAATTTGGGTTGCTTGCCCACATAGCCTGGGACTGATTATTGGTTCAGCCAAATTCTAAGTGTATGCTTATTCTCTGTTTTATTGAAGGCCTTTTATATACGTAATATTTATACCTACTTAGATTCTCTTTAAAATGGGGGGATGTATAGAAGCCATGACAGAAAAAGCCCAGAAAGAAGAAAAGCGGTGAGTCCATAAAGAAAACATATCCCCCTCTTGCAAAAAGTACCACAAAATAAAAAAAAAAAATCAACAAAACCAAACCAACCAATAATAACAAAACACCACCACCACCAAAAAAAAACCCAGAAAACCACAAACCAAAACAAACCCAAAACCAACCAAACAAAAAAAAAAAAGGAAAATATTTCAGATATTTCAAAAGATGTGGACTTTTGTGGTTTTTCTAAGCAAACACAATAACAGAGTAGAATTAAAACCTTTTATAGTCTAAGCCCACAAGTTTCTTGTAATCTCCAGGGAGGTTGAAGGTGTGTTTGTTTGCATCACTGGTTTTCTTCTTTGGACCCTGGAGAACGTAAATGCAAAGAGCCGAAATTGGCATTAAGGTGGTAATGAGAGAGTTCTGCTTTTATTCCATTGCATGGGAACAGAGTCTGTAACAAACCAACCCAAAACCAGAATAAAAGAAATAACGAAGAAAATAATACAGCTGTTTGATTACTACTGGGAACAATTTTGACAGACATAGGTGGAAGAATCCTACCACAACTAAAGTGGTTTCTGTCCTTGGTCTGACGTTTGCCTTCATCCTGTGACCAGGCATGTAACACCACAGAGAGCCTGCCTTCTTCCTCTGCCTGCTTTTTTTTTCACTCTTTCTTTTGTCTTAACCAAGTCACATGAAATTTTGAGATATTGGCTACCTCAGGTGTAGAATGGAATCATTATTCCCGACATCTGGTAAAGCACATGAGCTCCTTCCACAAAAGGCACTGGTTAAGTAAAGTAGAAAGTGTCAGCATTGTATTGTTGAAACGTCTGTTAGGTTATTTTCCACCAGGCCTTCTATTTTTCTCTGTGTTTTCTAAAATGATTTTCACTTTTCTTTCTTCACAGGATGTTTTAACCTCTTACGGTCATTTTGTATTTTCTGTGATACCTCAATGACTTCACATATTTAGAAAAATAATATTTCTTCTGTGTCAAAAACCTGTGTTGATAAAACCAAAATTTAAAACCAGCAGGATCTATTAGCTTTTCAAAGGTCAGTCTTGGACAGTAATCAGTGAAGACTGGCTGGGTTATACAGCTCTATGTGTATAAGATGGTGATGTGTATGTGGCAGGGAGAAAGGTGAGAGACAAAGGATTTAGAATTATAATTTTATGATGGCTTGACAAGGGACATTAAAAAGGGTAGAAGCCCAGTTTGGAAATAAATTGATCCTGGGAAAACACCTACTGATCTGTTCAGATAGCATTTCTCAAACTGTTCTTCCCGTAATTTTCATTATCTTAGAGGATATTTTGAAAGATTCAAAACCTGGTGATGAAACAAGGCAGTTTCATCAAAAAAAACCAGCCAATCAACAATGCTGATGAAACAATCAACAGAGTAATTCTATTGCAGTGATCTAAAATACTCGTGGAAAAATAACTTAGGAAAACATGACTGGGAACCACAATGCAAGCTGAAAGTTTTACACTGCGTCCAAGTTCAGTAAGCAAGTTGTTGCAGCCAGGGCCTCCAGCAGTCCTATCTCGGTGCACTTGCAAGCTTAGCTTCTTCTTGGTTCTGCATCCCAAGCACAGGAAAATTCCTGCTGGGTTGGTAACTTCAGTGCACAGCACATCTGCTCTGCCTGACCATATGTGATGGGTCCAACAGCCAAGTTGTCACTTCTGTTTTGTAGCTGAGCAGTGCATATTTGTTCATGCACTCCAAAGCACCATGAGACAACTAGTGCAGTATTTTTTGAGCTATTAACCTCTATATGAATAAAGTAGCATAGTAGGTAAAATTGTTTGCTTCAAGATTACCCAGCATAAAGTTAGATAGTTTTAATTTTGCAATTATGGAATAAGTACATTAAACTTCATGTTCTTTATATGAAAACACTTTGGACTTACAGGGAAAAAAGAAATGGAATAAATAAATAACATTCTAATGGCCTTTACTTCTTCTGTGGTCTGCATGCAGATAACACTAAGATTACAGTTTTGAACAAAGCAGCTATTAATAAATATTAAAATTTGTCCCATTAATCTTAATTATTGAAACTGTTAAAAGACTGGTGCTTTTTCAAGTAGAATGTCAAATGGCTACCACATCATTTATTATCTTCTGAGGCAACAGGGAATGAGATTTGAAGCAGCTATTAGTTCATGTATTGCAATTTTCGGTTGGCTGACAAGACATTAGAAGACAAGTAACAATCTTGATCTCTCGTCTGACTGCCTTGCATATCATACCATTATGGGGGACTGTATCTAGGCCATCTGTGCAACAATAATTGCATTTTTAATAAAAAGATTGTAAAATGGCATGTTTTGCTCCTGGAATGAATTTTAATGTAGGCCATTACCTACTGTGATGAAGCTGTGTTGATGTGCAAGCCAGAGCAAGGCTGTAGGTAAAGATCCTTTTCTCTCTACAAAAGCAGGGTGTTAAGACATCCCCAAGTGGGGGTAGAATAGAAGAAATCAGTAAAAACTGTTGTTTGGGCATCAGTATCACTGGAAGGAGTGTAAAGGGGAGAAAAGTATGACTTGCAATAATCTCTGGTATTCCCACCTTGGTCACACAACACTAGTAGAAGAAGACAGCCCCATCATACATACTGTTGCTGCAAGGGTAGCAGGATCCATCATGCTTGTCTTCTGGAAACACAAGGTCATTGCCTGCATTTCAGTAGGGAATTGCTGTATTATTACTGTATTATTGAAATAATACTGACTTCTATTTTAAAAACCCCAGAAAATGAGATTTGTATTTCTTCTTTTGCCAGATTATTCTATGGTTGAATGCAGGGTGCTTTTTCTGTAAATATGCATAAATGCGCTTCTTGCTGATTTAATACATCTAGATTTTTTTTTTTTTTCCACTGTGCATTAAAATACCTCTTTCCTCCCAGGTGGCTTTAGTAGTCTTCAGTGCCTTACTCTGGAGAAGAAACAGTTGTATAATAAATGAATCTCACCTGTTTTCACACTAAACCACTTTGTGCTCCCTCTTATCCTCTTTGTCTGATTTAGCATTGCTCTTTAGGTAACATGGTGCCACTAATTTAATCTGATGATTCAAAGGTAGTCACACTCAAGTGCTAAGGAAAGGAGTGCACCAGTTGCTAAAGAAGGTGTTTTAAAAGCATGAGAAAATAGTCAGCCATCAAAAAACCTGAAAGACATAATCTTTGACTTTACTAAGTTGAAATTCAGTATCAGTAAACACCTTTCTTGCATAAAAGAGTTCAAATCCACTGAAACATATGCAGCCATTTTGCCTACATTCTGAATATTAGCTTTCCCTAATAAATCTTTTCAGTTTTATTTTTGGAGCAGTCAGTGGTGCTTATCTTCCACTGTCAAGTAAACTTCAAGTATCTAGGACTTGCATACTTAATTTTCAATCATGGGACATATACTTCAGCACCTAGTACTGGTAGGGTTTGAATACCACAGATAAAAGTGATATGATCAAGTCAATTTACTCAAGTGGTATTTTTTGATTTCCTTCAAAATCCAGGAGAGGCTGAGTTAAAAGTTGAGTGCACCTTCTTTTTCTTCAGTAAAGGTACAAGATTGCTTACATCTCCTTTCTTTTGATCATCCTTACTAACAATTCAAACATTATAGAATGATTTTTTTCCTATAGGCAATCTGTAGATACTATTTAATAGTGTCACTCTTTGATGAGGGGCAACAACACTAAAGGTATGATGTTTTTCAAATTGTTTATTCTTTTTTATTTTCTTAAAAAAAGCTTTCTCTTTTGGAATAAACAGTTTCTGGCTTCTTCCTCTTAATTCACAAACTTCCTTGCATTGTATGTGTCTTATGCAAACTCACGTTTCCATTTCTTTTCTTTATCTGATATTTAGTGAAGGTGAACTTAGTTAAAATTACAAAATGCGTATTTTGGAGCTTAATCTTTAGGGAGGTATTTTGCCTTGTACCTTCGCCAGCTCCGCAGCAGATATTATCACCAGAACCAGATTGAAAAGGTACTGTATGGACCTCCTAGAGAAAAAAAGTCCATGGTCCTTTCTTGCCCTTCCAGAGTGGGAGGGATGAGATCCTTAGCAATTATAAACAGCATAATTCATTCTATAACTGTAAACAGTCTAAAATGATGCTGAGGTCCATTTTAGCATTTAGAGAACAGAAAACATGTAGGTGCCATAAATACAAGAGCATATGCTAGTCCTTTGGAGATTGAGTCTGTTTTATCTGAGATAACAGTAACTGTGTATGTGCCATTTAGTTGACCTGGGTATGTGCAGAAAATCTGACACACAAAAAAACTGTATCAGATGTACCACATCCAAATGCATATTCTCTCCTCAGTGCTTAGGCAGGTATCCCAGGAAGGGAAGATTTTATGCATATGCACTTTGAAGCAGATCTATATTTATGTAGTAGACACTTACTTGTGGTTTTCTGAACATGTGGCAATGTGGACAAGGCTCCTGCTACTGTACTGACCAACCAGGTAAACACTCAAACTCCTCTCATAAACTCCTTTGGGTACTGCATTAGTGTAATTTCTAGGTGAACAGAGACGTGTGCAAAGGAGGAAATGTGTGTGTTTCACAGCACAGTGCTTGATGCATTGAGATGGACAGAAAGTTATCTATTTTGCATAGGATCTGGCAGGCAGCAATACCACTGAAATAATAATTCATATGGCAGGTCAAGAAATATAGTTTGCTGCAAATAAATAGGTAAATCCATAATTGGCTTCAGCTCTGTTTCGATGATATCACAACTTCAGAATCATCTTCAAACTGAAAATCAAACATTTTCAAGAACTCTGTTGCAACAGAATTGTTTTATCTCATTTCCCTAAGTTAGTCATTCCAGGAAATCTAAAGTCAGACCATAACTGGTATGCCTTGGTTATAGATATACAAAACTACGCTTTTACTGTCACATGCTCAGGCCAAAGATAACACTGATCTGGTGAATGTGTGAATCTCTGTTGATCTCAGAAATTTTATCAGAAGTATCTCTGTTAATCTCAGAAGTATTTTATCTGAAACATTGCTGGGAGAGATTATCAGTGTTGCTGGGGTGGTTTATGCATGCCTACCTATACTGTATCACCTGCACTGAAGTTACTGCTGTAGCTGACAGTACTATTGTCACTTTCTTCAGAAAAGAACTTCATATTTTTCTTAAAGCTTTTTTCCTAAAATAACAAATAATCATTATTCTAGTCAACCTCTAATAGAAAGATCTTCAGCTGTAGTTTTATTAATTATTCAAAGCCTTTTGATGCCTATGTTCAATAGAAAAGTGGTATAACGGGGCCAGTTCCATGTTTTTTCATGTCACTAGCTTGGTGCTTTATATTTAGAAGTACATTAGAATATTAAATAATAAATTTTGAGTAAACATGTAAATAACGATTTTGCTCTTGTGGGGTATATAATATTTCTTAATTTGCTTTGTGTGATTTCGAAATCTGAAAGCTTAGCAATGACATCAAAATGTTTTAAGAAATGGCTTCAAACAAGCCTATGTGGATTGTAAAAGCCAAATATATCAGGTGTTGCATAAGAAATTATAGAGAGTTTAAAAATCAAACTGCTCAGAAGTTGTGATTTTCCTTTCATTTTATAAAATCCCAAGAAAAATGAGTGCTTATTGGTTTCCTGAAGTAGCCTGTCCATAGATGGACATTGTGCAGAATAGGTAAAAAAGAAATGCAAGACGAGCGCTCCTGAAATTTCAAATTATTTTCTTTTGTCTATTGCGTATAGCAATAGTAAGGGAGCCCCTTGACACATTTATTTGCTCTTTCACAGTGAAACACCCTAAATTCCAGTGTAATAAAGATGAAATCTTGGTGAATCTTGTGTGGGTTTGCTCTACAGCTTCAAAAGAATGTAGGGAGTAGAAGTGGGATCCATTTTATTTAATTTTTGATGTCTAGAAGACTACTGATGTGAGCTACTTTTCTTAGGCCCTTTAACAGTCAGTAAAGAGGAGAAGGAAACTCAGGAAGGTGATACTTCTCATACTAAAATAACCACCTGTGTTTTATCAGATGAATATCAAATATTTGACCCCAAAATGTGAATGACTTCATTTTAAACATCTAAGCTAAGCTAAATGAAGTCTAACCTAAGCCAGGCAACTGTTCTAGCTCTGTAGCACGCATGTGAGGAGTTGGGTAGCATTTTACCTTCAGTGGGCAAAGTTCAAAGATCACCTCTTAGGGGTAAAGCTTGTTTAACTTGTGCAGTGTGTGGCTGCGGCAATAGGCCAGGCAGGGATTGCAAGATGAGGGTGCACTACAGTTATTTAAAGAAGGTCAGTTTTCTGTGGAAATTTGTACTTGGTCTTTGTTACTTAAGAAGTAGAAAACAGTTTTAAGGAAATATGAATTCAAATTCAGAATACTACAGCAAACATGTAATCATTGAGAAATATTCCCTATTGACTCCATGTCTGCCAAAGTTAAGCATATACCTAAGAAAAGTTTGGTAAAGGCATGTGTCCTGGGTTCAGCAGTAGCAGTCATTTTTTCTCCTTCTTAGTAGTTGGTGCAGTGCTGTGTTTTTGACTTTCAGCCTGGGAACAGCACTGATAACACCGATGTATTTAGTTACTGCTCAGTAATGTTTAGTCTGACCAAGGACTTTCTGAGTCTCATGCTCTGCCAGAGAGGAGGTGAAGCTGGAAGGAAGCAGAGACAGGACACCTGACCCAAACTAGCCAAAGAGGTATTCCATACCACAGTGCGCCATGCCCAGGATGTAAACTGAGTGTTACCCCAAAGGGATAGATCACTGCCGGGGTCGGGCTGGGTATCGGTCAGCTGGTGGTGAGCGGTTGTATTCTCTCTCCTTGTTATTTCCCTTATCATTATTATTATTGGTGGTAGCAGTAGTGATTTGTGTTATACCTTAGTTACTGGACTGTTCTTATCCCAACCTGTGGGAGTTAACATTCTTTCAATTCTCATCCCGTCCCTCTGGGAGCAAGGGAAGAAAAGGTGGGGAGTGAGAGAGCAACTGCATGATATACAACAGATCTTAAATAATGACAACATGGTAAAGGCAGATTTCAGATCTATACTAGGAGTCTGATACACTTGATTTAGCCTGATTTTCAAGTAGTATTAATGTCTTACAAATGGATAAAGGGAACTTTTTTGTATTACCCTCTTAAAATTGCTTCCCTAAGATAGTTTGGGCATTTGATTATCTCCTATTTTCTTATAAAACTGATGTAAAGAAAATGGTAAAATAATTTTAACTCATGCCACAGAGTTTTTGTAATCTCATTCACAGGAAAGAAAAAGCAGAGCTTATAAATGGAGTTACTGCAGGTAGAAAAAATTCTGGCTTTCCAGGTTGCACAGTCCTCAGGAAGTTCAAGTGCATAAGATAGATAGACCTTGACCAGTGCAGATCTGTCTTGCTTTGCAGAGCCAGAGAGAAAGCAGTGTAGGCCTACAAAATGAAATTGTGGTATAATAAGAGGAAATTAGAGCTTGTCTAAATAAGCCCTTTATTAATTCTGCAATATAACTCAGTATTTATTCTTAAGGTCATTGGTCATCACTGTGTGTAGGCAGCCTAGAGCAGGCAGTGCTTTTCTTGCTCCCTTATTACCACCGGCTCTTCTGCTCTTCTGTGTCCTGCATGAAGACTGAGGATGACCATGCGAAAGACTCTGGTGACTTGGGTTGACCTAAGCTTAGATCAAACTGGTCCAATACAGAATTTAAAATAATGCCAAAGCAGGAGTGGGGAGGGGAGGTGGAAAAGTCATGTGCAAAACCATATACATTCCCCATACAGCTCGGTAGGCAAGACTGTTTATCTGGTTGTATACCCGATGTTTGCTGCCCATTTTCTGTCCCTTTAGGTTAGCACAGAATTTGGTCTACCATAAAAGCTGTGTCCATAGCAGACCCTGAAATGATCTGCTTGCCACAGCCCCAGGGACCATGGCGTGGGGCACCTTTTGAATCAAATAAGGCAGCAAACAGAAGCAGTTGGGAAGTATCTCTGCAGTTGAAGAGCTTGAATACGTAATCACATTATAAATGAATGATCTAGCCAGAATCATTACATCTTGCTACTTGATTTTCCTTCGTTCATATATTTCCTTATTTTAAGGCTGCAAGAGAAGACTGCTTTTATGAGAGTCTCTGACCACAGCTTTTACAGAATGGTGTGCCTTGTCATTGGTTGCTATTAAGACATATTTTATAGGAAAAAAAATTTTAAAAAGAAGTAATAGAGTTACAAGTCTGCTAGTCTGTGTATTGGAGTGTTAATTTTGCTCATGCTAATAGAGGTGATCATAGTTGGCCCCTAGATATCAAATGAAGGTGCTCCAAAGAAACCAGGAAGGATCAAATATTCTTTCAGCTACTCTCCAGGACAGGTTAACATAGTTCTGCCTTACAGTCAGAATAATTCAGCTTCTTTTCTCATCACATCAGCTGCTCTGTAGTTTTAAATTGTCCCAAGGCTTGGTTTATTTAAGTATAAGCTGCATGACACAGGACATCTGACGTGACTCCTTATCTCTATGGGTTTCCACCCTGCAGGCAGGATATAGGGAGGACTTCAAATAGAATTGTATTCAACACTTTCTTCAAGAGAAAATACTCCAATTTTTCTGCCTTCTAATGAACAAACCATTTTGAATCACATGTAGTTATTTGAAGAAAATGTTTTTGTTCCAGTGAAAATGTTTATCTAAGTTGCCTGCTTGGTCTGTCTGCAGAAATGCTAGTGCTATTTTATGAGATGATTTTGAGCTTTGAGGTGGGTTAGAATAGGCTGCTATCATGGTTAATATTGTACTGTAGTTCTTCAGCCTTCACAGGAGCCCGGTACTATTCCATACCATTGCAGGGGTCTCTATATGTTACTGTAATGCCACTTCTTAAAAGCTAAGGTTAACTTTTGACTATTTTCTTGGATTCAGGTTGATGAATCATATTGCATAGATTTTTCACTGGTTTAGATGCTCATTATTACAATTACATGGCTTTGAACTGTTTCCCTTCTCACATTTTCAGAAATTCAAACAAATTTTGCACTGACATTCAAATAAATTTTACACTAAGGTAAGCAGCTAAGGAGAAGTGTTCTTGTCAGTATCTATGATGTTAGGATATACACACATAGGCTCGATAGATTCAAATGAAGTGGTAGCTGAGATAATCAAACACTTATTTTTCATCCTCGCCACTCAAAATTATATTCTGATTATCTGATTTTCCGTGTACTTAAAACAAGGCCTATACAAGGTGCAAGATATTGGTGGTGAAGAAAGTAGTCTTGAGGTGATGTCATTCACCTCTGAGCTAATATCAGATTCTCATGACTTCTCAGAATATGACATTTCTAACATTTATCTTTTTCTCCCATCTTTTTGTCCTTCATGTGCTGAGTTTCTTCTCTCTTCCTACATTTTTAATCTTTTTTTCCCATTACAGAGGAAAAAAGTTCCTATTATGAAAGTCGCTGTTATTAAAGTTGCATGTTTTCCTATTACAGAGAAAAAAAATCAAAAACTTAAACACAAACACAAGCACCAGTTGCGAGTACTGTTTATGTATAAATTGAGTGATATGTGGACATCCAACAGATGTGGAGCTGGTAATCATGTGACAGTGTTCAGAGGCAGCAGATAAATTATACTTAAACACCGTTCACTGTTCACTAATTTGTCACTGTCAGAGATACCAATATTCTAAACCTCTCATCTGCTTTGGGTATCTGACCTTTAACAAATATATGCTGCTACAAATAATTTTCTTTATTCTGGCAATTTATGATATTACATCTCCTTCAGTACAAAATATGGAACCACCCACTGCATTTTCAAATGGTGTTCAAATTGGGTGACTGAGAGTTTGAAAGTTTGGTGTTCCTGAAAGTTTTTCACTGCAGTAAAGGTTTTGTTTGTAGTTCTGAAAGGTCTTAAATATATGCATAGCAAACATTATCAGGTTAGATGTCTACCACCAGAAAGACACTACACTTACTTACAAACTATGACATTTTTATATGTAAATGAGGTTTTATGTATAAATGTATAGGGCACAAAAAAAAAAGGCTACCTCTCAACATTATGCATTTGAACTTATTTTGACTGACAAATCTTTGAAAAACAGGTCTCATTAGGAAACACTGTTTCTGTTTTGCCATCAGGATGAGCTACTCATGAGCTGCTATGCACTGCTTCTTGTCTGCTCTGGATCCATTATAGCCTGTGTACCTGTAAGAGGATCACCGAGACTTAGCAGGAGCCTTTAATGCACTTATACACCCATCACAGTTTACTTGACTTTTTTGCTAAAACCACTGCTTTGGAGTCTGATGAAGATTATACATATCATTGTTGGGATGAGCTAAACGTTTACTGGATCAGAATTTGATCCCCATGCAAGAGTGAGGCTCACAGATATAAACAGCATTTGGTGAATCCGTCTGCTTTGACTGAATACAATGAGAATAGATAAGGTACTTCAAGAAACAGGTATTCTCTAATCTGATCTACTTGGTGTATAATTTGATTTTATTCTGACTCAAAGGAAAGGTGATTTTTCTTTTGACATCTTTACAGAAGCCAGATCAGCAGCCTTTCCATCTTGAAGAGTATGTATTTTAATTAGTTTAATAGCCTGAAGGATGCAAATGTAAGTTCCTTGATGTGAAAGATAGTGAGACAGGCAAAGAAGATGTCACAAAGAATGTCCATGGAAGATACATAGCCTACAGAGTAGGAGTCACCAACTTCTGAGAATCCCATTGGGAATATCACACACTTCTAAGGGGTTTACAACCACTTTTCCTCAGGCTCATCAAGACTGCTGTATGTATTTAGGCCCTCAAGCAGCTGTCTCAGCAGGATCCCTAAATTGGTCTATCCGGGCCTGCCCGGCTTGGTTACAAAGTCCATCAAATAAGTAAAATGAGAACCAAGCAAAGAAAAAACTTTTCAAGAAAATATCATCTTCTTCCCAGACAAATCTGTTTGCCTACAAATTACTCAATCCTCCTACATAATTTGGCAGCAGAATTTAAAGAGTTTGGATTCAGGTTTTTTGTGGTGCAGGGTTGATCTTTATCCTT
Organism: Pezoporus wallicus; assembly: GCF_028554395.1. Classification (NCBI taxonomy): domain Eukaryota; kingdom Metazoa; phylum Chordata; class Aves; order Psittaciformes; family Psittacidae; genus Pezoporus; species Pezoporus wallicus. The sequence continues at coordinate 2,388,153 of NW_026636887.1, read as the reverse complement.
TTGTCAAGGTGCCCCCTTTGTTATAGGGCAAAACCCTACCCTCTTTCCCTGATCTTCCTTCTGCAGAGAGGGTCTGCATCCTGAAAATATTGGTTCCAAGACTTTTCATAGATATTTTTTTGACACTAAGGTTGCATCTTCTTCTGAATAAAAGAAAACCAAAGATCTTGATATAATTCATAATCATTTTCTTTAGAATTAGTGGTACTTGGCCTTGGTTCTAAATTTTGGGTCCTTTGCAAATGTCGTCTTGGTAAGGTTAAGTAGAAAATAGGTAATTGTCGTAGCCAAGGTCTTCCCAGCCATGTACAGTCATTTCTGATATCTAAAGTTCTTTTTCAGTGAGGTTTGAGCATTATTATGCTACAGTCTTTGACTCACACTGACCTTTAACAAAGACTTGCAAAACAGTCATTACAATTTTTCTGCTGGGACAGATTTTCTTTTGATTTATGTTACTTGAAGATTCTGGATTTATACTTTAAGAGATATTCTGCTCTTAACAGTCTCCCCAAGAGTAGGAGATGATTTCTCGAAGTATTGATAGTGACTTAAATGTAGACCTCTATTTTGCTTGTAGATTAAACAACACTGAGACTGTAACCCTTTCAAAGCAACCAGGGTACCCAGCTGTCACTGGTGAAGAGTGCTATGCTTGTGCCCAGTCACCAAGGCTCATTGTTCTCTTACTGAATTGTAGATCATTCTTCTGTATAATTAACCAGGAATTTGAAGTCTTCATCTTTAGAGAAATATGGGGCAAAAATAGAGCTTGAAGATACGAGTTCAGCTTGATTGAAGAGTGGGATTAGAAAATATATTTACAAACTAATGTCACAATCCATCATCCTGCAGTGCAAGAGGAGTTTCTTTCTTAATCAGTCTGGAACTACAGAGGAATGAATTTGTTTTACGCATGTGATTTTCTTGTTTGTTTGCTTTTAACATTCTGCAAGCCCATGAACCACCCTTTTTGTCCCCACCAGAATTCATTATCCTCTGATAACCCCAGAACTGTCAGACAATTTGTGGCTAAACTGACTTGCTCTATATTCTGCTCTGAGAAGAGCTGCTTTCTCTCCAAAAACAGTTTTTCTCAGGTAATTTTGCCCACATCTGCCTTTCTTACTGCATCTCTTGAAGAATAGCAAGTGGATTTCACTAGCAACCTAGCAGGCTTGAAATCTCACTAGCCAGCGCTGTGAGTCCTTTCAGATGTCCCTGCTCCCTAATATGAATCTGCACCCTCTTCCAGGTCGTGAATAAGGTTGGTTGGTTTTCCTCAGAGGTGTGGATTTAAGGGGTAAATATTTTTCAGGATTTTCATCCTTTGCTTTCTGAGAGAACAATTCAGCTGGTGTCAAAGGGGGCCTTTCACAGCCTCAAAGAAAGCATCTCTGCAATCATCAAGTTGAGCCACTGCTTTAAATACACACTTCAATTCTCCAGCTAAATCCTGTTAGATAATGAGGAAAATATAGCTCCTAACAGTGAATTCACCTGGTAGCATACCCATTTTTTTGTGCTTCTAATGGAAGTTATAGAATAGGATCAAAATGACTATTAGATCATCTAATCTGCCCTTTTTTTCTTTTACATAAATTACTCCATTCATATTAGTGAACTCAAGATGGTAAGGCAGGGTCCAGAAGAGATGTTTGAATACAGATGTCAATGCTTACTTTATGTAGATTTTATTTACCATAGCTCAAGCCTTTCCACTGTGATGGTTTTCAATTTCATCATGAATAATGCTGTGCCTGCCAGCTGCCTGCCCAGATGAGAACTGTGCATTCAATCAACAGAAGTAGGGATGCAACTTTACAAAAAGTAGTTTAGAATGAAAAGGTAAATAGAATCATAGAATCATAGAATAGTTAGGGTTGGAAAGGACCTTTAGATCACCCAGTTCCAACCCCCCTGCCGTGGTCAGGGACACCTCACACTAAACCCTGTCACCCAAGGCTCTGTCCAACCTGGCCTTGAACACTGCCAGGGATGGAACATTCACAACCTCCCTGGGCAACCTATTCCAGTGCCTCACCACCCTAACAGTAAAGAATTTCTTCCTTATATCCAGTCTAAACTTCCCCTGTTTAAGTTTTAACCCCTTACGCCTTGTCCCGTCACTACAGTCCCTAATGAAGAGTCCCTCTCCAGCATCCCTATAGGCCTCCTTCAGATACTGGAAGGCTGCTATGAGGTCTCCACTCAGCCTTCTCTTCTCCAGCCTGAACAGCCTCAACTTTCTCAGCCTATCTTCATACGGGAGGTGCTCCAGCTCCCTGATCATCCTCGTGGCCCTTCTCTGGACTTGTTCCAACAGTTCCATGTCCTTTTTATGTTGAGGACACCGGAACTGCAGACAATACTCCAGGTGAGGTCTCGCAAGAGCAGAGTAGCGGGGCGGGATCACCTCCTTCGACCTGCTGGTCTCACTCCTTTTGATGCAGCCCAGGATACGGCTGGCTTTCTGGGCTGCAAGCTCATGTTCATTTTCTCATCATATAGACAGAGCTGAGGTAGTGGAGCTGGCTGCCATATCTTGATGATCTGCACGGTTGTGTGTTTTCCTTTCTTCCTAATACTATGCTGACACTGTATCAAGTTTCTTCCTCAAATTGATAGGAGGATTGGGAGAAAATGTTACATAAATAGACTATAAAAATTTACTACTGCCTTTGAGAAAATAGTGAATTTGATTTGGTCTTTGCAGGCACAATTTATTGGAATGAATTTATTCATTGCATAATCTTTGTTTTTTGCTGGAATTTTTAAAAATCCTTTTGCCATGGATCTCCACTTCTGTTTTTTTGAGGGCTTGATTCAATAAAAAGCAACTTGGTTCTCTGCTGCATGTTTCATAAACCAAATGCTGCAGTATGCACTGAGATATGTGGAAAATACATACTCTGAGATGCTGGGCATATGAGAGTTTATACACATGATTTACAATAGGTACTTACAGCTGGAACTTCTACAGCTTAGAGATGAGATAAGGATGACAGATATGCTGAACAATAAAATGCATTTCATTTTAAAATAATACAGAAGTGACAATTACTCATGCATCTTATTTTCTTGCGTGTGGCTCTCGGCAATCTCTCAATGAAGAGATAGATAAAAATAAATAAATGAACAGGAGATATTCTGAGGCATTGTATTCCAAACTAACAGCCGCAAATAGCAAAAGAAGTTAAATGTCAAATTGCATCCCATCATGGCACAGCCTTAGTTAATTTAGCTACCAGAAAGGGTGTTCTGAAGGCATGTTTTCTTGCCATATGGTGCAGTGAAAATGAAACCATGTTTTTCCTTGAGCTTCCTTTAGTTTGGGTATGTGCCAGTTCCGGCTTCTTTCTGTCTTCCCCTTGATCAAAAAAAGGTTTGTGGTTTATTAATGCTTCAACAAGAGGATGCAGTTTCAGCTACATGACAAGTGGAGTGAACTGAGGCCCCTTGAGCATACTGTTGGCCAGAAGAGGCACCACTTTCTTGCGGCTTCCTGAGACACTGGAGACCACCTTTCACTTCTGCATGAAACTGTAGATGCAGGACCTGGTTTACTGCTCTGTATGCTTAAATCCTCTCCTTTATCTCACGTAGAGATAAAGGAGAGTATATCTTTAAACAATTCAACCTTTCCTATATTGGTTCACTCAGAGATCTTGATAGCTGGACTGATGTTCCTTTTCTGGTAATAAGCTATTTCTTATTTTGAATTTGCCTGGCTTCTCTTCTCTGATCTGACCATTTTCTTGGATCATTTTAACAGCAGATTTTCAAGATTCAAGACTCTCCATTAGTTAGTGATGCCGCCACTGTTTTTGATTTCATATGGAAATGGAAGTAAAAATATTAATAGATATGCCAGGTTAGCTGTACAATTAAAATACAAGCTGTTGTTTGAGAAATATATACACAGGGAGTTCATAAAATTAGACTAGGATCCACACCTTCATAATACAGTGTTCATATGACCACATGGTAATTATATTTTATGAACTCCACCACATCAAACTGTGAACATGTCTTAAATTTCTTCAGATTCTATTACCACCTGCAGTTTTTTCAAACAGGGAAACCTAATAAATTGTCAGCACACAGATTCAGGCAGTAACAGAAAGAGAATAACTGTGGCATTCACGATTTTCATTACAACAGTACAAAAAAAATCTAGTAAAATGTTTTTACCAATAACCTACAGCATACCTGGGAATTTCCTGGGGCTTAGCCATTGTGCAGTAACTGGCTACTGGGGATGATTACTGGCCCAATGACAGGTCTGTACTAGCTGAAATTAATGGGATTTCAGTTCCTGGATACAGCTGAAATTTATTAGAGGCTACCTCCTGCCCAAGGCACCTTTGCATGTAGCAGTATTTCCCTGTCTTCTTAAATGCTGCATGAGGATGAGATGTAAGCTCCAAAATTACCTAGGCTGTCACTGAAATTACTGTCCTTTGATTCCAGTGGCCTTTTTCAGCTATAAGTAATCATGAATTTTAGCTTGTGAATAGCTGGAATTTTGTTTGCCCATCTGAGCCCTCAGCTCGTCTGCACCAGAGTAACCCTTGGGATGTACAGGCAGAGCAACTACGTGCTCTGGTGGGTCTGACTATTTTCAGTTGAAATCAATTCCACTAATTCAAACAACATCTTTTCTTGGTGACACCAGAAGGTGTGTTGCTGAAGCCGAAACAACAGCAAATTATAGTTAGCTTGTACTGAGGCAAAATCTGGTGCTAGGTACAATGGCAAAGTGATGTCTGAATCACTTGTTTTGAGCTTCTTTCATTCTGCATGTGTCTCTACAACATACACAGATAAGCAAACTATTCCATCAAATACACTAAAAAAATGAGAAGCAATTAAAATCTGAGTGTACTGTCAATGATATCTTGTACTTTTATGTTAAAATGTTAGTTATTTTGACCTGCATTTTTCTGTAAATGTTTTTTTTTTTAGAGAACATAAGAGTGTAGATTCTTGTATGAAGACGAAAATATAAACTAGCAAAACCATGCAAATTTAGACAATATGGTAATTATTCCGCTGTTTGCCCTTAAAGAAAAGTAAGAGGGAAAAAAAAAAAGAAAAACTAAGAAACATGAAAGAAGTTATAGATGCACTTTTTCTGCTGCAGGCTTCTTCTTGTCTTTATGTTTTTGCTATAGATGTTATCGACATAATTTTAACTTTTTTTTTTTGTCACATTTTATGGTCTGCTGAAAAAGAGACACAAACAGTGCAGGAATACTATACAGTTATTAGTGTACAGCAATAAACATTTTTCCTTGTGTTGCAACACTTGCATTCTGACTTTGAGTATCTGACTCAGGATTGTGGGATGCTGATGTCATGGCAGTTGCTGAACTAATCACAAATAATATGGAAGGGGAATGAAAATTTCTCCCTATGTGCTGCTAATAAAAATACCTCAATTTGCATATTTGCAATCTTTCCATCTGACTTTTAGGCAGAACAAATGTCCTTTAAAATGTCTCATATAGGCAGGGAAATTGTTTGCTTAGATTTGTGCTATGTGGTTTAAGCCTAGTGATTACACAAATATTGTATAATTGTTACTGCTTGTGTAGTCGTTACAGACAGAACAATTCTAATTCTCCTACTGTGAGGTAACTTGCATTAAAGGTTGGTGTTAAAACTATCATCTGTTGTGACTTCTTGGCACAGAATCAATCAAGAATATCTCTCTGCAGGAAGACATTGCTCGGTATTAGTCTGTCCTTCATTATCTCTCTGTATAGTATGCAATTGCAGCATTTAGTGTGAGATCTGATGCAGATGCTGTGTTCCATATCTTACAAGGTTGAGTAAAGTCAGATGGCTATTATTTTGTAGAGGATATGATCTGATTATAATCTCCATCATTTGATCTGTTGTGGTGCCTTGTGATCTTGAGAGCATTAACATCATAATAGGGATCTTTGAAGTGGATGTGGTAAGACAGGGACCCAGGCTCTTGCAGTTGGCTTTGATGATGATGTGCTAATAAAAATATTAATACTTAACAGAGCCTCAATATTCAGTATTTTCCCATAAGCACACATAGCATTATCCGTAGTGGAAAAGCACCTTGCCCTTTGTCTTGTCACATTACAAGAATCTGCTTCCTGCTTGAGGACTTGGCTAGTTGATAGTTTGTTACTCCTGGTTATTCTTTCGGTGTCAGCCTTCAGCAGATTCTGTAAATAGAAGAGGTGTAATGCAGATCTATGGGTAATCCACACAGCTGTCTGAAGCTTCAGAGTGCTGCAAGACCAAAAAGCTGTAAAAAGACTATGACTATATGGGTAGAGAGGATAATAATAACTATATGCATTGTATTTTCTCTTTTTCCTATTTTGTCATTCCTATTTCCTTGCCATTCAAAATATCTTTGACTTAGATATTTATGATTTCCTCCCTTTCCCAAGACACTGCTGTTTTAGCCCAAATAATGTGATGTCTTAAGAACTCGTGATAAAGCAGTACTAGGTATCTGAACTATGTATAGAAGGTACACACTGAGGCTTTTTAATATATACGTGGCACTGGTTTTTATTCCTATGTATATCTGACTCAAAAGTGGATGATTACAGTGGAATCTGAGAGCTGTATTGCTGTCAGTCATTTCAAAAAACATACATTCTCAAGGTAAAAGGAAATTTGACTCTTGTGTTTGATTTGCTTGGCGCCTTAGAAGGTTATGTCATCAACCCTAATGAACCATTTCATGATGCCAGTTCACATTCAAAAATAATCTGGTGTATTTTTTGACTCCTAGACAGAGCATTTTGAGACAGGACACTTTTGGGCACATTCAAGTGTGAATATCCAGTCTGGGCTCATCATTCTCTCAGAAAACTGATAGTGCTCACTAACCTGACCACCCATTTTACAATTAGGGCAATACTTAAATGACTGTCCTCCATGCAAAGATCTTACAGGATTGAGCATGAATTGTTTTCTCTCTGAGCCTGTTGCTTCTGGGAAGAGTGGCAGTGGATCCTGCAACATTATTCTAACATTTCAGAATCTTTTAGAAGAAAGAGTTACATAAGGGTCTGTAAGAATTCCTTTTTTAGCCTTTATTTCCAAACAGAAAACCTTTTCTTTCATGATCCTTTCAAATCGTGAATACTCCTTTTATCTTTACTGATTGTGCTATGTGTCACTCTTTCATAATAGGAAGCAACTTCCTATCATTGCCTTAGCTGCCGTAAACTGTCTCCTGCATGTCTGTCCTATGTGATTGCAAATGAGAAAGGCAGACTTATTCTGGCATCTGTGTTAAAGTGAGGAGTGTATAATAGTATTATATCTGGCAAGTCATGTGGATGCCAGATCACATCAATCATGGGTTTTGTGGCTGAGACTTTTTAATGATATTACCAAGCACATTCGAGGAATCTGACTGAAACAGAAACGGCTGGACCCAAAAGGAGGACGTCAAAATCTAAATATGTTTCAAGCAGAATTCAAAAGCCAGTATACAAAGCTGTGATGGGGAAACTGCTGTTCAAATGCTCTCTAACCCTGGACGAGCAACATGAGTGTTGCTTTCATGGACTGTAAATTTTTTTCCAGCAACTGCAATCTGACTACTGTGAATATACAGGCTTTTTCATTCTTGCTGCAGTATAATACTTTGCACTTAAGCCCCTTTTGGATCCAAACCTAAGCTTCCTCTCCTTAACTCTCTGGAACACGGCTAGCATAGACTGAGCACACTAAGTACAATGTGCTTGTACCTGCTGCTGCTGTTCAAAGCAGAGTTGGAGAAGCCTGAGACAAAATCTTGTTTCTTGATCCCTGTGGGGCCAAGGCCCCTGTCTCTTGATGGTTGGAAAGTACTAGAAATATATATGAGCAAAAAAAATGAGACAAGCTGCCAGGCTCTGCTCATAATACTGGCTGACACTCTGAAACTGATCATGGGGAAGGAGGAGTAAACTGAAGCAATCTGGTGTAAGATAGCCATGAGAGTATGTGGGGAAGGATAGGGACCATGCCAAGAGGTCCAGGAAGAGCCTGGAAGGTCCTGTGGGAGCAGGAGGGTGTAGGAGATAGGAGGAGAACGCTTTGCAGTGAGGCTCGCCAGGTGAAGTGCTCAGGCAGCAGTTAGCAAATGTTGGTTCATTTTCCTAATGAGCCAATTCTTCTACCTCCCAGGAAAGTGCCCAGTACCACTTGGTAGGTGCGGCTCACTAAGGAGGAGCAAAGCTTCTCTTCTTTCTTACTTCATATATCCGTGTAAAGCAAGCTCACTACCATATGAGAAGGATCTGCTGTGAACTCAGCTGAGAAATGTTCATCTAACATAACTGAATCTTTGCAGCAGGAACTGGCATTTGCACACTCTCAGATGTGTATTGTAGGTACAAAATACAGTGTTTCTAGTTTTTAGGTGACACTGCCTGGTATGAGGCAGAGTAATTGTCGTAGGTGAAAAAATGGATTGAACTGTGAATGCCATGAGACAGCAGATAATTGTATGCACAGGTCTCTGTGCCGACTTAACTTCCTGCCTAACTGTCCTCAGCCAGCAGTGACTTCCCTGATGGAAAGAGATGGCCAGATCTAGTAACTATAGGTGAAAGAGTGGGTGCCTCATAATTGAGTAAAACCCTTGAATCACTGATTGTTAAATACAGTCCAGTATCCAAATTCACTGAGGGATGTTGTTCACTCTGTCTTGCCTCTGGTATTCTGAATCATGGACCCCAGGGCTACTGGGGACCCAGTGACTTGGAGCATCTTACAATTTCAACTCTACCTTCTCTTAGGGAGCAGGAATTTCTGAAGCTGGAAGGTTTTTTGACCACATCCGTTTTTCCTCCATTATGCCTTAGCAAAGCCTACAGCTATTTCAGGCCAGGAACTCATCAAGTTAGCATTTTCTACTAAAACTGGGTCTTTGGAAGGGCTTATAATTATCTAACTGAATGATGCGACCTGAACTTTTGTAAGACAGATGGTTTTAAATATAAAAATACCCTGCCTGTAGATACATAATATATTTTTGACTTATTTCTCCTCCCTCTCTTCTCCTAAGTGAGTGACAAGCATTTAAGGCTTGCAGATTCCTCAGTACAACTACAGCATGGCATTCTCATTTCTGTTTTTCCTTCCTTCTTACTTTAATATCTCACCTTTCTACAGTTTGTCATCCACCCTGTTCTTTCTCATTGTTGTTCAGAATGTTCAGATCTTCAGTGTACTTCCCTTTTCCTAACTGCTCAAAAGGCTTTTAGCCATACAAGTTCATTGCTGTGAAAGAGTCTGTGGAATACTTCCAGTGTCTGTGTACACTCTATGTCAAGGATTTCTAAGCAGAAAAATTCAGTGTACCATCAAAGGAGGAAAGGCATTTCTTTAGTTATGGAAAATTACCTAAAAACAAATTTGGCTTTGATATAATAGCTTCATTAGTGGATGCAGGTTATTCCATTTTATTTGAGGTTTAGATTTCCTGACTGAGGTGCTTCTCGTGGAAGTCATAGAACCAGTAAACCCACTGGATTAGTGGTGGTGTATTAGTAATGGGCAGTGTTTTTGTGTCAAAACAAGAACAGAGATAGGCCATATGGGACACAGCTAGTAATACCACTGGAGGTACTTCTGGCACAAGGAGGGTACATGTGCTAGAATTAGGTCATGATCCTCATCCAGTTTTTAGCACAGAATTGTCTGACCCTGGCACTTGCCCCAGTGCACCTGAGGGAGGGCGATCTGGTCTGGCATCTGTCATCAGTTTTAAATCTTAAAATGGAGATTTATGGTAGTCTGTGGAAAAATAAGTGCTTTGAGCAGATCTGCTACGGTCCTTCCCTGAGGGTGTCTGTGATTCTTGACAGACTGTTGATTTTTAGTAAGGAAAACGGAAAACTGGAAGGGTTTTGTTTGAAGGAAAAAAAATCTTACAGGGTTACCCAAAGCAGAACATCATGAGAAGATACATCCCTATAAAGACTCAGGTACACAAGCTACGTACCCCAGCTGTGACAGGCACAGACCTTGGGGACTTTTCCACTTTTTTTCTGCAGCATGGACTACAGATCACCAGCTAAAATCACCTTGGTATTTCTGGCTGACTGCCTCCTTGCCGTTGCAAGAGACTTAGACATTGTCTACACATCAAACTCTCCTACTCTGTACATATAACAAGTGACTCCTCAGTCTCTTTGTAGGCTGAATTGCTTGGTTATGTCTTTATGAGGAGACAGCCTCTGGCCCTGAAACCAGCTTGTGCAGCTTGCCTTTCATCCTTCAGATGATGCTCTTCTTTCCAAAACCAAGGCTACACAGATCTAGCTAAAACCTTGTGAAAAAGAGTGATGGAGGATTTTCCACAGCTTGGACATGGATATTAGTGCCCAATAGGTAGATGAGTTAACCAAAATCTCTGAGCCTTTTCTAGAGATGTTAATTAGCCAGCTAATGCATAAAATCTGCCTGATGAGCTGTGTCCTATACTGGGGATATGGAAGATGCCAGTGCAATCTAGACATAAGGGCAAATGGGCAGAATCATCTGCCAGCATATTGGATTGGGACTTGAAAATTAGACATTGGGATTATTAGGAAGAAATTCTTTACTGTGAGGATAGTGAGACACTGGAACAAAGAAAGAAGTTGTGAGTGCCCCATCCCTGGAAGTGTTCAAGGCCATGTTGAATGGGGCTTTGAGTAACTTGGTCTAGTGGAAGGTATCCCTGCCCATGGTAAAGAGGTTGGAACTACATGAGCTTTAAGATCTCTTCCAACCCAAACCATTCTATTAGTCTATGATTCTATTGTGGTTGAAAAAATTTACACTGGTGAGGGATGCAAATATTGCATGTTTCTGCTGCAAAGAGGCTTCTCATCTAGAAGTATGCAGATATCAATATTTTAACTGTGCAAAGGCTGATATATATATGTATTATAAATGTTTCAACACATTTTTTCTTTTGTTCCTGCCTTGTAACATGGCATTTATCCTATTTATTGCCCTATTGATCCTGTGTCATGCTGTAAAACTGCAGGATCCTCTATAATAGAAAGTTCTTGTGGGCCTACCGTCAACGATGCAAGTGAAGAAACAGTCTTTTTACTCATAAAAGGAAGCTTCTGTGCATTAGAAAAGCACAATTATTTTGGATTTTAGTTTTACATACCACTGTAATGTTGGATGTACAACAATGAATGGATAACACAGCAATATATTACACCCTTTTAAGATGATTAAATGAATGCCTTCTCTGACTAATGAACAGCTTAATGCTAGAAATAACTTAGGAGGCTTTTTTATGTCAGCCTGCTTGTAGAGAGAGTGTGGCAGCGTTTTAAGTAGTGCAGTATGTTCTGTGAGTTTGGTGCAGTGCAGCAAGCTTGTATAATATTAGCATCATCTTGATGTTACATTTGGATCTTCACTTCGAGAAATGGAAAGCATCCAGTGTTTTGCCTTTCTTTCTTGTGTCTCTATCCCTTGTCTTCTTTTTTAAAAATAAAATTTTATCTCAACAAATGAGTTCCAGTACAACATTGCTACCAGCAAGCCCACCATTTGCCGAAATTTCTTTTTCGTCTACATGGTTATAGACTCTTGAAGAAACATTCTGCTAACCCTGGAAAGTCATGAGTCTAAGCCCTTGTTTTATGCCATATATGTTGGGAATACATGGCAAGGTGCTTCTATGCTTTTCTATGTTCGAGAAAAAATTTAGCGTCAGATCCATGGTCTAATATTAACAGAAGCCCCAGAACCAGTAGTTATTTCAGGACTAATATTTAATACTTTCTCTAAAATCTTTGGAAATATCCATGTATCACAGTTTCCATTTCCTACCAGGTTTGCCATTTTCTCACATTTGTTTCTGTGTATTAGGACTCCACGACCAGTTCCTTGTGAAACTCTCTTAAAAGAACAGAAGTCATAAGCTGCTGTCTTTAAAAGTCTTCCTGCAGTGAAGATGTGTTTTTCCAGGCCTTTTTCTGTAGAACTGCTTAGTCTCATAGTAATCTTTTCTGCTTACTCATAAAGGGGCCACCTAATTTAGAAGGCTGCTTCTCCTGAAAGATAATTCTTTTATCTGCCAATTTTACCCTCATTTTTTTTGGAATGAGGTCATCTTTTTCACAACTGAGGACTAAAACTGATGAATGATTTCATTTATTTATCCAGGCAGAATAATGCACTTTTTAAAATTTTTTTTTTGTATGAGGTTTATTTCAAAATGAATGCACCTAAAAGACAGTAAGGAGTCACCTTGCTCATTTTCATCAGTTCCTTGTCATGATCATTAATTAAACTGTATCTTTTAAATGTAAATATACTGCAACAAAGTAAAAGTGTTTTATGGCCATAACTCTCATGGGTGTTTTTGATAGAATCTTTATGCACACTGTGATTATTCTGCGGGCGTTAGAAAGGGCAACAGGGAAGCAGTAACTCAATTTCATAAAACATTGTTTACCAATCATAAGATTCAGGTTCCTTTCTATAGTAAAATTTTAGTGATTTTTTGCAATGTATTTCCCCCTTATTATTTCCTAACAGCAAAAGCATAGCAGGAAAAAAATAAATGGCTCAGGCAGGTTCTTTCTGGTATTTTGAATATATTGCTGTATGGCATTTTATATACTCTGTTACATATTTTCAATTACCTTATCAGCTTCCGCTCTCCTTTTTCTTCTATTTTCTCTTTTTTTTTTCCTTTCTTTTTATTTTCAGTTTCCTGAACCTGACTACTACCTGCAGAAGAAGCAATTTTCGATGCAGTTGTATATTACATAGTTTCTGCTAAAGGAAGTTAGCTCTTAAATGAGCCTTATAAATCAGCTTTCCAACAGAAAATGAGTCTTGATGTTGGATGCTGGACCAAAATCTGATGATGCACAGACATGTGGGCTAAGGGAGAAAGGAGATTTAAAGCTAACTTTTTTCTTCTTCTGAATTCATTCTGCTCTCCCACACACATAACATGCACAATTTCTCTCCTCTGCCTCCTAGTCCATTTGCCACCTCCCTTCTTCCCTACTGTTTGTTTTTCTCCCTCAATAAATGTCTAAAAACTGGAATTAGAGACTGGTTATATTCATGTTACATTCATTGTAAAGGGAAGCTCTGACTTCTCTGTCCAGGGAGGGAAGATTAACATTTCTTGGAGGAATGCAGGCAGTGGTAAGGAAATAAAAAGTCCATTGACATTCCACTCAAACCTCTAGTCCCTATTTTTGGTAGCTTCTTATTCTCAAAGTTTTCATGTAAACATTTTTCTTTCCTTCTTTTTCTTTCCTTTTTTTTTTTTTAATTATTAGAGATAGGCCTATTGTCCTCGTATTTTTAACACTGAGTGTAAAGGATGATGAATTTAAGTACAGCCACTCTCCAGATGGTCTCCCAGTTCTGTTAACAAAGACACCTTTTCTCAACTCTGCCTAGATATGTTCACCATAGGGTGAAGGTGGCACTTTCTTTAGTTAAGATGATGCAAAATTCCAGTGTACATAAGTTTTGCTTATACCTCTCAGATACAAGAACAGATCAAAGGATAGATTAGGGTGGAGCCTGGAAGTCCTAAAATGTTTTTGAGACTACCAGAGACTCATTTTCACCAGGATTTCATCTCAGAGGTAGTTACCACAAAACTATAGAGTGGCTGGGCTTAAACCATGGCAGTTTTTACTGAGAAAAAAAGCTATAGGAAAGAAATGGGACCTCTTTGATACGCAGAAAACTTTGAAATCTTAGCAGCCTGGGATAGAAAACTTGTGGAGAGCTGGTGTCTGTTCTTATGTCATTCACCAGAATGCCATTCTGAGGGTATTTTAACTTGTTTTTTTAAAGAGAAGGATCTAGATGATGAAGTTTCGGACCTCAAAACTGTGAGCTGAGCTGAGCTGAGTGCAAGTTACATCACACTTAAAGGAAGAAAAATCTGGTCAAACTTAAATATGCTTTAAAATTCCATCAGATCTTTTGGTAATTAGTTGTAATTTCCAGAGGTTGAATGGCCTTGGCAGTGCTGGGGAATAGTTGGAATTGATGATCTTAAAGTTTTTTTCCAACATGGTTGATTCTACGATTCCATGATTCCCCTTTCAGCCTCTGCACTTCTCAACAGTAGTATTTTCTTTTTCTCCTCAAGCTCTTTTAAGAAATTTTATTGTCTTCTGAAAGAAGGACATTTTTTAATGTGTTACTTAAATGAACTTTAGGAAGACTTCTCCACTACTAAATATCTCTTTGTTCCCTTTTACCTTTGGGACTCTTAAGATTTAAGCATCTTTACATTGTCTTCCCTTTTTTTTTGTGGTTATCTTTTCATGGTACAGAAAAGACTAAAATGTCCATGACAGCTAAGTCATGCCAGAATGAAATGATCATTAAGAATAAAATCTTTGATATGAGACATCATCTAAGACATCAATATGTGATAGAAAAACTAGATGACTGCATGACCTTTTTATGATTAGCCTTCTCCATGTCCTCCTTTTCATCAAACTTACTAGTAGCATTTTGTTGCGAATAAGGCTTTAGGTCTCTGAAACACAGCTCCTCTTTGCTTTTATCCAGGGTTAAGCAAAATATGCCTTGAGGTTTTGGGACTTTGAGAGACCATAGCTCCAACATCTTACAATATCCACTCTTTAATTTCTTTGTGAGAGAAAAAAACCTACAAAAATGACCAACAACCGTCTTCATAAGGGGCACAGATTTTTTTTCTCATTTGTTCTATGAGGAATTGCAAGGCTCAATCTATCAAACTTTTGTAGAGCAACCTGAAGCAATGTATGTATGTGCTGATTAAACCTCCTGTTCAGGGTAAAATGGAGCCTGAGAAGAGTGCTGCTGATAAGAATCAGCTAAAAAGTTTAAGGAAGAGAGGCTCTCCTCTCTTTTTCCAAGGTTGAATTATCTACCTGATATAGAGATCGCAGATGAGGCTTTACACATGAAAATTCTACTTACTATGCTAGTAGAGTGATGGAGAGCAAGGGACTGAACTGGAAAGGGTCACTAGTGGCTGTGCAGACAGTAAATCTGTGCCACCTTAGCTATTCTATTATAATTTATTGAAAAGGTGCAGTGAGTACTTTGCTCTGAAATGGGAGAGGGCTGCGAGACAAAGAGGCAAGTAAAATCTTTCTACCAAAATCTGGATGCTTCTTCCTTCACCAGTGTTCTCAAGAAGTTTTCTTCTAGTCTCAGCAGGACATGTGCATAAGTATGGGAAGATAATCTATACTCTGGTGCTGATTTGTTCTGAGTCACTAAGAAGAAGCTGGAAAGAAGGTGCCAAATTGTAAGTGAAATGGGCAGCCTGAGGGGTAAAGGCTGAACGTAAATTTTAGAGGAGAATAGAGGTGAAAGACTGCTGCTAAACAGTTTCCTCATTTCCAGAACTGGGACTACAATTTGGTGGCTGAATGACCTATCAAAAAAGAGACTGTAAATAGTGAAAAAACTATGTTTGTGCCCCAAGTTGGAATTCTGATTTTTTTTAGTTTTTATTTCTTTTGGCTGTCAGTTCTTTCTCTTCCCAAAATCACCCTCCATTTTAAGCTGAGCAGTATATATAAAATTTGGAATATTAGTTTTTAGTGTATTAGTTTCAAGTATAAGTTAGGTTTCACATAATTAGATCTATGCAGTAACTTAATAAAACCCTAAAAGGCCTAAATTTCTTTTTCAAATTTATGAATAAGTTACTTAAACCTGAAATATCAAATAAAAAAAAAAATCCCATAAGAGCAGTAGGCAGATTACGTTGCTGAATGCCACCTTTATAGGGGGCATTATTGGACATCAGGGATGGAAGAAATGGTTTAAGTCTACATTTTTTTTTTATAAATATATTTTTAGTCAATCTGTATTTATATTCAGTGCTACCATGGTGGTAACATCGCGTTGGTGACTCAAAGTACAAAAAGAGAGGCTTTACATTTTCAGAAATGAATAGGGGAACAGTTTTCATACGTCTGCAGTGATAGCAGTGAGACTTAGTGGAGTTTGTGCAGAAGAAATTTCTCAATCATGATTTAGAAATGACTGTCAGGTGTAGGGCAGCATGCAAATTGAGCAGATCACAAATGCAACCCTAGCATAGCTCATGAACAGAATTCTTGAAACTTTTGCAATATTAACATTGTGAGATAAAAAATTACAATAAGTGATAGGATTCTGGAGAAAATATGTTAGTTCACTACATAATTATTCACACTGATCACTTAACTGTGGTAGAAAATTAAGTACTGATGTTTGCCACACAGTAGGATAGAAACTATATGCATAGTCAATCATGTGTAAGTTCTTCTTAAAAGTGATGACTTGTTTGAAAGGGTATGTTTTTCTTTGTGTCCACTGGTTTCTCAAAGCAAGGAAATGCCAAAAGGTTTGCAAATTAATTAATTCTTGTCACATAACCTCAGTTATCTGCTGTTCCCATGCTTTTTGTTGTTGTTTTTTTGTTTGTTTGTTTTTTAAGAATATTAGGAATATTTTAAGATATAGGAATGCATGCTGTAGAAACTGATTTCAGTTTTGACAGGGTATCTTCACCTGCAGCTAATAATTTTACTGGTTGCAAACACTATTTGTATACACCATCTTGTTTAGAGGTAAATGAAATTTAGGATGGGTACTTGTTTCCAGGTATTTACCAGCTCTTGTGCTGCAATGTTCAGCAAAGCCAAACATCAACCATCATTTGAAAGCTGTGTAGAACAAATTTTTATTCCCTTCTTGTTATCAACTCCAAAAGGTTCAGAATTGTTTATATGTGATGAAATTTTCTCTCACCTCTGACATTCTTTCTCTTCAGCCTGCAGTCAAAAGAATGTAAATATATTTTCCAAGCAGATTAAGTTGCTTTCCACTTTGTATGAAAATAGCAATTTTAAAGCCCCCTTAGGGAAGACAAAGATGAAGAGATACTGTCAGTGACAGAATACTGATTTCTATTTCTGTCACAATATGTTTAAAGTTTTAATGAAAACGCTTGAAAGCTAGAAAAAAGTATTTTATACATGACAGAGTTTATGACAGAATGTAGTCACCTAAAGGCTGAATGATAGCAAGTCATTACCCCCCTCCAAATCTGATAATTAATTTTTTTCTGTAATTATAAATCAGAAAGACACAGAGGTTTTAATTCTGCAGTGTATTAGCACCGAAATACCTACCTGCCCTCACACTTTATTTTGAACAGAAAGTTTACCCTAATTTGATTTAGCCATTTGCTTGTCTCAATTTCTCAGTCTTTCTGGAGTTGCGATGTTCAGTCCTAGCAGGAAACAGCACTGGAAAGACCATGTTGTCTAAAGGGACATGGACAGACTGCAGAACCTGCTGCATATTGATACTGCTAAGCCTGAGCTCCCAATTTAAGTTCAGGTTTTCATAGTTCTGTGAATGAAGAAAGATGTATTGAAATGTATTAAAACTGCAAAGTGCTACTTCAAATAAGAAACGTATTTTTTACATAATTGAACAATACATTTGGAGGTGATAGAAACATATATTACAAGAAAAGTACATTTCATGAAAAGATCCTGTTTTGTCTCATTGTCTTTTTTCCATCCAAGAAATATTTGGCCTCCAGTTTGACCTTATTACCAAAATAATAATTAGTGGTATGCTGTGTAAAATCCAATAATCAATAGTTAAATCTCCCTCAGGGTCTACTGGCTGCAATAAACATCTGGCAGTGACAGAAACTGATGTTTAAAAGCAAAATACATCAAGTATTTTCTTGCCACAGAACAAATAAAACCAGACTTAGAACTAATGAAACCCATCAGATGTATCACATAAATAATCTCTTTTAAAATTGTAAATCCTCATTTGCTTTGTAGCAATTTAAAGCTAGATAATTTAAAAGTTATTTACACAAACAAACATTCTTTGAAATAGCATATCTTTGGGATGACATCATGCTGAAATACATCTCTTTTTATAAGCTGATTAATTTGAGTTCTAGTATTTTATTACCAGATCATTTCTTTATGCAATTTTCTTCTAAAGAGCCTCGGTCCTAATTTGCTTCTTCTAGTGTTACTGTTTAATTAGGCAACCAGCTTTGTGTCTGCATGCTGGTGGAAAAAAAGAAGTGGCAGCATTACACAATGGGTTCGTTTAAAACTGCAAAATATAAATTTGAACTAACAAAAAAGAAAGGGTTAAAATACAGCTGAGGCTTGTTAATAGAGAGATTATTGATGCAAGTACAACCCCACTGTTGGGGTACAATTCATGTTTTCCTGCATTAAGAATAACTGAAGTTTTCCAAATATAGTATTATTTAACCTTGTAATCATTATGAAACTTGTAAACTCCTTGAAAGTGTCATATTTAAGTTTGACCAGATTTTTCTTCCTTTATTTGTGATGAGTAGTATCTTGAATCCTTTAAAATTCTTACTGTAATCGTGAGATCACTTACAGGATACAGTGATATTTATTCTCCCAGGAATGTGAGAATTCTCAATAGATTTTAACATCAAGAAAAACAGGAATCAGGCTACAGATACAAGTGCACAAAATGTCATCCAGAAGGTGTAACACATAAAATCAGCAAGCTCCTTCAAAAGAGATGAGCTTTGAAACATGTCTGCGGCAGACTTCAACAGTCCAGGGGTTTCTGGGACAACATATGGAGTCAATTCCAAAGTTATGGACCTCTTTTAGAAAAAAAGAAAAAGGTCCTAGCAGCACTCTTTTTTTTTTTTTTCTGCATTGAGAAATCTCCAGCAACATCAATGACAGTGCTAATATTCAAAACCTCAAAATACAATCCAGAGTAGCTCCTTTTGAGCTACACGATGTGGGAGAAATCAAAAAAAACCAAACATTTCTGAACCTTGAATAATTTTATGCCTCCGCTTCTCCACCTGCAAAGGGGCGTCATACAGTGTTTAAATGCTTGAAGATTTATAAACAATGAAAAGATATCCCAAACATATTTTTATATGCTTATTCAAAAATATAAAATCAATCTCAAACTTATGAAGTATTTTGCAGTGAAAATATATGCTTTTTTTCTTTTTTGGTAATTTTTATCATGAAGACTACATATTAATTATATATATATCTATATGCATATTTATTAAAACCTTGAATTATAATGAACTATCCTGATTCTGAAATTATTTTATAAAAGTAATGAGTGATTGTGCTACTCTATTACTGATTTGCTATAGCACTTCTGCCTTTAGGAATTGTCACTGTTTGTGGCAGCGGAGGAGTAGAGACCTTTCTCTGTTATTGCATTTAATGTTTTCAATTAAGGATGAAAAACACCCATTCATAATCACTTAAAACTAAGTTGTTCATACAATTAATCATCCCATTAAAATGTGTTCTTCCCTTCTTCTTTAGTTTGATAGCTCAGTAATCTTTGTCAGCCTTACAAAGCTTAAATCTCTCTACAATGTTTCAGTTATTGTCCTAATTAACATACAGCTTTACATGACTGAGTGATCAGTGCAAATTAGATGTCAACATGGGCATTGACCTAATGTGCAGACAAACCCCAAAACCAGATCTGAGAGTTCTGCAATGAATTCAGAATGCGGAGTTAGCATCAATGCATGTCTGAGCTCTTGGTTTAAAAAGAGTTCTGTTGCAGTTTAGAAATGTCGACGGGACTTCAGCAAACCCAGAACATATCACGGTGACTCACTCCTATCAAAGCATGGGGCAGCAAAAGGAAGCTGAAAAGCGACCTCAGTCAATGCTGTTATGTCATTCCAGAAGGTAAAATGACATTTTGAAGCGAGCCACCTCTTTCTTTGGGAAAGCCTGATCTCTGTATGATGCTCATTTTACTGGGAAAGGAAGATAACACCGAGTTAGCAGATTTGTAACAAATGAAAATGTATGCATGTTTCTGATGAAAAGAAAAATCTCCGAGTTTCTGTAGTTATTTGGTAGCAAATTACCTTAAAACTCTTTGCAAATGTTCATGGCTACTACTCATCAGGAGGCAGAGTCTGGGATATTTGCAAAGCCAAAGTGTGTCTGTTGGCTGCGCTTAACTCCTTTCTACTACTTGTGTTCAGAAATACAAGGTGGATATGTGTCAGGAGCACGTCTCTTGTTAAAACTTAGGGATAATGGATTTGAAAGCACTTTAAAATACAAGCAAGAATGGCAGTTTGGATTTTTCTGTTACATCTGCCTGTGATGCTCTATTTTAAGAATAGATAGGCTGTGTGGCACATAACAGTGTGGTTTGCCTTGTTAGAAACTTTACCATTTAAGCAGTTGTTTGATCTGCCTCAGCTGTCTTTGCTTGAAACCTTACAATAGTTGTGCAGAAGTTTCTTTCCATGATTTTGCAGTTTATTCCATTGCGAGCCAGACCTCTCACCCACAGGTAGATGAAGCCCACCCTTTCCCAAGCAATGCAGTGAGGTCTTCCCAGGCCAGCAAGTTTTTTGCTTGCATCTGAAATTATGAATGACACCAGCATTTTTTTTTCCTCTGGTATGAGGACAGGTAGAATCATGTCCTGTTTGCTGGAAGATTTTCTTGGCATCTGAAGCCAAACTATTATTTGTAACACTTCAGAGTGAACACTTAGGCACTTGAAAGTGCAGACACAGGGTTGCTAGCTGTTGCCTTTCATTTTTGCCCCCTGTGTACAGCTTCACAAACTGGAACAAAGGGGGATGTATTGTAAGAGGCTTCCAGTGTTTCCCATTCATTTGTTTATTTATTCATTCAGTCAGTCAGTCATTCATGTATTTTGCAAAATCAATATTCATTTCATTTGTGCATAGCAGATAAAATTAATTACTGCACTGCAGATAATAGCACATAAAGGTCATCCTTTGAATTGTGTTTCACTTTGGTATCTTTTTAATGCTTTGAAGATAATAGTGTGATGTTGTTTGTGCACTGTGAAGTGCTCTTCTATCCCTTGGGAAGCATACTGAGAAAACAAATAGTAACAGGATGGTACAGCATAGCTGTTCCGCCATGTTTGCCCTGGCTTTAAATGTCTCTGCTGCTTAAAGCAGTGCCTGATGGTAGTGCCGAAGTTCCTTACTCTGTAAACATGAAGGCATCGATCTGAGGACACTGAAAAAGATGCATCTATGTGTGAGAAAATGGATGTGTTGGACTGGAGGTTATTAAATTATTCCAAATCATTTGTTGCTGTGGTGCCTTTCTGCAATACCCTTCTTACTCTTTCCCCTTGTACCCAGTACTGGGTGAGGAACTTCAGTTCAAAATGGATCTGGGCTCATAGAAAGGTGTTTTATTTATCAAGTTTTTTCCCTTTACACAGTGCACAAGTATAAATTCAGCTGCTTAGGAGAAAAGTGTCAGATTTTGTCAGTACTCACATAGTATTTTTTTTCCTTTGGACAAGTGCTGTGGGTTTACTAATGGTCACAGAACATATGCTTCAGCTTCTCCACCTTGAACTGTGTGACAAATGCGTCGCATCATCAATAAAGATGCAGGTAGAAAGCAGCATGTGTTCAGGGTTGACTTGGAAGGGATTTCATCTTTTTTAATGCCTGTGAGCAGGAACAGTTTTATTGTCGCATGCTGGAGATGGCTGGGGCTCATCATTCTTTTTGGTCACAATGTGGGCCTGCGTGTGTCCTGTGCTTGAGGCAGCATGACGTGTCAAAGCCTCTGTGTCCAGGGAGCTGTGGTGGAAGGTGTCCCAACCCATGGCAGGGTGGTTGAAACTAGATGAGCTTTAAGGGCCATTCCAACTTAAACTGTTCCATGATTATGATTCCATGTGCTGTGTTCACACTTGGCTGTAGTGTGGCTTTGTAGCTTTTCCCTGCTGCCTGCAAAGCAGTTGGGAAGGGCTGACTTGTGAGGGCTGTGGCAGTGAAGGGAGGAGAAGACGATGAGCAAGGAATTATGAGAGGAACTCAGAGGATGGAGTTTGACAAGAGCTCAAGTTCCATTGTCTCTTCTTGAAAAATAGCACCTGGAATTTGTCAGAAGAGAGGGATGTTGCTGCTGAGAGATGATTGTACAACCTAAGCAAGCATTTTTTTGGGTGAATGCAAAGAAGTCACTGAAGGAGAGATGAAGGTGGTCCCATTACAGCTTATCTTCTGCTGGTAAACAGTCTGTGGAGTCAAAGTAATTTCTGGCCTGTGGAATAATAAATAAACATTTGATTTTAAAGATACTGGTTTGGTTTTGGGTTGTTTTTTTTTTTGTTTTTTTTTTTTCTTGTTTGGTTTTTTTTTCAATTTAAGTGGAGAGTATGTATTTTAAGTCTATTAGGAGAATTGGTAGTTTAGTAGGAATGGTATTGAGTTTGGAAATTTCTCGTTGTAGCTAATGCATAAAATCCCACCTGGTTAATACTGTCCAAGAATGTACATAATTTTTCCAATATCTAAGTGGAATTGCATTGGTTTCCGTGCAGCTTTTTCTACGAAGTTGCTACTTCATTTTTCATTAATTAACAATTAATGATCTAAGCCTATGTATAGTGTACAGAATGAACCTGAGTCCTAACAGTAGTCAAAACGATAACATTTTGACAGACTATTGTGAAAGTCATCAGTCTATGGCTATACAGTTACAGGGAACATTACAATCCTGTCTCAAGTGCACAGTTATCCCTCAAAGAAACTCAGATAACTCTATTGGTCTATCAACACAGCATTCAAATAATGTGGCTTGCAAAAATGCTCCTTGTATGTACTGCTCTAACTTCAACTGGTTTTGGTGATGGGATAGGCTCTTCCTAGGAATACATAAGCTATTCAAAAGCAAGAGATATCTTACTTTGCATTATGAACAAGCCTCCTGTAGGTCAGAGGTGTTAAATTTGAAGCTGTTTAGCATCTGGGTCATCTGCAGTATATCAAAAGTACTTGTAATAAGGTACTAAATAGTTTGAATTACCTCTGATGCCTTTGATAATTACCATGTGATCCTTGGCTATTGATAGAAGTGTTTCAAAGAGGACATAGTGCTGAGTCTCTAGGACATTGTTAGTGCTGATGAGATCTCTCATAATCAGTAAGTGGTTCATCATGCTGTTAAAAGCCAGTTGGGAAAGACAGTAATACAGAAAAAGGGCTCAGATGAACAGTGTCACTGTCTCTCACATTACTCATATCACTAGATGGATTTTCATAGCAGCTTTTTGTATGGAAATAATTATTCATGACAAAGCAATATTTATGTCACTAAAAGTTTGTGCCACATAATAGGACCCAGGCCTAAACAGTGTGAATGAAGAATCAGTGAGATATTTTGAAGCTCAGGAAGACTCATCATCCTACATTTTTCAGTGAAATGACAATAAATATAAGGTAAACACGGAACTAAAAAAAAAAATCCAATAGTGAACTGCTTTGGCTTTTATCCTTAATTTGCTACAGTTATTTGAAGAAGATTCAGCATGCTTTGACAGTGATTGCTCTGCCAGTAGATTAAGGTTGTAAAGGAAAAGCACACGGTCTGTGAGAGCCCCTTTGATTTTGGGAAGTGTCTGGCTCTTGTCACGCTAGTTACTAAACCTAAAGCTGAGCAAAGCCACTGCATAATTCCGACATGCTGTCGAGGACTTTGAAGAGGACCAGTAATGTAGCTGTGGAGATCTGACGCGACTGTTCTGAAATGATGAAAATAATTTATCAGTCCATGTTTATTCAGCTTTGTTGAGTTTTTTCCTGTAAACAGTTTTACAGTACGCTTCTTTCAGGACACCTCTACGTTATGCTCTGTAGCTCCTTAAGGATTTGTAAGGTACTTTCTTCTTCATAAACTGACCTCATCCATTTCTTAAAGGGAAATTGCCTAATCAAAGGCACTGTTAATAATGGATTCTTTGTGAATTCAGAGTAACTTAAAAATAATTAGTGATAGGCTAAATCTTCTGTTTGATGCTGAGACGTAGGCTGCACCCCAAAAGGCTGTTTGTGAGTGGAAGCCCTGCACTGGCTTCAGTGGCAGCTGAACACTCACCTGCCTTAGAGAATCTGGGCCTGGTTGTGGTGGGGGTACAAAGGGTAAAACCCTTCAAAAGTTGTGGCTTTCATCATTGCTGTATATCTTGTGAAGGTGTACTGGAGTCATTTAACTAGATTATTAGTAGTTAACGCATTTAACTAGATTATTTTATCTGTTTTTTCTTATGGCAGCAGACAAAGGTGCACTTCTTTCTGCAGATCTGTGCAGCAGAGCCCATTTGGACAAAATTTCATTGTTTTATACCCAATAATTCTCAAGTCTAAAGAGAGACAGTAGGAACACAGTAGGTTCAGACCTATTTAACAACGCAGGAAGCTGAACTGTTTCCAGAGAGCTTGCTTTGTCTGCTGGCAGACTCCCCGAGACAGGATATTATGGGTAGACACCTCTCTCCTCCTCCACTGCTCATCTCCAGCCCTTTATGTAAGAGATTCTGCGCTCTTTTGTTTTCTCAGCGAAGACGCGGCTCTGCAGAGCCACCGGGAGGTAGGATGGCAGGCCCGCAGGCAGCGCTTTCTTCCCCTGAAGGTTGCGCGGGAGGAGTGGGCATCAAACACAACATGATCCATTTGATTTCCAGAGAGCCAGGTGCCATGAGACTTTCACAGGTGACCTGTGGCTTTTCATCTGGCAGAGAACAAAGCTCACCAGCAGAATAACACCATGGGGCTCTAGCCCTGCATAGGTGGTCCCCCAAGAAGGAATCTGCAGCAATGTGTTTGTCCTCCATCTCTTGTGACTGACTGAAAGTAGGTTTCCTTGTGACAAATCACGGTGTCAAAACCAGGATTGCCTTCTCCAGGGCAAGCACAGGCATGATATGCTTTTTATGTGGTCCCTAGTGAATCAGGCAGCAGACTTTCTCATCACCTTCCTTGATCCACTCAATGCAAAAGAGTACTGAGGGTAATAACTTGGGTCAAGGCTGAAAATATTTTCTTTGCATCAGCACAAGATAAGTAGCTGTGGTAGCAGAGGGAAATTTGTTGTGAAGCCTACTTAGTCCCTCCCAGTCACACATATCTGCAGATGCCTTAGAAAGGCATCTGGCTGTTAGATACCAAATGACTTTATACAGCATCCTGGGCAATATATTGCTTATTGCTGTAAGCTCTGCTCTGCCACCAGAGAACAAGAAGTGCTGAAATCCAGGTGCTGAAGCAGTTAGCCCTTTCCTGAGGTGACCACAAATAGAAGCAAGCCTATTTACAGTATTTCTGGCCACTCATAATTCAAGTCAGAATTCCTAGCAGTCTAACCTGGAACAACGGTTTGTGTCCTCAGGACTGTCTTTTCCTGGTTCCTAAATGTGTTTGGCAGTCATTCCCGCACCCTATATAGAGGCAGGGAGCACATCTGCCCCAAAGTGCTATGGTAAAAACAGAGACTCATAAGTTCATAATTTCCTGTAGCAAACAAGGCTGATGATAAACCTTTCTGCAAAGCCATGAGATAGTATCATCTAATCTAACACAACAGCTTTTGTCACTGCCATAGCATCAACTAATTTTAACTAACTTTAATGTTCATCCTTAGTTTTAACCTTGGAAAATTTACATCTCGGTGAAGCCTTGGATGTACCAGTTTTCTTCCTAAAATCTTCTGTCTCTGCTGGATGAGGCAATGCTGAATATTTTAGATCCTGGGAGGCTTTTGTGGCTTCGTAGATAGATTGGTCGAAAAAGCTGATGAATTTGTGCTGATCGCTGAGTTTAAGAATTTATTCTGCTTACTCTGGTGAAACCATTACAGCTGTGCTATGACAGATCAGTTGTTACAAGGGTATGAGGCCTTGCCCAGAAGAATGCTCTAAAATGAATTTCTAATAGATTCAGGTCACTTGATTTTGAGCTCTGCAGAACTAGTATTTAGAACAGAGTTCAGTGTTCACCTTTGTGAGGCAAATTTGGATCTATTTCCCAGATGTGGAGGTCAGTTAGGAATTTCTTTTTAACTAGCCTTCTTTTTCTGAAAACCTTGGGGACGATGGGGAGCTCTTGGGTAAGTACCCTGGAATAGGAACAGAAGATCTTTGAATAAAAAGATGTGAGATAGTTAATAGCACCTGGGATTTGGTGGAAACTCCTGAACGAAGTTCATCTTTACCTGCATTCCTATTTTCTCTCAAAAGGCCCCTGGTTTTCCAAGTTTCAAGATTATAGAAAACTGAAATTACTTTATTATAAGTAATGCATCCATAGTACTTATAAAGTGTATATATTTATTATATTTATATATTTATTATATTTATATACTTATAAGTCTGTTATGAGCTTTTAGACTTATAACTGGGTAGATGTCACAGCGAGTTTTTAGAGTTTTATGTTAGCACAACTCTTCTGTTATACTGCAGGTGTTCACTAGAAGAAATGTCAGTTGCTATCCTTTTAGTACTGCAGTCTGCAATTGCAGTGAGTTGCTGGATGCCTGGCAATTCTACACAGCTGTTTCTGCCTGTTTACGCTGTGGAGCAGATACTGATTGCCACACTTCCTTCCAAATACTGCCATGCCCAATCATTCTCTCTTTAACCTTGAAAAATCAGGATCATGCAGAGCAGTGCATTCCACTGCCTAACACATAAAGAAATTTAAGAAATGCAGTAGCACTTTCTTTTACTGGAGTATTGGTTCCTCATAAACCTTCCTGTGAGCTCAATAGCAAAGTGGTATCAAGCTGGACATGCACTTGAGGCAAGTTTGAAGGGAACTCTGTTTAAATATGGTGATGGAAGAGGTCTATTATATTAATAAATACATGTAACAGACTTTACATTTTGTGTAATTGGGGTGCTTAGTGATTCTTAGATAGCTGATAGGGACAGAATTAAGGCTTAATGTAGATTTCAATATTTTTAATTTGACAGAGGCCATGCAATTTTTTGTATGACACTGTAATATTTATAAACTGACTCAAGTGCTTCATGCAGGCATGCTGTCAAAGCTTTCTTATTCCAGTTACACATAATAACAATACCGTTATATGAAAATGATAGTGCTTAGGTAATCACACTACCAGGAGCATTTGCTGCCTATTCCGAAGAGCAGAGAAGTAGAAAAGTACCTGGCATGGAGAGATGAAGTTAAAATGTGCCCTTGCAGAACACTGTTCTTCCACCAGGTTTGTATACCACTCATCACACTTCTGCATCTCGTTATGCTTATGTTCATTCAGCAGGAAAACTATCTCTGCTTGAAATCTGGGGACAGAGCTGAACTTTAACTAACTAGTTTTGGTTATTTTCACGGGAGGATGTGCATAAGCATCCAATGGTTTTCTCTGGTTGCCTTACTCTTCAAATTCAAAAAGTGCTTACCATTAGTCTGACAGGTAAGATTCACATTGTACAGGGTAACAGTCATGCCAGGCTTTAAACATGTTTGTTACCAGATAAATAGTATTTTCTGTAGTGGCTTTATTCTCATGCTGAATGTCTGCTTTGTGGCCCTGGTTATTAGGGAATTTGCCCTTGACACAGCTACTCCGAGGCTTTTATTGTGTATCCTCTACAGAAGACAATAAGCAAATGTTTCCCATGGAGTACATGATTGCTCAGAACCATAAGGCATGCATGGCAGTAAGTATGCTCATTGAAGTTTCTTCAAGACCAATTTTTAGTCTATGTGACTTGTACAAGCTTCTCTTCTACTCTTTTACATTGCCAAAATATGCCCTAACTGCTGAGTAAGGGGACCTTACTTGGTGAGTCAAAAATTTTGTCCAGCCCTTCAAACTCTTCCCATGAAAACTGGTGAAACCTAAAATATACCTTATTAATTCCTCATATGTAACTGCATCCTATCTAGGCTACCTTTTCTTAGAATCATAGAATCTTAGAATGGTTAGGGTTGGGAAGGACCTTTAGATCATCCAGTTCCAACACCCCTGCCATGGGCAGGGACACCTCACACTAGACCATCTCACCCAAGGCTTCGTCCAACCTGGTCTTGAACACTGCCAGGGATGGAGCATTCACAACCTCCGTGGGCAACCTATTCCAGTGCCTCACCACCCTAACAGGAAAGAATTTCCTCCTTATTCAGGCTTATTTCTTCTTACTAGTGAAGTCTTCTTTTGGTGAAATCAGACTAGAAACACATGTTAATTTATGCACTAGCACCTCTTCTTTGAGGAACTGCTGAATGTTGGATGTAGGGGTAGGGATGTCGGATCTTCTCCTTCCAAACAAGCTGCTTAGACTTCCAAAAGCATTTGAAAATGTTGCACCTATAGTATTTAACATGACAAAGCATGTAATTTTTCACCTGGTTAATACTTGAAACCTATATTTGCCCTCTATTGCATTTAATATAAAATACAACTTAGTTCTGAGTTTCATGATTCATGATTAACTCTTGGCTAGTTTATACTGTTCTTTTGAGACTTTGTGTACCTTAGCAGATGGTGATAAAATTTCTGTGAATAGTTTGATTTCTTCCCACTTTCTTAGCATCACCCTTTGCTTTTAATTATTTGGCTTGCAAACTAGTTGATGCAAACTAGCTGAACATGATGGTGACAATGCATTGCAGTTGCAATATAAACTTTTAGAAGTCAAAATCTGAAATAATTAATTAATTTTAAAAGGGAAACTTTTCAAGAATGTATCAACCCCTTTACAGCAGGTTGTTGTATGTACAGAAAAATCCATTCTAGTGTAGTGTGACCAATATTCATGAAATTTGCGTATGTATATATATTGGGCAAATTTGGGCCCTAGTCACAATCAAACTGAAAAGAAGAAACGCAAGGATAATTCCAATGAAGGCTACAATTCTGCAAAAAAGCTTTTCGTGTGGGATGTATGGAGAATTGGGGCTTTTGTCAAAAATACTACTAGGAAGAGGTTTTTTTACTCAGAGTTATGTCATAACCTCATTGTCAGACATCTAAATATGTAGCATGTTCTCCAGTGTAAAATATGCACCATTAGTATTGATGAGAAATGTCTGTCAGCTAATTTCGGTCTTTCACTATGAAAATTAAATACTTCAGGAAGGAGTTAATTGAAAACACAGGTATGAAATGCCATTTAAGATCCTGCTGGCTAATATAACACAAGACTTTCAAGAAACTCTCTGCCTTATGGGATGGTAGCTAAAGTTAGACAGGACACCTCAGGATGCTCAAAATGATGCTGTGTGTCTTAGATGAGATAGCTGAATCCAGAATTTAGCACTGACACAGCAGGAGCTTCTTAAGATCCACCACCTTTGAAGTAATGAACATATCAAAGCATATGCACTGCATCAGATCACCTTCAGGAATTTAATTTTAGGCAGTCAAAAAAAAAAAAAAAATTCTACATACTAAAGTACTGGCAAAAGCAAATAATCCAAAACAGAGAATATTTTCATAGTGGTGTGTTCCAAAACTAATATTCTTGCTGTCCTGTTTGTTATTAATGACAATCTCCACACCTTGCAATCTTGCATTTTCTGCATAATTTACTGCAGCATTTTGAATGTCATGCTATTAACAAACTGCATCTGTCAATGTACGGTTTAGTTTTACAAGGTCTTGTTGATGACAGCAGTATCCAAGTTTTAAAAAATCTTAAGGAACATTAAGATTAACCCAATTGAATTTTAATTTAAAAAATAAATATATGCATTCTAACTGATGACAAAAAGTTGTTCTTTCATGATTGTAAAATCTCCTAAATTTTCCCTATTTTTAGAAATTTAGACATTCAGCAGCTTCCCTTTACACTCTTGCAACCCACAACTTTTCAGTCTCCTTTTCCACAGCCATTACGATGTCCTATTCCTTCTCCGTTCCATTAAAAACATCTCTTTAGCTCAACAGTGAAACATTAATTTCTTTTACTAAGGCACCAGTGCCATTTGACATCAAATAAGAAAAGAATTGATCCAGCTACTGCGATAGAGCTGCACAGTTTCCTACTTTGTTTTTACAGAAAGAGGAAAAACTATACTTAGCTAGAGTTATATTTACTGAACTGCAGCCTGAAGCTGAAGCTAGTTTTCATTTTGAAGTTCTGTTTTTCCCCAGTTATAGTACTGGTTTCTAATATTCGCTCTAGATAAAAAGACCAAGTTCATGCTGGAAGCAGAAACAAGTGTCTTCTGAAAATCTCAAAATAAAAATAATGTCATCTTTGTGTCATCTGAAATTCTGACTTTAACCTGTCCATCTCCACTGCTCAAAATAGCCCCTTACTGGCATGCTAAAATTAATATCTGTGCACACCTGTATGGTATGGTTTCTTACAGGAACATAATATCTGTGCACACCTGTATAGTATGGTTTCTTACAGGAACATAAGCTGCATTAGAGCAAAGCAGTAAGTGATTCTGCAGTTTACAGCGTGTGGTTTGGTTCCAAGTTCACTAAGGGGGAGATTTTTTCCTGCCACAGAAGCATGAGAACAGTCTTCTATGTGTGTGCATGGAAACATGCAGGGAAAGGTACAAACATGGACACATTAATGGAATACTTATTTGCCCTGACATTAAGAGACATTTAGTAATATCTAAAGCTTATCTGGTTGTGAAAGACCGGTTCTAATGTTAATTCTTCTCTTTTATTTTACAAAGAATGTTGCCCATCTTTTTTGGGTGTTCATATTTACAATTGCTATTATAGGTAAATTAAAACCATTTTTGTATTCTTTCTGTATAATTTGGTAAAGATAAGATGTTCAAGGATTTTGTGTTGGCATTTTGACATGCCCCTGGTATTTTTTTTTCACTATGTTTTCCCTGAAGAAGAGATAAGGTTTCTCTGAAGCCATAAGGAACATACATTTTTAGTAGAATCCCTGCCTTCTCATTTAAAGAGCTTCAGGTATCTTTTCCATGAACAGGGTATGGATAAAAATAAAAATTTGTCTAAGCAGAAAGAAAAATGGAAAGAACAAATGACAAAGCTTAAATGCATAATAACATCTTTTGTATTACCTAGGAAATACATGTCATGGAAGTATTCGGTTGCAAAATCTCTTGTGTTTTGGTATTTTTAAAATGTTAATAAAATGTTTACAGTACATTACCTGCATTTTTATAAAAATGCACACATGCATTTTTCCAGTACTGCTGTACCTGTTTTGACCTTTCTACTTGGTCTACTGAAAGACCACGAGACAATGAATAATGTATTTGAAAAATGGTGTCCTTCTTTTCCCTTTGTGAGTCAGTAGCATATTCTTCCAGCTTTCCAGCACTTACTAGCCTGTGGCTTTTCCAAGACAGCTGCACAGTATGTTAGGCTTCATTCAAAGTAGTGTGCATTCTTGCATATTCATTTTCTCAATAGTTTATTTTACAGAGTTTTCACTGCTTTCTATTTATTCAGACTTCTTTTCTTTATCTTTCTAAAGATGGATTTGGAAAAGGATTCCAGTATCTCAGTCATTACTGAACCATCGTTAATTTAGTCTCTCTTTTCACTGATTAATATGCTTTTTTTTTCCTTGTAGTTCTGATTTTGCTACTTATAAAAGCTCCTGATCTTCTTAACCTCTATGGAATGAAAAAAAACAATCCAACAAACCAAAGCATACACTACCAACCATGTGTTTCTTCTTGTCTTTCCCTTTTCATCTGCTAATTTTCATCCAGGTCTACTGATCCGTTAGCATGGGACTCTTGTCACCAGGTTTCTCATGAATACCAGAATAACTCTAAATTTTCTGCTCAACTCTGCATCCATAACTGAATGAATTAACATCACAGAAGTGAATAAATATTTAACTAATAGCAACATATGAGGTTGAGGGATCAGAATCTGTTGCAGATAAATGTTGCCAAATAGAGCTGACTGGTGAAGACCTTTAGCTATTGTGGGCTTCAATTTTTGGCTCCTCATTCACCTAAATCAATTTAGTCTCCTAAGCTATTTTCATAGAAATACAAGTGGAAAGATTTAGATACCTCAGAGCTGTCCAAAGATCGAACCATTCTGCCTGAATCTGTACATTTATGTTAGAGGGACATGTTATTCCTCTGCTGGCATTTCCCCTTCTCCATTTGCAATATGAGGAACTTGATTATTTCCTTAAATAACTGCTTCATTGCCTGAAATTTGAGTGCAAATTACTGCCAGAGTCTAGCAGATTGATCTTGCTTAAGATAGCCATTATTTGCATCACAAAATGAGCATGTAGATATGCTATAGATTGCTCAAGATTTCTACTCGGCTCCAGGTCAGGCCTTTGTATACTAGCTGGTTTTGTATACTAGCTGGTTTTGTATACTAGGTGGTTTAGGAATTATATGTGACTCAAGCACCTGCGTTAAAAAAGCTAATCAGGTTGCCCTATCCAGGAATTCAACAGAGAAGGAACTAAATCTCCTAGTCACAGAGCAATTGGGACTTGTCTTTGTTTTCATTTGAATTTCAGAGCCCTTTCTTTAGAGCTTGGCTAAGCCCAATGCATATTTAAAGAATGGTACAAGGGATAACATTTTAGTGCATAAAACTGTGAAACCAATTTAAATAAGTCTTTCAGTTAAGCTTAAAATTGTTTTCTGGCTTGTATCCAGATGAGAAAGACACACAGAAATGCCTACCATTTTATATCTAATCCATTATTTTTGGAATAACGACAGCTGAACAAACACAACTCTAACTGAAGATGCGTGTACGTGTGCTTTCAAACGCTCTCACAGTAGCAAGCACTATCTTTTAATCCTCTGCAAGAGCCTATCTCCAATGTTTTTCAAGTCTGTGTTTACATGCTGGTTAGAACAACTTTTGCTTACATGAGAAATGAGAATTATTGTTGCAAATACTTTCAATCAGAAAATATACACTTCCCCCTTCTCTCTCACCTTTCCCCCCTCCCCTCCTCCCCCTCCATTCTAAACTGCTGTTTCATGATCAACAAAGATTTGGTCTGTAGAGATTAATTTCAACAAAGGTTAAGCTTAATGAATTTTTTGTTTAATTATCTGCATAAATGGCAGGTACAAAGACTGTAAATTTAGGATACACGGTAAAAGAACTTTCCTAGATAGACTAAAAAGGACTACATTTCCCATAGGCCTTGTATCTATCACTGAGTAGGAAGTTTTCTTAAGGTTCTAGTTCTTGGAGCAATGTAAGTATCAGAAACCCAATTACCGCTTTCGATGAGTTCTTAGATCTAGGGTTTGCATGAAAAAAGTAGTCAGGAAACAATTCAAAAATGGAAAGCAAAATAAAGGCACCCAAATGGTGTTCTTTTCCTACCCACCCTAAATGCTGCCTTGTATTATGTGGGGACCTGATTCAAGAATCATGAATCTCTGGCATTAACAATAATGTGAAGGCTGCAGTGAATGCCTGGTCTTTGTTTCTTCCCCCTCTCCGATATATTGATAAATTTCCTGTTCAGAAATAAAGAAGTCTGTATCATGGGAGTGGGGGAGTTGCTGATTATGAGTAGGCATCTGAAAATGTAATGCCACAGAAAGAATGAGAAAGCTGTACTGCTTGTTCAAGAGAATAAAATAAATGAAGGAGAAAGAAATAATACTGAATGAAATAGCCCTGCTCCCAGGTCTTGCTGCAAATAAGTTTCATACTGGCATTGAAGAGGTATGCGTTGGCAAGAAATCTTGAACACCAGCCCAAATTCCCAATGCCATACATAATCAATATGTAGAATTGAAAACAATTATTATTGTGGAATGGTTCTACTAGGGTCTTGTTTGTTGTGATTTTGTGCACTGGATGTTGCATGCCCTTAGTACAGCTTAGGAGAGTCAAGTGAATAAGGAGATAAAGCATGGAAATAGTTATTTAATATACATGATTATGTTTGGGTTTGCATATGTGCACAGCCTTGAGAAACTGATGGATAAATCTGAGACAGATGCTAATTCACAGCAATATACAATTCTATTGTGTGTTTTTATTCCTGACATTTAGAACATTAACCAAAAGCGTTGGCTAAAAAGACTGAAGAAAGATATCTTGATTTTCTTGGCAAGGTGCTGGTAGTACCAAGACAGTACTTAAAATGACAATGAAAACAGACTCAGAATATAATTGCTCCCTTTGGACAGACATTGTGGTTTAACCCCAGGTGGCAAATAAGGTCCACGCAACCACTTGCTCACTGCCCCTGTGGTGAAATGGGGGAAGACAATCCGCAGGGTAAAAGTGAGACAACTTGTGGATTGAGATAAAGGCAGTTTAATAGGTAAAGCAAAAGGTAAGGTAATAGGTAAAAAAAGTGGGGTGAGAGGCAGAAAAGGCCTTGACTCTGTGCAAGCGCTGCTCAGCAACAGCTATAACATCCCTGTGTTAGCAACACCATCAGCACAAATCCAAAACACAGCCCCATACCAGTTATTGTGAAGAAAATTAGCTCTATCTCAGCCAAAACCAGCACAACAGATAACTTTAACAGATAGCTAGCTACTTACAGGCAGGGTAACAGTATTGGCACACGGCCATCGGAGGGCACTTAACTGTATCAGTTTGTTAAAAGACTTGTCAGTTGGTATGCTGATACCGAGATGCTGTTTGTTTCATTTCCTAAGAATACATTTGGCCAACCTAAGTCAGCTGCAATCTGATCTACTTTTTCTGGTGGCTGCACAAACCATAAATAAATTTCATTGCTATACATGTCAATCTCTAACAAATCTCATCTAAGCAATCTCTTACAGAGTAATAGCCTTCCAATTCATTGTATTTTTTCAATTTACCACTTAATAAAACATGAGGTTGTCCTGGAAACTCATAAATCTGGTAGAAATGAATTATCTCCTCAAAACTTTTGGGCAATTTGCACCTTTTCTTTCCTTGTGGCTTATTGAACTGATTTACAGACTGGTTTTATTATATCATATTAGAAAAGAAGATGCTGAGTGTGACATGGATTTGTGGTATTTTGGCATTAGCTATACCAGGTACTTATCCTGATGGACAAACTTAATTTAGATAAGACGTCTGTTGGAAGTCCCCACTTTTTTTTTACCCACATAAATTACAAGATGCTGAGTTATACTGACTAAAATATGTGTAACAGTCAGGCTTTGAAGAGTCTATAGAATTGAGTTTCACCTTATTTGTGCTAAAGGTAGTTGCCATATCAAAGGTAAAGCCAGTACCTCGTATCTATATGTTAAGTGTAGAAAGTTAAAAGCCTTTCTCTCAGGTTTGCTCCCTAGGGAAGGTGAAAGAAAAAGAATAAATGCTCAGAGGTTTGAAGAGGAAGAGGTGGTGCATGTGCTATGGCAAAGCGAGGACACAATGCTTCATGAGCATAAACAAGGTAGACATTCAGGAATGGTTTCAACTGAACAAACCACATTCAGATATGACATTTTGGAAGACAAACATAGAAGAAGTAGCATATGAGAATAGCACACTCCCAGGATAACAGTTTGCATAGGTGGAATTAATATGCTAAATTTCATGCTCAATTTTCCTGTTTTGTAAAACGATGAAGTGTGATATCCCTACCTGAAACCTGCAGAAAGGTGCCAAGCACATTGTCCTGGACATTTCTGAAATGATGCCGCTTGTACAGACTTCTCCAGCATGTTGCAGCCTGTGCAAGGCAGTCAAGCAGGAACAGTTGCATAGCCTAAGGACAAACTTTTGCTGCTGTTTCCCTTTCATTTTAGGAGGCCAGAGAAGGAGACAATGCAACTCTTACTAGCAATCATTTTAGTGATGTGGCCTAACAATGTAAAACTAATTCTTTAAGGTACCGTTATGCATCTGAGAGATACTATTATTCTTGAAATTATATTTTCCCCTTTATGTAACCAGCTGCTGCTTTTTAAAGGAGCATGTCCAGATTGGATGGAGTCTTGGACAACATGGTCTAGTGTGAGGCATCCCTGGCCCTGGCATGGGGGTTGATGATCTTAAGGTCCTTTCTAACTCAAATCATTCTGTGATTCTATGATTCTCCCAGAGATATATTTATTATTTTGTACTTGTGCCCTGAGTAGCCACAAGCCCTGCTGGCCCTATCCAGCCTCACCTGGGACTCTCAGCCTTCCCCATGACCTAGGAGACACCCGGGGAGGGGAGATCAGTTTGTGCAATACACAAGCAATTACAATTAATTGGGACTCTCAAACAGTAGCCTAGTACAAAGGAGACTAAGCTGAAAGACAGCACCGTAGGAGTGCATAAAAATGCATAAGGACATAACAGTGCAGAGGGTTGCTTCCATGGGTATCACAGCAGGATCAAAACAGATATGAAGGATATAGATCTGTGAACTTTTCGTAGTTTGTTAGCCTTTAATATGATTAGTTTTCAAGCATGCATGACTGAGCAACTTAAAGAGGAGCATGCTCTTTCTTCCATGCTAATATGGAGCTTTACCTGACATTTTAGCAATGTCAGAATTACAAATATTCTGTCATGGAAAATACAGGTAAACAGCATGATTTAATTCAATAAATTGACCTGATTAATGTATATGTCTCATTTTCAAAGGAATAGAAAACTAGTTCACAGAAGCCACATTAAAAGCTTCAAAGGCTGTTTTAACTTCAGATATTGATGTCTTATTCTACTAGTGCAGATCTGTTCGCTTCATTTGAATAATAGTATAACAGTGTTTAACGTAAGAATTGAAAAGAAAAAGAATAGACAGAAACAATTTTTAAAGATATTTTAGCAGGCCAATTGAAGATTTTTGGCTTGAGAAGGCTTTAGAACATTTTATATATATTTAGAAAAGTTTTCTCTCTTCTTAGTTCTGAGTTGCTATCTTCTTTTTATAATAAGAAACCATAGAATAAAGAACATTTAGCTGCCATCAAAAATCTGATTTTCAAGTCTATGGCAAGTTTTAATCTCTGACCCATTCAGAAGATATCAGTGGTGTCATCAGTAAGATTAATATAGATCTGATCTATTGAGACAATATGTACCCTTGTTCAAGAAAAATGAGCCATTAAAATTTAAAAATTTTAAAAAGTTTATTTTAAAAGTTAGAGACAATAACTGCATCTGATAAACATTCCCCACTTGCCCTATCAAGCAATTAGCTTTGTATCTTCCAAGCTGTAGCTACCTCAGAATGAAGCTATCTTAGCTATCTAGAATGAAGATGTCCATATTCCTTTTTCTTAAGGCCAAATAGTAAATGCACTGTGGTTAAGATGGGACAACACAACAGAGCTTCAGTTCCTGCAGCTGGGTTGCATGGACAGACTGCTGCTTCTAGTGTCACTACTCTTTCCCATAGTGGATCTCAAGCTGGACACGGCAATTCTCCCATGCCTAAAAAAGCACAGTTTCCCAGGTCTCAGCTTCAGTGTGCCAACTACAGGTTTTTTACAAAGTCATATGTTTGGTTTGGGGACGATTCTTTCTATTAATCATGCATATGACTGGCAGCATTCATGCTCCTTGGGGATGAACACTAAAGCTATATGAGACATTTAATTTAAAAACCTATTTTCTCCATGGAGACACCCCCAAGCATTCTTACTCTATTGAAGTTATCCTTCTATTTCTATATCTGACACTTTCTTCCTCTCTTCAAGAGGAAAAAAGAATGTTTAATCCATCTGATGATCATTTTTGCTATCTTATACTCATCCTTGCATATCATCTTTGAACCACAGAAAGAAAACTTTAGATATGAAAAATGCATAGGATTTTTCAAAATATAATATAGTAATGAAATAGGTAGCAATCATACAAGCATACATCTAGCTGAATGTAAACGAATAGTTCCATTTCATTCAGTAATACTTTTCATATAAGTAAAATTGAAATTACATATTTATTTTGTGCTGTTGAAGCCTAACACTATACAATGTGTTTGTTTTCCTCACAGTTGTGTGATTTGATGGCTTTGGAACTAGAAAAATAAGTCTTAGAAATACAGAAAAAATAATATATTATAGATACAACAATTATTTATTATCTGCTTTTCACTTTTTCACGACAGCTATCATTTAGAAATGGTGAAACTTCACAGAGAATAATTTTTTACAGATCTTTTATATTTATAGTTTCATTTTTACTTTTATTTCTTGTACTTTCAGCTGCACATAGTGATGCTTAACAGGTGTATTTTCAGATCAAAAGGAGAATGATTAGATACTCCTCCTTTCCCCAAATTGCCTTGTTCTTCAGAACAGATTTATTCCTTTACAAATTGTAGGAGTGTATTCATTCCTTAATGAATTAAGAATTCATGAGACACTCTCTTCTTCTCCCTTTTTGTGGAGCTGTCTGTGCTGCTGCTGCTATTTTGTGTTGGTGCATGATAACATAACGTCTAACTTGTGTGAAACACAGCTAACTCTTTTTCTTGAAATGTATAGACTGTAGTTCCACTTGGAAGGAAAAAAAAATAAAAAGTGCGGTTTCTTCATTCATGCAGCTTGCTTCTGTATACTTGCATGTTTTTTTATTATAGTTGGATGATAGTATCACCATTAGTATCCTGCTGCATTATTTTCGTTACTACAATCCAGGGTGCTGGAATACTGTGCAATACTTTCTGAGGGGAAAACAACAATTTCAATCTTATTTCAAAGGGGCCAGAAGACTTCAATTTTTACATTATTTCGTTGCTTTTCCAGATTGTTTCCTTCAAAGGCAATAAGCTAACATGCTTATGTGCTCTTCAGTCTGCACAGTATGGATAAATGTTAATAAAAGTATCTGAACTCGTGATGTGGGTTAGAATTTACAAGCTGTTTCAAGAAGAGGAATGGTTAATGCCATCACTGGCAAGACAGCAGATGGGATGATGAAATGCAGCTGCAAGGGATAAATGCACTCAGGAGAAGGCTGCAGAGGAGGGGAAGTGCCTAAGGAAGTAGGGAGAGTACTTAGAGGAGTGTTGCTAGAAGGGCATGCTGTGAATCTCAAGGTGACATAAGCCTCTGAATGAAGGAAATAGAAAAACAGCTCATATGTGAAAAAGATGAAGATGTACTTTTGGAAATGGGTTTGAGGGTGAGTGGAAAAAAAGAGACTTTTTTTTTTCCTATCAGGGCTACACCTGCCAAGGCTGAGTCCTTGCACCTCGACCAGTTTGTAGGTCATGGGTGGAGTTCAGCTCCCTGAACTTCAGAAATCTTCTATGTGATAACAATTTGTATTTGAAGCTTGGTGTTGGCCCCTTTGCTGTCAGTGGAAAGAAACAGATGCTTTTAGGGTGTGATTCATCTGACCTATTTTGGACACCTGCCTTAGGAGATGAATCATGCCCCAGAACTGCTGCTTTCTTTCCATTGACTATGAAGAGAGCCTAGGGCAACTAGCTCAGATTTAAATACCTGTATAATAGATGTCTTGGCTTGGCCAAGTATAAATAGTCCCAAAAAATACCATGTAATTGGTGAAGTTAATGTTTGAATGTCAGCATGGTGACAGCTCTGGGGCATGAGCACTACAGCAGTTTCTCTGTGTTTACCTTTTACTCCACTGTTTGGTTTTTATATAGGATACAGTCAATGGGAGGTGGTGGCCTAAACACAGACACCCTCTGTAACTGGATGTGTGCTGAGGTCTGGCAGCTGCTGCAGAAGCCTGTGGCTCTCTAAACCATCCTGTAGTCCTGCCGGTGCTCAGGAGTTGCTTCCTTCTGAGCTTCAGGGAAAATTTCACAGAAGGAGAGGGGAAAAAAAAAACCACCCCAGATCCTTCCAAAGAATGACATTTGGCAAACCTACCAAGTTTCTTTATGTGCTGAATTACCTCACACCCTGTTTGTAAAGGGGGTGAGACTGTAGCACTTCAGTGATTAGGAGGATGATTGTGAAGTTTTCCTGTGGGAAAGATAAGATTATCTTCACACGAAATTTTTCAGTGTGAAGGATAAAGTTATCTTCACATCAGCTATTTGTCCTGTGGAAATATGCTCAGTTCTGTATGAATGGTAAGCCTCCATGTACCTTAGTTCACATAAGCTTGGTGGGAACCTGTATTTCACTCAGTATTTGTGGACCTGTCACACGATGTCATTGTGTCGTAATTTCACAGTGATAAAATCAGGATTGCTGTTATGGCCCTTATTTGCAAAGGAGATGCATTTTCCAAAGGCTTTTAGGTAGCGTAAATGACAGCAGCCTTCAAAAAGCCCATGAGAAAATTAATGATTGTCCTTTTAGACTAGGATTTGAGTCATCTGTAGTAAATAAATATTCAGCTAAGCCCCCAACAGTATTTTAAAAATAGGCTTTTTAAGGCTCACTGCAAGATAACTGTGTACAATCTTTAGAAATATAAGTTTGAGTCTGTTATTCTGGTTATAATATTTGTGCTAAGAAGTGAAATCTTTTTTCTGATTCTGGAGTACGAGCTTAAAATCACTGTAATTTCTCTGTAAACTCAGCACAGGCCAAGTTGGGCATACCTCTTTTTCTACAGTGGGAGCTTGGATATGTGTAAACACAGAAGAGTTGGCTAGAGGGAGTGAGCAAATTTCAGTCAGAATACAGATCTATATTCTATAATTATTCTTTACATTTATAGTGAGCAGATATCATCAGCGACTTCTTAAAGGTGGCAATATTTGAATTTAAAAATTAGTGGAATTATAATGTTTTCTTCTGCATACTTTTCATATTTTCCAATTATTACATAATCAAAGCACCAAAAAGATAATTTTTCAATATCACTGTTTTTACACTAAACCTCCCCTTTAACAATGCAAAGCACAAGGGAGCAATTGCTTCCACCACTAGGACATTTTCTTTGGCTTTCAGTCTGTGTTTTGCATATATTCAGATACTGTGCTTTTCCTTCGCAAACAAATCAAATGACTCAAGGGGTGTTAAGTTTTTGTTTAATGACTAGTACACTAGGCATGTTTGCAGAATTTTCTAGGAAGTGAATTCGAAACGAGCTATTTTTGTCAACTAAGTATACATTCACCTGGTATTTAAAAGAAAATTTGCCTTAATTACATGTTTAAATTATTATCTTACCTACATATATTTGTGTATATTTTATTCTGTCTAGGTGCTGGAAGTTAGACTAAATGATCTTTAATGATCCCTTCAGTCCTATGTTTTCATGATTCTCCCACATAAGGGGAGGAAAGCAATGAAGTGGCACAAAAGAGGTTTACTCTCATGCTACGCTCGTATGGAAGCTGAAGCCTCCAGTGAGAGCTCGAACTTCCTATTCCAGTAACAGGATTAGGAGACTACCTGATTAAGAGAAAATTTCAGGATGATCCAAAACTGTTTTCATTGCTTATTGTGTCTTACCACATACACCAAGGTCTCCTCAGACTCCAAAGTTCCGTGAAAAGACCTGAGGCTTGGATTTAAAATATAAACAATGTTTAGCTCATATTATCTAATTATTGGAAATAAAATTTGAAACCCTCCAAACTGCAAGTCATGCTTCACTATAGAAGTCAGGTAAAACAGATGAGGTTATCTAATGAAAAGGTTAGTGAAAAGGAAAACTCTCCCATCCAGCCAAAACTGACCAGTTTAAAAAGGCTGACTAGAGCTCTAGTTAAAAATGTCTTAGATTAGCCTAATTTATTTTCCTTTTGTATGAATAAAAGGCAAAGCTAGGAGTGCTAGTAATAAGGCTAACAATATCCTTGTAAGGTACCTACTTTTTTTATCTACTCTGAGCTGTTCATCAAATTTGATACTTTAGTTGAAAATCTATTATTTGCGGCAGAGGTTTAAAAGAAGATATGTGGGATGAGCTCCTATGAAGTAAAGGCTAGCAACTTATTCTTTGCTCATAGATGTTTCTGGCTCAGGTTAACTGTGCATATTGTATTTGTACATTTTTACTATTATTGAATACAACTCATCAGGAAGACACAGAATACTGTTTCTGAACTGTGACTAAATAGAAGAAATTTCTGAGGCAGAATAGTTTATTGCTTTCATCACATTAGGATGTGATTTGAGTATGTGAAATAAATATGGAAAATTACTACTTCT
Source organism: Pezoporus wallicus (assembly GCF_028554395.1). Lineage (NCBI taxonomy): Eukaryota > Metazoa > Chordata > Aves > Psittaciformes > Psittacidae > Pezoporus > Pezoporus wallicus. The sequence goes on along the minus strand of NW_026636887.1, from coordinate 2,346,326 downwards.
AATGCCTTCTTTTGAACAAATAGTTGTATTTCAGTATCATCCTTATTTTTGTGAACTATTCCTGAATTAAGAAACATGTGGATGCTAAATAAACCTCATATCTGGGATCTTAGAAGTTTGTTCATATTTACATACATACGTATGTATATTTTTTCACATGGAACTTTTGGTCACTGTTAAGAATTTTTTCATTTTCAATATCAAATTTATATTTCCCTTTGCAGGGATTTTTCAATGCTGTAATCTGAAAAGGGTCTTAGTCTTTGCTATCTAGAGGGCTTAGTCCACACAGATTGATATTTTGCAATAGCTGATTAACTTTTTTTTTCCAGAATGAAGCAGCAGCATGTCTGCTGTGTATTTGATAAATAGTTCTGGCATACACTCTAAAAACTCACTCAAGAAGTATATTCTGAGCATTTTCCAATAACAACAGAAGTAGGATAAGGTTCACTAAGCCGAGGGAGTAGAAAAACTCCAAGGAAAGAAAAATGTAATGCCTGAAACTTCTGAAGATCTGGAGATAAGTCCTAATAATTTGTATTCTGGGAAGTGCTTGGCCTGTCTGCAAAACCTGTATAAACTGTCTTTTGACCCCTTTTGAGAGTGGCAGTTGTTATCACTAAGGACAAGCAAAACAGGTTAAATCAGTAGCTGCCCACTTGGGTGCTCACATGAGCAAGTCCAATCACAACCGATTTTTTGAGTGGTTTAATTGTCAATTAAATATACAATATGAAGGCATTTTTGTATCTCTATACAGTAAAAAAACCCCACACACAGTCTAGACAGAAATGTGTAATTTTTGCTACTTAAGAGGTACTTCGAGGTGCTCAAGAACAACCACTGATTTCAAAGTCATTGTGGTCAGTTTAGTGAGTAGGAAGGCAGTTAAGGGCTTAATTCTCTCTGGAAGCTAGAGGTTTGTGTTAGTCACTAGTCCTTGTTATCTGGGAGCACAGGAGGAAAATGTGTGAAAATAAATGCTAGTGATTATGCCAACCTTGGTTACTGGTCTGACTTGCCTCTGTTAGGTGGCCAGTCCTCTTTTTCTCTTTTGATGTGACTGGCTAAACTGAGAACCCATTTAAAAAAAAAAAATAAAAATCAATCAATATCTTCTTGAAAAAAAGAAGCGTAAGTTTTGATTACCATTTTGTGGTGCTTTGGGACAGCTCCGTTCTTTTTATCCAGTTGGTTGGAAGTGTTTCCCTGTTTGGTTATGAGAGCAATTGCTCTGATCACTGTATTGCAATGGGTGCATAGTAATAGCTTTATAGATATAAATGTCAAAATGCTATTAGTGCTGAGAAATATTATTTTGGCAACTGGATCTTGTGTGGAATAACCTAATTTTTAATAATATAATTTGCTTAGTGTTACATACTTACAAAATTAACAGTCATTGAAATTTTCCTTGCATTTTCTTTTTTGAATGGATATAGTTTTGCCTGTCAGATGACATGTTATTAAAGAACATTAGCTAAATTAAAATTACACCTAGGCTGACACTTAATAGTCTTTTTTGCAGTTTGCTTCAAAGTACTTGCCTACTAACAAGATTAGAGACATTAAAATGACTGTATTTGTGGGGGGAAATTGTGCTTAAAAAATAAAGCCACTTTCATCTGCATGTCTTTTAAGCCATAAATTTATCACACAGAATGGTAAGCAGGGTAAGCATCTCTTCTGCAGTCTGGGGTTGGGGGAATAAAGCGGGTGCTTGCCACAAGTGTTCTGAAAGAAAAAGTTCAAATAGCAGGAAGGGAGGTCTGAGTCCTGCTGACCAGCACTGTCATGTAAGATGTAAGATACTGTAAAGTAAGACGTCATGTAAGATGGGCTGCATGTCCCTGAACCCAGGACACCTTGGTAGTAGGTCAGTGACAAGCAGTAGCTGTAAACGTCTGGAGGTGGAAATGTGGAGCATCACTCTCAGGGGAAATCAGCTTTCCCCCTTCTACCCCATCTTCATGCCACAATATTTTCTTACAGTTCTTCTGCAATAACCTACATTTACTGAGAGCTTTGTTTTTATGGTCTTGTGCAATTTGGTAATTCCTCTAGACAGCAGAGTAACTTTCCACAGTACAAGCATTTTATTTCCAAAAACTGACTGGGTCTCGGGGGACTTCATCAGTATTTATAAAATGTCTTTAGACGTTACTGTAAGAGGTGTTTTATACTGTGATAGTAGTTGTGGAACGACAACACCGAGACAATTTATTTCTCAAAGGATGTGCCGTAACTCTCATGGGATTCTCCATGTTGGTATTCAGGTCTTGCTGCGGTAGCATTGCAGAGCTACCCAAATCAATGCAACACCCTGAACCGGGCTTGAACCAAAAATGTCAAAAGAAACTCCCTTTTGATTGACCCTAAGTCATACAGCTTATTTTTCGTACTCTTTAGTCTCATCCAAAATTGAGCTTCATAACAGTTAGACTGGATGATCTGAAAGCTATTTTCCAACCTAGCTGATTCTAAGATTCTATGATCCTCTTATCGTTGTTTCTGGTACACAGTGTCAGAAGAGAGAAGGCACAAACAAAGAAGTTTGAATTGCCACCCTACCCACAAGACTGTCCCACTGTTTGTCACCTGCAAGTTTTTCTGCTGAACATCTGGCTGATTTTGTGTGTTTTTTAATCACTGTGCTAACCTTTGCCTAGCTACCCATTCCTTGTTACATACAAGCAGCAACCAAATTCATTATCTTCTGTTTGTTCTGCTTGTATTTTTCTGGATGGGACACTAAATCATTTTCTAGATTACATCTCATGTTGCCTGTGTTGCATGGAAACACTGTGTGAAGCTATGGAGTACCGGAAACTGGCAGCTATAGCTGAGTTTTAGGTTTTGTGTCTTTCAAAGAGAAAGATTTGAGATTTCCCTTTTCAGCTTCCACATGAAACTAAGTAGCACTTTCTGAAAGTGTCATTTTAAGTTAAAATCGATGGGAGCAACACAGAGACACATAACAAGAATTCAAATAGCCTAAATCCTAATTAAAACCCCCCCTCCAGACTTTCAGAGGTCAATAGGTAGAAAGGCAGATTTTAGTTCTGCGTGTTGGACCATCAACTTGTCTAAAAATAGTATTGTTAAAAATAGATACAGCTCTCTACTCCTTCTCAAAGCATTCTTTAATGGAGGGATTTCTCCAGTTTATACTTAATTCTACAAAATATAAGTCTCATTTTTCTAGTTTCTTTCAAATGTACAGACTTAAGTATGCTACTAGCAGGGATAGTACTTCTTAAAGATGTCATAAATTTTAATTAATAAAATCAGAAAGAGTCATGTTTTTATTAAGGAGCAGAGCAAAATAGAAGTTGTGTTTCTGTCTTTAATAACTGGAGGCCTAAACCTTATCTTGCTAAAATCCGCAGAGATGAATCTCGCATAGAGAAGCTAACTCGTATATTTTAAAAGTGGTCAACCTTGACTTGATTTGTTTGTGTTTAAAAAAAGAACTGTGTGCATGATTATGTCTCTAGCCTGTACCTATAGGACAGTATTTCATAGTTTTCAACACTCAACAAACTGCAACCATCCACAAATTAATAGTAAAAGGAAACAGATACTGCCTACCTGCAGAAAATCTAAAAATCCTCCCATTTGGGTTAGATTAGGCTTTACACTGGTCTAAACAGGACAAGCAATAGGAGAGATTAACTGCGGGGAAATGTGTAATTCAAATATGCATTAACAGCATTGTCGCCAAAGTACCTCAGGCAGTGGGAATGGCCCCTGAATAACTATACCAGTTCCAGGAAACAGAAACAGTACTGTAATTAACAGGTACTGGAAATCAGTGCCAAAATAAAAAATCTAGAATACTTAGAAAGTAATAATGATTTTTTTTTTTTCCAGCAGTATGATATTAAGATTCAGCAATAACTCTAATTGAGTGGAAGATCCATGTCTTCCAATAAAGTGAAAAGACTTAAAAGTGTTCATTTCAGTAAAAGATTTGTAAGCATTCACTACTGTGAGAATGAGACTGAGCCATAAATTATGGAGGAAGCTTAGTTACTAGCCAATAGGAATTTCATTTTTGTGTATACAGGTTGAATTCAAAAGCTGGTCCTACAACATTATTTTTAAACTTGGTGGTCATGTTTTCATGTTTTTATTTTTGAATTTCAGCTTGTTTTGACAATTTACTAATTTACTTTTTTTTTTTTAATTACACTTTAGAATACTTCTCTTTTAACAAAAGTGATTTCTTGTCTTAGATATTTTATACCTTTGGCTTGCCAGATTTATTATAAGTGAAGTTCAGATCCAAATTTTCATATTTGTAAGAGAGAAAAGCGTTCTTGGAAGAAGGTATAGTTGGTAATATGACAAATCCATACAATGCATCTAGTACAGGATCATATCTCTGATGATCATCTATAGCAGTTGCTGGTGACAGGATAAGCATACTGTGAACCTTCTTTTCACCAATTATCACAAATTTTAGTAGGCAAAATTTTGGAGGCTTTCCTTTCATGCTTCCAAGCTGACAAAACACTTGCTAATGATCAGGAGGAAATACATCTTGAAAATGTGAAATGAAATAGATTTTCCCTTAGGCAACCTCAGCAGTTTGTTAACATTTCTAACTTTTCAACACCTAGGAATAAAACAGTCCTGGAGACTAGTATTATACTAACCTTAATGTGTTATTAAGGTATTAACTTTAATGCCCTCAAAAATAGGTTATTGTTTCTCTAATTCTTAGTAGACAATAGATGATGATAAATAAACAATTTTTCTTATGTTGGAGAAAAATTAGGGTGAGATATTATTTTCAGTTTCACTGCTGCAGTCTCAGGCCTATAAGTTTGTCTGGATGCGCAATTTTAATTTGATAAATTATTTTTCCTTTCTTGTTACATTAAGGCCTTCATGTGACATGTGGCGACTTTTTTCCCTTATATGTAATTAACTCCTTCCATATAAAATGTAAAATGTTAAGGTATTTTCCAAAATCAGGCAAAGGGAATATGCATTAACTAGGAAATTGATGTAGACCGTTTCTTTCTTTTTCTTTAGTTCACAGCTAGTGCTGTACGTGGCCTATAAAGCCCAAGGGAGATGAAAACAGCTACTGATGTCAACAGTAATTATTAGTAATATGTAAAGGTAAACTTTTCTGAAAGGGAGTTTTTTTATATAAAGGCATCAAGAGGGCCTGCAGTGTGCTTTCAGAACAAGTTCCTACTAGATAGCACATAAGTACTCTTGAAAAAGCTGTGTTTAATAGAACTGTTTCACTTTTCTTTGACAGTGCCATCGCAAATGTAAGAAGAGGATAGATGTTTTGGGCAGATTTGAAAGGAAGGTTAAGTGGCTATTCACTTCTGCTTGCCCTCTGCATACCCTCGCCCCTGGGTGCTTGGGAGGGAGAGTCGTCTGAATATATCTTCCCTCTTCCTTGAAGCAGCTGTTGTACTTTTCTTATTTCTAGTTTACTTTTGGGGCATATTCAGGTATAAGCCCAGTAAAGATAGGGCTTATTCCCAGAAGGGTTTATCTCCCTACTCCTCCCATGCCAGAGAGACCACCTTGGTGTTTATTTTTGAAAACACTTCTTACCTATTCCTGCAGGTATCTGCAACAGCTTTTTATTGTCTCAGAAATAGTGTGGCAAGCAGGAATAGGGAGTTGATTGCCCCTCTATACTCGGCATTGGTGAGCAAGCCTGCACGCCAAATCCTGCATTCAGTTTTTGGGGCCTTCACTACAGGAAAGACATTAAAGAGTTGAAGCACATTCAAAAGAGAGCAATGAAACTGGTGAAGGGCCTGGAGCACAAGACTTATGAGGAGTGGCTGAGGGAACTGGGGTTGTTTAATCTGGAGAAAAGGAGGCTCAGGGGAGACCTTATCACTCCCTACGAGTACCTGAAAGGAGGTTGCAGTGAGGTGGGTGTTAATCTCCTCTCCCAAGTAACGAGCGATAGGACAAGAGGAAATGGTCTCAAGTTGCATCAGGGGAGGTTTAGATTACATATGAGATCAAACTTCTTCTCTGAAAGAGTTGTCTAGCATTGGAACAGGCTGCCCAGGGAGCTGGTGAAGCCACCATTCCTGGAGGTGTTAAAAAGACATGTAGTTGTGGCACTTAAAGACATAGTTTAGCTTGCACTGCTGGGTTAACAGATGGATGTGATTATTGAGAATGAAGACCTTGGGCCCACTGTAGGAGAGGATCTGGTCTGAGACCATCTTCAGAACCTGAATGTGCACAAGTCCATGGGACCTGATGAAGTCCATCAACGTGTCCTGAAGGAGCTGGCAAATGAAGTTGCGAAGCCACTGTCCATCATATTTGACAAAACATGGCAGTCAGGTGAAGTTCCCAATGACTGGAAAAAGGGAAATATAACCTTCATTTACAAGAAGGGGAAAATGGATGACCTGGGGAATTACAGACCAGTCAGTCTCATCTCTGTGCCTGGCAAAATCTTAGAGCAGATTCTCCTGGAAGGTGTGCTAAGGCACATGAAAAACAACAAGGTGCTTTGTGACAGCCAGCATGGCTTCACTAAGGGGAAATCCTGTCTGACCAATTTGGTGGTCAGTAACGAGTGGTGTCCCTCAGGGATCGGTGTTGGGACCGGTCTTGTTTAACATCTGTGTCCGTGACAGGGACAGTGGGATTGAGTGCGCCCTCAGCAAGTTTGCCGATGACACCAAGCTGTGTGGTTCAGTTGATACGCTGGAGGGAAGGAATGCCATCCAGAGGGACCTTGACACGCTTGTGAGGTGGGCTGATGCCAACCTCATGAAGTTTAACCATGCCAAGTGCAAGGTCCTACACCTGGGTCAGAGCAATCACAGGCACAGCTACAGGTTGGGCAGAGAATATATTCAGAGCAGCCCTGTGGAGAAGGACTTGGGGGTGTTGGTTGATGAGAAAATGAACATGAGCCGGCTTCAGTGTGTGCTCGCAGCCCAGAAAGCCAACCGTATCCTGGGCTGCATCAAAAGGAGTGTGACCAGCAGGTCGAAGGAGGTGATCCTGCCCCTCTACTCTGCTCTTGTGAGACCTCACTTGGAGTATTGTGTGCAGTTCTGGTGTCCTCAACATAAAAAGGACATGAAACTCTTGGAACAAGTCCAGAGGAGGGCCATGCGGATGATCAGGGCAGGTTACTGGTGACTGTGTTTCCCTTGCGGATACATCTACACCAGGGCCTCTTGGCAGCCCTTCCTGGTGAGACGTGCCACAAGGTGGCTGTGCTTACCGTGTCTTCATGATGTGATGTGGGCATATGAGTTCCCTTGAAGTACCAGGGAAGCTATAGATTCATATCAGCCTCTTTGGCTCCCTTTTGTAGACAAGCCTTCAAGCTAATTACAGCACCTTTTCTGAGAGTGGGAAGAGCATTGTGTGCTCGATGGGGTGTTGCAAGTTTACATCTGAAAAGACTTTTTGATGAAAAGTAAACTTTAAATCCACAGAAGTGTTATTTATTATAAACCTGAGGATTTGCAGGAAGATGGGAATTAATGGGAGAATTGACTATTATTCTAAATGGAGTTATTACAACGTATAGCTTTTTAATGGGTAGGAAGTAAAATCCTTGTTAATATTTATGTTATTTGTAAAGGCTAATGCCATAATTCCCCTGGGGAGCTGACTTCATTAAGTGTACACAATCTTTAAATTGCCAAGCAGGTGAGGTGAATGCAAGCTGTAGTGATAAATTGCTTCCTTGGTGGGCTCACCTTATTTTTCTTTCTTTCAAATCTTGGGCTTTGTCAATGTTTCTTCCAGGGTGTTTAATATTTTAAAAAGTGGCAGTTGTAACAATATGTGAAGGGGGCTGACAATAATAATCTGCAGATGCTGTCCTTTTCTTCTTGTGAGCCCATGGGTGTTTTCTGGATGTGGAGAAGCACAATTCAAGCCTCTTTGTTAGGATGAGGCATAAAGCTGTATAGAATAATGCCTCCTGGGAGCATCTTTTTTCTTTAGGATTGCTGCAAGCTGATGTTTTGACCTACTGTGCATCTCATAATTGCATTAAACACAGTTTTATTCCTTCTCTTCCCCTTTAACTGCTGTTTTCTGCTTTCACAAGCTTGCATTTTTAATGTTTTTCCTGCTAGTTTGATATTTGCAACACAAATCCCAGTTTTTTGCTCATAGATGAACACAATATATATAGATTTTTCCTGATTAATTTCACCTAACATATTTGACATACTTAAATTTTATTCACATGTGTAGGATGGCAGCTTTGTGACCTTTTTGGTATACTTAAGCTTTTTTTTTTTTTTTCTGGATAAAAATCTAGATGTGATTCAAAAGTACAGTAAGTGCTGATGAAGCCATTATAAAACCAAAATAAATTTGGAAAAAGAAAATAATAGATGAAAAAAAGTGTAAACCCTTCATGAAAAAAAAAAAAAAATTCCTAAGAGATTTCTCCGTTTTCAGTGGGTAAACTTCTTGATTTGTTATTCTGTTGGGTTGTCAAAATAGGAAATTAATGTGAAGTAAACTGTTGAACAGACTTTATTTGGCAGAGAAGAAAAAACTGCTTAGAAAGGAGAAACCCACTTATTTTTAACTCTACTTCCAGTTTAGATAGAAATTTCAAGAAAGGAAATCAAATTCTTTGGTTTTTTTTGGGGGGGGGTGGTTTTTTTTTTTGTTTGTTGTTTTTGTTTTTTGACAGGATAGGTAAAGTTGAGAAGGAGGGTTGATTGCTTTCAACATGGTGTTGCATGATGCTTTCACACAAGATTTTCAAAGGCAAAACCAGAAGATAAATGCTTGGTATTATGGCATGTGTTTGCATGATGATATGACTCCCAGCTGGATATTTAAGATCAAAGGAGAAGGCTCCTGTTGGAAAGGTGTGTCATATGCATGGCTTGGGCTGAGCTCTGGTATGTCTGCTTGGCAGGTAGGGTAAGCACAATGGTGAAACACAGACATAAAGCTAGACCCCAAATACTACATCCTTGCTGGCCGTTGGTAAGCTAGTGGGTAGGTTTTCATCCACAGGTGTCTTTCACCATGAAGAGTCAAACAGCAGCTATATCTAGGAGAAGCTGTGATCAAGGGATTGCTGCTGTGATCAGGAAGGGGTGACATGGATCAGCCATAGAGGTTTAAAGACTTTGGATGCAGGTCTGGAGGGATGAGAGGGGACTGTCCATGAAACAGTGACAAGGCCAGGAGAAATGCGTCTTTATCATGTTTGTCCAGTTGCTGGGCTGTCACTGGTGAGTGGTTGCCTGTGCCTGATGGCACTTTTCCCCTAGAAAGATTTAATGAGATTTGGTGAGTTAGGAAGGCATGAACAATGCACCTCCAGAGGATCTCTGAGCTGTAACTAATGTGGGTTTGCATAGTGAAGGTATTGCATCTCCAAAGGAAGGTCCAGCTGTGAAGACACCTTGAAGGTGTGTAATATCACCTCCCAGTTTCTTTAGTAGGAAAATGACTGCCCAAAGAAAGGAAGGAATTTTAGTTGCCAAGTAATATTTTTATATTATACCAAGCTGATGAAAGTTTTTGTATTTTTATGAATTTATTGAATAATCATAAAATTACTTTTTATTATTAAAATCTTATTTTTCAGTGAAATGTGAAATAAAATTGTTATAATAGACATCGTCTAGGGAAAAAAGGACAGAATTTATATGCTGATATAAACTTTTTGACAGACTGTAGAGATATTAATACCTTAGTGAATGGAGTTTTAAGATAATGCTAAACTTACCAAATCTGCCCCAAATACCTCAGAAGTCACAGCCTTGTAAAAACATTCTCTTCTTACTTTTGCTAGAAATGGGCTCATTAGGTGTGTGTTGGTTTAATTATTTCTTTAATGAGAGAAGACTCAGGTTTGCAGCATTGTGAAAAGCTGTGCCAAAGCAAGAGGAAGGGAAAGAGCTTTTTAGGATTCTATGCCGAAATGGACTTTTATACTCAGAAAGGGCTTTTTTCCTTATTATTCTGCCAAATTCCCAGAGCAAGCGAACCACATGGGTACAATCAACTTCTGTGACAGACAATGAAGCAGGCTACTTTGCGTGCTGGCATTTCTCATACCTGCACTTAATCCCTGCCTCAGTGCTCAAGGATGAGGAATTATTGAGAGGCAGGACCTCATACTCTTCCACCAACACAACCCCACCTGCTCCAGGCTCAAGTGCTACAGTGCTTGCAGTCTGTGCTGGAACATCTGGTTTGTGTGAAACAGCTGTACCCAAATGGCCTGGGTTCAGCAGTAGCAGTCATTTTTCTCCTTCTCAGTAGCTGGAGCAGTGCTGTGTTTTTGACTTTTGGCCTGGAAACAGCACTGATAACACCAATGTTTTTAGTTACTGCTCAGATGTTTAGTCTGACCAAGGACTTTGCGGGTCTCATGCTCTGCCAGGGTGGAGAGAAGCCGGGAGGAAGCAGAGACAGGACACCTGACCCAAACTGACCAAAGAGGTATTCCATACCACAGCGCGTCATGCCCAGGATGTAACTGAGAGTTACGCGGAAGGGCTGGTGCACTGCTCGATTGGGCTGAGATTTGATGGATGGTATTGTATTCTCTTCCCTTGTTATTTCCCTTATCATTATTATTGGTGGTAGCAGTAGTGGTTTGTGTTATACTTTAGTTACTGGACTGTTCTTATCTCAACCAGTGGGAGTTACATTCTTTTGATACTCCCCCCGTCCCTCCGGGAGCGGGGCTGGGAGGGGGTGAGGGGAAGAAAGGGGGGGAGTAGACTGCCTGGTTCTGATTTATGGCCTGGGCTTAAACCACAACACCAAACCAATGATATGAATAGCACTATCCTTGGGGAGCAGGAGCAGGGGTCAGACCTGCTCTGTGACCCTTCTAGGAGTACCAAGTGCAAACTGAGAAAGAGGTTGTTGAGAATTCAGTCTGAGTGATGTTTAAAAGTGTCTTTTATCTCTTTCCATAGGTTACTAAGGGCTTTTGACTATGGTTTGGTTTAGATGCTTCATTCTTGCTGTTAGTCAATAAAGCATTAATTAGCTCAAGATTTCAACCAATCTAAACCTACAATTATTCTCAGAACACTTTATACATGGGTTGAATTCACAGCACAAAGCAGTAATAATAATAAAGGCCTAACAGCCAAGAATTGTTTAATGTAGTGGTGCCCAGGAAATGCAGTTACTCTGGTATTATGTACATATGCATGTGCACAGCCCTTAGGTTTCTTTTCTTACCTATTTAAATAAGAGAAGCAAGCAGTTCTTCAGGGCATTTCCTGGTGTTAGGGCCTGGATCAGGATGACTCTGCTCAAAGAGCTCTCTCCGAGCACTTCACTGACTGTTCTCCCAAAGTCTGTATGCCTCATCAAGGCTGACTCAAGACTTGTCCTTGCATTAATGTGGCTGTATACTGTCCGAATGAGTTTATACTGACTGCTGTGTCAGTACTGTACTCAAATGGACTGGATAGATATTGTGTGTAAGGTGAAGCACTGTGGCTGTTTCTCACCTAGCTACAAATTATCCTGGAATGAGTAAGGTTCACATCATAGAAACTAAGCTACAGACACATACATGAGTCATCTCTAAGAAGGTTTCTCATTGTCTAGATGAGAAAACTAATTGTATTTGAAGAAGAAGAAACTCAGATGTGACTGATTCATCTAATCTGACATTCAGACAGGTGTTTACAAAGCACATGGTTGATCAGAATATTACTCAGCTGTGAAAAAAATACATTCTATACTTGCCCCTTTTCTTTGTAAGTTTTCAGGGAGAAGTTGGTTTACTTTTGATGTGTGCCATGTTTTCTTTGTTTGGAATTATACTTTTTCTCCAGTCACACTCTTCTGCAAACCATTTTGCTGAAATCAATATTTGCCATGTTTATTCTCCAAGGTGCTGAGTGATCCTGTGACATCATCGGATCTTGAAAGTGTTTCTGACATTCATGTATGCTCATAACGCTGAGTATTTTGCAGCACTGAACTCTGATTACCCTTTCACTGTCTTTTTTCATTTCTTCATCTGAGTCTACCTGCTTGAGAAATCTCTCATTTCTTAACAGAATTATTTTCAGTTTGTGTACTGTTGTTTACTGAATGTTTGAAACATGTATGCAAAGGATTAGTCTGTTGATTGCATCAGGTCCCTTGCTCAGTCTTTGGCAGATTTACCTGCCCTGTTCCTTTGCATGAGCTCCATTTGTCTGAGTGACAACTGAGAAACAAACTGCCCCATACTCCTCTTTCACCATACAGTTGCTTATTGATTGTACTGAAGATTGGCGTATGAAAAATAACAAGCAACATTTGTTCTAACACAGCAGTCAGATTCAGTTTATGCTAGTTAAAATGATCTTTGCATTCAGAGACTCTACAGGCATATGAGAAAAGAAAAAGTTAACTTGAAACATAATTACTTGAGTTACACAGGTCCCCATTGCTTATTGTTTAGGGCTACATATAGGAAAAAAATATATTAAGGATTTAATAAATAAGCTGACACATTGAGTCTCACAAGCCACCAGTAATCCTAAAATAAAACTTCAAAGCCCTTATGCTTTGAACAAACATCCAAAGCTGTCAATACTTTTCTAAACTGAGCCTTGTATGTGAAGGATTGTATTGTCATTTAGAAATAGGAAAAAGACTCATTATTTAGGGCATTTGGACCCTAGTTACCAAGTTGATCTAGTGGAAGCTAAACCCACCATTCCTTCTTTTGGTGAAACAATTTTGGGTTGAAATAGTTATATAATCCTTCTCTTCCATGCTCTTAGGGAGAGGATCTAACACCTAGGTTGAACTTTTTCATTCTGGGGCAAGCAACAAAGCAAGTAAGTTTAACTTCAGTAATGTATATACTAAAGCAAAAATATTTATATGGGCCATTTGGAAAGATTTATATAAGGAGTGAAGGAGAGCTCACTTTGAGGAAATAATGGTGGTCCTATTGATTTGCTTCAGTCTTCACCAGAGAGGTCTACTAAGCCTCTGTGCTTAGTGAAAGGCTTGGAGGAGGAGGACAATGACCAGCAATGGGTGAGGATTTATCCAGGGGTTAACTTTGAGAGCACAACCATACAAGTCCATGGATTCAGACTGGCTGCATTCAAGGCTGTTTAGAGAGCTGACTGATATCCTTGCAAGGCTATTCACTCTCTATCATCTTTGAAAGTCAGTGAGATCATGGTAGGTCCCCAGTGAATGGCAAAAGGCAAGTGTTGCTCCTATCTTCATAAAAAGCAAAAAGGACAATCTGGAGAACTACAGCCTCACTGTGACCCCTGAGAGTATTTTAAAAGAGCTCCTCTTGGAGCATGTTTCTGGGCACATAAATAAGGTGATTAGGGGCAGCCAGCACTAATTTACCAAGACTAATGTCTGACAAGCCTGACTGCTTTTTTTGATAAAATCACTGAATTGGTGGACAAGGGGAGAGCAGTGAATGTCATTTATTGTGAATTTAACAAAGCTTTCAACACCATCTGCCACAGTGTTCTTCTGTCAAAGTTAGGACATTCCTGACTAGATCAATGGACTACCAGATGGATGAAAAAAACAGTTGGAAAGTCAGGGTAAAGTTCAGTGATTGTACGCTGCCTGGAGGTCAGTAACAAGTGCAGTACTGCAAGGGTCTGTCCCGGGTCCTGTCTTTTTTAATATCTTGATCAGTGACTAGAAGGAGGATATAGAAGACACCATCAACAAACTGAAGCTCTCAGTATGTTTGAGGATAGGGCTGCCATTCAGAAGGCCCTAGACTACCAAGGGGAGTCATGAAATCCAGCAAAGGTAAAGGGATGGACCGTTCCTTTGCAACAACACAGGCTGGGGAGCAGCAGCAGAGAGGCACTAGTTGTCCTGGCAGATAAAGACCTGGACAGAGCTAGCAGTGAGATGTGGCAGCAGCGATGGCTAGCAGTGGCCACAAGTGCATCAGTGGGAGCACAGCCAGGAGATTGGGAAGGTGGTTGTCTCCCTCTGCTCTGTGCAGCACCTGGAGTCCTGCCTATGCCTCTTAGCCACTCCAGTGTAAGAAAGATGTTGGTAAATTCAAGTTCAAAAGGGGGTCACCAAATTGGTCAGTGCTGAGGCAGGCTGAGACAGAGGTGTTTTTTGGAGGACATAACAGCAGGCCCATGTTGCTTACCATGGGTAGGGGGACTGAGATATCTGAGCCAGGCTCCGAGATGTACAAGTGAACAAGAGCAATGACCACGCACTGAAAATGAAAAGTTACAACCTTTTATAAAACAGAACTTTCTTGCCTCAGGAAGGCACTTGAGCAGTGGGACAGATTGTCCATGGAGGTTGTGCAGGCTTCATCCTTGATGGGTTTCAAGATGAAACAAAGTAAAGACTTAAGTAACTTGGTCTTATGTCAGAGTTGACCCTCCTGTGAGCAAGTCAGCCTGTATACCTTCTGAGGTCCCTTCCAACCTGAGTGATTCTGTGATTAAATACAAATAAAACTATATCTAGTTTTCACAGAATGTGAGGTAATATATTTATTTTTGTGTGTTCAGACAATATTTTTAAATTGGGAAATGAGGGCTTGAGGTATCTTAATCTGTAATGTGTGTTCTTTCCAGAATTTGATCAGTATTTTGCCTCATGCAGGGGAAGAATAGATGAAAAGAGGGACGTTTGTCTTCTGAACTGGTGCTGTCTTCACTTGGTTTCAGTTAAAAGAAAGCATCTTGTATAAGAGCTGGAGCCCATACCCTTCAATTTCTTGGAGATAAACTGATTCCAGTATGATTATTTGCTGGATGTGTTCCATCCAGTATAGTGTTTAATGTTTCTTTGACTGATCTGACAGAAAATTCTTACATAGTCATATACAAAAATAAAAGGGGAGGGAGGGACCTTGAATTAGCAATCTTCCAAACAACAAAATCATAAATCCACAACTGGGTTACTTTTTCTTCCCTTAAGCCTGACGTTATTTTCTTCTGATTGAATTTATATCATCTGAAGAGTGAAGAAAAAAATATTGCAAGTATGTTTTGCAAATACAAGATCTGTGAAATAGAATAAATTATCAACTATTGGCTTGATTCTGAAACTTGAATTCAAGCACATAATCAGTTAGTCATACAAATGTTCCTCAAGTAAGCCAGCATCCTATTCTCAGGTTCCAGGTTTTTATAACTGGTTGTGATGTGATGAACAATTGAAGGTATTTTGAGTTGATGTGAATATTAGAGTCATAATTACACCTAGCCTAGCTGTTTGGTTCCTTTTTGGTTAATGTTTCCAATCTACATCTATTTAAGTGCTTTGAAAGCACAGACTGTTCTTTGTGTAGGAAAAGTACATGCTAACAAAATACAGGGAAATTTCATGGAGAATAGAAGGTATCGTGTTGAATATTCCTCTTCTTCCTACTCTCCATGAAAATAAAAAAGTCTAAAAAGACTAAGGGCCTAATCTGGTGTATTTATTACTGCCTTAGATCTGCCCACAGCTCTCTCTCTTGAGGCGTGCAGAAAGATTTGATAAGCAAATCTTGACAGATGGCTAATGTTTGAAGGGAATGTTTTGCTACAGACGTTGCAAAGTACAGAAATGTTAAAGTATAGCAGCATTCTACATGCATAGGACTGCACTGTACTTTGAAGTACATGCTCACGTATTGCATTTTCTGGAGTAGGGGCAGAGGGCTTGGTTTTTCAAATACCCTCGTCACAGCTGGCACTAGCACATTTTTGGTGTTGACTGAATAAAAAAGTGAACAAAAATTATGTAGGTTCATACTGTAGGAAATTAAGGTACCTCCACTCTGCAGGTTCCTCACCTTATCATAGATATATATAAGGCTTTGAACAGGGAGGAAGAAGGCATAAAAAGGGAAGGCAAATTTGGCAAAGCTGTTGGTCTTGAGTTGGCACTGTAAGGAAGGGCAGGACCCCTTTGGAAGATCTCTTCCTTTGGAATTCCTCAGGATAAGCTGCTCGAGAAGTCTAAAATTTGCTTTCTTCATGCTGTGAAAATTATTAGTTTAGCCATTTAGGTGACACAAGGGTTGTCCATTACCTTTGGACAGCAGTACATTCGGATCTGTAAATGGATGTTGTGTTGCAAAGGAGTTTTACTCCTTGCTTCTGAATCACACTTGAAATGCGTATTTATTGCTAATTTGACAGGCAAGCGCCATTAAGTTACAGAATAATGTACCTAAAGTTACTGAAATATTAATGTTTGTAAAATCAAATTCAAAATGTATTTACTTACTTGCTAAAACAAATTTTCTGCTATATCTGCAAAAGCTGTGTATGTCATTAGTAGTCAGTGAGAGCCACATGTGCAATGTTTCAAATTTTAGCAGTTATTCCTGTAGTCTTTCCTTAAGGAAGAAAAATGGATAAAAATATCAGCCTAAGAACATTATTCTTCCCTCTTTGACTTTTGAAGGCAAGGGAAAATATACTGTAAGATTACCTACAGTGCTACCAATTAGTGGCTGGTAAAGCACTGCATAGGTGAAATTATTTGTAGGATGAGGGTGCCATATACTTGTACAGATTGTATTGATAAATAATGTACCTCAGCAGCTTCCTGTGGTGTTAATCTTAACTCTTTCAAAATGTTTTCCGTAACTGTATGAATAAACCACTCATTATACAAGGTAAAGTGTATTTCATTATTTTCTTCCCTGCATTTGTTATGATTGATCACGTAGCTCACCTCACCTCTAGAAAAGAAGAAATGGAAAGCTAGCAGTGCATGCCAATCACTCTTCCTTCAGAGGTGGAAAGACCTGTTTAAGCTGCACAAGCTTAAACAGACATGTACATCTATTCTGTAATCAG
Organism: Pezoporus wallicus; assembly: GCF_028554395.1. NCBI lineage: Eukaryota > Metazoa > Chordata > Aves > Psittaciformes > Psittacidae > Pezoporus > Pezoporus wallicus. The sequence goes on along the minus strand of NW_026636887.1, from coordinate 2,329,530 downwards.
ACTGGACCAGTGAGATTTCTATACCTCTGTACACAAGGCGCTTTTGTATTTCAAAGGGAGCCTCAGCTGAGGCCACAGGGAGGCACCCAAATCTCCAAAAACACCCTCTAAGATCTTGAAAAATACTCACTGGCATCATAAGTGTTTCAGGTGGAATATTTCTACTCTTTTTTTTTTTTTTTTAGTTAGGAAACCAAGTAAGGGTACTTTTTTTTTTTTTTGTTCGGCTTTGTTTTTTTTTGTGCTGGAAGATCCTTTTTTGAGTAGTTTACAAGTTTGTCAAATTTAAACATAGGAGTGAAACTGCTGGTGCTCAGTGATTGCCTCAATGTCTTCAGTTTAGTGATTTTTGTCTTTTTGTTTTAAACCTCAAAGGAAGTATGCTGAAGGGAAACAGAAGTCATGCAATTCTGAGGACTTTCAGTTTTTATGTATGCTGGCAGGTCTCTGGTGGTCCACAGCTGAATGTGACTCATCTTTGATCTCAAATGATGGTGTGTTTAACCCATCAGGTAGCTAAACACCACACAGTCACTCGTTCAGTTCCCTCTGCCCCTGCAGTGGGACAAGGGAGAGAACTGGAAAAAAAAAAAAAAAGGATAATTTGTAGGCTGAGATAAACAGAAAATAATAATAATAAAAAAAGAATTAGAATATACAAAACAAGGGCTGCACAGTTCAAATGCTCACCACCTGCCAAACAATGTCCAGCCAGTTCCTGAGCAACTGCTGCCAGCCAGTTTGCCTCCTACTTCATATACTGAGTGTGATGTTGCATGATCTAGAATATCCCTTTGGACAGTTTGGGCCAGCTGTGCCTCCACCCAGCTTCTTGTGTCCTGTCCCACCCCAGCCCCACCCGCCCTCCCCTCCTCACTGGTAGGGTAGTATGAGAAGCTGAAAAGTCCTTGACATAGTGTAAACACTGTTCAGCAACAACTGAAACAGCAGTGTGTTATCAACATTATTCTCAGACTAAAGCCAAAACACATCACTGTACCAGCGACTAGGAAGAAAATTATCTCAGCTGAAACCAGGAAAATATCCACCCCTTATTCTATACTGTTTGCATCATGCCTAGGTGCCACACTTTCCCACACATCCTTTCTTGTTTTGATATAGCCATGTAGTATCATTCCCTTAGTCTATGGGTCATCTGTCTATGCCAGTTGAGTTCACTTAGTCCATGACTTTGGGCTTCATCTGTCATAGCAGTCCTTTTGGGCAAGAGATATGGTATGTTGTGTTGGATTTTTGTATGCTGAGGCCAATTCTGGTAATATCACTACTGTGCTTGTCCAGTTCTGTCATCGCTGCACTTTGCCCAGTTTCATCAAAATTCATTCTTTATTCATCTGGGCAATTTTTACTGTAACACTGTTGATATGGCATATAGCAACCATAATGGTGATGACATACAGTATTGTATAGCAATTAACGTAATACAGTTCAAATAATTGGCTATTCTCCCAGAAAAAATCCCCTTGAGGTACACATCAAACTTCCCCATCCTTCCACATTACCCACCAAATGCACCCAGGTCCTTGAGCAAAAACAATCCCACAAATGGCTTTGCCTTTGCTCAGACTGTCTTCTCCGTCATATTTTTTATGTGCACCACGGGAACTTTGTCCCCCTCTACAATATGTAAAAGCTCTGACTGGGCTGGGCTGGCCCTGTTGGCAGATCCCCTAGTGCTGACCAACCAGGTGGCCTTTGGTAAGTGTGTATCCCAATGCTTGAAAGTTCCCCCACCCATTGCTCTCAGTGTAGTTTTTAACAGCCCATTGTACCGTTCGATTTTCCCAGAGGCTGGTGCATGGTAGGGGATGTGATATACCCACTCAATGCCATGCTCTTTGGCCCAAATATCTATAAGGTTATTCCGGAAATGAGTCCCACTGTCTGACTCAATTCTCTCTGGGGTGCCGTGTCGCCACAAAATCTGTTTCTCAAGGCCCAGGATGGTGTTCCGGGCAGTGGCATGGGGCACAGCGTATGTTTCCAGCCACCCGGTGGTTGCTTCCACCATGGTAAGCACATGGTGCTTGCCTTGGCGGGTTGGTGGCAGTGTGATATAGTCAATCTGCCAGGCCTCCCCATATTTATACTTCAACCATTGTCCTCCATACCAAAGAGGCTTTAACCGTTTGGCTTGCTTAATTGCAGCACATGTTTCACACTCATGAATAACTTGGGCAATAGTGTCCACAGTTAAATTCACCCCTCGATTAATATGTTGCATCTCTGCCTTCATGGCCTGAGGTTTCATGGGCCCAACAGGCTGTAAATAATTCACCCTTATGTTGCCAATCTAAATCCATTTGAGCTGCTTCAATTTGAGCAGCCTGATCCCCCTGCTGGTTATTTTGTTGCTCTGACTGGTACATGAATTTCTGTGTCACATACTTTTATAATCAGGTTCTTTACCTGACCAGTAATATCTTGCCACAACGCAGCAGCCATATGGGTTTCCCTCTGCGCTCGTTACTGCCAGTTGCTCTGCTTCCACTGCTGCAACCACCCCCACAGGACATTTGCCACCATCCATGAGTCAGTATAAAGGCCATTTTTTTCATTCAGCAATGTTTAAGGCCAGCTGGATGGTTTTCACTTCTGCAAACTAACTCAATTAATCTTCATCAGTTTCTGCAACTTATTGTGTGGGACTTCACATAGCAGCTTTCCACCTTTGACGTTTTCATACAATACGGCAGGACACATCAGTGAATAGGGTATATTATTTTTCATTTTCTGGTAGTTCATCATACAGTGGAGACTTTTCAACATGCATAGCATCCTCCTCTGGCGATATTCCAAAATATTTTCCTTCTGGCCAGTCCATGATTACTTCCAAAATTCCTGAGTGACTGGGGTTTCCTATTTGAGGGTCTGTGTGAAACTCCACGTAGCATCAGTTGCATGATGTGTAGACAGGACCCTCCCTTTAAACATCCAGCCCAGCACAGGCAACCAGGATGCCAGGAGGAGCTGTCCTTCAGCGCCAATCATTTCTGAAGCAGCAAGAATACCTTCATATGCTGCCAATATCTCTTTTTCCGTTGGAATATAGTGGGCCTCAGATTCTCTGTATCCCCAATTTCAACCCCCTAAGGGGTACTGGGTAACCTCCAGAACTCCCTTGGTGCTTTCTGCCAGAGGCTCCAGGTAGGACCATTCTCCCTGGCTGTGGTGTAGAGCACATTTTTCACATCTGGCCTGGTCCGGACCGATCCAGGGGCTGCTGTGTGAGCTACCTCTCTTTTAATTTGCTCAAAGACTCAGGGCCCTATTTAAGATCATTCTTCTACCGGGTCATGTGAAAGAGAGGGCTTACAATCAGACTGTAATTTGGGATTTACGTTCTCCAAAAGCCCACAACACTTAAGAAAACTTGTGTTTCTTTCTTGCTAGTTTGTGAAGACGCTGTTATTTTGTTGATCACACCTGTTGCAATCTGATGACATCCATCTTTCTATTCTATTCTATTCCCCAAAATTGAATCTCCTGTGCGGGTCCCTTGTCCTTACTGTGTTTGATGTCAAAACCAGCTTTCAGCAGGATTTGGATTATTTTCCTCCCTTTCTCAAAGACTTCTTCCGCTGTATTGCCCCACACAAGAATGTCATCAATGTATTGCAGGTGTTCTGGAGCTTGCCCCTGTTCCAGTGCAGTCTGGATCAGTCCATGGCAGATGGCAGGACTGTGCTCCCACCCCTGACGCGGTCGGTTCCAAGTGAACTGGACACCCCTCCAAGTAAAAGCAAACTGTGGCCTGCACTCTGCTGCCAAAGGAATGGAGAAAAATGCATTGGCAATATCAATCGTGGCATACCACTTGGCTGCCTTTGACTCTAGTTCATACTGAAGTTCTAGCATGTCCAGTACAGCAGCATTTAATGGTGGTGTGGCTTCCTTCGGGCCACAATAGTTTACTGTTAGTCTCCACTGTCCCTTAGACTTTCACACTGGCCGTATGGGACTGTTGAAGGGTAAGCAAGTCCTGCTGATCACTCACTCCTTGTATCTCCAGTAGATGGATCAGCTTACAAATGGAATCAGGGAGTCTTGGTTGATGTGATTTTGCTGCCAGTGCACTGTTGCAGTAGGAATCTGCACATGCTATTTCTTAACCTTCAGGTTTTCCCTGTCATCCACCTGGCTGGAGACAAAGACCTTCTAGTCCTGGTCATAATATTCGCTACTTGCTTCTTGTAGTAGGAATCAGAAGTCCCTTCATCAAGATGAGGAGTAAGATCAGTCCTTCTACTCCATCTGGGGAACTTCCAACTGGAGACTGGAGCAGAAATTTCCTGGAAACACCTCCTTTTGTGATTCTTTTTCCTTGCAACTCACTTACCTGTGCCTCTAGGGTTGGCGTAGATTTTTCGCCTCACTTACTCATGTCCTCTCTGTGGTCATGCAGGTAAGACCACAGGGTGGCACATGGTATGTATCCACTCTATCCTGTCTTTTGGGCAGACGAACACTTACTCCTAACAGCTGAGATACTACTCCATACAAGTGGGAAGTACGATTTATCCTCTGTGAGTTGCTGGACCAGTTTATCCACAGCCAAGATGAGGGAGGAAGAGAGATGTTCTTAGTACTGCTGGAGTTGCCCATCCAATTCCTCCACCATTTGCTACTCTCCATTCTTCCAGCTCATTACTGCCACTGAGTTGGTATACAAGGATGGTGCACTTTATGTAAACTTAAGTCACATGGATTGCGTGTACCTGACTTCATCTGGATCTTTGGGTACCTGCTTTTTGTTCAGGTCATCATAGATCACCTCCATCACACCTAATTCTGTCGTGAGGTGGGCTGATGCCAACCTCATGAAGTTTAACCATAACAAGTGCAAGGTCCTACACCTGGGTCAGAGCAACCCCAGGCACAGCTACAGGTTGGGCAGAGAAGAGATTCAGAGCAGCCCTGTGGAGAAGGACTTGGGGGTGTTGGTTGATGAGAAAATGAACATGAGCCGGCTTCAGTGTGCGCTTGCAGCCCAGAAAGCCAACCATATCCTGGGCTGCATCAAAAGGAGTGTGACCAGCAGGTCGAAGGAGGTGATCCTGCCCCTCTACTCTGCACTCGTGAGACCTCACCTGGAGTATTGTGTACAGTTCTGGTGTCCTCAACATAAAAAGGACATGGAACTGTTGGAACAAGTCCAGAGAAGGGCCACGAGGATGATCAGGGAACTGGAGCACCTCCCGTATGAAGACAGGCTGAGAAAGTTGGGGATGTTCAGGCTGGAGAAGAGAAGGCTGCGTGGAGACCTCCTAGCAGCCTTCCAGTATCTGAAGGGGGCCTATAGGGATGCTGGAGAGGGACTGTAGTGATAGGACAAGGGGTAACAGGTTAAAACTTAAACAGGGGAAGTTTAGATTGGATATAAAGAGGAAATTCTTTCCTGTTAGGGTGGTGAGGCACTGGAATGGGTTGCCCAGGGAAGTTGTGAATACTCCATCCCTGGCAGTGTTCAAGGCCAGGCTGGACTAGGCCTTGGGTGATATGGTTTAGTGTGAGGTGTCCCTGCCCGTGGCAGGGGGGTTGGAACTAGATGACCTTAAGGTCCTTTCCAACCCTAACTATTCTATGATTCTATGGTGGTCCACTTGCCTCGGTGAGATACATCTTCCTTAAAGGGATACCTTTCCTACAGGTCTGATGGAAGTTGCTTCCACAGGCTGAGGACTTGTGCCCCTTTTCCAGTCACTTTGACAATGTCTCCTTCCCTAGAAAGGGATACCAGGTTTTGGCTTCTTTACCCCCTAATCCCAGGCTACTGGCTCCATTATCCCGACGTCAGAACAACCATGTGACAATGTGCTCACCCGGAAGATGGCTGAAATCTTTTTGCGTATCTCACAGCTCACTCAAGGGTAGGGATCAAGGATGGCTACTGCCTCATTTATGAGTTCTGCTTCCTCCTCAGGGAGTGGCCACCTATCTTCCTTCTCATGGAAGAGGAGGAAGATAGGTGTTCCCATCATGGGAACACATGTTCCCATCATGGCCTTACTTTGGAGTAGCACAGCTTTTCCTTTTTCTGCATTTCCTCTCCTAACCCCATAATTTTTCTAATATTAAGTAACCACTCTTATGCATAGAATGAAAGTAAAATTAATGACTGATACATTTTGCCTGTAATGAAAAGACGATTAAGATTTTATAGATAAGCTTCCTTTCTGAATACTCTGACTCAAACACTTGTTATTTGCAATTTTAGCACATTTTGATGTAATGATTTGCAGTGTTAATTTTATGTAAGCAGTTTGGGCTGATCATTTGTTTATCCCTGTCGGTTGGTCACAAATGTATAGCATGTATTGAAGGCACATAAAACCAGATCTCCCTCTAGAGACACTTTTGTTTTGTTTCCTTTTTGAACTTTAAGCAAAATTATATGAAAACTCGGAGAAAACCTGACCTCTGTAAGAACAATTTCGCACCGGTGCTGGCAAGCCTGGAGACACATTTCCACAAACAACATCCATGATGGTCACAAACATTTTGTTTAACCTGGCTGCTGCTTTTTTTCCTTCTCCTCTATGTCTTTTGGAAAGGAAAGAAAATGTGTTTTAACTTTCGTGCTTTTCTGCTGAATCATAGAATAGTTAGGGTTGGAAAGGACCTTAATATCACCTAGTTCCAGCTCCTTGCCGTGGGCAGGGACATCTCACTAGACCATGTCAACCAAGGCTCTGTCTAACCTGGCCTTGAACACTGCCAGGGGTGGAACATTTGCCACTTCTTTGGGCAGCTTGTTTCAGTGCCTCACCACCCTCATAGTAAAGAACTACTTACATCTAACCCGAACTTCCCCTGTTTAATTTTGAACCCATTACCCCTTGTCCTATCACTAGAAAATGAATGCTAAAGTCGATTTAGAAACCTAAACCTTCAATACTGCTTGAAGTATGGAGCCCCAAAAGAGGTGGTGTATGGCACATTTGGAAAGGCATGCTGATTACAGCCACTGGCTTTGCTTGTTACAAAGTGCCCATCAACACAGGCACCTTAATTAGAATTCCTCTTCAATTGCTTGCTATAGATATTAAAGGATAATATTATTTTGAAATATGTGAATATTGTGTAATGCACTTAAGGAGATCTGAAAAAAATGTATTTATCCAGCCAACTTAAAAGTGAGATATTGATCCAGAAATGATAGTCAAAGATATCTCAAAGAAGAAGCTGCAGTGAGACTCCAAACCCCACACCAACAAAACAGTGGATCTGTGAGCTTTTGCTAAGCTGAAGTTCTTTTCTGGCAGAGATAGTAGAAAACTGTCTTCTCTGAATTTACTGCAATGATGGGAAGGTTTACATAGTGTCAGAAATGTTACTTCACTACCTTGGTGCTTTCACCTGGTAGAACTGGTAATTCTGAAATTCACATGTTTGTTTTGTTTTACTAATATTAGTGTAATAATTTGTACATAGTGGAAAAAGTAGGGTTACATTGTGTTTCTGTAAATCCAGGAAATTAAAGATGGTTAACGCGTCTCTCGCACTGTATCTGATGAATTCAGAGTTCATTTGCAGTCTTGAATAAAAGGGAGTGCATCTATATCAGTATTTTTAGTGGATGCCAGATCCCTAGCACTAGTTGCTTTGCTTGACAGATGTGTTCCTACTGCAGTAGGCCACATGCTAATGTAGACACCAATGGGTAGTTTGGGCTGCTTTGTTTATGTTAGCAAATCTTTCTCTGAGCAAGATGGATGAGAGAGAGTAGGACAGGTAAAGACAAGCAATGGGAACATTAAACAGTAACAGCACTTCCATTTTTTTTTTTCAGTATATTTTAAGTTTTATTTTGCGTTTAAAACTCCCTTTTTTATAGATAATGTGTAGATTTATTTTGTTTCATTCAGTGGTTTTGGGTTTTTTGTTTGTTTTAGTGAGGAAAAATCCTGCTTGACTGCCTCTTACTACAGTTGGAACTAATGACTATTCTTTTAGGTCTTTATGGAAGGGATGGAAGAGAAAAAGTTAGTTGAGATGGACTGCTGCTTTAAAAGTTTTTTCTAAAAAGACAAAATGTACCAGAAAAAAGTAGCAAAAAATAGAAAAAGCCATTCTTGTCTCAGGTGCTGGAAAGACGTAGGCAGAACACATGGTCTCATCAGCTGCTCTGCGATGTGGAAACCTGTAACAGGATTGGGATATTTGGAATATTACCGAGTTACCTCATTTGTCACAAGTTCACAGAAATGTTGCCTTGTGAAAAAGGTGGTCTTGCGTGTCAAAGCAAGGCTCTTAAAGAGGAGAGAATTAGGGAGCATTAGAAAACAGACATCTCCCAGGACTTGCCCAAGATTTAGCCAGAGGTGACGGACATAGTAGTAAATTCTGCATCCTCTTCTCTGCCTGGTGATGTTGAGACAACATTCAAAAAGTAGGAGTTTCCTCACTGTCCTAATGGGTCTGTGACTCCAAGAAATAATGAGGTACAATTTATTTCTTATTCTTTTTGATCCTTTATTGTTCTTCCTTTGTTCACCTGTCACAATTTTTATTCCCTTTGTCATAGGTATTAAATCTTATTTTCAGATTACATCTGCCATCCTGCTTCTCTTTAGTGCCTTAATTCAGTAACATTAGGATGTTGGAATGCATTATGAATGGATGCCAGAGTGCAATCTAAATAATACGTACCAGTAAAAGTGTGGTGCTGCTTATACTCTCTAGGTGTATCATAAAGTTCTAGTGGTCTGTCCTCTGAAACTGTGTTTTTAACTTCAAGGATGTGAATATTCCAGCTGATACCACCTGGTTTTATACATGTAACATAGGAAGCCAGGCTAGCCTTCTGGTCCAGAAAGATTTACCCTGAATCTGGAGGATTTCTGCATTATCTTTGATTCCATAAAAAACTGAAGAAAATATTCATAAGGAGGCATTTAACCCCTAAAGCTAGTTGGTACGAACACCTCTTTCTAAGGTTTGACCTGTAAACAGCTCTTCTGTCTGCCTCTGTCCCTGGGATAAGTTCACCCACCAGTATTTCCATTTGAACATGAAGCCTTCAACGTGTTCATGAGCCTCACCTTTTTTTCCACTTGTTCTTCCCTCCCCACCTCATTTTTCCCCTGTCCGACTGTGTTCTTCCTGTTCCTTTATTTGACATGATATAAAAAATAATGGTCTGTGGAAAGAAAGTTCTGGGCATTAAAGCCTCTTCTTAAAAAAAAACATGTACATAAATAAAAATAACAAAAACTGTCAAAAGAAGCTGCTAGTGTTAATGTATTTATTTTATCATCAGTGAAAAAGCTTGAATCAGCTCCAGGACTTCAGGACTACAATAGTCAGTAATTTCTAGATGAGTGAAACATCTATTTCTCTGTTAAAATATGGGACAATCTGAACCTTAAGTTGTCAGCTGCTTTCACAAGAGTTTGAGGGGAAAAAATACCACAACCAACCAGGAAAAAGATAGACCATCTACCTTCTGAACCATTTAACAGTCAATAATCCAAGTCACTTGCAGGAGTGGGGTTAAAGCATACCCCAACATGGGTGAGTACTGCAAATACTTATGGGTGATGCCAAAACAGCCTGGCTTAGAAACTTTGACTTAGTGTCTTTCCTGGAGGAAAGGAGATTAGTGGGGACATTTCCCAGGTAAGGACAGTGTGGCAGGGAAAGAGACTTGGCAGCAGGTACTGTGGTAGCTCTTGTCAGTTTGTGACTTCCCAGTGCCAGGGGTTGGGTTCCCCGGCATCCCTGGTGCAGCACAGCCCCGCTGCCCAGTGGTATCCAGCCAGTGCCTGATCTGTGAGAATGCCACAGGTGGTCGCCCACATCTGCTGGGCTGGGAGAACTGCTTGCATGACAGAAATCAGGAGCTGATCTGTGCGCTGCTGCTTTGGTTTGGAGACTGGCTGGGAGGAGAGGAGATGCTGCAGAGATGTGATTCATTCCTGATGACGAGTGGGAGCAACTCAGGCAGGCAAAAAAGCTGTGATTCAAGGAACCTCCTGAACAAAGAGAGGACAGGAAGAGAGCAACCAGCAAGAGTTTTTGGAGAATGAGTTAGTGTGTACCATTTAAAAACCGCTACCAACATCTCCACTTGAAATAACTTTTTTGGAGGCAATCACAGTTCTTTATAGCAAAATACCCAAATATTGTAATAAAAATGTGTTCCTTAGTGCATTAAGACCTTGTGTCCTGTGATTTCCTTTATTTGCAAGATAATGGATTGATTCAAACATCATAAAAAACCCTAAAAATTAAAAAAAAATATTAAAAACTATATTGAACTATGTTTCAAAATATGGTCTGAATTATATTTTCTCTGGTGCAGTCAATTCACCATTTGGAAGCCTGCATCACTAGAGGAAGAGCTGTATAGTGTGCTGACAGTTTTGTAGATCCTGGGTAGGATAAACCAGGCGGAGAAACAAAACCCAGAGCTGAAGATATTTTCAGCATCTTAAACGAAGCAACCAAAAAAACAAAACCAAAAATCTACTTGGGAAGAAAAAGAGGAAATGGGAAATTTTCCAATAATAATAGTAATAAAAGTTTAAACACATGTACTTGTTTATTCTCATCCCCCCTGCCTGCTACCATTTATCTGTGGCTTTTGTTTTAAAGCACTGAGTCTTTTTCAGTTTCATGAGCAGAGACAACACACTACTCAGAGTTTTATGGCTATTTCAGGGTTTGACGATCTTAAAGGTCTTTTCCAACCTAGTTGATTCTATGATTCTATGATTTGGCATGGACTGAAGAGTCGTGCTTATGAATTTCAGTGCAGCATCAAGCTGTCAGAAGGGCCTGCTCTCTAGGGCAGAGATTATTAGCCTTTCATTTGTGCTTTGCTGAGCCTGTTCTAGCTATTATCCCTGGGCAGACAAGGGCTCTATTCTGCAGGGACAAAGCCCCAGCGGACAGCTTGCTGACACTGCAGCACCACTCCGTGATTACCCTTGCGGTGCTGACAGAGTCCAAGGAGTGCTGATAAGAGTTGAGCCTGGACTTCATTTCCTGGGCTAAGGAGTATGATGGGGGTCAAAAGAGATTTGTATGGCATTTTCAGTGGCCATGTTTTCAGCCCTCACCTAACAATGCTATATGTCTTCTCCTTCAGTAATGTGAATTAATTTGTTGCTAACCAGGTTTTCATTTCAAGATGGCAAATATATTTTAGGACAGTAATTTAGAAGGTAGTTTCATAGAACTCATATGTGGTAATTAAGATGAATATTAGCATGTCCATGTATTATATTGCTTTATATTTGCCAAAATTTAATAGGCATTTCTTAAAGAACTGAATACATGTAAATTATTAATTTGCTCAATACTGGACAAAAATGTCCTGTGCTTTTCTTCAAGTTCTCTGAAGGCAATCATGATAGAAAGTACACATCATGAAAGAAAACTGAAAGTCAGATGAAACATTAATCATGTTAACTTGCAGGCAGTATGCTGCTATTCACTGGTATAGCTGTTAAAGAAGAAAATTCCCACATGTACTTCAACATGTAAATAGATTGCCCTGTTAATAAAAGGCAAGCAGATGAAGCAGGTGGTGTGTTTTCCTATGTCAAGTTATATGATGTGCAAATATGTTGGGAACTTGGAAGACTTCCTTTGCTTTCTCATATTTATGGCAACATGTTACTCTCAGCTAGTACAATCAGTGAAGCTGCTGTTTTCATGCTCTAAAAGTTTCTTCCATTTTTATAGGCTTCTGCTTTTAAAATACATATATAACTGATATAATACATTACACCTAGACTGAAAAGTCTGGAGAAAAGCCTGTTTGGAGAATTCATACAAAGAATGAATTGCAGGGAGGCCTGTGATTTACATAGTGGGCTGGGGTGAAAGTTTATAGGCGCTCTAAATAAACTGAGAAAATCCTGACTTAGGAGTCCAAGGTTTGTGTTCATGAAATGAAGGTTTGTATTCATGAAACAGTTTGTATGAAAATGATTCACTTTCATTTGAAAATACCTTTAAGCTGTAATTAAAAGTACAATATCAAATTCCACTAGGTGTGTGCTGCTGAGTATTACTTTGTAAGTTTAGAAAGACTTTCAGTGAGGCTTCTGAAGATGTTACTCCATGCTGAGAATTCACCTTCCTGTGACCATTTTGGAAGAAACCTTTTTTTTTAAAAAAAAAAGAAAGAGAAATATACTGATAATGGCAGTTAGAGCATTGGTTTCAGCATCTGTACTGTAAACGTAAACCTTGGTGACCCATTTGCAGAATCCTTATGAGGCCTTTTTTGCCTGTGTTCAATAATGCTTTCTATTTTAATCAGAACAGTTATGGTGGCAGACTCCACACACGGGCTTGGGATGTGGAGCTGTTTTGTCAAGGCATCCTGTTCTCACATTCCAAGCAGAGCCTCAGCACAAGCATTGCTAAAAACACATTAGGAAGCAGATTTGTGCATTCTCTGTGCAGGGCATGAAAGTGCTGGACAGAAGTTTCTTCAGAGCGAAGAGAAACAAAGTCTGTGACAAAGGTTCAAAAGGGAAAAAACGGCAGCAGCAGCCTGGTGTGAATGCTGCTTGGTGGCTGTTTTCATGGCAAAGTCCTGACTGCCGTGGCAAGGATGCAGTGAGTTCCTGTCCTACCCCAGGAATAGCCTAGGAAATGTGCTGGGAGCTCACTGCCTGGGCTATTCCTGGCGTAGCACGGTAATTCATGGAAAAGACTCAATGAGAGTCTGTCAAAATCTCTGATTAGACAAGTAGTCTAGCTGTGGGGAGCCATAATTTCTGCTGCACAGGACGTTCCCAATCTGCTGTGCTAATAAAGGCTTGGGGGTCTGTAGTGGGTAGATCTTGGCTGGATGTCAGGTGCCCACCATGCTATTCTGTCACTCCTCTCCTCAGCAGGACAGAGGGGAGAAAATAAGATGGAAAAATCCTTTTGTGTCAAGTTAAAGGCAGTTTAATAAAGCAAAAACAAAGGCCACCCACAGAAGCAAAGGAAAACTAAAGGTTTTTTCTCTACTTCCGATCAGCAAGCCATGTCCAGCCACTTACCAGGAAGCAGGACTTCAGTAAGTGGTAGTTACTCCAGAAGATATGCATAAATAACAAATGCCTCCTTCTCCCTTACATTTATTGCTGAGCAGATGACATATGGTATAGAATATCCCTTTGCACAGTTGGGATCAGCTACCCTAGCTGTGTCCCCTCCTAAGATCTTGCTCAACCACAGCTGACTGGTGAGGGGGAGATACTGGAGAGACAGCTTTGATGCTGGGCAAGCACTGCTCAGCAGTAAACAAACCACTGGTGTGTTACCAACACCTTTCTAGCTACTACTGCAAAGCACAGCACTGTGAGGGCTGCTATGAGGAAAATTATCTCCATCTCAGTCAGGCCTAATACAGTGTCTTCACACTGGAGTTAGTAGGTGTAGGTTGGGTAGAACACCAGCATAGGCAACCATCTGTGCAGATACAGTAATCACACGACAGTGTTCAGTGGTGCATGTTTCTGACAATCCATGTACAAACTGTTCAGGGCAGCATGCTTCTTAGCTGAAACAAACGGTGTTTGAAGGAAAGCTGAAGGGTTAAATATCTACATTTCCACTTGCTTCTCCTTTGACAGCTGCATTGCAGTCTTTGAATACTATTCTAAATACACCCACAGAGCTACAGATGTTGTTGAGACGTCGTATCTGAGCATTGCATGGCTATAATAATTTTTTGCTGTAGACTCAAAAAAAAATTCTTAAAGAGTGGGACACTTAAAAAGTGTATGTATAAGAGGGGAGACAAGGACTTTGCGTCTTTTTTTTTCTTTTTCTTAAAATTTAAGATAACTTTTTACATTTCTAAGAGATAGATCTTGTTCCCATACACCCCATTGCTCTTCTTTATATTAATTTCATTGATTCTCACACAAGTCTCCTAAACCTGGGCTCTATTCCATTGGCTTCATTGATGGCTTGTACCATTTGCAAAGTCAGAATCCAAACTCAGCCTTCCTGCTCCCTGTGGTCCCTTTTGGGTTCCACTGTGTTACCTCTGACTGTGGGAGGTGAAATATATCAGTTGCTTGCTCACCCTGGACGGGTTGCCTTACGGAACCCTGTACCTGACAGTGTACCCAGGAGAAAATATTGTGGCTTGAGCAAATCTCCAGCTTCAGGAATGAGCTTAGCTGTCCTCAGTGTTTCACAAAGAGCAAAACTGGTTCTGCCTTTAAATTCTTTCCTTTGTTAGCTTATTTTACAGCTTCCCAGAAATATACAATTCTGCTGAAGTTTATAGAAATAAGTCTACTTATGCTTTTGTATTTTCTCCATGGAATATGATGCCTGTTTTCAGAGAGAGCAGGGGTCTCACAGGGCAATCCAATCCTGAAGCAAAAAACAACTACTGTTGCCAACATCACTTCAATCAGAAAAGGGCGAGTACAGTTCTTGAGGGAAGTCAGTGAAGTCATTTTGTCATTTGGAAAGCACAGAAACTAATGAGTCACTTCTTTCAAACAGAGGCTTTGCCAAAAGGAAACTACTAGGAGAGCTAACTGGTATTTGTAATTTTGTACACCTCATTTAAAGTAATCTTTATCTTGATTTTGAAAAGGTTATGAAGGAGAGAATTATGCTGGTTGAAAGGAAAGTTTTGTTTGTTTCTTTTGCATTACCCAAAGTGATCCCTCAGGGATCGGTGTTGGGACCGGTCTTGTTCAACATCTGTGTCGCTGACATGGACAGTGGGATTGAGTGCGCCCTCAGCAAGTTTGCCGATGACACCAAGCTGTGTGATTCAGTTGATACGCTGGAGGGAAGGAATGCCATCCAGAGGGACCTTGACACGCTTGTGAGGTGGGCTGATGCCAACCTCATGAAGTTTAACCATAACAAGTGCAAGGTCCTACACCTGGGTCAGAGCAACCCCAGGCACAGCTACAGGTTGGGCAGAGAAGAGATTCAGAGCAGCCCTGTGGAGAAGGACTTGGGGGTATTGGTTGATGAGAAAATGAACATGAGCCGGCTTCAGTGTGCACTCACAGCCCAGAAAGCCAGCCGTATCCTGGGCTGCATCAAAAGGAGTGTGACCAGCAGGTCGAAGGAGGTGATCCTGCCCCTCTACTCTGCTCTCATAAGACCTCACCTGGAGTATTATTTGCAGTTCTGGTGTCCTCAACATAAAAAGGACATGGAACTGTTGGAACAAGTCCAGAGGAGGGCCACGAGGATGATCAGGGGACTGGAGCACCTCCTGTATGAAGATAGGCTGAGAAAGTTGGGGCTGTTCAGGCTGGAGAAGAGAAGGCTGAGTGGAGACCTCATAGCAGCCTTCCAGTATCTGAAGGGGGCCTATAGGGATGCTGGAGAGGGACTCTTCATTAGGGACTGTAGTGATAGGACAAGGGGTAACGGGTTAAAACTTAAACAGGGGAAGTTTAGGTTAAATATAAGGAAGAAGTTCTTTCCTGTTAGGGTGGTGAGGCACTGGAATGGGTTGCCCAGAGAAGTTGTGAATGCTCTATCCCTGGTGGTGTTCAAGACCACATTGGACAGAGCCTTGGGTGACATGGTTTAGTGTGAGGTGTCCCTGCCCATGTCAGGGGGGTTGGAACTAAATGATCTTAAGGTCCTTTCCAACCCTAACTATTCTATGATTCTATGATATCATTCAAATTTCATAGGCAGTCTTTGCCTCTCTGGAAGAGTACTGCAAGCACCTATATTCAAATGTATCAATAATGTTTACTGGAGAAATCTTTGTACTTCTTAGAAAAGTCTTGTTTTTTACTATATTATTTTTGTAATTTACTTTTAAGTAAGAAAAAAGCAGTGTCTAGAAAGTCAGAAAAGTCTAATTCTTGGTTTTCTTCTGTGAACAGCATTACCTCTTCTTGTTACCCAGCTGTTTTTTTTAGTTTTTTTCTTTTTATAGTTCATATGCACAGGCTTTGTTTTCTTTCTCTTGTTTCCACCATGAATTAATCTTTGTTTTCCAATCACTTGATTTGTGATTGAGAATTGCTTCAAATTTAACACTGTTAGTGTAAGTTGTCCCTTTCTAATACAAAATCAGAAATAAGGAATCAGATGGATTAGCAATTCTCTCTCTTAAAATGGAATAAGGAATATTAAGAAGATTGGCTTGATTTTATTTTGTCCCTTTTCCTTCTCAACAAAGTGACTCACAGTCTTACCTGATAGAATTCTTTCTTCCGTCTACAGTATTACTCTTAATGTTTAAGGATTACCGACTAACCCAAAACCTAGCAGAATAAATGAATTGAAAAAGATCTTTTCAGTATCATGTCTTTTGCTGAAAATATCCAAAGGTATTTTTAGCTGATAAACTGTAGGTTTGCTTAAAGTAGGCATTGCATCAGTATGGAGTAATTCTCTGATGTATTTCTGAAGTCTGCAGGATTCTGAAAATACTTCTAGTACACCTTGTCTAAGACTACATTGTAGTCAGCTCCAGGCAAGGAACAGGTAATAATACTTGTATGGAATCTGGAGCAGCCCAAAAGTGAAATTAACTCCCAGGTCCAAAGATTTGTGCCAAGTTTCTGGCTATTGTATTGTAATAGTGGAGGTATGTTCTCTTCAGTCATTCATCTATTCCTTGAACAGTTCTTCATAAGCTATTGAAAGCCACTTCTGAAAGATAATCCTGTAGCCTGTATAATTCACAATGAAAGGCTTCCTGTCCTAAGCTGTATATCTTTGTGGTTCTGGATAGCTCTTCTACCTGACAAAACCTGCGGAATATGCCCTTTTTGTGGATATTTTTCTTTCCCATTGCCTGTTTTCTGGTAGATCAACAGCACCACTAACTGCGTTACTAGCATTATTTAATGAAAGAAATAAGCACTTCAATCTTTCTATTAGGTAGTTTTCAAAACAGATGCAGAAATCAAGTGTTATGGAAGAACGTTAACTTTTGACTTCTTGTTTACTTTTTTCTGAGATGCTCTAAAAATTAAAATTCAGAAGCAAGAAAGTATACTTTGTGACTGATTAATTTCTTGATTCTCTTAGAGCGTGATGCATGGATTGCTCATCAGTTTTATAGGGTAATGTATCATGCTACTTATAAATATCTCATTAGCTTCTCTATGCAAACATGTATCAGAAATACAACAGTTGAATGCATGCAGGATTTATATTTCCCTGGGGAAAAGTAAAACTTCTGACTTAATACAGCAAAACTGGGCCCAGTTTGTTGGCATACCAAGCATTACCTGGCTTACTGAGAACCTCTTCTAGGTTCAAGGCAGCAGTAAATGCATCCTACTCAGTGTGTTAGGCAAGTATTCCGCTTGGTCATGGACAAATCAGTGTTTTTTCATTTTTTATGAGAATTTTTCCCTTTGCTCTCTTTTACTATGTAAGACTTGTAGGGCTTGTGGACACAAGCAAGAACCGTGAAAATTACTTTGACATTCTTTTCTTTTCAACTTTTTGCTACTGCTACTTTTCATCCCACACATTCAGGACATGTATTAAAACAAACAAACAATCCCAGAGATACAGTGAGTTAGAAGATGTGAGACTTTAGCAAAGGATCCTGGAAAAAAACTTTTTTTGAAGAACCAATAATTTCACAGAGATATTATTGATTGTTTTCATAGAACTACCATCTCAGTAATAATCAGAAAATACTAAGTATTAGGAATTTACAGGAAAAGAACAGAAAATAAAACTAAGAACAAGCTCAGTGTTTGTAAGTCTGTGGTTCACCTGTATTTTGAACACCATGCCATTCTTATCCCCTCATATGACAGAAATTGAAAAGATTCAAGAAAAAGCCATGAGAGCAGCCAAGGCAGGGAACAGCTTCCATACAGGCCATGACTTGATGGGCTGGCCATGAGTATTGGGTTTACATGGCAAAGTTTTCTTAGCAGGCTGGGCTGCAAGGGTAGCATCTGTGAGAACATGCCCCACATCAAACAGACTCAGTTACACCTGGCTCCAAGACAGACCTGCCTCTGGCTGAAGCTGACCCAATCAAGGATGGTGGTATAATACATTATACTACCACTCTGGGATAATGCACTTAAGAAAGTGTAAAAACTACTGTACAATTCCAGCTGGTAAAGATGAGTGAGAATATGTGACAGAAACAGCTTTGCAGACACCAAGGTCAGCGCAGAAGGAGGAGAGGGGGTGCTGCAGGTCCAAGACCAGCACCCCTGCAACTCATGGTACAGTCCATGGTGAGGCAGGCTGTACCCCTGCAGTCTGTGGAGGTCCATGGTGGAGCAGATAGTCACCTGCCGCCTGGGGAGGACTCCACAGTAGAGCAATGGGATGCCCGAAGAAGGCTGTGATTGTGTGGGAAGCCTGCACAGGAGTAGGCTCCTGGCTCCTGTGGCCCATGGAGGGAGGAGCCCACACTGGAGCAGGTTTGCTGCAGGACTTG
Source organism: Pezoporus wallicus (assembly GCF_028554395.1). Lineage (NCBI taxonomy): Eukaryota > Metazoa > Chordata > Aves > Psittaciformes > Psittacidae > Pezoporus > Pezoporus wallicus. The sequence goes on along the minus strand of NW_026636887.1, from coordinate 2,311,130 downwards.
TGAACTCATAGGGGACCACACTGGAGCAGTCTGTTCTTGAAGAGCTGCACCCTGTGGAAGGGACCCCATGCTGGAGCAGGAAAAGAGTGTGAGGAAGAAGGAGCAGCAGAGACAATGCATGTGATTGCAAGCCCTGTTCACCATCCCCCTGTGCTTCTCGTGAGGAAGGAGGTAGGGAAGTCTGTAGTGAAGTTGAGCCTGGGAAGAAAGGAAAGGTGGGGAAAAAGCATTTTTATATTTGTTCTTATTTCTCATTATCTTACTGTGTTTAATTGGCAATAAATTAAATTAATTTCCCCAAGTTGAGTCTGTTTTGCCCAGGATGGTGAGTTATGAGTGGTGTCCATGTTGTTATTTTGACTCATGAGCTTTTGGTTTTGGTTTTTTATTTTCTTCTCCTGTCCTGTTAATGAAAGGGGAATGACAGAGCAGTTTGGTGGGCACCTGGTGTCCAGCCAAGGTTAGCCCACTCCACCATGAAAAACAGAGGACATGACGATGGGTCACATAGAGGAGTCAGGGATATAGTAACTCAAAAATGATGAATGCCATGGCAAAAGGAGATAGTGTTTGCTGTCTATTCCAATACAAGAACTAAGGACATCAAATTAATCTATGAGAAGCCCATTACAAAACAAAAGAGACAGTTATTCATGCAATAAGAATCAGAACCAAGGAGCTTACCAGTAGGTAGTGCTGTGAATAATAGAAGTTTATATGATATCAAGGAAAGAATAGACAATTACTTGGAAGAAGTATCTGTTGGGGATTAGTAAACACGGAAACCACGTCAGGCTCTGGAAATCAGCTGAGTGGAAAACAACTAAAAATTAGGAAAGATCTCAGGGGAAACATCGTAAGTGTTCAGGTTAAGGTTGTGGATGGAGTTTTGAGTAACCTAATCTAGTAGGTGTCCCTGCTCACTGCAGAGGGGTTGGAACTAGATGATCTTTGAAGGTCCCTTCCAAACCAAACCATCCTATGAGTCTTATGATCTGTGATTCTGTGGTTCTGTATGGTTGTCCCTGGTTTTAGTCTCCTCAAGCAGATGGCTGTAGCCGTTGACGGAAACAGAATACTAGATCATATGAACTCTTCAAATTAGCCAGGAACGCGGAAATATAAGAATGTAATTAATTACAGATAGCAAGAGTTAGACAAGATGGAGCTCGCTAAGATTTGAGAGGTGTGAAAAACTCCAGTGTGCATATTTCGGGGGGAAGAAAGGGGACAAATGTTCCCCTGGGAAAATGCATCAGCTCTGACATCATCTTTGTCCATACTAGCAGACATCTGGGTAGGAATGATGAGCAACATAATTACTTTGAAAACACTGCTCTGAAAAGACTTAAACACTGAGAAAAAGGTTCTTTCAACATATAGAGAACAAGAACAAAGTACCACACAAAATAAAATTATCTCTTTCCTAGGTTATTTCTTGCAAATTTTCTTCAAAGATCTGGTGCAGATATAGGTAAATATGCACCAATGAAAGGAGCAAGCAGTTTAGAGGCAGACGCTTCAATACATGAAAGGAAAGACATTAAAATTGCCTAAAAGACTGTGAGTAACCTGTTTTCAAGCAGGGTTTCTTGGTTATTATACTATTTTTATTTTGTGGTTTTGAGTGATAACAGATTTTGGCTTGGCAAAATAGTTCATCCGAATGAAAAAAAACTTCATTGAAATAAAAAGAAATATATATTTTTTAAACCAGTTATAGTTGATTTCCTATTTAATTAAAAATCCAAAATTAGTGTCTAAAGGAATGTGCTGTGAGGGAAGTGGAGGAGAATTCCTACACCACAGTCTATTATTTCAAGTTTAGACAAATTAGTCCTCTTCTTACTAATGAAGATAAAACAGTACTGAAAATTTAAGCGTACTTGCATCAAACTCTTATTTTTCCTTATCTACAATCATAGAATCATTTAGGTTAGAAAAGACCCTTAAGATCATCACGTCCAACAATAAACCTATCACTGCCAAGTCCACCACCAAACTATGTCCCCAGACACCAAATCTTTTAAATTCCTCTAAGGATGGTGACTCAACCACTTCCCTGGGCAGCCTTTTCCAATGTTTGATGACCCTTTTGGTGAAGAAATTTTTCCTCATATCCTATATAAACCTCCCCTGGCACAACTTGAGGACATTTCCTTTCATCCTATCTCTTGTAACCTGAGAAAAGAGATCGACACGCACCTCACTACAACTTCCTTTCAGGTAGTTGTAGAGAGTGAAGATCTTCTCTAAGTCTCCTTGTCTCCAGACTAAACAACCCCAGTTCCCTCAGCTTCTGCTCATTGGGACTTGTTTTCCAGGCCCTTCACCAGTTTCATTGTTCTCCTTTGGACATGCAAATCTACTTCTCATCTAACCAATTTGGAAAAATTCAACTAGCATTTACCATTTTAAGCTATTTTGACAGCTTGCAGGGAGAGGTTACTCATCACTTCTGGTAACTATTAATTTCATCCTTGATTTCTCTTAGAACTGCTTGCTGAATGCCAGAGGGCTTTTTCAGTTTATTACCAGTCACTTTCAAGTAACTATAAGATACAATACAGAAGTCAGAGGTCTCCTTTACTGAGTCCTCCAAAAATAAGGACTTCAGCACAGGAATCTGCCCAGGTTTTTTTTATGGTGAACAGTAACACAAAGAATTTTTTTTTTATTCTTTGCAATCTTGTCCTCTCTCAGGTTTTTCTTGTGTACTTTGATCAACAGTTGGACTTACAGACTTTGCCAAGCTTCATGATCTTGTTGTGTTTGAAGACAGATTTTGTATTTAGTTTTAATTCCTTTTGCCAATTCCTCTTCAAACCCTATTTTGGACCCTCCTATTTATATTTTTACATTTAATCTGCCAGAGTACGTGATACTTTCTTTTTCCTTAGGTTTAACACAGCTTCAGCCTTCTGAGGGCTACCTTCTTGCTTCTAATAACCTTCACTACCTGCTGTTCAGTCCTCATGACTTCTCCACCCTTTCCAAAAATACTTTTAAAAAAATCTGTGGCATGCATTCATCAATGCTGCTCTTTCAATAATCTCTATGCTGTCTGCAAGGTTTTAATTCCCTTAGTTCTCATTTTAAACAAGTTTTTTCACCTTTGTATGACTGTCCCTTGAAATGCACCAAAATTTCAGTGTATATTTTTGACTTTTGATGCTCCTGTAGGGATACAGAGTTTTTCTAGATTCTCATGTGCAGTTTTGAGCCAAGCCATGTGTGATAGCTGCAACAAAGTTGAAGGAGGCATCCCACTTTGTGGACTGCCTTCATGGCTGCTTTAAGATGTGCTTATCATTGGCCTCATAAAAATGTGATCTCTGTGTCACATACCAGTGAGAATCTTCATAAGGATAATTGAAGGCTCCGACTACTCTCGTGTTTCCTGACCTTTCTGACCCTAATCTCTCATGGGGTAACAGTCAGTGCTGCCATCCTATTTGGGTGGTCAGTAATGTCTTATATTCTTCCTATTAAGGCCTTGAATTTTGGTTCCTAAGGATACTGAGGCACTCGGTCAGGGAGGTAGTTTCTTAGCTTTGATTCTTTGATCAAATTGGGCTTCTTTGGTCCATTGAGGATGAGTGTAGGTCTGACAACACAAGGAAGGAAAGGAGCAGCCAAACAGTTCAGGGAAAGGGCACTTGCTCCAGGGATTCATTCAGATTTTCTCCATGGTCAGAGGAGCAAGGAGGGGCTCTTCTAAAGAAGAATTAATTCTACCTTCTTTGGAATAAGACTATCCAGTTTCTTAAACTTAGATTGGCTGCTTCTATTTTTCCAATTACCAAATAGACATTTGAGATCTTATTGATGGAAGATTTAAGTGCCTAAAGTGTGTCTTCAGATAAATATAAGCCTGTGATACACACTGATTGATTTATCCTCCTTCCTTCTGCTGAAATCAGTCCAATTAAATCTTTTAAATGTTGAGGTCAGAGCTCCTTAACTTTTAGGGCTCATGAGGGGAGGGCAGCAGAAATAGGATACGTCAGGTTTATGCTTGGTCCAAGGACCTATTTTTATATTAAACTGTCAATGGGTAAGTTAAGTCCTTGGAATAGAGACTGCCTGCCAATAGAGTAACTTTACTCGTCAACTCTCTCAGTCTTGGGCCAGTTTTGCTTAAACATGGAAGCACAGTTCCAGGTGCCTGAAGGATTTTGAAGTCCAGATTTTGAGCATTAAAATTTTTACCCTTTCCAGGAAGAATGGATCACTTCTTTATAAAGAGTGATGGATACACAAGAATGGGGGAAAAACAAAAGGATGAGAGCTGTATTTTTATGCCTGATACATATAAAGAGCCTAGTCCTCCTGAAGTAGCTCAGAAGAGATAAGTTATTCATTTAAGAGGTATAAACCAGTTATTAATTCAGCAATAGAAATAACTGATTTTGCCTAAAATATAAAGTTTAATTATTAACATTATTAATCTGAGTTTATTTCTATGAGGCAGCAAGCTTTGTGTGCTGTTCCATTTGTAAAGGTATAGACACTAAGTCAGCTCTGGTTTGAAGGTGAGGAAAGCTATGGCAGCCCATGACAGCTGGTGAACTGCCTATAAGTACATAGAATATGGTTTCAGCAGATACTATGATTTGCCAAACTTAAAATCAGCTTTCTTAGACATTGAAAGATAAAAATGCAAAATCTTGATGAATGCCTCAAATGATTAATGTCTTTAAACTTTTTGGTAAATTTCAACTTTAGTAAACATTTGAAGGAGTTGCAGTATTACTGCCTGAATTCTTTTATGCTAGGCTAGAAGCAGCTCCTTGTAGGCTTCCTAAGCACTAAGTGTGCTGCTCTGTTCTGGATCTTTTTATGACCATACTCAGAGAAAATATTTAAGAGGTGGCAATTTGCAGATTTGAAGTCAGTTTTCAGTGTATATGACCCTGTGGGCTACATTTCGTAAACAACATTATAGGAATTTTAATGATTACCTTATATAGTAGAAACTTCTATAGTACTTTTACTTAGCAAAATATCAACGTTCCACTGATATGTGTGTTCCTGTTTAACAACCCAGTGAAGCTGCTTAAACTGACAACTCCCACAACAGCCAGGATTATTCCTTGTCTGCAATCTCATGTATTTAAGCATTTATATTCCTTTGATCCATTTCATATCATGTAGATCCTACTGTAGTGTCTAAGCAGCTTCCTGAGGTGCAGAAAGAAATGTAACTAGCACCCATTGTATCTATTCTTGTATCTATTCCCTATGGGAAAAATGAGAATAGTGGAAACGCTTTATGAACTACGTCAAAGCTTAAAAAACTTTTTCATGTAGATGGCCTTTGGTTATTCAGGAAACACATTCCAAACATTTAGCCCTGACAAAATGATGTCTCTAGTGCAGTTGAGCTTCACCCTCACTATAGAAAATTTCAGCATGTCAGAAAAACAGTGCTGTTAGTAACACTGCTAATGTTGGCCTTTCGGTTAACCTTGATCGAAACAATGACATACTTGAAGATAATAACTGGGATCCTGGGCAAGAATAAATACTGTACATAGAGACTGTTTAGAAATCAGAGGACAGATTTGCTACCCAAACAGCAGACAATGTTGTTTGAAAATTAGGCTGTGTTACCTTGCTCGGCTCTGAACACTTCATGAGATGATAATATGATTACTGCCTATTGGCAGGAAATGTAGGACTTCATATCAGGGTAGTAAAGCAATCCAGCTGACAGACTGATGTCACTCTTTGTGAATGCTTCTAGCAAAAAGATTATTTCAGGCTAACTTCTAGGTCTATGCTGGTAAAATACCAGCTCTAATGCCATGCTCAGGCTAAATAGAAGTACTGAGCAGTTAAGAAACAAGATCTGCCTTTTTCCAGCTAAAAGAGGTGTTTTTTCTTTTCTTGTATTGGAATCTCACAGCATCCCAGCCATTAAAACTAACATAAGAATTAGTCTGACACCATCCTCCAGTTCATCCAAATAAATAAATAATTAAATATAATGCCCCCCATATATCCAAAGAGTAATATCTCCATGCCAAATTTTGCTGCTAATAGTTGTGTACCTATTATTTTTAACTCTGTGGGAGTTTTTTTTCTACAGCCATGGATGGAATTTGCCCCCTCATAGCGATTGTGTCATCAGTCTTTGTAATCTAGGTCAAGAGAAGAAATTAAATGATGACATTGTGCTGCTTGCTGTGGCATCCCCCAGGAGTTTGTGTGGTCCCTACTGATTGCCTTGAATCATTAATCAAAGGGTAACTGCACTGCACAGCCCACAATTTGTTCTCAGCAGGCACATGCATTGATGATGCTGCACCAAGAAAAAAAGACTTAATTGCATTGACAGTACCGTTTTTTCACAGTTTAGAGTGTTTATCAAAATTGTGCTTGTAGCATCTAAAAATACTGTAATTAATGCAGCATTTGGCCTCTTTGCACACTGTTTTCTTTTTAGTTTCTTCTGTTAAAGAAGACAGCTGTTTGCTAGGAAAACAAATTCATCTCTTTTCCTTCTCTCTCTCGCCTCCTGTTTTGTATTTGAGTGCATCAGTAGGAGTCTTACAGTTTGTTGTAAATGTTCATTCACAGTTTCTGCAGATTCCTACATTCATATTCACAAAGGCAGAATATTTCAAGATGTCCTTCATATCAAGTTACTGTTACCTCACATCAGACATGAGGAATACAAAATACAGATTTCAGGGGCTTTGCTTCCCAGGGCAAAGCAAAGATCCTTAAGGGAACAAAAAAACCCCATGGTCCTCAATGAAAGTGTGACAAATTGGGTCAAACATTTCTTAATTCTTAAACTGTTTTCTTTCATTGCTGATCTAAATGTGGCTTGTGGGTATTATCACGTAAAGTATACTACAAAATAAGGAAAGTAGATCTTCTTTGATCGGATAAAGTATCTGCAAAAGAAGGTAAGGATGAGTCAGCTTGTAACAGCACTAGGCAGTTAGGGGTCGGCTCCTGGACAGGCCAGGGTTGTGCTTTTTTTTTCCCTATTAAATATACAGACAGCTAGAACTTTCCCTATTAAATATACAGGCTGTTAGAACAGGAAAGGACACACAAGTGTGCCACATGGTTTAGGTCACCATCATGGGCTGTTGCTCCTGTGCTAGGCAGCCGGTGTGCATGTGGGGATCTGCAAGCCCATTAGAAACCCATCCTGCTTAGTGGTAAGCAGGCTAGGAGTAAAGGAGTAGTGTATGCTCTCCTGTGCAGAAAGCAGCAGGAACAAAGGGAATTTGTAATGGAATGAAATCTAACTTAGGCTAAAGAAAATACTGGGGAAAAAAACAACTGTTTGAGCATCAAGAGAAAGAGACTTAACAGCTGTTTTCTTCACACCTCTACAGAAAAATAGTATTATTGTGACTTCTTTTTGTCATCCACCTGCTACCTCTAACTATTCTAAAGTGTTTTTATTACTTCGAATATCCACATAAGGTTTTAAAATGTTCCAGCTCCTATACATTGCCTTGTAAATCTTGTATTACAGTAAAAAGGGATGTGTATGTAGCAGAGCATTGCAAGACTGCAATTTCACTGAAATGACTATTATTACCTTATAGACTGCCAGGGTAAGGCTCAAGTGGTGCTGTATATGAAATCCTAAGATTAAATAATGGATTTTGCCATAACATCACACTAGACTTTATACTTCTACTGCAGATGTAGGACTCAAAGCTCTTCTAAAACAAGAGCCTGCTGAAAACCCTCATTGTCTGGTACAAAAGCCTGTACTGTGTACACACGTGAAGCTCAAGTTTTCAGTATCTTGAGTTCATCGAAAGCTTTCTGCTTTGTGAATGAAAACATTTAGAGCCAAGCTGCTGTTACACTGCTAGTTTGCAGTACATGTGAGAAAGGCATCCACAAGAGTTAAAAAATGGTGACCGTTGAGCAGCACTGGAGCTGAAATCAAGTAATTCATGATAGTTGAGAAAATTAATGAAAATCAAATATTTTAAATAATGAAGGTTTTAATCAAGATGCTTGTAATGTAAATCTTAGCAGACATTCACTACACTTAAACCATTCTTTCTTCTCCAGCATGTTGAAGTGATATTTTGTATAATATTCCATATTAATTTGAGTTTAATGTCTTTTGAAAAAAAGATGCTACTTCTTTTTCCGTTACAAACTCTGGTCTTGGAAGTGTTGCTTTACAGATTAAAATAAACTTAATGCAAATAGTATTTGAGTCTTAAAACCACTGAAGAAGTAAGATGTCCCTAAAATTGTGCTGGCATCTCTTTTCATTCATTACCAAGACAACATTAAACTGTAGTGGTCATGTCCCTGCTATTAAAATTTCATCAGGACTTCCACTCAAAAGTGGTGAAAAAACACAGACCAAACATTCTGTACCTGATCCTCCCTCAGCTGTTAAAATTGACAGTGGTGTTTGCATTGCAAGATTTTTTATTTTGCATAATGTGGATAAAAATGGGTGCAGCTTATTAATTTTCTTTTGTCTCTGTTTTGGAAAACTACAGAAGTAAAGGTAACTGAAAACCATCCTTAGCTTTCACAAATCGTGGCACTGTAAGGTGCTGGATGAATAGGAAAGACCCTTGCATTTGTGTTGAGCTACTCTTTCAATTAATGACTGTAAGCTGCTGCTGAGGCTTTTTAAGCCTTTCAGAAAGGCTGTCATTATGAATAAGAATACTGATATATGAAAGCCCTCTTACTTGCTGATGCTGGAAGTGCCAAGAGTGTCTTCCCTCTCCCCCAGCTATGCCCAGCTTCATTCACTTCCTAGCAAGGAATCCCTTGTCCTTCAATTTAGCAGAGAAAAAAAAAAAAAGCAGAAAAGGAAACGTCATTAAAGCTTAATCTAAATATATATGTGGGTTTTTAAATATGAGAAGTAGCAACTTTTCAGCCAGCTGTTTGTCAGCCTCCTGTTTCACTGGGTCGGCATCAACATTGAACAGTTTGTTCAATGCAGAATCATGTTTACATAGGCAGGCTCAGCTATTTTTCTTTTTAATGCCCCTCTGTGATCCAGTAATTCACAGAGCCCTTGAGAAAAATTGTCAACTTTAATGAAAATACAGAAGTAAACCAGCAATTTAAGTACAGCCTTCACTCTAATATTACTACTAGCCTGTTTTGTTTAATCAGGCTTTTGCCCTGTGCTGTTTTTAAAGCACTTAGTAGTGTCAAATGCTAAAATACATGTACTATTACTGATTCTTAAGCTGTACAGTTATACTAATATTACAATCCTTAAAATATTCTTGTCTATCTTTACCACCGAGATGAAGTTTAGGCTGTAACTCCACAGGAATTGGTTCTAGGGAAGCAGAAAGCAGGGTAGTCTGCAAGAGGTTCCTATCAAGCAAGTTCAGATAACTTCAGTGTCAACTGCTTTAAAAAAATCCAACCTGTTATTTTCAATAACCGAAGGCTGCACAATGTGTCTGCTGGTAACATCTAGTGATGAAAAGTGATCTAAGGCTGTTCTCAGTTATACTGAATAAAATCCACAGAATGGATTTACTTTACAATATATGTGCTTTGGGAAAGGGAGTTTTAAACAATTCACTATATAAAAGCTTTGTCTGTTCCTGCTCTTGAACACAGAAGGGTAATTTTGAATGATATTTCAGCTGTCAGTAGATTTCAGATGTTGTTAAGGTTTTTATTCCTCATTTAAATCACAGACTAATCTACTTTAGCAGTCACATAAGTTATGGGCAGCACTGAATGCTCTATCTCTTGTTCCTTACTAGCCTAACACATAATTTTGTGTATATTAACTTTCTTAGTTATCAAAATGTAAAGTTTTTGAACAAAGCCAACAGAAATTTACTGCAACACCTATGGCATTTTATTTTTTCTTCATTCATGGATTAACTTGTCACATACTCAGGCGATGCATGCTAGCAGACTGAAAGACCACTGTGAAACTCTTCAGGAATTCATGGGAAGTAAAATTGTTTCTCTTGAAATATAGAAACAAACTTATGCCAGCACTCCTTTCTAGGGGAAAGTTAAAAACACAGACACATTAACAAACCCGGAAAATAAAGAGGAGAAATAAATATTTCTAGGTCCATGACTGAAAACTGCTTTGGTCCTTGAACTTCAAACCTGCAGTTTGGCAGGTTAATAGCGCCAGGTGCTGTTTGTGGAGTGACAATGTTTACTGCCTTGAAATCCAGACTGCCCGTCCTTCCATCACTCATTGATACACTGGTAAATTATATAAACCAGGCCATCAAAACAAGTGCTCCATAATCCACTGGGCTAATAATACTGGGTTACAATCATTCCTCAGGTATATCACTTGGACGTTCATACGGTTCTGTGGCTTTGGATCTTTATTGGTATATTAATACTTCCACACTCTAATTTATCTTGGGCAAACATGTACAAACTTCTCTTGCTGCTCACCCCTACAGTGTTTCAAGTATTTCTGGGGCTTCCCTGTGGTAAACAAGGTGACTATGGGGCTGTTTCTGTATTACTCTCACACAAACAATTGTTAGCTAGATCCAGAATGAGACCATTTCCTAATCGGAGACCATTGCCTAAAATGCCATTTTTCCTCCTGTCTTGCTGAATACAATACCACCACCCCTCCCTGCAGACTTGCTGGCATGCTGTGTCCCTCAGGCACCCAGTGTGTTTCAAGACCTCAGCAGCAGCATCAAACTCTATTAACAAGCTAAGGCCACCCATTACATTTACAGCTAACCTGATAGGACTGGTACTATAGGTCTCCCTTGGCTAAACATACCTTAATCTACTGTGTCTCAAAGGGTTGAGTGAATGCACCTGCCCAGTATTAAAGTCTGACTGCTCCTCAGCTATTGGAATTGAAACTGTTTCTTTCATATAGCTACAGATCACCTGTACTAGTTTCAACACTTGACTCTTGGGATTTTGTCTTTCATTTCTAACATACAGTTCTGCCAACTGAACCATGAAGGTGATAAGTGGTTTCTTACTCCATTTAGCTGTATCTTCCCTCCTCTTTTCCCAAGTTTTATTGTTCTATTTCAAATGCCATCTTCATGACTCAGTTGGCATTCCTGGAAAAAAAAAAACAAAATAAAATACCCCTCTGTGCCATTCTACAGGCAAGTCCCATACCCATACCCATAAGGGTCTGTCTTGTCTTTACATTCCAGAGGTCTGGCTTGTTTGCCTTCCAGTCCTGTATTAGCAGGCACTGTAACTGCTTGTATTTCTTTTACCATTGTATTATTATTTATTTGCCTTCTCCTTTTTTATTAGATTCCTTAGGCCCTCCTCCTTCCTCGATAGTCTTCCCAGCCCTGCCAGCTTGCCCTTCCAAATCCAGCTGATAACATTAGCAGGGGTCAGAGGACCCATAATCACGTGCAGTGGATGAGTGAATCCTCTAGAACTATAGTTTTGAATATTTACACACCATAGCTAGGCTCCACCTCCCTCCAGCAGCAGCTTTAACAGTATTGGACTCTGGATCTATTTGGGTTTTATTCTTCCAATGAAGCTCTACAGATGCCAATTCCAGCTGCTTTAACGCATCTCAGCACTAGCTGTAACCATTGTTCATTACCAACAATGGTTTTTCTGCGGGTTGTACATGGCCCAGTTGGTGGCTACGTGGGCTGGTAAAGCCAGGTGATTTTGATCAGCATTGGTCAACTGAGGGTGATTTGCTTTCAAAAGAAATAGTCCAAGGTAAACTGGGATCATCTCAGATGTCTCTGTGCATCAGAGGTCCACTTTGCTAGCTGTCTTCTGGTTTGTATGGAAGCTGCTGTATCCATTTTACCTAGTCATGTCTATTTAAGTTTTTCGGTTATCTTCCTGTAAGAGTTGTGCTCCTCCCCTTCCTGTCTCCTTTCCTTTGTTTTCTCCATTGCCACTGTAACAGCTGCCTTGGCCTGAGCCAGCTCATGGTTTTCTTGTTTTCGCTTCCCATTGGTTTATATCTGAAACTTCTTCCCACTCTCACCATTCTCTCCTAGCAGCAGCTATTTTCAGCCCTTCTCAGCAAAGGTACATTCCATGGCCTTGTACTCCCCTGCGTGATCCCCACAGCATTTGTTTCCTCCCCTAATGCCTTGCTCTTATCTTCACATGCTCTCGTGAGCTGCCCAACATTCCTCTGGCCCAGGCCTTTGTCCTGTTAACTCCTCTTTTCCCATAAACAATCCACTCTTCCTAAGACCCTCAAAAACTCATACAACTTTACTTAAAAGAACTTTAAAAGCTTCAGATGGTGAGGGGTCAGGATCTCATTGTCCTGCCCATTCTTCTACCGCAGAAGCCATGGTAGTTTCTCTCTTTCAAAAACCATGACCATATTCACTGGTGGAGTTGAAAACTTCTTTGCCATCCTGCTTTGGCATACACGGGTTATGACCTTTTTACCAACTTGATATTTGAGTGTTCTTGTTTGCTGTATGTGATAATGATATAATTTCTATTTATGCTCCTCTCATGCTGTCTCATTCTTGCTCCTATAACCTTGGCTATTGAGCTGCCTGGATTCTCCACCAACCTGTTACAGGAAAAATGTTGGGTTTTGATGCTTGCAGGACCCACCTGGTGCAGAGTGGATGAAAGAGAACAGGGTTGATTTTTTACTTCTTTACCAGATAATTGCTTGCATTTCTGTTGTGCTAGGCTTTCTTTTTTTTTTTTTTGGATCAGTTACATGTGTTTCAATATGCAAAAAGTCTCAAGGAGGAGAAGATTAAGGGATAATCAGTCCTCCACTGGAATCTCACATGGTAAGTGGACTTTTCTTTCTAGTGCTCATTGTGGTGTCCATGTACCATTTAACTTTCATGTTGTTCTTATTATAGTGCGGTTTCGCTGGAAAACACTCTTTGTGTAGCCTGAATGCATTTGGGGTTTCGCACAATTCACGTTGCAGATAGTCGTGTGTACACAACTACATTATGCATCAGTGAAATGTTGCTTGGTGAGGTGGCCTTAGTTTTGCAGCAGCTTTGCAGCCTACTGATATTGCAAAACACTTAGTTCCACTAAGCTGCGGTCCTGAAAGTCCACAGCAGCTGCATTCTGCAGTAGAAATAATCAAGGCCAGTAGGAATAACCAGGATTTTCTGTGCTGGATATTGTCTAATTGTAGCAAAAATGACATGGAACTGAAGCAGTTTGTAGACTCTGTATCATGAGAATTACAATTGCGTTCCTTATATAAAGCTTTCAGGGATGAACAACTCTGTTAAGTCACGAAAATTATCAGGGAGTTACAGCAATTCCTTCTTTAGCAGGGAAAAGCTTGAGATGGAAGCTACAACAAGGGAAAAGTCTCCAAAGTAATAAGAAAAAAAAAAAAATTGATCTACCTTGAGTTTTGCAGTGAGTTTTTATTTAGTGAATCTGGAGGGGGGCTGTCCATTGATTATTAGTCCTACATTAGTCTTGTAACTGGCAGGGTTGGTTGTGAGTTCTGGCCACACAAAATTAAATTTCATTGTGTTTTTTATCTTGTCTGTGTTCAGTTTCCCATTCAGTTACATCAAGATTGAGAAAACCTGTGGAATTAGTGAACTGTATATAATTTTCCATGCATAGAAGCAGTGTCAGTTTCTAGTACCTGACATCACAAGTGTCTTTGGCTTACTCTTAGCAAATATTCTTTGCAGTCTGCTGTTTTTTTGAATGTTCCTAAGAGATCTAAAAGAGTTATGGCAGGGTTTCCTGCTCTTTTGTCAGAACTGCCAATTTTTCAAGAAACGTGCTGGATTTGCTGCATTTCTTTCGTACTTTACGCATGCTTTGGTCAGCTAAACTGGTTTTGACAAATGTGCATTTCTGCAAGTCTTAGGCTATTCCATGTCTTCGTCTTGCCTGCAACTGAAATACTGGTTATAACTTATCAAATGTTATTCTTTGCAGCTTTGGTCTGTAGGAGTCTTACTGGCATTTGTGGAAGAAACTGTAATACCTGTCTCAGCTTACCAGAATTTTCTGATTTATGGTGGCCAAAGTCTATCAGTTAACCCCAATTGATGTAGGATTTTCAAAAGAATAGGGAAGTTGGCACAAATCTGATCACCTTCACCAGCTATAGAGTTAGAATAAAAAAGATTTTGTAAATTATTTAATTTGCCTGACTGCTCCCATATTCCTTCTACATTTTAAGGTCTTCAGTTTCATAGTCATGCTTTTACCATTTTATAACCCTAATAAACTTAGCTGTATGGGTGGTATAAACCCCTCTTTTTAGAGTATCATTCCTGTTCTCCATGGTCAGAACAGGAGTTCTTTCTCTTTCATTATGAGGTCATCACAGCTCTGCATCTTTTAACATAATTTTTCCTTTGACTTTGATTTCAAGTCGAATTTCCCCTAAAAATATTAATGTATATTTTCTTTGTTTAAACTCTGATATTTGCTTTTACAACATTCCAGTTAAAACTTGTTTTCATCAGTATGCTTTAGAAATGAGAATTTTTACTTGCAGTGTAGTGAAATAAGTGTAGGGACTCTTCATTAGGGACTGTAGTGATAGGACAAGGGGTAATGGGTTAAAACTTAAACAGGGGAAGTTTAGATTGGCTATAAGGAGGAAATTCTTTCCTGTGAGGGTGGTGAGGCACTGGAATGGGTTGCCCAGGGAGGTTGTGAATGCTCCATCCCTGGCAGTGTTCAAGACCAGGTTGGAAGAGGCCTTGGGTGATATGGTTTAGTGTGAGGTGTCCCTGACCATGGCAGGGGCGTTGGAACTTGATGATCTTGAGGTCCTTTCCAACCCTAACTATTCTATGATTCTAAAATATGTACTTCACTTGTATCTAGACATTTACTTATTCTAGTAAATTCAGTTAAAAAAAAAAAAAAAAGAAGCATATGGGAACAAGAAAACAAAATCTTAGTCTTTGCAAGGGACTTTCTGAGTTGCTGCTGGCAATGAGGGCAGCAGCCTCCTGGCTGGACAGGGGACTGAGCTGGCCTCCGTGCTTTAGCTTTCCCAGCAAGCCTGAGCCTGTAGCAGCTTACAGCAAACCTGCATGGAGTGTTGGATTGGGTTGGGTATTCTGTTTCTTTAATGTAATGCAGCTCTCCCCCAGGGGGGGCTGCAGCTGTGTCCACCTCTGCATCTCAGCAGTCAGGCTCTTGCAGAATATGCATATAGTTGCTTTGCAAGGCAATGCCTTATCTCCCTAAATTTCTACTACATGTCCCAGCTTTGGTAATGAAAGTAACTTTTTCCACTGTCTTTTGGACTTGGGAAACATTTTTACACCTTTTTCTTAATGCATGGTGATCGCAATGAAGATATCATTTTGTAGTTATTTTCAAAGATATCTTGTATTTTCTCCTGGTTTTAGACAGGAAGAATTCTACAATGAGATTTGATAGAAAATCCGATTCATTGCTGTGTTACTCTGCCTAAAGCCACTCTTAACTCTGTCCACCAAAACTGGATTGAACTGTTTCCTGACAAAATTGCTGGAATTAAGGTCATGTGAAACTAGGGTAGTGCCGTGATACATCAGACTTATTCCATTTTTAACTGTTTTCTTGAGTTGCTGTTCATATTTGTATTGTTTCTAGAGGAGCACTTAGTAACTACTCCCATTATGAATGCTATCTTTGTAGGTTTTCTGGATGCCTACACACGCCTTCGAAGAGCCATCTGGTAAATTGTGCCATGGCTTGTTATTTACATAGCATTTACCTATGGCTCCCTAAGCTTCAGTAATACAATTGAGACCAACAGTTCCTACTGAGTAACACACTGAAACTAAGTTGTATAGCATGCTGTATCCAACTGTTACAGAAAAGGAACTGATATCAACCTGTAAGGAAATTCCACTAGAAAATAGAAAAGTTAATTTTTACTGTGGCTTTGTACAATTCTTTCTTTTATTTTTTTCTTTTAAATAGCACAGTCAATCACAGCAGTTGCTGTGAGCAGTATCTTCCTTCAACTTTGGACTTTTTACCTTAATCCTTACCCGCTTTCTGGTTTAGGTACTTTGTCTTTAGGGATTTTTTTTTTTTTAACTGTCAAGTTACAGGAATATAAGAGCTGGGAACAGAGTCATATTGACAATTTCCCCAACATAACATACAAAGGATTAAAGCAAAGCTGTTAATTTTCTCTGCTTCCATTGATGCAATTTGGAATCATTATGACACTGGCAAAGGATACTCTTTAACCGCATTGTTCTGTTGCTATTTATAAATGGGATCTTGTTTAAATTTAGAACACAAAACCTTCCTGGGTGAGAAACTGCCACCTTGTGTATCTGCATGCAGTGCAGTGCAAGGGATCTTATCTGATCACTGTCAATATCACGGCTGCAATTCAGATAGCAATAATGAGAATAGCACAGAGTTGCCCACAGGGCTCAATTCTGTAACCTTGTCACATCTGAAACTATGCCCTCATCAGTATGTGGAGCTTTACAGACACCACGTGTTTAAATTGATGCATTTATCAGGAATCATGGGGCATCTGATGTTCAAACTGTGATGTACATTGGAGTTACGGGAGGTCCAAGCACTCAAGTTGCTTCCTAGCTGAATCCCAGCAGCACCCTGGGGTGCACAGAGGAGACCTACCTTCTTCTTTCTTATTGTCTTCTCCTGCCAATACTCTCTTTCTCCCACCGGGAAGCAGGCTGGGTATCTGGACAAGGGGAGGTGGGAGTGCGGGGAGCACTGGGTGCTCCCTGAGCTGGCACTACAGCTCAGGTGTAACTAGTAGGAACTGCCTTTTGTCACCTTGTGTTTGCACGGTTTCCAGTGCTGGAAACATTGGCTAAAAAGTCAGAACTTCTGCTTTGCTGCAAATGTACAGAGAGGAAATATTTTAAGTAGGACTATTTCTAGTCCAAATTATATATTTTGGATATTGATAC
Organism: Pezoporus wallicus; assembly: GCF_028554395.1. Classification (NCBI taxonomy): domain Eukaryota; kingdom Metazoa; phylum Chordata; class Aves; order Psittaciformes; family Psittacidae; genus Pezoporus; species Pezoporus wallicus. The sequence goes on along the minus strand of NW_026636887.1, from coordinate 2,294,268 downwards.
AATTAGTCCCTCAAAGGTCTAAGATATGTAAGGCTTAGAGTCCTGAATCCAGCTCTGCTTTTACTGTTCCAAATCCTTAAAATTTTTTACAAGTAGCAGTCTTCATCCATGTAGAGCAGGTAAACCTATTGCATTGACAGTGAATTTTCAAGGATGTAGTAAAAAAAATCAAAAAAATGTCTTCCATATTTTATTTTTTTTTCTTTTTATATAGCAACTATAGACAGAATCTTTGGTGCATCAAAGTATTTGCCACTTTTATCTAAACTGAGATAAGGAGGAATGAATTTATGAAGATTTATGGAAGATCTTTGTCTTTCCTGTAATTTCAGCATGTCAATAACACTTAGTACTGTCAGGTTCAAAGCACCTTGCATTTGCAAATGCTGCTTAACCAAAATTGGATAAGATGGTGATTGTCCCCAGTTAAGAAATGGGGGATCAGGAAATAATGAAGTGATCCAGACATTTTGAGCCATAATTGAAAGGTGGTTTCTACAAGGTCTAAAGTTAAGTATCATATATGAAGTAATTGGTATTTAAAGCAGTTTTGTGAAAAGAGTACAGTCACAAAAAATCACAATAGTTTGATCACTTCAGATTAACAAATTGCTGCCTGCCAACTAAGCAGCACCAACTTACCAGGTAAAAGTTACAAAGATGATTTTTATTACAGATAGTGTAAGTTTTATTAAAATTATTCTTGGGACATTCAACAAAATTGCTGCATTTATATGCAACTTTCCTTGATGTTATGTGTACTTGAACTATTAAGCCACCACAAGTTGCCTGTGCATAAATCTACAATATCAGTTGGTCCTTTTCCTTTAAAAAAATTCTTGCTCTATATGAGATTTCAAACTGCATTTGAAACACACTTAAGCCAGTGCAGAGAAACATAAGTTCAAAGTCAGAAAATCAATATCTGTATGAACAAACAGAATAGCTGGTGAAATCTTGCACTGCAGGGATCAGTTATAAAATTCATATGAGTTCTGCAGAGCCAGGACTTTCCCTCAAACTTTAGAAATTATGGGCACAATAAATGTAACTTCATCGTTACCAAATATATTCTAAGTTATCTACTTCGCTGCCTGATCATTTATACAACTGTTAGCTTATTCATTGGTGCATGATAATAAATTGTGAAGACTTTAAAAGACTTTAAAACTTTTTAGCTTTGGAACAAGAAGAACATTTCCTTTTTTTTTTCACTCTCCCTTACAGTATCACACCACAGTTTCACAACTTCACCAGTGTAGGGTTTCAGGCTGTTGAAATAAATCTCTGGCACTGGTGGCTGCAGAAGATCTTCAGACACTGCTTGCTTTGAACTGCTTTTCTTTTGAAAGGCCTAGCCATAGCTGAAATGTCATGCCATAAAGGTATAAACTGGCTTAGCTGCAGGATCTGCCCACACCCATTAAGTTTTATGATGTGTGCCCTTTTTAAGTATGTAGTTGATTATGAAGTCTCTCTTTTCAAGCATAGATGAAGAGATGACAATACATGATGAGATGTGATTTTTAGCACAACTTGATTCAGGGTGCAACAGTGTCTCCTGGAACTGCAATCTGCTCAGATATCAATAATTGGAAACAGGACTTTGTCATTCCATGAAAATTCAGTTGGGGAATGAAAATGTCCTCCTATGCTTGCCTAGTCTTCCCTGGGGTCTTCCCCCATCCTGCCCATGGTCCAGCCCTGGTCCATCTATCTCTCCCCCAGTGATGTTGTAGCAGTGCTACAGGACTCCTAATAAGAGTAAGAGCTTTAATTTTAGGCTTTTGGTCAAGTTCTTGGCATGTTCTTTAGCTTGGGTGACAGTATATTGCATACAGTCTTTAATCCACTACTGAAATACCTACAGCATTGCCAGCTTTCCATAAATTGATAAGAATTTGGCTCTGAGCTTGTGTTCCTTCACTGTTCTCTTTTGAAGTGGCAGTAGATTAATACACACAAATGTGAATTTGCAAAAGCACTTTTGTGCTGTCACCAACAGGTTGCCTGTACCTGCCTCAGAGACTGACCACATCTGTGCCATTGGGAGAGAAACATCAGGTCCAGGAAAAAGGCCAAGGGCTAAAAATAGAACACACGTGCTGAGAGAGTGATGTGACATTTGAAAAGCAGTGTGCTTAGCCTGGTGGGTTATGTTGGATAAGACCTAGATTTCCTGATCGGTCAAATATGCATTGGGCACTGCCTTAGCACCTCCAAGTGGACATTTACGTTGTACAGATATGGAAGGGCTCTATATCCAATGGGCCTTGTTCTGCCATTTCAAGTTAATGCATTTGATGACAAAGTTACTTGTAGACAGAGAAAACAGACCATCCCCTTCTATCTTCAGCATGCCTCCATGTCTAAGCAGCAAAACCAGTTCTGGCTGTTGGCTTCCTTCAGTTTTTTGTTTCTACTCTTAAGACATTTGATCCTCAGAGTATATTAGTTTGAGACTTGGAGATTACAGCCAATATTCAGTCCTAGTTTCTAAGTGTGTAATGTCAAGCACTGCTGTGGGATTTGAGCCATAAAAAAAACCAAATCAACCCATACCTGTGAAACTGTAAAACCACTGAAAGGGTAGGGCAGGGGGGAACAGATTTTACAGAAGGTGGAAAAATGGCCACACAGGGACTGAGATTATATGGACAGCACATCTAGGAAGGTAGGGAAAGAAAAAAGCTAGGGCAGCTGTAATCAGTGGGAGGAAAAGTAACTCACTGGCCATTATCAAAGCCCATAAAAGAAGGAGGAATGGTGGGCAACTAGATTTGTTGAAATGGAGGTTAGTCATAGACCCAGAATAGAATAGGGAACCCAGGGGTACGGTGAAACTGAGAGGAAAAAGCATGTGCAAAACTGAAATGCAGTAAACAGTAATGAGCTTTGTCTTGCAGTGGTGAAACAGTAGCAGGGCAGAATAGTAGCATAGTTTGGGAGTGAAACAAAAGTTCTAGAAAATGGAAAGGAAGCTCATTCTTTTACAGTAAAGATACTAAACCTTCATGTTCAGAGATGGGGTGTAGGGAAAAGTGCTGGGTTTCCCTATGAGCAAATGGGCTCCAGATGGACACCAGTGTAAGCCAAGCTTGCATGTCCACTGCTGATCTAGCTGTTCAGTCAGGCTGCAGTGCACCTGACTGAATTCCAGTTTAAGTGAAACAGCACCTCAAAAGATCAAACTCTTACTGAGAACCATCCCTTCCATATCGCCCCAGTAGTGGGATTATCCCACTCATCTGAACTTTAAACGATAGCACTGTGGATTTATAAAGTGTGATGAGCCTGCTTAGTACATCTGTTCCAAAGTCAGTTAGTGAACCTTGCCTTGTGGTGATGGGAAGAGGGCAGGCACCCCTGGAAGGCAATTCATCCGATTTATCCCATACCTACTTTGGGAAGGATGAACTTTCCTTGAGAAGTGTTCTAAGTTTCGAAAACAATCCTGAAGTGCTGACATTGATGGGGGATGTGATTCAGGTATAAACTCAGACGTAAAAAAAAAAAAAAAAAAAGCCAACTTGGCAAGCCTGTCTTCCTCTTTAATCTTAGCTCAGGATTTTATTAGTCAAAGATTTAGGTCCCCTAATTTCTCTGCTTTTACTATAACATTCATGTTTGATGTTTCTCTGCACTTCCATTCAATTAAAAATGTGCCTATAACCACAAAAAGAAGAAATAGTAACAGAGCAAGGTCTGTATTTTCAGATGCTGAGATGAAAACTTGAATTACCTTAAAATAGTCAGGCATTCTCTTGCATATTCATCTGTAATTTTTCCACAGACTCGTAACTTGTCAATCTCTACTCAGAATACATCCCGCCTTGAATGGTTTGCCTAGGTACTCTGCTGAAGGGGAGGGTTTTTTTCCTCTTTCCTCTTGAGCATCCACTCTGAAAACTGAATGAATGACATTAGCAGCCTTTTCTCCTTTACTTAAATATTGACTTATTACTTGAATTTCAAGCTTGGTCTGAGAAATTGGCCCTACTCCTGCAAAAGATGCATGTGTACCCTCTAAATTTGATGATATGAATAGCTCCACTGAGATCTGGGAGTGTATTACAGCATAAAAATTAAAGAGCTATGAATCTTTGTAAGATGAGGCTATTGTAAGGAAAAATTTACTAGATGCTTATAGTGGATCAAAAGTAGACAGAATTTAGCATGTTAAATTTGTAAGAGCTGTCTGAGCAGCTGTATTGCTGCTCTTACATTAAGGAACTTAATTTGTTTGAATTGATCAACCATCATATTCTATCATTTGACTAATGTAAATAATTTGGAATTTTGTTCTACTTCCTTTTAAGAAATTCATTTGACAGTAATTCAGATTATAAGAAATGAAGGTGAATGGAGAGTTCTCTTTTAAAAAAATAGTAGTTTATTATGCTTCAAGTTGCTTTGCTCCAGTTATCACACAGATGAAATGCATTTCTGTGTGTGCAAAATTATTTTTTATAAAGCTTGAGGAATCTTCTTGCTTACCCATGCATCACTGTTTCTATTCCTGATTTGATTTTATTTCTGTTTGGGTCTTGGAAGGAAACTCTGAGACTACCAACCTTTTTAACAAGATTGCTGTCAGGTTAAATTTATATTTGAAAAGTTTGTTGGGAGTTTCTTGGATATTTTTTTTTCTTTTTATGCTCATAAAGGAGTGCTAGCTCTACTGGATGTCAAAAGCATTATTTGTAAAAGCTGTTAAAACGCTCAGCCACGTGTAGTACTTGAAGTGCTTGCTGTGTCCCAGAGTTTCACTTCTGAAAACATGCTATAATACAAACTGAAAGGCTTATTTTTTTCACTGGGGTATACTACCTTTGGAGATTTTCTTCAGTCTGTATACAATTAATTACAAGAATTTTAATTCATCTTTTCTTAGCTTAACACTTTGGGGCTTTTAAGCATTTCAGCTCCCCTGAAAACATTCATGGACAGGTAACAACCTAGAAAGACATCCTCTGTGACTTTGAAATGCTTTGTCTATGAATGTCTGTCAGCATCTCTTCCCAGGCAGAGAGTGGATAGGTGCAGGTAGCACAACAGAGAAAAGAAAACTCTCTGGAAAAGCTTTACTACCTGGCATTCCTGTCCAGGGTTGTTACCGCAGGGATAACCACTGGCTGGTTTTGCTTCAACAACTGCTGGTGCAGATGTTTATCATACATCTATGTTACCTTTAAACAAGCAGCATGCCTTCTGGTTTCACAGTATGTTTAAACACAGAATGTTTTTATGCCATCAGTTTGCTAGAGTAATTTTTTCTGTTATTCTTTTTCTCCTTCTGCTTGGTTTACAATAGGCTTTTATTTTCTTGATCTGGTTGGGAGAAAAATTCCAGGCTCTTCAGAGGTGGTACACTCACAGAGAACAGATTCTTCATTTGAATTGTTAGCATTGACAACAACAACAAAATGTGGGTGGTTGTTGAATCTTTGCTGTTGAAGACTTTTTACTTGGAAATTCTTGTCAACAGAAATCAGCTGAGAAATATGAAGCCACACAGTCACTAAAATGTTGGCATTTTTATTTGTATCCCTAGTGCAGTGCAGGTGCATACTTCATGTTGTAGAGAAGCGTAATCATGTGTCTCATATCATGAAGGGTCACCTGTCTGTTTTTACACATAAAGATAACTCTGGGCCAAAGTCTGCATTTATGGTAGCATATTTAGAGACATGATTTATCTTTAGTGTTAATTTAGAAAGCCTGTCATTGGTCAACAAGTTGTTGCCTTAGATAAGCAAGAGAACAATCTATTTTCCCTGTGGAAGCAGCATGTGCTAAGAAGTTGTAACTGCTTTTTCCTCCTAGGCATTTTAAAACTCATTAGATGGCCTTTTTACTCAGTAGGAGGAGTCTTTCCTCAGGCTTTAATGAGGAGATCCCACACCGAGGTCTAACTGACTCCCATCTGGCCTTTCAGCATCTCATTTCAGCTTTTACTTTCTCAATAACATGAGTCATCAATGCCTTGGATAATATCTTGGAACTTGAAGTAAAATGGTAATTGTCACTCAATAGTTTTGTTCAATTTCAGTATCTCTTTTGTGACACCTGGAGCCCTGGAGGAAGATGCAAGCCTATGAGGCTGGGGCTGGCAGTCTACTGCAGCTGTAATTACCAGTAAGGATGCCCGTGTTCCCCTTTCCAGTTAGTCATCCTTGGAGACATGTCTTTTTTAGGGAAAAGGAGGGGTTGAGCAGGTAGTGGGGGCCTATAAATATTCTTGAACGTATGGAGTACTGAAGAATTGGAGTTCTTCAGTGATTTGTCAAAACACACCAAATGAAGAGAGTGCTACGATCATACATTTTTGCTGTAGCAGTGACTTACTTGGAAACGAAGCTGGGTAGCTTTAGATAGAATCAAGTCTACCTGCCTCTTATATTATTCAATATACATTAAATTAAGAAAAGGTGATTTTAACCAATTGTAACCAATGAAATACACAAACAACTTTTATAAAGATACAGTAGCTTCTTTGATACTCTTGCATGGATTTTGAGATTACTTCCTTCCCTCCCAGGTATGGTGAGTTATATTAAACTTCTTTATGAAGAGGGGATGCTGCAGCATTAAGCACAGATAATTCCCCCTTCTCTGGCATCCTGCAGGATAGTTCATTCCATTGTTCAGCCAAATCTGAGGGATAAAAATGCTTGTTCCTCCTCCCTGTGCATACTGATCGTTTCTCAACAAAACACTCCTTAAAATTCCCTCTATTCAAGCACTTTTCTAAACCCAGCATCATTCATGAAAGAGCTGGAGGTCTCACTTGTGATAAGGCAAATTACACCACCTGTTCCCACATTCTGTTGACTGCATGGTGGTCTGGTATCCAAGGACTGCAGTTTCAGGTCCTTTAACGATCTGTCCTAAATACAAGGTTATTGGTAAGATTCTGGAAAACTGCTGCTGCTGAAGTAGTACTTGGCTACAGGAATATTTTGGCTCAAAGATTTGTTAGTGGAAACAAAGGGCATGCAAGAACACCACTGTACTTACATTGAGCCTAATAACTGTCACCACCAAAATGTGTGCAACAAACTGTGGGCTTTTTTAAAATTATTCTAGTTTTGAAAAAAAAATCCTAAAAGTAATTCTAAAAGAAAAAAAATCTTTAGAAATATATATAAAAGCGGATCTTTATAGATTAACAGTGAGTATTGTTTGACTGTTACGCTAATGAGACAATATAAAGAGTAAGGGAAAAAATGTTAATATTAAGTAATGTTAATGAAACTGCAGAATTTTGATAATTCTTTTTCTTGCCAAAAATTTCACTGGGTTTGGTACTCAACTTTTTTCCCTGCTACTATTTTGTGGACTTTGTTATTTGATATTGTTGGGATATAGAAGAAAAGCAGTGTCTGATTTGGTCTTCTGATAGGGCTTGTTGCTGCTAATTCAGTTGTTATGCAGCAAGTGGTGATTCTAGACTCCTTTTATTGATTTGATATTGCCTGACATTCAGGCTTTGAAAAGAATTGTTAGAAGAACAGTGTTTTATTTGTAATGAAAACTATCTGGTCCTGGAAACAGAGGTTTATGGGGTTTACAGTCTTCTCAGTGTTTTACCATCAAGTCTGTTAAATGGTCATAATTCCTTCACAAAGTCTGAAAACAGCTGATGTAGAATTGGTTTAGATCTCTGTTTTCATTTCATGTCTGTGCTCTTGTCTGTGTGTTTGTTTGTTTTAGTAGACTTATTGAACCATTTCTTTCTTAGTGAGAAAGGAGCATATTTGTATTATTGCCGCAGATAGCTTGCTATCAAAATGATCTAGCACTTTTGCAGAATTGGCACGGGGTGAGAGTTTGGGATTGAAACTGTTATTTGCTGACATGTACAGTTTATACCAGAATTGCACTTTTCAGGGTTTCGGGGTTATTTTTGTGTATGTGTACTTAGTTTCAAGTAACATGACATGTTAAATCTGTAGTGTGTGTCTGCTGGCAGCTAGTGTAAAAATTCAGACCAGAGGCACTGCCCTTGTCTCAGGCAGCCTGTCAATGGAGTTCAGCAATCTCACAGGACTAGCACCAGCAACCTGTTTTCAGGGACTCTTGTAATTTGTCACAGTTCAATAAATCTCTGTGTGAGAAGAAAAATCTGTGCTGTAAATCTATCCATGTAATCAGCTAAATCTTGCAGTTAGGGCAAAGTAAGGCACTAGGCTTTGCTGTGTGCCTATATATATGCAGGGTCAGTTGGGTCTTCCTACTCTCTTTTGCAGTGGGTGTGTTTTGGTTTCTGCCCCACAGCCTCTTGGTTCCTATCATCCAGCTGGATGCATATAAAGACTGCAGATCCTGTAAACAAGGCAATTAATTCAAGCTGATATTTCTGTGAATGTTAATAGTAAAGTTGGCAAGAATTCTAGCTGGGAAAAAAATTAAACGTATAAAGTGAAACTCTTTCAGGTAAAGATCTAGGTGAAATTGATATTAGTGCTTTCCACATGCAGATAATATGAATTCTTTAGCCTGCTGCCTTCTGTAATGCTATTGAAAATACTTTAAGAAAATTAGTTATTGTGAAGTATAATACTGCTTGAGTTTATCTATTTTTAATGAGCTAATATTTTGCCCTGTGAGAGCTGTGCCTACAGTGAACATGCCTTAAAGGAGTATATTAAAAAGGCTGAATTCTAAGAATTAATATTATTCATATGACTGAATTTACTGTTCTGGTAGTAAATAATGAACATGTCTGAAGGTAACTTAGAAGAATTGGTAAACTGTGTAATCTTCAGACACAACAAAGCCTTATACTTACAATACCCAATGGAAGTGTAATCTTCTTCCCACTAAGATCTCACTGTCATTGTGCCTGAAAGGTTGCTTTCTCTAGAGAGAGCATTTAGGCATAAAGCTTTCCCGTTGCCAGGGGATAGTGTGTCTCCCCAAAACCAGAGGTTTGTGTTTCAGAGGGATGTTATTAATGCTTTCAATACCTAACTCTGTGTCTCTTGAAAATGGATTAAAAAGGCGATGACAGCCTTCTCTAAGACAGAGAAGGCATTCCCCTTTTTCTTGTTCTGCTGTTGGGCTGGACCCGTAAGTGAAAGAAGCTAGTTAGCTCTTGAGTGGAGTGAAAAGCAAGCAAAGCAAACTGCCTGAAACAAATCCATCATTTAGAACTCAGCTTTCCTAAGGAAAATTGAGGAAGGTCTGTAAGGAATTAAAAAAAAAATAAATCATATCAGAGTATCAAAAAACGCAATGAAAGGTAAAATGCTTTGAAGGTGTTTTCTGGAGAGCTATTGTTAAAGAACCGCTTTTGTAATGTAGGAGGGGAGAAATAATCAGTTTGCATCACTTGTGCTCAGACAAACTCAGTAACAAGACCAAAGTGTGGGCTTATTTCCTAATTCTTCTGACAGAAAATGGAAATTCTCCAGAGTCCCATGTTCAGGGCCATAGGATCCTACAACAGAGTCCTTCCAAATGTAGACACGTATTTGCAATTAGCATGGAGGATCTTCAGCAAAATTAGTTAAGACACCTACTTAAACTAGAGATGAATGCCCAAGTGAGTGCTGAAGGAAATACTTTTTTCACTACAAAACAGCATTTGAGTTGTAAATGAGTAACTACTTCACACATGTAAACTATAGACAGAGGTTTCTTTCAGAAGGCTGTTGCTATACAAGCAGCATATGGCTTGTGCCCTTTGTCACTCTTTCTCTGGAAGTGACTGCTCAATGCTGACAGTTACAGTAACCCAAGGATATAAGGTCTCTCCAAGTCTGTCACCTTGCTTTAAATAGATGTCCCAGTCACTCTACAAATGTAAGCTTTCTTGTTTGGGGAGATGTAATTGAAAATTAGCTTTAGACTGAGTTGACATTTCTGGAATTTTTAGATCTTTAAGGCAATAATCTAGTGACAATTCTAGTATGAAATTTATGTGTTGGCATTAATTACTGAGGCAGAGGACATTCAAGTACAGATCAGTCTTGTAGCAAAGACGGTGCAAAGTTTGTGAAAAGCTTTTGATTACCCTGGATTTTGGCTATTTGTGCAGCATATCTTCAAACAGTGGCAGAACATTTGTCATTAGAATTTCATCTTGAATAGCTTTTATAGCCAGAACTACTCTTTAGTCATTTACTGCACTAAACTCTGTTCTGACCTAGCTCCTTCACAAACAATGCTGTGTTTAGCAATCGATGCTATTTTTCTAAGTGTATACTAAAGAAAGCAATAGCATTGCATAGTTATACAGGAAAAATCAGTGTTAATGAGAGAACTGAACTGAGAAGATATAAGGAGCAACTAATGTTGGAAAATGGTTTTGCTTATTCGTTGGTCTTTGAATTCATACTGAAACTCAAAACCAGCTTGAACTGCTTGAACTTCTTCATTACAAGGGATTTGCATGTGCATTTAAAAAATATCTGTCTGAGAACTTGAGGAACAGAGGCTCTATTACCAAATACTTTTGTAATACAGAATTGAGAAAGAAAGAAAAAATGTGAGAGCTTGCATTTTCCCTACTTTTTGTGAGAAAAAAACATATTATTAGTGGTCACTGAATAATAAGCTAATGAGAAAACCCATCTTCTTCTGATAACTGAATAATTTTTTGAGGATAATATACATTTTGACTGAAATAACTCCAAGATTAAACAAGCAAACAAACAGCCCAAACACCTTTGCACCTTTCAGTAGATAAATCCAAACTTGAAAGAGCCGACATATGGAAGTGTGAGAGTTAATTGCTAAGCAGTACATTTTTGTTTCCTGCTTCATCCTGTGGCCGTTTTTTCATCTTTTCTATCCAAATCTTAGCATAAACAATGTAAGACAGCGGGGAGGCTCAAGGCATTCCCTCCCAAGATATCTATCTAATGGGCAGAGATGTGGCAGTGGATCCCCCTGTGCTGTCCAGGGGTTGCGTAGGAATCTCACCATTGGATGTGCTCCAGCAAGTGAGGTATGCAAGAGCAATTTTTTTTCCCAGCTGTTCTCCTTGGAGGTCCAGCAGTCAGTGTAACTTTAGTTTATGGTACAAATTCCCAAATTTCCTTTATTATTGTAGTTTTAATTATGTCTATTGCAATAAAAATTATGCCCTTCCTTAAAGTGGGCTGGAGTTTTGGTGTATTTTTTTTAATAAATATTTCCTTTATTATTTTTCATTATTTTAGGCTTCCTGAAATCTTTCAAAAGTTCATTCTCAATGTAGTCAATCTAAATTCAAATCAGTGCTTCGATAGTGAGATGCATATGAAGACATCATAGCTTCCTTAAGCATTTTTTTTTCTTATATAGAAATGGACAAGGGGTTTTCTCCTGAGCCCCTCAGATAATCATCTTTTCTGTTTCATTGGTTTTCCCTTACAAAAGGAGGGGAAAATACAACCCGCTGAACATATATTGTAAAACCACTGCCAGATGCATGAAATAGTCAAGACTGAGAATGGAGGTAAAAGAAGAAATTCTTTAACTGTTGAAACTGCTAAAACTATTCTTAAAGAGACTTCTGACAGTTTATGACTATGGGCCTCCACTTGAATGTTTTAACCCCCAGTTAGTGCTGGTTTTAAGGCCCTTTGGAAAGGGACTAGAAAGGTGGCAAAGTTTTACCTTTGTTTCATGGCTGTTTCATAGATTGAGCTCGGTAATGTAAGAAAACCTACTCTTTACGTTCTGATTTTTCATTTTCCTAATTATTTTTCTTGCAATTACACTTGTTCTTTTTGTACTGTAGCTCTATTACCAGCACCCCAAAAAGACAAAAATTGCTCACATTATAATGACTCTTTCTTGTAAACTGTAGTGATAGTGTTACGGAACAGGACCCAGCTTTGGGGTATGACCAGGTTTTAAGCAGCTGCATCAGGGTTTTGCTTCGACAGTGTTGCCTGAGGTGCTGCCTGCACAACAGCTGGGCTAAAGAGAGACAGCCTGCATGATGCAGCCCAGTCCCAGCATGTGACACTGGTCACAGGTCTATGGAACGCACTGAGGCCAACACCAACCATCCAGGAAAAGTGTATGTATTCTGGAGTTCACCTAGGGTCAGTTACTGCCACCTTTTGTAGAAGGGCCTTCCCCTGTGTCTAGCTTACTTCTTGGAAAGTCGAATTTTAGGCGCTGCTTGGCACACCAAAATCAGGGCAGCAGATTCCAAGCAGGTCAGGAATCGAAGTTCGAAGGAAGATGAGCTCACATCTCTTGTTAATAATATTTCCTAGTGGCTTTTGATGACTTACCACTTGGAGCATGAGTCTCTGACCTTATCTCTTATTCTCCTTGTGTATTGTATGCTTGCTTTGCGTCTAGCTCCCAGTTTTCTGTTCTGCTGTTAGACCAAGATGAAAAAAATTAGACATTATTTAGACATTGTCATTTAGACATGCCAAATTTAAGACAGCTAATCCCTTCACTGGATTAAGCTTTTTAAGTTTTCTACAGATTCAGGCCCAGGCATTTTAAGATTTGGACTTCAGATGTTTGGTGTTACAATACTCTTAGTCACTCTGTATATTTATTAGCAGTAAATTATCTTGAGAGGTTTATGGAAGAACAAGAAATTGGGTCTGCATCCAAGGCTGGGACTTTAATCAAGGACTCCTTCCTGTGGTATGTTTTTCGAAGCTGTTCTGCTTGTTTGACTGATGGGTGTCAGTGCACTGCCTTGCAATTAAGCATGATTCTTACTGTCCTGTTTCTGAAACTAGGGTTGGGTATCTCTACAGCCAGGTTGATTCCATCAGTAGTCTATCAGGATAAATTAAAATCAATAGTTACATGGCAGTATTTATGTACAAGATCATCCAGTTTCTTTTCATGCTTTGAATGATCAACCAGAGCCCTGCCAAAGTTGTTTTCAGCTCTGTTGGGGTGTGGTTTCTTTCTACAGCTGATCAAAACTAACTGAAAGTCTAATCCGCACCCCATCACCCAGACATTTGCAGCTTCAGCCTGCTTTGGATTTGTGCAGCATACAGAACAGTTACATTGATTTATCTTGTGGAGAATTAACTAACAAACCACAGGATTCAGAGTTTCATTGGATCATCAAACTTATCCATTTTGCCCTGAAACCACAGGCTCATGAGATCTGGCAGGAGGCAGAGTGGAACTGTGCTTTTGGCAGAGGCATGTGATTAGACTTCAGTAGGTGTAACATACTGTTAGGCTAGCATTTTGAGATCCCACTCATAAACTAGTACCCCACCAGGATAAGCATAGTAGAAATATGTAAGAAAAGGATGATCCATGCAGCAGAGCAGTGTTACGGTCCTTAAGCATAGGTTATAATGTGTGCTAAAGAAGTTTAGGAGGAAATGAGCAGGAGTATTCATCAGTAGTCTTTCATTCACTATTGATAACTGCATGAGCCCTGTTGTAAGGTTAGACTACTTAAAGAAAATAGAATAACACCCGAATAAGTAGTTAAAATAATGTTTTAGCCTGACTTAACTAAGATTTTCTGAACTTCAGATGAGTTATTATTTTGATCTGCCTTTGTTTTTGTGGCATTATTTTTCCACATATTCTTGGCATTTTGTCATTTGAGTATAATTTGTGATCACTGGCATCTGGTAGACTTTCCTGAATAATCCAGTTCCTTGCTGAGCTGGCCGTTGTAATATATGGCCTTGTTTTGGAAGGAGGAACTATTAAGTCATTACAGACAGATCCTAAATAATTTTGAACTTACAGACATTATTTCTTTTTATGGCAGCTCTTGAAAAGCGGCCACTTATTTCTATCTAAATAAGAAAGCAAAATGCATCAATTTAGCCATGTACACTTAGGGCGACTGTTATAGACTAGTGGCCTCTTTATTAGCTAACAATTGGATTTGAGAGATGCAAAGAACAGTGAATATTATGAAGATTCTTATCACTAAACAGATCTTTAACTTTTTGCAGTACACAAAGTACATCAATTTAAGGAGGCATATAATATGCTGAACTTTGTGAAACCCTAACAGTTATGACTGGAAAAACATGTTAAAGTGGATTTCATAACACTTGCTTTTCTACAGATCCAAAATCTCTAATAGAAGAAAAATGTCTTGAAGTAAAATTAGGAATGAATACATGTCAGGGCAAAGTAAAGTGTGCTGCAAAGATCATAAATTCACAGAATGGGTAAGGTTGGGCAAGACCTCAGGAGGCCTAAAGAGACCTAAGTACCTAGATGACCTGAAGCAGGGTCACCTAGATCAGGTTGTCCAGTACTGCAAGCAATCAAGTTTTGAATATCTCCATAACTTGCCTGGGCAACCTGTTCCTGTTTCAATACCCTCACAGTAAAAAAAAAAATCCCCTAGGGTTAAACAGACTTCCCCATGTTTGAATTTGTGCTCGTTGTCTCTTGTCCTGTCACTGGGCACCACTGAGAAGAGTCTTTTTATTTCCCCATCAACTATTTATACACATTGATGAGATCCCCCTGAGCTTTCTCTTCTCCATGCTGAACAGTCCCATCTCTCTTAGCCTCTCCTCATTTGACAGATGCTCTAGTTCCATGTTTCTCTTGTATTGGGGAGCCCAGACCTGGACCCAGCTCCCCAGATGAGTCTTACCAGTACTGACAAGAGGGGAAGGATCATTTCCCTCGTCCTTCTTGTACCACTCTGCCCTGCGCAGACCAGGTTGCTGTTGGCATTTTTGCCATGAGGGCACATTGCTGGTTCATGGGCAGCTTGGTGTTCACTAGGACCTTTACATGCTCCTCTACATACTTCTAATCATGGTTTATGCTATAAAAATTTCAACTGCCATAAAAAAAAAGTTAGTTCTAGAAAATGGGGTTTTCTTGTATTTCTTCATGACACCTTTAGCAGAAAGTCTACTTAGTGTCATGACGAATAATTCATAGCTAAGCTTGTCCTTAATGAACCACAGCAACTGGGAAACAGCAACTACTTGGTCAGATATCCAGCATACATGCTGTACATGTCTGAAGTTTTAGACATCAGCCAGAGCTGGAGATAAGGCTCAGGTACAAAAATAAGCTGTAGTGTTTTTGGTATAGTTCGGAGTGCAAACTTAAAAAGGAAATGCAAAAGGAATCATACTGCAGAATTCATATAGCTGGACTTTGCTCTCATAAAAATAAACACATCCTCAAATAACCATTGTTTTCTACTAGGACTTAATTTATCTTTTCTTTAATCTTATTTCGTAAAATGCCTGACATTATTTCCCAAACAGGCACAATGGATATATCTATATTTACAAATATAGGTAACAGCGGAGATTTTTAAAACTGCTGTGATTTAGAAGTCTACATGGCCTTCATTTGAGCTTGTTTACGCCTTCTTTATGCACCTGCAAAACTTTTCCTTGAGCTCTTAGAGAAAGACAACATGCAGCTTTCCCACATTGTGTTTGAGTATGGCTTCCTTTATTTGCTCTTCTTGGCTCTTATTCTTATAATAAGCTGGTGATGTAAAACTGAACTTTTGCTACCTTACACCAGATATATCGCTTTCAGTATTTTGTGAGGTTGCAACTGGATATTTTGTTTCTCATTTTCTTCTAATTATTAAAACATGTAGTTTGCTTGATTTTATTATTATTATGCAACAAAAAGTAAAATACATTGAAACACACGATTCAGTTCCAGTATGGCAGTTTCTGCATCATGGCAGAAAATTTCTGCATGGCCTATTTGCTGAAACATTCCTCCAGAAGCTACAATGTGCTCTTATGGCTTACTGAGTGTTTAAAGTGCATTCTTCTTTACAAAATTTTAACCACAGAGCACAGTGTTTCTGGAAAGTACAGTGGGAATATTATGCAACAGAAAAGAAAAAAAAAAGGAAAAACTAAAGCTTAATTGGGTTGAACGACTTAAAGAATTAACATAGCTTCATTTTTCTTAATTTCAGAACCATGCCTTATGTCATACGCAAAGTGCATAATATTTAGTGTTAATGTTGAAACAGAAGCCAAAATTAAAGTGTGGTCTAGTTCATATGCAAAGTTATGCCTGAGCTTTCTAAGAAGGTTTAATAAAACAGCACAATTATATGTGTAATTTATGCTAATGGTTTGACCCAAGATTTACCTCATGCTTCAGTGAATATTAACAAGTGTCCTATCACAAATGCATCTTTGAGGCTAACACTTTGAAGCTGGTAAAAAAACTAATTTTGCAGTAACTAAGAGATTTTCTAATCAATAGGCTTGTTACTTCAGACCTTCCCTCTCCCAACAGTATCTTTAAAATATTGGGAAGCATGTATATTAAATGGGTTGCAGCTTACTCCTTAGAAAATGTAATTGAATCCAGTAAAGGGTTTCTAAGGCCAATTGAATGATCTAGGGAAAAGGTCTCAATAAATAATTAGGCATATTTCACTATATCACAAAATAATTAAGTTCCTTCCCTGCAGTGTTAGAAGGATTGGAGATAAACTTTATTCAGGATGCAAGCCAAAAAGTTTTGCTGTACAAATGCAGGAAGCCAGACATCTTAACCATGTGGGTACTGAAACTGTTCTCTCTGAGGTGTGAAGACAAGATGCTCTTTTGATAACATACAATCTTTATAAGAATGTCAAAAAGAAACATGCCTATTCAAAACTTTCATAAAATAGGTCTTTCTTTGTCCAGAATAGGTCTACGGCATAAATAATTCTAATATTAGAAGTGTGAGTTTCTGAAGATTGAAGAACATAGTCTGTGTTTGGGGCTATTAGCACAGTCATAAGGTCTTGCTTTCAAAGAGAGAAACAGGCAGCTACTGATAGACCCCATGGTATACAGCTGTGGAAGGACTGTTTTCTGCAGCCTGCTTGTGTGTTATGGCTTTCTCCAGGTTTGAAAAACCATGTGGATTTCACTAAGAATGCCTACAGCTGAACAACCTCTTATAAGAACACCCTGTTTTCTCACCTTCAGATAAAGTATTTACATATGTTTTGCATAATAATGGGCCTTGATCTGATCCTTTTTCGTCTTAAAGATGGTGTCTGTATTGGCATGTAATATTATGCATATAATATTTAACCAGTTACGGTTACCAGTTATTTATATGGTAGATTTACTGTCAATCTGAGAACAAAAACTAAAAACGTTTTTCCACTGCAATTACTTCTCCTTCTTTGCTTCAGAGAAGGGAATATTGGTAAGCGTTATCATTCTCTCCGCTTTTAAATGGATTCGCTTCTAACTTGCTTTTCTGAAACCTCAAGGATGATGACTAGAGACTAACACATTGTGAAATCAGAGAAATTATTAGCATGGTTAAAAGTTCAGTCTCTTCTGCAACCTTTGAACATTTTTTTTCCTTGAGTCAGACTCAGCTGACAGTGAATAATGTTTTTCTAAATTATTTCTTGCTTTACTGATGGAACAAATTATGCCTTGATTGCATGACTGTTGGGAAGTGGCATGATTATGGCCAAGCACCAAAATAAAAGTAAAATCTGGAGGCAGTGGAAAGGCAAAGGAAGGACTGTCTCCCAGATTCCAGTACTGCATGGTTCTCTGAAGAATAACTTTTCAGTGCTAATACTTCAAATAACATCTCCTGCTAACCTCTAAGTCTTTGGAACTTGAAATATTACAAGACATTGCAAATATGTGTAGTATTTGGGGAATATAATACTTGCACTCTTCTTTCTCTCAGCAGGTTGCTACTATTGAAGACTGTTGGGGAGGAAGATTTTCTAGGTAGTAATATATATAATAATAAAGCTCCTGATAATTGCCCTCTATGATGCAGAAATATTGCTCTTTGCTCTGTTTCGGTGACAGAGAAATTAAAGGGGAGAAAGTGAAGGGTCCTAGTAATATCTTTCCTGAAAAGGTTAAACTGATAAAGACCCACAAAATTCATACTCTCTTTCCCCTCATGTTTATCCACAAGAGTGAAGCCTACGATGGCTCTTTTTCTTTTTTTTTTTTTTTGGTGTCTTTACTGAAGAAGAACAGGTCTTTGGTGTGGTGTCAGTTTTTACTGGTAGTATAAAATTTACATCCATTCATTGTGAATTTACCTTACTATCCATTTTTATTTCCTGGGGTCTGTAGCATTGGTCTGCATAGGAGGGAAGCAGGAGTTTTCCATAACTGTCCACCTGTTTTTCTTCTTGTTTGACAAATTCTGGAGAAACTTTCAATCTTATTTTTTTTAACTAGTGTGCTAGTTCTATCCTTGATTATGGATTCATTTGTATGTATGTAACTATATTTAACCTTCTCGCAACTACCAGAAATAAAAAGGACCAGGTTCAGGCTCACTAGAAGTAATGGAAAGCTTTCCCAAAGCTCCCTGTGCTATTTTTAGCTACCGGAAGCTGAAACACTACGGCTTTGTATCCTTGGTCTCATTTTCATTTGCACATAATTATGTATTCATGCTTGGAAACCACGACATAGGGAAAAGGAGTAACCTCTTGTTTATGATGGGAAGGTAAAAGAAATTGGAATATGAAAAAATATGTCAACCAAATATATAATTAAAAAAGCTAAATTTCAGCTACATTCAGTAATCTAACTTGCCTCACAGATGTAACCACAAAATTCTTTGGTCTCATTGAGTCACACAATAAAAGAAACTTCTTTGACAGGTTTTTGGCAGGTCCATGACACTTTAAGGCAGTATCCCACTCTTTGCTTCCCACTCCTTGTGCTTTTGCACCACCAACCACCACTGAATGGTACAACAGGCATTTGTGAATTTTTGCAGTGTTCCTAATCTGGCTCTCAAAGGCTTATTACAGATACAGTATTAAAGTAACTGAAACCAAGAGGAATTCTTTATTTGTCCTCTGGACAAAATCTCTCCGTGGTGTCTTTTGATGCAAGAGCAAATCTGTCACGAGCTTGAATGGTAGGTTGGTTTTGCAGTCTTTCTTGCCCTGCAGAATCCATCACAATGTCTGGTTGTTTTGTGCTGTAAACACTCTTGCAGAACACTGGTCAGCTTGAACTTGTTAGTGATGGAGCAGACCCCTGTCATCCTATTTTTCCTTTAATTAATGAAAAACTCAGAATAAACTCTGAGATTAAGGTGACTAACTTGCGTATTCATAAGTCTTTTTACAGCAGCACTTCAATATTGCACATACAGTCAGAGTTTGAATTCCTAGTAGTACTACCAAATGTCATGTGTGGAGCTTCAGAATGCCTTAGTCATATCAAAATTAACACTAGGGAGATGGGGCAAGCTGATTTTTTTTTTTTCCTCCTAGAAGGGGAGTGTCATTCTGTTCCTCTAAACTTAGTAGCACCAGACGTCAAATAGATCAGAAATAATCCCTATCATGATCTATAAACAGGATCACAAATCCAGACTTTTCTGGGAGGCTATATAGGATTTTTGAAGTTTCCTGAAAAATACCCCTGATAGTAAAGGGGAAACGTTTTTCCATTAGTGTTTCTCTTCCTGCTTCAGGTGAGTGTGCTGTGAAAGCAAATAATTTTCCTGAACATGTTATGAAAGAAAATTATGCAGAAAATAGTCTGTAAACTACAGCGTTTTCCGTCTATAAATAAGACTTTTAATGGGAGAAAAAGGCAAACATGTCTCATGTTTTCATGAGACAAAAAGGAAAATAAGCTTCTGGTCTTCTTAGCTAAATGCAAAAGATTTGGGTGGAACACCTTCCCTAAATGAGCTGGGGGGTCAGATCTTTGTACAGATATCGAGGACCGCTTCCTGACCTGCTGCTGCTTCTGTAATTTCACATAATTAAGTTCAACATAAATAGCTTCTCCTCCTGGATGAAGTCTCATTTCTTGCACAGTTCCTTTTTTTTAACAGTTTAATCAAACTAATTGTGACAAGGAGTGTATTTGTATAAATATTTAAATGTGGAGCATGAGGATTGAATTATTTATTCTGCAAATGTAAGCTTAATGTAACTATCTTTGGAAACCATCTCATTCTCATATGGTTGTGCAATTTGGTTGTGCATGTTGTCTCCTGAATTCCATGTTTAATGTTGCAAATGGCTCATATAAATTATATTACTTGCATAAGTGCTAAACAAGATGACAGAAGAAACTAAGCACAGAAGATTTTCTTGGTTTAGCACATGGAAAAACTATCAAGGGTCTCCAGTTTCCTGAAAATGGGTTAACAATGATACAGATGATGTCATTCATTGTCCAATCTTGTCACATGCATGAAGAGGCATATGTTCTGAGCTGGAAAGAAAAATATCGTATTGATTGCAGATGCTAAGCTGCACAGGGAGATGCTGAATCTGAAGCTCGGAACCAGATTTTATTCTCGTGTGATATTGTGACTTGCAGTGTTTCTGCACCGTCCCTCTTATGGGGGGTTGCAGAACTGTGCATGCCACTACGTAGGTGAGTTATTACTCTCAATGCAAAAAAGTACTGCTGAACATGAAGAAAGATACCATGCTGAAAACCATACTGCATCCCAGGAAGTGGGTGGCTGATAAAGTCTCTTGCTTGACTGCATGCATTAAAAGGTGGCTTAACAGTGCATAAAGGCTTCTTCATTACACTTCCCATACTAAGCCCCAGATCAGCTGGCACTGGCTGCTGCTCTCTGGGCAGTGAAGGTTACGCTTTGGTTGCTGCTACTACCCTGGGCATCAGCCACCAAGCCAAGGACTGTTTCAGCAACTGTGCATCAGAGGTGAAGCAAGGAGGAGGACACCAGAGGGGAGATTTGACAGGGGAAATAGGGTTGGTGGCATTGATAGTGATGTGTATTTTCTTGTTTACTTTCACGTTCATTAGGCACCACATTTCCCAGCAGTAATAGGTCCTGTATCAGTAGGCCATGCCTTGTGCCTCCTTACCTTTATATTTCTAATTTAGAGGGATGGTGACAAAAGACTTCAAGGATATTAGTCAGTGAGCTGAAACTGGTTGACAACAGTAAACTCCAGACTCAGCAAGTGCAAAAGAGAAATGATCCTCCACTCCCCCTATCCTTTCTTTAAAGAGTGTGAAAGCATTTTCTGAGGGTAGGATTTAGTTGCTCACCTCCTACTGATGTCCCCCGGTGCTGATACCACCTACAGCACATTTGTAGAATGCTTTTATGTTCTGACTTCTTAGATGTGCAACAGAGGTGAAGCAAAATAATCCCCTTTTGCTTTTGAAGGCACCTTATTATGAAGATATTCTGGTTTAAATAATTCAGTATGTCAGCACTACTTCAGACAGGTTTGCTGGTTGATGTTAACATTAGGAGCCTTCAGTGGGAAGTGAGTTATAATCCCAAGAAATATTGCTACAAAAACCAGAGGGTAGACACCAACACCTTTGGAGCTTCTTTTTTTAACATTTTTTTTTTTTCCCTCAATGAAATTTACATGGGTTCTCAGCTATCCTGCTCAAACAGGTAAAGAAGCTGGTTTGCTTGAGAACAGGTTGTTCTGGGATTAGTTTTATTCACAAGCAGCCACATTTTGCTGCATTCTTAGTGTTTAAACCCCAGAAATTTGTTCTAGCACTTGTGTTCAGATCAAGTATTCATGATAGGAGTGATTTTTAATTAGCTCTTGCTCTTCAATATTTCACTTGCCTCTGGCAAAACCCATCCAATTTTATCAAAATCGACCATGACTCCAAATGTTAGTTTGACATGGGTATCTAGGAGTTAATTCTCATTTTTAAAGGAGACAGGTCTGTCTTGGAGCAAGTGGTATCTCAGAGCTTAGGTATGTGAAATGTGAGACACCTAGGTCCATGTGTCTGTGCTGGGCCCACACTGGTGTAGCGCCTTTCTGGCTCATGTCCATTTGGTGTAGAGGTGATTGTTCTTCTTCTTTCATGAAAAGGCAAAAGTTGAAGAAAGAAAACAATTTCCAAAACAGGTTTTTTTTTTTGTGATCTTTTTTCTCCATCCAGCTTTGCTTGTGTCCTTCAGATGATTTCATTCTCTGAAAAGAAGTGGTGTGAGTATTTCTAGAGATGTTTCTGGGCTCAATGACATCAGTTTTACTAAGTTTAGCAGAACTGCAAAACTCTAAATTAAAAAACCACTTCACTGTGCTCTGGTGCTAGAGCTAAATCAGCAAATACTGTTTTCAGTGAAGCATTGCTACTTTTATTTCCCCAGTGTTTCTTTCATTGATGGGGTCTCAGCAGGGGAAAAAGGGGTATTTAGAGAACAGAGCAGAGCACAGCTAAAATTTTACCATGCCACAGTTTTGGGGGGCCTCTATTTATCTCTGCCATGGATGCTTTTCAGTACAGTGAATATGGTGTTATTGAGTTTACTACAAAAATTCCAGTGTTAATTGTGCTATTGTTGCATGTGAAAAAATCCAACTCGGTCTTTGGTGATTGGCCTCTATCAAAGAAAATACTTGTTTCGGTTACACATGTTGTCAGAGGACACTTTACACACCCACAGAAGGCTTTCAGGGGTGCCAAGAGCATGCACATATACTGAGCACCCCACTCAGAAGTCTACAGCAAGAAGGGAGTTGGCATGACCTGGGCAAAGCAGCGTGTTGGCACAACACAGTCTGCAGCTGTGTTAGCATTTCTTTGCTCATTATTGCCAAAACCAACCCCCTCCTTGACTTGAAGGGAGCAGAACACCTCTAGGATACCTTCCTTATTTATTAATGCTATTTAGCAGGAAGAAAACTGCCCCTTTAGTTTTGAGGTTTTTTTATTTTCTTGAAGAATTAAAAGTCTCAGCTACTTAGTTTTTATCTACCTGAAGAATATTTTCAGTGGGAGTGTGTAGAAATTAAAGATTTGTCTAGTAGGATGGGATAATGAAACCACTCAAAACCACCTCCACCCAAAGCTACATATTGAAGTGAAAAGGATTCTGTTGAATCGTATGCTATTTCAAATGACAGCAGAATTTTGCTGCAATATTTGTCTCTGACAAGATTATTTCTGGGGTCTCACTGAGGTACTGGATTTAAATACTCATTGTGCTTTACTGTGGAGACCAAAATCCGTCTGTTGAAGCTTCTATTAATGCTTTCTTTTATGGAAGGAAATTTTCCATGCATTAAAATGCTAATGGAAATATGTGAAGTGTTGCAGTTTGACCATAATGTTGGAGTAGTAGAACATGGCAGTTACTTTAAAAACATAAAGTGCTGACTACAGTTATCTTCCGGTAAAAGAGAAAAAAAAAAAAGACATATGCTTCTGCTCAGCTTATGCCAAAAGTGTTTAGATACCTAATAAAGCAATCTTTTGAAGGTTAACCGCTATTACTCTTCTTTCAAAGGTCAATAAACTGAATTAATAGATGTGGAGGTAAAAAAAACCCAGTGTTTTGATGGCTTACAGAGAAAGGTTTTGCCTGCCCGACTAGCCTCTTTATGAAGCTTTTCTCCTCTGGGCTGCAGCTTTTCTCAAGCCACTTAGAGATTATGGCTACCCAGAGCAGCAGTCCGTGGGTTTTCTTGCTTTTTTTAACCTCACTTCTTGAAATTAGGGAACTTCTAACTTCAGCTGGGTCTGAATATGCATGACTGATGACTAGCACACATTTTTCAATGGGAAGGAGGAGGTTAGGCAAATATGACACAAGCTTTGGAGGACGTAGAGTTTGTTGGCTGTGTGCTCCTACCCTCATGTCTTTTTTTAGCTTAGTTCATTGACAGCCCCTTGAGGGAAGGAGGCTTCTTACTTTTATAAAATTGAGAATATATTCAATTCTATTCATTTTTTAAATTTAGTTCATTCTTACATTTTAATGTTTTCCTTTCATGCCTTATATCTATTTAATCTCCTGACAAAAAAAAAAAAAAATTATTGCCTATGAGCCCAACTGATAAAACTAGTTTAGCTCCAAATTTTCTATATGGATTTTCCTTTGGAAAAAAAATACAATTTTCAGGCTTTCTGTAGAGTAAGGAAATAATTCCATAATACACCGTAACATTGAAAAGAGATCTGTGACTTAGCATATTACCAGAAATTAAAACCAATATGAAGGTGATAAGGAAAATGTGGTTGCTTTTGTAATGGATGCAGCTTATATGCCATTATATGTCGTAATACCATATGACTGATGAAGCTAAAGCTAGTAATCATAGAGAAATGTTGGAGGAAACCTTGAAAACAAGCAGGGCTTTTGAAGGCGGATGAAGGAAACAGGAAAATAAACTAAGCCTGTGTTTGGGGATTGTTGGTAAACAGCAGTTATCTTATTCAAAGGTTAATATTTTATTATTTCTTGATACCAAGAATACACCACCTTTACTTGAAGCAGCGTTGGAACCTTTGGCTGTCTTGCATGACAGCTTGCAAAATTGCGAGATTGAGTTCTTTATGCCATGTTGATACACTGTGTGACTGTTTCACAACTGATAAAATTGGGAGAGTCAGAAATTAATGTCTGGTTCAGACTATTTATTTATCTTACAAGTGTTAAACCAACATATACCTGTCAAATGTTCAGACTACTTAAGGTTTAGATTTTTAAAAAATCATAACTCTGCTGAAGTGCTGAAAGGCTGTTTTATTTGCTTACAAGTAGATAAAAAATGCCAGAGTTCTGAAATTTAAAGTGCTTATTTTAAAGTGCTTATTTATATGCAGTGTTTCTAGAATACATTCCATTAATTTAATGGAATATATTTTATGTACAAGTGATAGTTGAGGTGACTGACACTACTTAGACTCTTAGTGAATGTTAAATCTTGAGAATAAATTAATTTAAGAAAAAGAGTGACTGAAGCAGTTATACACTGTTAGACACTCCAGTAAAGACTATGTGCATAGCAAGTAGTTCAGTTAGCATCTAGGCTCTGACATATCAGAATTTCTGCACTTTTATCAGTTTGAATTATGAAGTTATCAAGCAAGAATAGAGAAAAGACAGAAATAATTGTTATTCTTTAAGGAAAGCTGTGAGGCTGTCAGAACAGGAGTGCCACTTTCCCTATTTAAGTAGAAGTCAGAAGGGAAGTTAAACATAGAAAAATGCTCTTGTCTTTTAGCCAGTCTGCAGGTTTGATAACTTATACTGAAGATGATACTAAGGATGTTTGGAGGAGTTGACCACAAATCTTTGAGTCAGCGACAAACTTCAACAAATCTGATACTTACAATGCTGGAAAGGGCAATGGGTCATTATTTCTCTTTTACTTTAAATGTAAGCGCAGGATGATAGATAAAACTGCAACTGGGTTAGCTCATCATTAGAGCTTGAAGACACCGCAGGAGATGCAGTCAGTAAGACATCAGAGGATGAATGTTTACTTGAGTCAGTCAGTATGATTCTGTGAAGAATGGGACCTGTCACAAAAACATCAGTGATATTTTGTCACACAGAGAAGACAGCTCTGCTTGGGGACTGTATTTCTGAATTTTTGTAAGGCACTTGATTCAGTATCACCTGTGTTTGGATTTTGAACCATCCCATGCTGCATCGGTTTGGTGCCATTATGAAGACTTATAATTTAGCAGGCATTCTTAAAAACACTATGCATATTTTCATCTTTTCTTAAACTCATTATTGTAACTTCAGCTAGTTTTCCTTCAATAATAGATTTTAATATTGAGGTCCCTGGGGCAGAGAAACTGAAGTTTTAAAACTTTGAGTCTTTCTTCATTTAATCCACGTTTGAAAGCTGGAAGGTGCTGGCTTACATTTTATATCGATTTGTAACTAAAGGGAAAAATGTGAATGTTTTTACTTAAAGGCATAACATTTCAATGTTATGTTAGATGATATCGATATTATCTAACTGATATTAGCTATTAGAGATTTTATGGAAATGAGTTCTTAATTTCAGTTTAAAATTCTTTGTATTATGGTCAACATTTCCTATTAGATATGAAGTAAAACAGATACCTTAAGTGAAGATTTATTCAAGACTTTCTTCTTTGGGCCAAAATCCCTGTTCATTTGACTTACCTTTCATAGCAGACTGCAAGAATTCACATTTGGATGTGCTTTGTCAAAGGGACACTTAACATCCTTGGATTTTGGCACAAATGGTTTGTCTGTGAATGGAGGAAAAGCAATACAGAGAACCTCTTTCAATTATTTAGAAGCAAATACAAGATCAAAAAAGTGACATCAAGTGCTTGAATCTTGGGGTTCTATCCCATGCTGAGCCACCGCTTAGGTACCAGGAGGATAAATTATTCACTAGAACTTTTTAAGTTTACTGGTGTAAGACTGAAAGTGAGGTAATAAATGCAAACATAGTTTATATGACTTACAAGCAGGTTGAGACATACTCATTTTGTAGGATGCTGCTATGTGAATTTTTCTGAAAATTGTAAACCAGATTACTGTAGAAAAACAAATTTTGTAAGTGTTTCCTGCTGAATGTTGCCATGTTGTGTTCCTTTCTCGCATGCATCAAGCCACCATCTCAAGAGTGTTTTTTATTAAGCAGCCATACTATGTATGCTTAGGTACTGCATAAAAAAACACATTTGTATAGATTCTTGTTTATAGTACACCAGCTGGCAGTATTTAGAAAGGTCTGTCTGATCTGTGTTGATTGGTAAGACAGTGACTTTACTCTGTCATGCTGTTTAGTTTTCAAGGTGTTACTATCATATGAGAAAGGCAAAAATAGATTTCAGAATACTGTCATGCTTCAGTAATCTGTCTGTTATTGAAATTTTTAGTATTCTAAATAACTTTTATATTGAAAAGTTCTTACATCTAATTTAGAAAATCCCTGTGGCCCAGCATAGATGCTTAGAAAATCATGGTCCTGAAAAGGAGCACTAGGAAGATATTGGCAAAGACGCCAATGAAACTGAGAACATTGTAACAACATTTCACAGTATCACAGTATGCTAGAGATTGGAAGGGACCTCGAAAGCTCATCTAGTCCAATCCCCCTGCCGGAGCAGGAACACCTAGATAATGTTACACAGGAGTGTGTCCAGGAGAGTTTTGAATGACTCCAGGGAAGGAGACTCCACAACCTCCCTGGGCAGCCTGTTCCAGTGTTCTGTCACATTTGTGTTGTGAGAATCTGCTGTGTTTATCCTTTGCTCATTTGAAAAGAAAAAAAATAATAAAAAAATCAGCTGCTTCAGAGATTTCTTGACTCTGAAATGTCATCCCTGACAGTCAAACTTCAGGGAGGAAAGATTTGTTAAGTCACGTAGGTGAATTACTAAGTAAAATGTCTGCGCCCATGGCAATGCAAGCACAGTTATTTACCTCCTCATACATTTATTATTTATTTCTAATGTTTTGCAAACTTAGGTGACATCATTTTGACAAAATAGCAGATAAGTTGGGAAATGTCATCTTGGCTACCCCGAAGCATGGGACTTACAACCTGGAGCTTCTTGAGTGAGTCTGTGGACTGAAAGAGGCAGGAAACTTCTAAGCCGCCCCAGCCTGCCCCAGCTGCACTGAGGGTGGCTTTTCCCAGCTGGCTGCCTACCTCCATTGTGCTTTTTTTAAATCCTTGAATTAGTCAGAGTGTGAGAGAAAGAAGTGACTCATGAACCTCATCTTGAACACAGCCCCTTTGAGAGGTTAGGGCATCCTGGTGTCATCCACAGCCCCTGAGGCAAAGACAAGTATCTTTTGGCTTCTGTTCCCCAAACGACTTGCAAAGGTTTCTCGCTATACAGTTAGTAGACTTGGTTGCTGTATGAACATGTATATTGAACACTAAATCAAGAAATTCTCTGCAATAGGTAGATTCTTTCTATGATTTGTAAAACTTCTGGTTTGTATTTCCTTTTTAGGCTGCCATTAACACACAAGACAAAAAATAGTATATGTATAACTGAAAAAAAAAACCAACAAAAAACCAACCTGTTAATACGAGTGCCTTGAAAATAATTCTAGGAAGAGTTAGCAATGAATGTTCTCCAGGAACTCATTTCTAGTCATTAAGTTAGGAACAATTAGATGTCTACACCTTGCATCTAAATATTACCTATTTGCACCACCTATTTGATAAGAAAGGTTAATATAGTACAGGACCCTCAGAGTATTAATAGGTTTTTATAAGCCTGAGGGCTTTTTCCCTTGGGAAAACAACCATGGGAAAAATGCTCTGTCTAAATAGGTCTACTGCTTATTTGTATTCAGGACCTCACACTCTCACTTGACCAGAAATAATCTATATTTTGCCCGTGATTCCTACACTTGAAAGAGAGTCAAATGAATTCTAGTTCACCTTGAGCATCACCAGAATAACTCTCCAAATAATGCCCATTATTTCTGAGTAAAAATAATGGGATTGTGTAATTAAAGCTTGTGCTCCATCCAGTTCGACTTTCATTACTATCACAAGCTCCAGAAAAGAAAACTTGGGTACATGATTTACTATCTCTTTGCCATAAAAATTGTAACATCTTTTTTCCTCTTCTGACATTTCTGGCAGAGATAATTCACCTGTTCCAAAACTGTGAATTCATTCTTTACACCTGCATTTAAGGGATTTAATGCCTGCAAGCTGGAAAGCCAGTATTAGCTTGGTTACTGTGGTAACAGACTCATTTTCAGCAGCCTGTAATGAACGCTGCTAGAAGCAGAGATGCTATTCTTGAATTTTATTTATGTAAATGTTTTAAACACCTTTCTCCCATACCGTACCTTCTGCTAATAATCTCCAAGTATGAAGGTACTGGTATGTGAGGCTTTCTCATAACGTTTGGATTTGGGTGGGACTGTTCATTTCAATGAAGTCAAATTCAGATGCTTTTGCAAAACTCTGCCCTATCACCCCAATTAATACCGCCTGGAAAGCTTACCATCAGAACTGGCTGCCACACTGGTGCTCCACTCTTCTCTCTTTTACAAAAGCGTGTAGATTAGAAGACCTTATGGCCTCTTGGTTTTTACCAGCATTTTTGAGAGACAGAAAGAGACTGCTCACCAATGCCTTTGAAACTGGGTATAGCTCAGTTTAATAATTATGTTGGTGGAGACAGGAACATTGTTCCCTGGATTTCTTGTAAAGTAATAAGAACTCTTCAAATCACACCACAAAAACATTAAAAGGATTGCTCATCGTTTATAAAGCTGCCAGTACCTTTATGAGACACTTTTGTTTTTCCCCTCAGTGCTCGGATCTCATTGGGATTAAGTTTTCAGAAATATTGGCTCACGTTTATCCAGTCTAAAAATGTAGTATACCAAGGCTTGCTGGCTGGCTCATTCTTGTCCTGATCCTTGCCCTGGCGGCTTTTGTTGCATTAAGAAGAGGCAGTCCTACTACTTCGCCCTCCTGCCTGTATGGGATGATCAGATTCTGAAGTTTCTTCATGCCAAAATCTAGAAACAAAATTGTGTATGGATAACCACTGTGAAACAAGAATCAGATATGTTAGCAATCAGAAATAAAACTTGTACAGAGCTTAAAACACTTGTTGGAAAAAAAAGGTGGAAGAATTATAAATATTATAATTATGCTGATAACTAAGTCTCTCTTACAGAGACTAACTTATTTTCACTACATAATAACTGAATAAAGCAAATAAAAGCAGCATTATTGTCAGAGTCATAGTTACTTTTTAAGTAACCAAAGACCAGTTCTTAAGGAAATTATACAGAAAGTTAATGATAAGACAACAATGAAGGAACTAAATACAGGTGTCTGCATTAAATTAGTTCACTGCTCAGAAATGCTTTGGAGGACATTCCCTAAACCACAGCCAGTAGCCTCCCAAAGAACTTGGAATGACACAAGCCTGCCTGTCCAAGGAAAGGAGGATGTGGCTAATATGACATCTCACCACAATTACACAATCTTTAGATAGCAAGCCTACCAGCTGTTTTCTCTCTTCACTGTGAAGAGTTCTTCCTGTAACTTGGAATGATCTCTGTATCATTTAAACATCCCTAGTAATTGGTTGTCATCTCCTCTGAATTCACCTCAAAACGTGCACTACAATAGCTTATAAAAAAAAAAAGTGTGCAGATTTGAGCACAGTGGTCTCCAAGGCCATTCCCAACTCACCTTCTTTCACAGTGCTGTAGTTGTCCCACATTTTGTAAGTACAGTAGGTGGAACAGACTGAAGCAGCATTTAAACCATGTTTATTGACACAGCATGATTACTAACTAAATTCCGGTTTTCTATTTAGTACAAGGATGCTTCAGTTTCATTCTCTTGCTTCTGTCCCAGAAATTTCTTAATGTATCTTTTAATCTTTTTTCCCTTCTTTCTACTCCATTCAAGAGTTAATAGTGTGTTAATTGTACCAGATCCATGGGGGTGATTTAAAAAAAATGAGTACTTGTTCTTTATTCTGCAATCATTGTCTACTTTTTAAAGTGCTGTTAGATATTTTTTAGAAACAAGAATCAGACATCTTGTTCTGTAATAGGTTCTTACTAACTGTCCTCTGAAATTCCCATTTTAATTTTTTTAACTGAAAGACAAAGATGCTTGCCAGTCTTTTTCTTAGCTGGAAGGACCTTTAGCTAATCCTAGAGCAGTAAATTGCCAAAAATTCCTCAGCTACTTTATGCTGGGCTGTAGAATGTGTAGATTATGGATGCCACAATTCCAGAAGATGATATCTGCTGGGGATAAGCACACAAGTTCAGTGATTTGGCAAGGGTGGCACTGCAGTATGCAGAGTTCAATGGTTCAATGAAGGGAGGATCACCTGTGGTATCTCCTGTGTCCCTGCCATAGCTCCTGTGCTCTTACTCATGCTCTGCAAAATACCATTGCCTGCTGGCTCAAACAGCTTTTAAAATACATAGCATAGTGTGGGATGAGCTGTTTCTTTATTTAAGGGAGAAGAATTATGCCTGAGAGGGCCATGATGAATTGCTGGTGAGAGGAGATGCTGACAGGTGTTTTCTGTGCATATGGAGAGCAGCAGAAGAAAATACATCAGCAGTACCTTAGAGGAATCAGTGAAAAGGCACAGGATGAACAGATGTCTCTGGCCCCTGCAGGCTTTTGATAATTTCTCTGGTTGGACTGTTCAGGACTAAATCCCTCCACAGTCCTCAGCACAGAGCAGCCCTCACCAGCGCAATCCTCTTCTCACTCTGCTCAAGCTTCTTCGCAAGCCAAAGGGGGCAAAGTCCTGCCTGACAGGAGGGGCCAGGAGCTCCAGCTCCTGCATTTCTGCAATTCTCTTTCCATTTTTGTCTTGCTGACTGTTGTCCTGCACTATATTGACTGTATAAAGCTATGACAGACCCGTGGGAAGCTGTTTCCTGTGTGGTGCCTCAAAGGCCCAGAGACAAAGAGTCAGCAGCAGGGCAGGCTCCAGAGCGTAGGGCTGTTTCTATTTTGAGGATAGTTTTGGTTTCCATTCAAAATTTTAAATTTTTCTGGGAGACAGTAAACAGTCTGATCTGGTCCTATTGCTTCCGCAGCCTTGCCAGACTGTGTTGTATTGCGTATAAAAAGCCAAAATGCTGCATTTGACGTGTGTTCCTCCAGACAAGCTATCTGAAAGCACACTGCTGTTAGCATCAGAGTTGAATAGATGGTGAAGTTCATGTTGTAAATTATGCTTTTGTTCTACTTGAAACAGAGATTTTGATCAGGATGTGAGGGGAGTAGGGAGTTGTTTTAATATTCTGAAATACTTAAAACTTGTAATAATCTGTCAAATATTGTGCTTCAGGGAGTATAAATATCTTGGGGGGAACAATAAAAATGTTGGTGGCAAATACGTTTGAAAATTAATTTTAATACAATCATGTGTGTAATTATTGGAGGTTACCATGTGATTAATGTGATCTTGATGAGGAACCAGAATAGGGGAAAGAAAATGAAGATTCTTCTCCTTACCTGTGTCCATTAGTAGAATATTTATGTATTCCCAGTAAGCTATTTCTGTTTTCCTCCTGCTGTCCATAGGAAAGTGCTTCAGAGAACAATTAACAGCATTTGACCTCCCTTTATCTGTTGTTTTTCATATGTTTAGCAATAAATTAATTGATTTTTCCAATACCTATGGCAATTAGTTATTTTTACTCCAAAGCCAAAGGCCAAACAAAGCATCACAGTTTCTTTTCTTTAAGAGGAGAATGAGGGGAGAGTTTGTTTCCTTGTTAATAAGTTAAAAATAGACTGTGCTTGTTTTCTCGTTTCAAACTCCTGGGTCACTATTGGGAATTAAATAGTTTGATAATACTGGTAATGTCATGCTTTATACAGAGTAAGGGAAAAACTGGTATTTTTTGCAGTGGTTTTCTCCTTTGGGTCACTGATAGCAAGGGGGCATGGGGTTTGGGTTTCTGGTGGGTTTTGTTTTGTTTTCCTTGCGTGTTTTTAACTGGTATTGATAGAATCTGCTCAGCAGTTAAATCCATTTCTCCCATGTCACTGCTGTGAGTGACAGGATGGCTCTGATCAGTTCTGGCCTGAAGAAATCTGTGTCTATTACAGTCATGTCTCCAAATGCACTGCTTGCACACTGTAAAGAGACATCTATGTAGACCTCTTTCTGCTTTAGTATTTCTCATTGCTAAGGTTTATTCCTGGAGTTATATACCCTTGCTTTAAGAAAATGCTCTTGGGTCATTGCATTCACCACTGGTGACCACTCCAATCAAAGAGGAGCAGCACCAACACCAAATCCTGACAAACTACCTAGCTAGCACATTTGATATGTGAGGCACTTTAGCATGAGAGCCATCTCCCGGGTTTTACTGAAAGGTTACAAGGCACTGGGTCTTGCTCACAGCTTCTAGACGAAGGTCTGAGAGTAGGAGGAGTAGCCATAGAGATACTAATGACATATATCAAAACCAGTGCAGTGTGAATGCTGCAATTACTTCTGTGTACCAGTAAGAAATTTGTATAGGTATCTGCTCACTTTAATGTCCAGGGCCCTATATCTCCAGGGACATATCAGAGTGCTCTGTTATCCTGGTTGAAAAACTTCACCTGAAAGTTCCTCTAATGGACACCGAAGTATTTTAGTGTCCCGACAGAGTGAATTGTACAAGTGCTGGAGTTCTTCCATGAAACCTTACTGTGATATATCAGCCTGTGTATGCAGCCCATAGCAACTTTACAGGAACAGCTGTAATATTTAAATTCAAATAGTGCTTGATGTCAGACTCTTAAGGGAATAAAAAAACATTGCCAGCTTTAACTATTACCAGTTTCTTGTATTCCTCTTTTTTTCCTGATGAACAATTCTATCATGGTGACATAAAACAGTCATTACATTTATTTAAAAAGCTGCGAGCACATATTTGTAAGCAATGAGGATAAACATTTAAGTGTCAGCAACTGACTGTTGAAAAGAGAGAATTAGTATTCCTTTATGGTTAATTCTCCCCCCCACCTCAAATTCTAGGTTTTCTGGTAATACAGCAGTATGAGTTTATAAGGCACTAATAACCCCCTACTTAAGGGCAGGATATACTTGAAGAAAAAGATTATTAATACATTTCATAATGAGCTGTATGCCATGGAGAAATTGAGCCTAGAAATGTGAACGACTGATAAGAGACTGTTGTATTTTTTCTACCAAATGAGAAAAATGAAATATGTACGTAAAGGACCCAAAAATGGGGCTGGTTTAAAAATAGGGTGATTTTGTTAGAAGGCATTTGCATCCTCCCTCTGCTGTTTATTTTATTCTAGGATGTGTTCTACAGTTTGCACCCTCACCTTCTGGAACCTGTGCATCTCTTTAAACCAAATTGTAGTAGAGCATATTTAGTGCTTTTGAGTATTAATACTAAGCTATATAAATCATCTAAATTTCTACTAGCATGCAGTAAGTGTTTTAAAAGAACACTAACTCGAATCAAATCTACTTGTTTAAAAATACTGTATTTCAAGCATCTTACTGTATAGCACTTTGATCGTGTCTTGCCATCTTAGCATGATTCTGCTGTATTTTTGTTTGTTGTCCTGCTTTCTGAGAGAAGAGAAACATCTGCAGTTGACCATCTGGGGAGAACTGCAAAGCTCTATGTACGCAGACCTTCCTCCAAACCTCATTTCAGTCTGTTTGGATACTTTCAGTGTTTGCGGCAGGTTTTGGATCCGTGCGCTGGCCATCAGTATGTACGCACTGTTTAGTAGTGTTACTTGTATGCTTTGTCACAAGTTGATTTGTATTTGATTATTTCTATCAAGCTGACTTTGTTGGTTTTGCTAAAATAATGCTGATTTCTGCTATTCTAAAGCAAATAGCTCTTGTGAACAGGCTCACCACGGACCTTGAAAATATATTGGCATATGGACAAACAGAGGACAATCATTGCTGGCACACTGTGGGAGCATGATTGCTCCTCATGCACGCCCTGACTGCTTCCTGGTGCAGTTCTTGTTCTCCTAGGTGGTGTGTGTTGGGCATTTGTTTCTTCGAGACTGACTATGGCTATCTAAAGGAAAGTATGCAGGCAATTACATGTAACAGCCTTAAAATTACTCTACTTGTTCTAACCAAAGGTCCACCTAGCTCTGTTTGCCATCCTTCAATAACAGGTATTTGGTGAACAATAAGAAAAAGTCATTTTCCAGTAACAGGCAGCTTAGGGGCTTCCAGAGTCAGAGGCAGTATATTTTGATCCAATTTGACTCAGAAATTTTGCCTGTCAAATCAGATTTGCAGCCTTTTTACACCTTGTTTCATCTGCAGTGTCCAGTTGCAAAGAGCTTGACCCCTGAATCCTGATTCTTTCACATCTGCCCTCTCCCAGCTTTATTTGGTGTCATTACTGTTGTATGCTTGTTCTCTCTTTACCTTCATGGCAATTCTCAGTTTATAGAAAACTCTCACACTTCCCATCCGCAGTAATATTGCTGTCAAGCTGAAGAATCCTCGTTTATGTAACACTTCAAAGTAAAACTTAATTAATATGCTGAAATACTTCAGAGCATTTTCCAATATTCTTCAACAGAATCTAATCTGAACTTTTGCCTAAAATAAAAAAATTAGTTATGGGAATGGAAGCAATCAGTGTCTGCATTTGGGGATTTTTTTGTTACTTTCCTGTATCAACCATTTTCTGGATCTGAATAATGCATTTCTTCGTTTCCTTCAGAAGAAAAAAGTACAAACACTCCACCACACACACATGCAAAAGGAAAAATAGCTATCCAATCTAAGCAGATCTTCTTAAATTTCATTTTCCCTGCATACGACCTAGATTTTTGGCTGCATCATTAGGAAACATATTAGCTTTCCTTTCATGAGTGTACATGTATGTATGTGCATGTGTAATAATATTTTTTTTCAGCAGTTGCTATGGAAAACAGTATTGTGTGGTGAATCATGCTTTGACTTTTGTTGAAAAGTGTCATTCTGCTTATTTTACAATCATTTTAATTACAAATATTTCTTGAAAATTAAAATGTTAACAAGTGGAATGTATGCTGAATACACTTTAAAGGTGATGCTTCTTTGTAGCTTACTGTATGATGTGCAGCATTATTAATGCCACTCTATAAAATAAAAGATATCATAAAATCACAAAAGCACAGAATACCAGGTTGGAAGGGACCTCAAGGATCATATGGTCCTGTCATTCTAGGCAAAGCATGACCTAGGCTAGATGTCCCAGCACCTTGTCCAGCCGAATCTTACAAGTGTCCATCATTGGGGAATCCACCACTTCCCCGTGGAAGCTATTCCAATGGCTGATTGTTCTAATTTGAAAAATTTTCTTCTTGTGTCTAGTTCAAAACTCCTCAGGAGTAACTCGTACCCGTTACCCCATGTCTTTTCCATATGCCTCCTTGTAAAGAGGGAATCTCCATCTTTGTAGCCACCCTTTAAGTACTGGAACATGGTGACAAGGTCTCCCTTGAGCCTTCTTTTCTCAAGGCTGAACAAACCCAGTTCTCTCAGACTTTCCTTATATTCCCAGTCCTTTGATCATCTTTGTTAAAAATTCTCTGTCCTAAAAGTGAAAGAGCTGGAAGGGGTAGTTTCCCTGTCCATAGGACATATCTGAATGCATTCTGTTCTGCAGCAGGACTAAATATTTGGGGATGAGCTGAAGGGTACATGCATCCACCACAGAATAGCTAATCATCCAGTTAGTTAAGACATAACTGCATTTTAATTATTTTTTTTTTTTGCCATTTTACTGTATTTAGTCATTAGACCAAAAAGAGCATGACAATCAACATTCACTGGGGTATGGACAACAAGGTTAAAGCTACCTCCTGTTAAGTTTTGCAGCAAGTGGATCTTAAATGTTCTAAGTCCATGTTCAAAGTGTTGACCTTGCTGTGTATATTACTTAAATATTACTTCTCTAGGATTTCTTTATCCTCCTTTTTTCTTTCCTCTTCCCAGCTCAAAAAACTCATCCATTCTTGTGAAAACTGACAAATGTTTTCCAGCCAAATGTTTGCATTTGGCAAATTATTATTTTGACGTCTTTCCACATCTGTTCCCTCTCTTTTTCTTCTCTCTCTATTTTTTTTTTTTTTTTTTAAGAAGACTATCACTCTGCACTGCATGGAAGAATTGCTGATGTCCCACTTTTAGATCATGAAGTGAAATACATAGGAAGTGGGAGAAACCCCCTAATTTCAATTAACATTTCAGAGCAAGAGCCAAAGTAGTTTAAGTAAAAATAATGGTGAAGGATGGAAAGTTGTCATAGCAGTATTTTGCAAGGCAGTTTACGGCAAATAAACATTTAAGGCTTCATCAATTTTTTTTTTTTGTATTTCTCCATCAACTCCCTTTGATGATCTTAACATCAAATATGTTTTATGTAAGCTTTATAAAAAGGACACAACAAACCTAGAATCTGAAATAGCGATTTTCACACCTATTCCTTCTCGTATATATATCTTTTCTTTATGAAAATTGTTTCCTGAAAATCTTGAAATTTGTAGTTGGAAAAAGAGATGAGAGCTGTTCAAAGAACCTCATATTAACTTTGGCCTGTTAATTCTTTTTAATCTATGTATGACATAATAAATTCAGTGAGAACTAACTGGTGGTTATCCAAGTAGAGAATTCAAGTTGTCCTAACACTTTTGTCAGAGAAGCTTGGGTAATGAAAAATGAACATGCACGTGAATAAAACAACAAATCCCTGGCAGTATTAGATGTGATTCAGCATCTGAACTGCAGAAAGCCTGTGACTTACTTGCATATAGACGATAAACTAAAGCCAAGACAGATGTTAGTCTATGTTAGTCTTTGTCTTACCCCTCACTTTTGGTAATAACTGTTCTTAATCACCAGAAAAAAAAAACAAAAGAAGAGGTCATATTAGTTTTCATTTTAATTTTGTTTTCTCTTCACATTCTAGTCTCTTTATATTATCTTCAGTGTCCTGTTCCAATTTTTAATCAGATGAAACAAAGAGATAACAACAAAGAAAATGTTGCCTCCGTTATTTACCACCTGTCTTTGGGATCTGAACATACTTGTCTTCACCTGAGTTGTCTATATAAATCTGCAGGCTTCCTGATACTTCTCCCTGCCAACCTACCAAGCTTTTTATTTGTGAGTCCTAAAAATGACAAAAAATGTATAGAGAATTGCAAATAAGCAAAGACTGGAACTCTGAGCCTTGTATCTTCCAAT
The DNA here is from genome assembly GCF_028554395.1 of Pezoporus wallicus. Classification (NCBI taxonomy): domain Eukaryota; kingdom Metazoa; phylum Chordata; class Aves; order Psittaciformes; family Psittacidae; genus Pezoporus; species Pezoporus wallicus. The sequence goes on along the minus strand of NW_026636887.1, from coordinate 2,256,874 downwards.
TTTCTGTCCTTCATACTGTTCTTCATGTTACTCTTGTTCAGATAGCTCTCCTGTATCTGATATATTTTTCCTTTGTTAGCAGGAAGAAATAATTTTGTGATAATTATTAAGTCTTCAGATATTGTACATTGCAGTGGTCTAATAGCACCTGGATTTCTTGCATTAGTATTTTTCATTATATTCTAATTAGTTGTTACAGCAGAAGCTGAAGTAGAAGTAAGTAAATAAAATTAAAAGAATAAAGCATTATAGAAATATGTAACTGTGATGCACCAAATATACCTTGAAAACTTCTGAAGTTAAGCAGATACAATTACTTGCGTCCAAGTTAATCCACTGGTGCCAGACTAACAAAGCTTGTATTAATCTATCTGTTTATTGGAAGAAAATTCCATTTTTCCTTTGTATGCTCGAGATCTCTCTGTTTTCTGACGTATTTTTAAAGGCCATTTTTTTATGTGGGCTACCTAGCTAACAGTTTTGTTTTCTATTTCTAAATGATTGAACAGTAACGTATGTATTACTTAATAGCCTGAAAATAGCTGATCTTACAATTTACTGATTTTTATGAGCATATGGTGAGGTCCTTGTTTTTTATCTCCAAATTAAATTTCTTCAATTGTAAGTAAATAAAAAGGAAAGCGGGTGAATTTTATTTCTTTTTTAACAGCCCTGATGTGTATTGATCAGGATTGTTTCAGCTTTATAGAGATATCAGTAATATTTGTTGTGTTCCAGGTTATTAAATCTTTCTCAGAGCTGTATTGTGTATCATAACATTTTGTAAATGTAATTTAAAAGGTGCAACCACTCCCTGCCTTAGGGTATTTTGGTTTTGATATTCCACAAGTGTATTAAAAAAAAAACCAAACGAAAAAGCAACCAACACATGAAGAGCTGGTTGAGCAACTCCTTTGATTTTATTTATGCTTTTTATTCAACATTATCTAGAAGAATTTCAGGTTTTGTTTATAGTGATAAAACCAAGTATCGCTGTGGGAACAAATTCATATGAGTGGGACAATGTGTGGAAAATAACAAAAAGATGGTGAAGCAACATGGAGGAGGCGGAGTGTGGGTGCTTTTTTCATTGTTTTGTTGGGTGGCTTCCCCCAAAACATACCTCACATGAATCATAGTGGTTTAGTGGAGATAATGCTTTGAAGAAAGCTGTACGCCTGTTCAGTGGAATATGATCTTAATTTTATCATTCATGTTATTTCAGGAATTCTTTATGGGAAAAATTGCTGAACCATCTGATATTGCAAATAATTGTTCTTATGAGCCAAAAGAATAAAGTTTGCATTTCCAAAGGTTCATCCAAAAAGTAGTTGGATTTTTTTTTTTGTTCAGTTTAACTTCTGAATGCTTCTATGTTATGTAGATGCCATTTGACAAGTGAAGAAAAGATATAGGTCAGGATTACAAGTCTGCGTGCTTTTGCTCCAACAGGGTATTTGAAAGTTGTATGGTTTTTTTCTTTGAGAAAATGCTTGTCTTCAGTAGGTAGAGTTCTTTGTTTTATCCATAACATTTCAGAGGATGAAAACAAATTTTTTTTCCAGAAATCTGATTCTTGTATTGGTGAAAATTTGTGTGTTCATGTATATCAATTAAAAAAAAAACAAGTTTTCTTATTAAGGCTGCCAATTGTGTGTTTAAGTTTTGAAAAGATTTTAGAGGTATGAAGCAAATTATGGATAAAAACAATTTTTACTTCTTGTGCTTTTTCCTCCAGGTTTGCCAAAAAGCAGTTGGTGCACAATAAAATAAAAGTTTGAATTTAAAGGCATTTTTCATGCAAGTAGCCATATACACTGTCAAAGGCATTGGGCTCCAGAACAGCATGAGGTTTTCAGCAGTAAAGAGAGCAGTATACTTGATATGCCTAAGTAGGTAAAGTTCAATGTGCTTTCCCTTAAATGCACACCCAGACTGGTAAAATACATTTTTAAATTGCAAAATTCTTATTTCTGAGTATTAACTATAAGGCTATATTTGAAGAAAAAAAACAGTGAAACTTCTGAGAACTTCTGAACACCAGGAACAGCCTGGTTTGGAGGACTGGTCACATGATGGTATTTATAATTTATGGAACATATAAAAATATTTATAAATACTTATAGAACATATACAAATAATACAAATTTACCCTTATTTTTTAAAAATAAACAAAAAATGCCCCCCCCCCGCTGAAATCTAAAGAAAAATGGGCTTTTGTTGTTTTGTTGATTAGGTGTTTTCTGGGATTTTTGGCCTTATCCATGTTTATAACCATTCTTTCTAGCATTTCATCCATTCTTTTTGTCTGTTTTAATTGTATTTAAAAAGATTTTGTTTTCAAATAGAACTGCACAGGATTTTTTAAATATTCAGTGTTTCATTTTCATGAAAGTAATATGGCTTTATTGCATATATTAATGGAAAAAGTGCATTCTGTGGCTTCTTATAGCAGCCGCATGATTGCAGGACCTATAGCAGGTAGGCCTTTCTGATTTTTCTCATCTGCTTATTTCACATATTATTGTACATAGATGAGTAACCACGAGATTTAATTACTGTAAGTTTTCTCCATTCAGCACTATATACATTGAAATGAGCTGTTTAACTGTATAATACTTCAATGACATGAAAGAAAACAGGATCACATGCATTTTTAACAAGCTTTTTATAGTTTTTCTAAAAATGTTCAATACTTTCAATTTAATAACTTGCTCTGAAGTTGTTCCAAAGTTTTATTAACAGAAATTAATCCTCTTAAATATACAAAGCATCACCTCTCAATTTTTGATCCAGTTTTAAAGTAGATGAATTGAGACTATTCTGTGTAATCTTGTACTGTATATGGAGCAAGGCAAAAGTCTGAGGTGCTAAATTCCATAGATTATTGTATAAAAAAGTCTTTATTTTTACATATGTAAATTTGACTTGTGATATGTCTTCCGGAGCAAAGACACCGAATGAGGAGGTGTATGGAGTTGGGTAACTGCAGCCAAAGAAGAGGCTGGAGAGTGCACAGAACAACCACTCACTTGCGCAGCCTGTCATCATTTCTGTTCTCTTGAATTTATCATCGACACTTCCCTGTCCAGATAGGAGTAATTTATTCCAAACTGTGTTATCAACAGCACTTTTATTTTAGTGTTTCCAAGTTTATCTGATATCAGTAACCATATCTCTACTTCTTGAAGGCAAAACCATCACTTAACATGAAAATCCGTCACATTGGTAGTGCTGAAGTTACAATATTGCTTATAGTGCTCTTCTGAATGGTATTACAAACTCCCACATAAATGGCATATAAATGACATGGCTACTGTGGAAGACAAACAGTGATTGACTGCTGTGTGTGATGGTGCTTTCACTCATTGTGGGAAGTAGCTGGGTGCTGTGGTGGTTTTCTGAAATGTTGTAATGCCTTTGAAATGTTTCAGACTGTAATGCTAAGAAGAATAATAACACCAAGTCACAAAACTGAAGGTGAAGAAACATAGAAATACAGAAAAAAATTGCACATGTGAATTGTTGATATTATCTAGGAATTGAGACTTCTGTTTGAAATGTGGTGTGTACCACTTCCTCCATAGATATTGCAACTAATATGTATTTCTGGGCAGGTAGTTGTAATAACTAACGGTTGTAATTCCAGAGAACCTATTACACTTACCAAAGCTGTTCTCTTGAAAACATTCTTTAAAGAGTATAATTAACCTCCTGCCTTTTCATGTTCCTGCTGCTTACGACTAACTGGAACAAATGGCTCTGTTATAATTATCTTCCTGCACTTTCTTCCCTCTCATTCATCTTAAAAAAATTAGCACGACTTTCAGTTTTCTATGTTTCCTATATTATTTGCAAGATTTTAATTTATGTTGACATTACCAAAGTCATGTAGAATCATGCAGAATCACTTTGTTTGAACATAGCTGTCAGGAATCTGAGAACACGATGACTGAGTTAGTTACTTATGTAGAGATTTACCCTCTTATTATTACAGGCAGCAGAGTTATCCATTTTTCAAATGGTTCCATGTCAGAAACTGATATTTTTTTCTTCTTCTTCACCACTACTCTCCTGAGTAAGATGTTTTACAATATCAGTAGCCTGACATTTGAAAGTCAGGTTTTTTTCTTCCACAATTCATTTTCTCCTCCATAATTTTCATTCAGATTTTCTTTTGCCAATTCTGGTTTAATTTTATACTGAAAGAAAGTTTAAAAGATCACATGCTTTTGAAATATCAATTTTTTCACTACATCAAATTCTTGTTTTCTGGAAGAATAACTAAATTCTTTGTTGATTTTCATTAAAAAAAAAAACGCCTCAAATTATTTTCTATTTTGTTTTTAATACAAGTCTTCAGGCTTCCCACCATTCATCACAGGGTAAAATTCCTCCTGCAACACACAGTTACAGCCTAAAACTGAGAGCCTGTGTGCTGTCTCTGCAACAATATCTTTCTTAAATATTTTTCTTGAACATGAATGTCGTCTGCAAAGTCTTTTTGTGGGGTGAAGGTGGCAATTTACTGCTGCTATTTTGACTGAGATTGCGGCACATCTTCAGATTTCCCTTCCCAGCTCTGGTTTCTAGGAGAGATTTAGAGACTGAAAAAAACACATCTGTGGGAAGGGAAAAGGGAATAAGAAATTGGTTGTAGAGCTTAAAAAAGAAGATGAAAGAGCTGTGACAGGATGGAAGGATGAAAGGCAAGGGGCTATAAAGACAGAGAAAAAGACATACTCCTTATCACAAGAAAATCCAGCAAAAACTGAATAAAGAACTTTAATATGTCATTTTTCTTGTAGCATCTGTTAACAATCAACAAGTAGTTGTTAACAAATATATGATTCCTGCATCTCTGGTAACTCTTCACCACTGTGAAGTGATGAGTATGACTGATAGTGATGAGTACGATAGCTGTGGCTGGGACCCCCATATTTGGCTGACACTGGTGGATCTGACTTTTGGCATCCTAGTGCCACTTGTTGGTTTGTTGCTTTACCATTAAGCGGTATCAGGGCAAAGTGCAGGGTGGGCTAAACCCTCTGATAACTGCAGGTCTATAAGGACAGTGAAGGAGAACTGTGGGCAAAGAAGCACTGAAGCTCTGAACGGCACTCATGCTTTTTGCTCTGAAGGTTGTTCTAGACTGTGGACTCCCAGAGGCAAAGCAGCTGGTTCATACCAGGTTTTGGAGGCAAGACTTTTAAGGACTTTACAGAGATGTAAAATACACCCTGATTGATATTGTTTAATCATTTTGTGCTCTGGAGGATGCTCAGGAGTGGCAGATTGAGTGGCTGCTGAGCTGAAATGTGTCTGACCTGTTGTACCCCTTGGACTCATACCTCCCTGTAACCTCCTTGTAACCTCTTAGTTTCTGGTTTTTTTCCCCTCAAATTACTTTGGATGGTGGACACTTGATACGTATTTTGGAATTTGACTAGTAGGATTTCTTTATAGTATGCAACATCAATGTTCTTATAAGAAAAAAAAAATCAATTTCTACTGTTTTCTTCTGATTACTATTTTTTGTGTGAGTGGGGATTGTGTAATTGTAGACACCTTGTTTGTATCATATGTTCTGACTAGAATCAATAACTAAATATTTGTGTTCCCTTTATTGAAGGTAAATTTTTATCATTTGGGTAATTTTCACTCCATAGCAAGTTGATTCACTCTGTAATAAAAGATGTTTTTGAAGCTTCATCGAAGACCTTATATTTCTGCTTTTTATAGTAACAAACCAAGAAGTACTCTTTAAGCCTCAATCAACAGGAAGAATTTTACAGATAATAAAGTAATACACACTCTTAGGTTTAGTTTATTTAGGATTTTGGGGGGTTTGGGTTGAGAGACGCTTTAAATGAAAATATAAGCAGATATCTCTTCCAGTCTTCATTTTGGTAGATTTTCTTAAACTGAATATCTCGCTAGGATGAGTTAAAGCACAGCAAGTGAGGGAGAGAGCAGTTATGAAAGCTGAAGTTCTATGTACAGAAGAAAACATTTTGTGAATACTTTTTGGCGTTGCTCTGAAAACCATGCTCAGCACAGTGAGAAACATGGCCAATAGTCAAATTCTTCAAATACAGCAAGTACGCCTGATGTTAGCAAAAAGAAAAATATATTAATTTTTACTTCATTTTTATTTTTTACTATATTATTATTATATATTAAGCTGCTGAAATCCTACTGAATTCAGAAATCCCATAGAGGAAGCTTTATAAGGCTGAAGAGGTTGTGTACTTCAAATGACTTAACATGTAGTAGTTTCACAGCAGGCTGAGTTAGTCCCATGTGGGGACGACATGTCCAGAAGATTTAGTGATCTTGCACACACAGTCTCCTTCGAGTGTGGCAGCATCATCCTCTATGTAAATAACAGCTGATTTCCTCTTGTCTCTATTCAGGAACAGCTCATTTGTCACTTTTCCTGCTGCCAGAGAAAAGAGACATTTTCTCTGTGAAAAGGAAGATTTCTTTTTCCTATTATTTTTTTTAAATTTTTTTTTTACGTGAGCCCCTTTGTCTTTAATAGCTGCTACTGATTTTCCTAGCAGTATGAGAAAGTGTCAATAACATTTGAAAATCTTAATTTTCTATAGACCTCAGTGAAAAAGTACTAACTGGGTGGAATTTGGAAGATTTCTGTTTTCCAGAGCCAAAGACAGTAGTTTATAACAGAATAATTTAACTATATTTTACCCTGCATTATTAAAAGTGCTTAAATCAAGAGAATGTGCTGAAGCTGTGACCTGCTGTGTAAGCTATTGATTAAGCTGAAATACTGGTTGCAAAAAGACCTAGTTCATTTATCGTCTTAAATTTGCAGTTGAGTATAATAAAAACCCTAAAATCTGGATACATTATTTTTCATAACTGTGTGGTCTGTTGCCTTTTGATTTTCATAATAATTATCTGGTAACCTCGATGATACATACTAAATATCCATCCTTGTGATGATTTTTAAAATGAACCTCCAGCAACCTATATCCTAGTATAACTCCTTGCATATGTGTTAAGTACAGAAGTTCCTTTGAATCAGCAGGGGTGGTGGTGACATTTATCATGTAAGATGTTATCTAAAATTCTCAGCTGTTCTTCAGTGATGATATTACTCTTCTCCTTAGCTTAAGTGTTGGATGTGGTATGTCTTCATGTTACAAAAATAAGTTCCTGGTTCCTATGGACGTGTATGTAATTGGTTGACTCCAATCAGATCACTCAAATTAAAAAAGACATTTGACTTCTGATTTTGTAGTTAAAATATTCCAGCTTATGTGACTGAGATGTCAATGTTATTAAATTAGGCATTTTCCTTTTTGGGAGATATAATTTTTTTTCCAGGTTACTTTACATATTTTGAGATGCAAATGGTGAAACAGAACAAGTGGTGTTATTTTCTAAACCAGCTAAGACTCTCAGAGGTTTCTTTAAATTGAACTCAGAGAACTCATGTTATCTTGAGAAGTGCTAAGAGGCCTTCATACTGCCGGGAGCTCTTCAGTTTGCAACACCTGACTCCAGAGCTGAGAAATGCTTATCATCTTCCAGGCAGTGCCCAGGGCTGCTTCCCTTGAACTGCGTGGCAGTGTCTTTGTTCAGGGATTTATTTTCTTTACTGGTGATTGCATAATGCTGGATTAAATCCATTTTTGTGTCCTTGCCATGGTCAGAATATTCCAAAATGTTCTTGGGATAACGTCAGAAATCTGAATATTTGAGCTGAGTAGTGGATTTTTCCACTGTCTGATTGTGTGTCGGTTACCTGCAGAAGTTTGAAGGGGACTGTGGGTTGTGTGGCCTGGGATTTCTGTTTGTTGGCTGTTAGAGAGAGGTCAGAAATGGAGATTACTGTCATCCATAAAAACTGCCTGTTCTCTTCTCCTCTGAGGAAACTCCACAAAGAGATTGGGAGGAGACGCTGCTGGCTTCATAAACTCATGATATGCAGTGACAGGTCACATTTCCTATACTGCTACATTTGGCTGTCTGCTACCTGGTATATAAACAATGTTCATACGTGAGAAGTGAGAAAGTACACAGCACACGTTTGGCCATGCTGGACTCTGCCATTGAGAGGTGTTTACAGATGCCATCCATTGCCTAATGATGGGCAGGTTTAGTGGAAGCAGCAGGGCAGGGAAGATCCTGTATATCTTGGGATCCATTTGTGGTAATATGGGTAGACTGCCTTTAGGCAGCTCTGCTGCAGCAAGTTTATCGTGTGTACAATTACTGTGTTGACTGATATGAAAACAAATTTTGTTGTGCCTGCCTTACTTGTCAAGAAATTTTGAGACTCCTCGATGTGGAAATCTATTCAATTTTTTTCTATGAAATATTTAATGGTGTGATGTGAAGACAGATTAAATCATACTGTTTTGAAGGACAGCTGGTTAGGAAATTAAAATCTTCAATCAGTCTAAGGTAATAAAGTATTTAACCCAGATGAGTCTTTTGTTGTACTTGTTAGGAACTATCATGTTTTATTCACTAGGTAAATATACTTTCTTTCTTAGTAGCTCTGAGTACATTTAAGTGAGTAGGTTCTTGCCTTGTTCCTTAATTTGATTGTGTCTTATACTGCCCTTCTTTATTATTTCACAAAATTTAAGAGGGTGTGTAGCAAGATGTATATTTTTCCACTTCTTAAGTTGTTTGCAGAGCTGGAAATCATGTTGGAATGTGTATTTAAAGTCCAAATTATCTCCACCACCATGAAGACATTTTTCATTTGGTGTCTGTGGAAGCAGACTGGGTTTTCTAAAGTAGATTTTCCTTTTTCTAAAACACCAGCAAGATATTCCAATCTTATCTATCTATCAAAATAAGATATCAGCTTTTTTGAAGATGCTAAATATGTCAGTTGCTAAGCATTTTGGAAAATCTTTTTTAGGTACCTGAGTGGAAGCTGGGCAATTAGAAAAATCATGTACAAAGCATTTCTTAGTGGCTCTTTCTGAGCATAGCATGTAGGGGAGAGAGGTCTGTATTCATTTATTCACTGGAGAGCTACAGAAGGGTCAGGTGAATGCGTGCAAATCTAGTCTGTAATCATTAGTCTTATGTGGCAAGTTACAATAACTTACAAAGGGTGAGTCACACTCACTGTAAAAAGTAGGGGCTTTAAAAGGTACAGGAGACAGTTAGGTACTTCATTTTCCATGGAGTGTGTAGTTATTTTTCTTTCCTTTGGAGCCCATTCTTGAGATTTTTCAGTAGAGGAACCAAGGCTTTAAAAAAAAAAAAAAAAAGATTAGGAAATAAGACATTTTTCATTCTGTACAAAGTGCAGGGCCCATAATTACTGATATAAGTTAGGTACCACTCAACAGCTGTCCAATATGCTGACTGGACAGAATTCCAGCCCTGGATTCAAGCTGTTACAGCCCAGCATAATGTGTTCTCATTGCTTTAGTACATTATATTCTTTACAGAAAAAATAAGCAGTGCACTGAGGGGATAATCAACATGTCTACAACTGTTGTTAGTCAACTTAGCTCCTATTCTAACACCAGGTGGGGAGGAGTAAAATTTTTGAAATCAACCCAGTTGTTCCGTGTTAGAGTGAGTTATCGCAGCATACAAAAATACCTCAGTATTCAAATGCAGTTCTAAGACCTTAAGCATTTAAATGCTGTGCCTAAACATATAGATGGATTCTGTATTTTTGATAGGTTCAAAAAAGTATTTTAGGCAGTCAGAATAATGTGCTGCTGGGACCTACAGAAATACTGAGATTTCTAGATATTTATTTGCCTGCACGTTACTTACTGTGTGCATGTTTCTTTCATGTATTCAAGACTCTAAAAATCTATTTTTGGCTCTTTTAAATGTTTGCTTCCCTCCTCTGTGAATTATCTTCTACTTTTGCTTCTTTTTATGTTAATCTCCCCCACCCCCAGGCCCCCAAACACACACACATTCTCTTATCCTCTTGTTTCACATTCCCATCTCTCCATAAAGTTCTTATTCTCTCCTCCAAGTGTGCTTCCTAATTCTCCTCCAGGTTAGATATCTAGTCATCATCCCCTCTTGCCTTTCATGTAAAACCTACATGAAGCACTTTATCTTCTCATTACATGTTCCTGCTCTTCTTTTTTATAAAAGCTTTTGTATCTGTCTTCTAGAAGATTTTCTCTTCTGTCTTTCATGATGGTCATTGTGTGCTATTCACTGAAGTTTGGGGTTCTTTAGAACTATTGTATCAGATGATCTAGTTCCAACCCACCTGCCACAGGCAGGGACACTTTCCTCTACACCAGGTTCCTCAAAGCCCTCCTGTCCAGCCTGTCCTTGAACACTTCCATAGATGGGGCAGTCACAGTTTCTCTGGGCATCTTGTTCCAGTGTCTCACCATCTTCACAGTAAAGAATTTCTTCCTAATCTCTAACCTTAATCTACCTTTTTCAGTTTAAAGCCATTCCCCCTTGTCTGATCACTACATGTTCTTGTAAAAAGTCTCTCTCAGATTTCCTGTAGGGCCCCTTTAGGTACTGGAAACTGCTCTACGGTCTCCCTGGAGCCTTCTCTTCTCCATGCTGAGAAAGCCCAATTCTCTCAGACTGTCTTCACAGGAGAGGTGCTCCAGCCTTCTGACCATTTTTGTGGCCTCCTCTGGACTTGCTCCAACATGTCCATGTCCCTCTTGCATGGAACACAGTACTGCAGGTCACAGAAGCAGAGTAGAGGGAGAGAATCACCTCCCTTGACCTACTGACCATGCTTCTTTTGAGGCCGCCCAGGACTGTGTAGACAGACCTGTTACTTATATTGCAGTAGTAGTAGTACTACAGAGCCCCAGATATAGTCCAGAAACCCACCATGTGCTGTAAGAACTGAGAGAAATGTTGATTCACATGCTCTAGCTTTCACACAACTGTGGAATGACATCCTTCCTTGAGGAAGCATCTCTTTTAAATGTGCAGCAGCTATAACAGTTGTAACAGAGGTCAGTTGAAATATGAGGTTAGTCTAGTATTTCTTGAATAAGCCTTTTAGAGTAATGTAGTCCTTTTTTTCCCCTGAGTTTCTGGTGTTCCTTGCAGTCCCTACAATCATATCCCATCGGACCTCCACTTAACTACAGTGTTTATATCCTAGGGAATTCATGCTTCTTCTTTCTTTCCCCAAAGTATGTGGAATGTAATTGTCTTCATGTGCAATTTGCTTAAAATATAAACATGGTATTGTCAAACTGTATTTGTTTATGAAGCAAACTTGGTATAGCAAAAGGTGTTGAGGTATAAATAAAGTAAACTCATTTAATTATATGGCTGCATTTTTACAGCTGGTATTTGCTTGACACATTGCCTGTCTACAGAACAGTGAATGATTAACTGTTGTGACTAGAGAATAATTATTAATTATATTGTAATTTGTGAGCTGTTATGTGCATATTTAATTACTTTGGTGATGCTATGAAGGCTTTTGGGCCAGAGGATGTTAGTTACCTTTCTAGACAATTATGAAATATCTACAGTGCACTGTGTGCTCCATTATATGCATTTATAGTAAGCTATCTAGTACAGAAGCCTAACTCACCGAGACAGTAAATCCCCAGTCTAAAGTCTTTTCACCATTTTTTTCACTATGAGGACAACAGTTTAAAATAAAAAGACTCTAGAGAAACAAAATTGTGTTGTCTCATGAAGGCTGTTTGCATACCCATGCATGAAAAATGTATGGTCTCCTTCAATTAATAAATGCTACCATTACTGCAGATTTGTACTTTTTCACTTTTTTGAGCAGTATCTGTGTAGGAAGAAAAGCCTGAAAACTGAACTCCATAGTCTCATCTAGTAGTTTATTCCTTTTTTCCTTCCTTCCTTTCTTTTACCTCCAACATCTAAGACGCTGTTGTTGTGTGGTAATTGCAGTATTGCTCTCTATGCTCATCTTTCAAACAGCTGAACCTCATCCAAAGAAGTTTTCTGTCTTATTTTTCAGATTTAATATTAATTTTATTCTCATATGTCCTTTCCTCTTTAGCCCACAAAATAGCTTTCCATAAAACAAGCAATGTAGCTCCATCAACTTGAAAAGAAAAAACAGAAAGAAAATGTAATAGTAGAAGGTATACACAATCCAGTCACATGCTACCTTACTTCACTGGCTCTCTTACTTGTCCTTCTGAGCCCAAGCTTTGTGCTTCCAAAGGATGATGGTGTGTGCTCAGGCATGAGCTATATCTCTTTTTTGTACATGCCTTACAGATGAGGGAGGAAAAAGATCATATTCAAACTTGTGTTGGTTTTGGCCCACGTCACAGGTTGCCCTCCTCTTGGAGAGGTAGGAAAATTACATTGTACTATCTCTGAGCACTGCATGTTGTCACAAAAATATCCAAAATCACTGACATCCTGGCGAAGCAGAGTCTGTTAGTTGTAGCTCATTTCCTCAGTCTACTTCTCAGTGCCCCAAGGTTTATTGTTTATTTGTTTCTCCTTTTTTTCTCTCTCTCTTTCTTCCCTTCCTTTTTTTTTTTCCTAATCTTTTCCCTTCCTTTTAAGGAAACCAGGAGTTCCAGCATTTGAATGTTGTTTTCAGGTGGGTGTCTCCCACCTGAATTCGTGCTAAAATACAGGCTGAAGCTATAGGTGGGTATAGTTTCCTTTTAACATTTTAGAAGATATTTCTATTTCTGCTTTTTTTCTTGTTAAATCATTAAAAAATCCCTCAGTAACCTTTTTTTAAGCTCTTATATGTTCCTTGGATATTTTCCTTTTTATTCCCTCCCCCCCACCCCAAGAACCGTGGCAGCTGATGTGTTCTTTACAGCAGGTAAAGCTGCCCTTCATCTCTATTGCCCAATAGGTGGTCTTTTGTAACTGTCCTTACTATTTAGTCATTCTCTTTTTAAATAGTCATCCACTCTTTATTCTGTGTACATTCACCACTTGCTAAACATAGCATTTCCAAGCTAGAATAGGCTGTCCCTTTTGCAGAAATAGCTTATTTTCTTTTTGTTCCTGTACTGCTTGCTTCTGATCCATCATTATGGCTGTTTTCCACTCAGACCATTGGGACCTGTTGTTAAGCTAATGTCATTTATATGGATACAAAACTTACCAGAAAACAGTTGCTTTGCAGATCAGCAGGAGGACTCCCAAGTAGGATGGTTGTTTTTCTGAGGGAAAAAAGAAAATAAAAATCTTTCTAGTGATTTTGAGATTAATTTGCAAGAACCTTCAGGATATGACATTTACCGCCAAGAAAACCTGGCCAATTCAGACTTTGAATGAGTACAGTGTTTCAACAGGCATTTCCAACATGTTATATCTTTTGTGTGAGTAAATCACCGCTACCCATAAAGCTTCTGCAGCTTCAGTAGAGATTGTTGGGATAAAACATTTTTTCTGTAGGAGGAAGAATGATAAAATATTTCATGTCAGTAAAAATATGTTTAACTGCAATCAGTGCTTTGGTGATTTTTGCCAAAGAATAAATTTTGTACTGTAGGAATGAATATAATTTTTTGGCAAAATTTATATTCTACGGGATCTTCCAGGCACCATGAGTGAATGTCATCTCTTAATGTGCTTTCTGTGGGTTTCACAGCCATTAATGTGTTTTTGGTGAGAAAATCATATATGTTATTTGGACTGAAGTTGACTGAGTGCAGAGTATATGGTCTTAAGAGCATTATGCTCATGTTATTAGCACAGTGCAGTGAGATTTGGGCCTCCTTTGGCATTCTGGACTATGTAACACTGTTCAGGATTTACTCCAATTAATCTGGGCAGGCACCATGCATCTGACAGCAAACTGCATTTAACGATGATGTAATCTGACTGCTAGGTCTACTATGATATTCCCACTGAATAAAAAGTGGATGAAGGGAGGGAGTTTGAACTGGTATGGGAAATCTGATTTCGCTGTTCTCTATCTTCAGTGGCTGATGCGTGTAAGCAAGACTTGACTGGAGATCAAGGGTGCTGTAGGGTCAAAACAGGTTCCACATCCAAAAAGCTGGAAACATGGCCCTGTGCATAAGATCCTGGTTATACTCCTTGTCAGAATTTCTACCTGTGATCCTTTTTCCTCTGGAATACATTTCTGTAGGTACAACAGCAGAGGTGGTATATCCTCTGCATCTGTAGCAAGATGTTGACTTAAAGCCCGCTTGAAAGCTCTGGTTCACATAACCCAGCCATGAATGGCACAGTTAGGAAGCCAGAGGTTACTGGGTATCATGGGTATCATAGTAGCTGTATCACTTGCCTGTATGCAGCAGTTATGGGATCCCATTTGCCTTGTACTCCCTAACCCAGTGGGCCATCTGATAGTCTGCTGTCTTTGTCCTGTGGCTTTTCAGCTTTCTTGGTTGTCATCAGCATATGTCTTCTCTCTGCTACCTGAAAATAGAAGGTTATAAAGTATTTTGTAGCTACAGCAAGGCAAACATAATTTATTTTGCTTTCAATCTATTTTAATTGCTCTGTTCCCTGGGACTGACAGAACATTTCTATTTTCCCACGGTTTTTCTTACTCCAAGTTTATTTTGGGCTATTTGATCTTCAACCTTTCTTCAAATTTTACTCTGTTGGGTTTTACTTTGGAAACAAGAAAAAAAGGCCTATAGAAAATGAATATTTATTTTCAGTCTTGGATTTTGGTTCATCTATCATACTGTTGTTTGCTCTTGCTCTGTCCAATCCCTGTGATGTAATTATATTGTTCCAAAGGAGAGCTCAAAAGGAGTTGAAAGATTTTAACCGCCGTATGTTCAAACCTTTGCGTATGGTGTAAATAATTTTTTTTAAAGATTTTTTTTAAAATAACTCTAAAGTTTGCAAGCTTCTCAATACTGTAATAATTATTTCAAAACGTACAGCTTAATTACATTCCAGTTACTATAGTTTAGTGAATGAACTGCAGCTCTTGTGAGAACTGATGTAGAGAAGTGATTTATCTTTTCTCAAGAACAGCTTTTTAATAGTCTTTTATAATCCAGAACTAGCAGTTACAAGAGCCATGTTTATGGTGTCAGGAAACTGCATTTCTAAAGCTTGTCTTGTTGTAACATTTGACCAGTTGATGCAGGAGTATCTAATTCCCCCTCTCATCCCCTTTTGGCCTAGTTGCCTACTTACACTTAGAGATTCAAACAAGTGTAGAAACAGTGACATAACCTGCTGCAGTAAGGTATGCATTTCAGCAGATATTCTTTTTCTTGAACTTACCTACATCCAGCTTTGACCCATCTACCTCACTGTTCAGTAGTAATTCCATCAGTTGTCTTATCACTACATCAATTTCTCTTTACGTTTTTAAGCATTGAAGTGTTTTTACCCCTGTTGAGTTCTCTTATTTTAGAATCCTTTTGTTACCAAGTGATCTCTGAAGCTATTGACTGCTAATTTCCCTTTCCAGTAAGGTCATCAAAAACCACTTCTTAGTGACCCAGAAGTTTTTGCACCTAATGTGTTCAAGACACATTTGCGAGACAGTAGAGAGGGTAGTCTGTGTTTCAAAACCTGGATATTAAAAATTCAGTGAGTCTCTGAGCCCTCTCATTTGCTTCTACACAAGCACCTGTTGCAGTCAGTAGTTTCTCTGAACCAACTGCTTCCAGATTAAGGTTTTTTTGTAGTTTGTGTTTCTTTCCATCAGTTTTCAGCAATATGTATGAATTGCTATACATCTTGGTTTTCTTAAGAAACATCAGAGGTACTTGCATCTTCCCTGACTGAGACCACACTCACGTGAAGAGGAGGTCAGTTTTATTCTGTGAGAAAGGAAGATTTTAGTAATACTTGAAATAGGCGTTGCTTAGTGCTGTGAAGATACTCCACCGGGCACAGAAAAACCTTAGATGTCTCCCTGTTCAGTGTATTGGACACATTTTAATCTTCTGGACCAAGGGACTGAGGCTGCAACATCTGATACATACAAAGTTGAGATTTGATCCTTGATGCAGTTCTTGCCACTATTGTTATCAACAAGACTTAATCTGGATGATTTTGATTGAAGAGTTCCTAATGCAAGCAGTTAAGAGGAGCTTATCTTCCAATTTCATTTCATACCACTTCTGCTTGTTGTATGGAATCTTGCTTTTTAGGGATGGGAGGAGACAGGAAATACAAAACTGTAAAATCACATATATATGCACATTAGTAATTGTGTTTGTCATAGTCTTGTTTTCTGCCATCTTATCTTCCTCCCTCTTTCCCCCTTTCTCATATATTGACTTTCTCCACAATATTATATTTCCAAATTCTACAATTTTTTTCCTATTTTTTTTTAAATTACTATAACGGGGAGAAAGGGTGGAAGTTCACTGTATGTAATACCCCTGTGATTGACAGTCTTTTTACCTCCTGCTTCCTAGTAGGTAGATAACACTTGCTGTATGGGATCTTGTTTTGTAGGGTGGAAGAAGAGGGAGGACTACAACAAACACAAATAGTGGTATGTAATTTTCCCTTTCTCCTTTGTCTCTCCCTACTTACCACTCTTAACACAGAATTTGCTCAGTCACATGATGGTGCCTTGTACTGGTATTTCCTGCTTTTTATAAAAACACATCTTCACAATTTTTGTTAGTTAGTTGCCTTAACCACTTGAAGAAAAGATAAAAATTAAATATCACCTAAGGCATATAGGCAGTGGGTCATATTGTGCTCGCTCTTGGTCACAGTGTGACTGAACTTAAACTGAGCAGGTCCTATATACCATTGCACCATTTGAAGTCCTCTGGTCATCCACTATCTTTTAAAATATTTAACAGGCTATTGTATGTGGGATTTTGGAGAAAACAGCTGTGATGGGGAAAGGGTAATCATCTTCCTATTTAAAATAAAATTAACTACATGCATAGAGTGCACTATCTTTTTGAAAAGCTAATACTATAGAGCTGATAGCGAGCTGCCTCATTTTCTGGGTCAAGTTTCATCAAAGTACTGTAAACTTAAATTCTAGTTGCAGAATCTTAATTAGCTTGAATGGCAGAGGGAGATGGTACTCAGCAGTGCATAAAACAGATTTTCTGGAGGTTAGAAGGATTTTTCCTCATAAAATGTAGGGGAAGATTGCTGTTAGGCAGGGGAGTTATATTATTTCTAAGGGTAGGACAGCACTTCAAAAAGTACCGTGTTGTGTAGTGTTTGAACATTTCACTCAAAAGCACAATAGTTATTCAAAAGATGTCATTTGGTTTGGGTTTGTTTGTTTTGTTTTTTTTTCTGTCATAAGGCTCACACTTCAGCACTCTTGTTAAAAATGGTACAAGTTGGCAGTGTTTATCAGGTAGATATATAAAGCATCATAGCTGCAGTACAAAGGTTATGAGAAAATGCTTTATTGAATTCAGTTATCAAGAGGAATAGAAAAAATCAAATGATGTGTCAAAAATTTGTTTAAATGAAGATGATACCATCTTCATGAGACCAAATTTTCTTAGTGTTGCTCTGGGTTGTTTTTTCGCTATGAGAGGGAACACGTCTGCCCAGTGAATCATTCCTAGTTTCTATGACACCCCTAATATCAGCATAGTACATCTACAGCAAAAGAAAAACTCATATTTTCAAGTTCTGAATAGCTGTAGTAATTATAAAATATTTGTATCTGCCATGATGATCGGAAAGCTTTTTCATTTCAGTTGAAAACAAGAACAAAACCCATTAAATCCTTAACAGAATTGCTAATATGCACTCCTTTTGGTAAGAGTGGATGAGGGATTAGAACCTTTACATTAACTGATCTGCAGAGATTCTGTGTCAAGAAAGTAAATGGAAAAGATAGAATAAATTTTATCTGTTTGATTCTCATTAACATACGATATGTTTTTATGGACACAACGGCTATGGTCAGGATAATTCTTCTCTTTCTACTGTGAAAATAAAAACAAAGGGGTTTTGGATGATCTATGCTTGGCCCACTTAAAAGGAAGTTCAGACTAGGCTAAAACCTAAATTCACATTGTCAACATGGATCAAAACTACTCCATCATGCTGTAAAGTGAGTCCCCAGAGTACATTTTCTTTAAATAATGACTGCATGTTGTGAAAAATATGAAGTATGATGATAGAGAACTAACTAAGATGTAGCAGTTTTATACTGTTGGCATTTTGAAAAGAAAAGTTAATTGTTTTTATTCTGGCATTCATAACATTGCTATTAAATTTCATGATAAATTTATTGCGTAGACATATCTGACAAAATGTGCATGGGCTACTAAGATGTCAAGAAAAATGACACTTTAAAAGTTTCAGAGGGATTAAGTTTTGCTTGAGCTGGGGGTTCTTTTTTTTCCTTTTTATTTCAACGTGCTCGTGATTTGCCTACATAACCACCACAAAACCTATGGATATGACGGCTGCCTTCTCCCTATGCAGCCTAGAAGGTTGTCCATTTCAATTTCAAGAGTTGTTCTTGGCCTACAGTAGAGTGACCATCACCCGTGGGCTATACCGGTACATACTATCTCTGTCTCAGTACTGTGGTTGAAAGATATCTTAATGGGAATGAGTGTGGAATACTGACTCCTTTTACCAGTTGGAGTGGAGAGGAATAGTGGTACCTTTGGACTCCCAGAGAATCCTCATTATCACTGCAGCACCTAGAAATCCTGATTAGCACAAACACCCAGCGTCTGTTTTGGCTAAATTGTAAATGTAAAAGATATGTTGCAGCATGTCAGTCTTGTATTTTCTGTGTTACCTGCAAACAAAATTTGCAACAACCCTCCTAATGTGATGAAGTAGATATAGCAATTTGCTAAGAATACAACAAACCTTTTTAAGTAAAGCTTTCCTATGGACATAAGTAGATACTTAAGTAGCAGGTGTGTGGTGTAATTTCTGCCTTTTGCTAGATTTCTGAAATTTCCTTGTTATAAATAATGAAAAGCAACATTTACTTAAAAATACTGAAGGGTAGATTTTAAGAATGGATCCTTAGAGCACAAAGTTTCATATATTTTTAAAAATAGTGTTCTGGTTCTTCTTCATACTGAATTTTTACAATGCACATTAGAAAGAGGGCATGGCTTGAATTGCTTCTGTAGCTGAAATCTGCTATTCAGGTATAACAAATCAGATTAATTATAGTCCAGTGTTCATACTTGTTTATTTTGTTGCTGAGATACACTTTCGACTGGCTTTTTTTTTTTTCCATACCTTATAATTTTCTTGTTTTATGCCAAATACATTATGTTTATTTTACCATGAATATAATGATTTTTGCCTTCAAGATAATTTCTGGTGTCCTGTGGCTTTGGTCTTTTAGCCTATGATTATTACAACAAGTTTATAAATATTCTTGTCAATTGTTTTTTTCTGCCTGTTTTGAGCTATGTATAATTCTCATTAGTAATTGTAGGATAGGAGATTTCTCTTGTTAAACAATGAGATGGGATTCTGGAGGTACTGGAGAAAATTGCTAGTCATGGGCTTGATGTCCAAACAAAATAGACATCAGCCAAAGACAAGCAGCAGCCTTCTTAGGCATCTACTAAGGAGAATTACCAAAATAGTATCATTCCTGAGGCTGAGGTGAGGCAAACCTGTAGTGCCTTGCAATGAAACCCCAATCATTCTATGGTTCTTTCAATTTACTAAATAAATTCCACTCTAATGGTACTCAAAAAAAAAACAAAACAACAAAACACCAAACCAAAAAACATATATTCACGCCATTGCTTCTTTCATGTTACAGTACTGCTGACTTTTGTAAATCTGTGTCTGATATTTACAGCATCACTGGAAATGAGTGACAAGCAGGGTGTAGATTCAGCCCATTTTTCAATAGCCTCGCTAACATATGGGCAATGACTATGGGCTATCTACTTGGGCTCAGGAGAGACTGGCAACAACCAGCTGATCTTTCCCAGCCACCTAAGTTAGATACCTGTCTTACCACCATGCTCATGGCTGGGGTGTGGTATATTCTTACTTTTACATCTCAGGTCAAGAAATCTGTAGCTCTGACAGTTCTTCTGGATTTGTTTGTGTGACTTTTTAAGAATTTCTTCTGCATTGTAAATAGGTACCTTAAATTTTCTCTATCAAGGATACTTGAAGAAGCAATGTTTCTCTTTTTAACAGATCACTCTCTTCCTAGTGAAAAGAACTATGCACTTTATAACATTTTATAACACAAAGAGGGGATTTTGATCTCAATAAAAGTTTTTGTTGGTTTTTTTTTTATCATATAAAGAAGAAAATAAAAACATTGAGCTTTAGCCATTTGCCTAAGGAACTCTATGCTCTCACTGTATTTTCTGGTCAGGAAATTGATAATGGTCTTCCTTAGAGACTATCTAAACTTTTGAAAGTTTTCTTACAAATGCTAACATGCTTTAAGAAAATAAAACTAGGCATTCAATAGAGAATATTCTCCTCAGTCCTTTCATTAAAAAAAAAAAATCCCAATTCGTACTTAATAAATTTGTAGCATATTTATTCAGTAAGCATAAAAGAAATAACAAATAGTCCATTGTGAAGGAGGGGAAGCTTGCAGTAATAAAAATAATCAGATTTTGCAAAATTGCTGTTTGGGAGGTGTATTGGTACCCCAAGTCTGAGAGATGTTGAATCATCAAAGATAACCAGATATTTAATATTTCTCTAAGATACCTTAAGGTGTTCTCACTGAGAAATATGACTTATTTGAAACTGCTCTCAGTATTTGAGGTATTTTTTTCAGATTCTTTCTCAAGCGTTCATGTTAAATATGCTCTGTTTAAAACAAATCTGTTCTACAAAACATTCAAACCCTACAGAATTGCCCTAGAAATGAAAGTTATTGCAGTCTCTCAGCTCTTGCATTGTGACCATCAATACATTTCTTCCATCAATAAGAAAAACACTCTGAGGAAGATATTTGTCCATATATGAACACACATAGAAAGCAAATTTCTGGATATAAAGGAGCCAGTCTGTATGTTTGCTGCACAGAGAACATCAATCTCTAGTCTTATGCTCTGGACCTGTGAAGGGGAAAATTCAACAGTGGCACATGCTTGGATGAGTGATCTGCAGAACAAGTGGTCTCGTTTATATCTGATCTACACTCTTTATGTGCACCAAAGACATATATAAATACGTATAAAATTTATCCTAAGCTCTATCATCGATTTGGTGGTTACCTGTATTCGCCCTAAAACCAGAGGGGTTATTAGGCTGGTTTTATGCGATTTTGAAAACAAAAAAAGGTCTCATACATAAATAACTTATGAATAAATTGACTTATAATAACCAGATATGCAAAATAGAACCATGGCCAAAAGAGTTTAATTTAACGTTTAGTAGCACTTATATTATTTCTAACTGAAAAATAATTCTTATTTTATACTTGTGATGCAATTATACTGTTTTCTGCTTTAGAGCAGAATTTAGAAGAGTTACTGAAATGCCAAAATGTAGACAGGATAGGAGTCCATTATTGAAAGGACTTTTCCTTCTATTTCCATCCAACCTGGCTAATTTTCAATACATACTTGTTATTTTGTTATTCTTCTGTGTTCTTAGCTTATATGTTTGACCTAATAACTATGATTACATTATTTCCATTTGATCCACCGAGTATGAAATGTTAAACATGCTTATTAAGTGTATTAGAGTCAAGTGATTTACCATGGAAACTGAAGGTTTCCCAGTCTTCATGAAATATTCTTGGAACCTGTCTTATTAATAACAGAGTTTGTTTTGCCATCTGCTAATACCACTGATTTTCTGTGAAGCAAAGGAGTATGGGTTTTTAAAACATCATTCCTTGAAAAGGTTTGAAAAATAAACCTTCCCTATCAAATAAAGCACTTCCATGGCAGGAGTCCTTCCAGGTTTCCTGCAGTGTAAAAGCTTGACTACCTATTTCAAGGCTTTGAGAACCTGCAAATGCGGCTGTCGGTGCTTTGCTATGCGACAATGCTCATACAGGTATTGTTGGTGAAGTGGGATATTACACAGTAGCAAGCCATTAATCTGCTCTTCTGGCCAGTGGTCAAACCACTGGTGTCATGTTAGGATTGCCAAGTGTTTCTTGTGCCATCAGTCCTACCCTTATAGGAGCGCTGCTTATACTTATCCTTCAAGCAGAGAGGTCATTCAAGGAATTGCTTCACAGGGTTGTGGATGCTAGGTTATTTCTTCTTCTCAGTCCCCTCATGAGTCCCCTCTTCCTCTGAAGACTGGTAGCGTTCATGATAGATCTGGACAGCACTGACCAGGAGCACACATACTGCCCTGCGTCAGGCTCTCTGTGGGAGAGGTAGCAGAGGGTATGACTTAGGTTAGATATTAGGAAACAGGCTTTCACGGTAAGGGTGGTGAGACAACAGAACAGCTGTGGATATCCCAGACCTGGAAGTGTTCAAGGCTGGCTTAGGTGGAGCTTTGAGCAAAGGTCTTCCTGCCCGTGGCAGGGTGGTTGAAACGATGATCTTTCAGTTTTCTTCCAATCCAAACCATTCTGTGATTCTATCAAAAGCAACAATTGTTTAAGTTTGTGACTCAAATGTTTATACTTCTGCTTATCCCCTTCATTAAGATATCAAAATCAAGTCGCTGAATTTACAGAGGTTCTAGCTGGGATTCTTCAAGTCAATGGGAGTTGGTGTAGTCAGAACTCTAAAAATAAACGGCCTGATTTTTATACTTTGGAGGAATTTTCACTCAAGCAAGAAAATTGTCACTGCCAGATGGTGATGGAAACATTACTACAGCAAGGGGATATTAACAAAGATGCACTCAGCAAGGCAAATTGTTACCATAGTTACAGGATGCTATGCATTTCAAATAAATAAATAAAATTAGACTGTATTGTTTAGATATCTGAATGGCAAAAAAATAATTTCGGATTATATTTCCATTTTGAAATGGATGCGGTTTTCTTACATTCTGCTTAAAACTTCGTTACAAGCCTTTCTTGATGATTAGGTGTATTTCTTTTACCTAATACCCTTATCAGCTGTATTTATTTTTATTCTTGAGCAAATCCTGGAACTTACTCCCTTTCCTTTCTCCATTCTTCCAGCATATCTGTATAACTGAACAGAGCATAATAGTCCAGAGGATTTGTAAATACCCTTTATGCATTTATAGCGTGGTATGACAAATGACAAAATTAATGTTGGTGCCAGTGTAACTGTTCCTGCGTGTCCTCAGCCAGTGACTGGGCTCCCACTGTTTTAGTTAAAACACAGAGGGAGTTTCATGGAAATGTCATGGAAATTAAAGGGTCTTCAATCTGGTTTTAGTCAACATAAATGAAGAAAATTTCTGCCATTCAGGAAGAAATGGTCCTGCTTCACTTAGAAATATACAAGTCTATGGGGCCAGATGGGTCACACCCCAGAGTGCTGAAGGAGCTGGCAGAGGAGCTTACTAAGCCACTCTCCATTATCTATCAGCAGTCCTGGTCTAGTGGGCAAGTCCCTGGGATTGGAGGTTGGCCAACATGACACTTCTCTACAAAAAGGGCAGGAAGGAAGAGCCTGGAAACTACAGGCCTGTCAGCCTGAGCTCAGTGCTGGGGAAGGTCATGGGGCAGATGGTCCTAACCAAGATCATAAAGCATGTGCAGGAAAAAGAGGGAATCAGGCCCAGTCAGCATGGGTTCATGAAAGGCAGGTCCTGCTTGACCAACCGAGTCTCCTACGATATGGTAACCCACCTGGTGGATGTGGGAAAGGAAGTTGTCTATTTGGACTTATGTAAAGCATTTGCCACTGTCTCCCACAGCACCCTCCTGGAGAAATTGACTTCTCATGGCCTGGATAGGTGGATTCTTCACTGGCTTGGAAACTGGCTGGATGGCCAAGCCCAAAGAGTGGTGGTAAATGGCATTACATCTAGTTGGCGACCAGTCACTAATGGTGTCCCTCGGGGCTCAGTGTTAGCGTCAGTGTTGTTTAATGTCTTCACTGGTAATGTGGACGAGGCCATTGAGTGAACCCTCAGTAAATTTATGGATGACAACATGTTGGGTGCGTGTGTTGATCTGCTGAAGGATAGGAAGGCTCTGCAGAGGGATCTGGACAGGCTGGACCGATGGCTGTGGCCAGCGGTACAAGATTCAACAAGGCAAAGTGACAGGTCCTGCACTTGGGTCACAATAGCCCCATGCAACGATACAGGCTTGTGGAAGAGAGGCTGGAAAACTGCTCAGTGGAAAAGGACCTGGGGGTGCTGATTGATGGCTGCTGAACATGAGCCAGCTTGTGCCCTGGCAGCCAAGAAGGCCAACAGCATTATGGCTTGTGTCAGAAATAGTGTGGCCACCAGCACTGTGGAAGTGATTGCTCCCCTGTACTTGGCATTTGTGAGTATGCACCATGAGTAGTGTGTTCAGTTCTGGGTTCTTCACAAGAGTAATATTTAGGTGCTGGAGCAGGTCCAAAGAAGGGCAGCAAAGCTGGTGAAGGGTCTGGAGCGCAAGTGTGATGAGGAATGGCTGAGGAAACTGGAGTTGTTCAGTCTGGAGAAGAGAAGGCTCAGGGGGGACTTTATTGCTCTCTACACGTACCTGAAAGGAGGTCGTAGTGAGGTGCAGGTCAGCCTCTTCTCCGAAGTAACAAGCAATAGGACAGGAGGTAACAGCCTCAGGCTGAGTGAGGGGAGGTTTAGATTGTATAATAAGAAACATTTCTTCATTGAAAGGGTAATAAGGTATTGGAACAGGCTTCCCAGGAAAGTGGGGGAATCAGCGTCCCTGGAGGTATTTAAAAAGACATGTAGGTGAGGCCCTCAGTAATATACATGGTTTAGTGGTGGATGTGGCAGTCCTGGAGTAAAGGTTGGCCTTGATGATCTTAAATGTCTTTTCCAAACTAGTTGATTCTATGATTCTATGATTCTATGATAAAGTGAGCCAAATGAAGCCTTACAAGCGGGAAGAGTTTGTGGCAGATAGGAATGCTAAAGCAAACCTATTTTAATGAAAGTAGTTTTTTTAAATAAAAGAAGCAGTAGGAATGTGTTTGTTAGCCATGCAACAAAAGATAACACCTTTGCTGTTGGAGAGGTGAGCTGTGGAGGTTATGATTTTACTTCATGGCTTGTAAAAGTTGTTTGACCCATACTGAAATCTGCAGAACATTTACAAACCAGGATATTTACATAGAGTGGGGAAAAGGGAAGTCGGAGAATGCTTCTCTTATTCTTCTTTTGCTAGAAGTAATCGTCAGATACCACTTCTTTAAACAAGAATTTTGACTTACTAAATCAACGCAGAAAAGGTTAAGGACAATCTGGCAGGAGTTTCAAGGTGAGAGATTTCTCATCTTTATAAATGAGAGACTAATGCAGCTTCTCTTGGCTCAGTGGAGCCATTTTTCTGTGTATTTGAAAACAGTGCCCTGAAAAATGCCTCAAAATGTACAGGTTTGGCACTGGGTGGCTCTTGAACTTGTTTGACAACTTCCTGGTTCATGTAGGAGTTCTGGCAATTCTGCTGCTCTTGGGACCAAATAATTTTCTTTTTAAAGTGTTCAGCACCAACCTGAACATATGGAACACCGTTGTTGCTCCCATAGCTGGGCTCTCCTTCCTGCAGGATCACACTGTGTGTTGTATTGACACCATCTGCCACTATTTTAAATATTTAGATTAATGGTCTAACACTAATCCAATGTCTTAAACCACTAATTGCTCTGGATCTGTAGAAAGGGAGACAGAAGCTGATTTCCTCCAGGAAAAGGTACTCTAATTTGATTTTTCACTTAAAATATTTTCTAGATTGGGGCCAAATACACTAATGCAGTTCGAGCAAGCAAAGTATTCAGATGTGAATAATCCATGAATATACATAACAAATCATACTTAATTACATTTTGATGTCTGGATAGAAGCCAGTATGTTTTTTTCAAGTCCCAGAGGAAACTGTTCAGGCTATTTATGCATCATTTCATAAATTGTTTTACCATCATGCTTCATTCTGTTCTTCAGGCGTATTCTAAAACTGACATCACTTCTTAAGAACAGCATCATCTTAAAGTGGGAATGTAAATTTCAGTATAAAATCACCAAAGAATATTGGAGTGAAGCTTTATACTCAGTCCACCCAAAAATTTTTCATGTCTTCTTGGATGTGTCTCATTCTTTTTCTTTCAATGTAATAAATTTAATCCATTAAGAGCCTGTCAATATTCAATTTGATTTAATTTGTTATATTAGGTAGTCTTAGAAGCAACCTCTAGCCTTCTTTATAGAATTGTATGTATTAATTTTACTAATCATTTTGCATGTGTAGAATTATCAGCATCATATGTTGACAGAATGTGGTATTTGACTATAATTGTGTTAGCGTATAATAAACATAACACATTGTTGTCCTGAAGGAAAGATTTGTGGTCTCTCTGCAGTGTGCACTCACATACACACCTTTCAAATGTGTAATAATGTTAAACAAACCTATTCTAGCTTTTTTACTTCTCATTATCTGGGATGTGGCCTTCCAAAATTTTGCTTTTAATTCCTTTGTTACTTAACTCTTTTATTTGTCTTCATTATGATAATGATTACCTAATTTTCTGTGGTTCCGTAAATAGACAAAGATTTAAATTGCATTTCCAGCTATGGCAAGAGAAAAACCCAGAGGAATGAAGGAAAATAAAACTATTTTAAATGCTTAAGAATTATGACAGATAAGCTGCATTGTTACTTTCACCATTTACTAAATGCATTTAGATAATCTGGTGTCGTCAGCATAAAAAGGACATGGAACTGTTGGAACAAGTCCAGAGGAGGGCCACGAGGATGATCAGGGGACTGGAGCACCTCCCGTATGAAGACAGGCTGAGAAAGTTGGGGCTGTTCAGGCTGGAGAAGAGAAGGCTGCGTGGAGACCTCATAGCAGCCTTCCAGTATCTATAGGGATGCTGGAGAGGGACTCTTCAATAGGAACTGTAGTGATAGGACAAGGGGTAACGGGTTAAAACTTACACAGGGGAAGTTCAGATTGGATGTAAGGAGGAAATTCTTTCCTGTTAGGGTGGTGAGGCACTGGAATAGGTTGCCCAGGGAGGTTGTGAATGCTCCATCCCTGGCAGTGTTCAAGACCAGGTTGGATGAGGCCTTGGGTGATATGGTTTAGTGTGAGGTGTCCCTGTCCATGGCAGGGGGGTTGGAACTAGATAATCTTAAGGTCCTTTCCAACCCTGACTATTCTATGATTCTATGTAGAAATGTGCCAACACACACTGGTTTTAGCCTAAAAATCAAACATTTTTTCCAGATATTAATTTGCATAAATGCTTTGTTTATTATGATATGCATACTTAGGCTCACCAATATAATGCTTTAGTTTATTAAAAGAGCTATTCTTTTCTTACACATGTGTAGGTTACTTCAGTGTCAGAAACAACAAATTAATTCTGCTTTATTTTTCATGCAGGCTTGCAAACACAAACAAATTTAATAAAGTAAATCTGGTTGAACCAAACAAAATATAAGGAAGGATTTGAAAATGGGTGCTAGAACATGACAATGATATTTTTCGTTTTGATCAATGGTAGTGAATCTGTGCTAGTATTAGGAAAACATTGCTGCTGACTCACACCTGCATGAAGCCTTAAAGATGTCTCACCTGAAGTATTTAGGCATCTGTGACATAATCACTGTCATCTGTTAGGCAAATTACTTCATTTTGTGTGCTCATAACCTCCAAAGATATATGGTGTCTTGGCTGAGGCAGAGTCATTCTTCTGCCTGGAGGTTCTCCTCTTGTTGCAGTTGACATCAGCAGAGCACTGCTGGAAAGCCTCAAGTGTTTATGCTACTTCCCCACTGTTGGTGTTCTGTGTCCCTTACAAAATAAATGCCCCATCACAGAGCTTGATATCAAACAACTGGGACTTCTTATTTGTGAATCTACTTGGAAGGAGTTTCTCTAGTTCTGATCTGATGGAAAATGACTTTTTGTTTCGTGTTGTACACATGATTTAAGTGACATTCTTGTGACATTCTTTTTGGTGCTATGCGCAATTAAAATGAAGTTTCAGCCATCACAAGTTGCCACAGTTGAAATGCGTTTTCTAAAATTATTACTTAAAAACCACATTTTTACACTTCAGAGTAAAAAAAAACAGAAGGTGAATGATTGGAAGATGTGGATATATTTCAGGGCCTTAGAAAAGTATTTGATACGCAGGACATTTGCATCAATAATAGCTTTGGGGTTCTTGGCTCCTTTAGTGGCAACAAGAAAGGTGGAGGGAGAGGGAAGGTGAGATAGTAATTAGTAATCTTTTTTTTTTTTTTTTTTCCTGGGAACTTAGACTCCTAAATAATACCAATAGGTGCCACTAAAACAATTTTTATAGATATTTTTAATTTAGGCAGTGGATTTTAATTTGTGTTCTACCAGAAATTGTTCCCAACATTTGTTTGATAAATACCACTGTTTAATTTTCATTTGCAAGGAAGATTCAGTGAAGATTACTTGATTTTATTAAAAAACCCTCATTTTTGTAGGAGGAATGTAAGTCAGATAAATGTCTACATTCATACTGAGATGTTTCTATTGCAAAACAAGTGTGAAAGAAAATACAGTTTTTGTTAAATATTGAACTTTCTGTGTCAGCTTGTGTTTTTTTTGTATTTTTAGTCCCTGCTTTTTATTATTAAAAAAAAATGGCATTGCTTTGTTGTTCAGGGTATTTTTGTAGTCCCACTGTAACTGTAGCTGTTCAAACCTTTAACAGCATCATCAAAATCTTGCTAAGTGTCAGAGGTTTAACTTAAAATATTTGAGTAGGAAATTAGGGCTCATTTGCTCTCAAAACATGAAATGTGGGGTAATTACCTGGCTGGACTGATTTGTGACATTGTTTTATACTTGTGTCATCAAGCTCATTATATGTACTTCTGCATTCAAAATGTTAAAGAAGTACATTCTCATTCACTGAGGAGCAATGCATAGAGAAAACTATGTCATTAGGAATAACACTTCCTTGAAAGACAGGTCCAAGTTGTAGTCCAAAGAAGCTCTTCTCAACTTTCACCTAACGTTGAGGGGACTTTAATTCTATAGGGGCACTTTTCTTACCCCAGATAGCTCATATTTTGTTTCAGTGTGTATCAGGAAGCATTTTCTTGTCAAAAGGTTGAGGAAACCTGGTAGCAAGCTCATGGCTAGAGGCAGGTGGGATGGCAGCGCATCCTGCACCAGAGCTTCAGTATATAGGACCCATGCTGGAAGAGCTTCTTCCAGATCCACTTCTTCCAGTGGCCCAAAATCCACCTAAGGTTTTCTCTTCAGAGGAGCTGGATTGAACTCTGTCAACTGCAGTTTAAAAAGTTTAAGTTCACATGAGCAGACCTGAGCCCCAAATCCACTGGGGGTGATTCTGAGGCATTGTACTTGCAGTAGGGTTGTGGGACTTTAAAGGTGAATTGCCTCTGATAGTGAACATGGGTTAATAAAAAAGGACTTTCACCTTTCTCAAAAATGTGCAGTCTGTCTGCTTTTAGGTGAGAGGAAGCAGGCTTTGGACCTTTGAGGGGATTTTTGGCAATCATTAGTTTTCTTGAAGTGTTCTGAGGGTAAGCAACTCTGTCATCATCGTGCTCCTGGTTTCTCACCATCCGTTTTACAGGCAACTTTCTCTCTTGTCTGAGGATCCTGGAGACTGTCCTGGCGTTAGACAGGTCTCCTAGTGCTGCTGTGAATAAAGAAGGCATTGATCAAAACACTTTGCACCAAGTGTATTGTTTTGGTCCTACTACTAGATGACTTCGAGCTCCTAGATTTTGACTTTAACCTTTGTGTTTAGGCTACTTAAAGATCAATGGAAAAATCATCCTAATAGTCTCAGGTTTCAGAAGTGAGTCCCACCGTGGATCCCTCTGTTTGCCAAGCTGATTTTGTTTATATTTGCATTCTATGGGTTTACATGTGAGACAAGATCCAAATATTTAGGTATTTTGTAGCCCGGTGTCAACAAGCCTGCAGACAGTGGATTAGTTGAAAATTTTAATAGCTTAGGTTTTGGACCTAGTGTCTAGTGCTTCATGAAGGATAACAGACTTCTGGTAACTGAGTCAAATATTTTCATTTGTCTTCTCTGCATGTTACTCAGTACAGCATTTTCCACTTACATAGTTTCATGAAAGTGTCTGGTGTCTTTTCCCAAGTAACGAGGGACAGGACAAGAAATAACAGCCTCAAACCGTAGCAGGGGAGGGCTAGACTGAATGTTATGAAAAACTTCTTCACTAAAAGGGTAGTCAGGCATTGACTGGAACAGACTTCCCAGGGCAGTGGTGGAATCACTGTCCCTCCAAGTGTTCAAAACCATGTAGATGAGGCCCTTAATGACATGCTTTAGTGGTGGTCTTGGCAGTCCTGGGGTAATGGTTGGACTTGATCTTAAAGACCTTTTCTAACCTAACTGATTCTATGATTACATTAATGTAGTTGCTTAGTGTAATGCAGTAATAGATCAAGATTGCAAACTGTTGGAAGTGTTATGAGTTTCAAAATCCCAGAGACTGTAGGTTTTTTGGTGGTTTTTGTTTTTTTTTCCTCTTCTTTTCCCTTCCTTCATATTCTTGGAAGGGTTGTTACTTCGGGTTTTTTTAAGAGGCTTACTCAGAAGAATCCAAGTATAAGACTGCACTCTCTTGCATGCACCAAGCCAGCATCTTCAGTGGTCTAATACCAGTTTTCAGAACACACAGTCTGCATTTTTTTTCCTACCATTTGTCATTCTGGAAAAATGAATTAGATTTTAGTTATTCTGTATCTTACACTGTAAAAAATTATTATGAAGTCAGGGCCAAACTCTGTTCAAAACCTTTAAATAAAGACCTTGTTCAGTTTTTGCTGGGATTTTTAATTATGTTCTGAGGCAACTAAATAGAAAAATTACCATCTATCAGAGAATTAGTTTGGTTCTGCATGTTCTTTAAAATCATCTTATTTACACCAGTGACTATACACAGCTTTTTTCCTTTTTTACTGAAGTCAGTTATCTTGAGCTGAAATAATGTATTTTATGGAAAACTCAAGGTTGCTGTCTTTCAAAATACTTTTCAAACTAGTAAAATAAAATTAAGATAAAAGACATACTAATTTCTAATTTTTAAGTAATATTGAACAATTTAGAAAAGAAATAACTACTATTTAAATTTCAAATAATTCTGAGTGTATGATGTACTTTATTATGTCAAAAACCTGTTTGAAAGCAAGTACAGAAATGATCTAAAGTTGCATTTACTTAGAAAAATTGGAGCTACCTTAGTATATCAGGTCTCCTGCAACATTATCAAGTGGGGTTCGATAATCAGAGAGGAAAAAATCTGAACTAGTATTTTCATTCCTCTTGCTATATAGTTATAACTCAGACTGTTCCCTGATTCAAGTGCACTAGGCAGCAGATTTAACTTTTTGCATGTAATCCTATTTGATTATATGAATTTTATTTTTAGGCAATTTTCCTCAAATGTCTATAAGCATGTGTATGCAATATATATTTTCTAGGGTAAAACTTCAATTATTCTCTAAATAATGGTGCTCATATACCAAAAATAAAATGCTTTTTAGCTTGGGAGTTACTGTTGTGTGATTTGAAACATCATTTAGCACATTTTTTTGTTGTACCTTTTAAATACATTTCACTTCAAATGTCTCTGCATTTAGCCTGTCCCAAGGTTGTATTTTTGCTTATAGTGCCCTCACCTGTAACTTAGGGCCAATTGCAGAACTTTAGCAGGAAAAGTGACATTTTTTTCTTTGAATCCAGAGAATTATCCCTCTAAGTGTCTTGTTTTGACAGCCAGAAACAGATAACGTGTTTCACCTGACTTGTATTAGTTTGCAAGATTACACTTGAAACGCTGATGTTTTAGTGTACCTTAAACATGGTTTACTTGATGTCAAATCTCAGTTGTGTACTTCTACTCTATAAAGGAACCTGCAAACACTAATGAAGCAGTTCATTCACACTTGAATTTCAAGTACTGTCCTTAATTTAACCATTAATCAAACACAACAGATCAAAACAGAAAGCAACTGGGGTGAGAGAAACAATATCAGTGTAGCTGCTTTTTTGGTGTTTCCTTATTTCTTCTTTCCTCGCTTCTGCCACCTCATCAGGTAAAAACTCTATCTGAAGTTCACAGGAATGATAAGCACACCTTTCAGTAACATATTTCATTTAGCAAACTTTACAGAAACAAACCGGAGATCTGGGAAGAATGATAACCAATTTAGTCTGGATGTTTCTGTTTTGGTTTGGTTTTTAAGATCACTCGGAACAATTTTTTAAATAGTCACCTTTTATATCCGAACACCAAACCAAGTGGATAGGTCTGTAGGATGTCTCATAGCTACAGTTTTCTCATTCTCAGGTCACCTTGATTTGGTATACAGACAAACATATCATAGGCTACTTAAACTTACACTGTGACTCCTAGTTTAGTACACAGGCACAAAGTGACATCCAGTAGAGTACAGATATTTTTTCTAATGCCAGAGCAGGTGAATGGGGTGTGATAACTTCTCTTTGACAGTGAAATTTGAATCTATCAGGATCTTGCAGTACCGGGTTTCTGTGATTCCCTTTCTTTCGGAACTTTTCTCTCCACAGTGGTCTTCCAGGCTACGGATGTTCAGTGCCCATGGTGCCAATCAGGCTACAGAAGCAACTGGGGACACAGTTGTGGAATGTTAGATGAAAATAGAAAAAACTTGTTTCATTCTTTTTACATGGAAAGTTCATCACCTAAAAATTTAAGATTTTGATCCAGTGAGAAATGGTGCAAAGTGGGAAGAGGTGTAATGTGGACAGAGCCCACAGATCAATCATTAAGACTCAGAAAGTTCACATTTATGCACAATTTTCAGACAGCTGTCCTTAGGCACCTTTTCCTGCAAGGAGCTGACTGTGATTTATGGATGCTTTCAACTAACTCTTTCTACAAAGCTGAATCCTATATCTGTTAAATCAAAGCTTGCTTCCTCACATACCTGTGCATTGTTTTCCTCCTCCCCTTCCCTGCAAACACGGACTTCCATTTGTTTAATTCATACTAACCTTAGTGTTTCTCTTACAAATGTCTGTCCTGTAGTGGCTTGTATAAGCTTTGTTTGTGCCCCGTTAGACACGTGTGTTTAAGGACAAGTATCTGATCTTCATGCAGATACATTTAAGGGAGGCAAATGAGGAACAGAGGAGAATGGATCTGTAGAACTTTTTATGAATTATTGTACTGCTTCTTGTCTGCTTTAGATGTGTGAATATTTACGCATGGTTACTCTTTCCTCTAAACCTTGGTATCTTGGGCCAGGACCCCACTGTGCTGAGATTGTTCCAATCAGCATTTCTGGGTTTGAAAGCCAAAATTAATGGGATGTGTAGGATCGCAGCCAATCTAAATATAGTTTCCACCATGTGTATGCCACTGTTAAAAAAAATAATTTTTCCAGATTTGTTGTTTGTTTGTTTTTTATTTTTATTTTTATTTTTGGGCTTCTTTATTTAACTTTATTCACTTCCCAATTCTCAACCATTAGCATTATGGAACTGGACAATGAAAAGGGAGGACATACTTATTTAAAGATATCTGCTTTAAATAAATATTTCATAACATTTTTACTGAGCTTAGGTTTTTGAAAAGGTATCTTTACATCTTCCTTTTGAGGCAATTTCCATTGGCAAATGTTCCTCTCAGTATCAGGTATTACAGGTATATTCGTCAAAACTTGTTATTTTTACCATTCTCTTCTTTTCAAAACATAAAGTTATTTTAGGAATGCTGTATATTCTGTTGACTACTAATATATGTATGTTTTACTGTAACAAGCACTGGGAATTTGTCTGGGTACAACAGATGAAAATGGGCTCAGTGTCTTTTGCTGTCTTGTAACATGCCTGACATAA
The DNA here is from genome assembly GCF_028554395.1 of Pezoporus wallicus. Lineage (NCBI taxonomy): Eukaryota > Metazoa > Chordata > Aves > Psittaciformes > Psittacidae > Pezoporus > Pezoporus wallicus. The sequence goes on along the minus strand of NW_026636887.1, from coordinate 2,223,038 downwards.
CCTTGGGCAAGGATTTTGGTTTGGCCTTCCAAAAATTAAGATTATCAGCCTTTGCAAGTGTTTGAGGTAGGTAGGTTGTAATCCTAAAAGCATTACCTCTGGAGTTAAGAGCCTGCCTTTGAAAGGCTTGGCCTAGGTTGAGAGGTTGAAAGTTGAGGTGATAAATACATGCGCATTTGCTATTGAAGCAATTTTCTTGTTGTGATTGAGAAGCTGGAGGGTTTCTTTGAAAATTTCCTTTAGAAACTATTGACCTGAGCAAACTGCATATGATTTCTGTCCAACAGTCTGTTTTTCAAAGGAAGTTCATCTACGAGCATCCAGTTTAAAAAAAACACATTCTTATGACAAACAGGAAAAAAAAACTATTCCTTTGGATTTAAATGAGTTTTGTGCGCTTGTGTGTGTCTGCCGTTGTAGCTACCGGTTCTATAATACATCAAAGACTGGAGTTGGTGGTTCTGATGGTATTTGAGCCACAGCAACATTTTGCTGCTTCTGTTAATGAACTTGTTACAACTAGCCTAATGGTAACTTCCCGTAGAGTAACTTTAGTTTAAGAGTGTGCAAAGAAGTGCAAAGTCTCATCCCGGAGACAAGACAGAAACTTCTAATTTTTCTTCTTTTTTAGAAGGACATTTTTTCGACTTTGATAAATCAAAATTAATTTGGTTTTAAGTTTCAAACTTTCCATTAACCTAATCTTCAACTAAAATATTGTTTAATGGCTGAAGCAAAGTAGTTCATGCATTTAAAGAATCTCTAGCAAAGGATTCTGACATGGAAAACACACCAAACATAATAACTGTTTTCATAGCTGTTGGTGTACCAAAATGATGCATTTCAGCAAAACAGTGGGTTAGTTAATAACATTCTTTAAGAAATCATGCATTCTGTTTTTTACCTCCCTTCCTAAACAAACTAATTCACCTACTTCTGTTTCTGATTTCTTTGCTTACCTTTGGAAGGGCAGTTTGGGCTAGTATAATTGTTTTGCATGATACTATCTATTGCAAGGTTCCACAAAATGGTGAAGTGATGCTATGTGATGACTGAATATACTGGCAGACTGACTTTTGCCAAAAAAATGCAGGTTTTTTCCTCCGGCTTTTTAGGACTTGAATTGTATTTGCTTTTAAGTTCCAGAAAAATTTAATTTTCCCACATACTTGTTTACAGGATATAAGTGAAGTAGACATTCAAAAAACATATTCTTTCTTCGTCCCCTCCCCTAAAAATGTTCTTTGAGCAATTTCTTACGCAATACAGAATATTGTGGTTTTACTACATTTGTTTTGATGTTAAACTTACCATAACCATTCTTAGCTATCATTTCTTACAGAAGGAAATATTTTTTCCTGATCATAACTTCTAATGTTTATTTCAATGTTGTGTGCTTTAATGTCTCATAAATATATGACTTCAATAAACAGTTATTTTTATAAGCAACTCAAAAAGGAACCATCCATTAATAAATAACCCCAAACTATCATATATTCAGAAACATTCTTGAAAGATGCATTGCAAAATTTTAAATCTGCATATTAAATTTCCAATGTTTAAAACCCACCCAGTATGTAAAATAGGAAACGGTTAGTACTGGCTAATTGCTTATTTGCTAATGCCAAACTTTTGAGCCAAATGTTCAGTAGCCCAACAAGTGTTTCTCACCGGTTTAATTACTACATGTATAACTGTGACTTGATTTCTCTCTGCTTCTCTCTCCTTCATTTTGGAAATACAAAAGCACTCACTTAATGGTTAACCTCACTATCATCTGCGTATTAGAGTCCATAATTCATTTTCAAGTTCTCTGCATACAAGTTGAAAGAAAAACTTCCTGATATGATTTATTTAATGCTATTCACAATAAGTATTAAACAGCAGATTCTTGTTATGTGTGTATACCTGCTATGTGTTCATACCTCCTATGTGTGTATATACGTGTTTATAGTATAAGACATTGAGGGAGAGCTAAAAGGCAAGGTATTCGAACACAGTGACCAGTGTGTATGAAGTCATTATAGAATCATAGAATCATTAGGGTTGGAAAGGACCTTAAGATCATCTAGTTCCAACCCCCCTGACATGGGAAGGGACACCTCACACTAAATCGTCACCTATTCCAGTGCCTCACCACCCTCACAGGAAAGAATTTCCTCCTTATATTCAACTTAAACTTCCCCTGTTTAAGTTTGAACCCGTTACCCCTTGTCCTGTCACTACAGTCTCTAATGAAATGTCCCTCTCCAGCATCCCTATAGGCCCCCTTCAGACACTGGAAGGCTGCTATGAGGTCTCCACGCAGCTTTCTCTTCTCCAGCCTGAACAGCCCCAACTTTCTCAGCCCATCTTCATACTCCAGTATAGCTCCAGTCCCCCGATCATCCTCGTGGCCCTTCTCTGGACTAGTTCAGATGTCCTATTTATGTTGAGGACACCAGAACTGCACACAATACTCCAGGTGAGGTCTTATGAGAGCAGAGTAGAGGGGCAGGATCACCTCCTTCGACCTGCTGGTCACGCTCCTTTTGATGCAGCCCAGAATGCAGTTGGCTTTCTGGGCTGCAAGCACACACTGAAGCCGGCTCATGTTCATTTTCTCGTCAACCAACACCCCCAAGTCTTTCTCCGCAGGGCTGCTCTGAATCTCTTCTCTGCCCAACCTGTAGCTGTGCCTGGGATTGCTCCGACCCAGGTGTAGGACCTTGCACTTGGCATGGTTAAACCTCATGAGGTTGGCATCAGCCCACCTCACAAGTGTGTCAAGGTCCCTCTGGATGGCATTCCTTCCCTCCAGTGTATCAACTGAACCACACAGCTTGGTGTCATTGGCAAACTTGCTGAGGGCGCACTCAATCCCACTGTCCACATCAGCGACAAAGATGTTAAACAAAACCGGTCCCAACACCGATCCCTGAGGGACACCACTCGTTACTGGTCTCCAGTCGGACATTGAGCCATTGACCACAACTCTTTGTGTGTGGCCATCCAGCCAGTTCTTTATCCACCGAGTGGTCCATCCATCAAATTGATGCCTCTCCAATTTAGAGCCAAGGATGTCATGTGGGACAGTGTCAAACGCTTTACACAAGTCCAGGTAGATGACTTCATCTGTTCTACCCCTGTCCATCAGTTCTGTAGCCCCATCATAGAAGGCCATCAAATTGGTCAGGCAGGATTTCCCCTTAGTGAAGCCATGCTGGCTGTCACCAAGCACCTTGTTGTCTTTCATGTGCCTTAGCATGCCTTCCAGGAGAATCTGCTCCAAGATTTTCTTGAAAATGGGGGTTATATTTCCCTTTTTCCAGTTGTCAGGAACTTCACCTGACTGCCATGATTTTTCAAATATGATGGCCAGTGGCTTCGCAACTTCATTTGCCAGCTCCTTCAGGACCCGTGGATGGATCTCATCAGGACCCACGGACTTGTGCATGTTCAGATTTTTAAGATGGTCTTGAACCAGTTCCTCTCCTACAGTGGGCGCAAGGTCTTCATTCTCACAGTCCCTGCATGTGCCTTCCAAGACTTGGGTGGTTTGGCCAAAGCCTTTGGCAGTGAAGATCGAGGCAAAGAAGTCATTCAGAACCTCAGCCTTCTCCAAATCCTGTGTAACAAGTTCTCCCGAGAGCTTCCTGAGGGGGCCTACATTCTCCCTAGTCTGTTTTTTATTTGCTATGTACCTGTAGAATCCCTTCCTGTTATCCTTAATACCTCTAGCTAAGTTTAATTCTAACTGGGCCTTAGCTTTCCTAACCTGGTCCCTAGCTTCTCAGACAACATCCCTGTACTCTTCCCATGCCACCTGTCCTTGCTTCCACTTATTATAAGCCTCTTTTTTCAATTGAATTTTCCTCAGGATCTCCTTATCCATCCAAGGAGGTCTCCTGGCCCTCCTGCTGCACTTCCTTCTGGTTGGGATGCAACACTCCTGAGCTTGCAGCAGGTGATCCTTGAATATCAACCAACAGCCTTGGGCCCCTCTGCCCTCTAGGGCTGTATCCCATGGAACCTTCCGAAGCAGGTTCCTGAAGAGGCCAAAGTCTGCTCTTTTGAAGTCCAGGGCAGTGAGCTTGCTGCACGCTCTTCTCACTGTCCTGAGGATCTCAAATTCGAGCATCTCATGATTGCTGCATCTAAGGCTGCCCTGGAGCGTCACATTTCCAACCAGCCCTTCCCTGTTGGTGAGCACGAGGTCAAGCATGGCACCTCTCCTTGTCAGCTCCTCTATTACTTGCACAAGGAAGTTGTCTTCCACACAATCGAGGAACCTCCTGGATTGCTTGTGCCGGGCCTTACCGTCCTTCCAACAGATGTCAGGGTGGTTGAAGTCACCCATGAGAACAAGGGCCTCTGAGCGTGAGGCTTTTCCTATCTGTCTATGGAGTGCTTCATCTGCAGGTTCTCCTTGATCAGGCGGTCTGTAACAGATCCCCACGGTAATGTCTCCCAGAGCTGTTCTCCCTTTAACCCTGACCCACAAACTCTATGTGGACTGCTCTCCTGTCCCCAGACAGAGTTCCATACTCTCCAGCCTATCCCTAACATATAGGGCAACTCCCCCTCCCTGTCTGCTGGGCCTGTCTTTCCTAAAAAGCCTGTAACCTTCCATTCCAAGACTCCAGTCATAGCAGTCATCCCACTATGTTTCTGTGATGCCTATTATATCATACCCCCGTAGACGTGCACACATCTCTAATTCCTCTTGTTTGTTACCCATGCTACGGGCATTTGTATAGAGGCATCTGAGCTGAGCTCCAAATGAAGCCGGCTCACTGGCTGGAGCGGCTGGGATATATCTACATTGCTCCGAGCATTTATTATAGGTTCTGGCAACTGACTGGGTGTGTTGGGATGGAATGATGCCCCCCTCCCCGATTGACAAGTTAATTTGATTGTGTAAATCAAATTTGAGCTGACATTAGGAAGTTCAAACGCTTTCAACTATGCTTCAGCCAGAGTAGATATTCTTTAACCAGTAGTTGGACTCAAAATATTTAAAAACTGTCAAATATCTTAAAAGAAAAAGTTTCCTTTATATATAAATATATATAATATATAAAGGCTATAGCAAATGAGAAACTTTGGCATTAATTGAAAAGAATAAGATAATAAAGAACTTTCTTCTTGAGGGTGACATCTATATTAACTTATCTTTGCAAATCTCCTTTCTGAATTATTCTATATACTTTTTGTCCATCACTGGGAAACTTCATGGTTTTGAGTAGCTATTGCTTATCTCTTCTTTCTTCCTTAGGTTTTGCCCCCTATGTTCCATTTTTCCCTACTTTTATCCATGCTACTTGGATATGTACATGGATACAAATTCAGCATGGATTCAAATTCAGCCCCATACCAGGCTGGGGAGGAGGATGGTAGGCCTAAGGGTTTAAACAGACACTGTCTTTTGGAAAAAGATACCATAAATCTTCTCATCATTGAGGTCATTTCTTATATAGGACAGTTATTTCAGCATTCATCATTTTTGGACATAAACTTCTAAGTTTTCATTAAACTTACTACTTAATGTGCTCTGACCCATTACAATAAAAGAGCAGAAACTATGAATAGTAAAATATTTCATTATGTTTTTCTTATATTTCTTGCTGCACAAATACATTTGCAACATGAAATAACAAGCAGCTCTCCCCTCACTGTCCCAGTAGAGATAAACATTTTTACATGCATTCAAAACATATTTGGAGTACTGTAATTGGCAGCTTATTTTGGGTCTGATCTATCAAAACCATTGACATTTTGCTATTGATTCCCATGAGAACTCACTTCATCAGTGCTATTGCTGTAATAAAAAGAAGTACTTGTTATGAAGTGGGCTGGCACTAAGCAGGTTTTCATCATCATAACAAATATAAATATGCAGTTTATATGTGTCTCACACAACCTAATCATTGAATCTGTATATTTGAAATAATTGGGAAAACAGGTCAGTGAGTAACTCACAACAATGTTCACGTGTAAGCATTCTTTCCAGTTTATAACCAAGGTTTTCTTCCATAGGTTGCTTAGATGGACTCACTGAACCTGTCATTCTTATTTACTTGTCCAATAACATCTTCTTTTAAGAAAGAGTGGAAGGATAATTTGATCTGATTATTGCTTCTGTTTCCATGGCTAATTAGGTCTTGAGTACATTGTGGCTTCTTCTAAATATTGCTATTACTTGATGATGGGAGAGGACTTACATATTAATCAGAACTATAGGTCACCGGCCCCTGTAGTTCTTCATGTCTTTAATTCACTGCTCATAGTTTTTTTCCCCTTTCTGGGAATAGGATAGGTCTTCACAGGTGCCTGCTGATCTCAGTCATAAAATAACCTGAAAAGAAGCATTAGAGAGGAAACTATAAATGGTCTGAATGCACTCCTAACTTAATAAAGCAGTCAGTTGCTACGCAAGAGAGCAAAAATAGGACCACAGTACCACAGATCTTCACAGGACTTGTCCTGTGGAATGATTATAGTTCTTGTGCCAAGTATCAATGAATTCCAGAGCATGGGTTCTATCATTACAAGCCTTGTACTTCAGAAATCAGAACTGAGACTTGAGTCAGATGAGTCTGTATCTTCTCAGAAAGGTGAGAGCATATACTAGGTGAATAAGTATAATTTGCTTTAACTTTTTCAGCTTTACTTTCTGAAAGGAACATAGTAGCTGATCTAGAAATGCACACAATGTTGAGCAACAGAACCTATTACAATGGGCATTGAGTCCATAACATCTTCTTTCTCTCAATTTAGAAGTCTTTAAATTATGCCCATGGTACTGCCTTTGAAATAGCCTCATTTTGTGCTATGTGATACTATCTCTTTAAGAAGAGTTTTGGGAACCTTTCTTAAGGAAAAGTAGGTTTCCATTGATATAAAAAATGTCACTTAATTCTTTAAAATATTTATTAAGTCCTTGTGATAGAATATTACAGTCATAGGCTCCCAGTACCGATAACACCTTCTGTACTAGCAGTTCCCAGACTAATATGCAAACTTCAGAGTTCAAGTATTCAAGGTGACCATCTCTTACAGAGAACTAGATATTTTAGTAAAATATATCAAGCTTTTATAAAGCCATTCATCTGGGAAGTCTTGTGTTCTTTGTTGCCTCACATTCCTCTTCTCTGTCTTCCATCACTGTGGCTACAGGTCAAGCAGGATCAGCGAGATGATCCAGCAGATTAATCTGCTAAAACTATCACTATTTTTTCTGTTGGATCAGTGAGCTGCTCTGACTCCCCCTAAAACTGCTGGTCATTGGAAAAGGGAAGCAATGACCAACTGAAGGAGCTGGAGTCTTGTGGTTAGATCAATGTAAGATGAAATTGCACCTTGGTCAGGACCCTGAATATCTATCTAGATAGGCACAGAGCAAGTGCAAAACATACTCTTGGCTAAGACCTTTTATCTCCACAGAAAGTGGAGATGTCTTCCATGACTGGCAAATTATGTTGCCATGCCTCTAATGACTTCCATCTGTTGATGGATTCCTATTCCTGGCTATTCATTACTGGGCCATAATTATTGCCCCTTCCAGACTTTCAAAGTTGAGGAAAAGGTACTCAAGATGGGAGAAGCTGTCTGTGCAGCAGAATGTCTTGGAGGGAGCATTCATTGACTAATCATTTACATTTCTTTTGTGCATCCTACTGACATCAACACAGCAATTAATTTTGCTTCTACTGCACCATTATATGTAAGAAGTGGGGAATGGCTAGGTGTTTCCAAATTGCCTGTCAACCTTTTAATTTGTAGCTGTTGTATTTTGTTAATGGCTAAGTAACCTGCTGTGAACTTTCCTCATTAAAATGGCTTGTAACACAGGCAGCAGACAGTATTACTTGAATTTACACCTTTCATTTCAAGGCTATGTCAGAAAAAAAGGATTTGCCTGTTTTCTGTTAACTAGGATGCTAGCCTTTTGCATGCTAACATATTGTACTCTGCATTCAGACAAAATTTCATATGAACCTAAGAAACAGCATCTTTCAGAAACAACAGGAGAATAATGCTGGAAGTCAGTTTGTTTTCTGGCCAAAAATCCTGTTGATAGTTACTTTAGTATATCCAGAACTGTGCCTGGTATTGCTAACTTTTTATAGGCAGCATGGATAGTTGAGCTTTTCAGAAACAACTGGTAAAATGTGATGCCTTTATTTTTGTATAGCTACCTTAAAATGAATTTTAAAGCAGTGTCAACTCCACCTCTAAAGTGTTCTAATGTTGCCACCTGTGAGCATTAGTTCTTTTTAAGTATTTTTTTCTCTTAACAATTTTTTGTTTGTTCATAAGAATGAAAATACCCATGTTTTTCACGTGACTTCTAAATGTGAAAATTTACTGTCATTAGGCTGTAAAGACAGTTTTCTTGTCAAGCAAAAGCATTCATTTGTGAATAAAATTTGTTTAATCTGTAATTCCTTGCCCTTACTAACAAAAAGGACTTTTAATTCTTCTCTGCAATTACGCTATAAACTGCTCTAGGATTGTTCGTATTTGTCCACCTGGTATTTGCAGCCAAAGCCCTCTCTTGACACTAGGCCCAAAATTCCCTTTTTTGCTTTAAATATTGGAGCTCAGTTAACTTTTCCCGTCACAGTGCACATCTAACACAGTTCAAAATGATTATCACTTTTCAATATAGACTCCCCAGTTATATACTGACTTCCTTGGGACCATAGATATAATGAGAGATCTTCGCTACACATCCTTTGCAGACAGGAGGGGTTTTGGAATTCTGTTTTACAGACCGGGCAATGAGAATGGACACTGTTCTTTCTGTTCAGGCTGTAGCACTGTGCAGCAAATACTGAGAGAGGGGAGTAGCGGGCATGTCAGTAGCTTTGTATCAAACATTTTCCAGTGAAAGAGGGGTTTCCTGGCTTTCAGTTCCTATTGCTAGGGCAGTTCTTTACCATGCCCAGTGACTGTTTACTGTAAAATCCCTTAAAAGATGGATGAATAATTTACAGCATATAGAGCATTGAAGGGGGAAGCAAGGATTGTGGGTAAAGGGGAAGTAAGAGAGAGCAGAAATTTGGAGGCAGATGATTTTTGCCACTGTTAAGTACTGGAAGTGTGTCTGATGTCATGTGATTCACAAAGAGTAATAGCTCAGGATATTAATAAAGTATTACCTAATCAAATAAGTGCATAATAATCCTCAAAGGTCTTATATCATTCATAATGCTCAGGCTGGTAAAAATAAAATAAAATAAAAATTATGAGCATTGTCCCTTAATCCTGAAGACCTTTTTATAATGAATCTAGCATCTCTAGATGTTCTACTGAAAATGACCCTAGCAAGATTTGAATATAATTGATTCCACAAGGAATTATTTAGCTAAAATACATGTAGCTACTGAATTTTAATTGCTTTCTTCACTTTTCATTTTAATAACTTTCTAACATATCTGTGGAAAATTACGACTTTTATAAACTTTTAAACATAAAGACAAGATGACCAGGCTAAACCAACCAATATTCCCTCTTCTGTTTCCTCCAATTCAATGATCTTAGTGGTCTTTTCCAACCTAAACAATTCTATGATTCAACACAAAAATGGCAGCATAACTGACTGCAGTTTGGCACAACGCGGGCACTCAGAGGCAAATCAGCTTCACCCTGCCTTGTGACGTCTCTGATTCTGGTCTTAACCTGCCCTTCAGCAGAGCAAAACTGCTTCTGTGGTATCTCTCTTGCACCCAGAGGAAGAGAGACAGAGATCTAGAAAAGAAAAGAAGATATATGTTTAGGAGAAGCCATGAAAGCTGAGTATCCACAAGGAGATCTTGTAAAAATAGAGAGGTGTTTTTGCTTACACTTTTGTGTTCATATGGAACAGAGCTACCCAGAACGGGGCAGTAGCTTTAGCTTGCCTTTAAATTAAAATTCATTCTCCCAAGGGAATATCAAAATGTTCTGAGGATTACAAGGAATGTATTCGTTTCTTCTGTGTCAACAAATAGGTATAATTTTTAGTTTTATGGCACCAAGTAGGTTTTTTTAGTAGTCTTAGTTCAGTGAACAAAATTAGCATTAAGCACATGGTAAAGGCCAACAAATTATGTAGTATTTTAATACAATAGGTTTTAAATTGGAAACATCCTTTTAGATTGAGTGTATGAAAGAGGCTGATCTCAGAAAATGTCTTGCAAGCAATGAGGGCTTTGCAACAGATTTTCATGTAACACTCTCACTTCCCTTCCCCACTCCCACCCAAATCCCCCATCTCACCACTTTTCTGCAGAGAAATAGCAGAAGAGATAGCCAGCTATTAATACAGTGAGAAGAGATGCCAACGCAACTATTAATTTCTGTTAGCTAGATAATAAAACTTATTTTTTCATTTCAGCGATGAGGTCACAATAGGAGCCCCTGTATGTAACAAGGTACATGCAGACTAGGTTTTGGTGATATGTCAGAATATTCATTAGGCATAGTGAGGAAAGGAATTCTGTCTTGGGATGTGTTCAGGCATCACTGAATAACCAGGAGAAATGATCAGAGCTACATTACCAAATATTAAAGTTTGAGCAGTTATAACTGAATATGGGAAAGTCAGTAATCTTTGATGATTTAGAATGTTTGAATGCCTCACACTAGAACTGTTTCACATAATCTTCTAATTAGCAGTCTTGTTGGCTCTTCTGAGAAAATTTAAATAGCCTGAAGATTTCTGATGAGAGTGAGCATTATAAACATGAAAAAAAGAAAATCCAGGATATTTCAGCTGATGCTGCAATACAGAAAGCCTAGTTCAAACAATGAGTTATTAACTACTGAAAATTAATAACTTTCAGATACCTTCAAAATTTTCCTTTTTAAAAAAGCTTATCTTAAACTTTTTTTGTTGGTATAAAACCCTATAGGAACTTAAATACTTTAGATTGTTTTAAGCATTAGAGGTGCATTACAGACAGGCAGAATTAGGCTTTTGAATCTAAACCTAACAACTGCCTTTAGAGCCAGTAGAAAAAAAGAGGGGTCTCCCATGCTCAAAATCTGTGTTGGGCAAATGCCTCTGCTACACGGTGTTGAATAACACTGTGAAGGTCCCTGTTAACTGAAATTGTGACAATTCATATCAAGGCAACTTTGTCATGAATGGGATCTGTCCATCAAATCCACTGATTTCTAGGTTTTGTATGAGAACAAAAGGTCTGAGTTTTTATTTGGAGCAGATCAAAAAGAGACACAGTCTCTGTATCTTTCCTTAGAAATTATACTATTATAGAATCATAGAATCATAGAATGGCTAGGGTTGGAAAGGATCTTAAGATCTTAGAATCACAGAATGCTTTGGGTTGGAAGGGATCATCTAGTTCCAACCCCCCTGCCATGGGCAGGGACGCCTCACCCTAGGCCATGTTGCCCAAGGCTACATCCAACCTAGCCTTGAACATTGCCAGGGATGGAGCATTTACCACTTCTTTGAGCAACTTGTTCCACTGTCTCACTACTCTCACAGTAAAGAACTTCTCCCTAATGTCTAATCTAAATATCCCCTCTTTCAGTTTAAAACCATTCCCCCTTCTCTGATCGCTACATGGCCTTGTAAAAAGTCCCTCTCCAGATTCCTTGTAGACCCTTTAGGCACTGGAAGTATGTTATAAAGTTGTCTGTGCTTCAGAAAATCATATGCTTCAGAAAATGTCATGTGAAGCATGTAAGACACAATCAAGGTTTAACTTGGCAACAGCACCACATTTTTAAATGTGCTGTCTTCTGATCATAAGTATTTTCAGAAATAAATCATGCTGTGAAAGCTTATCAAATAAAATATGTTTAATCCTTTTGCACACATTTTCAATTAAAAGATCCTGTTGTAAACCAGATGTGTTCTTCTGTCTTGGAAAAAAAAAAAAAGCAATAAAAAAGCAGATTTAGAAATAGCTATTTGCTGTTTAGATACAGGTCTGCATGCACAGATTTTTGATTCACAAAATCTCTTGTAAAGGGACTTCCAGAGGTCCCTTTTAACCTAAACTAGTGTACACTAAAAAAAGAGACAGGTTTTAGTAAATTAATTAATCATTTACATGCTTTCAATTTAGAAAATTCATATTTTTAATAAATAGGAGTTTCATTGCTTGATATTTATAAACATATTTTTTACATGTTTGCAAAAACTTGCATAAAACTACAAAGGGATTTGCAGATTATGGTAACAGATAATGGAAATTATAAAATATCTTTATTTCAGATCATAGTGCTTTATCTTTGTTTTCCCTTCATCAGTGTTAAGCAGGCAAATTCCTTTAGGTGTGGGCCAAATCTTGAAATAATGAGAAAGCTGATCTGCAAGATGCTGTTTTTCAAATGAAATGATACTGAAGAGCTATTGTACAACATACTGAGAGACAGCTGTTTGTTTTGTTGTTTGGGTTTTTTTTTGTTTATTTGTTTGTTTTTAATTAGGAGATTAAAAATAATAAAAATTGATTTCTAGGGGAAGTTGACCTACCTGTACCCAAGGTTGTGGCAGTCAATTTAAAAACGTGAGTAGTATCAAGGCATTATTACGCAACACAACCATAAACAAAACCATTAAAACCTTACTTATATGAGTGATACTACAGCATGGTACAGTACCTCATTCCTCATGAGTAAAACTGAATGCTAAACAATTTTTTTTCCCCTAATAAATGATGATGTGTAGGTTGTTTATGCTTGAGTCTTTAAGGCCTAGAAAGAATTGCTTCATCTCTAGAGAAGGAATATTAGTCAAAGAGCTACGGTTCACAGCAGTTTGGCTGCCAGTATATTCCATTTCTAATGACTTCTGTTCTTCCTTATCAGCCTAGCATAGCCAGAACCACTCACTTGTTATTTACAGAGCACAGTTTGGATTGCATCAAAGAGAGCTTCCACTCATCAAGCTGTTTCCTGGTATTAATTTAGCTCTTCCTCCCTACATCTGTAGCTAAAGCCAGTCTCTGTAGTGCTTAAACTGAAGTCTGAAAATAAGTCAAATATCTTTGAGACTCGGTGAAAAATTTGTATTTGGTTTTTGGTTTTGGTTTTGTTTTTTTAGAACATGAGACTTACCTGAAGGGCAATACAAGGGATACTTGGAGACTTCTGGTAACTAATGATTCCCAAAGCATTGAGCCTGAATAGCAATGCTGTACACCAGTAGCAAGTTCAGTTTCAAGGTGGGTGGCTTGGTATAAACAATATTTGCGAAGGAAAAGTGCTCTGCCTACCTGTGTTCAAGGCTGAGCAGGTCTAAGAGCTGTTTTGGCTGGAATGTGGTTTCAGCAGTCTCTCAGTCTAGTCCAACTGTTCTGCTTTGACTGGATTCATGCACTCACTGATGGCTTCTAAGTCACTTTTATCCAGATAATAAGAGGCTGTGAACAGGAATAATTGACTCAGTGGATGCTCAAGGCTCTCAAATGCTGAAATACAGACAGCTAGAAGCTAGACCTCACACCAACTTTTCCAAAGTTCCCAGCTCTTGGGGAGCAATTTCACAAGTCTTACGTTAATCTGTGACTATCCTACCCCTGATGAAGGCATGACCCTCTCCTCGCTTCACCTGCAACTTTGCCAGCTCTGCATGGCCAGACTGCACCATAAGTAGTAATTTACTAATTAAGGTGAACAGCAAAGAGAGAAAGAAAAAACAAAAAACAAAACAAACCAGCCTGCAACTGACTTTTCACATGACAAAAAGCATAGCTGATAGACCTCTTGGGTGTCCTGTGTACGTGTATTTGCAACAGTACATGTTAGGTCCCATTTGTAAGTTTTCAGCTGTGTTAGCCAGACAACAAAGCATTATGCAACTAAGATACTATGCATTCTTGCATGAAAACGGCATTTATATAATAGTATTAGACTGATGGGAATTTAATGGGGAGCTTAATGAGATTAGAAGGTGATTGCTGTAACTCTTGTAGCTTTGTCTAAGAAGTTAATATTTATTATCTGTGATTAAACCTGTGCATTGCTTTTCTTAAATGCTTATATTTTGTTTCTGTTTCTAAGATTAATGGAAACTCTCTTCCTAGATAATCCTTTTGTAGCTCTCTGTGTTGGTCTTATAGCTATCTGTTTTTTTCTCCTAACCAAAAATTTACACTTCAGCTTAGCTTCAAAGTGCCTGTAAAAGTATTAGTGAGTAAAACATGTCCTTTGAAAATGATGATCAATTATATTATTCAACAAAGTGTACAGGCTACTGAAGTAAATAGCCTGTTTAGAATTTTTTACCTTGCTGATTTCATTATTTGAAATTTTTATAGAAGCATGGCAAAAGATGTACAGTTTATTGCCATAGCCATCATTCTGTGAAAAAGAGGAACAAAAATAATTTCATTTTTTGCATCAGAACACCTCTTTTATGACTTGAAGTGACCATCAAAAAAAAAAAAGCAGTCCCATGTGAATAAGTCTCTGTTTTTCATAAAGCTATTTTAAAATAAGAGTATTTTTAAAGAAAGGGACTATCTGCTATCACACAGATGTTGAAAAATATTTCTACCATTCAATTTTACTCAGCGTTTGTCTGATACAAATAACCCCAAGTTCTCCCAGCAGTTCAAGTAATAAAAGAAAAATTTACCAGTATGTGTTGCAAGTTATTCTCCAGTCAATGTATCTGTGGATAACTAGAGTAACAGTGTCCACTGCTGGCAAATCAGATAACTGCACTGCACATTAAACCAAGATTCTGTTGAAAGGTTTTGATGAGTTAAGTTTTGACTGTGAGATATTTAATAATTTAAGCTTGTAGAACTGTGTTACAAAATCAGGTCACTATGTCAGGAGTATTCATGCTATTACTGCTAATAATAAATGGTAGTATTTGAACTAATAGCCAGGAATATCAGAACAGTAATATGAGCAGGTATTGCAATATTTTTTCAGGACTCGAAAATAATTATAGTATTCATTACATTCTAACTGTCACATCTTCAAAATAAAGAAAAATGTAGAAAAAGTCTATGAACTTTGTCTTGGTTTTCTAATCTATGCAAGTAGAAGTTCTTAATTTTTATTTTTTTTTTAGGCCAAAGCATTTGTTGCTTGCTTTGCTAGATTTTTTTTTAACATATAAATGAAGCATAGAATAAATTAATGTTTCTATTGGGGAGGAAATAAAATGGAAATATGCAGCTTGATATAGCAGTTGCCGCAGGTAATGATGAAACTAGAGATGAAGTAGACTGTCAAAAGAGAAGAGGAATAAAAACCTGGTATCTAAAAAGTTAATCAATGTTTTTCTGGTGGGTTTTGTTTTTGGGCGGGGCGGGTTATTTTGTTTTTTGGGGTTTTTTTGGGGTGGCTCTTTGTTTTGATTTTTTTTTTTTTTTGCATTTGTTGCAAAGAAAATAGTGAAAGAAAGATTTAGAAGAAAAGGAGAAAAAAGGAAAAGACACTTCCTGTCCTAATGCAAACTGAATTATCACGTCTTATTATCTAGATTAAGTAAAAAGAAGCTAAAGCACACTTTTTTATCTAAGATGTTTATATCTGTCGTAAATTTTCTCCATTCAATAGAAGCAGTAGGCAATCCACTGGATTTTCTGTTTGACTGGAAAGAGGGAAACACCTCATGTGGCTTTTTTCAGAGATCATTAGTTGTTTCTGAACCTCAAATGAAGGGACATTCCTGTATGAAGAGATCTCAGAGGAGATCAAGGCTTACCCTATGGATGAATGAGTCATTAGCTAGCATTGTCCTATATCTACTTTTTCTCCCTTCAGAGATTTAACTTTCCCTGGTGAGCAGTACCCAGAAAAAGTAAAGAACAGGATTTTAGGTTTCAGGGCTTTTTTCTTTTTTTCCTTGCAAATGTCTTCAAAATAACATCAGATGGATTGCAAAACAAAAGTTATTTGAAAACAGCAGAATTGTAAACAAAGACAGATGACTATTGAGAAGTTTGCTTGCCAAATTAATTATGCTGCCAAATTTTAGGTTAGATGATAGCAGACTACCTTTTTCTAAATTATTTGCTAGGGAGTGCCTTTTATGCTTTCTTCCACCACAAAATGGTATTGTGGACACGTGTGTGTGTGTGTGTGCATGCAAGTGCGCAGGCAGTCATGTTCCAGTCCTTCCTGTCACTGGTGAAAATCACTTTCTATACTTACGGGATTATAGAATGTATTTTGAAGGGAATCATCCTCCTGCTTCTCAAGCTAGTAATTTACGTATGTCTCTGCTCATCCTGTCTTCTCTGTTCAGCATTTTATTGTAATGGATATAACGTGCTTTTTCTACAGGGTTTATGTGAGATGACAAAATCCAACACCTCCCTTGTTAAAGTCCAGAAATATAACACATTTTTTCTCACATTTGCATATGTTTTCATATCTGTTCTGAGGAAAGCAAGAGACCCTTATATAAAGATTTAAAATTAATATTTTGGGGGACTTCAGAAAAAGTCAATAAGCTTGGCCTATATAGTTTTACTTGTGTAAGACATTAAATATTGTGATGTAATGTTAAAGTGTACGAAAGGAACAATCCCCTATGTGTATGCTGCTAAACATTCCCTAAATCACTGTTATCCACAGATCTGAGGGCTTTTCTCCTTACATTTAAGAAATTTTCATATTGATGGCTACTTTTCTATAAGCCATGTTTTATTCTGGAACGTGTGCAGCAAAAATCAATTTGTGTTTAGGATAATATTTGTGATGTTTCCAATGAGGAGACTGCAAGTGAGTTCACTGCAACCTCCATAACTATTTTTCTGTTCTGGGAGTAGGAAGCCCTACTACTATACCAAGCAGGTGTAACAGCTGACATGTTATCATGCTCTGCCAACTGTACTGACCCCAGAGGAAGGTCACTGTAGAAAGCAAATTTTTCAGGAATGGCGTTCCTTTTGTTGCTGCAGAACAAAATTCAGCAGACTCACGTTACAGGGATTTTCAGTTACTTGGGAGAATAATAGGGGAAGTCTGTTGCATGTTTCCGAAGATGGGAAAAACAGAAAAGACCTGCTGTGGCTAGATAAGCAATTGCAACAGATGTTGTTTTAAGCTGTGCATATTAATGAAAAAGCTCTCCTTGCTGTTTTTAGGTCTCTAAATCTTAAACTGCTCTGCGCATCTGTGTGGACTAGAGACTGGGGGGGGAGGGGGGGGTGGTGTTTTTCTTTGATAACAGTCGTGGTTCTGGCTTGTGTCACTAGAGCCTTGTCTGAAGCACTCTGGTGGCACATCTGCTATTAGCTTCAGTGGGAACAAAATAAATGGCTATGTATTTCTCTCACTGGTAATTAAGAATCTCTCTTCAAGGTGACTATTTGATTTTTAAAGTTAAAATCATACATGTGTATGTCTCTGCTGAATCCACGATGTATTTCATTTTTAATTACTTTTACGGATTTGTCCCTGAAAGTGATCTTGATACTTTTCAGGTTTCTTTCATTGTTGCTAACTGTTGTTTGAAAGAGACTTGGGAGTTAAGTTTGGGCCTAGGTGAGCTGTCCTGGAGAGCCTCATATGATGTGTGTGCTCTTCAGATTCTCCTGTCAATTCAGCTAATTTTTTTTGTTCAGCTGGTCTCAAAAGGAGTATGAGAAGCAGAGGACGACAGAATGAAAACTAAGAAGAGTCATGAAAGATGTCACAGGAGGTGTGTTAAAAGTTAGGAGATGTAATTATGTGTCTTATGTTTCTGAAATATTGATTGTTAAAAATAGCATGAGAATCTCCACTCACTTTCCTTTTCCCTGTTGAAGAACGAAGAGTTAGCCAATAAAACTGAAAATTAAACTTGAAGCAATTAAAACAGGGATTTTCCTTGACACAGCATTATTCATGAGACTTGTTACAGCAGTATAATCACTGCAATTTAGCATTGGAAGGGAAGAAGAAAAGCAAAGCCAAAAAAAAGCAAAAGCAAATCCAAGCAATTTAAGAACTATGTAATTTTTAAATAAGACAATAACTATTTGGTTCTGTCCTATTGCTCATCTACAAGGCAATTTAATTCAGTTCCCTGAATGAAGCTGAATCCTTACTAGTGCAGAGGTACTCAGTCCTTCCAGTTGCCGACATATTCCAGATAATGTGTAAAAGATGTCACCAGTCAATGTAGAACAAATACTGCACTAACACATTGGCTCTGAGTGGGCATAGACATTTATACTTCCTTAGATCTTATGTCTAGTAATGGTGACGTTGATAGTTCTCTGCATAACTAGTAACCTGAGGTAGGACTTCCTTGCATGGCAGATTAATTTATTCTTACATATATTCTAATTACGTTTTAATAGTTCTTCTTACGACTCAGATACATGAAGTTTAGCAGGACCAAAACCTGTGAAGCTAAAATACGTGCAGTTCTTCAAACAACATACTGGAAACTTACTTTAATCTTATTTAAAGGGATTCACCTTAACACAATACACTCAAGGAGCCAAAGTCATACCTATTAAAATATACTGAATACATAGAAGGTCTAAGTAGTCAACAGTTTCAGTAGGTATGACTTTGTCTCCTTGAGTGCATTGTGAATGTTGAGACTGAAAGCTGAGTGCTTTTGATGGAGAAAGTGTGAAAGTATAGATACCCAAATTCTGTCAACTATATTAGTATGTTTAATAAATTTTGTTCCTAATGCTCATCAAAGTTTAATCAACCAGCATCAAGTGTTCAGGGTGGTAAGGATTTTAAATTACAGTGCTTCACAGTGCATTGTCTTCTGAGAAGTTAACAACTTATAAGGAGAATTATATCCGTAACAACATAGGATAACATGTAAAACTGACCTAACTTAAAAAAGCTCCTTGCATAACCATACTACTCTTACAATAAACACAGAATGCACATAAACTATATGGAAAAGAATTTCTCACCCATGTTTTAGTATGTTCATACGCGTATGAAAAAAATGACCTTTTATGTTCACGTGTTTTTCTAGCTTATTTTTTTTTAACTTTGAACCCTTACCAACCTGCAGAGTAAGCCATAGATTATATTTCTCTCACCTCCTTCAAGTTGTAAAGTTATAGCTCTTTGTGTCCCAAGAAAATTAAATAGAGAACTGCAAGTTACTATTTCTTACCAACAACATCCCCCCGCCATATGTACAAACTGTGTGCCTTGCACAAGTATTAGTTTGTAGTTATATGAATAACCATTTTTGAGACAGTTTTGTGGGAGTGGAGGTGTCTTAGTACATAAATTGAATTCAGACACTTGAATTACGGTCCTCCAAATTACCAGCAACCTTCAATAAATTTTTGATCAGTACCAACAGATGTTCAGAACCACAACCTTAGCTGATAAAAGCCCTTTGGTAATCAGTCTGATGTCTTATCAAAAGCACCAGAATGTTGATTAAATGTATCCATCAGAATTTATAAACAAGTATTTTTTCACTGCTGAGACATCTCTGCTTAGAATGACATTAAATGCTCCCAGTGGCCCAGATGTACTCTTAAGCATACCTTGCAACTGTTATGCCTAAATTGGTACTTTTACTCCTAGAATAGCCTTTGAAGTTTGAATGGAGTTTTAAGGAGTAAGGTATTAACTTTGTTTGCAACTATAGCACACATCTTCCTGGGATATTTGTCTTAGGGTTTGATCTGATTTGGTTTTAATATAAAGAATAGGTTCAAGATATCTGGGAGGAGAAAATGTGGGTGGAGTGTGTGTATGTGTGTACCTGTAGAAAGACATTTTTATGTCTTATGAAATTGTTTATGAAGTTTGTAGGGTTTTCATATCTGTGTTGACCAAAAATGACTCTGTAACTTGTAACTCTTTCCAACCTAATGCAAAACATACAAGTGGGAGAAAAAAAATATTAAAATACACAAATAATAATGAAAACAAACCCCAAACACAATAAAACAAGCCAGCAAACACAATTCTTTAAACCATAAGGATTACATTTCTGATTCTGTAAACTTTACAGCCTATAGATCTAAGTTAGGCTAGAATATAAAGCATAAAATCTCATTTTTCATCATGGAAGCCCTTATAAAAGTATTTTATGTGTCACTATTACATGTATATACACAAATATTAGCAGTGTACATTTTAATATTGACCTTTGATGTTTGAAAATACCACACTGCAATTTACATTTTAAATTAGATGAAACAGAATGTGGCTTGTCCCCAGTAATACAGAAAAAAAATAAATTTAGGATAATAAGGTTTGATACCCTAGTATACGATAAAGCATTTTATGCACACTTTATATCTGTTGAGTGTTTTCCTCCAAAATTAATTCAAGCAAGTAATTTTAAATATTCTGAAACGTTTTTGGTTTAGAAAACTCCTGAATAATAATAATAATAAATTAGCAGTTAGAAATGAACAGATGGGAAAACAGAAAGTATTGAAAATCACTTCTCCCCCTCTTTTGCTTTTAATCGTTTGTTTTCATATCCTCAGTTTTGTTACTCAGAAATAAAATTCTGTCATACTGTTCCAAAAGTTAAAGCTAAGATATTTCCATTTGTCCTGAATGTATAAACTCATGCAGTCACTAGTCTTTAAGGTAGCCGATATATTCATACTTGTACAAACCATCTGTTAGCAGAACCTTCACTTTGACTGGAACTGCACACATTTTATCACAGGTTAAGACAGCAGATGGCTCTCTTGAGTTTTCTTTGCAAAACCTCGAACTGTAAACAACTGCTCCGCATTTCTGAGATGCAAGGAGAAAGCTATTGTTTTTGATCTCTGGAGTAAGAATCACATTTTCTCTTGTCTATAGGCATCCTGCCCATTTTCACCTTCATTCTTTCCTTTCTTTACTATCACCCTGAGAATCATAATATTGAGGAATGTCAATGCACTTTGGCAAAGGCCCAGTATTTGAAGGAAACTAAGGAAAGGGAACAATAGTAGTAGATAGTATATAGTGCATAGCATGATTGGATAATATAAAGAGGCCCTTCCAGTGAAAGGAAATGTGGAACCTACATCTTTGTGGAGAGTTTCTTGTGCAAAAGTTAGGGCTGTAGGTATTCCTCTCCTAAATTCTTGTAAAAATTAAAGACAGTGGAGGATTGGCCTTTATTTCACTCTACTCCCTCTCATTCATTCCTTTGTTTGGAGACAGGTTGAGTAGGAGCCATTGGGCTGTGTCCTGTCACCTCTTCCTCTAGTGGCAGGGGAGGTCCCAGAGCCACATTTATCCAGCCTCTGCTCAGCTGTCCATCGGGCATGAACAGCCAGGACTGGGACAAGGACCAGGGACAGGACCAGGGATGGGGTTGGGGGACCCACCGGGACAGCATTTGGAGGAGGGCTTCTGTCTTGAGGACACTTAAAGAAGGCAATACCATGTCTTGTCTGCTGTTGGGAAGTAAGGAAAAGAAGCAGTATGCAAAACTGTAACAGCGTAATCTAAATAAGAAAACCCACCTCACTGTCTAATTACATTAGTTAAGGTAATTGTTACTGTTGTAAGGAAATTGCTGCTCTGTAAAAATCACCAGATAGAAAATCCAATGCGTTTTAGCTGAATCTCTTTAGAGACACTCTTAAATAGAATTAAAATGTATTATCCAGATCCGATTGTGCATGTTCTGCTCCTAGTTGGTCTAGCATTAATACAAAATCCCTGTATAAGGGAGTTCCCACCATACACTTTTGCCCTCCTTACAAAAATAGCTGTTTATAGATTAAAGGATTTAGGGAAATAAAGGTCAGTATTGGAGATGCTGAAGCCTCTGCTGAAACAAGAACTTACACTTTCCTAGGAGTTTCTGCATTGCAAAGCAGTGAATTATGCTGGATAGATATTTACACTTCAAAGTCTGTTTTCTCTAAAGAACCATCTAATAAGAAATCAGAGTATTCTTAAAACATTATTAAAATTAGATATTTATTACATGATATTTCCCTGTGTGAGCATCTGTCCTTCCTTATAGGATAACCCTGCATTTTTTTTTTTTCTGTGTAGCTGCTGGCTTCCTTTTTCTACTTGCCTCTGATTAGTTGCAACTTCAGGAAGTTTAACCATTAGCCTGGCAGAAAGTAAATCCAGAAAACATTGACCCCTTGTTTGAAAAGGGAGAAGACCCAACAGAAAAGATGAACGGAAAGAGATGGAATATCATATTTTATATGGTATTTATTATCTGCAGCATACTGCAGACTCCTTGGGGACAGAGACTTCTTGGGGCAGAGACTCCTTAGGCATTCTGTGTCTAGCGAGCTTGGCTGGGGCTTAGTCAAATGCTCCAAAGCCCCATCCAACTAGCCTTGAACACTTCCAGGGGTGGAGCATTCCCAGATTCTCCGGGTAACCTGTTCCCGTGCCTCACCACCCTCACAGTAAAGTGTTGGTGATAGATAAATCTATCTACTGCGGCTGTTTGTGGGTGCCCTTTTGGTAGTGGAATTCTTTTGGTGGTTCTGAAACCTCGGAAACCAGTTAGCATTCCGAGGTAAAAGTGTACTCGTGCAAAAACCTTCTCTTCCCAAAGATCGCGTCTTGGTTTGGGTAGAAAGTACCCTCCGCCTCGTACGTGTGAGTGCTCCTCAGGGCTCTTAACACCTCCGCATGCAGCAGGAACCCCTCTCCCGCCGGACTACACCTCCATGCCCCGACCGGTACCGAGGCGTGGGGCGAGGAGGGGCAGACGGGCGGGTTCCCCATCGCCCTCCCTCTTCTGCCCCACAGCTTCCCCGGTCGGGAACGGGGGCAGGTTCTGGCATCACCGCAGGCTCGGCGGCAAAGGCGGCAGGGAGCTGGTGCGAAGAAGCATGGCCGGGGAGGGCCGTGAGCCGCAGGGCGGGAGCCCAGTACGAATCAATCCCGAAAGCTGAGAGAGAGCAGAAGCAGCTTTCGGCGGATCCGCCGGGAACCCGCTGCTTCCCACCAGAGAACCGCTTCAGCAGCACCTCTTTCCTCCGCCCCTCGCCCCCCTTTGCTTTATTCTCCTGCCTGTCCCCCGTCCCTCCTCCACCCCTGGCACCCTCGCCGCCCCTCGCCTTGGGGAGGACAAAATAAGCTCCAGCGGTGCGTGCATTTCTGTGTGTGTGCGTGCGTGTGTAGGGGAGGCTGGAGCGGGGTGGGACTGAAGAGCCGTGATTACAGCTCTCCCCGGAGAAGAAGATTGCTCTCTCCAGATGCTGATTTCTGAAGCACTTGGCAATCATCAGGCGGGAGCCTGGAACAGGCGGCGGTAGCCGCCCCGGCCGCGGCGATGGCAGCGCCAGGCGAGCAGGCGGCGGCGCGGGGCTGAGGGGCAACCCCGGGAGGCGACGCTGCCGGTCGGGCTCGACCCGACCCGGCCCGACCCGCCCTGACCGGGCGCGGCTCTGCCCCGAGTCCCGCTCGTCCCGCTTTGCTCGGCGCCACCAGCCAGCCCGCGGACACCCGCCACCCAAGCAGGTGGTCCTGCGCCGGGACACGGCGGGAGCGGCACCCATGCGGTGACCCGCGTTGGCGGCGGCAGCTCCTGCGGGCCGCAGGGCGGGAGTGACCCGCTGTAGCCGCGCCTCGGCCCGGAGAAGGCTCCCGCTCGCCCGCGCCCCCGGGGATGGGTCCCCGCCGGGGCTGAGCCCCGCCGCCGCCCTCCCCGCTGCCCGTGGGCGAGCCGGCAAGCAGCCATGGCAGCGGCCATCGCCAGCGGCTTGATCCGGCAGAAGCGGCAGGCGAGGGAGCAGCACTGGGACCGGCCCTCGGCCAGCAGGAGGCGGAATAGCCCTAGCAAGAACCGCGGGCTCTGCAATGGCAACCTGGTGGACATTTTCTCCAAGGTCCGCATCTTCGGGCTCAAGAAGCGGCGGTTGCGGCGCCAAGGTGCGTCCCTGTGGCCGGGCCCGCCCGCGGGGTCCGGGGGAGGCGGGCGGGAGAGGGCAACCTGTGGCTAGAAACTTCCCGGGCCGGGTCGGGCCGGGCCGGGCGCCGCCGCGGCGGGAGGCGGTAACCGCTGCTCCTCCCGGCGGGCGGCTCGCGGTCCCTGCCGGCGGGCGTAGGGCTCTGGGGGCACGGCCGTCGGTCGGGACCGCCCGCCTGCCTGGTGACTGCGCTGCCGCCCCGCCCCGGGGCTTGGGTGGTGATCGCGGCAGGCGGGCGCCGGGGTAGAGAGACCGCCGGCTCAGGGAGGCGGCGTGGCGGGAGCTCTGCCCGTGTGTCCCCGTCTCGCCAGTGTTTCTGTTTAAAGGACAAAGAGCTCACAGTGTGGAAGGGTTTTTAAGTGCTCGGCGCCTGGGGACTGTCGCTTGCCCACTTCTCTTTAGCAGGTGCAGCCTGGCCATGGTGCAGGGTTCCGGTGACTCCCTAGTCACCGGCACAGCCGGCAGCAGTAGGAGAGCTGCTTGTCATCCCTGTGAATGCCCAGGTCAAGGCCCTCTTCATAAACACCCACAAGTTTAGCAGGCAGTTCTTTGGTGTAGATGGCTGGTAGTCATCGGAGATGGCTTAAACTAGTACCATGGTGACTGCATTTTACCTAGCACTTTGTATTAGAACCCTAGAAATAAAAGGAGTTAAATGATACTGCAGTGACTTCTCTATTTTTATTTTTTTTTTTTATTTTGTGGTATTGTACTCGATATTTAACAGCGTTCAGAAATATTGGTGACTTATCTTGTACTCATCCTCAGGAAACAAGTAGTTTTGGAACAAAGGGATTGTATGATGAAGAGTGAAATAGTTAAGTATCACTCAAAACCTGGCTAATACCTACAAGTCAGTGGTGAAGTACAAGCAACCCTGTTACACTGAAGAATGCCACCATGTGTTGTAGTTTGGTATGTATACTATAGCTACTCTCCAGGTTTGGTCAGAAGATAATTTTAAGAAGCATAATCAGTGATCTGTCCTGATTGATCCTGCTTTTTGCCATGCTTTACACATGAAATAGCATAAATGACAAATTCCATGCAATTTTATTTTTACATGACTTTATTGCTGTAAGGATTGTTTCTTGTAACTCCTAGTGCAAGCCAAATCTTGCCATTCTTAGGTAGTACTGTGGTATAGGGAAGACGAGTGAGAAAATATCAGTGGCAAAAACCTATGGTGGCTTCTTTTTAGACAGTCTGCATGTGTGCTCAAACAGGTAATAGAGTACTTGGTTTATGATAGTGAATTTACACATGTGATACTTATTCATGAAAACTAGTTGAGGGGGATTTGCTAACTGAACAATTGTTCTCGACCACCTGTGCAGCCTTATTTGGGGAAAAACTCTGTATTTGACTATATAATGGTTTGAGGAGGAGATGACTGTCTCACAGGACCAAAATGCCAAACATTTTCTTAGGTAGGAAGAGGCTTTAAAGAGACTCAT
Organism: Pezoporus wallicus; assembly: GCF_028554395.1. Classification (NCBI taxonomy): domain Eukaryota; kingdom Metazoa; phylum Chordata; class Aves; order Psittaciformes; family Psittacidae; genus Pezoporus; species Pezoporus wallicus. The sequence goes on along the minus strand of NW_026636887.1, from coordinate 2,197,786 downwards.
GAACTCAGCCTTCCTCATTCATTCATTTTTCGTAAAGCACTTTGTGACATTCTTGAATAAGAAAACTAGATTAAAATATATCTCAGCTGTTAACCCATACCACTGCTACACGTGATTTCAGTAAGAATAATCAGGAAAAGGGCTATTTACTTGTGCAGTCTGCAGCACTAGACCCCCAAGTTTGTTATTTGAAGAATCCTTCAAATGGAGACATTGTGATAATTTATCCATTGATTTACATTAAGGTCTCAGAATTATGCTCATCCATAAGAATTCCTGCTGAAAGAAAAATCCATTGTATCTTTTGCTGCGTATATTCCTGATGAGTAAAGTGGTACATAAAGTACCTGTGGATTCAAAGTTGCATGCTATTTAGGAGGGAAAAACAAAGAAACAAGCAGAAGTCATTACATAAAGGACTTATGCGGAATAATTTAGAGTGAATGATTATTTGGAAAAAAACCCACATTTTATAAGGCTGGTTGCTTTAAAAGTGCCTTATATGAGTTACAGAATGAACATTTATGAATCTTATTTTTCTGAAACTGAGTTAAATCAACACTGAATTCTTCACTGAAATCATACTGTAAAACCCATTAAAATAAGCCTTTGCCAAGCAAAATAGGAAGCATTTCAAAACATCTGTTGTCAGAAAGGTGCTATGGGATTTTGACAAATAAACCTTGTGTAAATGATATAAAGTGTCATGAGAGCGTTATGAAAAATGAGCTAATCGAGATCTGACAAACCATCCATAGCATTCTTGTATAATTCAATAGAAGAGTAGAAGTATATGTAAAATATTTGTTATGTACAGCAGTAAAAGCTAGACTGTATTTCTTATTAAATAAAAAAGTGTTTTACTTTGTTCTTACATAGGAAAAATAAGTGTCTTAATGTCTGAAATAGTGAAGCAGCAAAAACTAATGATACTGCTTTTTAAATGAAAATCACTTACTCTTGCACATACATGTGTACATTAATGTGATAGATATACACAGTCTATGAACAGTTACCAACATGTTAGCAAACTTCTAAAAATATTTTTCATTTTTAAACTCTTAAAAATGCCTGTTAGTACTGTTCACATTCAGTGTGATTTATTTGTGAAAAAATGAAATTACAAGGAATAACGTGCTAAAGTCATATGTATCCTCAACTGAATATAAAAGCTTTCTGTCATTGTGACTAATTTTCTGTTCATGGTCCTTCCTTTAGGGGCATACTAAAATATCAGTAGGACTGTGTTTTAGGAGACTTAACATTTTGAAAGGGTAGCATTAAAGATACATCCATGAGCTCACTCAGGGTAAAGGGTAGTATTTGTCATTGCTTATGTATTGGTTCAATGGCAGATAGAATAGTAGTTTTAAACAGTTTTTCTAAAACTTTGGTTAATGAATCAGATTGTCAGAGTGATTTCTGTGGGAGACTTATCTGATTTGCTATTGGGTGAATGAAACCATTTTCATTTACTGGGCAGCTCTGATTTGTATTGTTTAGTATTTTGATACTTCAAATTTCTTTCATCTTTATTTTATTCTACCTGTCATCTGATAAAGAAATAACTGTCATTAATTTCCAGCTAGCCATAAAGCCAAGATCTTTCCTGACACTGATGCCAGACATCAATTAATTATGAATCATCCTCTCCTGGCTTAGAGGTTGTTCAGTTATAATGGTTTAATTTATGTTAATATAATCACAAATGGGAGAATTGACAGATGAGATTTTGAGTCTTCATGTGAAATAACCTTATATAACCCGGGGCCACCCCGTAAAAAGAAGAAAATAAATGTCAGTTCTTCTCATCATGCAACTACACTGAGCAGAGATTAAAACATATGCTTATCACTAGTGCATATTCAAACTTCTTAGCCTGTATTTTCCTCTACATACCTAGCTTCTTTGCTAATCTGAAAAATCATCATTTGGTTAATTAGGTCCCTTGGGAGTGTTCTACTGGAAAATACTCAACATTTAAATGTATTAAAAACCAAGTGTGATGTTTACCGTTTCTGTGTGCTAATACCACATTAAGACTTCTAAATTTATACATACTGTATGAATTTTGGAATGACTTGGCCTCTGATTTTGTACATTAATATTTATGAGAAAGAGAAGACCTAGGGAGCATGTTCAGAAAATGCACTGATTGGATTTTTTTACATCTACGAAGGTAATTTAATTCTCCAAAGAAAGCATTTTTGGAAAACTCCTCAGTTTATTGGCTAATGTTTTGTGGCAGACATGGGAGTGGCCCATAATCTCAGATGTAAGATAATTCTGTGCCTTAAGTAGCTTTTAGTTCCCCTACTTGTGGAATGGTCTAAGTGGAACTGAAATGGAGATCTGTGCACGCGGGTGTACATGCCTCATTTCCTGAAGCCTAAGAAACTGCATTGAATCCCAGTCAGTTAGCTCCAGTCTTGAATGATCTGGCTTGTTCAGAGTTTCAGTGGACCCAAACCCATAGCTGTGCTTTTTTCCTTTGTGACTGTCCTCAGAATTAATTCTTCTTGGCAGCTCACTAAAGCCCACAGCTTTTGCATTGCCCAGGTGTAAGACCATCTTCTATTTTTCTGGACGTTGAACTGAAGTTGCTTATTCTCCATTGCTTGTCTTCAGATAAAATTGTTTAACCCACAACCTTTTTGGAACTATAAACCCAGTCTTAACAGTGCATACAGGAAATGTTAATCTTTCAAAATATTTCCTTCATTGCTGCTAATCTGTCCAAAGGACTGCATGATCATCACAAATAGAAAATGTGTAAATATGCTGTATCTTATATAAAACATTCTAAGCATATTGAAAAATTATTTTTGAACATATGGTTTTCTAGATTCAGTGTCAAGTTTTCTTTCCCATGCATTCACTATTTCATACAGACCCTGTGCTTGCTGAAGGGAAGCTTTAAAAAGAAATGTAATAATGGATGGAATATAATTCGCTGAACTGGTCTTAGTGGCTCTAAAAGTAATAAAGTAGATGGTTTTGAGAGGAAATGGGGAAAAAATAACTTTAAAACAGTGACATAATTTTGGGACTATTGATTTTTAGAAATATCTCAAGCATGGGTGATAAAATAGTGGGCATTTAATGTATACGTAGTGCTATACCAATGTTATTTCAGAATATCTTCTATTTTAATCTAAAGTGAGCAGAAAAACTTAACTACAGCCATTGTATACCTTAAAATATTGTGCTAAAAGTAGAAATCAGAGATCAGATAACTTCAGAGAGCAGTAGGTATTTTAACTTGTATTTTCTAAATATTCTATATTTGGTACTAGTTGCAAGTTAAAATTTCTTTGAAATTTCTCAAAGGCTTAACAGCTGTCTTGGCTGGAATTACTTGCTTGTTTTGTCTACCAAGTAGTGTGTTGTTCAGGGTTTTTGGTGAATTCTTTCTTCCTGATAAGCAACGGTTTACATTAATTTACCTCAGGAAGTTTGCATATCTGGAAGATATGTGAAATTGAAGGAACCCAAATTTCATTTTTCCTATATAGAATCATTGAATCAACTAGATTGGAAAAGACATTTAAGATCATCAAGGTCAACCTTTACTCCAGGACTGCTAAGTCCAGCAGTAAACCATGTCACTGAGGGCCTCATCGACATGGTTTTTGAACACTTCCAGGGATGGTGATTCCACCACTGCTCTGGGCAGCCTGTTCCAGTGCCTGAGCACCCTCTCTGTGAGTAATTTTTTCTAATATCAAATGTAAACCTCCCCTGGTGCAACTTGAGGATATTACCTCCTGACCTATATCACTTCTTAACTGGGAGAAGAGACTTGACACCCAACTCACTGCAGCCTCCTTTCAGGTAGTTGTAGAAAGTGATAATGTCCCCCCTGAGCCTTCTCTGCTCCAGACTAAACAACCCCAGTTCCCTCAGCCATTCCTCATCACACTTGTGCTCCAGACTGTTCACCAGCTCCCAGCTCACTGGACCCACGCCAGCACCTCAATATCTCTCTTGTAGTGAGGGGCCCAGAACTGAACACAGTATTTGAGGTGCAGTCTCACCAGTGCCGAGTACAGGGTGAAGATCATTTCCATAGTCCTGCTGGCTACTCTGATACAAGCCAGGATGCTGTTGGCCTTCTTGGGTGCCTGTTCAGTAGTCATCAGTCAGCACCCCCAGGTCCTTTTCTGCCAAGCAGCTTTCCAGCCACTCTGTCCCAAGCCTGTATCATTGCATGGGGTTGTTGCAGCTCAAATGCAGGTTGCAGCACTTTGCCTTGTTGAATCTTGTACCGCTGGCCACAGCCCATCGATCCAGTCTGTCCAGATCCCTCTGCAGAGCCTTCCTATCCTTCAGCAGATCAACACTCCACCCAACTTGGTGGTGTCTGCAAATTCATTGAAGGTGCAGCTAATGCCCTCATCCAGATCATCGATAAGAGATTAAAAAACTCTGACCCTAATACCGAGCCATGAGGGCTATACAAACATAGCTTTACACTGTCTTCACTAGGTAATTGGTGATCTAACTCATTAGCAAATGAACTCTTACGTCTCAAGTGATCTTATTGGATCCCCAAAGTTCAGGCAGATTCTGTCCACATACAGTGATATTTTTTGTAAGGTGTATCAGTTATTGTATCTATTAAACGTATTGTAGAACTAAATTATCTGGTTAATAGAGATATTAAGGGAGATTACAGTTGGCTTCTGATTCATGGTGATGTAGCAATAGAAATGTTATAGGCAAGGTCAAGTTTTTATGCTGTATTTAAAGACAGAATTCTGTCTTTTAATAATATATAATCTTTTAATGGATGTAATTTTTTTAGGGTATTTCAGGCTGTTACTTTGAATTAAACTAAAATGAGTGCTTAAAATAATGAATTTTGAAGTCAGCAGCTTATAAGGAGCAGTAATTAATTTTAATATGGAGCTAACACTCAAAAAGATTCTTACAGAAAAATTTGCTGTTAAAATCTTTTGATTTAGAATGTAAGCATAATGTAGAAATTTAAAGATACGCAACTGTGGATACCCATTTTTCAGAATGAGTAAGTGGAGGCCTGTCTTGCGTGGTCATATGTAAGTTCCTTTCTACCTCAGGCAAATATTAGTGATAGGAAGATAAACCCCAATGGCATGTACTCTTACTGTGCTATCAGCTTTTTCTGAAACCCCTTGAAACTGGTACATTTTTGTTCCCAAGAGTTAGTGCTAATTGAGATCCTATGTTCTGCCATACACTGAATGGTGTGAAAAGAGAATGAATATATGATACTGCATTCTATGGTAGAGAAAGATGAGAAAATTAGTAAAGCTCTGAATGTCTTTATTATGATCTAAAATTAGCAACCCGCTCTAATTGCATTGGAGACTATAACATTTCTGTACATTAGGGGTTTAGTTTTTCATTTCCGTTAGATAAATCAGATAACTTGATGAGCTTAAGTTTAGATCTTCCAATATATTTTCCTGTGGGCCTGAGAATGAGAGAATACACCCTTTCCTGCTGCAAAGAAAGAAACTTGCTGCTTTTGGTGCCATGATAAAGGAAGATATAACTACATCAAGTTAGAGATGGGCAAGAGTCGAGTCCAGGATTCTCAGGTTCTGATTCTATGTTACAAACTATACATGATTTCAGTATCTCCAGAAATAGGTGACATTACTTAAATCTACATTTCTGTAAGTAAGTATATTCCCGAAGAAGATGGAGAATTCTGGTGTTTCAAAGGAAAGCTAATATAAGATTGAAAGAAGTAAATGTCAAAATGTTAATAAAAAATTTAAATAGATGAACTATGTTGAAAAAAATTACAGAAACCTTTGTTTCCTCAAGGTTTTCAGGATCCCAGGATGCAATTTTGTAAAATGGCGAGAAAAAACTAATAAACATGATATTGGTTGGTCAGTAAGATTTTCATAAGCGAAACTAGAGAATGCTGACTGAAATAGGAATGTGAAGTATATCTTTTCTCTAGGATATAAAGTATAATCTCTAAGATGTAACTAAACAATTTTATTAAATCTGTGGTCTTGATTCAAATGCTTGCCCAGGTATAGAACTTTTGAAAGGCACTGGAGTTCCTGTGCTATAAAACTGCTGAAAATTGAACCAAGATTGAACTGCTGATTGACAGTAATCAGTGTAAATGGATGATGGAACTCAGGATTTATTTAAAATACAAAATCAAGCATTTTATTTCATGTCAGAATAATTCAGTATTATGAAATACAAGCACACAGTATTTTTCTCTCTGTAGAAATATTTTTTAAAGGCAAAAATAAGAATTGCTTCTTAATTATCATTTCTATTGCAAAGCCTGCACTTTCTGCTTTATTTTGCAAATTCCAAGATGTATCCCATATGTTGAGTGCAGGTGTTGCTGCTCCTGCTTTGCTACTCTGAAGTCTGGCCCCATAAAGCATCTAGTTCCAGTGCTGGGTTGGGTTTTGTTCTAAAGTAAGAAAAAAAAAAGGCAAAAGAGAGAAATTAAGGAATATTTTTTTACGTTAGTCTCCATTTTTTAATGTTTCATTCCAACTTGAGTGGAATTTTATGTCCTAATCAAAAGACATTTTTCCAGCCTCAAGGCATTTTTGTTACTGAATTTCAGTATCACTCAGCAACAACAGATATGTCAAGCTTAAGAAAAGGTCAGCAGGTTTCTTTACATTAGAGATTCTTGTGGAACTATGAGCCTAGAGGTGGGAGCTACTAGCAGTGTCTTCCTTAATGCAGGTATTTCTGGTTTGGTTTTGATGAGAATTTTTACTCTCTAAGTGTTTTAGAGAGACTGTTTTCCTTACTTACTGTATAAAACTAGAGCAATGGATGTTTTTTTTTACTAAAATTACTATGCTTTTACTGTAGTATTCTGTAGTGTGAAAGAAGGCTGTCTTTGAAAGGTAGCTATTTATTTAAGCCTTCTGTGATCCTAAGTACTAAATTTATAGTTTGCATAAACCTACCTGTATGAAAACATTACATATCTGTGACATGCAGATCATGTTAGTGCTCTTGTATAAAAATGTATATTCTCTAATGAAACAGTGAGTACTTCTCCAACAAGAAGTCTATTTCAGTAAATACTTGTATTTTCTTTCCAAATGTGTAACAGAGTTTTTCATACAGCAGACTTAATTTTTGTGGGTAGAACAAGGTGTGTGAAGTTTATTGGTAATTCAGAAAGAACAGTCTGTTTGTTAGAGTGTAAATAAAGTAGGTATTTTTTTTTTTTTTAAATTTATTTGGGGTTTAATCTGTGATTATTCCTTCTCCGTTTTGTTTTTAAGAAGTCTCATAGCAAATTGGTACGTTCATAAATTTGATGAAGTAATGTTTTTCTCCAACTAGACTTCCTTGTAACCTAGACTCTCTAGTTCATGGACTGTAGTTCCTAACTGATCCAAAATCTTACACCACTTACTGAGCGTTCAGTTTTTCACACACTTGCTGCTTTATGCATTGTGAATATTCCAGTTTAAACAGATGCTCCTCTCATTTTCATCTGTGTAGTTTATGTATAACTGAGACTTGAATTCCTCTACGTTAATTAGTGGTTTGTATCTCTTCATATGAAATTCTGATGAGTTGAAAAATTTGGTACTGTAATCTGTATACCAGTGACTACGAAATAAATGTACTCTTAAACTTCATTGCTCTATTTTCCTCCTTCACTTTTCTTGCTGTGTAATAAGGAACAGTTCCTTCTTTGTTATCAGAACAGACACATATGAAATGAGTAATATTTTGTTCCAAACAGCATTTTAAACTGTGTTATTTACGCCAACAAAACCAAGATTCTATCAACTATGGAATCTCTTTCTATGACACTGGAAAGAAGCTTGCATGGAAGGAATGGCTTTGCTAAAGCTTTTTGAATTTTAACAAGGCTCCACTTGTGTCCACCTCCAGCCTTGTACCTAGGAGTATTACTTTGTCATCATTCCTGAAGACTGCACAAACTTGCCCTTAAGCAAACAGAGGTATGGGTACGGGATGAAGACCTAAGTATGGTTGTCTATTCCTTTTCTCATGTAGGAGCACACAAAAAATTAATAATGAATTAGTTTCTTTTCATTATTTTGTCAATTACCTTAGATCACGGCTGTGCCAAGAAGTAGGACTAATTGTAAAATACCACAGGATACTTTAGGAATTTTTTTTAGTAGAAAATTATTCCTGGGGTTAAAAAGTTGAGAGATTGATCCCTGCTGACGCAAGTAGTCTGTAAACTATGACATGTAAACCTTTGTTGTTTTTAGCAAATATTATTTAACTTATCTTGTGTATGTTTTAAGGACTTAAAAATATATATGTTCCACCTAAGGAACTCATTGGAAAATTATTAATAGTGAATATACCTCATCATCTTTGTTTCTCACTACAGAGCAAGCTATTTTCTCATCTGAAGGGCTTTTTCTTGGTATTCAAGTTTTGTGCTTAGCACAAACTCCAAGCAGTCTGGTGCACAGATTATTTAAACCTTTTTCAATAAATACTAAAAAATTAAGACCGTAGTCTTAACTTCCATACTAGCATAGTTTTGGCTTCTTTAAATAAAGATCTAAACTCTGTGAACCTTTTTTACCCTTTGTTTTAACATTTTTTTATTTTTTTTTTCCCCCTCTGAAGATGGTTTTATGCAGAGATTAGTTTATGGCTGAACTCTTCCAGGCATTAGATTTGTAAATCCCATTTCATTATTGCTTCCCATTATATTTTAGTCTTCTGGCAAAGTAAAAATAATTGTCATTCTAGTTCTTGTGACCATAGACTTTTGCTAAATCAAGTGAGATACTTGCTCCAGGTTTTGGTGGGTTTTTTTTGGTTTGTTTTTTTTTTGTTTATTTTTTTGGCAATACCTAAGAAAGATAAAACATTTTGAATTCCAGCAGTAAAGCAGTTTGTGTACAATTAAGAAATTTAGCATTTTGTAGATGTAAATTTAGTCATTAAATTCTGTTGTCTAAGTAAGTAGCTTGTATGTGCTAAACAGCTATGAGGTTGTGATGTTACTACCCCAAAACCACATCTTTTGATGTAGTGCCCATGATTGTGGAAATCTTTGTAAAATTTTTATCTAATGCTCTATATAAAAAGTATTCTGTTGTGAGTTCAATATAAAATGAGCAAATGAGTTATGCATGTAAATAAGTCAAAATGAGTAGGTGGTTGCTGTTTACCTAAATTATGGCATTTAGAAAACCCTGAACATTACTAGGAAGCAGCCATCTTTCTTGGGAAACAGTGAATATGACTGTAGACAATTAACTCCAAATGACACAGAAAGAAAGAAAACCAAAGTCGTTCCCATTAGCCATTCTGTTTATTTCTCTACTTATTATCAACACTCTCAGACATTTTTTTTGTCTCAAAAGTGTGTCTCCATTGACAAGAGAGAAACAAAGACCCATCAGGTTTTCCATACAGTTAAAAGCTGCTAAAATCAGTGTAAGTTAAGCCTGAATAATCTGGTTGTAGTTAAACTAAGGGGTGAGTACACATTTGTGTCTTGGTTTTGTGATGACAAAGTGGCTAGATCAAGCCAATAGCCATCTCAGGGCAGCTTAGCATACTCAGTGCAATTTAATCAATCAATCACCCTTGTTTTTTTGTTGCACATGTAATGGTTGAAATGAATGGGTGGGTTTTATGTTGCAAATGCAACGGTTGAAATAAACCAGTGGCATAAGCAAATATTTCTGTTAAATTACTGGTGTAGCTTTCTAGGTCATTGGGTGTCAGTGGGCAGGTCATATTCAAAGTTTGTTACGGATAATGTAGTCAAAAATTCAGGCTCTGAATTACTAAAACTCTGCACTTGCAGCACTCCAATAATAGCAGCTAAAAACCTCGTGGTTTAAGCAGCCGAAGTGGAACAAGTGTGAGGAACATAGTGAATCTTACCTTAAAAAATGCTTATGCTTATTGGTTCTTCACTGTAATTTTGTCAGCTTGTTACCAACTTCACACAGGATTGGTATTTTGGTTTTAGCAGTTGGCATTTGTTTTAAATATAGGGAGGGATGTAAGGAAAATAAGCCTGTTTTCTACTTTTTGCCAACGAGTGTTTAGGTATAAGTAGTATAAGGGTGGAGTATTAAGTAGTTAAGCAGGGATTGCATTGCGATGCATTGCTGGAAAATTGCTGATGCTTTTATTCCAAAAGCATTAACTGCAAATTTTGCATAAACTTTAAGAAATTAAGTCATGTAAAGGTGTGGAGAGCATAAGGTGAATACCCCTGAGCAACCTGACTAGAAACATAAGTACTTCTAGATTAAATGGACTTGTAAAGGCAGTGTACTTTCAAACTTTTTAATTATTTCTCTCCTGATACTAGTATCTATCTAGGACATAATTGGGGTTGTTTGGAGCAGTATCTTTGAATTTAGGCTTCTTACTTATATAACTAGTGTGGTTAACGTCAGTTCCTAATTACAGTAGGGAAACCAGCCACATTTGGAGCCTGAAGCAGTAAAAAGGTCTTCCTTCTTTTTAGGTATTTTTGTTGCTGCTAATCGTATTAAGGATGACACAGATTACTACAGACAAGACCTGACTTGGGAACTGTCTTTAATATTAGCTAATTATTTTTAGTCTGTTTACTCTGTTTATAAGAGATGCAGCTAGTTTTTAATTGTGTAATAGTTTTATATATAATAGTGTTCCAGTTGGTTTCCAGGTAGATGCGTGCATAGGAATAATTTGGGTGTATACACTTATTTTCCAGAGCAGTTCAAATGTGACACTGGAGGACTAATGGCACAACTCTTATTATGAGTCCAATAGATTGTGGCATAACGAGTTCTTTCTAGGGATATGTCATAGCTCTGTAGGAGGTGAAAAAAATGTTTCTTCACTTCTGCTGTAGTATTGACAATGTCTCACACAGTGGCTCTAATATGTTGACAGCTCTGTGAGTCCTGAATGCCTCCATTCGGTTATTGGGTTGAATTTTTATTCCTGTGAAGGTTTTGTTTGGTTGTTGGTTGTTTTTTTTTTTAAGTAAGTAACAAGAAAATGACACAATTTTGGATTCTACCGTCTACTGCCATGGAAACAGAAAAGTGTTGTTAGTGGACAACTGTTGAAATGCCAGTTTTTTTTGTTGTTGTTGTTGTTTTTGGTTTTGTGTGCCTTGTTTTCAGAGAACATTTTCATGATAAATTGGACCTTGGTCTTTCTGCATGCTGTATATAATTAGGCTTTCCACATGAGTTTGTAGCTAGTTACATTTATTTTCTCTTTGTAGGGAGACACTGGATCAGTGTTTTTTTTAAATGATTGTGAGGCAATTGATCAGTGAGCTAATTCTGAATATTGTTAGTTTGTCTATTTACTTTCTGTTATCTAAGCTTCTATTTCAGGGGAAGATGAGAAAATTGAATAGATTTTCTTTGTTGGGGTCATTCAGACTCTGTCTTTGGAGCAAGATAGACATTTTCTTATTTGCATTCCCACAGGGGAAAGAGAAATATGAATTTCTATAGCACTGAAAGTGCTTTGCCACCATCTTTTCCTGTAAACCTCAGCAGAGATGCTTTTGAAAGGGAACAGCATTGTTTTCCAACCATCCCAACATGTAGTTTCTCAGTCTTGTTATTCAGAGTCACGGGGATTTATGCTGTCACCCTTCTGCACTGTGGATGTAAGGCTGAAGTCAGTCATTACAGTAAAATCAATTAGCACAGTATCTCACTGCTTTCTCCAGTGGAAGCAGTGAAACAGATAGTGTAGTGCTTTATATGCCACTTGGGTAACTACGTGTTGCCCAAGCAAATTAAATTAGAAAAAAAAATAAATTCCCACTAAATCTCCAGTAGAAGGGCAAGAAGAAGTTGTTTTGACTATCTGAGAAACAAGATGCAGCTACGGATACATAGCACATGTAGGTCAGCTATAATTTTAGATATTAAGGTTGTTCTGGATATTTATGTGACTCCTATGGCAAGTATGTGCAGTGGTGCTGGTGCTTCCATGAGCACCTGGACTTTTGAAGAAAAAGATAGGACTCTCTGATATAGGCAAGGTCGTAGTTATCCTTGCCTGTGCTGTAACAAAGCTTGGATGGCTGGCAGGCATGTTGTCTTAGGCCCACACCAGGAGACCATCCAAACCACCAAAATAGAGCAGAAGTGGTCTGCTTCGTAAGCATCTCCTAACAGAAAGACATAGCAGTGCATTGGAAACTGCTCTGGCTGCTTGAGAGCTTCAGCTTGGAAATCAGAGTAGCAGTAATGCCAACAACTTATTAAACAAAGCTGTTGAGAAAATGACTGTACTGTCATCTGGGAAAACAAACCGACATTTAGGTTTGTGGAGTTTTTCACTGCAAAGTGTGCTGCATTTTCTCTTTTGTCAGAACAGCATTTCCAGTCAAATCCTGTTTTGGCAGACACACCCTCACTAGGCAGTATTGTATTGGGGAGAACCCCAACAAACAAGTAAGCTATACATATTTTGTTCTGTCAAAAAAAAAACCCAACAAACTATGGTAGGTATACAAAGTACTATAACATTAATTATTCAGACTTTAACTTTTTTGTTGGCTCTGGAATGCCTCATATCTGCCATGGTTCTGCAGTTTCATGTATTAAAACACAACCAAAGGGGATAACAGTCGGCTCGTGATAACCAGCTACCTGACACCAATTATGTAATTTCCATCAGTGGAGTGGAGTGGAGCTGGTGGCAAAGTCAGGCTTTGCCATAGGTGGAGAGATATTTAAAGATGAACAAAATAGAAATGCAGCAAAACAGCTCTGAACTTCAGGTCTATCCCTGTATCCCCAGTGTACTTCAGTGATTTATTTTTTTACAGATTTCTGCTACAAAGACAGATAGTTGGAATTAGTTTCAGTTCTCTAAAGGGATAATAAAATACAGTCAGTTGGTTGGCCACAGGAAAAATATTTATAACAAATGTAAGTAATCTTGTGGATATGTGGTTTCATAGTTCAGAGTTTTGAAACAAGAACAGAAATATTTTCAGCTGCAATTAATGACAGAGGTAATTTTGTTTTTCTGAAGAATAAAACCATCTCTGCAAATACTTGTCTTTCTATATGTTAAAGTTGAATCAAAAATCCTCGGTCTTCATGTTTATGTTCACTTTGAATATAAGGAAAGATAACTATGGACTCATTAAACTGCAATGGCCTATTAGGAAAAAATGCTGGAAGGTTTCATTTGAATGGAAGCTTAAAAATTACAGTGGTGCTCAAGCTAGTATTTTCCTCATAAAGAATCAGAATTGATTTAAAATATAATTAAAATCATACTGTTGGTGGAACTTTTATTGTATGCTTACTAAAATGAGTTATGTTTGGCAACCAGACAAATTTCTGGATTGCCAAATTTCTGGACCATTGCATTGGTCTTCTAGCTTACGTTCTTAGAGGAGCTGCACTATCACATGTTAGCGAATATACCAAGCGTCAGGTATGGAGACACAGCAACATGCTAGGTTTAACATCAAGAGCTGTGTAGGTTAGAAGGTTTCAGTCATCCTTATAAGGAAGCAGAGATGAGTTTGGTACAGCAAAATGATTGAAGAGTATGTTTTAACAAATTAAATAGGATTTCCTTTCAGCAGCTCTACTAAACATAAATTTCATAAGGGCTTGTGTCACTTTGTGTTTGCACATAATGACACAGAGATGATGACAGCAGTAAGTAGGCTTCACCTCTACTGGAGAGGGTGGAATGGTACACGTGTGTGTACTGAATTTGAGATTGTCTGTTGCTGCTGTAGCAGAAGTGAAACTGCCCTGATGAGTAAAAGATTCGTTAGAAGAGCTGGATAATATTATTCTGTGACTTGCTCAAGTGACCTCCGGTTGTGCTAAGTTCAGTTGCATTTTGCTTTGTTCTTTTTGCTTGTAACTACAATTGCTTTTTCTAAGAAAATAACTGAAAAACAAAAAGGTGAAGTAGTTCTTTAGGACTGTGTATCACTGTCAGGAGAGGGAGAAAAGAATTTACCAAATATTTTAGGGTGAGCAAGTAAAGTGAAATTGTCACGTGTGTTCAGTAGCCATTCTTTCTAGGTAGATGAGCTGCGTTTGTTCTGACCCTCTGGTAGAGGTTGTTAGACTGATAACTTTGATTTTAACTGAAACTGTTTTACTGTCCTGTCAGGTTTGGCCAAATGCCAAGCTTCTATCAGAACAGGATAGTTTTGTTAAAATTTCTGTTGGAAAAGTGTCTTGAGGCTGGAGAGTTATTATTTTGTTGAACCTCAGGGTATAACAAGCAGCTCCATGGCTCAAGCACTTTTGTGCCATGTAGACATTTTAAGTATGACTTGCTTCTTGCTTTGGTCCAGACAAAAAAGCCTTTAACCTGAATCTCCATTGACTGCCAGGCTGCTAGTTGTTCCTGCCTGAGTAAATCTGGTATTGTTTTTCCCCTTCTTTTTAATTTTTCTTGAAGAAAGCTTTGTTCTGGGCTTTATCCTAAAAAGTATTTCATGACAGGAACATTAATTTCCGCGTAATTTGAGCTGGAAAGCTTTTTTCAAAGTACATTGCCACAGTAGTTCTTTATACAGTCTACTTGTTGCTGTTGAAGGATCTCATAAACTTGTTTCTTCAAGGGACTGCGTAAGACATATTAAGTAGGACAGGGAAGTAAATTCTCTTCTGAAATGCTGCAGGTGGTTGTCACAGAAGTGGAGGGTCTGTTCCACTTCATGTGTGTCATTCAGGGAAGGTTTAACTGTTACCATGGGTTTCCTTAGACTTCTGACTTCAAGGTAGTCATCTTAAGTTCTTTGAAAAGAAACAGAGTTACTGAGATAATTTTCCTGTTCTCCCTAGTAGGAAAATATTTTCTGCTAATGCCAGCTTTGAAAATGTTCAATCTTCAGGACATCATTTCAAAGGGTTTTGATATTGTCTGGATTCAGATGACTCACAACATTTCTCAGAGGGGTTTCATTGCAGTCACCTGTTACATCACTGATTATTTGTTGTCATTTACCATTGAATCCGAATATTTTCCTGGGATATTTTGATTCCACTGAAATTCCAGGAAAAACAAAGCCAATGAATTGGTGGCCATGGAGCTTCTCTAGATTCTTGGGATGAGATTCACCTGGTCAAATGCAAATTCTTGTTATGTAGACACCAAAGCTTGAGCAACTTAGAGTTTCATATTTTGGTTGTCATGCAGTTAATGAAAAATATTTATTTCTATGCTATAACCTGTGGCATCCTGAAATAGATGGCTCCACTAGCAGTGAAGGGAGCCTAAGGGGATTACATTAGATGTATGCTCTAGAGCTCTTAATGACTCTAGCCATGATGTCTGCTCTAGAAGGAGGTTGCTTCTGGTTCCTGAGTTGCATGGCAGGCCTAAGGAGAACTGAGACCCACAGTAGTACTGTAAGTCCCAAAACCAAGTACTTTGCTGCTTAGAAACTTCCCAGTCTCCAGTGCCTGGACAGGAGCTGTGAGCCTGAACCATTGGGAGCCTTCCTTTGCACTGTGGTGGCAGGTCAGCTTCCCAGAGTCTCCAGCTCTCAGCAGAGCTGAGGAGGAAACTGGATTCTTCTCTCACAGAGAAGTTGGATTTCTAAAGAAGTGTTTTTATGGCAGAATAAGTAGATTTTGAAGTTTAAAATTCCCCAACTTTTACCTGCAGTTTTTTACCTTCTGCTTGTATTGATAAAAAAATTTACAATTATCTTAATTTTAGCTCTCATCACCAGCATTTATCTTCTTTCAACATGAGTAGAGTACAGACATTTCTGTGGAAGAAACCTGAAGCATTTACTAATATTTAGCTATTTCAGAGATTTTGAGAACTTCAACATTTTAGATTTTTGCAGGTGTCCCAACACTATTTAAGGTAATCTTCATACTAATTTCCAGTTTACTCAGCTTTAAATGTCTTGGGAGTTTAAGAAAAGTGTACAAATGCTTCCATTAAAATGCTTTGTGACTTTCCAAAGGAGGTAATTATTTATTCTGAACAATGAATAACCAGTAATTAGCATCAATTGTCCAAAATATAATTTTAAAGCAGATTATTTTGTTTTGAATGGTTTGGAAAATGTTGACAAGGATTTCTTTCTTGACTTTTTTTTCCCCTTTCTAGTTGCATTCATCACTAAATATTGAACCACTGAAGAGAGATTTTATATGCCGTTATTCTCCTTCATGGATAGAATGCTTCTAATAAGTGATGTCTATTTGCACTGACATCTGTTTATTTTATTAATAGTGGCAAGCCTTTTCCCCTTGCCTTCACTTCCCCCACTTAAAATTCCTCTATTAAAATCCTTAATTTGCCTCAGCAGTGGGCTTGAGTTTTACTCAAACAAATGCACTCAATTTAATGTAAAACTCAGGGTAATAATTGGCCTCTGACATGCTTGTAAATAGTGGTTTCTGTCTACCCAGTTGTTAATTATGTCTTTTCCAGTTATATTAAATCCTTTTGTATAGCCTGGTAGGGGCATCTACATCCTGGACTAGCATGCAGGAAACCTCCTGTTTATTGCTGCTTTGGACAAACCATCACTTCTCTTTGTGTTTCTGTTTTGCTATCTGTAAAGTGGGGTTGATGCTCATCTCCTATGTTTAGAATCTGACTGGAAAGTTGCTGGGAGCAGTCTTTTTATTGTGACTTAGCAATATAAGGCCAGTGCTCGTCCTCCTCCAGGAACATGCCTGGAGGTGGCTCTGGATCCAGCCAGTGTGCTCCGAAGTGGAGCCTGACCCCCACTCCCCTCCTGACTGGGACTTCTGGGTTTTGCCCTCAGGGCCATCCTCACCTTCTTCATGCTGCTAGTGTTCCAGAATAACGTATTCATTAGAGCCTACAGAACGTTGCAATCAACAGGACATATGCAAAAGCTTGTAAATACCGCGATTTTGTTAATCTGGATATAATGGAAGCAGCCTGTATTTGCTTTGAACTTGAATAATAATTTCAGTTAATTAACTGTGTGGCCTTTAAAATATTTACATCAAACTATTCAAAACAAACTATGTTCTAGAAATAAATGCAAAGTAGAAATAGGCAACTTGTGGTGCCTTTTTGGCAAAAATTAGAAACTAACTTCGGCTTTCTTTGGATTAGGGCTGAACTTCTGATGGTTTCAGGAGGCAGCCAGAGAAATTCAGTAGAGGATACTTGTCCTCTCTGAGCACATGACACTTTCCCAATGGGAAGGCTGTAGATTCTGCTTTTATGAGAATTTGAATATGGTAGTAATACTCTGCTTCCTTGGTGTTTCTGTGTTTCCAAATAGGGCATATATTTTTGACAAGGTCGTGTAGGTTTTGTGTCCTTTTGTATGCATCAGAACTATGCTGGTAGGTGAAATGAGAAGGCACAGAACTGATCCTGTTAACTCAGGTGGAAAAGATTTATATATCTCTGCTTTAGATGGGATATTTGGTATGACAGGGCTATTTTAAATGGTACATTTCTTTGCAAACTTGTTGATTCTAAAATGTAGAACTTGAAGAGAAAAAAAGAGTCTCCATAGGCATGTTAGTTTAACCATGTTGCTCTTTGTAGCAGAAAGGGGTGAACCCGGAAGAAATCTGAAGAAAGCTTTTTATTTTCAGATAATCACTTTACAATGTCTGTTACTATTATTTTTCCAGATTGAAGCAAGTCTTTTTTTCAAGCGGTCAGTCAATTTAATTTCAAAATTATAAAATTGCACTTGTCTTCAAAATGAAGTATTTGTTGTTTGACTGAATTAAGTATTTAGTTTGTCAAGAAATGAAGGATTTAAATTCTGAGTTATTGATTTTGCTTGGTTTGGTGTGACCCAAGGGTTTTTCAGCTGCCATTGCTCACTTTAACATATTAGAGAAGAATGGAAAACCTTTTAATCCATTTGTTTTGGGTTTGATAGTTTTTTTTTTAATTATTTATTTCAATGTTACTTTTTGTTTAATTTTGGTAAAGTACAAAAAAAAATAAAAAATTGCTGATCTTGGTTCTAAAAATGAAGGCCAGCTGTCCTACTTCCAAGCAGTTGCAGGTGCTATGGAGACTTATCCATGCCCTTTTTCAGTTACAAACTTTCTGGGTGATCTTTATTGGTTTGTTTATTCACATCATCCAGCTTCAGACTTCTGTCTGCAGCATCAAGTGCCCTGAGTAGTATATGACCTTGCAGAACGTGAGTCAGGGCACTTATCTTAGAAACCTCAATTCATACAGTGCGAATAAGTTTCTGAGCCATGTGTGTCAGTCTTTCTACGTAAGGTGAGTTGCCGCTACTTCTCTACTTACTGTTGGAACAGGGAAGCACCTGATGAAACCCCCCCTGTTGCTTTGACAATATAGTGGTAAGGGCTGAAAATGGTTACCTTAGGTAGGGAATGGCCCTGCATCTTCAGGCCATGTACTAGAAACAAAGTCAATGCTCAGCTACTTTCCAGTATCTTGCACTTCCTTTCCCATTCTGCTACGTTCTGCGGAAACAGTTGAAGCAACACTTCGATTATAGAGCAGCAGATTTCTGGTTTATCCACAAAATACCAAAAAAAAGGCAGGTGAGTTTTGTGGCAGCGCACAGCTGACAGTGCATCAGTCAGAGTGATGGGAGCTTTTACCTTCTTTTTCCTTCTCTTTCTTCTATGGTAAACCACATTTTATATACAGCTAAAAATAATTTCTTAGAAAAACCAAGTCTCACCCACTTGACGGTGCCACTGACACAGATTTTAATGAAGAACCTAATAAAGCATAATCAAGGCCAATACATGCCCCTCCTCTCTGTATGTAGAAAAGTGAGCTTGGGTTTGTGTGTCAAATCTGAATGAGATTTATGTCAGATATTTCTGCTGTGTTTGAGGGTAGAAATAGAGAATTACATCAAAGGCCTCTGAAAAATAAACAGGGACTTCCGCTATAAAGTGAGCTTGGTTTAAAAGGGAGTAGATTAATTTTGGACAGCTTTCTGAAACAGTAATGTCCTTTCCATTTGTTTTGTTTCATTGTTGTTTTTTTTCTGGCTGCACTTAGATGGTAAAACTAATTTATATTATAATTTATTTATATAATTTAGATATTTATATAAATTTACATCCTGATACATAGTAAAAGTGTTAGGTATTTCATGTTGGTTTTGAAGTATATGGAAATATGCACTGGAGATACGTTATGATACTAAACCTTGCAGCATTTTACCTGCAGTACTACATGTGAGGCACAAGACCTGTGGTTACAGTAAAGAGGGGCAGCCCTTGGTCTGTTCATCAGCCCAAGTAGGAGCACATGAGGGTTAGAGAACAAAAACAGGACAGACAGCATTTTTTTACGCTATGCCAAGTCAAGCAGTGTTCTGAAATGAAGTGTGCCAGCCTGCAGCCAAGGGATGTCTGCGCAGTCTAGACCTGCACTGTCAGCGTGGGGCTGTGCAGCCGGCCCTGGCTTGCCAGTCTTGCCCCAGCCTTGGAAAGCTCAGGCCCCCAGGCTGTGAAGTTAAATGTGAAATATTCAGTCAAAGGCTCTTATTAGGACACTATCACAGAGTAAAAATTTGCTCCACTTGTTGCAGCTGCTCAGTAATGTGTGCTAATAGCAGTGCTGTCACTTTGGCATCACCAGGCGCAGGCAAAAGTTGCTACGGAAATTTCCTGCTTTTCAATGTCTAATCTTTCAGCTTCAAGTAACATTTAAATTGTCAGTATAATAAATGTGCAGCAAATTTAAGAGAGTTAAAGAGAGTTTAATATTAATACTCAGAAAGTGTAATTTGTTCTTTAGGAGCATACCTGTTGGCTCTTCTGAATGCTGGCTTGCACAGTAGCACCTCAGTCTTTGCTGAGGCTAAAAATATAGTGCTACAAATAGTACAGATAGTACAAACAAATTGCACTTGATTTCTGTTTAAAACATGCTAGTTGTCACATGTGGTGAGAAAAGTCAGCAGCTGATATTGAGGGTGCAAAACAAAACAGTTTAAACATCGTTGTGCCCATATAGCTGCATTTTTAGAGTATAGTTGGCTGCCCTAATGCAATATAAGAGCAAATGTGCGGCTGCCAAGGTCAGACCGTTAAGTGTAGTCCAAACATAATAGTCTGACAGGGACTGGAGTTGATTCCTGGGGAGGAAAGGCATTAGTGTCTCTGGGGGTGGACCATTCGAAAGAGCATGTGATAGATGCTTTGCATGGATAGGTAAACTATTAAGCTAGGTATAATTCATTTGGTGGATATTTGGCCTGTCCTTCAGATTAAGAGAAATCATACATAATGCTGCCTCTTTCTTCCCACTCCATCTCGAGTGGAGTTCAACATCACTAGTTCAGGGGCAGATGTCCATGCCTGTTCAGAGGAATGTCACTTGTTAGGTCACTGGAAGGCACCATCGGCAGGTCTGGAATTTGCCCCAGGTATTTTCTTCATACATGTAATTGGGCATCTGTAATAAATTAAGAGATGATCCCAGACTTGACAAGGAATGATGCTAGTATAACTGGTTTTGGCCAGGTGGACAGTGAAGGAAGGAACAATCATCATGGAAGTGTTGTGGCTCTGGAGACTTGAGGAATATGTCTTGGTTTGGGTTTTCAGGTTTTGGGATCCTTTTTTTTTGGCCAGTTTTATATTACACATCTTGGGAGAAAGTACACATTTGGGTCTGCCATGGATCTTCAGTATGACTCACTGCTTTGCAAAATGCATGTAGTGGCTGATGAAGTTGCTGGTGGCTTTGGCTCAAGGTGCTAGAAGACTTCTGTGTATATAACCAGAAATGATAGACTGTATTATTTCCTGGTAGCTATGAGGTGAAGAATGTATCTTCTGTTAAGTTCATAGCTAGCCTAAAGAGAATCTGAATGTTTCTGTAAATTTGTGAAGGAAGCTATATATGACTGATAGCATATTCGTTGTATTTAAGTTTACAAAAGTGTTTTGCTGTTAGAGTTAAGATGTGATTGGGCAGCAGCGAGGAGACTGTCTTATTTCCTCTTGGCTGCTCTGCACAGCTTGAAATGAACAGCTGGGAAATGATGCTGGACTGGAGAGTACAGCAGGTAGGGAGTGAAAGAGGATGTGAGAAACAGGCAAGGAGAGCCTGTTACCTGAGCAGGTTAAAAAAAGTAGAGGTGGTAGATGCATAACCAGTTCCTCATGGTGAGGGTGCTGGACTGAAGGCAAAGCTGGATGAAAAAACAGATCATGAAGTCACTGTAAAAATGCACTAGATAGGATGGGAGATTTCTTATGAAACTCTATATTTCACTTTCCATTTTTATATTTTAAAGCTGTTGATTCTGGTTTGTGTTCTAATAAAATTTAGATTTAGAGATTGAGAGACCTTTCAGTGGTTTTGAGGTACTTAGGGGCAGGTCTCCACGAAAGCACAAACCAAATTTGATCTCCTCCAAAACCTAGTAAACATGTGGATTTTGTGAAAATTTATAAAATACTTTCGTTTTTTTTTGTAGGTGAACAGTAGGTTTAGTTCATGGTGCCAGTGAGAAGCTGGGGTAGTCTCTTCTGTTGCCTCCACCATGCCATCAAAAGACTCAGAACTGGAAGATTTCCTCCTTATTAGTGAAGAATTAAGTTGAGCTGAACTGTTTCTGCTCATTGTGTCATAGATGCTATGAGTATAGTTCTGCTTCGTTAAATTCCTGGATGAATAACGTGTACGAGAGAGACAGGGTAATCTAGCTGGGATAAATGGTGTGGGTTTGTTTGGGTTTTCTTGTGTGGCATTTGTTTTTGTTCCTGCTGTTGTATGTTTGGTTGGTGTTTTACCTCTAGGAGCATTAGGCGGCATAAAAGGAGTCTGCCACTTACGACTGACGGTCATTTTTTTCTTGATGGAATCAGTCTCAAAGCAAGAGCAGTTCCAGAGAAGCAAGGCTGTGCTGCGATCCCTCAAAAGGATTTGTTGAGTGACTGCTTCTCACAGTTTTCTGTGATCTTTCCTGTATCATCAGTGTAAAAATCTACGAATTTCCTTAAAGGCCAGCTCCTGGGGTCATGTAACTTTGTAAGAGTTTGCTTTCCTTACATGTATTCCAAGTTTTCTTGGATAGCAGAGGTGGGGGGAAGACCAAAAAACACTGAAGTTGTCACCCAAGTTAACCTCAATCTCAAAAAAAACCAAACAGGGAGCACCTCCAGTAAAGCGGCATGGCTCTCATACAAATGATAGAAGAAGTGAGTCTGTAATTCTGAATTAGAAATGGTTCAGAGAGTGTTCTTCAAGTAGAGTGATTATTTTCTTGTCTCACTGGATGAATGTCAGGTTTCCAAGCTGCTTCTCTGTCATGGTTTAAGCCCAGCTGGCAACCCGGGACATTCTTTTAAGATTTCTGAATTGTGTTTAATACCACAGATTATGAGGCCTTGCAGTCTGCAAGCTGAACAGGACTTTCTCACTGGGAGGATTTGAGGAAAACATGATCTCAGAAAACCAAAACCAGCCATGCATTGCTTCTCTTTCTGTCTCTTCATCTCACTGGATTCTTGCACAAAAACCCCAAACACAAGTGCTTGTGTGTACACTAAAATAAAGTGTAGGAAAATATCTGCTATTTCTTCAGTGGGTCCCTGGTTAAATACTATTCCAGAGTAATACTTAGTTACATTGCAAAAATGAAAGAGCCGCTGAAATATTTAGTATGAATTGCTATTTTCTGGTACAAGTAGGTCTCAATAATCTGCTTCCTATGACTCATGAATTTCTTGCGTATATCATTTGTTACAAAAAACAACAACAAAAAAGGCAGTAGAACCTCAATTATACTTTTTTTTTTTTTTTGTAATATTGCCTTGCTTTCATTTAATATTTGCTGTTAGAGGTTTTGGAAATTAAACTGGAAATAGCAACCCTTTGTGAAAGACCAATGGAATGTTGTGAAAAACGTTAAATAAGTATAAATAGTACTGTATGTATAATGATCTTAAAAATATTTTATAGAGCTTTCCTATGAATTAATGTCAGTGCACTCATGCTTTCCTACACAAATAAATATTTTTTTCTAATTAAATAAGGTATTTTATTCATATTAACAGTGCAAACTTCAGTTTATCTGATGGGACCTCTGTAATCTTGATTTATACAGAAA
Source organism: Pezoporus wallicus (assembly GCF_028554395.1). Classification (NCBI taxonomy): domain Eukaryota; kingdom Metazoa; phylum Chordata; class Aves; order Psittaciformes; family Psittacidae; genus Pezoporus; species Pezoporus wallicus. Next base: position 2,174,733 of record NW_026636887.1, on the reverse strand, counting down.
CAATAAAGATTGTTCCTAACTAATAACAAATACGGAAATATATTTATTTCCCTTTCACAATGGGATTATCCATTTCTCATTCATTTTTCCTTTCATCCTGGCCACATATGTTTAGAGTCCAATATCTCCAGCAATATTACTTGTTCATTAAGGGGACTGAAATGTAATTTGCATTTAACAGTTCTGATTTTCTGGGATTTTATGTCTGGGTAAACAAATCTGTTCAGACAGTGTTGGTGAATGACAAGGTCTGACAATGAGGATTTACGTTAAAGCATAAGGATTAAAATGAGTAGTAATATATAAAACTACGTAACGTTCAATAAAGGAAAATTTTTACTTTTCCACTTTATTGAAGGTTGGAAGTCAGTTCATTGATCCATATTTTTCATAGTAAATGCTTTCTGTCAGATATAAAGAAAACACAACCCCTGTGTTTTGTACATCATTGAACAACAATTATTAACATCCTTAGTACTTTATTTCCTTTTAAGTGATTTTTTTTTTTTTAAGTATCAAATGGGGTTTATTTGGTTTTGGTCACAACTTAATGCTTTTATTATATTGTTAATCAGAAATTCACATTTCTGTACTAATTTATTTGCACTGATGAAAAAGAACAAATCATGGTTTTGTTGGCTTTCTGGTTTATGTGTTTAAGCCTGTATAAATCTCAGCTCAGTCTATTCAACCCAGCTAATGTGAAAATGGCAGTTCATGATTTTTTGTAATTTTGCAAAATGCAACTCTTTATTTATGTTGGTGGCAGTAAAAATTGAGACAGCTACATTAGAAGATATTTGGAATCTGCTGCACCTGAAACCAGGAAAGCCTTATATGTTGTTCACCTACCAAAGAAAACTTGAGTGTCTGCTCTGCAGTATAGCTGTGACATATCATATGAGAACAAGTCCTGTGAGGAACAGCTGAGGGAACTAGCTAAAGTACCAAGGATATTGTTTAGTCTGGAGAAAAGGAGGCTTAGGGGAGACCTTATTACTCTCTACAGCTACCTGAAAGGAAGTTGTAGCGAGGTGAGTGTTGGTCTCTTCTCCCAGGTAGCAAGCAATGGGTTGAGAGGAAATGGCCTGAATTTGCACAGGGGGAGCTTTTGATGCGAGGAACGCGAGGAAAAATTTCTGCCCCGAAAGGGTTGTCAAGGTTTGGAACAGGCAGCCCCGGGATGTGGTTGAGTCACCATCCCTGGAGGTATTTAAATGATGTGTAGGTGTGGTACTTAGGGATATGGTTTAGCAGTGGACTTAGTATTACTACCTTAATGGCTAGATTCAATGATTTTTAGGGACTTTTTCAACCAAAATGGTTCTGTGATCTTATGTATTGCCATTTGTAGTTACCACTTCATAACTAGGTAAAATCGCCTTTGTCCCAGTTCATTGACAGTGCAGTTCATCTTTTTTACCTCCACTTTTCATGATTGTCAGTAGATGAAAATGTAAAATTTCTTGAAAGTAATGCAAATGGCTCCTTTCAGTATTTTGTGCCATTGGCTAGGAAGTAAATATAATTCAGTATGTTCTTGAGGTGCACATTTCAGAAGAGATGCTGTTGCATATCTAAGCAGAGGGAATATATTACTTCATTTTGTTGGCTTTTACACACGCTGGCAATAATTAAATAAAGTTGATAACAAGTTAAGAGCCCCTGCCACTCAGTATTAGGGAAGCTTCCTGTATGCAACAGTAGAAAATGAAGTGTTTAGTATTTAATATATAACATTGCAAATTATCCTGCTATCCTCTCTCCATTAAACATTACATTGATATTTTTGAATACTTTTAAAACAGGTTGTTTTGGTGCTTTCCAAATTTAATTCTAAGTCAGTTTATAAAAGAAATAGGAGCTGACTTAAAATATTTCATTGCTTTGTGATGAAGCATGCAAGGAGACAAATAGTCAAGATTGTAAAAATAAACTTAATGTTTAAACATTACATTTCTAAAAATATGAATTATCTAGGAAAGGCAGTGTCAGATTCGTTCCTTGGTAAGTCAGGTGTTATGTGAAATATATTAATTTACATTTGGAAAGGTCATCTGTGCCCATCCTGTTGTGCTTTCAGCATTCAGTGGCATCTTCAGAGAAATCTCATTACTAAAACCCATTTAGTTACTGATTCAAAGGGTAATGCATTAGTAAAAATTTATATATAAGTTAAACAGTAATAGAATCTGTCACATTGTTGTGCCTTGGTGTTTTTTGAATGTGGCTAAAATAAACTTTGGTCTTTCACAGAGCCTTTTTATGGGAAGCTAACAAAATGGAGATTATTGCAAAAATGAGGACTCAAATTAATTAACTCTGGGATGTATTGCTTAACATTTTTGTTTTAAACAGAAATGTTAAGGAATATTTCATATGATGTTAATATTTTACTGACAGAATTCAGAAGCAAGAAAATGCCAGGTAGAACTAAGACATTCAGGTATAGGAAGGAGTCCTAAACAAAATACTAGAAAATTATTTAAGTCAAGAAAATTCAGTAAGGATATTTTTTAAGCCTAGGTAAAATGAAAACAGCAAATAAAAATTGTAATTGCAAGACTGTTGTAATATGGAACTTTAGGCAATAGAATTCATAGCATTTCAAAGTAAACTTTGAGGAAGTGAATATAGTTGCAAAGATGATTTCTTTGTGCCAGTGGAAGATGGTGTTTGTCATATAATATTTAAATGCATTAAACTATGACTAGTGCTAAGTGAACCTGGAATTAGAGGCCAGCTTCTTCTCAATATTCCTGTATATAATATCAACTATTTTAGAAACTGAGAAATTAAAGATCATTTGAGTTTTATTTTATAAGAAGAAACATGGCTCAACAGTGGCAGGTAATATTTAGGGAGAAATTTCCCAACAAGACCATGTGTTGCAAGATCACAAGCATCGGAGATGTGCAGTATGGTCCTGTAGGAAAAGAAAATTATTAAATGAAGTTACTAAAATCAAATTACCATACCCATGTAAAATTCTGATTTTGGAACAATGTGTTTTCTTGACAATCTAAACCTCTTCCCTGTCCAACAAATACCTTCCAAAATAATATAGCTGGTAAAGAAGACTGTTAGATATTATGCTGTAGACAGGTCTATTAAATCTAATATTCTTGTGAATCTGAACAGATACAAATTATCCCAGCTAGAAGCCAAGTTGCTGTAATTCTATTGACGGTCAAATTTGTTCAAGTAGAACCACATAGCAAGAAGCAAATCTCATGTAGTTTGAAGTGTATTGTAAGACCTAGAGACAAAACATCAGTGCACACAAATGGAAGGGAGCACACTTTGCAGTTAACATAAAAACATTTGCAATACAAAGGCAAGGATGCCAGCACAAAGGGTGTGATGCTGGGCTTTCAAGAAAAGCAACTATTTTACAGAACTCCGACCCGCTTTCAGAGTTTACCAAGAAATTTCATAAATGCTGTGGAAGTGCAGATGACAATGACAGCACAGGAACACAGGAGGACTCTTGTCTCTCTTAAATGTGCTCTCAAAGTGAGATTCTGCGGGAGACGAGCTTGTGATGTGAGGCATGAATGGACAAAAAGTAGAGTTAAAAATAAACACCAAAGTTGAGTGCCCTGTAATCATTGTGAGGACAGAAAAATAAGTGAGCACAGAGAAAGCCACATTTCAGAATAAGTACTATTATTACTTATGGGAACAGGAAATAATGGATACTACTGCTTTTCTGAGTTCACATGATAGCATTTTTCCCTCTGTCCTGAATAGAGCAAAACTTTCTTCTAAAAATATTTTTCTTTCAAGTTTTTAATTAAATTTTAGTTTTCTGGTGTGTATTATGAGATATTGAAATTATTATTATTAAAATCAGAAAGCACTGGTATATGAATGTCCGTATTTTATCACTTCTTATTAACAGTGAGAGAAAGTAACAAGCACACGATCAGAAGCTTTGAAACATTGACACACCAGGTGACAGGACAGTCAAAATAATAAAGAAGTTAGGAATGTATAAAGCTTTTGAATGAAAGAGCTGTATCATAAGAACAGCTGAAGAGATAAATAATGAAGGAACATTCTGTTTTTAGATGCCTATTTAGGATTTTATCACCTTTAAATGAAGTACAAAATTCTGTGTTTGAGTTCCCCATTGGCTATGTACTTGCTTTAGGAAGCTTGCTTTTGTGATTGTGTAACACGTATCAGAGGATCCTGCACTTTTACATACTGGGATGACAATGCAAAACTTGCCAAAACAAGGCAAAAGGAATGTAATGTGGTCATCAGTACTGAGTGTACCTCTTGGAGTACTGTTGCAATTAGACATAAACAGTATGCTTGAGAAGAAGGCGACTTTTGGAAACTGCAAAAAGCATTACAACAGGAACCGAAATATTTGAATTGAGAATCCAAAAAAGAAATGTAATTTTCCATGGGATTTAGTCCCTCTTTCTGGATCTGAATTGCCTAGTAGGAAGTATTTCTAAAATGCTGTCGTACTGACACGTGTTTGAAGTTTTGAGTATTATCCAGATGTTAATCTGAAGCATCAATAGGTTTCTGTGCAAAAGTTGGTGAAGGGCTGGAGGCTGCCTCATGGTATGGTGGGTGGGCTCAAATCCCACGTGTGCTGGGTATTTAATTATTACACAATGTAGAGTGGCTTCAGAAAGACAGACTGCAAGAATCCCAGTCTGAAATGTCACAACACTATTGTCAGGGTAGTCTTGTCTGAGAAGTCAGGAAACGTCACCTTTTACATGTCCCAGGCCTTACAAACTACCTGGGAGGTGGGTCTGGGCTAGGTGGGACACTTTGTGCTTTGTGTGGGTATTTGCTTCCCAACTTCAGAAGAAATCTGGGGATTGCAACTTCTTTGGGGTGTGACACTTTTTAAATCTTAATACATATTATAAACGTTTTTGATATTTCAAATAAAAAGTTTCATAGACGGAGAAAATGTCTAAAAGATGCTGATCATAACATCAGTAGGCAAGACATGGCAGTCAAGTCATGGTGATTATTGTAAATCTTAAAGAAATAGATGCCTGATTTATTTTGGATGTGTATGAGTGGTATTTTTAGTACTGAAGTATCCAAAAGGATAAACTGCAGGAGGGAAATGCAAGTAAAACGTGAAGGACCTGGAGCTACCAGCTGTTATCATGAGTTTGGTGCTATGCTATTTGAGCAGAATGTACGTCTAAATACTAGCTTTCATTTGACTCTCTGAGAACTCATTTTGTGACAGAGTGGATAGTGCAGTTTATTCTCCCTAAGAATGTGAGTTGATATGAGACTAACCCACTGTTAAGCATTTGCTTGCCAGCTCAAACAGGATTTTATTTACTACCTTTACTTATAAGAGGGAGTCAGTAAATAATAACAAGCAAAGAAAGCCTTCCTGTGGTAAAAACTACAAATTAAAACTCCAGTGGATGATAAGGAAGGCATTGATTTTTCATGATGTTAAAAAACAATGGGAATACTCATCATTGTTCTTTTAGCACTGTACATTCATCTGTGTCTGAACAAAGTAAATACAAAGGTAAAATGTAATTACAAAGGTAAAATCCTTAACACTCATGTGTAATGAGTTTGCCCTCTTGTATTTTAAACCTCTACAATTTCTAAAGAGATCTGTCCTGGCAGTCTCTGAGGGTGGGGATGCTAAAATCATTCTGTTTGTGAACAGCAAACATTGTTAATTCAAAACAGAAAGTATCATAATTGTTCTAAAGCGAGAGAAGCACTCAGCCTGTCACGAGTTAATGCCAAAGCTGCTTTTATAGCCGCTATTCGAGGGAGAAGAGAAGACATCTTAATTAAACTCTGCCTTTGCTGAGGACAACCTACTGACAAAGTGTACATGCTAACTGCAGTCATGCATCCTGCTGTCGCCATTGTCAAGGAAAAAAGCAATAAAAACAGGCTGCAAGTGGCTGCTGTCATGCAGGTTGCTGTGGAAGAACAGGCTTAAGAAGGGGTTGCTTTTTCCATTCAGTACAACATCTTTGAAATTTTAGAGACAACCTCTAATAACTACAAGTCAGAATAATTCTTTCCATGGCGGGGCATTGCAGACATGTCACACTAAAAAGTTCAGCATCAGAAGTCCAGGTGCATCATTAGGAGATGTTGAGCTCTCCTTTGTTTTTTATCCAGTGGTGAAGTTTGCTGGCTTAGGATTTTTTTTTCCCCTGAAGTCAAGATGCTTAAAATTAAATAGAAATGGAATTTTCACATAATCACCTCTCTGTGGCAGCTGGGACTTTAAGAGAACTACCAGCAAAATATCTGTAATAAAATAATGAACTGGGATGTCTTTGATGAGGTTGTCTACTCTCTTTGTGTTTGTTTGTGTTGTATTATTTTTCTGTATTCTCTTGCCATTCCCTTTCTTTTTCATGTGGGAAGAAAAAGATGTGCATGGGGTGTAAAGGGTTAGAGTAATTGCTGATCTGTCTACCTGTATCACTGCAATGGGAGTTAAAAATCATTAAGTACCGGTGCACCTGCAGACACCAGTCTTCTGCCGGTATTTCTGGGCACTGCTTTTCACTCTAACTTTCTAGCAGACAGTAAACCAAAACAAAACAGAAAACTGTTGTCAAGTGAGGTTTGAGAAACTTGTTTGTAAAGTATCGGAGACTGTTCCTGCAATATCATGAAGGGACAATAGGTAGATACAATACTATAGGAATACAGGGACCAGCGGATTGCTATTCCCTGCTTACTGCCCAGGAGTCTCAAAAAAAAACTGAAAGGGCAATTTATCTTTCTGCAAGGAGGAGAGATAAATTCCTTGCCTGACAGGATTGTCTGCTTCGTCTTGGAGATATTCATCTTGAGGCTGTACGGGGTAGTCTTTTTGAATATTGCTTACTGTGACTTCCATTGAGATTAATGAGTCATTTCATACAATTCCATCACTGAATCTGGGCCACTTTTTTGGCTAAGATCAAAGAAATACCATGCCACATTGTCCAGTTCCACCCTGGTTTTTGAGCACTGTTCAGCTAAAATATTTAGTTGTTTTTTACTTTGAGTTATAGATCCAAACTGTTGTGATATACATTAACTAAATATTACAATCAACAAATGGTAAAAAAATGCATGATTAAATTACTTGTCAGGAATAAGTTCTAATCTTGCTAAGACAGGTAGGAATTTAAGGTAGAAAAGATGCTCCTAGGGGGGTAGATAAAACAGGTTGCAGTAATCCATAGGAAAAAAAATAAAAAGAAAGTTTCAGTTGCTACACTTAATGGAAAAAAAAAATTCTTTGCCATTTATTAGTCTACAGAGATATACTTTATGCAATGAAAATATTAATTAGTATCACACTATTAGTAATAAATTCCATTTCAAACATTCAAGTGAAAGAGCCATGTTTTGGGGACAGTTCTGTTCAGTTCTCCAACAAATGAAACCATTAAAGCTGAATACAAGTGATACATAACACATGACTAGGATCCTCTGGTCTCATGCTATAATAATTATTTTGTTGTGTTCGGACTTGAGTGAAGGATTAAATGAGGGATTCATACCCTGTCTCATCACACAGCCTGAAATGGTAGCTGAAATGCATTGCTATCCACCATATCAGTTTTCTTCAGATATCATTTTAGTTAGCTGGTTAACTTTAAATAATGCTTTTGGTGAAAACACAGACAAATGATTGTGCAGTTTCTTGTTAGAAAGTATATTTTATTTGTGAATTTAGAAAAATTAATAGAATGAGTATAAAGAACAATTTCAAAAGTCACTTCTGTTTCACTTTTTTCCTGTTGAAGCAGTAGATGTAAGTAGCTGGTGATAGTGAGTTGGCTGTACTTTGCCTAACTGCGATGCTTCTTTGAGCTACAGGGATGATTAAAACTCATGATTCTTTGGGTGCATAAACTTTTTCAAAAGGCTGATATTTTTCCTGTAAATACTTTGTAAAGCTCTGGTTATAGTAATATTATTAAAATATTTTTTTTTTAGTCTTTTAGGATGCCATTTTAATATGTGTAAAGCAAGTAAGTTTAAAATTGTCAATTTGGAAGTGCACATTGAAAGCCTGCACTGATAGGAATAGTGCCTGTGTAAGAGAATGTCACTTTGCATTTTTAAATTATGAAAATACTTTAGAGTAGCCTGATGAAGTTCTTTAAGACAGTATAGTCAATGAAAATACAGTTCATTCTGTTTATAATTTTTTTAAAAAATACTTGTTTCTGGCTATTCTTATATGAAGAACATTTACATTTGCTAATGTAAAAATCCATGGAAAGTAAAAGTTGAAGTTAAAAAAAAAAAATTGTAATGTACTTACGTGTTGATCATCAAATTTTTATATTACTTATTTCCATGCCTCAAAAGTTTTGCAGTGTTAATATTTATAGTAACAGGTTTTATTATATTTACAAGTAATATAGATATCTTATATTTTTAATTTAGATGGGGTTATTGTTTAATATGACTTTAACTTGGATATTCGAGGAAAACTTAACATTTTCATAATCATTACATGGAACTGAACCTCTGTAGAAAAGTTCAGAGCTTTCCACTCAGAGGCAGTTATTTTATTAGTGTTTATTTCCGCCTCCTGTTAGGATACCATAAGTAACCCAGCATGACTGACTGTGCAAGGAATTATACACAATTTGAGGAGGATTTTATATTCTGGCCATGGGGTTGCATGAAAATAATTTCTGTTGTCCTTGGAAGTTTACTTGTTCATTTTATTACATACCTTTCTCAAAGTCTTAGGATTTTAGGTCATTATTGCAAAGCTAAGCATGATATGACGTAGATGCTTTTAATACCAATGTCCCCACAAGTTTATGTACTGGCTGCCTGGAGTTTGGCCTGATAATTTATGTTTAACAATACTAGGGCCAATATCACTCAGAGGTAGTGCTGTTGATTTTTTTAAGTTGTGATGTTGTCTTCCTCAGCACTGAACTAGTTTTGCAGCAGCTTACCTTGTGATTTGGTAAGGCATTATTCTTGAGATGAATCATAGAGTTATGGCTTGGCAGCTTCTGTCCAATTCTGGGCAATTTTCCTAAATGCAGAGTATTACACAGGGCAGAGTATTACCTGTTCAGCTACCTGAATTTCCCGTATACTTTTATCTTGCTAAGTTTTTTTTTTTCAGGTTTTTCCCTCTGTTGAAGGAGGGTTATGTCATTTCTTGCCTTGACTGTGGGTCTTATTTCCTGGGGAGTGGGAGAGGGCAGGTGAATTGTGTCTGCTTCTAGATCAGTAAAGTATCTTGGGAACTCTTCAGATGGGACTGTTGCAAAATATTATACCTGATAAGTTTATCACTTTTGGTACAGAGTGAAAGGAGACAGAACTTTTCCTCCAAGTGTCCTTAAAAATTATGTGAACTAGAGTAAGTTATTAAAATGTATGAAACAGGCAAGGTTTTTTAAATGTTTTGTTAGATTCTGTAAGGTTCTATACATGCTACTGTGTTTTTTTCTTGTGTTTTACCTGTGTTAATTATAATGAAGGATGTTGGTGGCAGAGAACAGGACACACAACTGACATAATAATACTCTGCGGTGAGACTTTTCCCCATCTCCATCAGGACCATCCTGTTGTAGTACTTAATTTAAGATGGCAATGCTGCTTCACCAAACTTCCTCCTGCAGTGAGAGAAGCAGGGATAACTCTTGGAAAAGTTTTGAGGCTAGTGACAAAATATGTTTGTCTTTCAGATCCCCAGCTCAAGGGTATAGTGACCAGGTTATATTGCAGGCAAGGCTACTACTTGCAAATGCACCCCGATGGAAGTCTCGATGGAACCAAGGATGACAGCAGTAATTCTAGTAAGTGACTGCCCCAGGGGAATGTCATAATCGCACATGCAGATTGCATTGCTTGAGTATGAACGTGCAAGCACAGTGTTAATGCATTTGGAGGGTTTCTGAATGTGTTTTGTCTGAAGGAAAAGGGTTCTATCCATTTGAAGTCTAATGACCACCAGCACAGCTTGTGCAAGACATTGGCCTAAATGTATTCCCTCTGAAAGGGAAGGTGTAACAGCCAGTGGACCTTAGGAGTGAGACACTTAGGCCAATGATTGTCTTCTTATAATTTCATGAAAATGGTAAAATTATATTAAATAAGTTTCTTGTAAAAGCTAAATTTCTTCAAATAAATAATAGCAATGGAAACAAAAATTCCTTGAAAAATCTGATCATGTAGACCCTGATTCAGCAAAGCAAATAAATGAATGTCTACCAAAATCGTGCTTAAAACATATGCTGAAGTACCTTGCTGAACTGCAGCTTAAGGTCCTATAGTCCCTATACTAGCAAGAGTTCCAGTGACTTTAAGAGAATTTCTACCAGTATAGGGACTGTGACAGTGGCAGTTTTCAAAGATATCCCAAACAAAAGTTGTCTTGAAAGGCCTTGTGGGTTGATGCTTTGGTACTGTTTTCCTATGATATTGCCACATATTTTCATTCCATGAGCACATATATGTTTGATAACTTCAGCTTCAAATTATAATTAAGCAAACCTATTCTTACTCTAGAAATAGTTGATATTTAATTTTCTGTTTAGCAAAGAACATTTGTGTTTTGTTTATTTAATGATAATGGCATATTTAAGTAACATTTATATTTGATCTTGAGGTCTATTTTAAGCATTCTTAATATAAAATATCTTCTTATTATGCACAGATAAATAAACCTTTTGTTTTCTCAAAAATGTTGGCATTAGGCTGTAAAAACTAAGGGATTTGAGGTTTCTGCTTTACTTTGCTTAGGTCCCTGGTATTCTCTCAATGTACAGACGTCATTTTTAACATATTTCATCAACAGATAGCGTGATCATCTTTTATTGTTCAATTGTATTTTTTTTCAGAATTGAGAAAAAGAACTGATTGCTCAATTTTGGTGTGCATTTTTCTGCTTGTTTTTTCAAGTGGTTTTCCCCTACTTTCCTTGTTTCTTTTCTTCCCTCAGTGTGTCCATCTCTCATGCCTGCTTCTGTACTGGACTAGATACTAAGACCTTATACAGACAAGATCATTATTGCTTTTTATAGAAGCTTTGCCTATAAGAAGTCCAAGAATTGTGTCATAAAGTGCAAGCATGTATCTTTCCTCTCCCTCACCTTCTCTCTCTGCACATCTCTCTCTTCTTTTCAGCTTCAGTGAGGAGGTGTGTATGACTGCAACAATTTTGGACTGTTTCAATGTCACTCCTGTTTAGGTTTTTTTTTTAAATCTTAGAATTCTGTAGATTTTGAATGTTTGCAAAACTAGACCATAGTACCTTACTTTCCTCTTTTTTTGCTATTGTAACCTTTGCAAATCTTCCTTTTTTTGCTTACTCTATCATTTTTCCTCCTCCCTGCCTTTCTGGATATCCATCTGTCTGCCCATCGCCCTTGTTCTCGTTGTTCCAAAATAAAAAATGAATATTCTATATCATAAATATTCTGAAATGTAGAACTTGTCCAAACTCAACCAAATACCAGACAGCAGTATTGCATATTTTGGATAAATATTGTTAGATAAAGTGTTTTACTTCAACATGATTTTTAGGCTGAACCAAGGTGTGTTTTTTTTTCATAAAGTAATTGTTTTCTTCCTTTAACTGGTTTGATTCACTATTTTCTTCTTCACTAGTCCAATTTTACAATATTATTTAGGAAAGACAGTTTAGACCATAAGAATGTAAAATTAATCTCCACCTTAATTTTTGCTAGTATATATGTATCAACATTATACGAAGAGCTGAAAAGATTTATCTATTTGGTATATGAGTATATGTCTGTTTCTTCTGTGCTGTCAGTTTTTCTCCTCAGTTCTTTTCCCTTTCCACTTTGTTTCCTTCCATTTCCTCTTAAACTTTTTATTTCTCCTTGCTTTCCTTTATTACAGCATATTTCATTTTTCCTTTTCTCTTTTACTTTAAAGTGATATTTTTCTCATGGATGGAATTCCCAGTGTTCTGATTTTTTTTTTAATATATTTTTTTTTCTTTTTTTCTTTTCTTTTTTTGTGAGCTCCTTATCATGATAACTTCTGTCTGAAGCTTACTGATAAGTATGTTTTGGCAGCTGCCAGAGGGGGAAAATCCTGCTTCTGACCATGGAGCTTTCAGGCTGTCTATTTGATGTGCCCAGTGGGCGATGGGATGGACATATATTAGCTGTCAATAGGACTGAGGATGACTTCCATTCAAAGTGTGTTTTATAAAAATGGAGAAAATACATGCTGCCAAAAGGGTGTCCATCTCTGCCAGCCTTCCACCCATCTTCTGCGCTATTCACTGTTCCTGTGAAAAAGTCCTCCTCATGCACTGACCATCTGAGTACCTACGTGTCAGAGGAGCCAGAGTGAGGAAGTAGTGAGAGACAGAGAAGTGATTTCTTTTTTGTCTTCAGCAAGGAATCTTTTTGAAGCTTAATCATGCTGATGCTTTTTGTGCTGTTGCAGTTTGTTCTGTCAAGCAGTTAGAGGAGTGCTTAAAGTTAAAATTCCCTCAAGTGCATCTTTCATTTTGTACTCATTTTATATGTATGTCTGTAAACATAGGTTATACACAATTGGAGTTACAGTGTTATAGAGAGGTAGCACAAAGTAAGATCAAGATGTAGTCTGTTCAAACTGAGTGATTCTGGTTACACCCTTTTTTTTTTTTTTTTTGTCTTCGAAACTTCTTGGTAGTCTCTTTAATGGGACTTTTTACTTCTATCTGAAGTTAAAATGAGTTTTCCTAGTGGTTTTGGTCAGGTGCTATAGTGCAAGCCATTGCCCTAGCTTGCCTTATGTTTGAGTAAAGGGTAGAGTCTGCAGAGCTAGAGGGCAAGATTTTTAATGTGTTGCTGTGCACAAACCCTTGCATGAAAAAGGAAGAAAGATGTGACTGCTTGTAATTGCATCCCTGAACATACTTTTGCTTATGTTGGTAGCCATGCTGTAAGAACCCAATCTATATGGAGTGATGGGTTTCAGTTCCTTGTTTAATTTCTTTTTATATCTTTTCCAAGGTAGTGATGTTCTATAATGGAGTAGGGATTAATTGCACCTATTGGTTAACAGTCCTGAGTTTCTTTAAATCTCATCACCAGATCAAGGCTGTTAGCTTTAACCATCTTGTGTGTGCAGTTTGTATGTTTTTGCCAGTCTTAGTGATATGTGGAAAGAGGCTTTATTGCATTGCTTTTCTTGGTTTAGATGGTTTTCACTATTTTCTTCCTCTAATGCCTTACACTTTCTGGGTTGCTTTTGTGGATAGTTTGAAGTGAAAGTAGGGCTGACTGTGGTTAAAGCTGTAGTCTTGGTTACTGAGGTCCTACTCAGCTTAGCTATCCCTTTCTAGCTCTAATTTTCCTTACAGCAGTTCTCGGCATTACCTGGTGAGAATGGAACTTGCTTCAGTGTTGTCCATAGACCTCATCATTATTAATTAGGAAAAGCAAACTACTACACAGAAATTATAAAGAAATGGAAATTATTTTCATGTTGTGCTTGTGGTAACAAGAGTTACATTCCCGTTCTGTCCTCCTTGCCACTCAAAATGACTCATTTTCAGTCTTTGGTCTATCTTCAAAGTTTTGTCTCATGAGTGAAGGGCAGGTTTAGTAGAAAAACTAATTAATTTGGGAAACATACAATTCTGTTTCTTTAATTTCTGAGTTTGAAACCCTGAATCTCTTAGCCATATGGCTTAGTTTGATTCACCTGAAGAGTATATCTCAGGCAACAGCCACTGAAAAAAAACATCATAAATTCTGAAACTTTCCTCAATGGGTGATAAGCCTGATTTTAACACTCAAATGCTGCTATTTGTGCCCCCTATGAAATTAACAGTTGTGTTTAAAACAGATTAAAAGAGCATTACTCATTTGTAGCCTTATTTCATAAAGTCTTAGATGCCAAAGTTAACATTACCCAAGCATCTTTGATTTGGCTGTGCTGTGACATCTCTTGCTTAATTATGCAGCAGCATGCCTTAGTTCCTTTGTGCACTTGGTACCTGGTAGAATTGCTGTTCAAGAAATCATGCAACTGTTTAATATTATTTTCATCTTTCAATGCATGCTCCTAATGCTCTATGTATATTTTCCAAAATTAATATGGAAGTATTAACTTTTTCATGTCTTTCTAAACTACCTTCCACTCTCATATTCTGGCTTGAAGATATTACTAAAATAATGTTCATATTATCCTTCTAAGGTACAGGAGATCATTAGACAGAAATAAAGCACATGAAGCTTAAAAAAAAACAGCTGCAATGCTGTAAAATTTGGATTACTGAGCTGAAATATTTGCAGTCTGATTTTTGCACTGTTTTTTACTGCAGTTTGTCTTCAAAGAATTGCGTGGAGATTTAGTCATGTATTTACATCACCTTTGGGAGTTAGGTAAGCCTGTTTCTCCCATCAGTATCATGGTAGTCAGTGTGACAGGATCAGTGGAGGCCATGTTCAGCCATACTAAAAAGTAAGGTTTAATTACGTCTTGTGTAACATCAAGTGGATAGAATGGGTTTCCTCCGTAAGATGGATGGATCTCTGAATACCAACCTTTCTGTACTCGTTGCCAACCTAAAAGATGTTCTAATGGAGTCATCGTTTTTGGCTGTAGGCACGTAGATGGAAACAAAGAAATAGTTGCCTTGATCTGATTGGAGATTTGGTGCTGTGGGTACGCTTGTTAACTGACACAGGGCTGCGCCTGTGCAGAACAGACAGCAAGTTTATAAGCCGTAAGAAATTGGTCTCTAGCAAGCTTCTTGAGAAAAACAGTGATCTGTAATGGCAGTTTTCTTGTAGCTATAAGTCAGTTGTACCTACATACACTTCCATGAGGATATGGAAATATCTGATTTCAGGCATTTCAGATTTCAAGTTAATAGCCCGTGAGGGCATTACATATAAAAAAGGATAAAAGGTATGTGGTGGGTTTGTGTTTTGCTTAAGGAAGGAGTTACAACATCAAAAAGTGGACTTTAACTTTGACTGAAACTTTTGGAGGACTTGGGTTGTTCCTGCAAATCCTCTCCACACCACCTAAACCAGTAACTTTTCTCATGCCAGTTGTTGCTATTAACTGTCTGCCTCCCCCATTTTCTGATCTTGTGTGTGGTGAGAGTAGGCTTGCATGCTTAGGAAAAGGAAGAGAAATCATTTTCTCTACAGTTGTGGTTTAGGTGGTATAAAAAGAAGAGCTAAGGGAGCATGCACAGCCTCAGCACTGACAAAGGGTTTTACTTGCACCATTTTTGCCTGTCAGTCCACTTGATTACCCTGATGTTCTCACATCTTGTTTCCAGCTGGATTTGCCAGGCTTTATACTTGATTGTGCAGCATGGAAGCACTGAGCATCAGGCAGAATTATATTTCCTGGGTTGTTCCAGGATGCTTCCTCTCTCAACTCACTGGTGGACTCACCAGGCTGGGTTTAGGTACATAAAGATGTTCAGGGACCTCACCCCCACTTTTTTTTTGGTTTTGGATCATTGTCTTAGAGGGAAGCTGGGGGCATGTTTCTTTTTACCCTCCCGCCTTGGGTAAGGGCTTATCTTTGGCTGTGCAGACCTGAAATGCCAGCAAATTCTGGAAGGCTTTCTGCTTTTCTCAAGGCAAGTTCTTACTAGAGTAGGGGATAGCACAGGTGAATCCTAGGAAGGTTGGAAATACGTAATTGTGCACAGAAATCCTGCTCAGTAAAGTTACTGCACAGCCAGGTTCTGGAGGAAATTGAATTTCCTTTGGCCAGCTTCAGAGCACATAAAAACCACATGCTGTGCCTTACTGATGCATGTTTTGCCGACCTCACTGTGAAGCACCTTGCTGAGCATTTAGAAATCAATAATTGAATGTAGACTGGCCTCCTTAGTTTCACCCAAATCTGAAAGATTTTGTGGAAGTTACTGAATACTCTGTATGTGCAGAATTAGAGCATTTCAGATCACACTGTAAAATTTTATGGTCTTAGACTAATTACAGGAGCTCTGAAAATCTCCCAAGTAAAACTTAGTGTCGGTAAAAGACACATTATATATATATATTGGATGAAGCCTTGGCTGAGATGGTTTAGCGTGAGGTGTCCCTGCCCATGGCAGGGGGATTGGAACTAGGTGATCTTAAGGTCCTTTCCAACCCTAACTGTTCTATGATTCTGTGATTCTTTATGCTCTCCTCGGTGCTTTCTAAATTCACCAGCAACTATAAGCCGCTGTAGGAATTTTATAGATTGCATAAAACACTGCCACGTTACAGGCCTCTTACTTCAGTGGTGGTTGTTTGGGTTTGTTTTTTTTTCTAGCTTTGCTGCTTTATTTTTATTAGTAACAGAGCAAAGTATATCTAGGTTCCAGAAGTTTTGACTGAACCACTGTGATTTGGAGTTATTTTTCATTAGCTTTCCATGGCTGACTTGTCTTTTGTGTTCACCTCTTTTCTTTCTACAAGTACTGTTTGTTTTTCCTTTCTGGTGTTCCCTCAGTTGTTGCTGCCCTCCCTCTAGCATTGTGTTCCTATCTTGGCTTCCTCCTGCAATTTTGTTTCTTCTAGAAAAAAAAATAGCTGCCATCTGAAACCTTGTGTTGCTGTGACAGTAGTGTTGCTACACTGCCCACAATAGTGCTTTTGCTGGTTTTGACATAGTTTCATTTCAGGGTAATGGCTGATTATTTTTTTAACTTCCAGATTATATTGAACATTTGAAAACTCTCCAGTCATTCAATATTTAGCCTATATACTCTCAGGACATCTTGTCCACGAGTGCCATATTTCACTGGTTTACATTTATTTTGTATAGGTTAGATAGGGAACCTTGTCTGTGCCCCATATCCAGTAAGATCCTTGCATGGCGGAGAATTTCGGAAACTACAGAAATGAAAATATATATTTGTGCTAATTCTTGCCGATGTCATCTCTTCCATTCTTAGTTGTAAAACCATTTATTTTTCTGTTCTTCCAGAGCTCTTTTGGATATATTTTAATTTCTACAGCTATAGAAAGTGCTCTGCTACAACAGTTCGTAGCTTCATGTTGGCTTTGTGCATTCCTAAAAAGTTCTTATATTACGTGTTCTTTTAGTGTGTAACAATGTTGAAGGTAATTTTGTCTTGAAGTCAAGCTACGTTTTTTCTCAGTTGTAAAGATTTGATCATTGTCATCATAAATAATCTGTGGCTTTGTGCCCTTTGACCAACCAGGAGTTTTCACACCTCGAGAAAATGTATTTATACGCTACAATTTACCCTTTTTCTCTTGATTTAGGCTTTACCTCTGACATTCTGATTGCAAATAGCTCATAGGGTGCGCTTTCTGGTCACATCTATGGATGTTCTTCCTAAATTTGGAGGAGCTCACTGGAGGTGTTACGATGTTTCTGAGACCTGGCTTAGTTGCATGTGGACCATACAATGGTTTGCGTTTTGGTTTTCATGCAAGGACCTGTGAATCATTGATTCATCCACAGTGGAAAAACACTTAGCATGAACCCTGGCTCACCCAGGTCTTTTCTTCCAAAACTGCTTGATGTGTGCTTTGCATCTGATTTCCTAGTATGAGTCAGTAAACTTAGTTTTGGCGTGTACTGGCATAATTTTTATTAGAAGAATTGGTCTGTGTCTCCTACTTATATCACTTTTGTTTTTCTGTGGTGAGGCTAATAAACTCCCACGCTTCACACTGGTCTCTTTCAGACACTAACCAAAGCTACGGCTTTTTCACAGAGGTATCTATTGCTAGGGTATCTACTATTAGCTCAGGTTAACATTTACACACACACACACAGCCCCACCCTACAAATTTCAGTCTTTGAACTTGTTCTGTATTCAGCTCAATAGCATTTAAGCACATTTAGAGTGAAGCACATACTTCAGTGATTCTCTGGACTAGAATAAGCTTCTTTCATTACCTCTGTTATGCCTGTGTACTACTGCTTGTATCAGATGTGTAATTCACAAAAGCAGTTGTATTTTTTTTTAATTTCAAATCACAGACCCCTTGAAAGCAATCTTTAAAGAGAGCACCTCTAATCAAAAACTGTAAAAATGCCCAGAATCAGAGGTATGGTTTTTTGCAGGATCTCTTGCAAGTATTATCCTGAAAAACAGTCTACACTGATGGAAAATGTTGGGCTCTGGCTCTTTTCAGATTGTCTGAAATACTCATGTCTATAGTGCTGCATAAATGACTACAGTCCAGTCTGCTGTGTTTTGTATTTGCTAGTTAGCACCTGTGCCAAATACTGAACTGTTGCAGAACTTATTGCTAGACAGATACTTAGGCTTTAATTTTAAGGATTAATTTTACTAGAAGTAAAACTAGGTTTCAGTTTAAAATAAAAAAAAAAGGGAGAATTTTTCTTTCTTTTTACTAATGATGTTGATTAGAATACAGTAGTAAATGTATGCCACTGGCTGGGCTTAAACCGTGACACTGTAGTATATTCATATCTGGTCTTCTTTTTTTTTTATTCCCAGCTTTATTCAACCTTATACCAGTGGGACTTCGAGTTGTTGCTATCCAGGGTGTAAAGACTGGGTTGTATATAGCCCTAAATGGAGAAGGCTTCCTCTACACATCAGTAAGTACCTTTCTGAACTCTGTTTAAGAGGCACAGGTGAAGCATAAATCTACACAGGAATGAGATAGATGCGTATTCACTTTTAAGAAGTTCTATAGTGTCTATATGTGTATTACTTACATTACACACCCCCGTTTACCATGTATGTATGCAGCATATCTATAAATGGCATACAGTAGAAATTATTGTGGACTATGCATGAAAGTGTGCGTGTTAGAAGTCCTAAAAAAAACATTCTGTAGAGCTCTTTTTCTGCTAGGCAGGTAGTGTGCAATTCACCAGAAAGATTATTAATATCAATTAAATTCTCAAGAATTTTTAAATCAAGACCTGCAGTTATTTTCTTAGTGACTTGTTAATCAGAATCCAAAAGCTGGTCCAACAGTTACTTTCATTGATAAGAGTTACAAATGTAATTTCTGTCTAAAAAGTCAGTAATAGCCTTACAGTTTATCACCATAATCTTGTAATTTTATGCTTAGTATTATTGTTTTTTATATTTATGATATTAGAAAAGTAAAGAGTTAGGTGAGGGACGATAAAGTTTAAGAAAAAATCTTTCCCGTCAGGAAGAAGACTGCTGGATAAAGTGGTTGTTTTAAGATTTTCTAAATGATTTAATGCTAATCACTCAGTATATTGTGAATATGAAAATCCTCAGTTTTGTGTAAATTCAGTGTCTTAACCTTCTTTGAAAGGCAAAAAGACTTTAATATGAACAGGCAGTTCTGTCAGGTATTAATAATGTGGCTTAAAGGATTTTTCATTACTGTATTTTCATTGCTATGTTGAATTTATTTATGTAGTGCTTTTTCCATTTTTTATGTCACATAGTTCTTAATTCCCCACAGAGTTACAACACACTGCTTTATTTTCAATGTCCGTTGAAAGGAAATTGGACAGATTAAGCTTCTGATGCCCTGAGGGAAAGTATTCTGTTTCGAATATACAATTGTCTTGGAAAAGCTAATTAGGAGGAAAAATTTGGAACTAATCTTGAATGTCAGTGTCAAGAAAAAGAGAAAATTCTTCCTCATAAAATGTCTGCTGGAAGCTCCAGCAGTATGATCTAAAATATTTATTTTTTCTTTTTAAAACCAAAAATTGTGTCACAGGAAAGCATTTAATATTTGCTGTCTGAAGGAAGAAAACTGGAAGAACAAAACCTAGAGTTATTAGAGAAAAAGCATTTCTGACTTCCCAGTTCCATCACTACATGTATGCAGTTCATTTCAGTATAAAGTCATGAGCAGTACTTTTGCAATGTGTTGGTATATTGCTCAGCACTGTTTCTAAAGTGAGTTCTCAGTCATTCAGGAAGAAATACAAATTTCAGAAAATGTACCTGTTTCCTGATGGATAATTCTGCACAGGGAGGGGCCCTACACGAACAATTTCTGTCAGCCTCTGTGTTCATGTATTATTCTGGAAATGGTTCAAGTCAAATGAATGGTGTCACCTGGGGAAAGGAAAGGAGTAGAAAGTACAAGACGAAATAAGAAGAAATGGCTGGATCGAAACTTTGAATAGATGTGAACCCAACCCTTAGGACATCCTCAGGTCTAACAAGTTATTTTTGTCCTGCTAGTGGGAATCTGAATAGCTTTGTTCCTATGTCTTCTTTTTTGAGCAACACACATTACTTAGGTTGGGATCAGTCTCATGGATATAAATAAAAGATTATGTATAAGGAAAATGTAATCCACGTTTAATGTTTTGCAGGATTGCATATTCTTCATTGTAACTAATGGGAAGATTTTTTTGGGCTTGGTGACTTCATACATTCCTGTAGTTATTGACAACTTGTTAAGTACTTTGGAATTTTGTTCTGTGAATATTGTCATGTTGTGAATGTATTTCACTCAAACTTTTTGGGAGTGTCTCAATTTGTCACTTTACCTTGTGTGAGGTAAGGAAACAAATGTTTTTGAAATGTGCTGCTTACTCTTCCTCATGTGGAGAATGAAAGATGAGTGGCCCATTAAGTGACAAAGAGATGTGATACATTAGAAAACTCAGCGGAAACCATTAGTTTTGGCATGTCTACAAAACAATTTTCAACTTATGTTTTTGTCAAGTGCTGTACAACAGTGCTGTAATACAGGTTTGATTGTTTCATATTAGTGTATTGAAAACATGTTTGTCTTAGCAATTGACTCCTTTCAGCTTTTGAAAAGGAGAAGACAAAGCATTAAAGAGAAGTCTGTCTTCACCCTGCGGATCAAGATGAAGACATACTCCACACAGAATATTTTTAATACTGTCATTTGTAGAAAAATAGTTTTAACATATCACTTTCTATTACTGTGTTGTTGGTGGATTTTTTTGACTCTTTGTCATGGTTGTTGTATATTTGTTACACCTAAATGCAGAAGTTGTGTATTGCATGTCATGTATGTTTTTCTCTTGGCTATTCAGGGAAGGACAAGAGAAAAAAGTTTTCTAAATTTCATATGCCAACTGTCATCATTGGAAAAAAATAGCACCACATAATGGGAACATTAAAATTTATGTTAAAATGGGAATTGTTAAAATTTACATATATTTAGGTATATTATCAATTTCTTATAAACACTTAAAAAAAGATGCATTTACTCTGTAGCATTTATAGTCTAAGTTGAAACCAAAGCTCTGTATAGTACTTTGCAGAATACCTCAGTGTCCCTTTTTCCACTCATAGTGTGTGAAACCCATAGCTTGTGAGAATATCCTACGTGTTGATGCCTCTCTTCAGAGATTGAAGGCCCAGCTCAATTAGTTTTATCACTAGCTTTACTTGTTGTTGACTGATTAAGCAACAGCAATGACAGGAAAGGTATTATGTGTGATCCTGCTTTCTCCATAAGAACTAGGAGGAAAATGAAGGTACAATTACAGACCAGTTTTACATTGAGATTATCAAATGCAGCTTTGCATTTTTTTCTTGCTTTATTTAAAAGAAATAATAATCTAATGGTGATTTGTGTCAGTTTGGGAGTCACTTTTTTTTTCTTATTTATTCTGCCATATTTAAGATTTTTTTCAATTAATTTACAGAATGAGAATTAGAAAAAAAGTTCAGAAATATGGCACTAATTCTTAGAACAGAAATAGAAGGACAGCAAATTGTGTAGGAAAGTCAGTCTCAAGAGCTTTTCATACCTATTTTGCCTGCTGCAGCAGCTGAGACTTGTATTCTGTCCTTTGGGGATTAATGGAGTCAAGGCCCCTAACACAAACCATCAAAGCCTTGACAAATAAAGGAGAAACAAAATCTTTGGAGTTCAATAACAGCTTTGCAGAATTCCTGAGAGAAAATACTTTTCAAAAATCATAACCTTATTTTTCAATGCATTTAAAGTAATTATTGTAATACTGTGATTTGTTATTTTCCATTATATAAAATATGAGGCAAGAGCCTTTTCATGTTTTATTCCTTGTACTTTCAAGGGTTAGCTCACTTAAAGACATTAAGGTCACCTTTTTTGATGTTTTAGTTTATTGCATCCAATGCATTTGTTTCTCTGTGTGTATGAGTACCTATACTTACACATATATGTTCATATAAATATCTCCATGTATATCCATTCATAATTAGGAAATATTTATTTAGTGACAGCTTCCCAATTCTAGATGTACATTAGTGAGTAATTATAATTATAAAAATTATTTTAAATCTATTTTAGATGTATTAATGAAGTGTCAATAAATCAGTATTTATGACTGAGTTCATCACTGTGAAAGCTAGTTGGAGAAGCTAAATTTTTGCACAAAGAACCGTCTCAGTTAGTAGGAAGATTTTTGGCATATTAGTTATGGACTTTGTATGTTTAAGTCCAAAAATATGCCTTACTCCTACCTCACCCTTGGAAAGGGTAGGCAAAATAGGTTTTCATTTCCAGGGTGGGACCTGTCAAAATCAAAAGGAGTTGAACTGGCTCCATGCACTGAAAAAAATGAGCACAGCCGCAGGGATTCTTCATTGGGAACAAGTATTGCCTGCAGCAGGAAGATGGCAGTGTAGTACGTGGCTTTTGCTTTTGATGCTAATTTTGGTCAACTCACTTTGCAGAAGGTTCATTAGTTCAACTTTCATGGGGGCTGCAGCTTCTTATTTTGCTTCTAGTATTTTCTGCTACCATAACAGGATGAACTCGGAGGTAAAGCTTATGTGTTAGTCCATTTTATGTTTGTTTTTTTCCTAAAGTGAGAATATGAAAATCTTCTTGGATTATATCAATTCATTTATCTTGAGAATTACTTGATGTATCTGGGAAGATTTGTCAATTTTTTTTCATCCTAGGAGCAGTTTAGTAGGGTGTTAATAATATTTGGTGGCTGCCAGAGTAGGGGAAAATGGAAAAACTAAAAGGTAGAAATGAAGAAGTTCCAAAGTCTAAAACATCTTTACCTTCTTGTGCTTTCTTCTTTATGTTTCATATTTGACGATTTCTTCTATCAGTTTTCACTGAGACCTGAGATGTGCATGAAAACAGAAAGGAAAGAGTACACCTGTGATTTTGTCAGCAGCAGATACTAAGTCATAGCAATCCACCACATGGTTTCTTAGCAAGGCTGATGAACTACAGAAATGCTCTAAAAGATTACTGAGCCTGCAGAGCCAGGTCTGAGCTGCCTGGTCACCTCTGCCAGTGTGGTGCCTTGCAGGGGTTGTGCACTGCAGGTCCAGAGCTGCACTTCTGGGTATGGGGCAGTTGGAATCTTGCTGAGAGGGTGTAGAGAGTAATGGAGAGACATGGCTGCATTTCCAGGAGGTCTTACCAACTTTGTAAAAGGTATTTTGATTTAGGGATGGCACACTACTAGCTTCATAAAATAATCTGCTTGTAAGATGGGGCTTGTGTTTGACCTGCCATGGTACATGGTGTTAAGGATGTTCTAAGGGTGTTGGTTGGGTAGTGTTTTGGTGGCAGTAAGATGTCAGTCTTCATCATAGCCTTCATGAATGAGAGAAAACATCAGTATCTGTTACTGGGAAGTGTATTTGTTACATTCCTCTGGTGACTCTCACCTGAAAGAAAAGCCTTTGAGGCTTTTCCTGACATTTCAGCAGCTTCTCAGTGCTAGTATTTACACCACTTCTTTAAACCCACATAATAGACCTGTCTGAGGAGAATAAAATTCAGCCTTAAGGAAGAAGATAGGAGCACAGACAGTACAGCCTGCAGAAGAGTGAGAGCTGAAGTAATCAGTATTTCTAGTATCTAAATCAAAGTCAAATGAAAAATGTTTCTGGTAGCTTTTCACAGAGCCTCTTTTTGCTTTGGAGTAGCAACACTTAGCATATGCAGTGCTTCAAAGGTTCAGAGGTGCATAAAAACTTATAATAAACAGAACAGAAGGAAGTTTAATCTAGGCAAAACCAAAGAGGAAATGTGGTGGATAAAAATTCATATTTTTTTCCAAGGATAATCAAAAAGAGGTTAATGTTACATCGAGGCAGCTTTTTTTTTTTTTTTTTTGATGTCACAGTATAATAGCAGTTGACTTAGGTTTTGGCAGAGATTGTTCCCCATCTTGCAAGGTACTGTATAAATAGTTAAGAATGTATCTGTTTAGAGAGACATTGACAAATACAATCTTGCTGTATGATTTTAAAGAGGTAGGCTTTTTTTTTTAACCTGGCTAGTCAGCAGTGTACTGAATAATAGAATAGGGTGAATCTTGTTGCTCTTGAGGTGTCTGTGGTTTTGTGAACGTGAGCACATCAGAGTGGAGTGGCTCCTTTTAATAATATTGTGATCAATAGGAAACATGATTTCCTTTCTTATGGCAAATCTATGCTTTGTCATTGCCCGTGTCGTGGAGCCATCCTGGCACTTTGGAGAGAGGAAAGTGGGTGAGTTTAATTATTTAAAAATCACAGCTTCTGATAAAGACTTTTGAAAACTAGTTATGTTACCAGTGGCATTTTTAAGAGTGTAAACATGTGGACCTTATGCAAGCTTCATCAGGTAATTTTAAGAGCTTACAACTAAAGTGCTTTGTTATGTATGAATACCTTCTTTGCATAGCCTGTTACCTTTTACCCAATTTGGTATTGGTTGGAAGGTCACCTATATGTGCTTCATATAAGGAAAGTTTGAGATGGGACTAAATAGCACATTTCTCGGCTGTGTTCCTCTGTAAGTTGGGCTGCTTTGCTAAAAGTGAAAGTTCAGTGTGTTCCAGAAGTAGTTGAAATACACTGACAGGGAGGAAGAAAACATCTGCATGACTTATGCTTATTTATATCTGTGTTTGGAGATAGATAATTTGTCTCGCAAGTTGCCTGCCAAAAATAAATTGCTAATGTATTTAGTTATTCTCTGGTGGCACTTAAGGAACAACTGATAACATAGCCCTGCTGTATTGTGCAAAATAGTGCCAGATGTCCCCGCTACAAAGTAAAGTGAAAAGGGGCATAAAATACATACTAAGTCCATGACTTTTTTTCAGTGGGTTAGGTTTTCAGTACGTTTTTTGGTTGAATGTTTTTTTTTTTTCCCCATACAAGATAAGGGAAACAGGAGGCATGCACAGACACATGAGACTTTGATAGAGCAGGCTAGGAGAGAAATGAGAAGAAAAGAGGTGAATGGAATGAGGCTGACATGAGGAGACTGCGATAAGCAGGGATTTAAGAAAGTGGAAAAATAGCACAGTTGAGCAGAACAGAATTGTGGAAAACCCTGTGATGATATCATTGTAGAAATGTTCATGATCATTGAGTCTGCTGCTTACATTTGTTACTACCTTTCTGAGTCTCACAAGCAGAAATAGCTACTATTTGAACTACAATTCATAAACAATATTAGTTAAAGAAATATTCTACTTTGAATATATAAAAATAATTAGTACTATAAAGATGCAGTATTTCAGTGTAGCTTCTTCATCTCTGGCAGCTGTTTCACCCTTCTGCCATTTAAACACTATACTGGGGATAATAACAGAAGTTGACTCAAAACTTGCAGTGTTGTTTCTTGCCACTTAAACCAAACGTGTGCCTTCTTTGTTCATTAATATCCACAGTATCCTTGACAGGACTTGGTCAGATTTTTTTTACAAGAAACAGTTCCATATTTGCTTAAAAAAATTGTTTTCCTTTCCCACATTTATCTCGCACATGCAAAAAATCTCTTGATATATGTGTTCTCTTTCCCTGAGATTGCAGAAATGTGCCCAAATGCATCAAGGTTAAAAAGCTGCTCATCCAAACTTCTTGTGAAAGCATGGAAGATCACAGAATCAGCAGCTGCAGTTAGATATTTTTCAACTGATAATTGTATAACAAGGAATAGTAACTGTAGGTAGGTATGCTAAAATGAGGTATTCTAATCTCATGCTTCAGGAAGTAAGATGATTGCCACAGGGATCAAGAGAAGTGCTTTCCTCTATATACAGCATCGCTTACTGTAGATGCACTAAAGGAGGTTTGCCTCCAAACTACTGTGCAATGGTCACAGCCAAAGGCTGAGCACAGGCTTGGTGGACCATCAGCTTAATCTAGTCTGTCAAATTAATTGCTTCTGGCAATTTTGTCTCTCATGGTAACCTCTCTGTATTTTTGGTCAATGTTTTTTTTTTTTTTCTGTATAAGTACAACTACCCTTTTCTGGATGTTTTGTTATTCTCAGTTTTGTTGTTCTTGGACATTTGGGGCTGTCGATAATCCTAAATGTTGAATGCTGTCTCACTCTATTGTCTTCCAATGTCCTTCTTGTCTTCTGTTATTTTAGTTCCCTACTCATTGCCACAGCACAAGCAAAAGAATCATGTTTGGAATTTCTCATTTTCTAATCATTACTATTTAATCTTACTCATTTATTGTATTAAGTATGAAAAGTAGCTACTAAAGATTTTAAGTATTTCAAAATCTAGGCAATTATCAAAAACATGTTTCCCAAACAAAACCCTACTACTTCTTTCTGTTACTGATTAATGAATATTGAAAATATTGAAGACAATTATAGATGGGATTTATGGTAAGTTTAAATCCTTTTCATAATCGGTTGTTGTGATGTGAAGAAGATTGCTTTTCTGCATCTTGAAGATTTTTAGGTAAGAAACAAAAATTAACTCTGTGTGGAGTACAGCAACAATTAGACACGTGGTGCTTTCTGTGCCTGCTGTAGCTGCATACTTAATGCATCTTCTGTTATTCAGGGCTATTTCTAGAAGATATATGGCTAGATACCAAGATAGATGAACAGAAATGAACTATAAGCTCTTCAGTATAAAGTCTTTTTTAAAAAAAAAAGAAGGAAATCTGATGGGCTGAAGAATGGCTTTAGTCAGCCAAAAATGTGCTTTCATTATTCAAGAAAAGTTCAGCATTATCATGCAGAAATGAAATATTCAAATGCATATTTTTTTTTTAATTTCTTTGAAACTTTAACTGGATCTGAATATTCAGTTTGTATCCCATAATATTAAAATAAAAAAGAAAAATGTATTTACTCATGTAATTAAAAAAATTATGCAGGCATCCTATAACTTCAGGGAGCTTGGTAAGACACCGTACAAATCCTACAGTAACATGATGTGAGCTCAAGTATGTGAGCATTAATTTATCATTGCATCTTTGCAACAATTCTGTATAATGTGTAGGCCTTAAGATTGAGCTGCAAGAGAAGGACAGTATATTTAACATGTTATTGTAGTATGCAACCCTACAGAGTAAGGCTTTGTATAAAATACATTTCAATAAATAACAGATATTGAAAGAAGCAATACCAATCTTCACCACTGTTGTAAAACAAAAGCATTATTTGCAATGCAGCAGCCATAGATGTCTTCTGTATTAGTTTTATATATATATATTAAGAACTGATTTACACATAATATCCATAATGGTTTTGGAACAAAAAGGTTTCATATTATTCTTCATTATTTTTTTGTCTTGTTTTACCTTGCTATTATACACATTTATTTTCTTGTTGAAGCATATTCATTTTTTCACTTGAATAGCCTCCTGGGTTCAGTAGAGCAGTCATAGCAGTAGCTTAAACCGTGACAAATAGGCAAGTGCATAGCTAAGGTTAGTGAATGATGGTCAGTGATAAAATTATATGCCCTTTAATCTTCCCATATGCCAAGTACCCCTGTGGAAAAAATTGGAATATTTCAGTTTCTTCCTTCTTGGTGAGGCAGCTTTAGCCGTGGGCTGTGTCCTGCATGGAAACTTGACCATCTGGGCAGACCCATAGAAATGCTGATTCTGCATGTCCTGACTAATGACCCCTTACCCTTCTTGATTTTTGGCAGAGCCTGTTAGGAGCTTCCCTAAGGTGTTCATGGCCCCCTGTCTTATGTGTGTGTGCTGGGGAGGCACAGGGGACAGGGGCTGCTTCCACCAGCTTTCCCCTGTTGTATTTTCTGTGGTGAGGGACTAGATACAGCATGTGTCTTTTGCAGAGCTGCGACAGTGTTGGTGAGTATGTCCACGTAAATGACTGGGATTGTCTCTTGAGCTTTCTTTTTTTCCATGTGACTAAATCTCTGTGAAATGAAAACTTGAGACCACTTTTTCTACCCTCTTTAGCTAAATCTGTAGTTAACTATTTGCTGATTAGAATTCACTTACAACTTAAATGAATGTGTTAGGACTAATTTCCAAAACTTGCTAGGAAAGCAAGCATGCAGTAATTTCTTATGCGTAGTTGTCGCAAGCATCAAGTCTTCATCTCCCTCTTGGTTTATCATGTCAGATTCCTCAATCCTCCACTTTTTTCTGCTGGCAGTGTTCCTTAACAGTGATCCCTGGTGTATTTCCATGGATAGTCCATGAGCATATGTACCCATTTAGACAAGTATTACAGACCTTACAACCTACTGTTGACATTTTTCTTTGCAGAGGGTGACTCTTTCCTGCCTGCCCTTCTTTCCCTCATTTGGGACACTATTCAGTCACCAGAGGCAGTTTTAGGTGGAGGGAGGCAGGAAAAATGTATGAGGTTCATGGCTTGTTACTTGACCAAGCACTAGCGTAGCATCAGAACAATGCCTAGCAACGGTGGGGCCTTTTCTGCCCATAACTAGTGTCTCACATGAAACTTAAATAAAAGTTCTAGTTTCATGTTTGTGAAATACTGCCTCTGAATGTCTCAGACGTGTTAGCCTAATTCTGATGCTAATTACAATCTCTGATCTCATAGGTAACAGGGTTGTGATGACTGAGCACTTTCAAAAATCCCCCTTGCAAGGGTTAAACTGGCAAGGTTTATTGTGCAACGTTTATTCCACATACTCTATTCACTGTCAAATGAGAGGGTCTCTTGACTGATTCCTGTTGACTTGACAAGGATTCTTGTCTTTTAGCAGATTACAAATACAGCCTTGGGGAGATACTGTCTTTCCCCGAGGAAAGCAATCATAAATCTGTAGAAAATCAGCAGCCAAACTTGAATCCTGCACTAAAAGCGTTGGAGTAGGAGTGACTAGGCAACTCACCCCACTGTGTTTGAATTCAGTTGTGGCTGTTCTCTACATTCTGTTCTCCTGTTATATTTGTTACTAAACATTTTGTAATAAAAAGTGACATGGTGCCACTACCTGGCAAAACACGAAAACCTTGGACTTCATACGCAGGATCTGCAGGAAAACCCTGTGCTTTGAGTAAGTGAAACAAAAATGTGAGGACTTACTTCCTTCTGTGCACCTATGGGTTTCTTTTTCCAGTAGCACATCACATTGCAGATAGCTTTGTCTTATTAACAGGTGATAAAATTTTTTAGCATTGCTGGACATTTACATTATATTAATTAATCTTTTGTGTGATTGCAGCTGAAAAGCTGAAAACAAAGTGTTTCAGCATGAAAATTAAATATCAGTACTTTGCAGCTCCACAGATGGACTCAGCTGAAGACCTAGAATTTTTCACAAAAGAGATGTGATTGCCTAATTCACCACGGAATTGTTTACTTATTGCAGAATTGCCTAACGGCTGGTGAATTTTAAAAAGATATGGAAAGGGGTTTACACCACAGGCACAAAACAAAATAGAGCCAACATTTCAAAAGCATAATGTGTTCTCATTTTCATGTTCCTCTTGGCCAACATCTGACTTCCATGTTGTGACTGATGCCCCTTAAGCAGTTATACCCTGTCACATTGCCATTTAGGCTACAGGCCAAAACTGAGCAAAGTCCCGATCATCAGGAAAGAGGATAATGTTACAAAAAGATGTACTTCTAGAAGTAGCTTAGAAGATGTTGAGGATATGTAGAAGTATAAGCTTGTTTTTTGAATCTATTTGCCAAGTATTGTTACTGTTTCTCCCACCAGAGTTTTACATTATTGAGTGTAGCTTTATTTAAAAAAAAACACAAAACTAAGGGTTTAATGTTTATAAAATTTTAATTGCCTGTGTTTAACCACATTCCACAATCCTTGTTGGTATTTTTTTTCTTGATCCTGTGTTTGGATGTTCCCTGCTAAGGGAAGAGCAAGGGACATGTTACTGTGATAATGTGAGTCAGACAAAAAAGTAAAGTATAATTAATCAAGAATCATCTGGAAACACTATTATTGATGAGACATGAACTGAAAAATGTATTCTCTCAGAACTCGGTCACAGTTGTAATTTCATACTTTCACAAGAATTGCTTTTCTTTTTATAATGACATAGAATAATTTTTAGGTTTGGTAGGAATTTTTCCATTCATTCCAGTGGCATCTGGAGCTATTGGGCTATGTTTCAGTAGGTACCAGGAGGATTTGGATAAGTGTAAGCATCATCCTCATTCAGCTTCTTCTTGAGCAAAATGTGGCAGGGAGAATCCCTTTGTTTAATTCAGCATCTGAATGCTGTTACTAAAAAGTACGTTTGATTTCAGCCTGCATACCTTGTGCTTCCCCTCATCCCCCACTATGTTTTCTGCACAACTTCTTTTAAGGCTTATGGTAAGATAGCAGGAGGCAGCATTTAATATTCTTTTTTAACACTTACGTTTGCGAGGGGGACTGAGTTGAGTTGACTATTTTCCTCTTGACATTTGAAGATCAGGAATGTGCCCTTGTCTCTTCATTTTTGAGTATCAATTGGCACCAGCAGAGGAGATGAAGGAATCAGCCTTTCAGGCATTGGAAGTGACAACTTCAGAAGCGTCAGCTGAAGCAATTCTGTCACCCATTTATCATCCATTTGAGCACTAAAGGTGGCTGAAGAATAGCTTTTGAAAACAGAATAAGAGGTAAAATTGATATTTCCTTGTAATAGTTACAGAAATTTCACTGCATCTTTGACAGCTGACAGCATCCTACCTTGTGCTATCCTACTCAAAACTGTGAAAGCCACTTCCCTTCAATTCACATCATTAGCGGAGAAGATAGATCAGGTGATTTTTGATTTTCAAAAATTATTGTATGGAGGTGACTGGTCTATAGATGGCGTGTGAGGAATAGTCAGATAGTGTCTAAACTACTGTGTCCAGCTCACAGCTTTGGATGTACAGATATGGCACTGAGAAAGAAGGAGGCAGAAGAAAGGATTAGGATTAGATGATTGACATGTAGGTTCACCTCAAACTCTGCCAATCATCTGAATAGTCTCACTAGTAAAGTTTGCCTGAAACTACTCGAGGTAAAAATAGCCTGACTTGAAACTGTTGGAATTACCCTGGTAAGAAATGTGGGGGCTCTGGCCGTATCAGATGCAGGCATTGTGCAGAGTTAACACAAAATGTCCTTTTATTCTGTCAGATCACAGATTTTGTTAGCTGTGAAGAGGCTTGTTCAGTCTCATTCATCTGTAGGTACACCAAACTCAGAAATATAGCATGGAGTTCTGCAGTCCTGGTCTTAAAAATAAATGCACTCTAACCTTGTTATCCTCATGACTTCAGTAGACATATTTTTGTGTGAGTGGTAGAAATTTCTTGGACAGATTTGTGGAATGAAACATTAGTCATGGAAATGTGAAGAAGATGACGGGTTGTCTCACTGACTTTCCAGTGAAGTCCATGAGGGTAACCGTTAACTTATGACATTACTGAATAAAAGAATATTGAATAACAGTTGTGGTACTATAGCTGTTCACGACACCAGTTCCTGAATGTTAATGAGAGCAGAGGAAAGTTAATTGTGCTCAAAACATCACCTGAGTAAGTAAAAGAAGTGGGGTTTTAAAACATCTCATTGGACTTAATACAAGGTAAAATGAAAGATATTACTTATCCTAACAAATATTGTCTGTTGTCTACATTAATGGAATTAAACCAAAGTATTGCAAAATTGGCAGTAAGTATTAGAAAATCTTGTTGCTTGTTTAATGGTTTGCAGGGCAAAAAAGTAAAAATGACAGCTTGTGAAAACTGAAATATTAGATAACTAATTAATTAAAAAATAAAAATGTTTTTCAAAGGAAAAGCTTTGAAATTATCCAGGTAAAAATTTCCAGAAATAATTACTCAACAAAAATTTCAAGATCTAAAATTGTGTTCTTATTTAGGCTTTGGAAGAATGCTGAAATCTGTCTGGAATTTTTAGTCAAAACTCTAGAAAATAACGAGAAAGTAACAACACAAATAACTTTTTTAATAATGCTCCTGTTGCTTATAAGTGTGAAGGGGTGTGTTAGTATACACAAATAAAAGTAGTGTAAATTATAGATAAAGATGTAATTTAATCACAGACATTAAAGTAAAAAAACAACAACAAAAAACCAAAACCAAACCCCCCAAAACTATCTTGAGAATGAACCTATTCTTTGTTAACACAACCTGAATAATCCAAATTATTATCCATTTTTACAAGAAGTGAACCTGTGTATTTTGCAGATTCAGAGTGTTTCTTTCATTGATAATCAAATCTGGAAGCGTTGCATTCAAAGGTATGTAAAGGTAACTTTATAACAAATCAAAGATAATTGTTTTGCCTTCTTAGTTATTAACATCTGTTGGTAATTTCTATCAGACTGGGTGGTATTTTTGTAGAAGAAAAGGACTTCAGGAATTCAGTAAATGAGTTTGTGTGTATGTGATAGTTTTTATCTCAAAGATTAAACAGTATTTTTTCTTCACATTGTTCCATTTGGTAAAGCAACAAATGTTGAAAAATGCCCACATCTATTTTGTCTCCTTTTTGTCGCATCCTATTTGTTAAAGTAGGGCTGTACTCTTTTCCATTATCTGTGGATAGGAGGAGGAATTTTATTTGGCAGTTCATGGCCTGCTGCCTTTTCTGAAGGTTTCCAACTCAGTTCCTCTCACTGGTAAACAGCATGGGGTTCTGTAGCCCATGCTTCGGATTGTTAGTAGTATCTTTCTATTAATGTCAAATTGCTGTCACTCTGTGATTGGAGTGACCTGGAAAGCAAGCTCTGCTGGATAAGCCCTTATTAAGGTGACACATTGTTATTTTATTCTGAAGTAAATAACTGCTTCCAACTGTATAAGAATAAAAATCAGCTGTATACATAAAAAGACTAATTTGTTTCTTCTGTAGCGTGAATAGGTAAAACAAACATAAGAACACGCAAATGTTTTCATTAACTTATTTGCCTTTACCATGTACATTCTAAACATCAGCGTTGGAACACTGGCAGGAAGGCAGGTTTTTCTACTCTTATGTCATGCTAATAAAAGAATACACCAAGGATTTCTCACACATATCAGCAGTTTCATACTTTTGGGTAGTCTCTGTGAGAGGGGAACTCTGCTGCTTCCTTGAGAAAAGCTTTGTGAAACCAGAGCATAAGCATTCCCAACAAATACCCATAATATGGTGATGGGAACATTTTATTTTGTGAACAGGAAACTGCTGGGGACCCCAAAGAACTTGACATGCAGGAATAAAGGTAGCTTTGTAGCTCCCATATGTGCCGTGCAAGAATTCCAGTCAGCTTTCTTGTCTTCCTTTAGTTAAAAAAAAAAAAAAAGTAAAAATTAAAATTTAGGAAGCTCTTCAACTGACAAGAGTTTAATTGACCATAGTAACAGAAGTAAATGTCAAGTGTTAAGTATATAGCAAAGACTTGAATTTTGTGAACATGCAGCGGTAGAAGCTGATCTGCACAGAGCCCCTAGTTCTTTCTCTGGACTGTTTTTAAACCAGGCTCTGACAGGGTTAGAAAGCAGGTACCTGAAATTCTCATTGTTTTCTTGAATATGAAAGTCATAATAAATTCACCATTAGTGCCGCAGCATGTGGTTTGAATGTAGTCACAAAGTCTTCTGTCACCTGGAAAACCTCTACTAAAATGATTGATATAAAGTCAAATTATTTCAGATAACTTTATGGTAGAATGAATTTAACAAAACTTTTAACTTATTTTTGCAGCAGGCCTGTTTGTAGATTGCAGTATGGAATATCCTAATTTCTGCCACTAAACTGTGACAAAAATCACATCGCTCGTCCACATGCTATCTCCAGAAATGTCTCTTAAGTAGATTATATAAAAGTCCTGTCTTTTTATCGCTTTAAGAAAACTATGAACACTGTGGCAGAACAGTGAAAAAACAAGTATGTTTTCTTCATGCAGTTTGTTTGCCATGGGTTAAACCCCCATGTTCAAATTAGCTGTCTAAAATGAGATCTTTTGGTTCTCTTTTTTTTTTCTTTTTCCCTGTTTCTAGTAATTGTTTTGTACCTCAAGCCTGTTTTGTTAGCTGACTGGATTACCTGAATACTGGCACTAAGATGTGATTTCTCTCAGGGGAATTTTACATAGCTACATCACTACACAGATAAAACCTCTTTCAAAACCTGATCTGGCTCATTTGCTCCTGACCATGGAAACCACCTAACTGTGCTATAGAGTAAGACAAAACAGCAGTACCAGGAACCAAGCTACAGCTTTTAATAGATTTCACTGCTTCTTGGAAAAGTTTTGCTAAATATGCCTCTATTGTCTTCTAGGTTTAACTTCTGCAGTGGAGAAGAGTAAAATAAAAGTAATATTGAAGACAGCAAACATAAGTAATAATTTCAGATATCAGATTAAGTGTACAAATTGAACAATACATAATTATTTCAAAATCCCATAGTTAAAAAATAGAAAATCCATGTTTTATGGGTAGCGATTATGTGAAATATGGTGAAACGATAAGCAGTCCAGGCCACAGTCCTATTAATGCTGCTATTAGATTGGGCCCCTACTTTTTAATAGCCTGGTAGGTGATTTGAAGAATAAATATCCCTTAGAAAAACAGCTATATTCTTAATTAAATAAAAGCACTTTTAAATCTTTATACTTGAAAGGCATTATGTCAGTAAAATTGGACAAGGCTCTTTCTTCCTGACGAGAGGTATGTAGTGGTTTCTCTTTCGTCTAAGAAGTACTATAAAAGGGAAAGATCTTAGGTTAACACTGAAAGTACTCCTTTGTTTCCATTTCTTTATTAAAAAAAAGGAAAGTTTTATATCCATATTATGCAATAAAGCTAATTTACCCAAAAATATTACCTCTGTATTAAACTACTATTCCTTTTTCAGATGCTGACAAATAAAATTGAGTAACACCTCAAGCTAGTTGTTAGTGAGACATTTAAAAAGACATGTTGTCATGGTTTAAGCCCAGCCACTAACTCAGCACCATGCAGTCATTCACTCATCCCTCCTTTCCCTGCCTCTCCAGGCAGGATGGGGAGGAGAATCAAGAGAATCAAAAGAATGTACTCCCATGGGTTGAGATAAGAGCAGTCCAGTAACTAAGGTATAACACAAAACTACTACAGCTACCACCAATAATAATAATGATAAGGGAAATAACAAGGGGAGAGAATATAAAACTAAAAAGGGAAGGGATAATAAGCTCCAATAAACACAAGGGATGCACAGTACAATTGCTCATCACCCGCCAACTGATACCCAGCCTGACCCGAGCAGCAGTCTGGGCTTTCTGGTAACTCTCCCCAGTTTATATACTGGATATGACATGCTGTGGTATGGAACGAATACCCCTTTGGCTAGTTTGAGTCAGGTGTCCTGTCTCTGCTTCCTCCTGGCTTCTTGTGCCCCTGCTCCCTGGAAGAGCATGAGACTGGAAAGTCCTTGGTCAGAGTAAACATTACTCAGCAACAACTAAAAACATTGGTGTTATCAGTGTTGTTCTCAGACTGAAGGCGAAAACACACTGCACCAACTACTAGGAAGGACTAAAATAACTGTTACAGCTGAAACCAGGACACCTGTCTTCTCACTTGTCAGAACTTCTAGGCCTGAGGACCTTAATACAGCTTCCTGAATGCTCTTCCTAAGTGCAGCTCACAATGTGAGTGTATTATACAACTGGATTTACTTTGGGATTCAAGAATGCTTCTCAACATTTTTTCTTGAATCCCCTTATAATCTGTTCTGTATTTTCAAACGCTGCATGCCAAGGAATACAATACATGGAAATATATTTTGCATCCATCACCCTTTTCACTTCAAAGAGCAGAAGCTTGAGGTGTTCTGTGGATTATAAATTGAAAATTAGTCATCTAGAAGAAGGAATGAACATTTGGCTAAAAAAAAGGCCTGCTAGTCATGCCACTGTTAAGAAATTCAAGGCCAATTTATGCCTTTAGCTAAAAAAATACAAAAAGCCCAAACCCTATACAAGTATAAAGGAGCAAGGAGGAGTATATGACCTGGTTTATATGTGTGTTTTCTTCTTTTGTCCCTAACTTGCTTAACAAATTGCTAAAACGGTAATAAAAACAGAAACATCATCTACCTTTGTCAGAAAAAATGTCAACATTAGAGCCCAATTAACAGCCTTTTATTGTGAAGAAAACGTGGGGATAAATACATCCTGGTATTACTGCAGTTAAAATTGCAGGTGCTTAGTGCAAGTATTAGGCTGCAAATGGTATGCCTGAGGGGGTCAACATTGTTGAGTATTATGCAACTAGTTTATGCAAAACCCAGCTACAAATGATTTTCAAAAAAAAAAAAAAAAAGTGCATGTGCAAAAGATTCTAGCATCCAATTTTGTATTTTTGTTCATTAAAACTACTGCTTCATTTCCTGAAAGATATGTCAGATAAATGAATGTGGCTATAGTTTTCACTCTGTATAACTCTTAGAATGGCAGAGCCAAAGATAAATGCATCATTCTGTGACAGAATAGCTAAATGCATATACACAGAGTTTACAAACTCTTAAGCAAAGGTATTTTGATGAGCTTTTTTTCTATTAGCTATAATCATTTACATTGCTTTTTAAAGGAAGACTTCTGTACCAGTTGTCAGGGAAAAGAGAAAGTCTTTTCACAGGGAATGCATCAGGATATACTGTACCATCTATCCAGTAGTGCATAATATAATGCTGGCTACCTTAATACTGGTTCATCAGGACAATTACCAGGAGCAAGTAGGAAGCAGACAAGTGCACCAGAAACCCCATATATCCAAAATTGAAATTGCTGCAGAGATTATTTTGAAATAAGAAAGACCCATATGAGTAAAAGGATACTGAATCAGATCTATTATTGGAGGCAAATGATGTGAAAACCTGTGAATAAATATATATCATACTCTCTACTGCAGAGAGCCGAAAGGTAATTTGTGACTTTAAACTACAGAGTAGAGGTTTCCTATGTAAACTTGAATGCTATCTATAGTATAAATAGAAGTTTTATTATCTAATGAAGCTTTTCCTTTGTTTCTCCCTCGCTCTTTACGTATGCTGCTATGACTTACTGCATTCAGGAAGCTGTGTTACTTCTCCATTTGCAGAAGTCCCATAGATTTTTGGAGGATCTTTTGTTGATAGGAGGTTTTGAAATTTGCTTTTGTGATTTTTGTTCTACTGTTTGGTTCTTTTTACATGGGAAAGTATATTTGGTCTTCCATCAATCCTTAGTTAAGAATTAAGTGATATTGCCACAGTATTTTCATTATTCATTTTTTTTCTGTCTGCTGTCAATTCTTATAATTTGATTAGAATGTGCTCTCAATCTTGAAAACTTGCTTATAACTTACCTTATATCCTTCAACAAGAATTCTCCTGCATTAACTATGAAGTTATTAACTGGAAGAGAAGTAATTCTTAAAGATTAATAGAACTATAAATGCATTCAATTTGAAGACTTGAAACCTCTTTTCCATTGTATTTCTTTCTTAAGTGTGCGTCCAGCTTGACCTTTATTTATATATAAATGAAATCAGTCAAATATTTTCTTAAGGTAAATCCTTTGGAAAAAAAGCTTAATCATATATTCATGGTGTTTGAAGGTCTGCTTCAGAGCATTAAAATCTTAGTAGAATATTTTAAGAATTACTGGTAGCATAAAGTTTGGGTTTGTTTCTTTTAGTACTTCCATTTTAATGTGATACATGCTAATAAGGTAAATAAAGGACTTCAGTTCTTTTTAATTATGCTACAGAGTGAAACAGAAAAATCTGAAAGAACAGGATTTTTTCTTTAATATTTTTTTCATCACAAAGAGTTTGTAACGAAGATGTGTTAACTATATTCTGTGCTTCTAATTTCAGTGCAGTTATTTACAAGATAGAAATTGTATGTTAAATAGAAAAAAGTGTTTTCAAACAACATAGAAGAATTTATTTTTTTAGGAGGGAGTAATATTTACAGTACAAGTTAATCTTCCATATGTTTTCATAATTCAGTGGCTGTTTATGATCATGACAGACCTGTAAGTGGTGCAGCTCAAGCAGAGCCACATAAATTTCAGTGGAGTTGTGCCTGGAACAAGACATCAACACAGATTTGTAAAGCAGTAAACTCGTGCCCAAACAAAACAGTATCCCAGATAAACACCCTGAAATCTTTTCAGGCCCATTGTTTCTGTGCATAAATTGGAATTGTAGGTTGATGGAGTCAGGGAAAACCTGAGTTTCGAGGCTGCTTTCAGGGAAAGGTGGTCACAAAAGATGGAATGAAAACAAATGGCCTGTTGCACTCAGAAGAGTGGGCAGTGTTAAGAGATACAAGATTAAGGGAAAACCAGGCAAATTATCATAAAATAAAACAAGAAACCGCTTTGACTATTAGTCATACTAATTGTAGAACAAATGGAAACAAGGATATGGGGCTAAGGATAGGTATGAAGGAATATCTGAAGTAGAGAATTTGGAAATGATAGAGCTCTAAATGTTATCCTGAGAAAATGAAAGTGTCAAGAAGAACTTGAACAGACACAACAAAAGAGAAGGGAAAATGAGCCTATAGGTCAACCTTTAACAGGATGAGGTGCAATGTATGGCACTGAGAAGGCCAAAATGGTCTAGAGCTAATCTGAACCTAATTGTACTCACTGGAGAGTGCGTCAGAACAAGACTCAGTCAAAGCTAGTGGATTTTTAGACTAATTAAATGCATTTGATCCGAAGTGCTTTCTGTGTCTGGTCTCTAATGTGCCAAAGGATCTTGAAGCTTTAGGGGGTAAGGTAAAACCCCGAAACCCGAAACCCAAAGCAAGCATTGTATCTAGCTTTGAAGGTTGGGGTAGAATGGGAGGAGGAGGTAGAACCTAGCAAACACTGTCTTTCTAGGTATCATAGATAAATTACTTTAAAATATATAAATTTTATTATTATACAAAGAATATAGTAAGAAACAGTCCATACAAATTTATCCAGAAGTTACTGTGTGAAATCGGTTATCCTGCTCTCTTCTACCACTAGCTCACCTAGTGGTAAGAAGAAAACTTTAAGTATGCTGTATTTTTGATTTAGTATGGTTTTGATGTTGAGGGAACTGGATTACGTTAATCTGTACTGTAGAGGAGCAAGAAAATAAATCAATAATCAATAAATTTGAGAGAGGTCCTCCTTCCCCTCTACTCTGCCCTGGTGAGACCGCATCTGGAATATTGTGTCCAGTTCTGGGCCCCTCAGTTCAAGAAGGACAGGGACCTGCTGGAGGGAGTCCAGCACAGGGCAACTAAGATGATTAAGGGAGTGGAGCATCTCCCTTATGAGGAAAGACTGAGGGAGCTGGGTCTCTATAGTTTGGAGGAGACTGAGGGGTGACCTTATAAGTGTCTATAAATATATAAAGGGGGAGTGTCACGAGGATGGAGCCAGGCTCTACTCAGCAGCAAACAATGATAGGACAAGGGGTAATGGGTACAAACTGGAACACAAGAGGTTCCACTTAAACTTGAGAAGAAACTTCTTCTCAGTGAGGGTGACGGAACACTGGAACAGGCTGCCCAGGGAGGTTGTGGAGTCTCCTTCCCTGGAGACATTCAAAACCCGCCTGGACACATTCCTGTGTAACATTATCTAGGTGTTCCTGCTCCGGCAGGGGATTGGACTAGATGAGCTTTCGAGGTCCCTTCCAATCTCTAGCATACTGTGATACTGTGATATTTGCAAGGATAGGACAAGAGGTAATTAGTTTAATTATCAGTGGAAACAATGTCAGGAAAAAAGTCTTTAACTATTTAAGGTACTGGGAAAAGCTAAAAACCTATGAATCATCTCACTGGAGGTTTCTAAGTGTGAGTTAGGCAAACTTTTGTCATCATAATCTAGACAAAATTGCTTCTGATTCAGAGCAGGAAACTTAAGCAGGGTCTGTAAACTCTCTAACCAAACACCCTTTTCTAGTCCAACATTTGCATGGTGACTGATTTACATAGTTTATGAGTCTTGGCCGTTAAAAGATAATGCAATCAAATAATTACTGACTGCAATCTCCTTTACCTTGCATGTATTGCCATTTGGACTACAAAACTTAATTCGGCTGTCAGAATTGAAAAAGAAATTCAGCAAGTCCCATTTCAGCAAGTCTGGTAACAATAAAAAAGGTTTGGAGTTTTCATTGTAGAAAATTTAAGTTAATTCAAAACATAGGAAAGAAATGTAGGTGTTGTCATTTAGGAACGGTACCAGCCTGAATCTGAAAAAGTAGTGAGTGTCTGCCTTTATTTCTACTAAGAGCTGTATAGTTCTGAATGTTAGGTCTAATTTCACAATCTTGATGAATTTCAGTCAGTATTTGGTGTGTTTTCCAGAGAAGATTTCTTCAGGTGGTGTGCATACTCAAACTAGTTAAGTATGGTTGACAGAGGATATTTGGAGTCCCTCGAGTACTTCACATTTAGAAATATAGAGTAATTTGAAAGTATGCTTTGATTGCTTACTTTACAATAAGTTCAGCCCAATTAACTGAGGACTGTGGAATTCAGACTGAGAAGGCTATAATCAAGAATTGCCTGGTTCTTTTAGTGAGGAGTACTTTTCCAGGGTCAGTAACATCCTGAAGTGCCATGGGAATTTGGTTTTGTTGGAAAATTTCCCACAGATGTCACCTCTGTTCTAGGAGGTTTAAAGGATGAACTGAGTAACTGGGGATGCTTCAGAAGCTGAGATGGCTTCTAAGGCTGCTGAGTGTGTGACTCACTAGATAGAATTTTCAAAGAAAAGTTGTTTATGTCTGCTTGTAAATAAGTACAACTGTAATTACATAGCACTGGTTTGTACAGAATAGCTGATTGTTGCCGATTTTGTGCATAATACAATTTTGTCTCTTAATTTTACATGTGGGCTAGTGGTGGACTTACCTATCAGACAGGAAAGTTACCTCA
The DNA here is from genome assembly GCF_028554395.1 of Pezoporus wallicus. Lineage (NCBI taxonomy): Eukaryota > Metazoa > Chordata > Aves > Psittaciformes > Psittacidae > Pezoporus > Pezoporus wallicus. Next base: position 2,133,723 of record NW_026636887.1, on the reverse strand, counting down.
TGCTCCAAAAAGTAGCACAATCTCCTGTCGTACTCCTTTTAAGCTCCTAGTCTGCAAGGCTCATCTCCCTCCATTCTTCTATCCCCTCCCTGCTCTTTCTCTCCCCCAGTTTTAGTGTCCTAAAATATTGTCATCACAGTCCAAGATATAGTTCTGGTTTGGTTTGGTTTTTCTTTTCATCGTGTGTCCCTAAGTTTTCGTAACCATGCCCTACATACAGACAGCTTGCTTTATTCCATTTGGAAATTTCTGTTCTGTACTGAGGGAATCACAGCTAATTGTTAAAGCAAGGACTGCACTGCATCTAGTCTCCCTTGAGAGGATATTTGTAATGTCCCCACAGCAATTAGCAAAAAAAAAAGAAGGTATGTGACAATGTTGGCATTGTTTATTGTGGGTAAGGCTGTCTTCCTGTGAGTCATTGGATATACCCTCTTCTGCATGTGTTTTTCATCTTTAACATGTAACAAAGTTTAACAGTGTTTTTCCTAAATTCTGAAAGTTGTGAGTTAAAATCTGCTCTACTTCGTTTGGGTTTTAGACCAACTTTAAGGAATACTGTGCATGTATGGATGTATAGGAGGCTAAATTAAGGTGGAGTTGCTTGATTTGTGTGATATTATTTCAGGAAAAAAAAAAATCACCGTAATTGGTAGCTGTCATCATATCATATGACATGGATTGAACGTATATAATTCAAGGCAATATTTATACACTCCTTTTTAAAAGGAATCATTTGTTACATGACAGGGAAGCTGTTGAGTTCAGTGACAGTAAACAAAACCTAGTGCTCTGGAGATCTGCAATGAGGTAGTTACAGCACTAATATGAATCCCCAGATTTAGCATCCTGATTCTTCCTTGTAAAATACAGCTAGAGCTTTATATTGAATGGTAACAAAGAAAAGAATATAGAAAGGAAACCAAAAATTATTCAAAATAGAAATTAAATCCAGGTAGCAGCGCAGAGCATAGAAGATCCTTCCATTACTATTTTGTCCATTTCCTTTCTTTAATTTATTTGCTTTTTTTCACCAGTTTCTACTGGCTGTTTTGCTAGTTTGTTGCCCAATGTTACTGTTGTAGTAGAGTGTGCAAATTTGTGTTTTATTTGAGTGTGCAAAGCTAAAAATGAGCACAGAAAAGTCTGTACTGTCAATGTTTTAAATTTGAGATTGAACACACAGATCTTCAGTGTTGTCCTTTTTCATACTGAAGTTTGTAACTTCATTTTTATCTTTGAGGAAACAACATGAAACAAAAAATATATAGTCTAAATTATTTGCCAGAAAACAATGCATGCAATAGTCTCCAGTAGAGCTAGGAGAATAAGCCTGTGTTCCAACATGAAATCTTAGGAAACAGCAACACAGTTTTATATCTAAAATGTAGGCAGCACCCAACCTCCTTCAGGAGCTTCAATGGCCCAAGCATTAAAATGATCATTTTAGCAGAGAACTCACACTAAGTTTAGCTGGAGCAAAACCCAGATAAGAGTGAATACTTTTGAAAACTCCATTCCCTCTTTATTAAACAGAATGTTGAAACAATCTAATGTTATCGCAGATAATGAGATACCATGTAAATTTAGGACTCAGAAGTAGTTGAACTGCTAACAATTTGAAAAAAAACATTTCTTACTATGATTTACTTTTCAGTTTTCCTGGTATTAGTTTCACTATGAGGTCTGAGTAGCTTTGATATTCTTGAGAGGTGATATATTTATAAAGTGAGAGACAATAATAAAAACTCCTAATTAGTTTATCAAATTGTTTTAAGAATAGAGTTCTATTTTGATTTGCCCTTGGGTGTTTAGGGATAGTTCGTATTTTCTTCCAGCCTTTCAGTAGCTTTGCTGGGTTGTATGCATTTTAGTTTGAGTTTCTTTTCACTGTAACAAGCAAATAATGTTCAGGCATGATGACCAGATGACAGTTCAGAAATGGCATAATAATCCTGTCACTAATACAATATTTCATGCTATTGAGAGGCGGGAAAAGTTAGGAGACCAGAGGAAAACAATTTTGATAAGCTTTGTTAAGAGCAGAGAAATATTTCACTTAAGTTGTGGATGCAATTTAAATGCATAACCATTAATTGTCAATAAAATGAATTTTGCCACACATAAGAAGCTAAGTTCCAAGAGTTCTATTAGCGTAGTGTGAAGCAGTAATAACAGAAGTTTGTATTATCTGAGGAACTTACTCTGTAAACTTTAATGAAACTTTTTATTACATTCTAAAATGTACCTTCCTAAGAAGTTTCGGTTTAAGCTTGTAATGTGCATCATTTCTTCATTCCCCTCTTACTTACTTTCCAGCAACAAATAGAAATAGTTTTAATGCCTATAAATTCTTCCTGAAGGCAGTTAAATATGACATGATGTGCAGTAGGGCACAACCATTGGGCTATAAAGTATACTTTGGAAATATTAGAGAGATCAGGAAACAGTCTGACAGGTGGTTAGATTTCAAGACTTAAAAAGCCTCCACAAGACAAAAGAATAAAAAATGTTCGACCTTTTTATAAGTTGGCCATAATGTTTCAGAACAAAATAGTATTGTGTTAAGGAGCTACTTGAATTTTGGATGTGTGCAGTAAAAGATAAATAGCATAAGTTCATGTTTAGTCAAAAGTTCTGTAGGCATATAAACCTAGCACACCAATCTGTTAATTTTCTTCAGTTACCACAAGTGGATCGGGACATATTTGAAGTAATCCGTTATACTGCTATGATTTCTCTCAATTTTTTTTTTAGATTGCTTTAGTAGTGCGGAGGTGTAAAAAATTCAAGAAGCAAAATTATGTAGGCACCGGCGTGGAATATAACTACTACTATTGCAAAGAGGAGTCTGAAACCTCCTTTGGCTCAAAAAACTAATAGGTACTGGTGATGATGATACCCATCTAACCTTACTTCCTTCAAAATACCAGAATACTGTTCAGTAGTTTTCACAGACAAGGACTGAAAGGCTATATAAATGAATGTGGTAGCTACCCCACAGCTTAATTATAGAGCACAAGGTTACCTCAGTTTGGTCTGCTTAAGGAAAAGTTCTAAACCCCTGCATTTTTGGGGTGCAGAATGACTACTGACCTGATTGCTCTCTGATATAGACATAGATTAGTAGATATGTTACTGAAAATAAATAAGCTGAATTAATGCTGAATTAGTCAGAGACTGTCATCTAGATAATCAAACTGCTGGGAATATGCTAAATTTGAATCAAGTTTCCTAAAACAGGTAGTTCTTTCTACACCATAATTGAGTCTTTCACCGAGAGATGCAGCTGGTGTTGTTTTTGTTTTCATTTAGAATACAAATTCTCCTTATATGATAAAGTTTGTTCCTTGGCACACAAAATTACTCAGTGTCATGGTGGTGTTGCTTTCCTAATTGGCTTGTAAAGGCAATTCATGGGGACTGCATCTTCAGTGTATTCAGTGATAAACAGCTTTGTTTTTATATAGGCCACCAGCATGCTAGAAACGTACCTGAATATGAGTTACAGGTTTGGGCTTTTTTTTTTTCCCTTTTTTAAAGAAGAAGGTTATCTGATTCTCCAGGTACCATATGCTTTCTATGTTGTTGTTGTTGAGGGGTTTTGGCTTTTTCTTTATGAATCTTTTTTTTTGGCACTGCCCTCTGTTACAAGGACTTTGTTCTGACATGGCTCTTCTTTGTGTATCCTTACATTCACTGGGATTGCAGTCAAGTTTATAGTCCTGCAGTTCTGCTGTGCGCTGTGCCATTAATAACTACACAATGTGAAGCAGGTAGAGGAAAAGCACTACTTAAAGACTTTTGGAGGCCACATCTGAATCTGCTGTACCTCTCTCTTTTCCCTTTGACTTTTGTCAAAGAGCATTTTTTTCCCCTATTTTTATACTCCCTCCAATCCTATACTTGTTCTTTTCAGCAACAGCAGTATTCCGCTAGATTTGTGATGATACATCTTCTGTAACAGCCAGCAGCTGGCATCGTGCTACATAAAACTCCTGATGATGCAAAGGTATTTGTCATATTTTATAGGTAGAAAAGTCAGTATGAAGACTTAAATTGTAGCTTCAAGGGGTTTCTCAACTGAGTAACAAAATGCCTGTGCTTTTTGCTCTCAGGAGGAAATACCACTGCTGTTATTTATTTATTTTATAGTGATTAGGCAAGAGCTGTATTGGTGTATGGTTTAGAAGCACCTGTGTCAAGGTGATGCCATCTGAGCTGTTTTTTGAGCTGTTATTGATCCTGATAGGAGTGGTCCCAGGAGATAGGGCTGGACACCTGGGAGATATCTGCCTCTTATTAGGATCTGCCAATACTCATTATTCTTGCAAAACAGAGTCGACATGTGGGATCCTAGCTGCGAGCACAGGGGCTAATGTAATCAGCCTGCGAAGAAGCTTTGCTCACTTCTACAGGGCATTCGTTTTGCTGAGACTGGGAGCCAGGAAGGTAATGCATGAAAGGAGACACAGGGTGGTGTGTGGACAGGTTACTGTTGCCTCTGTCCTGTCCTGGGGTGGTACCTGGGGAGTGCTGTGGTTTATTCCTAGGTAAGGATTGCCAAGCTTGGCACAGCTCGGCACAGGTGTGTGGGTCACAGCTGCAAAATGTGTTTCTGAGAGGATGGGTATGCAAGTCACTGCTGTCTGTAAGCAGCTACAAATGGCTCGTTTTGCTTTTTACTCCTCCTTTGGAGGAGTCCTTAGACCACTGCCAGGCCTGAAGATGCTACATTAAGATAGATGAAGCATGTCAGATATTTAGGTCTTTGCACTGTCTCTAGGAAAGTCTACCAGTATTATCAAATTTTGAGTGTATGTTTTAATTAGCACAAATTTTAGAGCTACATACCTGCATGTACATACAACAGAAACACAGTAATTTAGTTCTAAGAGTGTTTGGGTTTTAGCTCATAATGTGACTGAAGAGTGCTACTGATGTAGCACTGACAATGGCTGTGATTTTATATCTTTTTAACTAGAGCTACTTGTTCAAACTCAAACCTTAAAGGAGACCAGACACATGTGAAATATGAAGTTTTAAGTTTTGTTCACTTCTTAATCACTGGTTCATATAATTCTTTCTGACACAGATTTTTGGCTGAAAACATAAAACAGGGATAAAAGAATTGAGGCGAAACTTTGCTTATATTCCTTCCACACACACACAAACAGAAATAGAAACAGATTTTGAGCCATAAAATATATAGTCCTAAAATATTTTCTCTTTCATTAGTACAAAATATTCTATCTAAAACTGGCAAACACAGTTGGAATAATAGTAGGTGTATATAACAAATACAACAATATGTGAGGGCGTGATTTAAGTAATAAAAAAAGGAAGTTATTAGCGCACAGATCATTATAGAAGTAGTGAAAATCAATGTTTGCCTTTTGTGCATGCAAAAAAAATGATTTTTGCTTTTTGTATGTACAGAAATCAATGTAATAGTGAGACAATGAAAAGTCCTTCTGATTCTGAGTTTGGGATTTTCAGATGCAGCTAACTTTGGGACTCCGGAATACTTTACTTCTGATAAAAGGACAGATTTATTTTATAGAATCTGGAATGGTTTTCTAATTTGATTTTTGTTTAATGCGGGCACTGTGTTGGTGGGGGAAACCATTACTGGTAATGATCACATTCATTTCAAATGGCTGAAGCAATGCAATTCAGTGAGCAAAATTTGCAAATCAGTGCTATAAAAATGGTTTGTTGTGCTCAAGTCAAACAGCTGATGTGTCTGTTACCTATAAACCTGAGATACAGCACACAGTGCAATCATGTGTAAGCGGATATATAGTGAGTACAGACAGTTGCTATTATTCTTTTCTTGCTGGTATTTCTTTTCAACACCTATCAAGGATGTAGCTGTGTTTCATGCAATAGACAGTGTTTCCTAGGGTATGTTTTTATCAGTAATATAGTATTTCAGACAGACTTAGCTCAAGCTAAAACAACAGATTAACTTAATATTTACGTAACAGTTACTATGAGACAATAGTGACAGAAGTAATTTTACATGTTTTTGAAATGAGTGTAGGTGTAAAACTGATGCCCTGAGTTATTTGTGCATTTGAGGACACTGAACACCATTGTTCTGCATGATGTTCATACCCTGCCTTGGCTTTTGATTTTAATCTCCTGTTTTCACATATTCAGTAAGGTTAAGTATCCTTTTTCTTTTCTTTTTTTATCTTTGAGTTTTCACTGCAATGAATAACCAATGGTCTTTGCAGAAGGAAGACTGGCTATTTTGATAAAATTTTAGCTTTTGATTTTGCAGACTCTGTGGTGGTTCAGATTTGGCTTTATACTAAGCTGTCTGATAGGATCTTTTCCACTTCTGTCTCTATAGGAAAAAGTTTCAGTGTCTGCTTTTGTTCTTGAAAAGCATCTGTCCATCTCATGACTGACATTTAAATCAAATTCTACTTGTAATGGTTTGTGTATTTATTTTATGATCTACTAAATTTGAAGATTTGACGAAGCGAGAAGAAACGCTTCTTTCAAAGGAAAACAAAAAAAACAAAACCAAGCAAACAAAGCCCCAACCTGTTCAAAGCAGTTCTGTCTATTTGGCTTTTTCTTCAGATCTCTATAAATCTATAGATTTGTAGGTTTCAGAGAAACTGTTTTTCTCAGCAACTATGCCTTTGAGTGAACTGGATATCCTTCAGAATTCCTACCTAAATTAATACTTTTCTTCTCCAGTATGCTTTCAGACGTGCACTAGTCAGTTCTAGCAGTGAACCTTCATTGTTTAGCAAGTACTCTAAGTTTCATCCTTGCAGTTTGAGACTCCAGACATAGTGAGACTACAGATTACGAGCTGTCACACTGGGGCAGCTGGAGAAGGGGGAGGTCTCTACGCAACCCCTGGTACTATGCTGTGAGGTGCACTCTGCTCTTCTATATTGCACAGCTGTACAGACTTCTTCCAAATACTCAATTTGGCCAAAATATTGCATTCCTCCTTGTGAACAGACTGCAGAAGTAATTGATCTGGGAAGTGGTTTTAGACTGGAAGACAAAAGGAGGTTGGTTCTCGTTCATGTGGTCAAAGTTGATCCATATTTAAGTAATTTGTAATACTGCTAACATCATAGCATTTGACCTCCACTTGTCTCTGCCTGTGTGATTTTACAGTTTTCACTCCTGGCTTCCTAGTTGACCTTAATTCACTCCTTGGAAAACTAGAACAGGTATGATTTCTCTTATGGTTCTTACTTCTATGTTCCATTCATAGTATAACTAGCACAGCCTTACCTCTCAAGTTTAATATACCACTAAAAATGACTGCACGGTTTAATTAAGAATTAAAAATAGATGAAAAAAAAGAATAATTGCAACAATATGTTTCTTAATAGTTCATGTAGTTCTGGTCATAGCTGCAGTGAAGTTTTGTATGCATACTTCTGCATAGGCCTCTTCAATACAATAAGAAGAGTAATACGTTTGTCATTGTTCTGATTCCACACACAATACCTTCAGTGAGTAAAAAAGGCTGAACTTTATTGTCTTGGTGTGTGTATATCTATCGGGTACTTAAGCTTATCTTTTATAAGCAATTTTTAGATGTGCTTGTTAATGTTAACATTAACTAAAAAGATAACCACATTTAGGATTGTTAATGTAGAATTTCACACTCTAGTTTATAAACGTCTTGTAAAAGGTGTTCTTAAACTTCCGTTTGTTTTCTTTTTTACCAAGAAAAGCATTATAGAAAACTGTGTTTGGTAGGGGAATCTGGTATGCTGAGACTTCATCGGACAGTTGTATTCTGGAGATTTCTGTAGGAGAATACACTGACTTTCACAATTGCGCTTTGGTGCATCAGAAGTATTTCAAATCTAATTTGAAAATCCTTCTTTGTAGCTCCTAGGGAGACATGTTGCCTCAGGTAGCTGGACTCAGCACCAGCGTATTTTTAATCACCAAATCTGTAGCCTAGTGGTCATCCTTAACTGAGTCAAGCATTCAGGGCTGTACCTAAACCTGGATATGGATAAGCTTGAGTTTGTCTCATTGCTCTCTATGCCCATTGCATATTTTTTGAAAGGATTGAATATGAATAGAGAAATTTGAATAGAAAAAAACATGTTTTCCCAGTGGTCAGTTAAACTACAATTTTGTGACTTGAATTTCTTTTTAGTTTGTAATACGCACTTAGCAGTGTTGCAGCTACAAAGAGCGTATTTAACTTCTAAAGTCTGAACCAGCTGGCCTCTCCTACTCATTGCTCAGTCAGTTTACATTTTCTCTGTTCTCTTCAGATATGTTCAAACCTGGTCCTTAAGCTATGTCTTATGACTTCCCTGTAAACCAAAAAGTTTAAAACTGAAGCAGTTTCGAACAGTTGAAATGAGGAGTGACCAAATAATTTTCTGTCAGCAACTTGATGCAGTTACATATTTTTTGCCATGTGTTTAGTTAAAACCTCCCATGCCATACAGTATTGTACATGTCAAAACACAGCTTGCTTCAGCAGATGTAGTCAGCTGCTAAAAATCAATCAATCTTTTTGCAGTTTGCCAGCAGGGAACATTATACTCTGTTTATTAGTTGGCATTTTTACCCTTCAGAAGTAAGAAATAACAGATCTGTTGAGTCTTAGTGTATTTCTCTGCTGGCTGACTGCGCTACCCTGCTGTGAAATGTCTGTGCAGCTAATGCGAGCAGCAGCAGTCTAGCCACGGTGGCAAGGCAGCTGCAGGCGGCTAGGTGTGGTGTGGGACCTCGTTTACAGGGATGAATTTTTTTTGTGCTCTTTTTCTGATTTTTGTGCTTCCTCAGCTGGACCTTCAGTGGTTTGGTGCTAGTTATTATAAAGGCAGCCATTGCTGAAGAACAGGCATGCTGGCATTTAGGGCTTGAGGGGTATCGGCAGGCATATTTCCTGCATGAGACTGTGAGGGCTGCATGCCTGTCCCTTGTGGCTGGGACTATGAGGAGCTCCCAGACCTGTTTTAGTCTTGGCATTTCTCAGCTGTCCACTCCTTACTGAGGTTCTCTCCCCTACATCCAGATCTGGTGATCAATGCACAGAATTCAAGCCCATGTCTCATTATATCATTTTCATACCATCAGGTTAACGAAGAACATTGCCATAATTTATTCTGAGATATGAAAGCATAAAATGCTTTTCACGTACGTTTTTTCTTCCCTTTTCAACACTTCCCTAAGGTCTCTAGTTTGGTTTTGGTATTGTTTTTTTAAACTCCAGTTTTCCAAACCACTGGTAAGTGATGTGGATTAAAGAAACCATATAAATTTCATAGTTTAAAATAGCAGTCAATAAAAAGTGCTTTGCTTAGCAATTCGTGCAAATGATATTAATGCAAAGGAGATAACATTTTATTCATGCTGGTAAAAAGGGAGGTAATTTTATAGTTTTCATGTTCTTTAGTCCCCAGGCTTGGGGGAATCAAACACACATTTTGTCCTAACAACACAAAGGCAAACTGGTTACACATCTGTTTGCTTAAATGGCAGTTTGAAAGTTCTTTTACATTTTTAATAATTTCAAGTACTGCTCTTTTTATAGGTTTGGGAAGTGGTGGGCTGGAAGCTGTTACGAAAACCCAGTAATGAAGACTAGAGGCAAAAATCTGAGGCAAAGTAGGCAAGTGAGCAAAATGAAAACAAGTTAAAAATGGTCCTTGTTTCAGCTATTCCCTGCATACTGAAGAAGCTTCAAATAGATTTTTCTGATGAGATCTAGGCCAAAGCAGACAATCTGAAGTTGAGATTGTCACCACTAGCCTACACTTTCTTTGGTTATCACAGGTGATGTTTACAGTCTTAAAGCTGCTTAAACATCTTCTGTACTGGTTTTTAAATGTGCAGGAGAAGTTGGTACAGAAAAGAAAAGCTACAATAGTATCTCATTATCCACAAACATAATGGCTTTCACATAAACCTCTCTTTAAAGCAACGTGATTTTACCTTTGTATTGTGGTTATATTAAAGTTTAATATCTTTCATTCCTGTAATGTGTTGTTTCAAGCTTTGGAAACATTAGGTTCCCTGACATGTTGTTGCTACTTTCTTTTTGACGTATTATCCCAGGAGGCAGATGAGCAATCTGCACTGGCATATTCCCTGGTGGCTTTGTATCAGCATACCTAGTTCACAAGTTAAGTCTGCTGTTCTGTATAGAAGTAGTTAGATGGAGCAGGTGTGCCAAAGGGCTGAGTGAAGTCTTGAAGGCATAATGATGAGTGGAAAGGTTAAGGTACAAGAAGTAACTTTACTTCTAATTGTAGTCCATTGTAAGCATTGCTATCAGGAGCATGATGTCCCCTGAAGTAACAGGCAGTGAAGCAGATTCAGCAAGTCCCTGAAACCTGCAGTAACCAACCTTTACACCAAACTGGAAAAATCCTGTGAACTCTTCCTTAATAGTTGCCTGAACAGGTGACTAATATCTGTATGACAGGATCTCAAGGGTGAGAAGAGAGATTCCCTAGGATGTGCTGTGGCATGCTAGTACGGATGGGAGGCCCCTTTTAACACCTGTGCACTGAGCCCACTCTGTTTTCTCTGCTTTTTTTTAGGATGTACTGTAGGACAAAACCTTGCCTGTTCGTTTGTCTGGCAATGCAAAAGGGAGGACAGAAAAGGTTAATGGTTCTACATATTACTACTTGAAATACTCCGCACCGCCTTCTGCTTCTTATCTTTATTTCCCAACCTGCCTGCCCATGTAGGTTTTTGCTGTCGTGCACCTGCAGCATTATTGCAGCACTGCCTACCAGTGGTATTGGAGGCCAGGCAGTGAATTTCTTTGCTTCCTGGTTCTTTTCACCCTAAGCAGAGCTGCATCTGTTCGGTGGCAACTTACACACACATACTGGCTATGGCAGTGGTTTCTGCAAAGGCACACTGGATTTCTCAGCTGTGGAGTTTTATCTAAGTGATTCTTTGTCAGTTCCCGAATGCCCATGTTTTCCTAATTAAGCCATCACACTGTTATGTATTGTCTCCAACCCAGCAGGACAGAAATACTTCTTTTAGGAAGCCCGTTTGGGCTGATGAAACAGTTAAAAATGTGAGGTCAGTTTGGGGAAGAATTATTTTAACACACACGGATATATCCAGATACAGTGTGGTTGCCTCATCTTGATGAATCTTTGTTACGTAACTTTTCTCATACACAGATCTCCGGCATGAAAGCCCTCTGAAATGAGCTGCCTCAGAAGATAGCCCAGGTACTAAAGTTATATAGAGAATGATGATTAATAGAGTCTCCTCCTCTCTTTCCACCCTCCATCCATCTGGAACAAAACTGTGGCAGACTAGAGAGATACACATTACTTATTTTCTGTCATTACGATCAAGGTGGATATATTCAGCATCCCTGAGAGGCTGCACATTGTGGTTTTGCTTTTTGATTCTGCCAGAGAAGCATTTTCTGGTCATATCCCAAAATATGGATTTAGGTTTGCCTGTGCACTAGGGCAAGCAGCAATCACTTTAGGGTCAATAGCAGTTTTTTATTGTGTGTTAAAATGTCATCACTTCTAAGTGTTGTATCTTACTACTTTGGAGGAGTGGGATCTCAGAGTTTCTGGATTCTCGCTGGATCACAGCACTGAATTTAGCCCTTAAAGGCATTCAATGTCATGATGTTTTTAAAAGCAAAAGAGTGTTGGAGTTCCTGGTTAGAGACCTTTTACTGCTGATAATTTAGACATCTTTCAGAAGGATGAGAAACACACTTGTAATACTTTTATTTTACAATGGTACATTCTTGAGATATTTTTCCTCACAAAAAGATTCATGCATGCCAGCTCACACAATTGCATGATATAAATATTTTGATTAATACTTGTGTAAAGTGACATATATAACCAACGTTTCTTGTCAGTTCTGAATTTGATGTGGGTATGTGACTAAATTGTAGTGATCACTGAATTTCACTTTTTTTTTTTTACCTCACAGTTTTCTATCCCTTCTTTTACAGAGGAGTAGAGCTGACAAATGCCCAAGGCAACGGGAAGGTTAATGAAACACAAAAGAAGCATATTTTCCGTCATTAAACTATCCACAAACCATGAAGCAATGAGCCTTGTGCTACAGCTCAATATAGTGCTGTTTATTCTGTGCATGTTTATAACATGAATCTTGTAACCCCAAGGAGTTCCCTGTACACAAAATAACTGGGTAAAAGCTGTGACCCACAATTATTTCTCAATGACTTCAAATTTGGGGATTGTGCAGTCTCTTGAGTGACAATTACAATGGGTTTAAACACTGCCATTTCAAATCTAGGTTTTACCTTCATATGTTACTGGCACTGTGATATCTTAGCATACTCAGTAGAATATATCATAATATTTCCTAGTAATTGCACTATATTAAAGTCTTGATATATATTACTGAACAGTCAATAAATCAATAGACTTTGAAATCAGTAGGAATCAAACATGCTGATGAAACTTTTAAAAGTATTTTACTTTGTGATAAGCATTTTTTATGCTAGGTCAGATTATATATTGCACCATGTTGCATAATAGTGGGATACCTTACATTTATTCTTCTGGGATTTCAAAAGACACAGCCTGCATTATTAATTTTTAAGCCAGTGTGGATACAAAGTCCAAGCACTGCCATCTGCAAGTACTCATCAGTGCACTAAAATACTGCGGTAATAAAATTTCTGGTAGTGCAGAATTTCTAACTTGGTTATGGTGCTGGATTTCTTTCATATTTTAATCTTTTTCTAAGGCAAACCTTTCTAATGAGAACATTTTGCAGTGGCAGAAGCTGATTGTTGCAGTCAGTATTGAGACAAAGGGATGCAGGCAACCTACTGTCCTAATATTACCTTCATGCATACAGCACTGTGCTATGCTGTAATAGAACTACTCTCAGGGTATGGCAGGTGATGAGGATCAAACTCCCTAACATTTTATGTTTCCATTTTCTTCATGTGTTTCGCTTAAGCATCCAGCTACTATCTCCAACTCGTTTCCTAACCAGTTTCTCAAAGTGACTTCCAGTATCTTCACCACTTTCTCAGCAGAAGCTTCTATTTTGGAAAAATCATCTGAAAAACTTTGTTTCAGAGTATGTGTGATAATCCTTTTACATTCCTTTATTCAATGCAACTACCAGCCTGGGATGCTATGTTACAAATGAGATCATTTGATGAAGACAGCAAATGAAAGTGACCAGATGATACAGTCATATGCACACCAGTTGCTTACAGAGGAGTTGTGGTTGTGAGTCCATTAAATATTCAATGGCAAGTGTAGGAAAGTGCAGCTGCTTATTGGCTATGCAGAACTTATGTGTGGGGGAATGTCATCCCTGTAATAGTGCATCATGCTCTGCCTCACCCTGCAGTGCAGTCAGCTGTGAGACCAGCAAGAGCTGGTTTGATGATGGAAATACAGCTTGCTGTCCTGCCTGGGCTGGACAATTGTAATTAGTTTGGCATCCAGAAATCCAGAGGAAGCATAGTTATCATCCACTGACAGCAAGTTGCAAGCCCGACCAGGAGGATTCAGTGCCATTATTATCCCAGTGGCAACTTTGTAGGCCCAGACTGATTTTTGCCTCTTGAAACTGAAAAAGAGATGACAGAATTATTTACCATTTGAGCAGGCACAAACTGGCTTGGAGACACTGAATAAAATTATATAGGCAGCATAAATATCACAAAACTAAGATCCCAACTCGCCAAATACCAAATTTGACTGCAAGACACCTCAGAAGTACCAGTGTTCAGTCACTTCTTCATAGAGGTGACCTGCTGGAGCACAGCAGTAAAGAAAGGCAGATCCATCCTCACCGTGGCACACGTCTTTCCTCTTTAGAGTATGAGGACATTGCATGGCACAAAAGTTTGGGCCAGCACCTATCCCACTGTCATCTGAGCAAGAGGAGAGTCTTTGCTTTGCTTCCTCCCCATGCTAAGACAAAACTTACCTTCTTTTTTTAAAACAAGGTGAGAGAACTAAACCATCATTGCTCCAGGAAAATTTAAATAAATGTGCACTGGTATGCAAAAACCAAAATTAATCTTGGTCCCTGCAGAGAGAAACTGCTGCTGCTGTTTTGTTCTTACAACATTCAGTAATTTCTACCTCATCATTGAAGTGAGGTGCACCATGCAAGCATTTCCTTTGTACTTGAACTTTTGATCTTGAAAACAAAATAAATGTGTTTTTTAGTAGAACCTTTACTTTTGATGAGTCCTTATTATTATGTTTGCAATGTGTCATAGTCCAAGTATCCAGTAGCTGAATTCTCTCCAAACATGCTTTGATATGTTCTCCATGCTTAAATTAACTTGAACCAGAATTATTGCATCTACATTTTTATTTGTTTCCTTTGTTTGTGAGCCTTTTTGCTTTTGACTACATTAGAAACCTTTGATAAAGTGTTTTCTTTGGGTATGCAGACTTTTTGGTTTAATTTAATGCTTTAAAAAAAAACACCACCACCAAAACAAAAGCAAAAAAAAACAACTACCTGCAACAGCCACCCTACAACACACTAGACTTCAGGGGCAGATTTGCTGGGGATATGATGGTTTTGGCATGCTCCTCTTTTAGGTTGGGATTGATTAGCAATTTGTCACCCTGTGTACCTTCTTTTACCATGTACATGCCCCAGAAACAAACTGGCTACCTTGAAATAGAGTGTCTCTGTTCCCTGGCATTTAGTGAGACATAGAGAAGTGTTCAGAGGTTGTGATGAGGCATTGGGAACAAAAGCTGAGGCAACAAGGCATTGTTTTTTCTTCTTTTATTTTCTTAATGCTTGTGGTATGGAGAGTTGTAAATCACTGGTTTCCTTTTTCATCTTTCTCCATGGTTTAGTTCAGTCTGAAGATGCTCCTGGGTCCTTATGGGCTCTGCATCTTCTGAATTTCTTTTCCCTGTGGATTCTGCTTTGCCTTGTGATTTTGGGGAGTCTTCCTCTCAGCGTTGCAGGAGTCTTCTGTGTTCCTGGAATGGTACCAGGTCCCTGTACAAAATGGCATTAAGCTGTACACAATATCTGCATATGGCAGCGCTGTCTTTTGTTTATGTCATTTGTCTTTTTGCTTCAGAGCTGTGCTTTCCCCATGTGGTAAAGAGCATCTTCCATTAGATTTTATGTCTTTTTTGTATATGTCCAAAGGAATATCTGTATTCCCTCTGATTTCTGGCAGCTGGGCTTCTGTGCTGTTTTATTCTACCCTCAGGCCGAAAAAATCCAGGGTCCCTTTTGTTATCTAGGACACTAGCATCCGCTTGTGTTGATAACCTAGGCAAAAAAGGGACATTTCCAAGACAAAGTGACATCTTAAAGCTTATGACTGTATAGACGTGTAATCCTTAGACAGCAGAGGTAGAAAATCTGGCCAGCAGAGCCAGTGTTGCAGAGACAATGGCAGTGTCACGTTGATGCTGGAGCTGTTTGTGTTGACAGACACCTACACAAACTGCCACAGTGGAGAAGTGTCAATCAAAGCCTCATGTACCTCCAGGGACTGCTATTACTTTACTTGCAGAAGGTCAGGGTTTGGCTGTCGGGACTGAAACTAGACTAGAATACATGTATGCCCCAGACTGCACTGGTAGAAGATGCTTTATAGTGTAAACCGTGTCTGATACATTTTTTGGAAGAAGTCTCTCTCAAGATAATTCCTCAAATAGTTCTCATCCTAGATTTCTCTCTTTAAACGTCCTTGGTTGCTTCATAATCTTTCTTTTGGGGAACTGTTTGATACCATCCCCTAGGCTGCTTGTGTTCCTGTCCCACTGATGGCAGATCTTGTTCAAAGGACATTTGTAGCAGCTGTTTAATTCTGTGTGGGGAGCAGAAGTCTTTGAAATGGATGCACTTGTGGTGAACTGTCAGAAAGGAACATTAAAGAAACAGTTTCCCTGTATTTAGAATATTGTTAGCATTTTACATAATTTAAACAGTTGGGAAGCCATGTTTTACTTATTTGAACGCTTTTGACTGTGATGGGTCTTGCAGCAGAGCTGTGAAGGGAGTGAAGTAATTTGGCTTACTTGGGCAATACCAAATTCTCTGAAGAGGAGGTGATCTGAGAGGATTAGGCTGTGCTCATGCATCCCTAAAAGTACTAGAGAACAGCAGCAAGCAAAAAGTATTAATTTAAGAAAGGTCTCTTTTTTTTCCCCCACCTTCTTTCTTTGCTATTTCTGCTAGGTAGGTCTGCCCTCACACCACTGCAGGGGGCATGGTGGTTGTCATGGTTCAGAGGGTATTCAGTGGTTTTGAAAACTGCAGGTGAAATTAGGAAGAAGGAAGGAGTCCCAGGATTTTGCTAGAATTAAGAGTAAACGTAACTGATCATAAAAGGACTGGACAATTTCATAAATGTAGCTGCATATTCTGCAGAGCCTGTTCAGAGGCTGACACCCTAAGGCCCTCATCTATTTTTTGTGACTCCGTATGCTAAAGGTATTTCTGTTTGGACTGATAGGCAAACTCTTGCCATTTCACTGTTTAAAATAATTTTCTAATAATTAAAAGAAGTTGCTAAAAACCCCACCCTACCATCTTTTTGATTCATTACCAGTCTTGCAGATAAAAATAGGGAATCTTTTCCTTGGTTTTTAGTTGTCTGTTTTTGTGCATCATGCAGAACATGGGCTCTCAGAGGAAAACAGTGACTGCTTGTGTTAGTCTTTCAGAGAGAGCTTTTGAATAAGCTTCCTGATCACAGATGTATGAAAGTACAGCTCAGTTTGCTTGAACCTGGAGTAGTGGATGGACAATGGGTTTAAAGTGGAAACCTGAAGCTTTTCTACAAGCCTGGGAATAGAGGAAGGGCTAGTAGCTGTGTTTACCAGCACTGTAATATAAAAGCAGGAGAGGACCAAGACTTCAGGTGTGTTACTGATATGCTTAACAGTTCAGTTCTCGTCACAGGATAGTGGAGTCACCAGAAAGTCACTTCATTAGGCTGAATTTGGTTTCTGGAGGACCTAGTCTATTGAAAAGCCTTCAAACTACAGGTCCAACTTGGATATCATTGGTACAATGAATTCTGGCATGATCAAGCTTTTTACTAGGACAGGACATCAGTGCTGAGATATTGGGATACACACACTCAGCCAGCTTGTCTTTCTCACTATCTATTTGGATAATAGTGCTATTGAAATGGTTATTGATTCTTTTGTCTATTTTAAAATAAAGCTGTAGTTTATTTAACCAAAATTAAAAATTTGATTTTTGAGAGAAAACCAAATCCTTTCCTTCTACTAAAGATTTAGCAGTAATTATATTTAGTTTCCAAAAATAATTTCAAAAATCATGTTAAGTTTCAAACATGTATTTTTCTTTTCTTTGGTCATTTGTTTTGGTATGTTCTTGCCTTGTAGTGCTTCATCTTTGACTCTCTTGTTCCTCTTTGTGTAGTGGAAAAAATTGCAGTCACTTTGCTGTGTGCCATTTGGTTTGAAAGGGTCAAATGCTTCTGAACAGCAGAAGCTGTAGGTTGCCATCCTTGCATTACCTCACTTTGTAGTGGTACCCACCAGGTGACTGTGCAGTCTCTCAGAAGTGCTGCTCAATTAGTCATGTATTGATGATCATTCTTTCTCTGCTTGTTCAGACAGTCTCAAGATGCGGATTTACAAATTAATAAAAATGTAGTTGTCAGGAAGTGGATTGTCTTAGCAAAATATTGCATCACTTGCTCTGGAGAGCTGTGTTACCTGGCAAGGATTAGTGCTTATTCACTGCTCTCGTTGTGATTTTAGCATGGGCCACGTTACATCCTGGCATGCAGTTTAGCATAGGAGGGGAGTGAAGTCAAGGCTCTGCTTTCCTTAGCAGTGACCCATGTCTAGCTGTGTTTTCCCATACCTGACCAGTGGTGCGTATAAATGAACCTGGTTTCTTCCCCACTTTCCTCAGATGATGTCCCTCAAGTGATAGTAGCAACAAATGCTACATGTTTATAGCTGATTTTTTTGGAGCAGACTCATTGACTCTAGAGGTGCTCTATGTTGTTTTACTGTGATCAGGAGCTGCTCTATGGTGAAGAATCAGACTATTATACTGATAATTATTAATCTATTTTGCTTAGTGTCATTACTGAAGTTTCAACATAAGCATGAGACTGAAAATGTGACAAGGTATCAAGACAATGGCAAAACTATCTTTCTGCAAGTCATCAGGCACAATGCATTGATTCGGAGAAAACTCCAGGAACAAAGTTTTCACGCTGACAAGCAGGTATTCTTTATTGCGGCGCCAGGAGACACGGGGGATAGCTCCTCCTAACGTGTGTCCCCGTATTGCCACACAAGCCGTCCTTATATAGTCCCTGGGCATACATACATACATATTCATGAGGCTACGTATGGATTACATCATTTTCCAGAAAATTCCCCGCATGCATACAGAATTGTGGTGGTGGTCTCTGAGGGTCGGTTAATTCTTCCAACAATCTTCATCACTTCTGGCCGCCTTTGAAGCAGGCGGAGTAGATGCTTATACCAGCTTAATTGGTTCGTTAGCACCTGAGATGTAATAATCCTTCTGTCCTCCTACTTATCAGTTAGTTTAACTGTAGCCCATCCTGGACACCTGCGGTTCCCAGATACTCCTTATCCCTGTGTCCTGTTCTTTTAGACTATTTTTCTTAAAACTCTGTGAACTATAATGATTTATCTTGTGAGAATTCTCAGTATGTTCTCTAGCTGTAGACGACTTTTTTTCTGTGTATCATGCACCTCAGTAATTTTCCATTGCTACTGTTACAAAGACATCAAACTTAACATTACTTAAAACTGATTCTAAAGGTTTATATATTTCATTTTGTAATTTTGTGCTCCCCCTTGTCTCAGCATGAAGCCATTTTAAAAAATATAACCAAAATTAATGAACAGCTTAACAATGTATATTTCTGAGAAACTAATAAGAACTTTTCTTGTAAAGTTATGTCAAAAGAGCAAGATCTCCTTTGTCTTCTAATTGGTTGTCATAGTCCCATTTCAAAAAACATCCTTAGAGTAACAACTTAGTCTTGCCATCATTGCAGCAACACTTTCTTGATACAAACAGTTAAGCATCTAGTGAAATATGGGACACATTTTAAACTTTATCCTTTAAAGCTCTTTAAATGATAAATCCTTTAAAAATGGATTTAACATAATTTCAGTTTGATAGATATTTATGATATAAAAGTTCTATCCCAGCTGCACTTCTCCTTTGTCAAAAGTAGGATTATTTTTTGTTGTTTGATAATACTTTATTAAATGGATTGTATTCATTTAGATATTTAAAATCGGTTTTCTTTCCCAGAGTTCTTTCCTTTTGTGTTTGGCAGCAATGAACAGATTAAATATATTTAGTATACAAAATCTAAATAAAATAGAATGGCAGCTGTCCAATACAGCAGTGAAGCTTAGCATAATGAGCACTAATAAAGAAGATAACAAGTCTATTAGCTAATATTAATTCTGAGACAATGGGTGCAATTAAATATAGCACAATACAAGGGAATTTAGTGGTTGGGAAGATGTTACTTTAGCTTATTTACCGGTATCTGGTTTTACTTTTAGAAATGTGAATCGTGTCACTTTTAATTATGTCTGATTCTGTTTCCTTTGAATATGACTCCGTTTTCACATGCACATTTGCAATTTTGGATTTTGTCCTGTTCTAGCATTCTTTTTTCCAAAATTGCTTCCATTCAGCAGCATGGAGAAGCTTCAAACTGTGTATGGTATTCCAAGCGTAGTATTAGCAAAGGCATATGGATTAAGAAATCAATTTGGTGGGCAGAGCAGCAGCTAACTAAACTCTGATTCTTAATAAAAATTTGTACTTAATATGCCTCTCTAGGACGTAACTTTGAATATGGGAAGTCTCTTTGGGACTTCCACTGGGCAAAGTATTGTTAAAATCTCCTACCTGAGTATTTGTTCCAGCATGCTTTCTACAACTGTTTTATTACAGATTTGCTGTAAGTAAGACAGACTTTCTTTCCATGTCTGTAAATTCTCATTATGATTAATTTTATATCAGAGTGAGCAGATCTCAATAAAAAATAGGGGGTGTTGGTAAGAACTTGAAATCTTAACTTTTGATTAGGTGTCAATAGGCCATAGTGATACAGGGTGATTCTCAGGTCTGGGAAGGAGTTTGTCTTAGTAAGTTATCATTCCTTTCTATTATGTCACCAGTCCCATTAATGCTTACAGCAACTTTCAGTTTAATATTTTCTGTGAATTTAATTATTTTTGTTATCCCGTCAGATTACTTATGCAGTTGTTAATTAAAATTTGAATTGGCAAGGTTGTCTATACTTCCCTACTGGAAAACCAGTGCTCAGTAGCCCTAAAAACAAGTATATTTTTATATTTTTACTATCTTGAATGACCTGGACTACCACTTTTTCTTTTAAAACTTTTTGAGCAATGACACGCAAACTGTTTTTTACATTTTTTCATTGAATAATCCTGACTTTCTCTATGATGGTACAATAGAAATAGATACTTGGAGGACATTTTCAGTGAAAAGCTAGAACTTCTGGAATACTTAAAAATTCATGAACAAAGTTATAGAAAAATGGGAAGGAGATAAAGGTTAGGGATAAAGACATCGTGAGATTTGATGAGGTTGATGATTGCTTTAGGATGGAAACAGATTGGGGAGCCTGAATTTTTTCGGTTTGTGAAGTTTGGGTTGTTTTTTCAGTATGCTTTAGAAATGATCTGTGATATTGTTCCTTCTTCTTACCCCTCAGACTTCTGTACCTTCTGGAGCATAAAATCTCCTATTTTGAAAAGCTCTTCTCTGTTAAAACTCAGCGGCTATATCCTAGTTGTGGTTTGCTCTTTCCTATCATAAGATAGCCAGAAATAATAGCCCATTTCTGGTGGTTTTTCACTGTTTCACCATTCAGTAAAATTAAAGCATTTTGTTGAATTTTTGCAGAGGTATAGTTTTATAGCATACTTTGTCAAATCAGGTTATCTCTTGCAAATCTATGATGTGCAGTTTTCCTGCTTGAGTAGATACTGCATGCCTGTTTGAGCAGAGTTTTATGCAGAGGATATTTCTCAGTAGGTATGCAGCCAATTGTAGAAACATTTCCTGATTTCATGGTATAATATATGATGATAAGTCATGTTAGTATAAGATGAAATAAATAATTTTCACATTGAAATGCTTTACAGTGGCAGCCAAAGGGTAGCATTCACGGCTTCATAGCTATACATTAGAGATATAGCAATAATGGAACAGAAAATACTTTTTATTATGAATATTTTTATATTCTATAAAGAATAATACAAATAAGGAAGAATGTAGTTTAAAGTGAAGGCTGTTCAGTGATTTTGCTAGGAATATTTCTTTCCCTACGCACATACAGCAAGTTGCTTTTTATATAGCTTTCTTTGAAAAATGTATATTTTTTCTAAGACATGCTCTACCAAAAGATGCAAGAAATTAATTCTAAGCTCTTCTATACAATGAGTATTAGTTTTATCTTATAATGAAATACCAAATAAAGAACCTTTGTGCCTGGCATTACCACTGGTATGCTGTGCATTTGCCTGTATGGTAACAGGTAAAAGTTGACCTGTATCTTGACAAATTAGATTATGAGATGTATCTAAATCAAAATTTATATATCTGCATTAGTACAATGACATGTGCAGCCAATATACTCTGTTTCTCAACAAACCTTTGAGCCTGAGCTCAGAACTGTGTTACCACATTGCTTCTGGACTGGACTTGTGGCCCAAAGTACAAGGCAAAACTTGCTAAAAATTGTTCAGTCTTGTAGGCATCCCCTTAATCTTCACCAGTTATTTAATTTTGTATTAGTTTCTCCTTTTTATAATTGGGAGATAACACTTCTGTAATCACCATGGATATTGGAGGAGGGTGAAGGGAAAATCAGTAACATTTTCTCTGAGTGTAAGGCACAGCCACAAACCCTTTCAGACAGCCAAGCTCTATCCAAAAGAGCTGGCTCTAGTACATCTAGCAGCCTTTTAGCTGCATCATTTTAGCACTATGCGCATTCTAATTTCTCGTGAGAGTCAGTAGCATGGGTACAAAAGTATGCTCATGATGCTAGAAATTACCTTGGTTACGTCTCTATGTTCCCAAGTGTCCCAAAGCAAGGAGGTTTTATATGACTATCTTCAATAGATATTGTAGTGATATATTATTTATGCAAACCATGTTTAGGTGCACCTAAATTTTCATTCCAGTCCCCTTGGAAACCTTCCTGTAAATTTAAATGATGGACAGCATACACTGGGAGATACTTCATAAGGAGATTTTTTTTTTTTCAGAGGCAATCCAGTAGACACTGAGAGACAAAAGTAGCCAGTTTAGGATGACTAGGGTTTTTACCAACTCTCCAAGTTTATACATTTTAAGACTAGACATCCCACCATTTTGAATAGTCAACCTTGCATTAGTCCTCAAAAATATGTGATAAATGTCTTCCAAAAAGGACTGTGATGAAAGAACAGATAAATACAACACCAGCCAGCTTCACAGCTGTTTATTCCCATACCTGCAAAATTTAAAAGAATGGGCATCAGAATTGTGAAAACTATTCCATACTGACCTGATCATGCTGTATAGAGAGGTAAAGCTGCCTTCTCTGAATATTAGCTGGTCTTTGGTTTACAAAATCCAGGCTACTGTAGTCTGTGTTTGCCAAAGCACGAAGAATTCATGATAAGTCACTTGTCTCTGCTGACCTTCTGTCCTTTTTGAAGTGAATGTTTTCCATAATTCTTCCTCCTTATTTTAGAAGTATTGTTTGCATCTTGTGCCTAAATGCCTGAATCTCCATGTGGCTGTATTAACATGTATTTTGTCTGAATTTGCCCCTCTTACCCAGCAGTCCAGCTAGTACTTGTCTTTCTCACCAGCTAGCACTGGCAGAGTCCTAATCTTAAAGGAGTATTTTTGAGACGTATCTTATTTTTTTTCAGTGAAAATCCTGTAAAGTATTAAGTAAGATGCTTTACCAAGTTGAAATATGGTGTACGTAAACACATTTTCCTTTGTCAGCTGCCAAATCTAAAGTTATCTGAGAGAATAGAACAGTATTTCTCTGATAAAATACATTTTTCATAGTATCATGTTGACTTGCCTAATTAAATTCCTAAATTTTAATTCTCTACTAATTAAACCCAATATAATCTTCTAATATTTTCCTTTTTTTCTGGTTGGTTGTTTTGTTGCCTGAGTTTTATGCTGTATCAAGTGATATGAAATCAGTCCATTTGCTCTCTTCAGATACTGGTACAGCATTCGAACCAGAATTTCTCCACCACCAATTCCCATTGGTATTGAAAATGAACATGGTTGTTGGAGATTTTTCTTAGGCAGCTTTTTCACTTTTGAGAAAAAGAATCAATGTTCAGTTCTTCAATACCAAAAAATTCTCAGCTGTTTGTAGACATTTTCATAGAATCATCGAATCAACTAAGTTCGAAAAGACCTTTAAAATCATCAAGCCCAACCTTTTTGTGATGATTATTGTTACCCACAGAACTTTGATGCTGTAAAATTATGCAAAACATAGAAGGTGCGGTTCTTGCCTCAAGGATTTGACAATATACATCACTTGTCAGTCATGTATATTCACACGTACCATGTGTATCATACCTACAATGAATCTTTTCTCATGTATAGGCAGAAATTGTGAGGTTACATACTCTCTCTCACAAGAGAGAAACAGTGGACCAACAATAGAAGTCTCCTGCCCCTGAAGTAAATGGCATGGTGAGCACTGTTTCAACAAATGTGGAATGATCCCCATGTCTCAGTGGCCTGAGAAAGTTGTTTGGGTTTTTAGTATTTTGTAGTCTACTGGGTAGCTTAGTTTCCAGTGTTGTTAGCTGGTTTCTGTGCCACTGGAGCTGGGACTTAGTCCCACACTTTCTCCCTAGCTGCAAGTCAACAGAGACTCAGCAACCCATTGGGAGCATGTATATTTTATGTCCAGATGAAAGCAAGCTTCTTATGCTTTTTTATGCGCTTAACTTGGTGTGTCAGGTTGCATCATTTTGCAGTTGTGATTTTTTGAGAAAAGGTGTTATTTCAGTAATCGCTAGTAAGCTTTATGTTTATATGGTACCATGTGGCATTTGGTAGAGGTGGTTCATTCATGTGTTACTCTGCCATACATCACAGAAACCAGCTGGAAATTTGGATCCAGAATGAATCCAGTGTGGGCTTTAAAATATACCAATATATTGTATCTAATGTAGGAGCAGATATATATACCAATATATTGTGTCTAATGTAGAATTAAAGACCAACATGCAATAGCCATAGTAATTAACTTTCCAAGTGGGGAACTATTACCAGATCCAATATTGCATGTAATCTTCAAATTAGTTTTAATGTAATTGAGAAAATAAATTTCTTAAAATAAATAGCTACAAAACCAGTGGTCAAATATAGTATCCATAATAATTTTTGCTGCAATTAAGCCGTGTAATATCATAATGGTCAATTTTAAGGGATGCTCTTGGAACTGAGTCTTAGAAACTGTGTTTGAGGTCATCTTGGATTTCTTCTAGGAACTCTGAAAACAGTAAGATTTGATCTAGCACCTTACCATCCCTCTGAGTTTTTATGTGTGTAGTTAGTTTGAGCTGCAGTCTTTGGATAAACCCTGAAAGAGGAGGAATGTAGAGGAAGAGCAGGGGCATGTGTACAAAACAGTGTCACATTGAGACACCAGTTATGAATATTGTGGTTTTGGAGCTTTGGATCCTTGGTCTCTGTGTAAAGTAGAAGTTGGGAGACAAATATTTGGGTGACAGTGACCATTGGCATGTCTAAAATACTGTGCAGATTCCAAATGAAAAGCAGAAAAACCTTTGCAAAATTAAATGTAATTTGCAAATTGAAGGTGAGGATTTTATGACCATATAAAAGTGGAGTTTTCTTATGGTCACAAAAAAATTTCTGGAAGGTGGCTGTATGCACATTTCTGTCAAACTTAATTGTATTTTGGCACTTCCATGTTATCTTTATGTCAGTTTCTCCTTATCTATCTGAAGAAGCAGCAAATAATTTCAGAGAAATTATCTGGTATGTTATTCCACAAACTGCATCTCTAATCTTTAAAAAAAGAACAGTGTGGGCAGATGATTTCACCTAAATAGAGGGGTTTTTTTAGGAAGTCAGGGGACTCCGTGTGGGCGCAGTGATCTGCATTTATGCACCTGTGGACCTCAAGACTAAGGCAATTTAGGGCATTAAGAGCTTTATTTGTTTGAGTACTTCCTTTAATTTTAGTAAGGGTATTTGCGGTAATAAGGACCTCATGCTCAGAAGTGTTTGCAAGATCAGCCCCTACAGTATTTAAATGATTGTGCAGTTCTGGCACCTTCACCGGTGAAATGTCTTCTACTTTTTTCTTGAATAAACACATGATGCAGTTGCAAGTGTGTCTGAAATCAGTGGTCATCCCTGCTGTATCAACATTTGTTGAATGTGCGAGGCCACAGATAGTAGATAGGATTCTGTCATTCTTCAGTTTTCTCCTCTGCTTCAGGAAAAGCCCAGCAACAGTGACAGCGATACCTGTTGGTAAACAGATGATCTACGAATGCTGACAGCTGTACTGTAAAATCCCTATCACGGATAACCTTGCCCCACTATTTGACTTTGCAGGGACTGCCTGTCCTTCTCTAAATTGAATGATTGGATGGAAATTGTCATTCTTAATATGTTTACCTTCTATTTAATGAGCAATCCCATTATGAAGGCTGAAGACAATGCAGCCACACACTCAGGTTTTGTTACAGATCATCAAAGAAAATACCCTTGCAATGTCAGAGCTCCTCTGCAGCAGGCAGCACCAGGAGCCGCTTAAAAACCCACCATGAAAGAAGGAATCGTTTAAAGTCAGTGCAAAAAGATTAAAGGGAGAAAATTTCAAACTAGGACTTTTCTAAGGCCAGAAAATGCCTCAAGGTGCCATCTACAGAATTGCAGTATTTTGCACTGTCTGGTAATATACTGTCTCAGGTCTTCCAGTAATCAGGGCTTCTCCTCCCCTGGCACCAGCGCCCCTGTGTTCCTATCACTAGGATTCATTGTTGCAACAACCTAAAGAAAGACATTTTCAGAGATTTTTTTGCTTTCATGAGATTTCTTTGACCAATTTCTGCCTTTCCGTTGAAGTTTAAAATGCTGTTGGTGGTGGAATCTGTATTGCTGACTGCAGTTTTGAATAACCCACATTGTATCTGATTAGTGACTAAATGCAAAGAGAAGTCAAAACAAGTGTAAACTAGACAAAAATCTAATCAAACGGCCAGGTTACATGTGATGTACCATACTGTTGCCTGCTTTTTACAACCTGTTATTCTAGTGGATGATTTGCATTGATACGAATGCTGGCATTACTAAACTGTGGGCACTGTCATGGTCACATAAGTGGGCTGGCAGATTTTGTGGCCATCATTAGGCTCAACGTACGCTTTGTGAAACGTCTGAAATGAAAATGTGTGTGTGTCCTGCTGGTTTCAAGGGCAAGCCTTGAAAGGTTTGATGAGCCATTCAGCAAAGGTCAACTCGGTGATTATTTTTTTATCTCCTCTCATCTGGAGCTAGAGAGATGGTTAAAAAGTCATGTTTTGTTGAAATATTTCCACTGTGGTTGTTTATTTCCTGCATCTTTGAGTTGCAAAGAATGTTCGTGACTGTTCATTCCTGTTTGATTCCTGCCCCACACCTTTTTTTTTCCTGTCACATAAGAATATGAAATCATTGCTGCATTTTATAGTCACAAAGCTCTGTGGACTCTGCTTTTTTAGTTTTCTGGAAATCCCTCAATTTGTATCATTAAAGTGGTGTTTTCCACTGCATTTTAATAAATTGGCAGATCGGTTTTAAGGCTTTCTATATGCTTTTTCTGTCTTTGAGTGCAAGTCATTCTTGTCTTCCTCGTTATAGAGATTATATGTTTCTAAGCTTTTATACAGCTTTAAGTTCAATTACAAGCATAATCAACTATAGTACATGAGCAGCAACACCATAAAGTCATATAAATTTCAAATTATGGTAGCAGATTCACCTATTGACTGGAAATACAGGCTGAAATACTGTGCTAAATGTGAATCTATCCCAGTAGACTCATTGTTTCCCTATAGTTAATGTTCGTAATATAGAGATCCTGATCCTGTTTTAACAAGGGTTAAAAAAAAACAAACAACCCAGTAATATTTTATATGTTTAGCTGCAAAGGGAAACTGAAAAATGTGTAGATAACTTTAAAAAATTCTTTTTCTGCTATCACATACAGAGAGTGAAATAAGGCACTATAATTGGGATATTTAGGGACAGAATTTCCTTATTTATGATTGCACATTTTTGACACCTTTCAAACTCTCATTATGAACTTCTGAATCTATTTTCATTCCTAACACTTACTTTTAATTTTAAAGAACTAAGAGTCTCGGAAATCATCAGATGAAGTTTGAAATGTAAGTTGAAATGATTGTAAAGTAGTGTGAACCTATTGAGAATAAATGATTGCTTTTAAAGTGTAGACTTAACATTTAATACGAGCATACTTCTTGGTTAAGCACAACTAGGTATACGTTAAATTGAAATAATGTCTCTTTTTTCAGATTCTATGAGATCCTCATATTGCTTCTTGGAGGTCATGTTGGCAAGAGCAAGCTGAGTTATTTCTGTGTTTTCAAGGGTTACTAGAAATAGTAGTGTCAGCCAGGTGTGGAGGTTAAAATAAGGATGAAACAAGTGATTGATGAAGCATGATACACATAAGGGGAAACAAATAGGGTTTTTTGCCTTATCCAATAGATTGAAGCAGTTTCACGTGTAAGGCTGGTGCAGAGAAAAACACTTGGGGTCAATAAGAGGTTTTTCTTGCATTCCTGGGAGAGATAAATATTCTTTTTTTTCTAATTAAAAAAAAGTACTGAAATTTCCACTTACATGCAACCTGATGCAGCTTAAAGCAGTTTATAACCTTTACAGCAGAAAACCACTTTATTCGTGGGAAAGCAAATGCTGAAAACTGCATTCACTGTTACGATAGCCAGCTGAGGATGGGTATCATAACAGATGGGATTTTTTGCCTGCATGCATGTGTGTCTTTGTGGTGATACCTAAATGAGTATTGTCAGCCAGTCTTCTTCCAACTGGAAGAGTACCTGCAGAACAATGGATATAGGTGATGGGTATCAGTTGGAAACAGTCTGCAGCCCCAGAGCTGAGAAGCACAAAGGATTTGAAGAAGGACTTGTTCTCCCATTCTGAGGGAAAAGCCAACTTTTCCTTCAGTTTCTTTCAAAACAGTGTAACAGAGTAACAGTGACATCCAGTGGTTGGCTATTTCAATCAGATACATAAATCATTATACCAAACAGTATTTCAGTGAGTGTACTTCTGCCAGTGCTTCCATTAAAGCCCTTCCCAAGGTTCCCTGGGGTGGGAGGTGAGGGGAAACACAGATAAACCTTATAGCAAAAGAGATTTACTCTGGGATTTTCAGCAAGTGTTCTGCTGAAGTGGAAGAAAATTCTTTAT
Organism: Pezoporus wallicus; assembly: GCF_028554395.1. Taxonomy (NCBI): domain Eukaryota; kingdom Metazoa; phylum Chordata; class Aves; order Psittaciformes; family Psittacidae; genus Pezoporus; species Pezoporus wallicus. Next base: position 2,105,181 of record NW_026636887.1, on the reverse strand, counting down.
GATTTTAAATCCAAAAAGCATTTTTTGTGTGTGTGTGTGTCTATGTGTGTGTTCATTTTTTGTGGTTTAGAATCTGCTCATGCAGCAGTGGAAGGCTGTTACTTACTGCATCATGACTTTTGGAGTTTTGCTTTGTATCTGAAGTTCACCACATGAATGTGCAGCTGTGCGCAAAAAAGAAGACATTTGCCTCTGCCATCTGCAATTAATATTCTTGTTGAATAGGGGAGAGAGAGAGAGAAGATAATGGGAAGAATTTTTCATTTCTTTTCTTTGTGGTATGACATATGTTTATTCTATTGACTTGCTAAACTAAAGGGTCTGTTATTAAAACATCCCAGTAACTGCATTCATTCTATACTTTGCAACTTGTTAGGCAATTTTTTGGCTGTCAAAGCTTGAATGAAGCTTTTAAGCATGAAAAGAAACTTATTGTTGTTCATCCAAACCAGTCACGTTGGAAGGCATCTCAAACACAGATTCTTCCCAGTTACTGTGCAATTTTTCTTTTAGGCTTATGGGCTTCTATTCTCAACAGATGATCTGTCAGCTAGCAATATAAACCTAAATAGCTTTTATTATATTAACAAAAGAAAAAAAACCCAAACAACCATACTTACTTCTAGTCTTATCTCAAGTTCTGTAGTAGTCTTCCATAAGCTTTCAATAGTAATGATCACCTTGGTCAGTAAGGAGAAATAACAGTGGAAGTACGTTTCTGGTACCTTCCTTGCTATGGTACAAGAGCAGTAAAGATTTTTTGGTCCACCCAGTAAGGCATTTTTGTTCTGAAATGCAAAAGCCTTTGAGACATTTGAAACATTTGAGTCTAAGTTTTGAAAAGGTCAAAGTGCTGGTACATTGCTTCTGAGTTATGGTGATGGTCATTCCCAAAATAGTGCTCGAACTGGTGAAGACAAGATAGATGACAATGTCTACAGAGTGATAAGGAAGTGTTGCTTTATGGTCCCCCTTGGTCATGTAACTGAAGAAGTCAACACGGTGCAAATCAAAACATGCCATGTCCCCATAATTTCAAGACAAATATTGGGAAGCCTATGAATTTTATTACTAGTCAAGGAAGTAAGAAACATTGATGTCATTTTGAGAAAGCACCAGTATGTTTCTGTTCTCTCATTTTTGTGTATTTTCCTGCTTCTCTATGTGCTATGGTGCTGCTAGTTCTTCAGAAGGCTTCTCATTATACTTTAGGGAGAAAAGCTTTGGACACAGAAAGTTCTTGTTTCAGCTGTGTGTGCAGTGAACCATTTACTGAGGAAGTGACCGACAAAACGTATCAGCACTAGTTTAGGGGCAAATCTTTTGTCTGTCCAAGCCTTTGTGCATATGCAGGCTGATTTAAAAGAAATAATATTTTATCCCTCAGATTTATGCAGCTTGATGCGTAAATTAATTTTTTTATCTACCTTCCAGTTCAAAATTTAAGTAAAACTTGTTGTTCTTGGCTTCAGTTCTCATTAGGAAGGGAATCATTTAGTGCAGCCAGGTTGGTGAGCTTCTGGGGAGACACACTTCAGGACTGGTTTCTCATGTGTGAAAGAGAGGTGATTGGCTTGCTCCACTACTTCAGCTGTAGATGGAGACATCTATCTAATGAAATTCTTTTAATACGAAGTATCTAAGTTTCTTCAGAGCACATAATGCATAGGAGGTATATTCCAGACAATCCCTTTTCTCAATTGCAGTTAAAGTAATACTTTGAATAAAAGGGGGTTTCCACTTGAATTCCAGGTATTGCTAGTTAAGATTATCTTCTGCTCAAAATAATATCATTAGTTTTCTGCTGATTTGGAAATCAGTTACACCAGCCCAATGGAATTATTTCCTTCAAAGCAATTTAATTTAGGTATTGTAGAAAGAAAACCCCTCTTGATACTTGAATAACAAATTATGCCGTGCATTTATCAACAAAATAAAACTGATTTACAAGATAAAAACTTACTAAAGATAATCTGATTTCTGATAGCTTTACTGTAACAGCAATTGTCATACATTTCCTTCAAATCTGTCCAATAAAACCATTGTATTTTGAAGCACAGGAGTCATAGATACAGTTTTCGTGTGCCCAACTTGTTAATAAAAGGTTAGAATGATTAACCCCCATTTTCAAGAAGGTGAAAATGGATGACCCAGGGAGTTACAGACCAGTCTGTTTCACCTCTGTGCCTGGCAAAATCTTGGAGCAGATTCTCCTGGAAGGCATGCTAAGGCACATGAAAAACAACAAAGTGCTTGGTGACAGCCAGCATGGCTTCACTAAGGGGAAATCCTGCCTGACCAATTTGGTGGCCTTCTGTGATGGGGCTACGGAACTGATGGACAGGGGTAGAGCAGTTGATGTCATCTACCTGGACTTGTGTGAAACGTTCGACACTGTCCCACACAACATCCTTGTCTCTAAATTGGAGAGGCATCAATTTGATGGATGGACCACTCGGTGGATAAAGAACTGGCTGGATGGCCGCACACAAACAGTTGTGGTCAATGGCTCAATGTCCGGCTGGAGACCAGGAACGAGTGGCGTCCCTCAGGTATCGGTGTTGGGACCAGTCTTGTTCAACATCTTTGTCAGTGACATGGACAGTGGGATTGAGTGCGCCCTCAGCAAGTTTGCCAATGACACCAAGCTGTGTGGTTCGGTTGATACACTGGAGGGAAGGAATGCCATCCAGAGGGACCTTGACACATTTGTGAGGTGGGCTGATGCCAACCTCGTGAAGTTTAACCATGCCAAGTGCAAGGTCCTACACCTGGCTCGAAGCAATCCCAGGCACAGCTACAGGTTGGGCAGAGAAGAGATTCAGAGCAGCCCTGCGGAGAAGGACTTGGGGGTGTTGGTTGATGAGAAAATGAACATGAGCCGGCTTCAGTGTGTGCTTGCAGCCCAGAAAGCCAACCATATCCTGGGCTGCATCAAAAGGAGCGTGACCAGCAGGTCGAAGGAGGTGATCCTGCCCCTCTACTCTGCTCTTGTGAGACCTCACCTGGAGTATTGTGTGCAGTTCTGGTGTCCTCAACATAAAAAGGACATGGAACTGTTGGAACAAGAGCAGAGGAGGGCCATGAGGATGATCAGCGGGCTGGAGCACCTCCCGTATGAAGACAGGCTGAGGAAGTTGGGGCTGTTCAGCCTGGAGAAGAGAAGGCTGAGTGGAGACCTCATAGCAGCCTTCCAGTATCTGTAGGGGGCCTATAGGGATGCTGGAGAGGGACTCTTCATAAGTAGTAGTGAAAGGACAAGGGGTAACGGGATAAAACTTAAACAGGGGAAGTTTAAATTGTATATAAGGAGGAAATTCTTTCCTGTGAGGGTGGTGAGGCACTGGAATAGGTTGCCCAGGGAGGCTGTGAATGCTCCATCCCTGGCAGTGTTCAAGGCCAGGTTAGACGAGGCCTTGGGTGACATGGTTTAGTGTGAGGTGTCCCTGCCCATGGCAGGGAGGTTGGAACTAGATGATCTAAAGGTGCTTTCCAAGCCTAACCATTCTATGATTCTAGCCTTGCAAAGGCTAGAACAACAATCTACAGGTGGGGAACAGTACCACCCTGACTGTCAGAATTATTCTGGGCTACCATGGGCAAAGTGGAAACTGGGGCTTTGAGTGACCAAACCTAGGGATCTTATTGTGGGGTTTCTTTTATGCAGCCCAGCATTTCAGCCAGTTTTTTCCTCTACTTGCTTAGAACAAAGTGAAAGCAGTGAAATGGAAAAGGCTGTTGATGCACCAAGAAATCACCTTGTGAATTGTCTTTATTTAGCAATGGCTAGGGAATCACTCAGTAGATTTCAATATATCTATGTAATTCTGATAGGGTAAGTAAGAGCACTTGTTAACCAGTCTAATGCCAAAGCTCTCTTGTCCAAATCTATTGCAGATTCAACCAGCATTCGTAGCACAAGTCATAATTTAATAAACATGTTGGGTTGTAAGGGTGTATTTCAGGGGTTTCAGTCTATTTAACTGGGTTTTCGTGACTTGTTTGCATTGCTGTGGTATACAGCCTGTTATTGATTTAGTCTGTTTCAAAATTGGCATAACTAAAACACAATTCTGCATGAACCTTCTTTGATGTTTTTTTGTTTGGTTTTTTTTTTTGGTCATGTGAAAAACTTCAGATATTTCTTTCTTATTTTTAACCTTGAGGTTTCATCTTTAGTGACAGTTCAGATTTAAAATCACTTCCTACTGTATCACATCAGTAGAATGATTGAAGGGAACTGGAATCCGCACTGTTTACTCACTTAGCTGTCAGAAAACTTCCCTTCAAGGGAAGCATTTCAATTAACGTTATATAAACCACAATGGCAGTGGAGACCAGCCTGAAGCTGTATGTATGGATGTCATTTAAATTCAGAAGTCAAACGTGGCTTTTACGTGCAGACCTACCACTGAAAATCAGTGGTGTTTGAAGCATGCTGGATATTTTGGCTTCACATCAGCAACCCATATCTGAAAGTGAAGCAAGAGCTTACAGGTGAAGGTACACGCACAGCCTCTGTGTGCTTTGAACTGTAAATACAAAAGGTCAGATAAACACAGGGGAAATATGTGTTCATTTGTTCATCATCCAGGAAGTCTAATGAGTAAACAGACTTCTATTCCCTTCACCATCATCTTCAAATGATGAAAATGGCGTTCTGGGGGTAAATATGGGGTAAAGGTACTGAAAAGGATTTCCAGCTCCTCCAACTGTAACCTCTGAATATCCTGCTTCAGTCTGAAAGCTTACCCTTTGGGCGCTCATTTTTGGAGAGCATGCTAATGTGTATCTTTTTATTTATTATTTTTGTAATTCACCTCCTGGCTATTCATAGTTTTCAGTGTCATTTGTAGAGTCCTCCCATTTCATCACAGCAAATGTTTCTCAGATTTCTTAGAATATTTTTGAGGTGTGTTTTAGTCAGTGTTGAAAGAAAGGACCATCGGGACTTCCAGACAATGCTCAATAAATTGTCAAGTTGGCAATAGTATGGTTTTGCAGAATCCTCCAAAATTAATTATTTTAATTGTTTGAATAAACTAAAAGAATGACAGTTCCCCATTCAATTCAGTTGGAGAGAACTCCAGCTGAACCAAGTTACTTTCCTTTCTTGCTTATTGAATGTTGTGCTCACTCTTCCTGTTAGGAAGCATCATAGTATCACACCACTCAGTTAGCTTAGTGTTGTATTCATGCTTTAGCAGTATTCTCAATACTTCAGAGTTTTCCTTTTACTTTGGAAAACAGAAGAAACATTATCGTTCAACAGCATAAATTTACAGCTGGAAATACGGAATTTCCAATCACAGGTGATTTCCAATTCTTGTATTGTGGCAGTTTTTCCAGATTGGGTATGATGAAAAATGTCTTCACTGAAAGGGTTGTCAAACGTTGGAACAGGCTGCCCAGGGAAGTGGTGGAGTCACCGTCCCTGGAGTATGTAAAAGACGTGAAGTGGCTCTTGGGGGCATGGTTTAGTGGTGGACTTGACAGTGCTGGGTTAACAGTTGGACTCAATCATCTTCAAGGTCTTTTCTAACCTAAATGATTCTATGATTCTGTTCACAACCAGGAGACAATTAGATGTTTTACATTTTCCTAAATTGTCCCTTGTCTAAGACAAAAATAATTTCTTTTCTGAATGCTCGCTGCAGTTCTAGGATCGCAACAGCAATGCACCTTAAATATTTAAAACCCATCATTGCTGAAGCAAAACTATGGCTGAAAGCACATAGTGAAATCAGCCTGACATGCTACCTGGAAAATGTACCTTTGGAAACAGAGGGACATGTGAAACGTTACTACAACCCACTAAGTCAGTTAGGAAAGACTTTAAAGTGAAGGGTGTTTAGCTACATAACATCTCGAGCTTTGCTTCACTAAATACCTAAAGACTTTTTTTCCCCTAATTTATGCAGAGATACTGAAGTCTCCTCAAGCCTCCACAGCAGACCACCTTTGCTAGCAACCAGTGGTGTCGCTGTAGGCAGAGGCCCTGCATGGTGTGTTGGGTGGCAGCAGCTGGAATGCCCTAGAGGACCTGGAGCATTCCTCCTTACACAGAAGGATGGTCAAACCCTGCTTCTGCTGAGTCTTGTGGACAACGAAATGTTAAAGTAATCTGAAGTCCTTAAAAAATACAGTGTCATTCTAACCAAATGATGAAACCAGGGCAATCTAATGCAGCAGTCAGTCTTCCCCCAAACTGCCTAGAAATTTTCATGAAACTCAAAAAATAAAAAGGGTGTCCCTTGGAAAAAATTATAAGGGTTAAAGTACAGGCAGTTTTCATGAAACGGAGCTGAACGTAAAACTGATCATTGTTATGAAGTTTTCCTTCACAGGGTGAGATACACAGTGCCTGTCAGAGGTGTGGATGTGCTTAAATTCTTGATAGCAAACCCTGCAACAGCAAGGGCCAAATCTGGATCTAAAGTAGTTTCTTTTAGTTCGGCAAAGGAAGGAAAAAGAAGTTTGGAGTACCAATCCAGTGCTCTTAAGTAAAGCACTCATCTCTCTGACACTATATGAAAGTAATAATTAAAACCACTGGTATCTGCATCTTGAGATTCTGAGATCTGGTCTGTCTTTTGTTCGAGAACAGGAGCCCAGCAGAGTCAGGCTCACTCTTTACATATGTATTGGTAGGGTCACCACATCCCACAACATCTGCCATGGGGACAGGTTGCTGGAAAGCTTGCCCACAAGCACAGACATGGCTTTTTGGTCTTTGTAGGTAGGGGTATGTCCACACCCACAGGACAGACGTATACGTAAACTTTTCAAAGAGGCAGTTAGGCTCCTGATGAATTTTAATACTCACAAAGAAAATGGTACTGGGATGTAGCTGCAATAGCTTCCATTTCTGGTGATTGAGATATTTCTAAGCACAAAATTTAGTTTTGTTAAAATTTTGGTAGTCTTCTTCCCCTGCAGTGCATATTTGATTCATTTCTAAGGCTTAGCACAGCAGAAATTTGCATAGTAGTTGTAAAACTTTCTTCCGAAGGCGCCCATTTCTGGACAGCATACATTTGAGAAGTCTAATATAACGCTACTACTTTTTTTGGTTTCTTCCAAGAAAACATGTTCTTTGGAGCATGTGTAACGTAAGGGAAGAGGATTATGCTTACGTTAAAAAATGTATTATTCAATGCAGAGTATCCTATGCTAACCATTTCTCTGTTTGTGTAGAGATGGGCATATATATGTTTTTCACCAATGTTTCTTATCAATTAATGTGATTGTAGAGAAAAATAGTATTTTAAAATTATCTCTTATTTCCCACTGATTACAGAAAAAATACTCTGTACTGTTAAACTTCCTCATTATACACAGCTGAACATGTTTTTTCATTACCTCTTCAGAACTCACTTGAAGAAGGTGCTGCTAAGGGTTAGATATAGTTTTAATTGGGTTATGTTGTATTTGCAAGAGAGATAAAGAATAAGGAAGACCTTGCTCTGAAAAAGAGTGGAGGTGACTGCATGCCCCAGACTTCACACTGCTATGATGACATCATTTATTCCAACTAGTTACAAGGTTTTTCACTTACAGGAAAAATATTGTTGGCTCCTACTCAAGCTCTTTTGACCTGCTTTAATGGCAAACAGTGCCTGCAAATGAGGTTTATCCATATTTAATTGGGTGTTTATCCACTTGTAGAATCACAGCCTGATTTGGGTTCAAAGGGACCTTAAAGCTCACTAGTTCCAGCCCCCTGCCACTAGACCAGGTTGCTCAAAGTCCTATCCAACCTGGCCTTGGGCACTGCCAGGATGGGGAAGCCACAGCTTCTCTGGGCAACCTGTGCCAGTGCCTCACCACCCTCACAGTAAAGAACTTCTTTCTAATACATAATCTGAATCTACCTTAAGAACAGGCCTTACTGGCACCATGCTGGGATTCAGCTGCCTGCCACTCATTTTTGTCACTGGGCCGTAGTGGCTTTGGGAGAAGCTATTGTGATCTACAGTGGGCCTGAGAGCTGCTGGAAAATATTTAGGTTACTTTAAGCAAAACTGTTCTTTAGAAAGTCTCCAAATTCAAGCACTTGAAGCCCTCCTTCAGGTCTTTCATCGAGTGCAGGGTTTACTTCTCCATCAAGGGAAGGCTGAGTTGTTTTTGTTTGCTATGTGTTAATCCTTCCTAGGCAGTTAAATTGTGTGTTGTCTGAGAATCAGTTCAAGGAGAGAATTGTGTAGCCTATCAGCTGGAAATGGTTGGCATTAAAATAGCCTTTTCTTCTCTTGTAATTACTAGCATCCACTCTGTTTTACAGATTGAGAGATTCCTTCAGTAAAAGAAGTATGGGCTCATGTTTAGACTTGCTGGAAATTGCATGATCAAACTAAAACAAACATTTGCAAACAAGATATTAGTTTAAGGGTTTCATAAATGCTTCATGTAGAAAAATGAAGCAACAGCTTCATAGACATGACTGATCTAGCTCTTGGGCTTTCTATCCCAAATGACATCCTAAAAACCCAAAAGCATGGCCATGGCCACACACACGCAAAATTAATTTTATATGTAGGTAGAGACGACTTGCACATTATATGAAGCTTTACTCCGTACAGTTAGTTAGGCTGCAGCTGGCTAAAAATGGAGTAGATTATTTATTCCCCTGTTTAAAAAAAATGTTTGGGCTTGCAGGGGGTCAGTGTATTTTTATGTCTATAACTATTTGTGTAAATGTTTCTAGTCTTCCCCTTATGTGTAACCCACAGATGAAACAAGTTGCTTTAGTTTTTATTCCCCTTGCCTGCAATTCAGTAGGCTTTGCTTTAAGGTACATGCGTAAGTCAAAAGTGAATGGGGTGTCAAATTCCCGTTTGTGCCTCAGCCAACTGGAGGTGTTCCCCAGCATGTTAACTCTGAAGTAGCAAAGCTCTTTTTTTGGCTATAGAAAATCCAATATGCCAAGTCTGTAAATTATTTAAATCAAGATAGATTGCTTTTGTTGCAATGCTGTATAAAGAGACTGTTCTCCCATTTCCCAGTATGCATGGACGGTATATGTGAGAGCCCACAAAAGAGATGTGATTTGTCTAGTACCAATGTACATAGCACTGCTATGTATTGATCTTGAGTCACAGGGCATTCTCAGCTCCTGGGCAAATCTCTTATAATGGATTAATCAAGGACACAGTTCTTAAATTTTGAGACAAGGGATGCAGTTTCCAGCTAAACCCACTCTGAGATTAGTGTGGAATTTGACAGGTCAGGAAGACTTCAGTGGCTGGGCTGCCCTGCCTTGTAGTTTGAGCAGCTGGCTCAGGAAACAGATGCTTTTCTATAGGTTCCGGTTCAAAACCTTTATCCAGCTTCATCACTTCTTAATGAAAGGCTGAAGGGAATAGAAATATTTTTTCCAATACAAGCAATCAGTTGAAGTGTGCTTCTTGATCGCTGCATCAGTGTAGCCACACCAGTCTGCTTCTTATATTGCTATTACTATGACCTTTCCAATATTTTCACATTTATAGATAACATTTAAGAAAAGATTGGTGGTAGCGTTAAAGCAGTAAGCATGGGGTGATAACCGCCTGCCCAAAGAGATTAAAAGGTTAAACGAATACCAACTGAGGGACTAGCACTAGCAGAGCACCGTGATAAATTTAGGACCAGATTATTAGGGGGTGTGGAGAGGAAATGATGATAATCAGAAGTTCCTCAAGTGGTTGGCTCTGAAAAATACAAGTCAGGAAGGGAGAAGGAGTCACTAGCAATGAAAGCAATAAAATAAGGTTATTGCTAACGATGATGAGATGTCAGGTGAAATATTGCTTGCAGGAAAACCACAGTTGGATTAAGGAAGATGAGAGAAAATTTGAGGAAAAAGCAGCAGTGGTTTCTGTTGATGCCAGCTCAGATGCTACCAGCACTGGTAAGTGCCACGGCTTTTAGGAGCTGCCTTTCTTCTAGAACATGAGTTGGCTTTATGCACATTTCCATTTCTGTCTGTATTTTACTGTAGGAAATGCATGCTTAAGAAATGCAGTGTTCTGCACAAAGTTTCACTGGTAGCACTGGTTTCTGAGTTAGATGGCTGTGAGCCAGGAGCAAGGTGGAGATGAAGAGCATGCACCTTTATTATAAAATTCATAAGCACCCAGGTACAGCACAGAGAGTACCAGTAGTGAAAGGGGACCAGTGAGGAGGAGGGAGTTTCCCACACACCTGGATTATCTTGAGGTATTCGGATTGGTCACTAAATCTCAGTCTGTAGAAAACCACATGTACTTTAAAAGGTATTTACTAAAACTGATTTATGACCACTTCTTCACCCTTCTGTCTAGAAGATAAACTCTCTGTCCAGAAATAAACTGTCTTCCGATTAAACACAGCATTTTATGGGTCTCTTAAAGTACTTGCTCATGTGCTTTGGTTTCCAAAATACTGTGTTGCATGGGGTGATGATTAATAGGATGCTCTGTTCCATTAATGTGATTTTTTTGGAGGGACAGTCCTAGTTGTTATTAAAATCAGTGCCATATTAGAGTGGCAGAAATACTGTTGTCAGCTTCTGTTTGGCTGCTGCACATAAGCAAAAGCATTAATGATGCTGTTTGATAGGAAAGGAAGCTTATGGTTATGCTAATTAATTGTTTATTTAGATAGTCTGCATGTCACAGGTTGGTAAGGCAAGGAGAGACCTGTTAGCACAGACTTCTTCCAGTCTGTGTGCCGCTGCATGTACCGCTGGGAGCAGACACTCTCTTGTTTCCCTGTCACATGCCAGCAGTGACCAGGCTTCTGCTCAGACCTTCATGATTGCCTTGAATCAGCTCACAGGTTTCCAGCCCCTCTGGACTCAGCACGCTCGTCTTCTCTACCTTCCTAGAATTTCCTGTTGTATGCATGTAATGTGTTATTGAATAAAGATCTTGACAGTGAGTAAATGGTTCTAGGAAATAAATCATATTAAGTATCATATTTGGGCTCTTGGGGTACTTGGTGCACTCCTTTATAAAAGATTAGGGGTACTGTTTTACATCTGGAAAATTAATCACTCTTAGAGCCTTGGAAACACCTGCCAGGCTGCAGTTGCTATGGTGATAGATGTGGTGTGGAAATGTAGATAGATTGCCTGAGCAATACTAGCCAATCATCTTCTCAACTTCATTTTTTACAGACCAAACAACTGTCATTTGTTGCCTTTTTTTTTATTTTCCACTCTTATGAATTGTAGTCACCCTGATCCTATAACTGGAGCCATCTGGGCTGTATCCATGAGGTCTGAGTGCAAACCCTATGGTCATGGACCTGATGGTCCCTCTATAGGAACACATTTTGGAGCATGAGCTTGATTGTTAGTTAAATGTACTTTTTTTGATAATTACTTTGTTCTAACATACAGGAATAGCTCTGTTTTTTTCCTCTGTTGCAGTGTGCACCTGTGAAGCTGGGTTGTAAGCACCAGTACTGCTTCAGACTTTGAGGTCCCTCAACGTTAATTGTGTTGAGATGTTTACCCAGCATTTTTCTCAGAGAGAGGTATCTGTGCTAGGGTACTGATGGGTTGCTGGCAGTATAGATCCCTGTGACACTAAAGACAAAATAAGAGCAGTTAAACATTCGTTTGTATAAGTTATCAAAGGACATGCTGCTTACAGTCATAGCATTTGGCCATGTATTTACAAGTCAGTATTTCCTTCACAACAGCTGGCTTTGGGAGTTTGTTCTGGACTTAATCAGCAAGGGATTAGTCTCCTTAATGTTCTTCATGACCCATGTAAGAGCCCTAAAAGGGCAATTAATCTGACTTATCGTCATATCATGGGCTGCAAAGGGTCACTCTGTGAAGGCACATCTTTCTCTCAACTGGCTAATCTACTGGTCATCTTTCTCTCTACTGTCTTCTGATTTTCAAGAAGACTTTATAAACAAAGTTATTCAAAAGAGATCCTATATATATCCATTGCCACTGCATATATGTATTCTAGTGTAGAGTATATGTCCTGTGTTCCAGGAGTATGTACTTGTAGTTACACTCTAAACAAACATGCACATAAGTTAGTGTACATACACTTGATTGTTTGGGGAGGTTTTTTTGTCTCTCTGGCAAGAGTGGAGCATTTTTCAGTGACAGCTATAACATAATTAATTGCTTTCTGAATAGTTCCTGCAGATTTTTATGTTTAAAAGGCTTGGGTTATTTCCTGGAACACTGGAGGGGTGTGAGAGATTTCATGTGAGAAACAGCAGTTGGAGCTGGAGCTCAGCGGGGGGAGGCCGACATGGCACTAAAAGGTACTCCCTGCAGCAGCCAGACTGCCCTAATGTAGGTCACTGCCTGGGATGATGCTCTTCCTCGAGGCATCTGTGGAAAAAACAAAGAGCAGGAAAATTGGGATGATGCAAATGTAGTCTGAGGAAATGTGACATTTACAACCACTGTTGTGGAATAGCACCATCCAAGGCCACCCAGCAGCTGTCTAATATAGTGGTATAAGCAGAATACTAAGTGAATAAATAGCTTGTGACAACTGTAGTTAGCGCTACGTGAATAAATATCCTGTAAAGAATGTAGTTAGCAGTACTTAGAGGCAAAAAAAGTCATTTGGAGCAAGGACCCAGAGCAAAAGCTGTGCGCTTGTAATATGTTCCTGATGTCTTTGTTGCCAAAAGCTTCTAGACAGCTGGATAATGACTCATCAGAAGGCCTCTTGGAGCAGTTCCACAGTCCTGCGAACTCCCAGATTTGGGCTTTTTTTTCCCCCATGAAAAAATGCCATCAGCTATTCAGTTCCACACTGGCTGGCCCAGCAGCATGGATTAGCGCAGGGAAAAGTCAGACAATGCAAGGTTTTTTATTTTGTTACCGCTCTTGAGAATATAGGGAAGCTCACACAGTGTGTCAGTGTGCGACACTTTGCTCCAGGAGTTCCACGAAAGTATCGCTTGGTCCACAGCTGCACAGCCTGGGTAGTGCAGCAGTTCATTTGCAACTCTTAGGGTCTGAGCAATAATTTTCACTTCAGTTATTTACCCTTGTCTGCCAAGAGTGAAAGCTGAATGATCCTTAGTGCGCTGACCCAGGCGGAGGATTGTTATTCTTGCAGAATGCACTGCGAAACTGTCCAAACACCCCAGAAAGAGACCAATTTTATGTCTTCCTGGAGTTAGCAATGTATTATCCACTTGCATTCAGTGTAGGTTAGAGTAGAAGAGCTCAGAAATTTGCAGGACAAAAACCTCACTGTGTTGCTTATGTACTTTGGCTAAGAGTGGCTCCGTTTCTGCAGCAGCCTGCTGTTCTTTTATTTCCGTAACTGTAAACTGTGTACATCTGCACTCTGGTTTGCTTCTGATCTGAGAATTTTCTCCTTATGTGCTCCACAAAAAGATGCTCACTTGCTCCCTCCCACACTTTCAGAAAATCAGCGTTAGCACTTTGTCCTGTTTTTTGGTGGCTTTTTGGTAGCTAAATCTGCTCTCAAGTGTTGTGCGGTAATTGTCTTCAAAATGCTCATTTTTCTGCACTGAAGAATTATTACAAAGGTTGGCAACAGCCCTAGTCTCCAACTGTAAATTATCATAAAGCTTATTTCTCTATGTACTGGACCTACACTACAAAACCTTTGACAGGCTTCATATCCCAGGTTCAATATTTAGGGTTTTGGCTGTGGAAGATAGATGTCAGGAAGGATCCTGCACCTTTCTGTCCTGTTGTTTCTGTTTATTTGCTGTTGCCTGGACATTATCCGGAGAGAACTTCTTTCTGCAAGAAGTTAATGTTTTCCCACCCATTTTCTTGTTGAGTACTCCTATAGGTAAAAAAAAAAACTTATTTAGTAGTAAGGACATTTTCTGAGGACCATGGAAATCTGCAATATCTCAGGCTATGTTTGTACTGCTGACTAAAAGTGGGCAAAAGCTAATCCTTACCCTGAGGCCAATCATGCTTTCACATGGCTGATGAAACCAGGGCCCATGGGGCACAGGCACTTTCAGAGGCTGCATGTCTCTCCCTAGCCCTTGGCCCAGCTGATGTCTTCACCCAGACATGGAGAAGTGCGGAACGTTGAAAGTGGCATTAATTTGATGAGTGCAGGTAGAGAGCTGGTGCAAGTGCTTAAAAGAAGCAGGAGTGGTGGCAGATAAAAAGAGTAAATAAGAGAAGGTGAGCACAGAATGTTAGGCAGGCTTAGAGAGCTTTTTCTGAGTGGGTATTTTGGAAGATGCAATATGCCTTTGCTTTTACTTGTCACAGGGTTGTTAATCTCAGGATCTGCTTTAGCTTGTATTCCAGTAGGTAGATAGGAATAGCAGCATTGGTTGGTTCTGCAAAGCAGCTAATAACATTTAATGCAAAAACCTGCCTTAGTGTTATGCATTTCTGATTGAAGTACATTAGAATAGTACTGATATAATTAAATGTAATCTAGGTAGAATTTAAAGGAAAGCTTAATTTAAGCTGCTGTTAAATTTTGCTAAACAGAATTACCAAAAATGCACTCAACCTCAGCCATATGTTGTTTTAAAAGTGGTAAGTGATTAAAAGTGGAACAGTAGGTTAATTCTGTTTCTGTTTCTTATGGTACTTTAAATAGGGTAATAGGAATCTTAAGGCTGCTACACTGCAGAAGTTTATCACAAATCAAAACTAAGTAAGTGTCTAGATCTTACACAGATTTCTGCTCTAGGATTAAATAGCTTATTAGGATTTATGGTCCTGTGTAGTTCTCTTTCTTGGTGCTAACTGCATTGATCTTCTGTTAAGAATGAAGTTCTGCAATGACAGAAATGCAGTTCTCCGTTAGGTCCTTGATACATATTTGCACTGTGTAGCTGTGGTGGTTTCAGGATGGTTCATGGAGCTGCTCTGCCACGAGACTTTCACTGTTTCTTCCCTTGTGGGGAATTAATGTGGGATCCTTCAACCATCTGCTCAGCCTGGCTGAAGACCGACCCTATGGACAAGGAGTTTGGGTCAAAAAAGATCGATGAGCCTTAGATCAACTTGTAGTATGAGGGAAACAAAAACACAGATAAAAACCAAATTTAATGGAACAATAGGAAGGGACTCTTAAAACTGTGAACCAATCCAAGACCTTTTTTAAACTTTATTATTTGTGTCCTGGGTTTAGAACAGCTGCTGTGATCTTATTTTTTAATGGCACAGCTGACCTAGTTCCCTTCACCGTCACTCACATCATGTGCAGCTAACTTACTCATGCACAGTAGTATTTTGTGAAAGCAGTTATCACTTTGGAAAAAATATCTCAGCTATGAAAGCATAGGAGACAAATGTATCCCACTCCAGGCATTTTGCCTTAGATTAGATTTCAAATGTTATAAGTTTATGTGTTTTGACAGTTTTCAACAGTGACTTTAACAGTGGCAAGTATAGGTGAGGTTATCTCTGTGTCTGCTTACGGGAGCCTGCGTGGATAATACCTGGAATACTTCACAGAGTACCTATCTTCAAGTAATGATATTATTAATTACAGTTATTTATATATTTTAGTTTAAATATATGAGTGCCCTCCTAGTGTCAGGTATACTAATTAAGGTTATGAATATTTATAAGCATTTGCA
Source organism: Pezoporus wallicus (assembly GCF_028554395.1). NCBI lineage: Eukaryota > Metazoa > Chordata > Aves > Psittaciformes > Psittacidae > Pezoporus > Pezoporus wallicus. The sequence goes on along the minus strand of NW_026636887.1, from coordinate 2,089,632 downwards.
GACTGGGGCTTTGTTATCCAAGGTGGTGGAGAGTTTTTTAAGACTCCTGTTTTATTCCATGTAAAACAAACATAACAAGCACTCTCTGGGGTGCTATATGTAGGGTCCTTCTTTTCTCCATGAAGAACAGTTCTTCTGTAAGTAATGTACCTGCAGGTTCTGAGCCTTAGAAAGAACTAGAGTGCCCAGCAATAGGGATTCAATTCAGACGAGATTATCCATACCAGTAATTGAATGTTCCTGATTTTCATTTAATAAAATAAATTATAGCTCATAACATTTTATGTTTCATTAAGTAATTTCATAAATGAGAGTCATGAATATTATATTTAGACAAATAAAACATTGATGACTGTAAATTATTCAAGGGTACTTTTACTCAGCTTTGAAATATGCTCTATTTTCCATTCTGCTCATTGGCCCTGAGGATTGATTCCTGGTAGAGGTTTCAGCAAGTCAAAAAGTGTTCACACCATTAAAATAGAGAAGATTATGCTAATATTGTAATTTCTGTACAGTGTTTAGTGTTTCATTTAAAAGCACATAAATCAGAATATTAATAAAGAATAATATCCCCTTTTTTGTCCATTGACTATTTTGATTTTCCTTTTGAAGCAGTGAATTATAAGGAAAGAAAAATATGTTTCATGAAAGACAAGTGGAAATTTGTTTACTTTTAACTGGCAATACCTACTGAAGGCCTTTACCCTGAGATGTTAACAAGGAGTGACATATGAGCAAAAAGACTCCCCATAAGTTAAAAAGATGTAAAAATTCAACTGCTTGAGGACATGATTTTAGAAGCGAGTTCTAATAAAAGCAAAATACAGAAATGGCAGAGATAATGAAATCTTGGTGTCTGCTAAGTTTCAGTGAAGGAAGAGAGGAGTCTATTTTATTATTCATAAATTGATCAGTGACCCAGCCAGGAGCAGTTTCTTTTGCCTGCCCATCGTGGCTGCTGGGCTGGAAGAATATGAAAGCAAACAATATTGAATGTCCATGGTGGCTTGATGGTTTGTCTGGGAGGCTCAGGTCATGCACTGTGGCAACTTCCAAGCACACCACAAACTCAGGGTCTGCCTGTGAATCCTGCAAAAGCTGGGGTCTGGCTGTGCTTCCCCTGAGCAGGTACCAGGGAAAGAGGCTGCTCCCTGCCCCAGCATCACCCTGTGCATCCCCTGTGCCAGACACCCACATCCTTCTCAGGAGCCAGGCTGGTCCCAGAGAAATTACCTTTAATGACATCCCTGTGGTGTCCTCACCATGTGATTTGCCTATGCTAAACTCAGGCCTTTAATTGACTTAAGGACCTTCAAAGACCATTCTCAGAGTGCCCTTAAAAAGTGCAGGGAAACAAGGGCAAGTGAGTCAAACAAGGTTTATACTGTCATTACCTATGTTGTACTGTTAGTCTTTGCTCTTCCTTCTTCTTACTTGAAGACACACACCCCCCCCCCCATCTGGACATGGTGCTTGTGTTTTCCTGCCTTTCTTCCTCTTACTGATTCTCCCTAATGGATGATGAATGTCAAGAAGGCAGTGCTCACTCTACATGTTGGCAATGTTGCACTGACATTGACATGACACCTAGAGTCACGTATTTACTGGTCAGTCCTTGGTGAAATCTCTGGCCAGGGGTAGCTGTGTAGTTCTTCCCTTAATCTCAATGTAAAATTTAGAGCTTAATCCAAGAGAACTCACCTTCAGTTTTAACAGCAAATTCTTTAATTAATGTTTTAATTACTCAGCTCCCTGTGTGTATTATAAAACATTCATTCTTACCCCCCCGTGAGGACCTCGAGTATTTTTATATCAGTTTTCCAAGCACTGTAGTATTTCAAAATTTTACCTCTACCTTGTAACCCAATGTATATTAGGTTTGAGTCAGTTTTGTGTCTAATAGATACACAAGTTGAGGCACCTGATAGCTCTTGTGTAACAGGTATGCAGGCTGTAGGTGGTGTACAAGTTGTGAGCCTGAGAAGTGTCAGGCAAGAGACAGACGCTGTGTGGGTAGAGAAGGGATAATTTTTCTCTCAAATATTGCACCTTTTTGTTATTAATGATAAAAGCAAATAGTGAAATACCTGCAATATCTTTCTGGAGGCATGGTAAGTTAGAAATACAAAGCAGAGGGGGTGTTTTTGCCCCCTTTTCTTTGTAAGCATGACTCCATTTGCTTAATTTCATTTTCTAAAACAGCTTTGCTAACACAGATTGATCAGCTGAGGCCGGGTGAGGGTGGTACTCCCCTGGATGTCATCATAAGCAAATACAATGCTCACTTCAGAGCTGTGAAAAAGTGGTTTTTACAGAATTCTGTCTACTTTTACAGTCACATCTGTGTCTACTCAGTTGCCCTGTGAACATACCCTTTCACATTCCAGATCTGGGTAGGTGTCCTGCATGGGTCTGAATGTCCACAGATTGGAAGAGGGCTGGCAAAGCAGGGAGATTTGTATTACCTGCTTGCCTTTCCTCTCTGGGCTCAGTATCTCTGTTGGTATCACCCAGAGCATGCAGGAAGAGGGATTTTTAAAAATGAAGGAGCAGCAGAAAGATTCAGCAGTTAAAGCATTCTCCTCCTGCCAAATAAATGGAACAGAACCACAGTGTGTACAGGCTTGAGAAGTGGGATGCCCTCAGGCCTACCTGTCCTACATGCTTATCTGATTCCAGCTACATTTTAGTAAGGAAAAGCATCATTCTGCAGTGGTTAAATTTACAAGAAGCTCTGCAAACCCTAGCACTTCACAGGACATATGGGAGAGAGGTTTTCTCTTGATATTTTTTGACCTGTGTGTTTACCCACAGTGTCTCAGCCCATATGAACTTTCCTTCCAATTCATACGACTGAGCAGCTTGATCTGTATTACTTTTTCTCCAAATACCTGTAGTCTCATCACACAGCCCATGTCCACTCCCCTACTTGTTCAGGTCTTCCCAGACTTAAGTTTGGGCCATTTTGTTCTTCTCTTTTCTATTTCTCTATTTTTCTCCTACTTGCAAATTTTGTCCTTCAAGTTCATTTAGTGGATTCTCTTTTTCTTAATCACTTACACTGCTGAAACACCAGCAGAAAATCTTTTCACCTCCACAGTGAATAGGTTTGAGGGTTGATTTGCAACCACAACACTGCATTGCATTTGTTCTGCATATGTAGTTAGACGTGGGCTAGTTTTAAGTTAGCGAAAGGAAAAAAGGAAAAAGAAAAGCAAACTTAAGAAAGAAAAAGAAAAAAGAAAAATGTTTGTCTTTCTGTGAAATACCAGTTTTGTTACTGATGTAAATCAGAGTGTAAACAGCATGTTCTTGTGACAGCTGGGGACTGAGCACCTCAGCAGAAACTGTGAACGCAATTCATGGTGGCTCCCTGTTTTCTAATTATTCATCTCACACAAGGAATGACTCAACTAAGAGGAATTATTCTCTGAAATTAGTGACTGCTGTATACAAGTATATCCAATGCCCCTGACTCTGTATGTGCTGGCAGGATTTTTTCATTTGCTGCTTTTTTCCATGGGAGAGTTCAGTTCACAGGCTGATGGTTTTCCAGAGGCAACAGAAGTGACACCCCTGCTTGAACACAGACAGCAGCAGCCCTCATCTTTTGATTGCTGACAGAGCATCATATCAGTGCATAAGCTGAGGAAGAGGGTTTCTTCTTTCTCTCAGCATTCCCATTTGGAACTTCACAGGCTGTTACTGGCAGCCGAACTACCTGCTCCTCACACTGAGATTTCCCAGGTATCTTGGTGCTTCCCACTGGCACTTCTGAATGCTTGGTGAAATACTGAATCTGTAAGGTGATGTATTAAGAAAGGGTCTTCAGTGCCAAAGAGATGTTACATTGTCAGGAATCCAAACAAATTGTACCACAAAACAACCTCCATTTAAATGGGAAATTAAAAAGAATTGTTTGGTTTTTTACTTAATAGTGTCTATGTGATTGTTTGCAAAAAACCCAACACAATTGTTGCTGTCATATTGTTTTATGCACTAGTAGGTCTGACAGGTGATAGTTAATTAGTTAACAAGGACATACAAGAATTAACTTATTTTCCAGCTGCTTCAGACCTTCCGTGTATAAGGAATTAACCCTGGATTAGCTAAGTAATGTAGCTGTATGAAAATATTGTAACTATGTAGTAGAAAGTTACTCACATTTCCAAAATATCTGGATGCTTTGGCTTTATTCATTTGCTTTTAATTAGGCCAAAAGTCCAAACAGTTAAAAAGACCTGACAAGCAAAATGAAGAGGCAGAAAAAGAGGGGGTGTCACCTGCTCTGAGTTTTATACTCTCAATTACATGTTCTGTTGATTGGTTTCTCCTGTGATGCCTCTGCAATCTCGGTTTTGATGCCTGAAATACAGCAGTTCCAACCCTCTATGAGCAGACTTGTTCTTACTGTTATTTTTCCACATCTCTATACTAAACCCGTTGTAGAAATCAGACATTTGGAGCGAATAATAGGTAATAGTCCCTAAATTCAGTGCCTTTTTTTCTTTTTTCTTTTCTTTTTTCTTTTTTGTAGTTGTCTAAAGTCTGTTTGTAATGGAATGGATGTTGGCAGGAACAAAGTCCTGAGGAAATTCCACTGACGATAGGTTAAAACTCACAGCTAAATTTATCTTTTTTTTTTTTCAAAAAAAGAACCCTAAAACCAAAGCATAGCGCAGAAAATAGTTTGGAAAATCTTCCTTTTATTGCAGTCAAAGCTCCCTTTCTTTGCCCACTCTTTCATTTGTTCTGCCACAAATCATTATTTTTAGTGTTTTAAAACATGTCAATGTTCTGTCCTTACCTTGGGCCTTGGAGATCTTGGACACAGCAAGCGTGTTATCATTACATTTTATTCCACTGCAGAAACAGCCACTGTTGCAGGCTTGCCCCTAGTTTTAATGGAACTGCCAGTGCAGCAGCGGGCATGGTTAGAGATCATAGAATCATAGAATCACAGAATGGTTTGGGCTGGAAGGGACCTTAAAGCTCATCCAGTTCCAACCCCTGCCATGGGCAGGGACACCTTCCACTAGACCAGGTTGCTCAGAGTCCCGTCCAACCTGGCCTTGAACACTGCCAGGGATGGGGCAGCCACAGCTTCTCTGGGTAACCACCCTCACAGTAAAGAATGAGGAGGACATTGTGGTCACAAGAAATAATGCCTCGGCACAGGCACTGTCTTGAACATGTGCTCACCATCATGGCTAAGGACAAAACAGGAGTTTAATATAGGAAACAACTCCAAAGCTCTTCAGGTTAATTATAAGCAATGAAAAAGAAAGAAGTAAGAGGGAAGTTGTGTGAGTTATCAAGGATCTACTGGGGTCTACAGAGCCAGGGACTGAGTGATAAAGTAGTGCTCATAACCCACAGGAAAGCAATTGCTCTCTGAGAAGGCAGCTGAGATCAAGGGAACTTCTGAGGTATCACCAGGCATCAGCTGGGGGTAACCGAGTTCCTGGCTGAAGTTCAGCCAGTTTCCAGCCTTTCTGTATTCTTAATCTTGCAGTTCAGCATTTGTGTGTAGCATGGCTAGATGCATACTTGGGAAAGAAAGATATGAAAAACTGTCCTCGGCTTTGGTGAACTGGCAAAGAGTTGTGTTTCCAACAGACTTGGAAATCAAAATACCTGATATTTTCACCTCCACACTTTTTGCTTTAGAAATCAATCAGCTGTTTGTAAGACCTTAAACAGTCTTTTCTTTGCATTCAGTGATGTAGTAGGGAACACCTTGGTCTGTGTATTGATTGTGTTGCCTTTGCCAGTCAAAGGTGTGTTACAGATTAACTTACTCTCTTGAGCGGGCTACAGTTTTGATCCTGATCCTATGCCTCCAATAGTTTTTATATACAGTTCAATCATAGAATCATAGAATAGTCAGGGTTGGAAAGGACCTTAAGATCATCTAGTTCCAACCCCCTTGCCATGGGCAGGGACACCTCACAATAAACCATGCCACCCAAGGCTTCATCCAACCTGGCCTTGAACACTACCAGGGATGGAGCATTCACAACCTCCCTGGGCAATGTCCTTTTATGTTGAGGACACCAGAACTGCACACAATACTCCAGGTGAGGTCTCACAAGAGCAGAGTAGAGGGGCAGGATCACCTCCTTCGACCTGCTGGTCACGCTCCTTTTGATGCAGCCCAGGATATGGTTGGCTTTCTGGGCTGCCAGCATCTCATCGACCAACACCCTCAAGTCCTTCTCTGCAGGGCTGCTCTGAATCTCTTCTCTGCCCAACCTGTAGCTGTGCCTGGGATTGCTCCGACCCAGGTGTAGGACCTTGCACTTGGCATGGTTAAACCTCATGAGGTTGGCATCAGCCCACCTCACAAGCATGTCAAGGTCCCTCTGGATGGCATTCCTTCCCTCCAGCCTATCAACCGAACCACACAGCTTGGTGTCATCGGCAAACTTGCTGAGGGTGCACTCAATCCCACTGCCCATGTCAGTGCCAAAGATGTTGAACAAGACCGGTCCCAACACCGATCCCTGAGGGACACCACTCGTTACTGGTCTCCAGCTGGACATTGAGCCATTGACCACAACTCTTTGCGTGCGGCCATCCAGCCAGTTCTTTATCCACTGAGTGGTCCACCTATCAAATTGATGTCTCTCCAATTTAGAGACAAGGATGTCATGCAGGACAGTAATAGTAATGTATGTTTTCTAGCTTGGTTTATCTTTGCAATTAGCCACTCAAGTCTATAGATAATGTATTTTAATGCCATGTTGACAAAAGAAGATCCTCCATTTCTCAGGAACATGGATGGTGTAAATTCACTTCCAGGCAGCAGTAAATACATCCATAATCTTGAGTAACATCTCATTGCTCTCTTGGAAACATATTCTCCAGAGCTGAGCCTCTTTGCAAAAACTGGTGCATGTGTGTGGTATGGTATAACTCATTCTGCTGAAAAGCAATAGGATACAGAGGAGTTAGTCTTCCCGTTAAAGTGCTGTAGATGCCCAAAAAAAGGTGATTTTTTTTTTTTTTTTTCCTTTTGGAGTCTGCATTCCTCAGGCCCAGGGTTAGAAGTTGGATACTTGTACATCTCGTTATTCATCATGATCTTTCATGAAGAGGTTGAAGCTGCTCTAGGATCAATAGGTTGTTATCCATGCAATATTGAGCTTTGACATTCCACAGGACAGATATAGGAATATGCTGTAATAGACAATGAGTTAGGCAGAGGCTGGAGAGCAATGGGCTAACTGATTTTATGGGAAATTGTCAGATTACTAACACCTTGAGCAAGTAGTGGCATTGATTATCACTCAGTTGCCACCAGCTATGAATAAAAATCTTCATTTTAATGTTGTTATGAACTCTATTTGGTAAAACTATTTTTGAACAGTTTTTTTTCAGTTCTGCAATGCATATGGTAACACTGAGGCAAATAAAAATTCATAATCTTTAGATTTTTATACCTTTATGGCTTTTGTCAGATATCTGTATATTCACATTGTTCATAATCAACCTTTATAAGCTTGTTGCTAAAAGAGGAACTTTGAACATCAGGATGCATCTATAATCATACTGCTGTTACCCATCCATAACAAAAACAAGCATCACTGCTGAGTGTGTATTAGGAGTTGCATGTAATCATCTCCTATTTAATGAGACACATTAAGTTTCTGCTTTTTTAATATATAATGATATACGCAGAGTGTCTGACTTGTTTTCTTTCACCGCTTCTGACTAGTTAACATTGTAATGCCGTTCCAAAAATACCTTTTAGTGGCTGTCATTTTGTTTTCCATTAATTGTTTAGTTAAAACAGAAGACAGAATGGATTTTCTTTTTTATTTGGTATTGATTCACTATACAGCTTTTAAATGTTTGGGTGTGAATCTTTGTACTTTAAGTTTCTTCTGATAATGAATACTTGAAGTAGAAGTTATGTAAATGCTGTGGAAATTAAATAGTAACAGGAAAATATTTTTTGCTATCTGGATGAACTGAAGTACATTAAGTGAAAAGAGACTTTTTTTAAAGTGAAAATTACTGTTTGCCTGATATATGTGTGTGTGTATATAGGCACTCTATATATATACACATAAAAAAAAAATTCCTGCATGTGCATTGCAAAACACACACTGGCAAGAAATTTAGTATTTTTGTTCATATTCATTAATTTCAGAACAGGCAACTTTGGGTGTCCCATCACATGACCTTTTATGTTTAAGTGAAACAGTGCTGTAGACATCCACTTCTGTGAAGTAAGAAACAATACACAGTATTTAAGAGCCTGTCAGGTTTTGGCTGTCTTTCAGATTTTACATCCGCCATTTTCTACCTTGTCATTGGAAGAGGAGAGAAGGAAGGTGAACAGAGGATAGAGCCTTTTGTCTTCATATGTGAAAGCTGCATTGGAAGGAAATGGGGAAAAGACCTGTTGAGTCTTACAGTTGTGCTTCTGCAGCAGAAAGACAAACCTGAGCAAGAAGATGCACAGCAAAAGAAGCAAAGAATTGCTGGTGTTCTCCTAAAATACTATTAGCTGTATAACAAGAGTTAAGTAGCAAACATCTCAAAGTGGTCTCTGTTCCCTTCTGTTCCCTTTGTTTCCCAGCCTTCAGTGGTCAACTGCAGTTTAGTTAAGTCATGAAACCAAGAGAAGACCTAGCTAATTTATTTTCTCAGAGAAGCAATTACATTCATTACAGCACGGTTTTACCTTGCACTAGTTTTCTCAGACTGAGGTTCCTCTGGGCTTGCCTTTCATGTTCTTATTACCCAGCATAAAACAGCAAAAGGATGACAAAGAGACATTAGCAAGAAGTTCATATAATCCGTAGAATCATAGAATGGTTTGTGTTGAAAGGGACCTTAAAGACCATCTATTTCCAACCCCCCTGCCACAGGCAGGGACATCTTCCACTAGGCCAATTTGCTCAAAACCCCATCCAACACGGCCTTGACCTGCCTTAATTGACTTTTATTCAAGTCCAGCCCTTGTCTTTCTTAGTAGTAGATTCTTTAGGCACTGTAATACATGCACTGGCAGGTCATAAAAAAAAAAAGACTGCAAGCAGAAAAACAAGCTCACAACTGTAAAGAAAAAAGAAATAAAAAAGAGTACACTAAAGTAGGCCACTTCTTCTAACTTGAGTGTTCTTGCAACTTTTTTCTAGCTTCTCAGCTTGTAAACGACACCCATTTAAAACTTTCATAAATTCACACATCCTTTGGAAGGAACATGTAGAACTGAAAAAGCCTAAAGTATACCTTGCAAAATACCTCTGAATTTTCATCTATTTATCTCTACTTTTGTATTTGTGGCTAGTTATGGACATGTCATGCTGTCAGAGTCAGGGAGGTCTGCAAATACTATGTAACAACACCATATATGAAAATATACCATCCCATATATGAAATGTATATGGAAATACATATATGGAAATATCCCATCTGACCTTGCCCAATAACAGCTAATTAATGCTAATATACCAGCCATGCAGTGGCAAAAACTGGAATCAGTTTTCTTTATCCAACATTTCAGTGTATTGCAGAGGAGCAGAACTTTCATTAATAGTAAATGGTAATTAAAAAAATCATTCTCCTTGGTTCTTTTTCTGTACTTGATGATTTCAATAACTATTTGGCTTCTTTTGTTGATAGTTTATTTTACTTGAGGCATCGGGATTACAGAAGGTTTTCTACAGTAATGTCTCTAAGCGTTTGGATAAAATTGTGGAAAAAAAATTCCACTGTCATTCGGAAAGGTTCAGTCTATATCTGAGAGCATTCTGTATTCCTCCTGCATTATTCATCTAGAGACAGAACCCTGGATTGATGGGTGACTGGATGAGAATTTCTTTCCCAGCCCATTGTGGTTTGTTTCAACACCTGTGTTAAATCCTTCCTTTCAGTCTCTTAATTTAGTGCTGTCCCATCTTTCTGTTGGCGCTGACCTTTTCTAGCTGAGAACCTGGTGCTGTCTACAAGCTGATGAATTATGGCTGTTCTGAGTGGAAGTGACTGGGAAAGATAGGTTTATTCATGTTCTTCTCTGAACTGTCCCATAATAGTTGTGTAAGAAAATATTCCCTACAACACATGCAATTTCTCTTAGTCATTCCTTGGGGTTTGTGCCTTTCTTAGTGCTACTGGATTTCTTTAATCACAGATGCTGTACAGGAGATAAAAGATGTCTTTCTGTGTCAATACATCAAGGAGTTATAGTTGCTGTTTAAGCTGAAGCCTTAGAGGAGGTTTTTACTGCAAATTTAAACCTTGAGGGAAGCTAGGTGCTGAGGATTAGGTGGGGAGGAGATTGTGCTTTTGGAGAAAGAATATCTCTTTTCACTGGTACAATGAATTGTACCAGTGGAATTCACTGTACCGATGAATTCCGATTTCCTTTAAAGCCAAGAGTGTACTCAAGCCAAAATAATACACATTTCTGTGGAAGTTCAGAATGGGACTGAGGCAGAAAACTAACTTCACCATCCTTTATATGTCTGTGGGGATGAAGGAGGGTATTCTACTTGACCATATCCTATAATTGTGATGGCTGTCAGTGGGCTACAGCCCATTCTAAACCAGCAGTAACAAATCTGGCTTAACACTTTCATTTCTAAAATTCATTTTGCTTCTTTTGTTCAGGTGAAGCAACACTTTTTTAGCAGTTCTTCTCTTGAACTTTTGTTGAAGTATCCTAGTTTTGGCATGTAAATACCATAAAAACAGTTTTAAAAATTAGTAACCTTTTCCAGGCTGCTTCCTCAAACCTTCTGTTGAATTTTAACAGCCTTGATTCACTCACTCCTAATGTGAGGGTCATGATTCAGATCTGTGTAACAGGCTTTGTTTCAAAAAATGTTAGCTCGCTTTTGGAATTGTAGTGTGCAACCTTAAATAACTTATATTAGAAATGCTTATATCAAGGAAATTTTGTTCTATTTTAGCCATGTCCCACTGAGTTGATGACTGTGTTCTGCCTTCTATACAAAATACTATTGCCTTTAATAAATTGCAGTTTAATATGACCATAGGTGCTAGTTGTAAGCAATACAACCTTTCTGTTATGAAACAAGGAAGTTTTTGTATTCCAAGCTGGTTTATGTTCTGTTTCAATCTGGACAGAAAACTAAGCCAAATTCAGGCTGCAAGTCTATACAGATCTTAAACACACAGAAATATATCAAAGCTATTTTTGTTGTTATTTTGTTGTTTTTGTATACAATGTAGCTTTTATTCATTACCTTATTTTAGGTGCTCATGAATGTACATGAATAAAAGGATTAGCTCATAATTAATATTACTAGTCATATCCTTGCTAATTAGAATCCCACTTAAGTAAGTGCTAATATTTGCAGCAGCCCAAATTTACATTTACTTTTGCCTAAATTTAGTCAAAAGTTGTGTTTTGTTTCTTTGCAAGCAGTTATATTCACATTTTCAGGTCTTTTAAAAAGTAAAAGTTTACAGACAGCAATTAGAGCTAAAAGCTTTGCTTCTACATGCTGACTTCCTTATTGCACTCGGTGATTCTTTAACCAGTGAGAATCATCCCTGGTTTTTACCTGCATGATATCAAGTACTACTTTTATTTTTTTAAGTCCACGTGTTAGGAGTCTTCCAGAGAACAGAAATGACAGCAGCTCTGAAGAGCCAGTGATGGTTTTCCGTGACTGTTGTAGTCTATTTAGGAAGTTTTCTGTCAGAAGACTGTGGAAAGTATGTGAATGGACTTCTGAGCATTTGCTGCTTTCATGGGGCATCTGTAGAATCGGGAGGTTCAGCTATTACTGCTCTTTATTTTGAAGCCTTTGTAGTAAAGTCACTGCTCAGGTTTGTAGTGGCACCGAAAGCCTCATATTCCTTGGTATCTTGCTTGGTCAGTTTGCACATAGAAAATTCTGCCAACTTTGCTTGTTCTTGGTTTTAAGTTTAAAAAGTATGTTTATATTAGTGTCTTTTAGGCTCAGATCAGCTAAATTTCTCATGAATATAGAGGGAATATAATATCAATTTCTCCTTCATCCATAAAATACCTAACTATGTATTGCTGAGTTTTATGCTGTTTGAAGAGGAACTCTTGAACAAGATCGTTTCGAAATAGTCTTTCATCAGCTTAAGGGTTGGAAAAATCTGGTGCTATGGATGAGAAATCTTGATTAATTTTTTTAATTCTCTTATACCAGCATTTGCCAAACAGGTACAGTGTAAGAAGGTATTCTAATTCACCTGTTTCAACGTGCAGCAAGTCAGAGGAATATCAGTTTAGGTACTTTCCAGTTCTCATGTGCAGCCTCCAGATCTTAGAGGTCTTGCTGCATGAATGTGTCCCTGATACGGCCTCTTGCCCTTCTACACCACTGCAGCTGTTTTCTGGGATCTCATAATTTCACACCTCGATGACTCCAGTGTCCTCCCCTCCTGCACTGAGAAAAAAAGTGCTAGCCCTGCAATCTCCACTCAGAAATCTGCCACAAAGTTAACTTCCCAGCTTCATTATTTGAACTGTATTTCTCTCCTTTTCTGAGTGCCTTCTTCTCATTAAACACAGACTGCTTCTCTAAGGCCCTTCATCATGAGTCATTTTCAACCTTTCTATCCACTATTAAAATGTCACTTCCTTCTTTTGATTCCTGTGTTGCTAGCCTCTAACCCCCAAAACACCTTTGTACTGACTCAGTGCTGCTTTTCTTACTCTGCAGAAGTTTCCCATAAAACTCCACAGAGCTAGCACTGTCCTTTTTCCAGTGTGTCCTTAAAAATCCTTTGTCATCATCCATACAAAAATGGTTCGATAACCAGCTACTAATATTCTGATACCATTGCTCAGATGTTTTATTGGTTTGGGTTTGGCTTGGGTTGGTTTTTTTTCGCCCTGTATCAATTGCTATTTGGACTGAAATGTGTTCACATCAGGCAGACTCCCCTTGGTCTGTACTTCCAATGCACTGAGATCCTGTTCCATGACAGGGACTTTGAAGTGCAAATAGTAAACAGTATTGAGTGGTTTCTCCAGTGCTTGATTAGACTGGCTATTCCTCGCCTGGCAGTCTCTGAGTTTGTCTTGCAGTTGCATTTTCTCCTTGGCACCAAGGAGAAGCTGTAGCTAATTCAGCCTGCAGCTGCCTTTGTGCTGCCTGGTGTGATGAGCAAGCCCCACGGCGCCCATCTCCAAGGGAATCCTCCTTATTTGCTGCTGGCTACATTCAAGAAACTGACTGCTGGCTATGTCAGTTCTGTGAGCTGCAACTAGAACAATACTCTCCTATATTTCAGAATAAAACACAAATCAAAAGAGGCTTGAATGTCCAGGAGTAGAAAGCAGGAAACTTTTGTGGAAGCCCTTGTCCTTGGAGCTACCGGTTTTGATGACCATGGTAAAGCTGGGGTCTTACACTGTCCCTCATGGTGTGCCGTGGAAATTTACTTTTTGTTCAGCTTCCACAGTTAAATATTGATGGACTTACTGAACAGAGATATAGCTTAAAATCACAGGGGTTTATGTACTTTTAAACAATATCTATTTAGATTTTAAACAATGGCTAGCAGTGTTGTCATGCTAGTTTTTTACTTCTCACATCTGGTCCGCAGCATAGGCATCTTGTCCATAGCTGCATAATTATTTCTTCTTTCTGAGAGCTGTTGTAGAAAAACTCCACAATTTGTGGGGATTGTTTTAAGTAAAGGACCGTGGCTACGAATGGATATGTGCGCTTCATTAAAGCTAGCAAAATTGAACAAGCTAAATTGTGGAAGACCAGCAATTGGAAGTTACACATAACTCATTCAAATAACTTAGTTTACTTAATGACTTGTGGAACACAAAAGTTTGCCGTACTTGCATTTTAAACTATAGCCATTTGTATAGTGCTGTATTATTGACTAGGATGGAGGTCTAGCTTCATCATGTCAGACTTCATCCTCTGATTGACAAAAAGACACTACTTGGTAGGGAATTCACGTCAGCTGTCACCTAAATTGCTTTCCAACAATCCTTGCATCTCCATGTTGACAGCACAGGTAACCCAAGCTCCTTCATTCAGGCATTCCTAAGTCTGCAATGTGGATAATGGCTTTTTTCTTTATTTAATTTGTGTTTTGTTCTCAAATGAAAGCAGATTCTGACAGCACCATGTGCTAAAGCTCCACTATTATGGTATACTACAGTGCTGAGTGTTAGCAGCACTGGTGGGAACTCCAAAACTAAGAGCACTCCAGTGACAGAACTTTTAGATTCCAAGAGTTTGAACCTGCAACCCATGTGTTGTGATATTTATTGATGCTACAGCAACTAGGAGAATTAAAACATCTCCAAATAGGCCTCACATCAAGCAAAACCTTGATGGGAAGCTGGCAAAACTATCCGAGTAAAAATTCTTCTCAGCAAGGTGCAATTTAGTATATCCTTCACTTCTCTAGGACCCAGGAAGCTATGTCAGATTGAAGCTGACAGCCAAAACCCACTCCTGGGGTTTTGGAAATTGGCAACTGGTATATAGTTTATTTTTCAAATATTTGACAGGAGAAAACCACCTTTTATATAAGACTACAGATTAAATCTGGGCACTGACCTTGGAAGAGAAATCCTGAGCATAAGTTCTTGTTTGCAAATCATGTCTGGTTTTGCAAATTATTTGTTCACTTCCTAATACAAAATGCCTGAACTAGGAAGTGAATGAAAGCTTCAAACTCCAAAAGTCATTCTTGCAGGGAAAATTATTCATATCAGCCAGATGCGGATTTGGATTCCTTCAGGTTGGATACAGATAGGCAGGTAGCCTAGGGGCGTGCTCTCACCATTGAGTTTCTCTTATAAAATGCCGTTGTACTGCCTTTTCCTCCAGCATTGGATTTGAATAAAGTCATCTGTGAATGACTTTTTTTAAAGTCAGTGTTGTTAGCACATTTTCTGAGAGTTCTTATTGGGTTGAGTCTTTAAGTATACAGATCTAGTTTTGTCCTAGTTGCATGCAGAAACAGCATCTTAGGTCTCCTGCTTTACTGGAGAAAACGTAGGTCCTTACAGCTTTTCAGACAGCTGAGATGGTGTCCGAGACAAGGCTTTAAACATCACTCTCAACTTAGATATATTCAGTTTCCACCTGAGCCCTGGGGAAGGTGCCCATTTCAGAAGTCCCCTTCTGTGTAATTCTTTCCTCCAAGGAACTCGTCCTGCCATTCAGCATAGTCAGTGTCAAGTGCTGAATTTTCACTCACGAGTACTCCCCAGCTTGGTAGAACTATTAGCTTGCTTTAAAGTAACATATAGTAAAGTGACTTTTGGGCTGAGTGCTTATCCCAGGCAGAATTGCATCCTAATATACTGGATGAATGCAAACCCTGTCCAAAGCTGTTGCACTACCCAGACACGTGGAGTTAGGATAGCTGCAGTACTTTTAGGCAGAATACAGTGTTCAGGTATGGCTCTTCCTTGTATGCCAAAAAAGACCATTAGCAGACTATTACTATGCTTTTGGTAACTAAGAAAAAGGAACGATGCTGGTTTGTCCAGTTTATCAGTCTGCACCCAGAAGTAGCCAATTGTGTTGACCTAATCCATTTTTTTTTACTTGGTGAAGTAAATACCCAGGGTTTTTTTTGACTTGGTAGATAAGTTCCTACTGTTTCATCTGCTGTGCACTGTCAGAAACACTACTGTACGTGCCAAGGAATGAGAGAGGAAAGCCAGGTTTCATTTGTTCAGAGGAGGGATATGATTTAAAGGAATCTTGTTTCAGTATCCTAATGGATATTGTTTGGGAAAACACACAAATAGTATTTACAGAGTCTAGTACAGAAGAGCATGGAATGACAAACAGCTTTTGTTTATAGCAAAAAAAGTGAGGCTTGGCTAAGAAGTAGTGTTTATGGTAATTGAGGTTTACAAGGAAGTAAAACTTAGTGGGGAACACAGGGGGTAGCACTTGCAGTGAAGCAGGTAATAAGGAGATCTGTGTAGGCATTTCCTGATTAGCATCTGCTGTTTCAACAGTGGAGGAGCATGACTTGCATGCAAATGCTTGTGCTAGGCTTTATCAGGCATTCCCTCTAGCTTGCCACCCTGCCTTCTGGTTTTATTTTGAGTCTCCTTGAGCCCTACTGTAATTTGAAATCAGTGGAGGAGAAAGGAGAGTAACACAAACAACAGATGTCTTAAAGTCTTGAAACAGAGAGAGAAAAAGCCCTGAGGCAAAGGAGAAGGTGCGGTTAAGGTATTTCCTGACATTAGTTTTCGGTGCCTCTCGTACAGAGTCTATTTGCATTTCTGCATATGTACATATACACAGTTATGCACATAGGTGGTAAAGAAGTTGTAATGCAAAGATTGCACACATCAGAGAATATCTTTGGCATCCTGTAAAGGTGTGTGAACTATAGACACTCATTTGTGCATATAGTGCCACAAGTGTACACAGACAAAGCAACCTATTGTAGGGACACAAACTATTTCCCAGGTGCTGCAGTTACTGGTTTCAGTCTGTTGTTGGATAAAATACATGAGTTCTTTTTATTTGAGGTTATATTATGTTCCATAGTTGAGAAAGCTAATAGTATGCCCAGTGTCCATCAAGACAGCTTTGCTTACAGGTAGAAACTCAATCCATGGCAATACAAATACTGTGTACCAGATAACATTAAGAGAACTTGGTTGTCCACTGTCACATTTGGTGCATATTCAGAAAACTACTTCATCTGTGCTTTCTGGCAAACTGTTTCTTTACAGACTTCCTTTCATTTCCAGAAAGGAAATTTGTGACAGAAACAGCTGAGATTCTTACAATTCTTACAATATATAGGCAGCTGGAGATGGCATAGAGACCCTGAAAAGATGTTACGTGCTGTGTGTTAACTCAGTACTGCATGGGGCCAGGAGCAAAAAGAAAGGGGGGGGGCGAAAAATATACTGGCCTACGGCCACACCACCATTGAGTGCTGCCATACCGGACATGCTAGAACTTCAGTATGAACTAGAGTCAAAGGCAGCCAAGTGGTATGCCACGATTGATATTGCCAATGCATTTTTCTCCATTCCTTTGGCAGCAGAGTGCAGGCCACAGTTTGCTTTTACTTGGAGGGGTGTCCAGTTCACTTGGAACCGACTGCCCCAGGGGTGGAAACACAGCCCTACCATTTGCCACGGACTGATCCAGACTGCACTGGAACAGGGGCAAGCTCCAGAACACCTGCAATACATTGATGACATTATTGTGTGGGGTGATACAGCGGAAGAAGTCTTTGAGAAAGGGAGGAAAATAATCCAAATCCTGCTGAAAGCCGGTTTTGCCATAAAACGGAGTAAGGTCAAGGGACCTGCACAGGAGATTCAATTTTTGGGAATAAAATGGCAAGATGGATGTAGACAGATCCCCACAGATGTGATCAACAAGATAACAGCAATGTCTCCACCAACTAATAAGAAAGAAACGCAAGCTTTCTTGGGTGCTGTGGGGTTCTGGAGAATGCACATCCAAATTACAGTTCGATTGTAAGCCCTCTCTATCATGTGACCCGGAAGAAGAATGATTTTAAATGGGGCCCTGAGCAGCAACAAGCCTTTGAGCAAATTAAACGCGAGATAGTTCATGTAGTAGCCCTTGGACCAGTCCGGACCGGGCCAGATGTAAAAAATGTGCTGTACACTGCAGCTGGGGAGAACGGTCCTACCTGGAGCCTCTGGCAGAAAGCTCCAGGGGAGACTCGAGGTCGACCCCTCGGCTTTTGGAGTCGGGGATATAAAGGATCTGAGGCCAGCTATACCCCAACTGAGAAAGAGATACTGGCAGCCTATGAAGGGGTTCGAGCTGCTTCGGAAGTGATTGGCACTGAAGCACAGCTCCTCCTGGCACCCCGGTTGCCCGTGCTGGGCTGGATGTTCAAAGGCAGGGTCTCCTCTACACATCATGCAACCGATGCTACATGGAGTAAATGGGCTGCACTAATTACACAACGAACTCGAATAGGAAATCTCAGTCGTCCAGGCATTCTAGAAGTCATCATGGACTGGCCAGAGGGCAAAGATTTCGGAATGTCACCAGAGGAGGAGGTGGTGCGTGCTGAAGAGGCCCCACCATATAATAAACTGTCAGAAAGTGAAAAGCAGTATGCCTTGTTTACTGATGGCTCTTGCCGTATTTGGGAAAGCATCGGAGATGGAAGGCAGCTGTATGGAGTCCTGGACAACAAGTTGCAGAAACTGCTGAAGGAGAGGGTGAATCGAGTCAGTTTGCCGAGGTGAAAGCCATCCAGCTGGCCCTGGACATTGCTGAACGAGAAAAGTGGCCAGTACTTTATCTCTGTACTGACTCATGGATGGTGGCAAATGCCCTGTGGGGGTGGTTGAAGCAATGGAAGCAGAGCAACTGGCAACGCAGAGGTAAACCCATCTGGGCTGCTGCACTGTGGAAAGATATTGCTGCCAGGGTGCAGAACCTGGTGGTGAAGGTACGTCATGTAGATGCCCATGTACCCAAGAGTCGGGCCACTGAGGAACACCAGAACAACCAACAAGTGGATAAAGCAGCTAAGATTGAAGTGGCTCAGATGGACTTAGATTGGCAACATAAAGGTGAATTATTTCTGGCCCGGTGGGCCCATGACACTTCAGGCCATCAGGGCAGAGATGCAACATACAGATGGGCCCGTGATCAAGGGGTGGACTTAACAATGGACACTATTGCCCAGGTTATTCATGAGTGTGAAACATGTGCTGCAATTAAACAAGCCAAGCGGTTAAAGCCTCTTTGGTATGGAGGACGATGGTTGAAGTATAAATATGGGGAGGCCTGGCAGATTGACTATATCACACTGCCACCAACCCGCCAAGGCAAGCGCCATGTGCTTACCATGGTGGAAGCAACCACCAGGTGGCTGGAAACATACGCTGTGCCCCATGCCACTGCCCGGAACACCATCCTGGGCCTTGAGAAACAGATTTTGTGGCGACACGGCACCTCAGAGAGAATTGAGTCAGACAATGGGACTCATTTCCGGAATAACCTTATAGATATTTGGGCCAAAGAGCATGGCATTGAGTGGGTATATCACATCCCCTACCATGCACCAGCCTCTGGGAAAATTGAACAGTACAATGGGCTGTTAAAAACTACACTGAGAGCAATGGGTGGGGGAACTTTCAAGCACTGGGATACACACTTACCAAGGGCCACCTGGTTGGTCAACACCAGAGGATCTGCCAACAGGGCTGGCCCAGCCCAGTCAGAACTTTTACATATTGTAGAGGGGGACAAAGTTCCCGTGGTGCATATGAAGAATTTGCTGGGGAAGACAGTCTGGGTTATTCCTGCTTCAGGTAAAGGCAAACCCACTCGTGGGATTGCTTTTGCTCAGGGACCTGGATATACTTGGTGGGTAATGCGGGAAGATGGGGAAGTCCGATGTATACCTCAAGGGGATTTGATTTTAGGGGAAAACAGCCAGTGAACTCAATTGTATGCTGTTGCCTGCTGTGTAATACTTTTATAGCTCATCAACTAGATGTCTCCAGGTCGCCAGCGACTAGCCCTGACTTCCCTCTAACCATCATCCCAACAGAGAATGAATTTTGATAGAACCGGATGAGTTCCACAGTAAAGGAACGACCAGCATCAGCAGGCAACGATCCAATACTGCACACAGCCTTTCCTGCCCTGAAAGATTGTTACAAGAAATGGAACCTGACATCATGGACCGAATGGACTTGGCAGCATTATAGGGATTGGTCCATGAACTAAGAAAATGATCTCTTTCTCTTGGTCTGTGTGTATATGGATGTATATATGTGGGAGAGTGATGGTGTGTTGAAAATGTGGGATCTGAGCATGACGTGAATGGTATGGAATAAGGGGTGGATAATGTCCTGGGTTCAGCAGTAGCAGTCATGTTTTTCCTTTGTGTTAGCTGGTGCAGTGCTGTGTTTTGACTTCCAGTCTGGGAACAGTGTTGGTGAAGCCGATGTTTTCGGTTGTTGCTAAGTGATGTTTACCCTGACCAAGGACTTTGTGAGGCTCATGCTCTGCCAGGGAGGAGGGGAAGCCAGGAGGAAGCAGAGACAGGGCGCCATCATGCCTGGGGTGGGGGGTAACTGGGCGTTACCCAGAAGGATACGGGCTTCCAGGGGGGACTCGTTTCTTGGCCGGTGGTATCGTATTCTCTTCCCTTGTTATTTTCCCTTATCATTGTTGTCGTTGGTGGTAGCGGTGGTGATTTGTGTTGTACATTGGTTGCTGGACTGTTCTTGTCTCAACCCGTAGCAGTTGCACTCTTTCGATCCTCCTCCCTGTTCCTCCAGGAGCGGGGAAGGGGAGAGCCCTGGGGGGGGGGGCCCTCGATTGCTCTCAGATGGGCACCACTCACTGGGAGTGAGTGAACAAGCTGTCTGGCTAGGGTTTAAACCACGACAATGGAGAAGTGAAAATATATGACATTTCCAGATTTTTCCTTCTTGGAAAGATAACAGAAAGAAATATAAAAAAAAGGATGCAGGATTTGTGCTCTGAAGACTTACTAAGCTACCTTCCACTTTTCCACATCTACCTCCCCCTTTTATGTCTTATATCTTCCAAAGGTTTCAGCAGCTGTGCCAAATACAGAAAACCACATTCATGCAGAATCCTATTTTCTCATGATATTTTAAATGTTATTTGCTTATTAACTTGCTGTTTTTTTCAATGGATTTTGGTAAACTGTCTAAATATATGTTCATTCCATTTATTTTGTTAGTTATTTGTGTTACTGAAAATATATTTGAATTGTTATATAGCTACTGGGCTACAGAAGTTTGTTCTTAGGTTAATCTTGGTAAAGGTTACTGTTCTCTTACTAAAAGTGACATCTGAAAAGCATTCCAGTTTTGGGATGAATGCTGAGGGTGTCAGTAGGAATATTTTTCTTTCTGCAGAAATTTGTACATCAAAATAGTGTTCTCCTGTGGTGTTTCAGGCCATGGGGACTCTAGGAAATTATATGTATTTTAATATGCTGGTAGCAGCCTTTTTTTTAAGTATGAAATATTACTTGTTATAAGCCATAGAGGGAGTTTGTTGCATTTAGTATGAAAAAATGGAACAACTGTTTTCTCAATAATGCTATTTTAGCATAGACTTTCTTAATCTTTGCAAGTATACCCTATCAGTAATTAACCACAGTAATAATTATGCCTGTATTTTAAACAGTGTTTTTATGCCTATGTTGCTTCCTTTCTACTTTGAAAATATGCCATCCCTGTTGTACAGATGGAAAAACAGGCATCCATGGGAGGTGAAAGAACTTCACCTGAGGGTCTTCTAGAGGAAGACAGATCTCCTGGTCTCAAAGCAGACCCTTATGATTTTGTATATTAAACTTATGAAGAGGTGTTTTTAAGTTAACAAAACAGAAGTCGTGCATTAGAGATAACATTTAACATTTACTTTTCCTCCCACAGGAACTTTTTACTCCAGAGTGCAAATTCAAGGAGTCTGTTTTTGAAAATTATTATGTAATCTACTCATCCATGCTCTACAGACAACAGGAGTCCGGGAGGGCCTGGTTCTTGGGGCTGAACAAAGAAGGGCAGGTCATGAAAGGAAACAGAGTGAAGAAAACAAAACCAGCAGCTCATTTTCTACCCAAGCCATTGGAAGGTAAGGCTCAGTCCATCACTGGCAGATCCTCCAATAAATCTCACAAGAAGAAGAGGGAATGGTTTCTAAAATACCCTTTGTGAATGTGCGTGCCCTGCACAGGGACCATTCCAAATGACAGTCCCCAGAATTCATGGAACGAGTTTATGCTTCAGCATAGTGATGCCAGAAAGGGCATACATAAAAGCTTTTTTTTCCTAGGGATGAAGAGGTCATTTTTCAAGAAAAGAAATCTTCTGTGAAAGTGCATTATTCTCTTGGTAGGGACAAAAGTTGTTGTGAGTCTTGCAGTGAGAAAATAGTCCTTTCATTAGGCAGAATGAAATAATGGATATTGTAGAATAACTGGGAGTTATAAAGGGAATAGATGAAATGTCAGCATTTCAAAGTAAAAATTTTCTAGTACAAACCAGAAAGGTCTCTTCATAAAATAAATCATTCTGTATTGCTTAGCCAGTTGATGTAATGCACATAACTTGTGTTAGTTGGCCTTTAAACCAAGACAGAAGTGAATAAAAGTCATATAAACCTTACACATTAAAATGATGTCACACGTTCTCTGAAAAATACATTCATTTATATCTTGGTACTTTTGGGTTATCCTATTCTGCAGGCCTTTATAAACATACGCTGTTTTTTGCTTCTTATCCTGATGGCACTCCAAATTTCATTGATATTACTGCTAAACATAGCCTCAGAAAATTATCTCATTACTTATCATCTGAAAACATGTACCTGAGTAATGTTTTACTTAGCAGTCCTATTTCTTTTAACATTTTATCTTAATTTTTTTGATTAAGGGATTAGTTTGTTAAATATTTTAGAGTTTCATCATAAGGAATGAATCTGAGTAATTCTGTGTTTTAACTTCCTACTTGAACTCAGGTTGATGCCTTCATGCTTTCCTCATCTTAAGCTCTCAACAATATTGACACTATATCTCCATCCTTTTATATTAAATTTTAAGAATGGTATGGATGGAAAGCCAGAGCATTTTTAAAAGCAAAATCGATTCCTATAGATTGGGAAAGAAGTTACTTTTTTTCATTTATGGTTGGATGTTCATACTTTATCAAAATAGCTTAGACAAGACTTACTTAGAAATAACTTGCTTTATATTGCCCGTGAGAGTCATCAAGTACAACAGCTGTGCTATATAATTTCTTACTTTATAGTTCCAGCTCATGTTATTTGACTTCATATTTTCATAGGTTACAATGTTTTTTCATCAAGCTCTTTAATTAAACCAGCAAAGCGTCCTAAACACAGTAATGGGTACGCTCTGAAAACATTGAACATAACCAGCGTTATGTACTCTAGGGAAGACATTTAATTTCAGACTTTCAGAAGCCATGGAAGGAGTTAGATTATGTCATTGGAAATATTAGAACAAGTGTTTGATTAGTTAATGATGCTGTGGGGCCCTTCATATTTATTATGAAACTTCACACCACTGAAGATCAAGGTCAGAACTTTGATGCTCCAGCCTCTTACTCTAATTAGCCAAGAGATGAAGGGATTGTGCTCTCTATGGCAGCACACAGCCATTCCTGAAATCACATTGTGATGATTAATTCCTTTGACTGCTTTGACATCTCTTTTAATGTTGCTCTAATACAAATAAGTGCTACTGAAGTTAGTTATACGTGGGAATATTACCTGATACAGTGACATGGAAAATGAAATTGAATTATCCAAGAGCATTAATCATTAAGGCAGCATAATGCTGGAACTGTGTAATTGAAAACACGTATTTTCCTCAAAGGATTTGAAGAGGTTAGATAGGGACTGAAGCCCAGCGGCAAACTTGTAATTCCTCTAAGAATTCAGTTAACAGTTTAATTTGGAGTCTTCCGTGCTTCTGCATTCAGTGGAGATCAGTGGCTACTGCCTACATTTTTGGAAAAGAGGAATAAAAATCTCAAATCTCTTGTGTACTCTGCTGTTTTGTACTCTGTACATTTCTTCAGTATACACCTGAAGAGATCACAACCAAGGTCCTCAGATTTGGGAGACCCGTGTATAAAGAACTTTGTAGAACTGGACCCAAGCTTAGCCTTGCATACAGGAGTAAAAAAAGAACACATTAGTCTAGACAACTGTATCATATGATCCATTTGTTAAACACCATCTGTCTTACCATATTTTACTTCTAAAAACTTGCAGAGTGTTTACTTAAGGTCTGTGTATATATATACACACACACACATGTATATACATATGTGTATATATATGTGTATTTTCGTGTGTCTGCCTCATGCAGACAGTAGTTTTTCATTCCCAAGGCTTCTGTAGTTTCTATTAAACAAGCAAGTATACAGTTTCCTCCTGTTTTTTTAAGTAAGTCAGATACAGAGGAAGTGAGAAATTTGGAGGGTCAGACAAAGCTATCAGCTATGCGAACAAGTGACTGTCGAAGTATTTTCCCTCATGCTTGCGAGAGGAACGTAGATTATATTGCAACATCAGTTGTTGTAGAAAATTAATCGTATTTGAGATGAGCTCTTAAATGAGATATATTCTTACAAATATCTCTCGTTTTCTCTTTTCTCCCCTCAGTTGCCATGTATCGAGAACCATCTTTGCATGATATTGGAGAAACAGTGCCAAAGGCTGGGGTAACTCCAAGTAAAAGCACAAGTGCATCTGCAATAATGAATGGCGGCAAACCAGTTAACAAGAGTAAGACGACATAGCCAGATCCTCACAGGTGTTGTGACTTACTGAGTCCTGAGTACAGTTGAGCCATTTATCCTCGCCAGACTTCCCCGCTGCAGTGTCTGTGGATCAGCTTGCGGCAAGTCACAGACTTGCCCGTTGCTGTTTCTGAACTGAGTTGTTGCAAGTGGATAAATCTCAACATGTAGCTCCACCCACAACAAGAAGACACCTGGATGAACCAGCTAAACTCAGACCATGGAATGCCCTACCAGATATTGGAATGCCTTTTTAATATCTTTTCTGTGACTGTGACACTTCATGTGAATGACATACTTCACAAGTACACTTGATACCTTGCCTGCTGAAAATTGCCCATAATCCCTTTTTGAGTCCAGTTTCAGCAAAATCCATGTGTTTAAGTTCTATTTTGTAGCACACAAATAATCAAGTAATTTCTAGTTAGATGCTGTAAACCTGTGCTATTATGGATTTCTCTTCTTCCCTTTTTTATAAGGCTGCTTGCTCCACTGTCTGTGACCTTTTGCAGGGATTGTGTTTCTCTATAACTTAAGTGTTGCCGGTGGCTTAGTTTTGAAAGCAATCAGGGAATCAGGAAGCCTTCAAAAATCTATTATTCCAAATTATATCTATAAAGAATAGGATTGTTGTCTCTGGCTTACAATATTGATTAAATGTGAATACTCTTTAGAGCAGATACTGTGCTTCTGAGGTTGGCATTATAGTGGAGGGAAGAGCGTCAAACACAACCAACAGGAAGTTTTCTGAAACAAGTGTTTGGCATCCCCCTTTAGTTTCTTTTTGTGTGTGTGTTTTATACATATCACAGGCTTACTGGTAATGGTAACATTTGCCTTGCCCAGCGAGCAAGACCCACTCATTTTTGGGAAAGTGGGTCCAAAGAATTTTGTAGGCCTTGTAGGCCTGAATTAAGGCTCATTTTTCATCTACTAAATCTTCATTGTTTGAAAAACAACCACTACCAATTAAAAAAAAAAGATAAAAAGTAAGTAAGACTAACCAGAATTGCGCTACCTAAATCCATTTCGAATATAATCCTTTCCTTTTTTTAAGGAACTGAACTCAATGCCACTGTTATTTTTGGCTGAATCCCACTCCTACTTAGCAAAGCATGGGCAAGGGTGTCGTTGTGTTCTTTTTTGCAGCACCAATGCAAAGGGTAGTTACAAATTATAGTTTAATATTTCTGGTGTTTTAAAAAAAAAAGTTTTAAAACTGGACATATTACAAACCTTTGTTTTTCTTTTTAGCTAAGCATGCAAAGTCCGGTCCTATGTATCTCACTGATATCCCAGTACATACCTCCACCCAGCTTCCTAGGATAATACGCCCACCAAATTGCTAGATTGAAGGTGCCTTGCCTTGATCTCTGTATACTGTACTTTCTCCTACATGAACCTAGAAGAAATCAAAAACATTATAAAATTGAAGCCTTGGATCATATTACCAGAAACAACATCAACCCTTTGAGTTTGCCACTTGTGAACTATTAAACCAATGTTGAGGAGGGAGGGAGATTTATAGAATACCCCAGAGATGCCACTGAAGTGTTACACGCTTAGTCACAAGCTTTCAGAAGACTAAAAATATGGGTACTCTATGTATGCTTAGGAAGGTATTTGTTTCTCAGAGAGGGCAACAAGGACCAAACTGTACCTCAGTCTGGAAAATTGTGTGACAATGCTCTCTTGGCCTCTTGCTGTTACCTTGATATTTAAAAAAAAATGGAAATCACACATTCTTTTTTTAGCACTATATTTCTGGTAGTTTATCACATCTTTGTGCTGAAGTCCCTAGCAGAGACAGCAGGTTATTCAAACTCCCTCTCTGCTCAGCTGAACTGATTCAGTCTGAATGAAGTCTTCATGCTAGTTTTCAAACGTGTTCTGTTTTTATAAGCAACATTTAGTGCACTCTTCTAGGAGGCTACTGTAAAGCTGCTATAATATAGATTTTATGGTTTTTTTGTAGGCCAGACTTCCTTGTTTATATATGTACTATGAGAACAGCAAGCTAACACTTGATGTCGGGTCTTTCTAGGGAGGGAATGAGTTAAGCATGAAACCCACTATCCATGTAGATTAAAAAAATAAAATACACACCTACTCTAATACTGTGATAAAAATGCAAAGAAACTTTGACTTAGACTGTGCCCTTGCCTGCTAGCACTAAGTATGCGTGCTTGGGGAAAACAACACTTTATTAAAAACTTTGGTGCACCCTTCTCATCCCACCTGGTCCAGTGGGATTTGTGCGCCATCCCTGAGAAAACAAAACCAAACCAAACCAAAGCAACCTACATGGTGATCTGGGAGCTTGCTCTGCATCTGGAGGACCAATGGGAGGCAGCAGTCTTGATGTTGTACTGTCTGCTGGGTCCCTGATGAGGCCCCAGGCTTTCCCACAATATTTTGAATAAGATAATACAGCTGAAGGCTACACTCCTTCCTCTCTTACCTGAATTGTGTAAGAGTTCACAAGGAGGAAATGACGTGTTCATGCCCCATCTCCAGCCGTCTTTTCACTCTCCCAGTGTAAAAGCTTGGGAAGAGCAGGGCTGGGGACCTGGCTGAGTCATGCAAGGAGGTTCTGGTTCACGGCCTGATGCTACATAAAAATTGTTTTCAATATTAAACTTCTGATCCTGAGTCATTATGATCTGCAAACCAGCTTGGGAGGCTATAATTAAGGCACGATTTAATTTTTGTAAGCAGTTAGTACATACTGGAAATAATACAGCATTTTGTTCTCATTTTCCATTTTTGTTTCTATGGGCTAAATCCATATGTGAGTTTAATCCACTGAATAGATGTCCTAAAAATATTTTTTCTACAGTCTGTTTAAACATGGCAAAGGAGTCTTTGTGCTTTGTTTCCTCCCTTTAATTTTGTCTTGTTTCATATGTTGCATGGGAAGATGGCAAAGATGAACTGCATGTAGTAGGTCGTGTCTGTCAAAGGTCTGTTGGTCAGTATTTCTAAATTTACATACATTTATGCAAAGAGTTTGTCTGCATTGTACAATTTGTGTTTATTCTTATTTGTTGTATACACAGATTCAACTTGATGAATAAAACATTTATATGAAGGCATACCAGAAAACAATAAAAAAGTTTATGTAAGAAGTAGAGCGTGCAAAACATCATTGCACTGGCCACAGGATGGTGAAACTTCATGTAAATAGGTTGGCAAACTCAGTTCTCCCCTTTTACCATGCCAAAGAAAATTTTAGCTCCTTAATATAATACCTCTCTTGCTGTTCTCCAGGATGAGACTTCACCATTTTCTTCCCTCTAAAATTAATTTTGCTGTTAAGTGAAAGCCGTTTTCAACTGTCTGTTACTACTAAAGTACTGTATAGTAAACCTGATGGAATCAATTTGTATTTACAGACTGGGGTTTTTGTACTTAACATGTCCAGCTGTCTGTGAATCTGCAGCGTTCCAGATCTTTTGCATGCTTGCTTTGTATTTTGTTCTTCTAGGTTTTATCTAATCTCTGAGAGACTGTTTGCACAGCAATCCAACCTCATCTTACCATTGCATATGTTAACAACACTGCACCTACTCATTCTGTCTTTCCTATTTTCTTAACCTGTATTTCAGCTACAGTTCTATTTGGCAAAGTCAGTCACACGTGCACGGATTTAGACGTCCAGTTTTAAGCAGATAGGAACTACTTCAACAAAGCACGGGTTTGTTGCACTTCAAAGATTTTATAAATACACAAGAATCCTTATGAGATTGTTCATATGATAGGGCCTCTGGAAAGGTGTCTATAGCTTTTAAGTGCTTTTTAGTTCACATAACACTGCTTTTGCTTTATTTCCTGGGGGGTTTAGCCACTCTCAAATAATTTTTTAATATACTGTCATTTTCATAAACTTTAACTTGTGTAGAGTCAGGTTGGTTCTTAACACCCTCCCTACACACACCTCCCCTCAGAATATAAAGCAGTTCAGTTTGACAATGGTATATACCTGAAACAATACTAAGAACTCTGACTTTTTCTATATATATTGGGAACCTTTCGATCTTGGTTGAAAACCAGTGTAAGCAGTGAGGTATGAAAGCAGGCAGTTTGGTCCATGCATTAAAAGTGCATCTATCTTGCTGATCCATCCGTTTGTTGGCATAAAGAAGAAATTATTTGGCTCTATTCAAATGGGAATGCACGTAAAATTAGACGAAGTAAGGAGATTATCTTTCTTTTAAAAGTCCCCTTAGATAAACTCCTATTCTCTGCAATGCTTTTTAAAATCCCTAGTAACAAGGGGGTTTTGTGATGACTAATGCAAATGCCATGACTTATTTTTAAAGATATAATAAAATTTTTCTTCTGTTACTTAGTCACAGAAATATTCAACTTAGCTTTCTTCATGCTGGTATCATTTAGCTACAAAGTGAAAAAAGGGTCACAAGTAGGTCAATAATTTATAGAAGGAAATTAGTCCACAGCTGGTTTATAGGTGATATTATAGATATATTATATACAGTAGGCATAATCCTGCAAGTTGATTGCAGAAGCATTCAGCACGCTTCTGGATTGTGCTCTTTCTTTCATAATAAGAAAGAAAGAGTATAGTGTCTTTTGTTTATAAGGTTTATAAATCCAGCCAGTACAAAATGCATCCAATTTGGTTTTGTCGTATTTTGCCTTTTGCCACAGGCCTAAAAGCAATTTTTTACAGTCACTGGGTATGAAGAATCAAGCATTATGTTCCAATCCCTTATACCTCTTCTTGCTTTTACAGTTTATGTATCTGGAATTCCCATCACAGGGAATGAGGTGCAAAATCACAATTTATTAATACAGCTATTATTTTCACATATGTGGAATAATAATCCTGTTCCTTCTGATCTCATTTTTTAGCGAGGAAATGAGCCACAAAACAGATCTGCTGGGAGTTACATCACCAGCTACCTTAGCAGGAAGAGTGGGGGGAATGTTCAAGCAACGTTATAAGAAACAGAATAAAAATTGGAAAGGAATTTATGCATACCTTATATTTTTAGTAGTCTTAGTTATACTTCAGGGTTTATAGCGATAGCACCATTTTGTTTGCTAATTTACATTTTAACAAACCACTGACAGTAGCTGTCTTAGAATATTCTACTATTTTTTGTATATGTACTTTAACAAATGAGTTGGGTAACATTTTCTGAAATGCTGTGGCTACATAATCCATCCAGTAGCCAAAATACTGGAGCTGATTGGGTTAAAAAAAAAAATAAAATAAATCTAACTAGAAATCAGAATAACCTTACACTCTTTAAGTATATAAATTTAAAGCAAAATACAAAGTAAAATGCATCAAATATGACATTGCAACCCTCTAAAGAATTGTTCTTATGCATATGAATACCTGAAATACCATGGCTGATCTATGGGATATATAAATCTGCTTACCATGCCATGAAACCATTAAAAGGCATCTACTGAACCTAGAGAGAGTTTTGATTATCTGCTATTTTCTTATTACAATACTAAATACAAATGGAAGGAAATCAAGGAAAACTTTGTATCTTTCATTATTTATACTCCGATTCAGCAGATGAATGTATATGTGGAAAAAACACTGATTATGAGATGATTAAGGTCAGCGATATTCATAAATATAAATAAAACCAACAATCTGTGCTCTCCACACACCAGGGTTGACTAAATGCATACATGTTAAAATCTAGGAAAGTATTCCTGTTAAGCTCTATAATTTCAAGATGAATTTGACTTTGAAGGTTCTTTATACTGTATCAATACATTTTAGAACTCTGCCTGATAATTTGATAACTTAAGAAGAGAGCAGCTAACAGCTTTGGGATGTATATCTCATTAGTTATCCGCATAGCTTTTCTAGAAGTTATGCATTGATGTTTGGTGATTAGACTCCCTGAGAATATGTGCTTCATAAACTTAAAAAGAAAGAATACAAGTAAAATTTAAAAAAAAAATGGATAAAAAAGGGAAAACTACAAGGGAAGGGGGAATAATAAGTTCATTTAAAATTTTTGCATTCTATTACATGTCCTGTACCATTGTACTTTCCTGTTTCAAAATTGTCCTTTTTAAAACAAATGTAATTTCTAGGCTAATCATGGAAATTCCTTTTTTTGTTGATATATAGTTCCCTTATTGCTGATTCATGTACCTCTTCAAAAATCAGGACCTTGGCATCTAAACCACAATGTTGCAGTTTGGTATTAAAAAGAAATATTGTCCAACCATTTAAACAATTTCTCGCTCAATCATGGTTTCACAAAATGTAAACTCTTCTGAACCTAAAATGTCTGTATCTTTTTTTGCTCTAAAGAATTCAAGGGCTGCCAAATCTACATGTAAAAAAAAAAAAAAAACCTGAAAAAAGAGACTCATATGTAAATAAGTTAGGGAAGTCCCAATAGTTGTGCATCGTTCATAACTCAATGTGAATTTCACACTGAGCAGCATTTCACCATTGGAAAATAAAATTTTTGTTCATACCACTGCTTTGTTTGCATTTACTGCATTAAAACTTTAATTACTTTGTTGCTATTGTCTGAACATCTTTAGCTGAAACCCGGCTACTAAATAGCATAGCTGACTTTTTAAGTCAGTTGACCTTCAGGCTCCCTACTTCTATAAAATCAGTTAGATTCAATGAATACCATGTGGGACAGCGCAATCTGTTCCAAACAGTGATTTCTAATAGCATACAGAATTGTCATCCTAAAAGTCATTGGTGTAACAAATTTTCATTTGCTTTACTTTTAAGAGGCAACTGTACATACATAGAACATTATGATAAAAGTACATACAGGTTGCAGGATACATATTCAGAATAGGTAATCATATGTTTATATATTTATTAATTGTGTTCCTTATACTCCTATAGGTTATGTATTTGAAAGTATTGTAACATGTAGACTATATAATCAACTTATTGACACATTAACTGTAGAAACTAAGGAGTTCTCTTATGGACAAGGGTCTGTTCCAACACCTTGGGTCTTCATTCTATGGCTGTCAGGTAATTGGACCTCAGTTATCTGAGTACAATTTTTTGACCAAATAAAAAAATCATTAATATTTGTATAAACTTCTTTATAGCTTTTCTCAATTTATGAGCTGGTATGTACTCAGAAACTGTTGTTGGAAAATAAAAAAGGGCCAAACAATGTATTTGTCAAACACCACAAAATGAATCAAATTAAGCATTTGGCAAATATTCAACTAGTGCTGCACTTCTACAGGAGTACTGTTGTTGCATACTGATACAGGGAGGAGACAACCAAGTAAATAATGTTTAGTAGAAAGGCTTTCTTGCGCCTTTTCCAAAGGTTGCTCAAGAAATAGGAATTATGGGTGTAGTCTCGGTCCCACTGAATTTACCAAAATACTCTGGAAAGATCCACAGGGCCTTTATAGTATTTTGTGACTTCACATTTTAGAGCCTGGACTCTCCAGCTCCCAAGGCAATTTTAATTTTTTTTCTTTTAGTTCTCTTATGCATTTCTTTACAGAGCAGGCCCTCAGATGAGTGTTCTAAAGCTTTTACACCCATGTACGTGTGCATGCATGCACACCCACATACTGAGTACTTCTGAAATGAAATGTTCTAGCATCCTAAAGAAAAACAAACAAAAAACCTTCTTAGTCTTTGATGGGCTTTGTTAAGGGTATTCTTTTCCCAGCCAGATTTCACAAGCATTTCCGTTCCATCCTTCCCAGCACTCACAGTTTCCACAGCTACAAACACCATTACCTAGAACAGAATGAATAAAGGGCAATTATCGTAATTGAAATGTAGTACATTAAAATGTGTTTTATGGGAAGTAAAAAGCTATGCTAAAGTCTGCATTGTTCCTTTATGGCTTCCCCCCCATGTTTTGGGGGCTTTTTTTGGAAGGAAGCAATTACTGTCCCATTGCATTAAGAAGCCAGCCCAAACCTATACTTACAAAGCATTAATAACATTCTCTCAATAATTCCATTAGCAGAATTGAAAATATTTCAATTATGCCACCTCTACTTGTACCCCGCTGTTGAGGCTCTGTGTTCACACTGTACCTCCAGGTACAAGAAAAACCAAGATTACTTTTAACTATCATTTAGAAAGAAAAGGACATAAAAAAGTTACAAACAGAGTAGCAATAAAAACATCACTTTGAAACTGAAAAATTTTAAACCTAAATTCGCAGAAGTGCTATAAAAAGAAATAATATCTCAAACGCTCTATTAGATGAAAAATGTGTTGGCCCTATTTTGCAGTGGGGAAAGGTTACTTTCGTTTTATTCAAATATTCCTCATGACTCCTGGATGCTTAGCTGGAGACTTCTACAGCCTGGGTTTCCAATGTGACGAGTCTTCCCACTGACTTTATGAGAATCTATGAAGAGCTGCTGAAGCTGAAGACTCCTTGCCTCTATTTTGGGTACTAACCCCCAGAAAAGGACCCTTGCTAATAGGAGTAGCTGTGAGACAATTTATGAGTGTCAGCCCTCCCACTTTCACTCTAATTGGCTTGCAGATTTCCTCCACATCTAATAATTGCTCAGCAAAGATTTCTAAAATTAAGCTTTGTAACAGGAAGCAGCCAGTGAGTTAATTTACAATTCCCGTGTTCCTTCTTGTCACTAGATTTGTCATGAGGGTTTGGTGGCAGCCTACCCATTTCTATCCACATCTGCCACCTGAACTCTCAGACAATATTAAGGTGAAACTGCTTTAATCACTAGTCATCATGTCATAAGAAAAACTGTCAGGTATTTCAGCCTCCCGCTGAGAACTGCCTGATTGCCAGGAAGCTCTGTTAACACACACAGCTATGCCACTCACCTACCAAGATCATCAGACAAGTGAATTTTGTCTATGACTTAAAAGCAATATGTACATAGAAAATCCAGTAAGAGAACAAAAGCTAAAGAAATCTCATGATCAAAACATCCTTTCCACACTGCGCGTCCTTTGCCAAAAAGCAGTAAATTGTAGTCTATTACAGTGAAAAGTCTTGATGGATTTCATAGCTGGCTTACTTATTTAAATTCATACTCAGGCTTTCAACTGGTGTTTTGAAACCTTAAGTTGATTATCACATTGCAAAAAGAAACAATTATAGCAGGTTTGCATAACCAGCAAACGCACTTCCTCCGTCAGTGGAGGAAGAAGCCAGGCTTTGTTTAATATAATCCCCATCAACACAGTTTGTTTCCTGAAGCAATTAAGTGTTAGCCTGTACTGCACCTGTGCAAATGAGACCTTCGTGTTTGTCACAGTCTCTGTCATCGCATTCACAGAAATCACCCGAAATGTACCATTCCTGTGGTGAACAAATGCACTTTCCACAGTGGCAGGAACCTGAAATCACAGAAAAACATTACTCACAAAGAGCACTGGCATTTTCAGACTAGAGAATAACATGCCCAGACATACGCGTGCACACACACA
Source organism: Pezoporus wallicus (assembly GCF_028554395.1). Lineage (NCBI taxonomy): Eukaryota > Metazoa > Chordata > Aves > Psittaciformes > Psittacidae > Pezoporus > Pezoporus wallicus. The sequence goes on along the minus strand of NW_026636887.1, from coordinate 2,055,904 downwards.
CATGTGCGCATAGGCACAAAATTGCTGCCTAAGAAGCTGTTGCATAAAAGAAAATCATCAAGCTAAAAGCTTTCTGAATAAAAGGATTCTTTTGACATGAGAGTATGGTGGGACGTTACTACTAATGCTTTGATTCTGCTATTTCATTTAATCAGGACTTGCATTTTGAAGCTTTTCTTTGGTTTCAGAGGCCTACAATCAGAGCTGCTCTTCCCAGCAACTGCTCTTTTTTTGACTAGAAAAGCTCAAATTGTCCCTGACCCACTGTTACTGAAGGCAATAAAATCGTACCCAGGAAGAAAATGGCCCTCCTCATCTAAAATCTTTAGGGGTGAGGCCAAAAAAGACCAGGGGTGCCTGAGAATAACAGATTTAGACCCCCTCAAACCCTCATCACCACAAAAGAAACTGCTCCACCTCCCATGGAATTTCCTCTAGGTCAGAAAGACTTTGTGCACATAGTGGTGACTCAGCAGTCTACTTGCTTCTGGAGAGTACCCCAGTGCGTCTCATTGGGATAAGCAGCTCTTCTCCTCAGGGATGTCAGGTTGCACCCCCACAAGCAAAGGGGGAACTTCATGGTGACTTTCGTGTGATGCTGCAACCCACCAAACACCAGAAACCTCCTTTTAAGGGAAGACTCAGAGCCATCTCTACCTTCAGGAGAAGGTTCATGGCTCTGAATCCTGGAAAGGGACAGCTGCCCCAAGGCAACCATGTCTCAGGAAGCCTGTAGAGTCAGAAGGCTGCAAGAGAGGCTTTTATGCAACTAAAAATGCCAATAGGAAATGGTAATTCCTCACGGATGATTCCAATACCCAGCTGAAGAGTTGGCTTTTACAGAGCCCATCCTCAGCTGCCTGACCTTGTACAGAGTTCAGACACTTAAATGCTAAGGTGACACACTTAGTAACTGCTAAGCGAAAAAATCCTTCTGGGGACCTATGAACTGGTAACAGCACAAATCAATACAAAAATGTCAAAAACCAAATAAATCACAACAAATAAGACAACACATGAATATACGCATAGTTTTCAATTATGAGAGGCAGGATTTAAAAAAAGTCACCAAAGAAGCTGTCAACTGTTAACAGAACATGCTTATAAATGAGTTAGATGCAGTTGAAAATCCTAGTCCTCTTGCAAAATTTTCAGAATGATTCCACTACAAAGACACAAAAGTTTTTAATGCAATATTAAAGAAAATATGAAGGAAGCTTGGCTACGAGTTCTACAAGGATGATCAGGGAGCTGGAGCACCTCCTGTATGAAGAAAGGCTGAGAAAGTTGGGGCTGTTCAGGCTGGAGAAGAGAAGGCTGCGTGGAGACCTCATAGCAGCCTTCCAGTATCTGAAGGGGGCCTATAGGGATGCTGGAGAGGGAACATTCATCAGGGACTGTAGTGATAGGACAAGGGACAATGGGTTTAAACTTGAACAGGAGAAGTTCAGGTTAGATATAAGGAAGAAGTTCTTTACTGTGAGGGTGGTGAGGCACTGGAATGGGTAGCCCAAGGAGATTGTGAATGCTCCATCCCTAGAAGTGTTCAAGGATGGGTTGGAAGTGCTTGGAGCAACCTGGTCTAGTGGAAGGTGTCCCTGCTCATGGCAGGGGGCTGGACCTAGATGCTTTTCCACCTTTCCATTTCTTTCAGTGATTTCTGAATAAAATCCAACGGAAAAATTCAAATACACTTAAAAAAAAAAGAAAAAGAATTTATCTGTCACTATCAAGCAATATTCCATAGGTTTTTCTCATAAATACCAAAGTGTCCCTGATTACTGAAACTTAATTCCTTAAACCTTTAGAATAGCTTCAGCAGAGTTTCTACTTTATTTTTTTTTAATTAAAATGAAAGTAATTCAGTGTTTACTGACAAAATTTAACTCATTGCCTAATTTTAGAGAAGTGCTGTTTTAACTTGTAACATATGCGACATGTAAATACATACAGGAAGAGCCAGCAACTGGAGCATTTAGGGATGGAAGCATCTGGATGAGCATCTATTTTTTCCATGAGTTCTTAGTATTGCTTACTGAGCCATGGGCATAGAAAATACTGACATTCCCCACAAGGATGAAAAACGCCATTGCACAAAGCAACAGGAGGAATAGCATAAATGCTGCATGGCTGCTGTATGAAAGGTACGCTAAGACATATTTGAGGGTAACTTAAACTGAAGTTTCTGTTTATACAAACTACAAGCTACTGACAGCTAAAAATGATGAATTGTATGAGAATTTCAGTGAAATTAAAGCAGTTAATAAGAGCACGACATTGTGAGAAACCTGAAGGGATTCTGCATAAGCGGGCACTGATGCTGCTACTGAGGGATGCCCGTGATGTTTAAAACTATTTTGCAGAAGATACAGCAAATTTAACACAGGAAGATCAGAATCCATAATGTAAAATCTGTAAGGGAGAATAAATGTATCATGTCTTTTCCCTGAACAGAGAATGCTGCTCTGGGAGGCTCCTCAGTTTAATTAAAACAAGTCTAATGAGTTGCAGGGTGTTCCCTGGGATCCCAGCCAGATCCTCTCGCATAGGCTTTGGCTCATTACCTAGCCCCCCATCCTGCACTGTTACAGTAGCCATCTGCATCCCTGCATTTACTGCCAGGGAGGCAGCAGCATGGTGGGTGTTGCTGTTTTCCTTGGGAAGAGCTTTTACTACAGGTGGCGTTGTCAGCGAGCCAAGATTCCGAGAACACCCTAGCAATGTGGATGCCCAACTCTGCTTGTGTTAGCAGAGCGTAATTTTCTGACAGTGCTCAGCAGTTGCCTGCTGAAAACCAGGACTCCTTAGAGTTCATAACTCCTACATACAGAAAGTCAAGATCCCCAAATCCATTTTTGCATTTGCATATCTTGGCTAGGTTTCCAGCTGAGACAGAATAACCACCATTAGTTCATGGGTTTAAAATTCCCTTTTATTTGACCAGTAATGGTTACGTATGGCTCAATGCAATGAAACAGAAAGAACAATTTGTCATGTTGACCTCTGGATAGTGCTGGTCACATTAGCTGTGAACAACATTTTAAAGTATGATTTCCAGATATTTAAGTATCAAGAATAGATTTGTCTTACAAATAAAACCCCATCCTGGTCAGAGAAGAGGCAGGAGACAGTAGTCTCCTCGGTGTTCACTGGCTACATGCTTCTTGAGGTTGTCTTACGTAGGGATTTTTCTGCTGGGACAAGCATTCGCGTATGACCGGCTGCTCCCACAGCAAAGCTGCTATAGCGCCTAATATGACACAGCTTTATTATATTGACTGTCCTCAAGGAAACCCTCGGTCACACGAGAAGCTCACCTGTGTTTGGGGGCTGAAGAAACCTAAAAAATTAAAATAATCCCACCAGTGCTGCTGAATATGGATTTAGGGGCAGGTTTGCAATTTGCACAGAAAGTAAATGCTACTCAACAGTGTGCTACTGCCTTAGAAAATCCGGTCTTTTGGAGCCAGCATTCATGTATCAGGTTTAAAAGCAGTACCTGCATGCAGCAGGTTACAACCTAGAGCAACTTTCAGGCTGCTCCACCCTGTATCAGTGATCAGATCCCAAACCATCCCCTGGGCAGCACAGAGAACAGAGGGAAAATATCCTCTGCAAATTCCTGCCAGATTACATACTTTGAAAGCCTCAAAGTAAATTGTAGCCTTGATATACATGCTTAAAGCTAATTGTTCTCAGAGTATTCAACAGGCTCTCAGCCATATTTCCAAAAAGGTAACAGACAATACAAATATTTTAAATTTCAAAATAATTTTTCACATTTATATTTAGATTCTTATATAGTGCATTTTATTGATTATGAGCATATTCCCTACCTTCACAGTTTATATTTAAAAAAAAAAAAAAAATCACAGGGACACCAAGACTAAGAGTAATTAACTTCTGCAGTAAACCACAGTAGCTCCATTTCTCCAGTAACTCAGCATCCTCTTACACACATACTAAATTAAAGATAGCCACAGTCATGGAAACAATGCAGAGACAGTGAAACTTCCTTATTTTCTATGACATTGCAACAACTGGGGGGAGAAAAAACCCAAAATAAAAAGGTGTGGTGTGGGAGAATTCCGATAAGTGATAATACAGATGGAAGAAGGCCGGGCTGGAAACCCCATTTAAATATCCTTTGCACTGAAGCAAGAGCTACTAAAGAGACAGCTGGAAATCTGCCTGATGTAAAAGGCCCCTAACTGGGTTTTCTTCCAGTTAATAGGCTTCTTCCCTGTCCGTGCAAGAGACATATGAACAAGGGAAATGGCACATCCAGTCTGGAGTGAGGGCATTTTAGCTTCCAGCCAGGCCCACCAACCATTTTTTGTCTCTTTCAGGCATATTATATTACAAAAACAGGCAGTTTGCATTATGGGGGAGCTAAAAAGCTTTCTTTCCAGTAATGCAATTTTCTAGCCTGAAAGACTGCAAGGTAAAAACCTTAGAGAACAGTTTCAGATAATTATCAACATTTTCTAAATTTCATCCCTCCCTGGGGCAATTTTTCATAGCTGGAAAACAAACAAACAAACAAACCCAACAAACTAAAGCAAGCACCTGAATAAAAATTTAGTAAATAAGGGTTTGTTGGATTCTGTTGTGGGGGCTGCAGATGTCCACCTTTCCTTTGCTGCTCTGCTGAGGAGGGAGGTGATTATACCAAAAGTTGCTGTTGCACACTCTCCACCTGAGATAGTTGCTGTTGCACACTCTCCTACCGTTGCCTGAGATAGTACATTTGCCATCTTGCCCACTGAAGTGTGGGCAATGCCTCTGTCCCTCAATCTGGATGGAACATTAACAGTTTATAATATACAGCCGTTCAATGCAGACCATCAGATAAACACATAAGGAAATTATATACTTTTAAGAAATTGCATAGGACAGCAACATTATTAAACACGTATGTCTGCGGTGGGGGTTTGACAAAATGGATGCAAGTGCATTAAGGAGCCAAATATAACATCCTTTTAATAATAAGTGCCTTTGAAAGAAAGGGCTATTAAACGATAACCCACAGCCAAGCACATTAGTCTTCCAGAACCTGACGGTTTTCCTCTGGAGGGGCACTGATATGGGGTGGCTCAGCTGCCAGATCTTACCCTTCCCCGAGCATAATATGCCATCTGCTGACTCGCAGAGACTTCTGCTCTCCTCCTCCGTCATGTTGCACTTCCTTGAATGCTGGCACAACTTTCCAAACCACCCGTCCTGGCAAATGCATCGGCCACATGAGCAGATACCATGGCCTGTAATGACACCAAGGTTAGTTATGAGCAAAACAAAGAGAAAGCACTGTGAAGTGCATCCTATGGGACAGACAGACAGATAGTTGGACAGAACAGCTTCTCAGCAGGGTCATCTCCTTCAGTTCTCTCATTCTTGGGTTAAACATGGTGCCCTAATGATGTGCAGGAAAGCATACACATGGGCCCCTTCATCCAAAAAGCTCAACATCATCTCAATTTTATGTTACGTTCCCTAATCCCCAGTGTACTGCGGGCAGACACAACCTCTTTCCTGCCAGGTCTTCAACCCTGCAGGCTGGTGCTAGTCTCACTTGCATATCCCATACTGTTAACTGAAGAAGCAGATCCCAGCACGGGGCTGAGAGGATCACAGCACACAGCAGAGCAGGCAAGGGAATTAAAAGTTGCCATCTCCTCCAGCAGCCCATTACTGCTGGTTATCTGCTGCAGTCGAGAGAGTGGCTGTGCAATGCCTGAGCTCAACATACTCTGCAATTACTACAAATTAAACTCATTTAAGGTTATATGTATATGCAGGCTGGACAGAGCCTCAGGTGACATGGTTTAGTGAGAGGTGTCCCTCCCCATGGCAGGGTGATTGGAACTAGATGATCTTAAGGTCCTTTCCAACCCTAACTATTCTATGACTCTATGATACAATAAAGGATGAAGATAATTCCTCCAGGGTCTCATGCAATTGCTATAATTGGTTGTATGTAAACCCAACTGGCAACCTGCAGAGTTTCATCATCCTAACAACATCCTGTTGCTGTTCTGCATCTTCTTTCCAGGCACAGCTATCCCAGCTCTCCACACGAACACATAGATGTCAATTCCCAGATCAAGACAAGAAGTCTGAATGAGAGGGAAGATGGACAGGCAAAACAAAAGTACAAAAGCAATGACATAGATATCAAAAGATTATTAATAATAAGGGGGGAAACAGGGAGAAATGAAAGGACATAAAGAAAAGAGGAAAGAAAAAAAAAACCATAAAACAGAGGGTAAGGGGAGAGGAATACACTCTGAAATGTTAGGGAAAGAAAGGTAGGGAGTGACAAGCGAGGAAAAGGCCAAAGAAACCCTTGAACTTGGGTCAAAGATAGAGGCTAGAAGTGATAATCAATGTTTAGAAAAGAAAAAAATAAAGAAACAGAATTTTTGAGAACTATTTGCACAAAGATTCATAAAACCAGAAAATATGTTGAATAACAGAGTAGGAAATCTGGCCAGAAAGAAAGGAAAGGTGGCAATAAATGCAGACAAGAATACAAAAATGGAAAATAGAAAAAAAAAATAAATTAAAAATAATTAAGAAATATCTCCCGGACAGAATTTCACTTTTCAACCTTGAATAATATTTCTGCAGTAGAGGAGATCATTCCTTAGCTTTTCTGCTTACTGGGCTTAAAAGAAGCAAATAAAACATACCAGTGACTTTTGTCCTATTCTACCTGCTATGTAGGCCAAGGGAGTGGAAACAAAGGAACTGAGATAATTTGGGATCATGGGCTGGGAACAAGCAGTAATAGTATCTGGTAAAGCATGGAACTGTAGGAAGCAGAGGCAAATCACCAATTTTGTTTTTCTGATTTGTGGACTTCTCATGAGACAACAGTGGGAAGGCAGCACTGACTGAAACCCAAAGGAGACACAAACTTTGTAGTTTGCTATAAGTGTAATTCCTTAATTACTGGGTGCTCCAAAGTCTTGAAGCTGTCATATACAGTGATCTAAATGTTCAGAATAATTTTTGTACCCCAGACTGTGTATTGATCTTGGAGGTTTTTGATCTCATTATCTATACAACTTGAAATGCTCAGTAACAATGACACATTTTTAATATGGCAGTATTGATTCAGCAATTACAAATTTACATATATGCATTTCACAGCTATAAAATATTAAAACTTTATAACTAGCAACAATGGAAGCTTAATGCAACTTTAGTTTCTTTGTTAGATTGGGAAATAAGAACAGCTATACCACAAATAAAAATACAAGAGATAGAAAATAAGCATATTGACTTTGCCATATGTTCCTTCCAGGTAGACGTCATCCAATTGTCTACATTAACTTATAGCTAGGCTTCTCACAGAGCATTTCTATCTGCCTTCTTTATTTTAATTCGTAACTTATAGATTGATTTGAGAATAGCTCAACCACTGAAGAGCAAAATATAAAACTGGATAACGGTGTTGGAAAATTATCTGTGGAGATACAAATACTTGTACTCATTTTAGCAGTGAATAGTAAGAAATCCATGCTGATTCTACTGAGAAAATAATTTTGTATCGTTTTTCTTGTATGGTCATTATGATTTACAGAATGCAGAGACTGATCATGTCTGCAAAACCTTTACATAAGTCAAATAAAAAAGTAATTAATAATCTATAAATTTGCAGCAAACAGAATTTACAGTTTACTGCATAAAATTTGACATGCATTTTTCTGACATGACCATTTTTCTCCTTGATGCCATATAAATCCTCAAAACATAAATGATTCTTTTGTCTTAACTTCTCAAAAATAATATTTACTCCTAGCTGACACCAGCTTGGGCAGCTGCAGCTCTTCGGATGCCTCATCCACCAGGGTGGTGAGGATGCAAGTGCATAGCCTAGTGCTTGTTAACTCCTTGTTATCTTCAGTATGTGCTAGCCTACGAAAAACTGCTTTACACAATTTAGTTGTGTATATCCTCCTTGCAAAGGCTCTTTGCATTTGTCTGAATATGTCCAAACAAGCTGATCAAAAAGAAGGGCTTTTCAGTTGAATGTAATATTCAAATTACATTAAAAGTGTCCCAGGTTCATTCCAATAAATCCCAGACTCTCAAACTTATAAGCAACAACAGGTTGCTCCTCTTGCTCTTGGGTCCTTTTGATCTGAATATAAATCCCTCCATAGAGGAGAATAAAATTCAGGAATACAGCAATCATAGAGGAAAGGGGAAAAGAAAAATCTCTAATTGAAGAAGTCCAGTCCAACTGAATTTGGTAACATGATAAAATCCTACTTTATCTATTCAGATGAAACAGATTTACTGGAAAGTGTTGGTGTATTATCAATTCATATTTAACTAAAAACGCTTAAAATCACAAGCAAATTCTATATTGCAATAGCTCTGAGACTATAGATCTTCACTTATTAAAACCTGTGTTGAAGACTTGAGTTAATGAACATTTAAATATATAACAGAATGTTTTAAACATTAATTCCAATCAGGAATGAGGAAGATTCAGGATGAGGAAGAAGCAGGCAAGAAAAAAATGGTTGTTAAAGACACTGTCACTTTGTTTAAAACTATCAGTAAATCCAATAACCACAAGATTTAAATATGAAATATGAGTGAGGTAACAAAGAAAGCTGTGACACATTACTAGCGGAGGTCCATTGTAACCCAAATCAGCCCAAATCAAACTGGACCCTAGGATGAATTATTTCTTATCGCGCCTGGAAATAAAACTGTGTGGTTGTAGGAAACTTCAGTTTAGGACTACTCACAAAACTGTTGTCAGAGTTCCCAAACAACCTGCATGATAATTTTTCTAGTACAAAAGGCAGCACTACATGGGAATGTCAGCCTGAGGAAAAAGGTGAAATATCCGTTGCAGAGAAAGGTGGCTCTTATCTGTAGACTGACTATGACCGGATTATGTTCACAAAGGGCAAACTCATGTCAACCCCAAACAAAATTTGGCAACTCAAAAGAATGAGTTCCTCAAAATAATTAATAACATAACCAGATGAAAAATAGGAAGTTTTAAAAGTGTAAAAAGGATATGAAAAATCTCAGAGTAATGCAGGATCTCTGCTTTAGAACAATGCAGTAAATGAAACAAATATTTCTCTCTGTATTTCAATAGAAACAGGATTTTCTATTTTTTTATTACAGGACTGTGATAAAGAAATTTCCATTGTATTATTGGCATAAGAGAATATTAAAAAACATCTACCTGGGGGAAATATTTTTAAATGAGGAAGCTTCATTAACCTGCCCTATGCTAAAAGAGTTGTTAAAAGCATTACCGGATCACTGATTTTGTTTTTTATTGAATATCGGTAGAATTCCATTACTTGAACAGTTGTGACAACTGCAGTTAGGAAAATCAAATTTAAATGTGAAAAAAATACTAGTTACCTATTTTATTTACATAATAGGTCACTTAGTATTGTCCAAGTCTAATAATAAAGACTGTGGCTCCAGTTTGAGCAACACAACAGACAGGTAGTTCAGTATAACCGTCAAGTGAAGCACTGCAATGAAAAGGGCTAACATTATCATATGCATGTACCAGGAAAGGACTGAGTAGGGACAGAAGTGAGTAGGAACTTTTAGAGCATTAATGAGATGGACATTAAAGTCCTCACTCTGATATCGATGTTTGAAGAGATTTTTATAAACTTGGAAGAGTCCCAAGAAGTTCCAAAGAAAGAATTCAAGGGGCAGAAAAAGTGGGTTGTTGAATTAAATTAAAAGATCTGTATCTGCTTAGCCTATTGAAAAGATAAAGAAAAAAAGAAAAGAAAAAAAATAGGAAAGAAATTAAAAAAAAAAGGGGGGAAAGGGCTAAGAAATGCTTTAGCAGGATCTGAAACGCCTTCTTTAAAGGTAGTAGAATGGGGTTTATCAAACTATATGAGAGAAAGACAAAGCAAGAACCATAGAGAAAAGCTGATATCGACAAATTCATTTGAGAAACAAAACAGCATTCCAAAGATGATGAATACTGGAACAGGCTTCCAAGGGATGTTGGCATGGCTGCACATGACTTGGAGTCTTCAGAGCATGGCCTTGTCAGAGACAGGCTTTAGTTGCACATGGTACACAGACTTCAAATAGGGGAAGCATGAGTACAGTGTAAGGGTTATCTGTAGCCTAACATATGAGGTTCAACATATAAATCCCTTTTAGATCTGCAAATTATATCTATTAATCATCAACTAATCAAAATCAATGTTGATGCACTCCTAATTCCTTTACTGCTCATTTCAACAGAAAGATCCAATTAAAATTAATTCAGTACCTACTGATGCTTTTGAATTTATCTGTTGCTGTCCCTGGATGTCCCTTAAAACTAGGATGAAGTAAATTAAGTGCAAGGATGTAGGCATTGAATCATTAAGTCTCTACTTTCTGGTGTAAAATAAAACCCTAAATCACAGTAACTTTATGCCAGGTAGCCTTTGACTTCTCCACTACCTAAAACATTTTCACTTTTTTGTAGCAGCTAATGAGCATGTGGCATTTTTCAATAAGAAATACCATAACAAGAATCTCTACTAAATAATATAAAAATATCTAGCAAATTCTGTAACCATTATATTTAGATGCCTAATGCCATTTGACATATCCTAAGACATCAAGGACATCCTTGGACATGAAGGCAGCAAATAGGCAGGCATCCCTGGGTCATTGTGGAGCCAAGCTGGGGTCAGGCAAGAGTAGCCTTGGTTATCAAAAATCATACAGGGTGGCTAATGTTAGGCAGCTGAAGACTTTGACATTATGTCCTGTGTAGTCTGAGAAGCCATGTCAGGAGTTGTATTCACATCTCTGAATTTATAGACTGGTCAGTGCCAAAAGCTGTCTTTGGCTGGGAGACAGGCTGATATTATCTTCCTCTCCTAATTTGCATTTTAGGTATATTTGAGAGTTCCATAAATGCCCTATCTACTTCTGTTTCTGTGAAGCAATATTAGTGCAAGGAATGGGTTGCCTGTTATGAGTCTCAACCTTTGCTAGTGGCCCTAGTGACAAACTTGTGTGGAACTTCAACCATTTTTACTGGTTTTGTTCGGTTTGCTTTTATTGTAGAGTTTTTAAGCATCATAATCCTGCACCAATGTGTAGCATGCAGAAGATTCGAAAGGGCTTCAGTTTTATTCTTTCAGTGGTTGATACTTTGCTGTGGCAATAGGCCAATAATGGTCCTGAGCACGAATCAAAATGAATGGCATTAAAAGCATTACCAAATCAATTTCAAATTGATCTTTGCTGTTCTGAATTCTTGTTGCCTGCCTGCCCTCAATCTTGAAAGAGAACAGAACATAATAGACAACAGTCACCCAGTGAGGTGGAGCAGCCAACCATGACATCAATGACTAGTCACAGTAGGGGAACAAATGACACTTGAAAGCTCAAGACACACCTGCAGCTAGCAGCACAGCCATAACCTCAGAGGACAGGGAAAAATATCTCTCATCAGGAACAGTAAGGTAAGTAAATATCAAGCCTGGTGTACATCAGTGACATAGCTGAGCCAAGAAAGAACTAATGCTGGCGACCTGTGATTCTCCAGTCATTTTGTGCACCAAAAGCACTTAACTTGCACACTAAAGACTCAAGGAACCAAGTAAAGTTGAAGAATACATGATGTTAAATACTGCAATAACTGCAATACACCTGGGCAAAACTTACATCACTGAAAAAAACAACTGTAGGGAATGGGCCTCTAAGTAGAACATATCTATCTCAAAAAGGCTGCAATGAGACACCTCATCCAGCTATAGCATATCGAGTCTCTGTGCAGAAGCACAAATAAAGGAAGAGGAACACGAATGAAGAACCTGGAAAGCAAGCTGAGTGAGGTCAGTCTCCCTCTTTACTCCACTCTCATGAGACCCAACCTGGGGTACTGCATCTAGTTCTGGAGTCCCCAGTACAGGAAAGATACGGACTTGTTTAAGCAAGTCCAGATGGTCAGAGGGCTGGAACACCTCTCCTGTGAAGAAAGGTTGAGAGAGTTGAGGTTGTCAGCCTGGAGAAGGTTCTGGGGAGAACTTATCGCAGCCTTTCAATATTAGGAAAGACAGCTAATAAGAAAGACAGAGACTTTTTACCAAGGCCTGTTGTGACAGATAGGGGCAATGGTTTTAAACCTAAAGAGGATAGGTTTACCTTGGACATAAGGAGGACTTTTTCACAATAAGGGTTGTGAGACACTGGAGCAGATTGCCCAGAGGAGCTGTGACTGCCCCATCCCTGGAAACGCTCAGGGCCAGGTTGGATGGGGCTTTGAACAACCTCGTCTAGTGAAAGGCATCTCTGCCTGTTGCATGGGATTCGGAATTAGGTGATCTTTAAGGTCCCTTCCAACTCAAGGCTCCCTATGATTCTATAGATCCATTTCTAATAGCAGAGTGCTGTGGAATCTATGCCAAGTCCTCCTGCAACCTCTATCTTTGTGGAGATGCAATGTCTCTATTCCTGGTACTGCAATGATGGACAGCTGAATTTTTAAGTGAATGACTCACTACAATCATGCAGAAACATGGTAATAAGGCCTCACTCAGTTGTACCCTAATTTATCACATCTTTCGCTTCATGTCTTCCTACAGTCGCATGGACAGTTGGTCTGGAAAGCAAGCTATTAATCAATCTCTGCTGGTCAGAGGAGGCCAATACCAATTTTTATTCAAAGCATTTAGGTTGTCATTCACATTTCTCATTTCAGCATGCATTTGATCTGAAAACACTGGTCCGCCTTTCTTGTGTTTACTGGTACTCAGTGCTCACTGTCAGACCCTGCACTTTCACAGAGTCCAGCTTACAATCCTCTGAAGGCTTGACAGTGATTGCCTAGATAGCAACAGTGGCAGAAAAATAGTAATGAAAACAGAAGGAAAGAGGAAGGAATAAGCAGTTCAGCAAGAGGTGTCAAGAGGGTCAGGCTGAGATGGAAGCATGAACAAACCTGAAAGGAAGAGAGAGAGAGGTGTATGCCAAATTAATGAGAGAAGTGCTGTAAATGGATAAGTTGCAAAAAGGAAAGAAAACAAGGTTAAAATTGGTAGAATCTCCTAATAAGAGTGATGTGTGAAATATCAAAGGAAATATTCAAAATATTATCAGGATACAAAGTGACAGCCAAGCAAAATATCCGGCAATTGCTACAGATTGTTGAAGATATCATCAGTAACATCAGAGGCTATTGAGAATCTGAAAAGGATAACAATGGCAGAAATTCCTACATTTGGTCAGAAACTGTGGGAAAAGGCATCTAAAAGAAAATGTTGGTAGAAGCTAGAGTGAAAGATGAAGTAGCAGAAAATGCAAAAGGAGTAAATGGCTCATATTATAAGTTTGAAGGTGACGGGAAGTAAGGGAAATTCACTTACTAAGTGGTGAGTGAACAGAAAGCTGGAACTGATGGGGATTCTCTGAAGATAAACATTCTTGTACTAAGTACTTATGCCTTAATAGGTACTGCCTTAAGTTATTAGGGTCAGGAGTGGTCTCGAGAGAAGTAGCTCAGAAATACAGATGGACACTGGATGGTGAAAGAAAACAAGGTTTCTGGAAAGGAAAGAAAGCCGAGAGAAGGAAAAGTGGTGTATGGAAGAGAATCACATGATTAGTAAGACATCTCTATTTCTTAATCTGAATCTCAGTGCACTTCCCACTGGAAAATCAGACAAGCACAAGAAGCATTTCTGTGGCATGAGAAGAGAGAGGATTCTGTAAAAGAATGAAAGTAAATAGAAACATAAAATAAGAACAACACAGAAACATGCTTCAGAGAGTAAATTACAACCAAATCTAGAATAAATTAAAAATACTTCAAATTATATTTAGAAATAGCACAAGAAATAAAATATCAAGAACATGAAAAAATAATTTGCCAATTATTTGCCACTGGAATCCCAACATATCTACAACAGAAATCCAATAATTTTAGAGGACGGTATTAGTAGTGGCATGACTTCTAACTGGGAAGAGTAAAACTCTAGAGACCAGCATCACCTCACCAAGTTCAGAGAGCTGCAAGTAAGCAAAGATGCTCTAGTCTTCCTTGAAGCACTTCAGAGGTCAGCTTAGATCTTGGTAGTTTTAATCACTATATGCCACATTTCCTACTCTCCTCTTACTCACAAAAAAAAGCCCAGGACAACATGACTCCTGATTTGGCGCTTATCCTAAGATTTCAGGGAAAGAATTGGGAATAAGCTCAGGTCCCTGTACCAGCAAAAATCAAAGGGCGGGCTTTCTGAAGTGCTGTCAGTAGATGCTGCGCAATGCAATTTCAAACAGGGCACAGTCACTCGAAATGCATTTTCCCATATAATTCCTTTCACCTCCAGAGAATCATTAGTAACTAAACTATCAGCTTGAATGGAAGTGAAAAAAATGGAGCCTGAGACTAATATAGTTCATGAGCTGGCTTTCCTTTTTATTAGTTGTTTCAAAATTATGAAAAGAAGCTTAAAGTGTATGGGTTTAAAATAATTGATTAATTTCTACCATTTTTTTTGGGCAAAGCTATTTAGAGTAAAGGGGAGACCTTATTCAGGTAATATCTCTGAAAAGTATCTCCTGAACAGTAATAAGTTGGACACTGGTCAGGTGTTGAGGTGATTCTTCATATAAGTGTGAGGTATTTCAGCCAGCCTCTGTATCCTTTCTAATAAGGAACAACAGAATTTTTGTTTATAATTTCAAAAATGTGCAATAGCATTACCAATATAAACACTAAAAAAATGCCATCAAATAATAAAAAATATGAATGACATAAATGGGAGAGGTATTTTTAACCATGGAGAATGATGACTTTTCAGTTCCCAAGTACTTAATTTATAACAAATAGGACCCAGCTTTTCAGTGGTTTTATCAGCTTTTATTTCCCTTATGCAAAATTAAATTTCAAATTATTCGTTTTATACACATTCATATTATTGAATACACCAAGTGTTACAAACTATTACCATGGCAGGTTCAACATTCAAACTAGAATTTTCCATGACACCAAGCTGTGTGGTTTGGTTGATACGCTGGAGGGAAGGAATGCCATCCAGAGGGACCTCGACACGCTTGTGAGGTGGGCTGATGCCAACCTCATGAAGTTTAACCATGACAAGTGCAAGGTCCTGCACCTGGGTCGGAGCAATCCCAGGCACAGCTACAGGTTGGGAAGAGAAGAGATTCAGAGCAGCCCTGTGGAGAAGGACTTGGGGGTGTTGGTCAATGAGAAAGTGAACATGGGCCGGCTTCAGTGTGCACTCGCAGCCCAGAAAGCCAACTGTATCCTGGGCTGCATCAAAAGGAGCGTGACCAGCAGGTCGAAGGAGGTGATCCTGCCCCTCTACTCTGCTCTTGTGAGACCTCACTTGGAGTATTGTGTGCAGTTCTGGTGTCCTCAACATAAAAAGGACATGGAACTGTTGGAACAAGTCCAGAGGAGGGCCATGAGGATGATCAGGGGTCTGGAGCACCTCCCATATGAAGATAGGCTGAGGAAGTTGGGGCTGTTCAGCCTGGAGACCTCATAGCAGCCTTCCAGTATCTGAAGGGGGCCTATAGGGATGCTGGGGAGGGACTCTTCATTAGAGACTGTAGTGATAGGACAAGGAGTAATGGGTTAAAACTTAAACAGGGGATGTTTACATTGGATGTAAGGAGGAAATTCTTTCCTGTTAGGGTGGTGAGGCACTGGAATAAGTTGCCCAGGGAGGTTGTGAATGCTCCATCCCTGGCAGTGCTTAAGACCAGGTTGGACAAAGCCTTGGGTGATATGATTTAGCGTGAGTTGTCCCTGCCCATGGCACCGGGTTGGAACTAGATGATCTTAAGGTCCTTTCCAACCCTAACTATTCTATGATTCTATATATTTCCTACATTCTGCATAGCCAACACCTTGAAGAAATATTCCCTTTAGTCAGACTTTTTTTATGTACACAGGATTATGAAGCAATATTCTTTTTCCTTACATAGAGATCTTAAGGTGCTTTCCAACCCTAACGATTCTGTGATTCTATGATTCTACGCACCAACTATTTTGTTAATATTAAGAATTAAAGAGTAATTTTTGAAATAGAGCCAGTGAAAGCTAGAAAGAGAGCATTTAAGACAAATACTCCTCACCTGTTTTTAAAACACCATATGGTATATACTCATTTACATATCTAAAAGTAACCTGATATGCTGCTTAACAGCAACATATTACTGAAAAAATCGAAAAATAAGGTTTTCACTGTCAACATTAAAATAAACCTCCTGCATGTACAATTACAATGACAACGTAGCTCAAGCATTTCAGATTCTTTCATAATAAATTTTTACTACTATTTTAGAAAACAGACATATCACTGTCGGTGAATATGACACATTGAAAAGTATTGCTGTCATTATTATTTTTAGATAAAATACAATATTCTCAGTAAAACATCAACTGTACTAAATGCAAAGTAAATTTACCTAATTTTTCAGATTTTCCTTTACGTGCCTCTATTCGCCTCTAATGAACACTTATGGAATTTGGGTTCTAATATAGAATTTACATTTTTCTATTAGGTGTATTTAATCTACTTCGTTGTTAGCGTTTCTGAAGCTTTAAAACAAATATTCACTAACATATTCAGCTTTCACAGAGCTTGCTTCTCTCCAAAAATCTATAATCTGTTATAATTAATCAATGATGTCAATAGTCTATAGTGACATTCTGTTATAAAATCAGAGGGAACAAAGTTATACATTGTCAGGATTTATATAGATTATGTTATGTGGATACATACCTCCACAGACATCGCCGTCCACATTTTCACACTGTCGATCATCACATTCACAGTTTTTGCCATAAACTCTGTTGTCTCCTGGAGGGAAACAAGCGCATTGGCCACATTCACATCTCCCTGAAAGAATAAATAATTGTTAGAGTCATGATTTCAGTAAACTAAAATAATTGAAGGAATAAACCAAACTTATTCTACGCCCTCACCCCCCCAAAAGCAAATTACAAGTCACTGTGTATTAATTAAAGCATTCACATAAACACTATTAAAAAAAAAAATCAACAAACAAAACCAACTATTCCCTCTCCATGGCAACAAGCAAAAGATATTACTGTTATATCTTGATGAAAACAGCAACAATAAGCAATAATTGGCATTGTATGTTTTTCATATCTCAACTTTGCATAACAGAGTATGGCACATGCTTAACTGCACAATTAACCTCTGTAATTGATCTAAAATATTAAGCACATCTCAGGCACTCTAACATGAATGCAATTAGAATTAAATAGTCTACGCACAGGGCTATCTAAGACACTTTCTATTCATTGAGAAACATAACTCTTCAAATACTCTGTCATAGAATCATAGAATAGTTAGGGTTGGAAAGGACCTTAAGATCATCTAGTTCCAACCCCGCTGCCATGGGCAGGGACACCTTACGCTAAATCATATCACCCAAGGCCTCGTCCAACCTGGCCTTGAACACTGCCAGGGATGGAGCATTCACAACCGCCCTGGGCAACCCATTCCAGCGCCTCACCACCCTAACAGGAAAGAATTTCCTCCTTACATCCAATGTAAACTTCCCCTGTTTAAGTTTTAACCCATTACTCCTTGTCCTATCACTACAGTCCCTAATGAAGAGTCCCTCCCCAGCATCCCTATAGGCCCCCTTCAGATACTGGAAGGCTGCTATGAGGTCTCCACGCAGCCTTCTCTTCTCCAGCCTGAACAGCCCCAACTTCCTCAGCCTGTCTTCATACAGGAGGTGCTCCAGTCCCCTGATCATCCTTGTGGCCCTCCTCTGGACTTGTTCCAACAGTTCCATGTCCTTTTTATGTTGAGAACACCAGAACTGCACACACTGGTCTTTCGTCTCAGCATTTCCCCTCGGGAAAGGACTGCTAAGAAGACCCTTAGTAAGGCTTTTCTAACACTAGGTTTTGTGACAATAAAACCTTTTAGGTCAACACATACTGCTAAATTATTCTTAATCTCTCTCCTTTTTTCTTTTTTTTTTCTTCTTTTTCTTTTGAAACGTCTAATCTACACAGGTTAGAACTGTTGGGTTTTTTTTTTCTAAAAAAAACCACTCCAGTCTAATTATGTTGGTGTAGGGAGAAATCTTATTACCTATGGAAAAAAATTCTCAGCTTATTTTATAGCTGCTCTACTCTTCATGTTCCCAAGCAGCAATGTACTTGTACAATGCACTTTTGAGCTGACATTCTATGTGCCAGGATTCAATCTAGAAGGACATTTTATGATCAGTTTAAAGTGCAAGAATCTTAATAAAAGACATGCTGACAGAGAGCATTAACAGCAAATACTTCACAATACCTTAATAATATATATTTTTTTAAAACAGTTGCACTGGCAATTATATGAGAATAATCACTCCAGAAAGAAACTTACTATAGGAAATGCATCTACCACATCACAGTTGTATTTGGTAACCATGTCAACATTTAAGATATGATTGTCTGCAGAATGACTGATATTATTTGCCTGCATTCACTAACCTATAATTATTTACCAAGAACAGCTACATTAGAAACTGGGGGAAAAAAAAAAAATAATCATTCCTTAGTATTTAAATATATGGAGATTTTTAATGAGTCCAACTTGTTACTGTTTCGGGCTCTCACAGTCTCTTTCTATGCATACACCTTAGACAAGCTTGCTACGTGTACAAAAATGTCACATCACAGTGTCCCAAAGCACAGTCACCTGTAAGCAGATAGATACCTGATGAACAGGACCCATCTGTTGTGAAGACTCTATAAAATAAACAAAAGAACCATCCTTAACAGTGGTATCCTGGCCAACTAACACTGTACTAAGGAGGATGCCTGAAGGACAATAAAATCAGTTTAAATAAGTTGCTTTGAAGAGAGGAGTCAGCAGAGATGGAAAATCCTCCAGAGGTACAAAAGAAGGTTCTGTAATGAGGCGCCTGCATGTTCTGTAATTAAGTACTACCTTCTGTAATGCTTAATTTAATAAGTCAGAATGACTTGGGAGCCCAGTGGCTGGGCACTTGCACTGGAATGGGAACAGGTTCCTCTCAGTCCCTGCTGCAATTAATATTTATTCATTTTAGTTAATGTGCAACAGATACACCAGCAAGAAAAGCTGATGAATATCCCATCCCTAGGCAGATGGGGCACATTTTTGTCATATATATGTACAATCTCAGATTGTCCTCTCCATCAAGCACAAAGGGATTTAGGCTCTACTTTTTCAATCTTCTCATCTGAACTAATGAATGAAATACCAACACATATATTCAAAAAACCCAAATTCCATGCTGATATTTGTGCCTCATATTTTATTTCAGCTGGCTCCCACCTAGTTTCAGGGTATGATTTAGATCATCTGATGCAGACCTCAGCAGAACTGAAAGTGTCTTGAAAATGGACAGAAACCTCAGTCAGTAAGTACTCTGGAAAATGATTCCTCCAAGTTATTTCCTTGTTTTAAATATTCAAAGATACAGTTATAGTAGTTTAGTACACTGCTGCCAAAATTGATAGTCAAAGTATTAGTTCATCATCCCTTTTCTTTTAGAAATGTGACAAAATCAGCACTAGGAATGAAAGAAGTTAATTTAGTAGTGGCACTAAATAATTGCAACTTGGTATTGGCTTAAAGTACCTTTTACTCTCACAAGTACTGAGATTTGATTAGATTAAGTAAAGTGGAAAATCTGTGGAAATAATTTAACAGACAATTAAAGTCCTTTTGCTTCTGAACAGATATCTATGTAGGATGCAGGGTACATGCAGCACACATACATGATGTCGTAAATGTAAACTCTGAAGTCTCATTTTATCACCATATACATCAACACAGAAATTAGTAACATTTTGTAACAATAAATTTCAGATTGCTTCCCTGAGAAAACCAGTATAAGATCTCTGCAGGGTAAGCTTGCTTCAGCCATACTACTACTTTGTCAAGTGTATATACTACCAAAATAACAGAAGCCACACTTTATTCTGTGACCTTCTCTTAGTTATAGTGATACAATACCTACCAAACAAATTCAATCATTCAAAAGTAACTTGAGGCTCACATTATACTGAAAAGGGATCAGCACTTCACTAAACATACTTTCATTGTCTAGAATAATAGGTTTACCATAGCAACCTGATTATAGAGGGAAAGCTACTGCCAAACACATCCTAAATTCTCTTTAAATTCCAGGGCATGCAGAAACAATTAAACACAGAAGGGCTATAATGTTTCACACCTTCTCAACTGTATATGCAAAAGCTACACTTTATGAGTAAAAAGAAATAACTTCAGCTGAGGCATTTTTTAGCAGGGGGCTTCTCATTGCTAAACCGCGGGAGTAAATTTCATCACCCAATGATTTCAGATGAAGAAAGCTTTATGATGGAGGTTGTATTAGCTATTAGCATTGAAAAACTTCACCTATTTACTCCAGTGAAAGATTCCAAGAATTTATTTGTCTATGGTCTTAATATTTCCCCACACTCTTTCCTTGCATTGATGTCAATAGAAGTATTAACTTATATAATTGTTATTACTTGAAGACTGAAAAATTACCAGCTTAGGGTGGAGTCTTCAGTTTTTAAAAGGAAATTAAAGAGCCACATCTCATTAAAATTATTAGAGTTTATTAGATAATTGACTATAGAATTCTAAAAATCTACACCTTAAGCATTTAGCTTTTGATTTTATCCATCATTTACTGTAGCATTTTTTCATTCCTCTTGTCCAACATTTTTGAAAGCATAACTAAAGTGAACAGTACCTAGACTTACAGCAAACCTGCTCCCATAAAAATTACTGTGACCACTAGCTGCATATGCATTCAAACCAATTTCCAGCTGCTTATGTACAATGAAGGAAAGTCTCTTTTATACAGGTAATTTTCATTTTAAAACACTGTGCTAGAAGTATATCATTTACATAATAAAACATTTTTACCCTGTTATTGTCAGCAAAAAAATATCAGGAAGAAACACTAATAGCTTTCAATGTAAAAATAAACACTGAATATGTAAGAATGTAAGATCTATCTCATTGTCTTTTCCTGTCTATAACTACAGTATATAGGATTTTTCTGTGCATGGTGCTGAATTTTTATGTTCTAAATGAAAAAAAAAAACAACCCTTATTTTTTTTAAATGTTTAAGGAATACAGCACTAAATTACACTGAGATTTTTGTAAAGGTTCATTGGTACCTCAGAAAGATGGTGTTTCAGGCTAGTAATAAATATAAGGGAATATGCCTTTAGGAAGGAGTTTTCTGCCCTATGACTGTTCCAGACTTAAGATCTGAAAGCATTACCTATCAGAAATCACAATTTCTTTGTTATCAAGCAATGTCAGGCAACCTAAGAACATTCAGTAAAGCTGCTGTGTCTTTCTGCCAGCAGAAACCATTTCATGCTGGATGGGAACAGAAGATCCAAAATAATGATCAGAAATGGCAAATCAGAGAAGGGGGATGGGAGGATTTGTGCAGATCACAAAGCTTCAGGGGACACAGTAAATGAGGGGAAGCAGACATGACATAGGGAAATAAAAGGTAGGATGTAGAAGCTTCAGGTAAAGAAAAGGAAAATTCACTGACTGGGTGGTGGCGGGAGGAGGGGAAGGAGTCCAGTAAAGGGAATAAACTTAAGTACCACAAAATGGGCAAACAAAGTGCAGGGCTTGCAGGGTTGACAATCTCATCATGCCCTGTTCAGTCTGAGGCATTAAGAGCAGTGCAATCCAGCTGAGTTTGATCAATGCGGAGGAATTCATAGACTCAAACAGAAAACAAGTACAGATTCCTCACTGGGCACTCACAGTTTATTTTGCATGCTCCATTCCCAAAATATCCTGGAAAGACTTCCCACACCTTAAAAGGCTTTTCATTTAAAACAAACAAACAAAAAAAATCAAAAAACAACAAAACAAAAAACAAACAAACAAAACCAAAAAACCAAAACAAAGCAAACGAAAAAACCCAAACCACACGAAAGGAACAAACAAAAAAACCCCTCCACATATAAAAATATTGTATTGACTAGATAAAAAATAATTCTGTCTTATACATAGAGGGATGCCTGGCTTTTAAAATGCTGGCAATTCTTGGACCTGATTGGTTGGATGGTTTATGAGATGCCAGAAAAAGAAGACCTTTGGAGGCATCTTTAGTATGTGCAAACAAAATCATCGGAAGCCCTTTGAACACCTGAATATCTGGCTGATCTCACACAAACTATGAAAATCTGAGGATTAGTTTCTTAGAAGGATTTTGGGCAAGCAAGAGCAATGCTCTACTTGTAATTATGAACAATGTAATCTGCGACTTCTACTCATGGTGGGGAAAAAAAGGTTTCCTCCTGTAAAAACGGTTTATGAATTCACATTAGTACAGTTCTGTTGTCTCCAATGCCCCAACGTGTTTGGGGTTTTGTGACAAAACAGCTGGATAGGTTAGCATAACAGGTTCTCTCTTACCATCTCAGTGAAATGAAGAACATCAGAGCCCTTAAATGTGGTTTGTCCACTGTACAGACTGCTCAGCTGTAGCTGCAGAGTGTGGAAGGTGCACTATGCTGCTCGTCACAATGCACTGACCTTTAGCAGAGGTACTAATGTCGGTTCATTCCTGGGGAGCGGCAGCAGTAGAGACAGAGGCATGTATGAGATCTATCAGTAGTGTGGCATCCTGGCTCTGCTGTGTTCTGCACCTTATGAGTCTTTGCAGGAAAGACAGAAAGACAGCAGTCCAGGAGAGGATATCTTGTCCAGCAGCTTCCTTGCCTTTGAAACATCCATTGGGAATAGAAGTTTCTGTATTTTAACTGAAGCTACAAGAACCATGAAGGATTTCTTTTCTTGTTGTGCACACGATTGCTCTATTAGGCAATAGAGGTTTGGGGTTTGTGGAGAGCTTGTTTTTGTGGAGATCATTTGATGCAAACTTTTTCACACAAGGTTCAAGCAACAAGCACTTTTTTTTTTCCTGCAGTACATTGCGAAAAAGAAAGTTGTGCATTTATCTCCTCACAGACAAGGAAAAAATGTGCTGCAGCTATTACAAGAACAACTACTTGTTCAGATCTGGGTTGGGAACTAACTTTCTATTCCTAAATCAATACACAGAAAACAAACATGCCTTGAGTCTACTCATAAAAAGAGATTATTTGCAGCGTGACTGACCCAAGACCTCAACCGAACATATAAAAGCTCCAGAGAAGAGCTTAGCTGAATCATACAGACATAAAATTAAATTCAAATTGCTGTAATAAATCTAAGTAGTTTCCAAACTTCAGATTTTTTAACTTTTTTTTTTCCCCTCTAAGAATTCTGTACACTGATGAGAACTTTTAGCAGCAAGACCTGAGATTTTTTTATTTAAATCACACCAACAGTAGCTAAAGCATGTAATTGGGTTAAATATTTATGGTTTTCCTAGTCTTACTAGGCACCTCTCAAGGGCAATAACTACATCAGCTACTGTCAGCGCTATCAAAGGGCTGAAGTAAGTGGAATCTCTCACCATATATCACACACTCAGAAGACTTTTGTTCCAGGTTGCATTATCTCACCTTAGGCCCATATGTGGCTTTAAGGCCCAGTATACTTTCACTAATTGCTTGCACCTGGCTTGAATTTATCTTCCATAACACTCTTGGAAAACCTACTCCAAGTCTGTGCTAAGTGCTCAGTGACACTGGGCCATCCAGAGCTACATGGAACATCATCACCTCCACTCCGTGTTTTGCAATGGCTGTTGGTATAAAAATTTGGCCTACAAAACAAGCACTATTCACAAATTAAGAAATTCTTTTGTTAAAGCTGTCTGAGACTTTCCACTGTTGTATATATATGTTAGGATGTTACTCACTAGTACAAAATACCAAGTTGTTCCTCATATAATAAGGTATGTAGGTTTTCTTCTCAGACAAAAAAAAAAAGTATGTTTCTTTTAATCTTTTCAAATTTAAGTTGCTTTATAATGTAAAAGAGTATTTTAAAAGGTCTAACAATCTAGTTTATTCTTAAGGGAGAAAAAAAAAAACAACCAAACAACAAAAACCAACAACACAGGAAACAAATACCCCTAACATATCCTCCTAAGCCCTGGGGAACTAAAAGATGTTATCCCAAACAACAGAACCCTCACAGCAGCACAAGCAACTGAATATCCAGGATTGTAAAAGAGAGCATTATGCAAGAGCAATTTCAAATGGTTGAGACTTGCCTCCTGCTCTACTACACATGCATGTATGACTGTAAGCCTAATTGCACAGTTGGCATATGGCATCTGAAGTAAATGCTCTTCCTTAGTGACAGCCTAATAGTGAAATACTTCTTTAGATAAATCCACTCAACAGCACCACTTCACAGATTTAGCATCAGATAGTCTTTTACAGCTCTCACTGATCAGCACTACTGATTTGTATCTTTTCTGTGTTGCTTCTCTTTCTTCTCCCCCTCCCTCCCCTCCTCTTTTAAAACATTTGGGTAAGAAGCACTGCTGTGCTGCTAGTTTCCTTTTCAGATTGTTAACTTGTTGACATCTGCTATCATCATCAAGCCGGCATGTCTCCTCCATCTGCCTCCTCTCAGTAGCAGCGCTTTGAGGATACACTCCTTGAAGGCTGCTATTGTGCTTCTGCACAGCCAACGGGGAATTTCTAGAGGAGTTCCAGGAGAGGAGCCATTGAGAACACCCCTGCCCACTTTGCAAGAGCAGGATTTTAGCCATATGCCTCACTTTTCCTGGTGACATTTTCCTCTGGTCTCCTGTTGGGGGTACGTCCTTGACAATTCACTCACTATATAAAGGGGACAAGTAGGACTACGAATGCAATTACTTCTCTGTTAGAAAGAAATGTGATAGTCAATGTCACCACACAGAGGAGAGATGTGTGAAAAAGACAAGAAAGAAGGTGGCAAAACACTTTCTAAGGGAATGTGTTGTTAAGACAGAGAACAGTGGAAATGGAGGAGGAGGAATCCGTTAGGGGGAAAAGAGAAAAACTAGACAGCATGACAAATGTTACTCCAAAGATGTAAAAATTCTAGAATTCAGCAAGCCATCATCTGTTGGGTTTTTTTCAACCCTTCCTCCCTCATCTCTTTTTCATTCTTTACCTCCAAATGTTTTCAATAACTCAAACTATAAAGAAAAACTACTGTAAGAGATGCCAATAAATCAAGTAAACGATACACAGCATTCTATTTAAACTAACATCTTCTCCATAGAATAGGAAAAATGAAGTTGTGTTTGATTTAAAGGACCTGACTTGAGAATGCTTTTCCTTCGCCTTGACAACTATAAGGAAAAATAAGTCTCATTTTCCCTTCAGCCTATCCAACTGTCTGATGCTTAGCATAAGCTGCTATAAAATATGTTGTAGCAAAACCCAAACATAATAAAGAGGCACAACCCAGCAATGAAAGATATATGGAACGCAATGATATTGTTCAAGAAGCTGTGATGGCTTTTGAGCCATTTACAGCTTCGTACATTTGACTGCTTTATCATCCAGAGGATTGACTGCTTACCCCTTTTTACATGATCTGCCATGTAATGAGTCATAGCACTAATTCCACAGAGATATTTAATTTGCAGATTAATTTACTAGAAAATGTCAACTGCTTTGTGGAAGTTTAATCACCAAAATGTTAACCTTGTTCACTTCCTGCTGATGCCTGTTGTTTATTAGGTAGTAAATTTCAAGACATTTTAAGGTTGTAATACCAGCCTATCTATTAAAACATTTAAACTCCTAGATGCTTTGCTCTTTGAAGCTTTAGCAAAGATTAAAGAGCTTTATAATGGCAAAACAATAATATGAAAAGATTAAACTGCATAGCAACCATCAATATTATTTGCAGATAACAGACTGCTAAGTTCAGAAACCATGGCAACAAATGACATCACACTATATCTATCTTATTGATTAGCTTTCACCTCAAGACTTTTTCCAGAAATGAAAGACATTACCTAGCAACTGCATCATCTACTGAGTTGTTCCAAGTTAAAATGCTCTTACCCTTCACTTGTAAGCAAATTTTTCCTTTCTGTTGCCAACTGGCCAGATTGTGCACTAGTCTCTCATTACGAGGGTATTTAATCTGTTGGAAAGACACTGCCTTATGGCTCCTAAAATCTTTGCCCCAAATGTAAATACATCTGTGAAATAATGCTTCTTCCCAGAACCCCAAAATGTTGGCTCTGAGGAAAAGTATGTATTGTGTAATGAGGGAATTAAAGACATGACTGCAAAAACTTTTTAAGTGTAAATAACCCAGGCCTTCATTTTCCAACTCTTTGATTTCAAGTATTAGTAGCAAATTCTTTGTTCCAGGTAATCCTGAGTTTACAGATTTCAGTAAGAATGCATAGTAATAATAAAACAGTGATACAAGAGATGTCAAAGGAGACCAGCAAGTCACATTACATATCACCCTATAGGTAACCTTGTTTAAACTTCTTGAAAGTAATACCCTCTTTGCTCACATGCCTTGATAGTCCCCCAGGAGCAGCAAGGACACTGTCAAGACTTAGAGATAACAGGTATACTTACAATGAGCTTCACATATTTATGCTCAGCCTCCTGTTTGGAGGACCTGAATAAAACTCAGCAATTAAAGACACTTAGCAAATTTCAAGCTAGTTAAAACACATGCAGCAAGTAATTAAAGCCTACCAGCAAGGTCACACTATTCCTACAATGTCTGACACCTAAAAGATGGATTTGTGATCAGTTTCCAAACCTTCTTGACAAATACGAAAGTACACTGAAACACTAAAATTAAGGCATTTTATTTTAGTTAGTTAACGTCAGTAACTGTTATGAAGAGGCTAAGACTGAAACAGCTATCTATGCATTAACCTTCTGGATAGTTTTGAGAGCAAGAAATCAGGATTATAGTGTGCATTAGGTCAAAAATTTCTGGAATGATCACCGTTAAATAAGACATGCTTCTGCCAAGATTTCTGCTTTGACTGGAACTGATCTTCACTTTGAAAATCAGTCACTAGCAACAGATTAACTTGTGTGCTAAAGTTGGAGCTGCAAAACTGTCTCGCTGTGCAGCCACCTGCCCCTTCTCTACCACGTTCCTTCAGTCCTGACCCATGTTGCCACCAGGGTCTGTGTCTGCTCTCGGTCTGACAGCCCACTGAAAACACTGACAGCCAAGGAAACATGTCTGGAAGAGCCTCAGCCCCTGGTCAGTGTCATCCGCTGAACTGGAGAAGAGGAAATGCCACTGATGAACAAAGGAGGTGCCTGAAATGGCAATGGAAACTAGGGACCAAGAAACCGTTTCTTGCATCACTTCAGGGACTGCTGTACTGCCACACAACATGAATGTCTGGGAGTGCCAGGAAAGGTTTCTATAACTCACAATTTTCCCTACAATTCCTCTCTCAAAAGAGGGTGGGAGAAGGAAGAAAAGAGCTCAAAGTTCCCCATAAAGCATTAAAATCCCTCTATCAGATGGATAATTTAAAACACATGACCAGGCAGCAGCCTCTTGGAAATTTCAGTCAATATGATTTTGAGGAAAAACAGTCACAAATATCGGTAATATGCTTGATATCAAATACTGTAGCTCTTTTAAGGATATAGGTACTCTTTCTTGTCTTTAAAAGTCACTGTTTAAAAAAATGAGAATTTTATCAACATTGATATATGGAAAAAATTAAGATGAAAATATGAAAAAAAAAATTTCCTTTTTTTTCATAGCATTGGAAACATTCTGAAGTCAAATGAAGCAAAAATAGAAAAGCTAAGGTCTATTATATAAATCAGAGAGTAAGACAATGTTTTACAACTGATTAAAAATGTTAAGACTGTAAACCCTGATAAGTACTGCAGGGAATTCTATGTTAAATTGAAAACATCTACACTCTTCTGTTTTGGAAGAAGTATAGATATTACACAAAGTACTGCTTTGTCAATCTCCTCAGCCATCGTGGAAGAACACAAAGACAATGCAAACAGTGCTTCCCACAGACCATTACTAAAGGTCTTCCAGAGGGCTTTAATAAATGTTTAAAAATTCATCAGAAATGAGATTGCTGGCTAAAAAGCAATCCTTTCAAGGAAAAAGCACTATCCACTGCAACATTTTATAGCAAAAAATATCCGCCAAGCAAAAGGACTAACAGGAGAAATCTGGACCTACCCAGTGAAGTGATTGGTTTTATCTTCCTGGGTAGAGAAAAAGAAAGAATGCATCAAAGCCATCTGCTGTAGCAATTTGTGTTCCTTTTCTCCCACAGAATCCTTTGTCTAAGCAGGTCCACTAAATTGTAAACTAAAACTGCCTATTCTCCAGCAGTGAATATATGAAGAACATAGTGTTCCCAGAGATAGCTGCCACTATTACAGGAATCTGAAGGTAGATGTGACTCTCTACCCACTCCAGCTAATTAGGAGCAACTCCTTGAAACTTTTGAGCAAGGTTACTCCAGTGGAGAGGAAAGAAAGAACTCAACCTTCAGATAAACCAGGTGAAATAAACCCTACAGAAGTAAATTTCAGTACTTTTTTAGCCTAACCAAAATCAAAATGATAAAATAGCCAGTGACTAAGTCAACAAAGCAGAATCACTGCGGAGATAGCATGTGAATTTAAAGGTAGGAGAGATTGCTGGGAGATTTTTCTTTTTTTGCGTGTGTGTGTGTTTTTGCATTTAAGGATAAGAGTAGGAAAAATTATCCAAGTGGTTGCCAAGGAGGCAGAAGATGGGACTTGGAAAGAAGACCATGACAATGAATACACTTTAGGAAGCATGCTTTGCAATATGTACATGTAAGAAATGTAATCTAACAGGTTCCACCAAAGAAAAGTTCCCAAAACTAAAGATACAGATGAGGATAAAGGCAAAATTTGGATGGGGAATGAAAAGGTATGAGAGAAGTGGGAAGGCCAGATATACTGAAAACTTGCAAATCTGGCAAACAAGATTTTGACAGCAGATTCTCTATGAAAATGGGAAACACCTGGCCATGAAGTCAGGATACAAAAGTAAAACCAGTAAAAGAGAAGAAACAGGCTTGAAGGATAAGTTTTGAGTGCTCCATACACCCTGAAAAATGAAGAACCAAGTGAAATTCTAGGAAAGAAGATCAGACACCTGGAAATCACAGAATCATTTATATTGGGAAAACCCCTTAAGATCATCAAGCCCAACTGTTAACCAACACTGCCACATCCACTAGTTAACCATGTCCCTAAGCACCACATCTACACGTCTTTTTAAACACCTGTAGGGATGGTGAATCAACCACTTCCCTGGGCAGCCTGTTCCAATGACTGACAATCCTTTTGTGGAAGAAATTTTTCCTCATATCCAACCTAAACTTCACCTGGTGAAGCACTTGTAGAAAGTGATAAGGTCTCCCCTTATTTCTTAGGAACAGACAAGGGAGGCAGGTAAGTACCAGAGCTCATGGAAAAGTAAGTGAGTGATTATGTGAAAACAGAAAGGGTGATGAACTGCCAAAAGAATGAGCAAGGGTAGAAGGAGAACCTGTTACTGACACTCAGCAAATAAGGCAGATTAATCTCAAAAATACAGGGATGTGCAAAAGGGATGAGGATGAGTAGTTCTAAGGAAGATGCTCAAGGAAGTGAAAAGCCAGGTATTCTCAGAAAAAAAAAAAATCCGATTTGCAGAAAAGAAGTACCATTAAAAGACTATTAAAGACAACAGATAGCTCAAGCAGTGGTGTGAAGAGAGAGAAAAACTATATTATCTGCCTAAAGTAAAAGAATTTCTGTCCAAGTCAAAATTACTTTATCTGTGGGAAGGGCCAACACATTGTCCATAATAATAATCAGACCCCATTTCCACAGGAAGACAGCTTCCAAAGCATGCACCTTTCTGAAACATTATATAATTTTACAGACCATTCACTCTGCAGAAAGAAACACTATTTCCTGCACCACCATGGTTCAAAACTTTGCCAGCTGTTTTTTATTGTCACTGCTATGGCCTCCTTTCCTCTTAAACAGTGGCATCAAACCAGCTCTGAACCGCCATGGCTCATAAGGGTTGAATGGTGGTCATGACACATGGGATGTGTGGTGGCACAATTAAGAGAAAAATAGTGTTGCCATTTGGCTATTTAATCAAGCTAGATGTTTCGGTAAAAACAACCATTCCTATATGCTTACTCGTTCCAATTAGAGAGGGCATCAGGGATGATGGTGCATGGTTGCACCTTCCAAGTTTCACCATGGATCTGAATTTAGGAAAATCATTAGCAATCCACCTTGTTGCCTACAAGAATGAAGCAAAATTACAGCACCCAAAAGCAGATCACTAGCCACCAGTGTATTAAAAGCAAATAGTGTGCAAAGTGTTCTAAAAAAAAAACAAACCCCACAACCTATGCTTTGCAAGAAGGAGAAAATTGCAAAGAGCATCCCGAGGTGGAGAAAGACAATGTGGGGGGAACAGCCTCTTACAGCTTTAAGATACCATTTCATAGCTGACAGGAGCTCTTGCTCTGCTGTGAAAGTCAGGTTTCCCTGGCTCTTGGTTTCTGCTGCACTCAAAGAGCCACAAGAGCTGGCAGCTCTTGCTTTGTGTGAGAAGTGATAACTTGCAGGAGCTTGGTCTTATAAAACCCTCAGCTCTGCTGGTTGCAGAAGCACTGCCATGCTTGGGGCAGAAGGCATTCAGGGACATGGTTTAGTGGAGGACTTGGCAGCTTTAAGTTTATGTTTGGACTCCATGATATTAAAGGTCTTTTCCAACCTAAATGATTCTGAGTCCTGCTGAGCCCTGAGCTCCAGGGCATCCTTTGACAGCAGCAGGATCCAACCCTCTGTAAGACAACTGCCCCCAGAGCCAAACCCAACTGTTGATCTTGGACCTGCATATCAACAACAAGCACTGGAAATGAACCAGGCAGCTTTGCAGCAAGTGTAAAGTAGCATTTGTTGTTCATGGCTTTCATGAGAGGGATTAAACTGGTATGAGAGAGCAGAGAGGAAACAAATCCCAAGAGTGAGAAATATTCCAGCATTAGAATGCCACCTCTGGTTTTAGTATGGCATGAATTAATGCTAAAGCTATGTTTGCTCCTATGGATTTTTACAGACTATCAAAAATTCATCCCTACCCTTTTCCAGGAAATGTGAGAGGTCTGTTAGCAAAGAAGAAAACCAAAACCGATTACTGCTAACCAGATTGAACACAACAAGTTTTGTAAGCTCTATCATACTTGATTTCAGCTGGAAGTCAGGCCTAGATGGACCACTGCACACTTACTATAAACATCTTATTAGAGAAATAAAATAGGCCTGTTATTACCAGTTTAAAAGTGTCAAAATTGCTTTAAACACAGCATGAATGTGGGATTTACTTTCACTGTTGTTTTAGAGTACCCCAAATTACTCAGACAAATAAATACAACATTTTAACACTACGCTTAAAAAGCAATTAATTCTGCAGACGTATTTTTTTAAGCTAATAAAGGTTTTGGTTTATTTTGCTTCGTTTTTAACAGCACGCAATAAGGAGCTAAACAGAATTTAGTTCATTAAAAAAAAAAAAAAAAGGGTGGATTGGCTCCTCTCTGCAAATATAGTCATAAGAAAATTGTATTTAAACCTCCTCTCAGTCGCTCCATGCAACTGAAAAAATGATGCATTATTAAATCCCTGTGCAGGAAGATGTAAGGTCCCAGCAACTGCTTGGATTTTAACCTTTCTCCCCAGGAACCCGAGTTATGGCAGAGCACTGACAACAGCAAATAAGAGGCTGCCACAGAAGAATTAGTAATTGTGTTGGTATTTTCATCTCCCCCTCCTGGAGTGGGGAGGCTAGTGAGTCTTGGTGCCAAGGGAGTGGGAAGAAGTAAGTAGTCAGTAGAACTCATTATTTTTCTGTGAGAAAAAGTGGGAGGCATAAGTTATAGGGTGTGGTAATTCTAGATCACACAAGGGCAGAAACTGATACTCAGCTGTCAAAGGAAAAAGAGCAGTGGAGACATCAGCAGCAACCACATGTACTATAACATCAGTAGCATGCAAAACATGTCAAAACTCTTGCAGTGCACACATGCGCACACTCATAGAAATGAAGCCTTTGTTTTAAACAGTCAGTTACTCTTTTGCTTACTTCCCAAGAGGCAGCAGCTCTGCCTCCTCTCTAACAGTAAGACTGCATGCATCTCAGCGTCACTGCCAGAGACATTGGGTCTGTCTGCCATGCAGAGCTTGGCTCTCAGAAGCTATGATGGGAAGGGGGGTCAGCAGGCAGAGCAGCAACAGGAGTCTGCCAGAGCAGGCTGCGCTGCAGTGGACCTGGACAGCCTGGGAATGTCAATCTCAGGCTCAGGAGCCTGAGCGCAGGCAGATAGCAATGACAGAATTTAATATTTTCCCTGCAGCCTTTGTTATCAGCACTGGTACTTAAATGAATGACTCATTTTCTGAAAGAGCACAACAGGAAACACTACACCCATCTCTAGTTCTCTACTACTTTATTTATAGCTGCAATTAATGAAAAAGAAATGTATTTTTCCCCAAGAAATTTCACTACACAAGTGAAAACTATCTACAAACCAAACAATTTATACAGTAAAAGAAATATCTATAAAACAATACAAAGTCCTCTCACTTTTAGTATCTATCAAAAAGATAGTCTAGGTTTACCTTAAAAAAACCACCACTGATAAGCAGAAGTTTAGTGTTCAGAAGACCAATAAAATCAGCACACAAATCCAAACAAACCCCACCCCAAATGTCAAGAGACATGCCCAATGCAGCATTTGGATAGGATGAGGGGTAATGGTTTTAATCTAAGAGAGGGTAGACTCAAGCTGCTAGATAAAAGAAAATTGTTTTATTATGAGGGTGGTGAGGCACTGGCACAGGTTGCCCAGGGACATGGTAGATGGCCCATCCCTGGAAATATTTAAGACCAGATTGGACAGGGCTTTGAGCAACCTGATCTAGTTGACACCTATGACATTGGGTTGGACTAGATGACCTTTAAAAGTCATCTAGACCTTTCCAACTCAAACTATTGTATGATTCCATGTTTCTAGTTTTATACTGCAAATGCAGTTATTTTCATGGGCACTTTTCTCCAAAAAGACTTTAATCTAAAAAATTGCAGTACAGATTGATACAGGTTTCTTCTATACACAAAACCCATGCAAGACCACACAAACTCAGGATTTTCTGTAGAAGACTCTACAGACAAACCCTAAGCAATGCTGAAGAGCTTTGAGCCCATCCATGGTCTGTGCTCCAAATGAAATGATATATTGGTCTGAAGAACCTTATTAACTCCTAGACAGCTGTATATACCATCCAAAGTCCTTGGTTAGATGTCCATGGAAACTAGGGTCATGTGGCTGGAACTCGGGCTCTGTAGAAGCTCAGGTATTTGTCTTCTGCAGATAGATTTTTAATGAAAATAAACCCATTTTTAAGCATGCTCATGGCTCTAAATATCTCAGTTAAAGAGACCTCACTAGTTATCACAAAGTGAACCATAAACTAGCCAACAAGGGGTGTACTCTTGCAGAACCTGAAACCCAGAAGCAGCAGCTCTCTGAACTCACCCCTTTAACTCTCCTCTTGCCATCAATGTTCTCTTCCCAAGGAAGTCCAGGCAATCACAGGGATTACCTGCTGCAAGGGAGCAAGTTACTGAGTAGTTACATGATGAGTGACCCTCTAATTCTCATGTACAAGTTACACAAATTAAAAAGGTTATGCCGAAGAACATAGTTTAACAGCAGTATTTGCACATATATATGGAACAGTTTCTTTGCTTTTCCTTTCCATTAGAACATATGAGCCACACTACTCTCACGGGTTAGCCTCATACCATGAAATCACAGCATTTGACATTAGCAGAGATGGACTGTCTAGTACTGCTGTCCCATAAACCTAAGAGGCTGCAATAAGTTATCTGTAATTGAAATTAATTCATTTGCATTGATGGGAAAATGAAACTGTTGCCATGAATCAATGCTGCAAAATTGAACAGATTTATGTGTCCTTGTGGAAAAGTTTTTTCTGCTAATATGAGTAACAGCATAATTAATGAGGATCACAGAACAGTAGATGTGGTAACACACCCCTCGGCATCATCTAGTCCAACCCCTCTGCTCAGGCCACCATGACATACAGCAGGCTAACCTGTGTCCAGCTGGGTTTTTAATGATTCCAAGGATGGACACCACACAAAATCTCTAGGCAACCTCTTCCAAAGTGTGGCCACCCTCACAGGTTTGGTTTTGGTTTTTTTTTTTGTTTTATAGAAAGACTCATAGAATGTTTTGGGTTCAAAGGGACCTTAAAGATCATCTAAAAGAACCATTTTAAAGATCATCATGTCGAGCTTATTGGCAACCAGCACCCCCACGTCATTCTCCTCAGGGCTGTTCTCAATCCCTTCACTCCCCAAACTTGTATTTGTGCTTGAGTCAGTCAGTAGCACTGACCATAATACCTGATGGTTTGCCTTAAGCTCTAGCACAAGCTCTACAGTAAAACCTCAAAACCAGATTAGGCACAAAGGTAGTTTATATCCAAAACAAAACGAAACAAAACAAAACAATAAAAAAAATCTGATCTACACTGCAGTAATAGATTCTCAGGAGCAGGTCTGCAATTAAAAAAACAAAAATTTACAGAGCATGAAGACTGCTACACAAATTACCATTCTCTGCTGGGAGGATAAGGTGTAGTTCTTTTTCAACATTTCCTAACATAAATTGTCAATCCACCTCCTCAAAACAAAACACTCTTCCTTTGGGAAATGATGAGAAAAAGAGCAAGTCTCAAGTGGTAGCACTTTTGCTTAGAAGGCAACTGAAAGGTACCTGGATATGGTGGGAATGTTGTGTGAGAGCATACATAGGCTAGAATGAATTCCAAACACCACAAAAGGTTATTCAAAGAAATCCAAGAGGACAAGCAGCCTTATGGTGCTTGACAAAACAAGGCAGCAAGCTGAAAAGCCCATCAACAACTTGAATGCAAAGTTAAACCAAGAATAGGGGAATTCTAGGAGAAGGTGGTCAAAAACAGGGCAGCCTACAAGTAAAACACATTTTACTAAAGAAAACGACAGGAGTTGAAGACAGGTGTGAAACAACTTCAAGCTGATGAAAATTCTCTGGTTTTCAAACTTGCTCTATATCTTTTAAACAATGCATTTTTCTGTGCTTTCTTGAGAGTAATTCTGGTGTATAACAAATAATAAATATATAATAAATATAATAAATACAGTATTAATAATATAATATAATAATATGAAAACTAAAACCAAAATCTTAGAATAGCATTATTTAAAGTCTACAACTATGAAGAAACATAAAAAGTCATTACGAATCTATGAGGGATACTTGTTTTGTACCAAGACAGCTTCAAAGCACATCAATGCACACCTTCTCAAAAATTAAAATTAAAAAAAAAATGAAATAACTACATGTGTTTTAGGAGCCATTAATACAATTTCTGGTAAAACAAGTGTGACAGTAAGATAAAGCCTCAGAAGTGCAAAAGCTTAGCAATTTCAAATAACATAACTCACATCCCCCTACTTGGATCCCTTTTGTATAGCTGGGTATATTATGGCTGAACACAGAACAAATTACGTAACAGCACCAAGTGTTATCGCTGCCATGTTCATTCACTTACATACATATAACTGTATGTGGATACCTGTAACTGATTTGTTCTTATCTCATGCAATCCAGATAAAAAAGCTAAGAATCCTAGAAATGAAACATTTATGACCTTAAACCACAGGGTTTCTGTGGTTCAATATTTAACTTAAGACTCTTTAGGTTAAAGACAACATCTATCTTTATTCTGCACTAAATTAATTTCATATCCAGTCCATGTTATCTGAAAAAAAGGGCTGTGGGAAGCTTCATATCCAAATTTCACTTGAATTGCTCAGTATGGCTCCATTTTTTAATCTGCAAAAGATTGTTCAATAGCACAGGTTAACTCCTGCCAAGTGCTATTTCTATGTTACAATGTGTAGATGAAAGGGCAATAGAAGTGTTTTTCTCTCTCCCTTTCAAACAAATTATTTCAGTGAATTATTCCTGCATAATACCAGGATGAATTATAAGTGCTAGCATCAGAAAAGCACCAATAGTCTGAGTGCAAAATACAGCTAGTTGAATTACTTGGAGTTAGTAGTTCACCAACAGCCATGAACAAATAAAAGGACTACCTCAGTGCTGTTTGATGTACTGAGATGGGTGCACTGATTCATTAAGTCAAACAAGAAGGTATTAAACAAGAGAGGAGGATGTACAAGAAGCCTACAATTCATGCCGCATGGTTCACGCAAGGTAACTGGCTGCCTCCCTATTCTTTCTGGGAAGAAAGTAATATAGCAAAGTGTAGGAAGTTAAAGGGTCTTGGCCCTGCTGACTTCTTGCAGCCTCCTAAGAAACACAACTGAATCAACTGAGAGATGGATCTCATCACACCACCTGCAATAGGCACCAATTAGGCATCGCCCAAACACGTTAATGAGCCCAACGAACAGCTGTGTCTCCCGCTGCTCACTTCTGTTCTTCCTTAGGGACTTTTCATAATATAGATATTCTAGTCTGAAACTTAGATAAGGGATGGAGCAGGAAAGACAGGAAATAATCTGTTGTTATTCAAACCTCAAAATTTTTGCACATGGACTTTTCTTTACATCGAAGCATTTCTGTGCATTGTCGTTCATGAAGTTATGGTCTTCCTGACTCAATAATTAATGTGTAAAGTTATTGCTTGCATGCATAATCTTCCTCTCATGAATATGTGAAGGAGGAAAGATTATAAGTTGTCAAATGCTTCCAGAGCCTCTCTCCATGGCAGAATGATAGATCCCAATGCTGTATTTAAAACACAGCTGAATAGATAAAAATAGTGTTTAACTTTTATAGTCATTATGAACCACAGTAATTTATTGAACCCTTCAATCAGCTGAGGAAACAAAAGATTGGGTATGGGTGAATGACTCATTTCTTTTCATGCAGTATGCACTGATGCTCCAGTAACTTGATGATCTGAAGGCTAAATAAGACTGCACAAATGTATCACAGAAATGAAGCAAACAAAACACATCATAAACAAAAACAAATCAGTGGAAAGCACTGAGGGAAACTCCAACCAGTAGTTGGCTCTTAATTAGCAGTATCTGCAGGATGTGTCTGAAATAGTTGGGAAGACAAATGTAGATTTCACAGTTACTCAGGAAAAAAAAAAAAAAAAAAAAAAGAAGTAATTTCAGTAGGAACAAATAGTAAATAGGCTTAGATATTTCTGCTCCAAACAACTCAACTATGGAATACATGCATAAGTTTTGTGCCTTCTTTTTTTTGTTCTCCCAGAAGTTAGGTCCTATTCATGGAGGGAACTTGGATACCACATTAACTGCCACTGTTGACTGCAGCCTCATAATATATATTAACGGATGGCATCATCTATCTATATTTACAGCAGAACTGAAAATAGTTTTGTACAACCCTGTTTATAAACTGGAAGCTATGAGGTACCACCTATCATGGAATATCCCTTAAAGTGAGAGTTTGTATACATCTTCCAAAACACACAAAGAGATCTTGATTCAGCCTAGGCAAAACTAACAATACAGAAATTGCTGTACTAAAGTAAAGAAATAGTGTATCTGATTATTTATCCATTTACTGACCATGAAAAGCTTTGGTAGATTCAGATTTGATATGCCAAACTGCATGTTATAAACTTGGCTCCCTTACATGCATCCCTTGCAGAAGAGCAGGGATCCGTTCAAGATTGCCAATGGATCCACAAACAGACACACCAGTATAGAAAAAGTCAGATGAGAAAAGGCTTATAACATTCATGAATTATAACCATTCTTGCTTGACTCAGAGTACAGAGAAGTCTATTTCTTTCCAGGTATCAAAGAGATGAATTTTTAAGAGGGGAAAAAGAAAGGAAAAATAGTAATAAATATTAAAAAAGAAAAAAAAAAGCCGCCCAAAACCCACAAAAAAAAACAACAAAAACCCAAAACAAAAGACCAAAAAACCACCAAAAAGAAAAAAATAATCACTCCTTGCCTTCTTTTATTCTCAAAATATTCTTCCTCTCAAAGAAAATCAATCAACGATCAGAAAGATCAGCACCTTCAGATGAAGAACAAAAATTTAAGAGGGGTAGGCAGTTCTCACTGACTCCTAAGAAATAAAATACAGCCATAAATATGGGCAGTGTTATGAATGCAGCCATGAATATGCAATCTTCTGTATGATTTTGAATATACTGATGCTATGGGTTGAATTGTAAATGTCATTGCCATTGATGCATTTGCACTTTGCATTTGTGAAATGAAGATAAGCTGAAAGGCTGCTAGGAAATAGCACTTAAAAAATTAAATAATCCTAGAGCTGGCATTTTATTTTGATTTTTTCCCTGTTCTTTACAGTATCCCAAAGTCCTCTTCAAAGCAGCTGATAGACGCTTTCAAACTATGAATAAAATGACCAGGTAAATAACTGTGATAAAAATTTTCATCCAGATCATATCTGGCCTAATTACTAGAACTGATGCCCAATAAAGGCAGGGAAGTAGGTTTTACTCAGTATTTCAGACTAAAAGTTCAAAATATTCTTTGATGCTGTTTTTAAGTATCTGATTATGTATTTCTTACTGGGGAATATCAGGTTTCACAATAAATTGTATTTTTTGTTGAACCCCAGAGCAGAGAAAGCGACATCATAATTGATAACACAGAGGACAAGATAACAATTAAAATCTCAGCTAACACTGAGAAGGCAATGTTCCCTTTTGTCTCCCATATGCCATTACTCATTGTCAACAGAACAGAATGGTCCCTCCTAAAACAAGAAACCTCTTCAGACAAGAGCCATCACTTGTTGCCGCATAGGCATACAGTACTTACAGAAATGCTGCTGCCAGCTCCTGATTGAAGACCAGAGGCACCAAGAGAATACAGATGACCACAGATTAATTGAAACTAAGCCAGACATAGCTGGTGACAAAATGCAGCACCTAAATTCAAATATGAGTTTGGTTTGTTAAACACACAGACACAGAATCATTAGCTTGGTGTTATGTGTCTCCTCTCACACAAATAGTGCCATTTAACAGACCCACCATGCAGTATTTTATGCTTCCTTAACACTAATGTGGTGTCTTTGAAGGCAAACACTGAGAGGTCTGAGCTATCTCAGACTGAAGCAAGAGGTTACCTTGAAGCGACCTGCAAAACTACAAAACTGTCTTGTGATTTAGTTCTCTGTAAGAAGTGTAAAATTTGTGTAGTATACTCTGCTACAGGTCTAATTAGAAACACTATAACATAGGGCCTTTTGGAATGGAGAATGGGTCCCACTCGTCACATCATTACCATCCAGAATATCATCTCAACCTTTTGGTGTTTTATTAATGAAGTAGATGGTGCTGGGGAAAAAAAAAAAGAAGAGAAAAAGAAAGTTTTTAAGTCTCAATTCTTCAACTTTTTCTCTGTTAGTATGTCATTGCTTGATCTTAAGAGGTTTGTTGTTACCTGTGAAAACAGTATAACTATCTTAGCCTATCCTTTGATGCTTTTTTCTAGAATAGAGTTTTACTAAATTCTGCTGTCATAGGTTAAAATAGAAAAGCTGAACAAAGAGAACATATACCTTCAAGTACTGTTTCTTATAATATTATAAAGTAGTAAAAAGAGGTGCAAGAATTGAAAAGAATCTTCCTTGCTACTATTTTTTTCATGATTGTGTAAGTTTATAGAAATTTATATGTTTATTATTAGTATAGCTAAAGGTAAAGTATTGGCAGTTTGTGCTTCTACCTCCCTGGATCATTCGGATCAGGTATTAGTAGTCACTATCCACCCTTAGTACACAACTGCCAACACCACCATCACCCAAAATTTCAGGTAAGGATCCAGAGGCTTGATTTCTTCTTGACTAAGAATAACTACCACTAGAAAAATGAATTAGTTTAGCAGCTTACATATAGATGAATATAGTAGTATGAATGAAGCTTATTTTTCCTGAAATTGAGATTTGATGACCATGAACTTCTGATTCTGTGGGAGCAGGGAACCAGCTTTCCTCTTTCCAAGCGGACTACCCGAGAACTCATTCTTGTCTATTTTTCTTGCAGGATTGAGACAGTATCAATAAACTCTTTAGTACTTATATTGCAAATGATTATAGTAATAAAGGTGTTTAATCATCAGAATGCCAACAGAGGAAGCGTTGTGTTCACCTTCCAAATCAGGGTCATTAGGCCTTTCTTGAAGATATGGCTTTGTTCTTAAATTAAATAGAAACTATTGACCCCAGTACATGTCTGTATGGAATCTAAACATCTGAACGGTGCATTATCTTTTCAAAGCTAAATTCAGTGGGCAAAATGGATCCAACCTGGAGAAAATTAATTTAATTATAATAATACTACTAGTTAATTGATAATAAATATTTAATAAATGATACTAGTAATTAGATATGTAATCACTAATTTGGGTACGGGGAAACAAAAAGGTAAACATTAAAACTATATTGCTTCTAGCCCTTTCCCATGTTCAGCTTCACTCCTGCACTCCTGATTCCTCCCCTCTGCTGCCAGCAACATGAGGGGATGGGGAACTGAAATTTCTAGTCAGTCCATAACAGCTCCTCTCTGCCACTCCTTCCTCCTCATGCTTATCTCCTGCTTCAGTGTGGACTCTCCATGGGCTGCAATGGATGTCTGCTCTGCCATGGAGCACCTCCTTTCTCTGACCTCAGTGCTTGTAGCGCTGCTTCTCACTCTTTTTAGTGCTTCACTACGGAGATGAATGTAGATATTCAGACACAGCAGGAACACTTCACCTTGCCATGAAGTTTTCTGTGTTCAGCCCCCAATGAAGGAGTTAAAAGTTTGAAAGGAGTTTTTGAAAACTGTGTGATTTACATGGTACATTGACTATGTGATTTTTTTGTCATTGATGATAGTACCTTACACCAAAACACTTCTGCCATTATTAGGCAAATCTTATACAAATGTATCATTATTATGGCAATTTGGCAAGAACTCCTTGAAGAAATGTAGGTTGAATTATTTCTCCATGAGCATTTATTTCATCAAAACAAAAAGAACCCCCTGAAGGCATCCTACCGGTAAAATTATATAGAACTCACTCAGCAGAACTCAAGTGCATTACCAAGCTGAAATTTCAGTCTTAAAAGTCTTCTGCACAAGGCACAAGTTATTTGGGATTCTGACAAAGGGGTTTAGAAACTGTAACATGTTCTCTGTAAAATATACAGAATGCATTGCTTTTAGCATTGCACAACCCTTACTGACAAAGTAACTCCATGTAAAGATTGTAAATCAGGTCCCTGACTGGCTTATTTACTTACCTCCGGAAGAAGACTGAATAATTATGCCAGTCTCCTGAGCTAAGCTTTGCCCTAAGTTTAAAAGAAAGAAGTGCCTTGCAATTAGAGTGCAAGTCTTTAACTTCCGAACTTGAGACTCACTTTCTGTGAGTGCCTGTGCAACACTCAGCTGTTCACAGATATGAACTCTTATCTTGCACAAGCAAGCTAAAAGAAAATTAAAAGAAAATTTTAAATTTGAATATTCAAAAATTATCATCCACCTTAACTATGGCTAAATGGTCCATCATTTAAAATGTAGGTATGTTAATCCCCAGAGAAAACTTGCTATTATGAAAGGTGGAATAGCCTTTTTCTATCTCCTAAGAGAAAGCTGTCAAAAAGTCCCCTCTGTCTGTGAGGAGAAATATTTCCTTCTTACAAGTTTTTAAGCAGAACAAATCATAATCACACTCCATTATCTAAAGGATCTATTGCTCCACAATCTTTTTAAATGAATCTAGACAAAATTATGTCACCTTGCTGGCTCACTTCAGTCAACATACAAACTGAAGAGTGTAACACTAAGCTACATGGACAAGATGGAATAAAACCTGAAAATACCACAATATCAAATTTGTGATGAGTCATTCCCATCGAGAAAGAACCACATTTACCACCTCAGAAAGAGCTCTTCAGAAACACAGCTATACGTATCATGTGACAAAATGACAGTCAATATACAATTCTATACCAATAAGCGCCTTTTATAAGGTTATTTAGTCTGAGTTATCATTTACACCTAAACCAGACTCATATTTAATTTAGTTATTACTTCCACTGGCTATGCTCACATGTCTAATTTGCATTGCAACTAAGTCTAGCTGACCCAAACCCATCATTGTTTTATAACTGCGATAAAGAAATGAATCTTAAGAATTTACAAGTTAAACATAGGAGCAAGAAAAACTGCTGAATGGGAGAATGAACTCTAGTAGATCACTTCTTTATTTCTTCTTGTTTATTTCATTCTAAGTATCTGCTTATTAGATCATCCTTGAAAGTTTGTCATCTGAGAAATTATCCATCTGATTTCAATAGAAACTGATACAACTTGCAAATTTACAGATGTGCAAGCTTCCTACCCAAAAGACTGATGGTCTCTTCAAGATACTTATAAGCCTCACTATGCCCAACACTGGGAATAAAAGGTTTTCTCTGAAATTCCTGTGACCTACTGTTAATATATTCACTGAGATGACCCAAGAATGGAACTGCAATTATTATGTGAAGTTTGGCATGCTTGATAATTCCACAAGTGACAGATTCTTGCCCACCTTGCTTTGATTTAGACACAACTCATCATTATGCACATTTCAGATCTCAAGAAAATGTGTATTAATGTTAATGAATGCATTTATATTAATACTCATAATACCCTTCCTTCCGTCTCTTCTGAGCTCTTTTTTTTTTTCCTGTCTTTTCCTTGATTGCCACTGCCACTAAAGAACTGTTAAGGCTTAAGAAATTATAAAGCCATATTTACACTTATGATTTACCTCTATTTATCCTACCTTTTTTTTTCTCTGTTAATTACTTATATGCGTATAAAGCAAGCATTGGATGTTTATTATTCAATTATTCTTCATCTGTATCCTCACAAAAAATAGACAAATACATTTTTGACCACAACATCACTGTGGTATCTCCAGTCAAAAATCAGTCACCTATGACTAATGCATGTAAGGTGCCAATAACTGAATTCAATACATCATACATGAGACCAAGAAGCCTCTGTGTTGATTATGTCTTGCAAATATCTCTATTAGATGATAATGGTGCATCACATTCAAATTGCTAATGGATCAGTAGCAAAGGTCACAGAAAGGTATCTAGAAATATCTTTGAATCCGTGATATGAACTAAAAAGATAGACAATATAAAATAAATTTCAGGCTGCTCATACTAACTACCCAATTTTTTCTACATCCAGGAGAGTGAAAAAGATCAGCATCTTTCTTGGTTATGGCAATATCTTTCAAGTCTTACAACATACTGAAACTAATAAAACGGAACTATTACTCATTTGGGTAAAAGCCCAAAAAATTAAACTAAAGGTAAAAATTTGAATTAATTGATCCAGGATTTATAACATTTGATGACAGATCAAGTTAGTTATCATTTCAATAATGATAAAACAGGTTAGTAGCCTGTGCTTTTTGATGAAGGCATGGATTAACTAAATCAAACTTACTAATCACAACAAAGATTAAAGTTCACCTCTAGTTTAACATATACGAAGCAAAGAGAATTCCAGTATGCCATTAAATTTATAAAAACGTAAGTTTGCATATGGTTGTGATGTTTCTGATTTCTATTAATTCCTTTTACTTTCAGAGTCCACTTAAAGCTTATATGAGACTTTAAAGGGTAAGAGATACTTTGAGCTACTCTTCAAGTATGCTTTAGTGTGTGTTCCGCATAAAAATCTGAACCTCTATGCAGAGAAGTGTAAATACCTTACTCCTTAAGCTATATAAAATTAATGCAGTTCCTTACGTGGTGAGGTAGTATTTGGGACAAATTCATTTGGCAGCACCTTCCCTAAGGAAGCAGTGCTCATGAAAGACATTTCCAATGAAGACTGTGTAAATGGAATAACCTCTGGGTAACACAGCATTATTGATGACCTGACTATTCCTTCCATGGATATTTTGTCCATAATCATAAACATAATTAAAATACTTTTGTTCTTTCCTGGCTCTCAACTTGGTTCTGTAACAACAGGATCATGATAGGAATTACCACTGCAACCAGGTCACTAATAGTCCTCAGAATAACACATTTTTTTCCA
This sequence comes from Pezoporus wallicus, assembly GCF_028554395.1. Lineage (NCBI taxonomy): Eukaryota > Metazoa > Chordata > Aves > Psittaciformes > Psittacidae > Pezoporus > Pezoporus wallicus. Next base: position 2,011,694 of record NW_026636887.1, on the reverse strand, counting down.
CACAGCAAAAATGTGCAGTAAAGTAAAATTCTATTTTGTTTCTTCAATGCTACAAGGCATAAGCTTATGTAGGTCAGTTGACCTACTGAGACAGAGGATCTTCCAACCTCAGTTTGACACTTTTGTACACTATTAAGGGCTTAAAATCACTGTCATTCAAAGGCTAGGTTTAGAAACAAAGCTATTGCTGATATGAATTTATTACTTAAGTAGATATATAGTCAGCATCAACAGTTGCATCTGGAAGTGCTCTACATTTGGTAGTACCTCCTCTATTTGCCCAGAATTTGAGAGGCTGCTCAAACTCAGCTCAAGCTCACACCTGGGTAAATGGCAGTTGTACAGGCACGAACTGATGCACTAAGGTCACATGTGATAGCAAATTGAACCCCCAGCATGTGACATTAGACTTCTAGCACACACACCCTCAGGGGGGCTCCTACTTTCTGGCTGGTGTCTGTGAAATAAACATTCAACACATTCAAAAGCCACAGGGATCAATATCTGGCTTATGCAGTGGAATAGACAATACATTTTCAAAGGCAATAGATCTTGAAATATCTTTTACACTTCAGTTTCATATTTATCATTACACAGATCATGGATTCCAATATGACTATTGCGCTAAAAATCTTGTTAGCTTCCAGCTGTCTTATTTCAGTATCCATCAAAACAGGTGAAAAAAAACTCTGTTGCCAGCATACATCTCCTTCTTAACTAGTGGTCTTTGGAGTAAGCATTCAAAAATGTAAATAAACAAATAAATAAAACTGTTAGTGAGCTATAAATTACACCTGGACTCAGGTTGCTGGGTTATTCCCCCAGCTCTGCCACAGGTAAGTACAGATCTACTACAGAAAAAATAGTTGTGTCTATAGTCTGTAGGTTTTGCAGACAATAAGCAATAGGGCAGAACAAATATATCTTAAGGAAGTTTTCTTGAACGAAAGTGGCAATATTAAACTCTAAGCCCTCCATTAAATATTGTTTTATCTTTCAAAAAAGAAAAATCCTTTCCTCTTCATCACCCCAAATAAAAGTAAAAATTACTAAATCAGTTGAATTGCATCATTAAATGAATCTGAAATTACTTTCATTTTTAAAAAGGTAATATTGCTTTCTTGAATTGAAGTAAGGAATTTCGTTAAACGTTTCAAAATAGAATGCATGCATGATCCCCATGAATACTCTGAAAAACAAATGCCTATACCTTTCCCTCCCTGCTGCCCCCCCCCCAAAAAAAAAACAGACAAATTGTTATTTAGTTAATATAAAGAATGCCATCTACTGGCAATAACATGAAGTAGAACTGTTTGCAAGTTGTTAGGTGTGGTAAAGTTGCCACCTTCACACACTGCAAATGAGTAAAGGTCATTGAGGAAATCTCTAAATTTGAAACAAGGTGCTATGTTCCAGGTTTCTCTTCAATGTCTATTCTTAATCATTGCCTTATGTTTGGAAACACATCCCTAGCAGGAAATAAGGGGCTGGGTTCATGACCCAGTTAGAAGGAATTTTTTTGTCTGTGTATGTTCTACAGCCTTGCAAGCATGCACAACACTGCCACAGTTACAAAATGGGCACCTTTCACAATGAGAAGGCATATATAGCAAGCAAATACTGAAAATTAACCCCAAACACACAGTTCCAGAGTTGGTCTGCACAAAGGAGGCAGAAGATGCATGAAAAGATTCACGAGTAAACTGGTAGAGAAAGGGACCCCACTAGACAGGTCCATCTTCAGTTTCTTGTCATACTTTCCAAAACATTCCGAAAACATTCATTGTTACAGTGGTGTTACTTTGAAACAGATATTTTGGCAACAATTGATTTATAATAAATAAGTAAAGTAGCTAGTAATAATTTTAATTAAAAAAAACAGGAAGGATGTACATATTTCACTTCATAAAAAATTAGGAACAGCATGTCTTCAGATACTTGGTCTTTAAAACCATGACTATGACACATGAGAAAAAACAAACGAAACCCAACCAAACAAAAACCCCAAAGTTTCAAATAAAACCATTAATGTTTAGTATCTCATTTGTCTGCCCTTCTCTGCCACCATGTCTCAGAGGGATTAGATTCAGCACGTATTAATATTTTTAAGACAGCAGTTTCTTAGATCTAGTATTTTACTACCTTTCTGAAAAACCTCTGTAATTGTATGATAGTTGTGTTGTTTAGATTTACCCACCACTAAGCTTTCAATTTTAGAACTGGAGAGCTGAAATCCCAGAAAATCTCACAAAAATTATAATTTAATCAGAAGTACTTATTGGGGGGGGGGGGGGGGGAGGGGGAGGTAAGTTGTGGTTTATTTGCTTTCTGAAGTGCGATTTAGATGACAAACTAAAAAGCCAACAGACAAAGACAAATACCAGCCTCCAAGCGTGCCACAAAATAATTTTTCTAACACACAGAACTGACAAAGCTGCCTGCTGAAAGTGTTTTGAGCACTGGACAAATGAAGACTGCAAGGAAAGGGCGGAACATTTGAACTCATGGGCCTATTACTTAGAAAAATTGTAGCAATTCGTGTGAAAGAAATGCATTAATGGTACTCAGGAAACAAAAATGACATAATGCAAATTCTAGCTCCTCTTTGTGAAACACTATCTCAGAAAGAGACGTGCAACTTCTGGTACAAAGATTTTTTTTTGTTGAAAGAAGACTTTGTTAGGAGTTTCTCAGTACGAAGACTGGCTTTCAGCCTGACTTTTCTTGACTTTGATCTGTCATTGAACTTAACTTTACACCAGTTTCCTCCAAACAAATTGCAGAAAACAACTTTAACTTTGAGTTATTTCCCAAGGTCTTATAACAATATTTAGCCTTATATCCAACAAAGATATCAGAAAGTGTTTAGGCTTTTAGCTGCTAACTACACTTCCCACTTTCCATCAGTAACTGCAAAAATTCTCAGAAAGAGATCAGAAGTGCATATACTTCCCCCCAGTCTCACTTCTCCCTAGGTTCCTTGCTTCCAGTTAAAATATTTAGTCCAGTTTGTACTCTGTTCTTAGTGCATGAGTCTCTCTGGAACCACTTAAAAGCAAGGAAACAATTCCACAGCTCTCTCACTCTCTCTCTAATGAAGCTTATACTCTCATTTCAGTTTCCTATGCAAAGAAATGATGCAACTGTTTATACAAGCACAGGGAACAAAATACTTTAAAAGCACTGTCCACATAAAAAATAATGCTGAGCTTTATCAGTAAGAGTTTGACAGACATTTTAAACCCTAAAGAACTAATTTTCTATAAAATATCTTTTTAAAGACATTCTTAAAAGCAACCCATAATATTTCCTTTTTAGTTTTCTTGGGAGAAAAATATTCAAATGTTATATGTTTTTGCAAGATACTGGCTTTTCCTTATAAATCATATAATTGATCACTGTGCACCTTCACACCAAATAAGCAACCTCAGAAAGTAGTATAGTAAAAATTCAGTGTAAATATCAAGATTGAGATGATTTAAATTCTGCTTTTGCTGAATGTATTGATTTCTTGAAGTTACTTTGGAAAAAGAATACAGATCTTTGTTCCTGGTAGAAAAGCCTACATACTTTGTAAATGAGATTCACTGAATTACTTAATAAATTACTTTGATAATATTCTGACTCTTACAAATACTTCATCTCTAATGTATTAGCATTTCATCCAGTAGGGAAACAGCACTTTAGAATTTAAGTAAAGCAGAACAAAACTGTTGATATAAACATGCAAGCTTATTTTTGCTTATCAGAAAAATAACATTTGCTTAGCTTTTTAATAGCTTTACCATTACAGGATTTTAAGTTTTTAATCTTTGTACCTATATGCTTCAAATACATTGTACTAATACTCAGGTATGTGGGAATGGAATAACTCATTCTGCACCATAAGCATGACATGGCAACATACTTGAAGAGAAAAAGAATGAACTCCTCAAACAGGAAACGCTGAGACAGATAAGCAAGTAAGCATTGATTAGGCTAGAATCTGGTCAGGTCTAAATTCAGTTAAAAATAATAATAAAAAAATAAAAATGTAAGGCATCATTTTTGTAGCGTGGAAAGTCAGATTTCTAAACCGATGCTATGAAGTCAAGGCATCCTTACCAAAAAGCTGCTGTCTTCAAGAAGGAAAACACAAGCTACTGTCTTTGAGAAGACACAGAGCAGGTAACAGCTTCAGAGCAGACAACGGGTCCTTGGCAAGGTGTGCTGAAAACTTGTTTCTTTCATCTTTTCCTGTGGACTACATATATAGCACACCAACCACAGCGCAGAAAGGTCAATCTTCGTTACTATAACAACAGTACAGTATTTGATAGATCTCTTTAACTAGTCAATTAAATGGGATTGGGATTGTTCCCTGGCACTGAGGCCAGTTGGCACTGAACTGGCACCTGTACTACCAAGCTGTCTTTCACGAAGATGGCTTCAATCAGACTGCCTACAGGGACCAGTCACTAACCCATGCTAATTCCTGAACAACAGGCAGGAATTGTTTGGAAAAGATACTAGCTGGCATAGGGCAAAAGTGGGCCAGTGGCTGTTCTAACAATGTGACATCACAAGCTAGCAAACTGCAGTGCCTGGGAATAATCCATAGCACTATTTAATTTACTAGTCTAGGTGTCACTTCTAAGACAGCTCAAAACACCAAGATATTCAGAAAAAGTACTCATATCTACTTATCAACAGCAGAGGTTCTTTGTTCCAGCTCATGCAGGCTTCTATGCATTTTATTTGTACTCTAGTAAAACATTACAGATGGGGTAATTTCATAAACCGGTGGAATTCATGGAACCCAAATGCAGGCAAACACAGGTTATCCTGATGGTCATTCTCTCTAAAGACAGTAGGGAAAAGTACGAATGATAAAAATTCACTTTACAGTTAACACAGAAAGGTAGAAGAAATGGTCAAATTGCCTTCAGTTTAGAGGTGCTTTCATTCCACTGAAAAGACAGGCAGAACCATCTCTCTTTTTTCTATTTTGATGCTTAGATAAATCCAAGAGATGAAAATCACTCAGAATGTTCTACTGTGTTTACAATAGCTAGCGTATATTTAACAGCTTGACTTTAGTTCCCCCCTCCCCCCCGTAGGCAGCTGTACAGGTAAATAAAAATGCTCTCTTGTGCATACACCAGTCATTTCTGCATTTCAAAATAACTCATGCAATAATGTTCCAACATACAAATATTATATACATTTATTACATTATCATTTATTACATATGTTTATGAGGATGAACAGAAATTTTGGACAATAGAGGCCTCCATTTCACTTTTTGCTGCAATGTACAAATTCATGACTTTATATCAGGTATTTGTTCCAGTCAACAAATTATGACATCTAATCAGCTCTCACACATAAACATATACAGACACCTCAATTGCTTCTTTTTTCCCAGCAGAGATTCTTTCGGCATGTCTCCTCTTACTGTGATGAAACTACTAATACTTGACATATAAAAGTTATGAGAGAAGGTGCTCAAAGATACTTTCATTTTAGATAGCTTCTATCTGTCCAGAAATGTAAAATGAACCTGTATCTATCTCTTGTGCTGTATGCATTGCATAAACATTCCTTCATACGACTACCCTTGCACATTTCAATTAATATTTTTTCAGCAGTGTGAATCATTCCCATATCTCTGCAAGTACTTAATACATTGGTAAGTCCTTACTTCAGGTCAGACATCACTTTTGAAGTGAACCAAAATGCAAAGACAACTTGGAGCAGCAAAAATCTAATCTACTTTTTAAATTATTAATAATTTTAACTTGTTATATCTTCTCTGACTTGAACAAATAGCTTATGTTCTACCTCTATGATTTTTTTGGTATATCAAAACAGCAAGTATATTTAATATTAATGTTAGGAATCCTTCAGCAGAAACTAATAAAATTTTACCTTAAACCTCCAACTATGAGGCTTTAGTGCTTAAGTGTATGCAGTTTCTTCATCTAGCATTGACAATAATATATTCCCTTTCTAGACTCTACCAGCATATACCATCTATCAAAAGTGTTGATGTGTGGAGGGTGTATATGCAGCTCACTATCTGATCAAACGAAAGAGACAGACTAGACAAAAGATTCAGAGGAAGTCGAGCACAAATGAGTGTCAGTCCATTCTTTGATTAGGTAATGGCAATTATGATAATTACAGCAATCCACTGCAGAGTAATGTTCCCAAATTGCCAGCCTGCTGCAAAGCGTAGCACTTGAAAGTATCCACTTACACAGAGATTTGCTTGAACTTTTTGAATACTAACCATGTTCTTTCAGTTGTAAACAGCATAAGCTGATCACTTAAGACTGTGAACTGTTTCATCTTATCATGAATTCTTCTAATATATATGCACCATCTATAGATACACATCCCACCAGAACGTAAAGAGAACAGACATTGGAAGTTTAACACAAATTCACACACAACACTACAGTATAACTTATTTCTCACATACTCTTTTCCTGGTTAACAATTTCAGTGCTGAGACTTTTACATTATACAGACATAAGGTACATACCTTAAGAATATATTTTTCAGTTTCCCTTCTATATTATGTTCCCTGCTCTGCTAAACAAGAAGCCAAGCTCAAACAATTTGAAAAAACAAGGGTGCCTGAAAAAAAGGCCAACTGTGTCAGTAGATCACTGAATACTGACATTTAGAGAACAGCAAGACAGAATCCCACCAATTGAAAATGGGAAGATACAGGCTCAGAACAATTAAGCAAGACTGGGATACAAAGCAGACTATGTACAGAAGATAACTAGCTGCCAGAGAAAAGGCAGTCCTGGACTTCAAGTTCTTTCAGAAATACCTTTCACAGATGAAAGAGGTCTTCTTTGTTTGCTTGAAGAAGAATTACAATTAAAGGAACAAGAATAAATAAAACCACATCACATACAAAAGGAAACGTGAGCTGTTCAGAGATAGTAGCATTTCAGAAGCACCAACTGAGAGAATAAGAGGGATCTTTCATGTGGTTAATGCTTACATCCATCAGAAAAACAGGTTCCTCCCTGAGCTGTGAAATTAGTAAATCTTATTTTTTACATACCAGTACCCTACCCAGTCTTATCCGTCAGATTAACCCTACTTGAACCACGCCTCCAAATACACTCCAATAGGCATACGGCTTATTAGAAACAGAACCACACAAACTGGCTGGATAGTAGCCTAGGGCAGATTTGGCTACTGAGTACAAAAAATTCCTTACTTCATTTTATCTCTTTTCACCCGAATGGCTTGGCAACTACATTTGTCAGCTCCTTCAGGGCCCTGGGATGTATCTCCTCAGGTCTCATGGACTTACATATGTTAAGGTTCACCAAATCCTGCCTGGAGGATCAAGACTTGAGAGGTAAGGCACAGACCTACATCACTTGCATTGAGCTATCCTGATCTTCCAGCAGATCTCAAGGTGACTGAAATTGCCTGTGATTAGCAAACAAGGCCTCTAATCTTGGGGCTTTCTTCAGCTATCTAAAGAAGGCTTCATTTACATCCTTTCTTGCTCAGGTGGTCCCACTGTGAAGAAAGTGGGAAACTTCAGAACATTAACAAATTCCATTATAGAAATTTCTGTGAACTACTTCACTCTTACAGTATCACCTGCATCTCAGAAACAGCCAACTTCTAATACACCTTGCTTCTACCAACAGATTAAAAAAGCACTTATGCAGAAATAAAGTACTTCCTGAACCATTTATTTATTACTGAGTTATAAGCATTACAAATATGGGTTCAAGACAGAAATGAAATATTTTCTTTATATACAGTCCTTCTTTGCTTCTTCTGTCCCTACTTGCTGTCTCCTCAAAAAGATATAGTAACAGGCAGGATTACTGTGAGGATATACAAACAGCCAGGAGTGCTGTAGGTTGGTCATTGATAAATAAATAAATAACCTTCTCTACACAAAAATACTGAACCATTGAGCTCCTGAACACTTACTGATTAGTAATGATCATGATGATTATAATAATAATATCAATATGCATTTTAAAAAATCAGAAATGGAAAAAGGTGACCTATTCTCAACAGTTCTAAACTGCCTTTCCTAATATCAGTAGATAAAGAACTGGCTTTGGTGGATAAAGAACTGGCTGGATGCTCACACGCAAAAAGTTGTGGTCAGCAGCTCAATGTCCAGTTGGAAAACAGTAACGAGTGGTGTCCCTCAGGGATCAGTGTTGGGACAAGTCTTGTTCAACATCTTTGTCAGTGACATGGACAGTGGGATTGAGTGCGCCCTCAGCAAGTTTGCCAATGACAATGCCAATTTTATGAAGTTCAACCAAGCCAAGTGCAAGGTCCTACACCTGGGTCAGGGCAATCCCAGGCACAGCTACAGGTTGGGCAGAGAAGAGATTCAGAGCAGCCCTGCGGAGAAGGACTTGGGGGTGTTGGTCGAGGAGAAAATGAACATGAGCCGGCTTCAGTGTGCGCTTGCAGCCCAAAAACCAGCCATATACCAGGCTGCATCAAAAGGAGCGTGACCAGCAGGTCGAAGGAGGTGATCCTGCCCCTCTATTCTGCTCTCATGAGTATTGTGTGCAGTTATGGTATCCTCAACATAAAAAGGACATGGGACTGTTGGAACAAGTCCAGAGGAGGGCCATGAGGATGATCAGGGGACTGGAGCACCTCCCGTAGAAAGACAGGCTGAGGAAGTTGGGGCTGTTCAGGCTGGAGAAGAGAAGGCTGCATGGAGACCTCATAGCAGCCTTCCAGTATCTGAAGGGGGCCTATAGGGATGCTGGGGAGGGACTCTTCATTAGGGACTGTAGTGACAGGACAAGGGGTAACGGGTTAAAACTTAAACAGGGGAAGTTTAAATTGGGTGTAAGGAGGAAGTTCTTTACTGTAAGGGTGGTGAGGCACTGGAATGGGTTGCCCAGAGAAGATGTGAGTGCTTCATCGCTGGCGGTGTTCAAGGCCAGGCTGGACAGAGCCTTGGGTGGCATGGTTAACTGTGAGATGTCCCTGCCCATGGCAGGAGGTTGGAACTAGATGATCTTAAGGTCCTTTCCAACCCTAACTATTCTATGATTCTGTGATTCTATGATTCTAAAAGGCAGCTTCCAGAGAATCATGCTTCAATTAGCAGAGAGAGGGAGGCTCATGCAGAGCCTGAATCAGAGCAGCAGCTTAAATCAGTGATTTAAAGTCCTGATAGACAAGTCTAGCAGGATTGTGATACAACTGTTTATCTATATTTTTCCTTTTGCCTTCAACAGACTACAACTGGAGTTCAGAGTGCCAGTCCAGCTTATAAGGGTATATCAAATTGTATAACAAATATTGTTATGCCAGCTCATTTGGCATTAAAGTGCTAGTACAGTTAGGGTGCCTCTCTGCTTGAAGTGCACAGATGTATAACAGAGCTCAGTCTCAAAGTTGATGAGGTGAAATCTAGAGATGTGATGCATGACTTGCATTTATGTTCTGTTCTTGTTACACCAGCTAATAACATTACTTGCTGCCAGGCTGTCTCCTATAACACTAATTAAGACCTCCTTCAGAATGCAAGGGTCATGCAAAATGAATGAAAACAGCAGGCCAAATTCAGAGATTATGTACATTAGAGTAATTTACACTTCAATTAAACAGTGCAATTTGCATCATTAGAGGCTGTAATAAAGAGCTGGTAGCAGGGATAGTAACCTAGATTTTAACTTAGGATTGTTTACACTTTTCCGTTCTAACCCTATCCTGTCATATATCAAGTATAGTGAATTATTCAAATGGCAACTTCTACTATCATCTTCCTTTACTACGTCAACAAGCGCAGACTTTGGAGACAATGCTTTTCTATAGGTACCTGATAGAAATAGGAACAGGTTTTGGTCGATTTGTTTTGGAAATGTAATAGAGGGGGACCCCAAAGTCCTTCATCAATAACTGCACTTAGAACAAAAGAACCAGAAATTTGGGGAAATAAAGCTACTGTAAATAAGGCTCCAGTGGTAATAGCACAGAACTAGCTCTCATGACTTGGCACATGCCACCAGCCGCGCTTCTGCCATTTCACAGATAAAGAAACAGTTTCATTCTCACCATACAACAAATAAATAAAAGCAATCTTAGAAAAGAGATTAAAATGGTAAAAGACACCACCAACAATATTTGTTATTTTTCTGTCTTTAGATAACTGCCATGGATGTCTGCCTTCACTAAAGGTAAGTGATGAGAACAAGATTATTTAGACAAAACACTCTCCTCTGTTCTCAAAACCTACTCTTTTTATTTTCAATTCTCTTCCTGAAGGCTTTTCTATTATAACTATTTTGAAATCTGCTTCTTGCCCTAAGGGGAAACTCAAGTGTGTGGTGGACATTTTAAAGTGAAAAGGGGTTTTTCTTGTTCCTTAATCCTGACAACAATATGTTATCTCTTTATTTCTTACTATAAGGATTTTTTTGTGTGTGTCTTTTCCTTTCGCTCTGGCACTGGTCCTTTTTGTACAGAGTGTTTTCTTAAAAGGACAAACTTTCACTGTAAAAGTATTATATCTAAAGTGAAAAGTCATGCAGCAAGTAAAAAAACAAACACCACTCTCAGGAATAAAAGGGTAAAAGGGATTATTCACTTTAGATGAATGAAGCTGGCGAGAATCTCTCTCCTCATCCTTAACATGCTTTCGTAGGGAAAGTAATTTTTAGAGAGTACCTAATGATAGGACTAGGAGAAAAATGTTACAAGGAGGTTACCAAAACACTAATGTTCAAATGGAAAGAGTTCCACTTTGATTTCCTTTGGAACTTTCCCTTTCTTGTCACAGTATCCTCCCTATGGATTTCAGTTATGCTGCTTTTACAAGTCTGTGGCCTTTCCCTCTCCAGAAGACTTAAAACAGGTGTCATTTGATTGGATTATTTAGTTGGTTGGTTTGGGGTTTTTTGGGGGGTTTGGGGGGGTGGGTTGGGTTTTTTTGGTGTTTGGCATTTTTGGGGGTGTTTTTTAATTTATTTATTTGTTTGTATCATGGAATGCAGAGTCTCTTGATCCTTTATTACAGCATCAGTCTATCATACCGTTTCCTAGATTCACATCCATGGATTTGGAATGCCATTTGCATTCCTTATGCAACTTGGTGATTTCTTGTTTGGAAGTCAAAGGAAGTTTAGTGAAAGCCACTATCAAATATTTCTTTTATTCCAATAGATATTGCTTGCGCTTTATTTTAAAATGTTGATCAACAGATCATCCAGTCAAATTAATACACCTGAAAGGGACTTATTTCACTGTTAATATATCAGCTGGAGAGCACTGCCAGCATTAACACTCAGGTAGGGTTTTTTGGGTTTGGAGTGGTTTCAGTTTTTTGGGGTTTGTTTTTTTTTTTTTTTCAGGAAAAATATTTCACACTATATTAATAAAACTTTCAAAATTTGAAATATAAATGGAACATTATTTTCCATAACTTAAGACTCTATTTTAACTCAGATTAAACTCGTTGTTATGTATATAATTCTTTTCTCTGCCATTTGACTCTCATAGTGCACAATGCAATTAAATCATAGAATTAACTCCAAATGTTCAACATACACAACTCCTAATGAAGCAGGTGAGAGAAGAGATATTTAGCATCCAATAAGAACAGGAAAAGACTGAGCTAGCATTTAAAAAAATATAAATAAATCAATCAAATGTTAACACTCTTTTCTTTTAGTTTTAATCCTTGTGATCACGAACAATAAAATGCAGTTAATTCCTTACAGATGCCCATGCTTCACCTAACTTGTAGACAAAAATTTATTTGAGAATTTTTAGCAAGAGAGATGCAATTCACTGCAAAACTGTAGCTTAATGAAGAAAAGAGCAAGCAACAAACTGTTAATACATAATTCTTTAAAGATGCAGATAATGCTGCGCTAACTTATGAGCTGCTACCCATTTACGTGGGGAGAAAAATACAGTTATAGAGTGCTGACTTGGGTGGACAACCTACAGTTTTTGACTACATTAGAAAGCATTGTTGAAAGAAGAAATTGCAACTGAAATTACATTTCAGGTCAGATGCAACAATTCAAGAATAACTTTAGACCTTTCCCAGCAAATACCTAAGTGGACAAAATTCAGAACTTCAATTACCAGTTCTAGCAAAAGTCTGTCTCTTATTTACTTTTCTCTCTCTTTTCTGCAGAAAACCACATTTCACACAGTGACAGATTAAAATTGGCAGGTTCTTTTCCTTCTGAGAAAAGTTTCATTTCACTTGCAATGTGTATTTCAACTGTATGTATATTTTTGTACTCAAAGCTTTTGAAAAGGCTACACAGTGTCACAAAGAAGTGCTTTCAAATGAAAAGCCAGTGGCTAACAAGCGTACTGCACTGAAGAACAACTGCATTATAGAAGTCAGTCCTGCACTCAGTGGGGCAGGTTCTTAGGCGGTGTAAATCCAAACAGCTCTCCCACATTGGTGCCACAACATTTTACACAGGCTGAAAATCTCATGCTGGCTTTGTCAAAGAATGCATAGAATAGGTTCATATTTTTAATGTAGTAAAGACTTAACTGCAGTAAACTTCAAAGCACCCTTGTAAATCTCCAAACCAAATGTTGAGATATGTAAAACAAAATACAAAGTAGTGGATGACAGGAAAAATAGGTGACCTTTGTATTCTTCTCCTCCCTTCCCATAAGGTACACAGGTGTGATTTATGCACAGTAAGCCAAGAAAGTTCACATTTTTCAGTACTAGTAATGTTGGACATCTGTAAAAAATTTTTTAATGGAAGTACATTTCAAGGGCATGAAAATTCTTCCAGAAATGTGCTTACCTCTTCCAGAGCAAGGTAAATTAGAATTTCCTTGGCATTTTTTAGCACTCTCCTCAGGTGACAATGGACAAGAATGTGGATGTTCACACTTTTTCCCAGTCCATCCTTCTTTACAGTCACACCTTCCACAATTACACTGTCCATGACCTTTACAGTGAATGCAGTTAAAGATTAGCCTCCATACTGATGATAAGTATTAAAACCTCATGATTAGATGAACTTTCTCAAAGCTGTGATAATATTAAATAATCAGACTGGCAAAAATACAACCAAATGAGTATATCTACTTTTCTCTGAAAATATCACTGGTCTACCATTCTATTTGACCCATATTTCCTTTAATTTTATTTTTTTATTATTTTTTGTGTGTTAAGGGCTTCTTTGCCTTTGGCACACACTCCTCGTGAAAAGGTGGAAAATTTACAAATACACATTCACCATTGTCTGGAAAACTTAGGCCAGCATAAGGCAATATTTCATTAACATTTATATTCTTTTTCTACTACAGTTGCAGCATACTCTCTAAGTAATATATCAATATAATCTTTAACCTATTTGTAATCAATGTGATCCACTACAGACAAACAAAGTTGCACCAGTTCCAAGTCTGAAACCAATGCCTTCTACTAAATAGTGATGTGCAAATAATAAAATACTGGACATAATCAGTTCTTATTTCAGTAGGGCAGTGGTTTTGGTATCTCTTTAGCTAACTTGACTCCCCCTGACCATGTCTGAACATAGCAATATAAATGCAACTTTCATTGTACAAGTTGAGGTAAGGAAAAGCAACTGATCTCCAAGGAAACTTTTCTGGACAGTTTCTTTAAAAAAAAAAAAAGCAACAGCCAAGAATTAGGGGTGAACCCCTTCTGAGAACTTAACCTGGAAAGCCATCCAAACAAGCTATTTCCTCCATACGAATGCTAACATATCCAGACCAAGAAAAACCAAGCCCCTTTCCCTTCATCATGAGCCTAATGCTCTTTTGCTTCCATGTGTAGCTCCTTACAGGTAAACATACTTATGAGAGGATGATGTTCTTTCATAAAATATTTTCTTTGCTAAAGCCACAGCAAAGGAGATAATGAGATGTATGAATGTAGGAATTTTTTTAAGGAAGCCTTTTTTCTTCCTATGGCAAGTCATGAAAGATATTCTCCTTTTAAAGGAAGAGAATCACTTTAATGTTGCAAACACCTCTTAAAGAAAATAATTCAGTAACATACTGAACTGCACTTCAGATGTTAAAAGAAGGCATCCAGTTCCTAATATGATGTACTGCAAATTGACAGTCACCCCAAGCCATATGAAGTTTCTGGAGGGAGCTGCTGTTGCTTGATGTTAAATCCTCACATCAGGGCTGTCAATTCCTGTCATTTGTAGTTTATGGAGTAAACATAGTATTTCATTCATTTGCAATAAAGTCTTTACATGTAAACACGATTTCCTATCATTTCAATCTGCTAATCAGGGCAATGTGGTTTCTAGTTTTATGTATTGGCTAGGCAGAAAAAGACAGAAAAAGTTTTATATCACCTCTATTTGATGTATTATCTATTTGTTTTGTAAACAGACACTGTTCACACTACTTAATATGAATATGGATTTTCTGCATGCTTTATTTCAGGAATGCATTCTTGGTTGGCCATTTAAGCTTAAATTAGGCTTTTTTGAAATGTAATGGAAATGGAATTGATAAGAATAAGAATACTTTTTCTTCTGATTAGGTAGAAAAACTAAGCTATACTTCATGAGTTTTAGTTACTTAAAGCAAACCATATGAGTGCCTTCTTTTGTATCTCTCATAAGGTTTGCTCATGGCTGTGTAATAAAGAGTATTGTACCAATCCTTAATCCAATGTGAAATGACAATATCTTTCCCCGATTCCTTTGTAACTGTCCATACTTTCTTATACTTTGCTTTCTTACAACAGTTACCACCCCGGGCAGCAGCACCAGCAATGGCAGTAATGTCTGGATAAGAGAGAGTTCAAGCCATGTTCCAGTGATACAGCATTAGCTGTAGATGCTACAGGTTTGCTTTAATCTAATTAGGTTTGAAACTCTTGAGTTCACCCTTAACTACAGAGCATATTTTCTGCATTGTTTTTTAGCTTTGTATTCTGTAACTGATGCTGACATTTTGATCAGCCCCTAAGTGCTAAAAACATACTCAGCAACACAATAATACATTAAAAAATTGACAACATCCCAAAGTCAATCTTCCTGCTGCTCTCATGTCTGCAGTTCTACCTCCTTCCAGCTTATTAATTAAATAAACCTATCTAACATTTGTAGGTGGCTAAAACAGTAACAAGAAAATTAATTTGCTGATGGTTTTTAGCAATGCTGCTTTTTTTTCTCTCTCTCTCTTGCATTTGTTAGCTAGTGATTCATCAATATTTACTTTAAAAAAACAACAAAACAGGCAAACAAGAGGTTAAGAATTTTATGTATCATGTTTGTTTCAGCCTTCTCTCCCTATTATGGATAACTCTTACAATCGTTCTATGAGGAATCTCTCATTCTAGTAATAGGAGAATAAACCACATCACTACTTTCCTTAATGTGACTGCAATCTTCTTATTATTAATTAGCCCAGAGCAAATTTCTACTGGATGCATTAGAGCTGGCAACCTGTAATCTGTCAAGTCCCTTTGAAACCACCCTCATTTGTTTTCAAAAGGTTCTTGCGTGTACAAATTGAATGCTGTGTATTGACCAGAGTCCTTTTCTCCTGCCCAATATTAGCAATTTTATCAGTAACTATAAAAAATTGTATGCAAGATCTCACACAGAATGTCAGCTTTTGTTAGATAATAGACAAATCACCAATTTAAATACACTGCAAACCTTGGATGGCTGGATGGACATTAACTAATTTGAATATAATGCTATGAGGTAGAAGAAAAAAGGAAGGTGAATGTGTCTAAGATGTACAGCCAGTGATGTGCAGCTGGACTAGACATTCATATTTTCCACATATTGATGTTCTATTTGTTCTCAGGTCAATTGGCATTCTCAGGATACTGTTTTTCATTAATTCATCAATTCACTTTTCCTCAAATTTTTTCCCCTCGCTTGTCCTCTCCCTGACATATAACATGTAATAACAAATAAAATTTGATCTAACAACTTTTCAAATTTAAATTTTCCCAAGGAAGGAGATGCATATATTTGAAAGTTTCAACCATTCTCCAATTTATGTCAGGTTACACTGAAGAAAAGAGTGTTAGAAGGGAGATGGGCACCTAAAAGTGATTAATATTTACACAATTTTGTTAAAAGGCATAGAAAAAAAAAAGTTTTATGAAAACTTTAGAATTAATTAATTAATCTAAAAAACCCACTACACCTCTCCAAAAAAAAACCCAAAACAAGCAAATAAAAAAAGAAGACAGCTAAAGCTTGGTATATTTTAAGACAGGAAAATGAGAATTGGAAGACTAAGGAAGAGCAAGATCAGACCAATTGAATGTTTCCGTCATAAAACTGTAAATAAGTTCCTTATATATTCCTTACCTGAACAGAAGTCATCAGAATATCTATCATACACTGCTTTGCAGTTTCTTTCATCACACTCACAAGTATCTCCATGAATATCTCCCCAGTCACCTGTGGGGTCCACATCATGGCATGTGCATTCCCCACATACACATGTGCCTAAGAAAAAAAAAGAGGGGGAAAAAAAAAAAAAGAAAGAGTGTAAAAAAAAAAAAAAAAAAAAGAGAGAGAGCCAGAGCAGATTAACTGAGCAATTTAGAGCAATAGTAGTTTGATTACAGGAATTTACACTTGTGAATTGTCTGCTCTCACAGGAATGCAGTTTCAAAGCTACAAGTGTTAATCATGAGAGTATGTTCATCTTCTATGACTTAAAACCTTCTATGATTATTTCGTAGTAATACTTCATACAAACAAGTTTTCTTCCCGTTCAAGTTTCTTTTTGCTGTTGAGCCTTGCTAGGAATCAACAGAAAAATATAGAGCACAGAACAATTGTAAATCTTTGACATCAACCGTAATTTGCCTTGACACTAATGAGAATAAAAATCAATGTTGTTTAAATAACTTGGGCTTGGGCACAGTGGATAATTAATGATTGTTAAAGCATAAACATTTAAACTAGAAGGGAATCCATATTAACCCAGCTGAAAATGTCTAGAAGGTCATTCTCTACCTAAGAAGATCATCAGTACAGACCTACATAAAAATGATACTTTTCTGCTTTTCCAAAGTCAATATTCAGGGCTGTTGTTCACAATAAGAAGGGAAATGTGAAATATGACAAAGATACTAATTTTGCACAACCTTACTGATATACAGAGAACACACATCCTACTTGTTGAGGAAAAGTCAGGACAAAAAGACAGTTTCCTTATTCAGAAATCCAAATATGCTTCAGGGCCATACACTCACTACTTTTTCTGAGATGCCAACAGGCATAAAGAAGCAGCCAAACCTTACAGATGCAGGCAATTAATCATCTTAAGAATAGGTTCACCTTCTATTACTCCACCAAAGCCTTTGTCTTCTTCTTGAGATCGCTCTGAACAATATAATGCATTTGAGGATATCAGGACAGCATGACTAAAGAGTACATGTAGACATGGGCACATCCTCTGACGAGAGAAGGTCTACGCAATTGTGGATGCATGACAGTTACATCATGCAGAAGACTTGCTGCCCTGCCCCTTTGGTGCTAAAGCCACCAAGACAGCCCTCAAAAAATGTGAACCTGATTTTTGATACTTTTACAATTCAGTGCCATTACTAAAGGAGAAGAAAAAAAACCAACACAATAGCAACAAACAAAGAAAGCCCAGAAAATGAGGAAATGCATCTGGGGAGTGATTTCTCTTCCCAGAAACAACTTCAAAGTGAATTTGAATCAGCTGTCTTGGATATTGGAAGGAAAAACACTGTCTCACCAAGGTTTAAAAAAATCTAAAGATTCACATCTGGTTTCAGCTGGTTGACTAGGTTGGTGGAAAGATACAGACAATTTATCCACCTTAGCGCTGAAGGAGGCTAGACAGCAAGGTTAGCCTTGCTATTTAATTTTTTAGAAGGCCCAAGACTGACAAGGTGAACTTCAGCTATACCACAAGATGTATAAACACAGAGAACTGGGTTAATAGGAGTATAGAGAGTAGAAATACTGTGTTGGAAAGCAACTTTGTGCAGTCAAAAGCCTACAGAATTTTTATATGGATAAAATAACAAATACATGAAAGGCTAAAAATATGGAAGTATTCCATGAATGTACCTTTGTATAGGAGAGCTATTCAGAATATCAGCTATACTATTAATCCTCATTTGCGCCCCACTCACAATGTAAATTTAAAGACATGCTTGCATACTAAAATTTGAAATTTGAAAAAAAAAATTGCTTTGACAAGAAATTCTTTGTCAAGTAATTACTTTCTTTGTACAAACAAAACATCTGATCTGAAGCCATTTTGATATTTATTATTTCCAGAATTACAGATATTTTTTTACTGCTGATGTTCCAAGACCAAATGAGCCTACATGATCTATTTAAGCCAGTCTTTCAATTTCCTTGTAATTAAGACAAGACAGTTTTCTAAATGCTCTCAGGATAATTAGATGTTCACACTATAGCAAGTTTTGTCAGTAGAGCTGCTTTTAAGAAAGGTTTCCATGTGGCTTGTGCTTAAGTACTACTGAAACTATACTGAACTATCACCCCAAAAATAACATGGGGTTTGTAACTCTTTATTCAGTGAAATCAAACATAGCAGCTAGTAAAAATCAACATTATTTTGTGCCTTTTTTTTTTTCCAAAATGGCAAAATTAGACAGAACTTTATGCAAATAAAATCCCATGCAATTAGAAATAGTGTGAAGTCTACCTTTCCAGCCCCATATGCATTCCACAGCATTGTTACTAAACACTTTGCAGTTGTTCTTTTCAGGTTGCAGTGGAAACTAAAAGCTTTGTGTTTTCACTTTCCTTATTCAGTTGTGGGTTCTTAGTCTTCTTGAAGAGTGAATTGACATACACCCCTGTTGGCCTTATAGCACCAATCCATTCTAAGTCAAAAGTCTGCTAATACTTTATTTTGCAGGGTAGCTCTCTCACCAAAGCATATATTAACAAATTATCCTGCTCAGTCTTACTATAAAAGTGAAGGATGAAAACAACTTGGGTCAGCTTAATCCAAAAATGGGTGTAGATATGTATAAGTTTATACCTAAAAACAGGTATCTATGCACTCACTTGGAAATGTATATCCAGACTTGAAATAATTGAGAGTAAATTAGAAACTATCAGCAAACACCACTATGATGTCCTACTGCAGAAAATGCATAATGTAAAATAAAAACACGCTATATAAATATGCATAGAAGGAACGTGCGAATGACACACCTCTGTTGCTGCAGATTTTGCCATCTGGAGATGTGCATCTTTTCTTGATCTCCCAGGGGGTGATGTCACACTGGAATTCACATTTATCTCCATGCCAACCAGCCTCACAGTAACAGTTTCCACAGTAACACTTTCCATGGCCTTAAGCCAAAACAAATTTTATACAGTGAGAAAGAGGCAAGTTTTTAAAAGGCATTAACAATTTAACTGTTTTTTGTTTTAAAAACTTTTAGCATTACACTCAGAATAGAAATAATTTATAGACTGTATATGTCTGCATAAAACAAGACAAAGGATATCTGAGTTATGCTTTTCCCCCAAGTCTATTTTAGAATAAGTTTTCATTTAATTACAGATTCAATTTAATCCATAAATAATAATAATCACTATTTTTATATTTGTAAGCTTAATTTTTGAAACTTTATAGGTAAATTTGGAAGACAGTAAATGTAATAGTTAAAATTTAAGATTTAAGCACAGTTTTAAATGTCAAGATAGGACACACTTGCCCATCATACTTAGCATGTCTAAGAAAACACTGTGTGTTCTTGACTCGTCAGATAATTCCAGCACAGGGACTTTGATTTAAAAGCTGTTTACATTGTATGTGGCTTCCCTTCTTACCTGTTAAGATCTTTGAGCATGGATAAACCAGTTCATGAAAAATAAGACATAGTAAAATGCACCTTTTAGATCTTCATTTAACAAACCACACATCTCTCCAAAAGATACTGGGGTCATCTGAGGCTTCATGAAACCAGCTTCTGAATATTTTGATCCACTAAGGTACTTCTGCCATGTGTTTCAATGACACAAAGCATTTAAATTAAGTAGCTGCAACTCTTACTTATCCTAAGGCAATAAATTAATTCTTTACTAGAAAGATCAAGTCAGGATCTCCTTTTTTCTCTCCAGGCATGTTAAGCTTAGTAGACCTGGTCATTTCCATCACAGTCTGGTCAACTTATATCCTTAACTGTCAAATTCAGACCTGGGGAAAATATTTTCATTTTGGTTTTGTTTTGGTTTTTGTTTTTAAAATTAATCATGGATTTTTCATTACAATTTTTTGGTCACATGTCAAAATATAACAGAAGATTAAAAAATAATTAGATAAATAAACAACAAAGTCTAAAATAATGTTTTTTACTAAAGGGATGTTCCTTAAGAAGGGATAAGAAATTAAAGGAAAAAAGGTGAAGAAGCAAATTAACTTGATCCACTGGCAGTTTTTGCAGATTAAAATATCACTACTTCAATCTTCACTCACTCTTGTGTAGTCCTCAAAGAATTTTGAATTAAATGATACAATTTTCTACCTCTTGCTCTTGACTGAAGACAAAATCACTCCATTAGAGAAAGAAAAACAAAGTGCCTTGGATAAAAATTATCAATGTCAGAATTTAATTTCCTAGAAACCATGATATTTTATTAAAAATAAACTGCAACTTGATTCCAAAGTTTATGTAATCTCAAACAAAAAGTGATGCAGTCAACTGACTGATAAAAATCTGAGACTAGAAAAACTTGATACATTTTTGTAACTCTGCCTTACCTAATAATGGATTTACTTAAAGAATGCAATTCCCTTGTGCAAAGATTAAAATACATCCATATCTCAGCATGGCATTGTATGCTTTTCCAGGATGAAAACACAGCTCACAGCTGCAGCCTTTAGAAAACATGTGTGTAAATAGAAGCTTTTGTTTTTTCATTAGTTTGATACTCCTGAATTTGCTTTCTTTGAAGATCCATCTATACCTTCAAGGGCAATCAAGGGTATGTAGCAACTAAATGGGTGCTACACAAACTGGGAAAGTACAACAGAAACTGATTGCACTGATCAGGTTCACCTTGCCTGTGGACAGAGTATCCAGAGGCCAATGCTACCTAAGCAGAACCGGGTTTGAGCACTGTTTCTTTTTACTTCATAAATAAAACTAAGTGATTCCTGTGGTGGAAATTCTGTGGAAGGAGAGATGGTATTAAAGGCAGCATGTGGAGGCGAGAGAGAAGCAATAACCAAATAGGCATGTGGGATCTGCTTTTTCTGTGATGAAATTATATTCCTTTGACCTTCAGTTCATGTGGTGTCCATTTTTTCTGCATAAGGCTTGGTTCAGTGTGGGATCATAGAATCATAGAATGGTTTGCGATGGAAGGGACCTCAAAAGTTCACCTAGTTAGAGCTCCCCTGCCATGGGCAGGGACACTTTCCACTCAACCAGGGTACTCAAAGCCCTGTGCAACCTGCCATTGAACACTTGCAGGGATGGGGCATCCACAGGGCAACCTATGCCAGTGTCTCACCACCTTCACAGTAAAGAACTTCTTCCTAATGTCTAATCTAAATCTACCCTCTTTCAGTTTAAAGTCATTACCCCTTGTCCTATCACATACCCTTGTTAATACATATGGTTGTAGAATCGTCGAATCATAGAATCATAGAATAGTTAGGATTGGAAAGGACCTTAAGATCATCAAGTTCCAACCTCCCTGCCATGGGCAGGGACACCTCACACTAAACCATATCACCCAAGGCTCTGTCCAACATGGCCTTGAGCACCACCAGAGATGGAGCATTCACAACTTCTCTGGGCAACCCATTCCAGTGCCTCACCACCCTCACAGGAAAGAATTTCCTCCTTACATCCTATTTAAACTTCCCCTGTTTAAGTTTTAACCCCTTACCCCTTGTCTTGTCATTACAGTCCCTAATGAAGAGTCCCTCTCCAGCGTCCTTATAGGCCCCCTTCAGACACTGGAAGGCTGCTATAAGGTCTCCACGCAGCCTTCTCTTCTCCAGCCTGAACAGCCCCAACTTTCTCAGCCTGTCTTCATACGGGAGGTGCTCCAGACCCCTGATCATTCTCATGGCCCTTCTCTGGACTTGTTCCAACAGTCCCATGTCCATTTTATGTTGAGGACACCAGAACTGCACACAATACTCCAGGTGAGGTCTCGGGAGAGCAGAGTAGAGGGGCAGGATCACCTCCTTTGACCTGCTGGTCACACTCCTTTTGATGCAGCCCAGGATACAGTTGGCTTTCTGGGCTGCGAGCACACACTGAAGCTGGCTCATGTTCAGTTTCTCATTGACCAGCACCCCCAAGTCCTTCTCCACAGGGCTGCTCTGAATCTCTTCTCTGCCCAACCTGTAGCTGTGCCTGGGATTGCTCCGACCCAGGTGTAGGACCTTGCACTTGGCATGGTTAAACTTCCTAAGCCTGGCATCAGCCCACCTCACAAGCGTGTCAAGGTCCCTCTGGATGGCATTCCTTCCCTCCAGCCTATCAACTGAACCACACAGCTTGGTGTCATCGGCAAACTTGCTGAGGGCGCACTCAATCCCACTGTCCATGTCAGCGACAAAGATGTTGAGCAAGACCGGTCCCAACACCGATTCCTGAGGGACACCACTCATTACTGGTCTCCAGCCGGACATTGAGCCATTGACCACAACTCTTTGTGTGTGGTCATCCAGCCAGTTCTTTATCCACTGAGTGGTCCATCCATCAAATTGATATCTCTCCAATTTAGAGACAAGGATGTCGTGTGGGACAGTGTCCTGTAGAGTTCTGTTAGAAAGCAATGTGAATTCTAAGATTCACAGCCTATGTGCATAAGCTTTTCAGCTTACAACAACCTAACCAAGACAACACACCATTAGTTTATATTTACTTTAAAATGCTCCAAACCTTAAATAAGGCATCAGGCTTTTGTACTAATGAATCACATCCCTTAGAGACTTGAACCTAGCATCATTTTTTGTCCTGTTTCATCAGAATACATGGTTAGTTTTTTACAGAGGTGCATCTGGTCTGTTTTGGAATATGGTACCCCTGGATGAAACAAAGGGAAATAAGAGCTAAGGAAAACCTAACAATGTAAACCAGCATCCACACAGGTGTGGGAGGAAAAAAAAAATGGGCAAAAACAGCAGAAGGAGAATTTACTGGAACTAAACACTGAACTTTTACCATATTTGGTACCTTATGCAACAGTTGCAAGCAAATAAATATATACATGGCATAATTGGCACATAGAAATTATTACTTTACATTCATTTTATTTTAGGCAATTAGTGGAAATATTGTACTCTACTTCTGGATTTGGACTTCAGAAGACCATTTTTATTTACTCTCACTTAAAATCTCTACCTAATCCTATGCAACAAAAAAGTTCTTTTTCCCATCAAAGGAACTAAAATATATAGGATTTATTTTGTTCTCTGTGTATGGATAAAGATAGATAAAGCTATTTTACACACGTATTCTCTCTATATATACATGCACACAGAGAGCAAGTACTGTTATCAGAGTATGAATAGTCTAAGAGCAGTTCTGAACCATCCAGTGTGCATACAGACACAGTATGCTTGTGTATAGCTTGAAAAATATCTATAGCAACTTCCATCTTAAGGACAAGCCTCCCTGGTAGTATCAGCAACAATATTTATAATTCCATAAGTGCTGTGCATTGCACAATATTAAATTGCCAGGTTTCTATCTTACAAAGAAATGAAAGCATAGTTTAAATTTCAGTTGCTTTTCTATATATCAGCAGATTTCACTCTATCTTATTATTTTGCCTTTGCTATCACAGTTCAAATTTTTCTTCGTTCATTCTTTTCCCTTTTTGTCTCCTGAATTGCTTCTGAGTTTTCATCCATATTTATTCTTGTTTTGCTTCCTTGACAAAATTGCTAGTAATCTAATTTTCTTTTTTTTCTTTCATTTTTCTTTCTGTCCTCCACCTTGCTCTCATCTGTACTACAAAGCATTAACACTTCTTATATTCTACCAAAGACAAACACACTAAGCAAATTACCTTAGTGAATTACATTGTAAAATCCTTTTTGCAGTTCTTCCAAAAAGCGGAAGATGTCACAGGATTTCTTTGTTCTTTAACCTTCTACTTCAGCTCATTTCTGCACCTGAAATTCCCACTTACAATCTGCAAGCTAAATTCTTGCAAGTATTCAGTAGACATTTCATAGGTCTACACAATTAAATGATTTTATAACACCCTTCTTGCACTAAAGTACATACCTGTACAAATCTCTTCTGTCTCATCATCTATGCATTCTCTGTCATCGCATTCACAAAATTTACCATAGACAAGTCCATTTCCTTCTGAGTTTGCACATTTACACCTGCCACAGTGACATGTACCTGGAAATGTTTAAGACAGTACTCAATGACAGCAGTTTAGGAAAAGATTCATTAGTCCATCAGAGATGGTATGCATTTTATTTTCGAGAAGGCTGAAATCTGAAGATCATCCAGATAAATAAAGACAGACACAGAAACAATCCATATCAACAGAAAGCCCAATCTTAGCTGCAAATATACTTCTGTATATTTTTCAGTTTGAAACATAATGCATGATAACATATAAAAGTCATAAATAAACATATTAAGAACTTACAGAAAAAATAGAGAATATAGAGAATCTCAGTTTAGGTAGGATGGCCTAGTTGCTCTGGCAAATGATTAGGAGCAGTTGAGTCAGAAAAGGTACATTTTAGGTGGATCTTGATTGGTTCGTGAAAAGGGTTACAAGAAATGTTTAGCTGTGTGACAGTAGAAGACTGGTTTTGCAACAACTCATATAATCCCTCCCCATCTTTACTGGCAATTAAACAGAGTTCAGACCCCAAAGGCAATGTCAGCAGTATATTGAAAGGCAATCCCTTCAAGACAAAATATCTATGGCTACAGCTCATCAAAGCTACCTCAAACTCCCTAGTCAGTCTCATTGGAATTCATGTCTTGTTTAATACCAGCAAAACCAAAAGCATTTACTCATCTCCTGACCTCACAAACACTCCTCTCTTAGCCACTCTTAGCAGTTGTTAGAATGGGAGCATTTCTAGCGAAGGAAAGAAAGAGGAAAAACGGGTCTTAACATTCTTGTTTAAGTACTTTAAAATTATTTATGTAAGTACTTTGACCAGAATGAACCATGCTTATTTTTGAGAGTCAGTTTAGGTGACGTTTAGGTGTTTAGAGAACAGAGAGATACCACATCAGAAAAGTGAAGATGGAAATACTTCATTAAAATGATTCAGCAGATCTTACACAACAGTTTTTAATAACTATTTTACAGCTTAAAAATGTCTTGGAAAAGTATATGCAAATGCCATTTCTGCCATTTCTGTGTTAATGCCCTTACTATAACCTTTTGATGGGCAAAATGCATGAAGCAGCTGTAGTTTCATCAACATAAAATAGCTATGGATAAACCAGGGTACTAAAGTAGGCATTCTGAATCAGCACACATCATACGCACAGGAATAGGCCTATATGAAAATTAAGCATTTTAGTGTACATACAGTTATTTCTTAGTCTTTGGAAACACAGTCTAGAAAATTCCTAATTAGAAAAGAAATTACAGTGATTCTCAAAATAACACAGGGAGAACATTAAGCCATCAAAAGCTACAAAAGACCTCTTACCTGCACCAGAACAGATGATATCTTGAGAATTCTTGCACATTTCATTACTTTTTTTCCGTGTAAGGTTGCAAGTAGTTGGATACTGACAAGCTTCACCATACCAGCCTTCATCACATTTGCACTTCCCACAATCGCACTTCCCATGGCCTAGCAATGGAAAGAGTGTGTCAAGTCCTTATATTTTCTAATCCATCTTTTAAAATAGATTCCATCAATTATAGTCTTAAAGGAACATGATTAACGTAGTTCATATGCAATTAAAAATAGAAATGAATAAATATGATCTTAAATATGAGGAGACACCTGGAATCACCATGAGTTTGAAATCTAATGTGTGTAATTTTGATAGATAATATGAGTTTTTATTTTATGAAAGAATACAGAACTAAATCATCCTGTATGGACAATGGGCTTTCTTACTACTTTCATCTCTTTCTCATTTCCGTATTTGTCTACTGTTTACTATTATTAACACAACAAAACTGCACGCACAGAGATTCTATTCACCTCCTTGACCAACTGTAGGAAAAGAACAGCTAGAATCTGCAGCCTGAGGACTCTGGATTAATGATTATGGTACAAACCCTGAAAAGGAGTGAGGCGTAGGCCAGCTATAGCATCAAGCAGTAATTTCCTCATGCAGCAGCAGCTGTAGCTCCTTCCTCTACTAAGAGGCATAAATCTTTTTTCCCAGAGCCTCCCCTGGCTACTGGTTCTTCCAGCCTTCTCCCACCCACTTAAAGTCTACTTGGCTGCCACTGCAAAACTGAATTTGCCTTTAAACATTGACGTGATATTGGCAATGTAGTGTATATTATGTGGGACTATATTTGCTTATGATTATTTGCTAAGTGTGAAATATCTTAAAGAATAATGCAGCTGCTCAATCTATTAGGTGATGTCATGCTAGCCTTCTATCATTTCAAGAACTCATTGCTTAAAAATTGTAATATACCTAATAGCATCAATACTGATAAAAGTAAGGAAAGTTTGTTTATAAAACTTCTTTAGCTTTCTTGAAAAATACCCAAATATGCAAATGAATTGACAATTTACACTATTTATGTTGTACATTAAGTATCATGTTCCACACTAAATTCCAGGTGAAAATTTCTATCACATAAATCTTTAGCATTCCTTTACAATTTTAGTTAGCAAATGTGAAAACAAATGCAAATCTTTCAAAATAGAATATTTAATTAAAAAAAAACTTGAATGTATATCTGATTGACAAATGATTCCCTTGCAATCACTAGATCTCAAAAATAGAATCTTATTGCAGTTTATTTTAAATGCATCTGTTGCCTGCAGATAGAGTCAACTGTCTGAAAATACAAGCCCTATCTGATGCCAATAAGAAGGAATTAAAATAACTGTTGTAAATAGAAAATTTTAATGAGAAAAAGGAGTATCTTATGTTGCTCAGTAAAATTTTGTTTGCCTTCCAAGATGGTCATAAGACAAGATAAAATTCTTTAGCTGAAAAAAAGTAGTTCAAAACCATATTACAGAATCATGTTAGTTTGTGTTTTAAAACAAGAGTTTCCACCTAAAAAATTGCTGAATAACTCTCTGTTAGTAATGGACAATTATAAAACCCCCAAAACTAACGAAAAATGTCGGATATATAATAAAAACCTAATCTTGCCATTACTCTGCTTCACTGAAGGCAACAGCATAAGACATTCCAGAAAATGGTAGCTAAAATACCTAAAGACAAAGCATAACAGTCTCCCTGTTTTCCTTCCTTGAAAGGAAGGAATTTACTATTATTAACACAATGACTTTGCATTCTTTATGTTAGGCACTTTTGTGATTTAACAGTTTGATGTCTGCTAGTGAAGAAAAGATGCTCTTATAAAAGGAAGACTGATATTCCCATTCTAAATGACAGAGTAAGGCAGAAGAACTCCTGTTTAGTACTGGTGGTCCAACAGCAATAACCTCTCTCAGTTAGAGATCCACTAATCTAACATATGGTGCATAGAGGAAAAAAAATAATTTCATTTAAGATTCATACAGCCTGCTTAAAGAAAATGAAAAAAAAGACTTCCATAAGACTAGTCATACAGAGCAGATTTTTGGCTTTATTTAACAAGAAAATACAAAAAAAAATAAATTAAATTAAACTGAGAGAAATAATGGAAGATCTCCTGCATGAAACTGAAAGCAACTATAAGGAATTTAATTAATATAAATTTGTAAGATTGTATGAATAATTTTGACCTTGATCATGCTCTTAAAATGTCCTAATTTTTCCAACTGGTTAAATATTTTTTTAATCTTACAGCAATGAGAATATTCTGCCCCAAAATTTGTGTAAGACTATATTGGAGTGTAGAAGGCCATAAAACTGCCTGCATTAGCTTGCATAACTCACTGAATTTTCCCTGTCATGTAGATAATACAGTAGAACTGCATGTCAGTTTGACATAGTAATCTCTTCTTATCTCCCACATTGACATGTACCTATGTTATGGTCTTCTTCATGGCAAAAATAGTGATGTGATGAACTGTAGAGCAAGTATCTGATAAGCTGTAAGCAAATTAGAGAGGGTACAAAGGGTTTTCAGTTCCTTTCAGATAGCTTTGCATAGGATCCCTTTTATTGTATATTAATTTCTGCATGATTTAGAAAGCAAATAATATTATGAAATAGTAAATAAAGAGTAAAGAGCACTGTAAGAACTGTGAGGTGGTACTGTAACTTCACAGAAAATCAATTCTACCAATGAGGCTTAGACACAGCTATCTGAGGATGTGACACGTAACATGACAAAAGGAAGCTACAAAACCCTACTAAATAGTTCATCAAGAGAGCTATCTCAGAGTGATGACACATTCATTCGTTTTAAAAAATGGCTGTAAAATGAATAAATGCCACACATAAATAAATCAGATTTTTACTTCAAAAAATCAGAAAATAAGAAAATCAGAAAACAATTGAGTCTTAAAATTGCTGGACTCAAGGAAGTATTAGAATTCCTTCAAGAAAAAGTCTGTGGCTGTGGGCCGTGAAAAACTTGCAGCTTCAAACACATGGAGAATCTTTTATAGCAAAGCATGCCATTTCTACCTAGATGAGCAGTCACCTCAGAGAGTATATCTGGCACACGCAGAAAGCTTGTAGGGTGGAAAATTAAACCAATATGCAAGGAAAACTGTCAGATGTCAGAAAATAGATGGAGAAAGCAAGAACAGAAAATGTTAGGCAGGGTCAGATCTTGCAAAAATGCAAGTACTAAAATGTACTTTCATCATCCAAATAAAAAGAAAATAGGAAAAAGAGTGTCTTCATCAAGCAGCAAAATGCAGCTAAGATTAAAGGTAATTTACAGACAGTCCAAAACAAAATTAATATGGGGATGTTGACTACAGCAGCAAATGCAGTGTGGCTAATGATACACTCTGTGGAAATGAAAATTACTCATCTAAGATGAGAACAAAACAAAGACATAAAACTGTTTTTAAGGAAGTGTCTAGACCAGAAGGGCAAGACCCCATAATCTGCATTCAAGAGTACTTGCAATATTCACACATGAAAGGTCAGTTTAATAACAAAGTATTTTAATGAATACATCAGACTGGCAATCAAATGTCTGAAAAATAACAAAACTAATGTTTTTTTCTTTTAAGAAAAAGGGATGTGCATGACCCAGACAATATCAAAACAAGTGACTGTAACCTCATGAGCTGTGCAAGGGTTTGAAACAAATTATGAAGCATTGCATAGATAGAGACACTGAGGTAATGAAAAATGAAAAATATAGCAAGTAACAAATTTATCCCAAAATATACTATCATTATGCCAAATTAACCTAGCATCTCTCTTTATAGATAACTGCTAATGTAACAAAAGGAACACAAGAAATGTAGCTGATAAGATCTTATGTATTGGACACAATGCCACTTAGGAAAAAAACATTAAAAAAATCACAACTTCGTTTAAGAGAAGGAAACATTAGGACCAAAAGGAATTTTACTCTGATAGATTACTGGTGATGTTTCAAAGGATAGGTTAGGGACTAAATCTGTTTTTTACTGATACTGATACAAAAATTCAGAGTATGCTAACATCATTGGTCAATGACACAAACCCATAAGCCCTCAGTAGAAAGGTGAAGATGGAAAATTATACAGAATGAACTGGACTGAGAATCTGAAGGACTGAGGCAACAAAAGTGAATTGAATCTTGAAATACAAAACATAGGATCACACACCAAGGACAAGGAAAGGACATCATAGGCTAAGGCCTCCCCAGATGGAAAGAAAAAGAGCCTGAGTGTGTATTCATGTCAGCCCTGGAAAGATGGTGTGACTAAGCCCGAGATGCACCTGTTCAGTACATACCAGTAGGTACAGAAAATGCATTTGAAATGTTAGACACAGTGTAAAATGGGCATGGGCCCAGTTTATCCTGGAAAATTACCATTGGGCCTCTAAACTTTAGAAGAATGCATCAAGTTTTCGAGGGAAAACACCTGTAGAATTTTAGCCACTTACAACATTGCAATAGGTTAGGAATTAAAACATCAGCTGAAAGATGACCTCAATAGAATGCCTTTCATAGAATTATAAAATGATTTGGGTTGGAAAGGACCTTTAGATCATCTAGTTCCAACACCCCTGTCATGGGCAGGGACATCACACACTAAACCATGTCACCCAAGACTGTCCAGCCTGGCCTTGAACACTGCCAGGGATGGAGCATTTACTTCTTTGGCCAACCTATTCCAGTGCCTCACCACCCTCACAGTAAAGAATTTCTTCCTTATATCCAATCTAAACTTCCCCTGTTCAAGTTTTAACCCGTTACCCCTTGTCCTGTCACTACAGTCCCTAACGAAGAGTCCCTCCCCAGCATCCCTATAGGCCCCCTTCAGATATTGGAAGGCTGCTATGAGGTCTCCACGCAACTCTTAGGCTCTTAACTTCATTCTAAGTGCATTCTAAAAATGTTTTCCTACAACATGTTTGCATAACTATAGGTCCAAGAGCAAAGACACAAAAGTAAAATCTCTTCAAGTTCTGAATCCACATCTGAACGGCACGTATTCAAGGCACCAATTTGGAAGCCTGATTTTGCTGGAATCCAGCTGTAATCCGTCATGAGAGACAGGCACTTCTGTAGGGTGAGTCAGGCCCTGTGTGGGCTGAATAGTCCTCTGAGGTTGGCTTTCTTTCTTCGTTAAACTACTGGGAAGCATACAATGATTAAACAGGACACACAAACTTAACTGGTGGGACTTTGAATTTCAGTGTATCTCTAGACTTGTATGTGTGCAAAAAAAAACATTTGTTTATTCATTTTCTTTTGCTTCACTTACAACAATCTATGGCAGGTTTTAAATATTCTGACACACTTTGAATTAAAAAAGGAGAATGATATCAGCTTAGTTATAGGTTGAATTCCATTAGTTTATGAGGACAAATATTTTGCATAATTATTGGGTAAACTGGAAAACATATTTGAACATTGCTTTCATTTCTTTATATCTACAGAAATTGCAGAATTCAGCAGTGTTATTGTTATTTCTGTGCCTTCCACTGGATAAGATCCTCCCCACTTTTGTACCAGTTTTTGTTGATTTTTTCTATATCATACTGATGCTCATTATGGCTGAAAGCTCTGCTACATCCTAGTGGTTAAACTTTCCATAGGCAATGCAAACAGTCAAAACAGATGACTTGTTTTGTTAACTACCTTGGTTTTGCCACCTAAGAGCATATGCGAATGTATGCACGGCTATGTGCTTTGATTATCTTTTCAACTGAGTGCTGGTGGGGCACAAAAATGCAGACTACTTAGAAACACTTAGCAGAAAAGAAAAATTAGAAAAAAATTATCTTGAGGCTAAGATCTTGAATTGAAAGAAAGGTGACTGATCCAACTCTTGGATCTTTCATTTTCTAGATAACCTCTGGCACAGGACAACATCACCAGGGTTCCCAGATAAGAGCATAAGTTCCCTTTTTTATAAAGCCAGAGATTTTGTTAAGGACAAATTTCTTGGTGTTTGAGAGCTTTTAGATGTTGTTTGGTTAGGGAAAGCTAGTTTTAAAACAAAACAAACAAATTAAAAAATCCCCAAAACAATGAGAATATATAGTACCTTTCAAGTTTTATTTACCTCTTTTCTCTGTAAGATGAAAAGAACACTCCTTGTCCAGGGGCAATTGTAAAACTATAATCATGGGCTTGTTAAACTGCAAGGACCAAGCTCTTAAATCATTGGCTCATTAAGCCAACACTACTGGAGATAATGCCTTTTGTAGAATAGCTGTTTATGTGGTTGTGCAGCACTAGTTATAGCACAATAATTCTCAGTACAAAGAAGTCTCTCATTGGAGTACAAAGATCCAGGCTGTTTGACCAGGCATTAAAATACACTCAGATGTCCTTGCTGTCACGTATTTTTGATAGCTAAAGCCCAATTATTCTATGTAAGAATACAATTGAGGGCAATTCTCATTTTAAAATTGTAATGGAATCTATTTCCTACAGGCAGGTGAGGTTTAGCATAAGGATTCTTCTCCATAGCATAAAGTCAGCCAGCAGAAGGAAATCAGCAGCTGGCATGATAATTGAATTGGGCTCATTACTATTCATTTTTAGCAGCCACAGAGTGATTCATGAAGTGCTTTTCCAATCTAAAAAACACTTCATGAAATAGGTGAAGAAATACGAAGAACTTGTTG
This sequence comes from Pezoporus wallicus, assembly GCF_028554395.1. NCBI lineage: Eukaryota > Metazoa > Chordata > Aves > Psittaciformes > Psittacidae > Pezoporus > Pezoporus wallicus. Next base: position 1,979,341 of record NW_026636887.1, on the reverse strand, counting down.
TTATGGATTCCCACTTTAAATCGGTATGATGGATAGGAACGATGATTGAGTTGTAAGAGTTGAAAATTTTGGGAAAGTAAAAAGAATGAAATATTGTTCTTCACTATCAAACCTAGACCAGCATAGTGAAGATGTTTTTAACAGTTCTTTCCAACTGGATGATTTTCTTTTCAGTAGTCAGTGAAGTAGATTCTGCAACTTTACACCAATGTAAAGCTAATGCAAATATTTCAGATTACGTTAGGATAAGATTAGCAAAATGGCCTATTTAGTTTAGCTGCATTTGTGAAATTCTCAGTAACTATGCCTTGCATTCAACTGAAGCATATCTCTGAGTCTCTTTTTTCAGAATTGTTGGAGTTGCAGTTTCTGGGGAAAAAAAATAAAAAAATGTTTGCATAATTTTTATTTTCTATGTCAATAGGTTTGAAATTAATTTCCCTTTAAGGCTGGGGGGGTCTTAGTTGTTTATGTTGTGCTATCTCCAGTGAAAACCAGATGTCTTCTAGACATTTGCAGTAAACCCTAGGGATTCTGCCCTTACTGAAATTAGGTTCAGCAATGCTGAGGAATTCACAAAAATACTGGCTCCTGCTTCACATCTCATCACTTGTTACTCTCTGTATGCTGATACTCTGAGGCTAAAATATAGATTGGTTAAGGGGACTGATTTGGATTTAGAAACAGCTCTTAAAAAAGATGGGGAAATTTGAAGGAAAACAGCCACCTAATGATCAAACATTTCAAGCCAGTCTTGTCACTGAAGCCCCATATCAGCAAACCACAGCCCTGATAAAAAACTGCATCAGGGATTTTCAAAGAACCACGGTAAGCACAGAGGCCTTTAGGGAGGAAAAGAAACTTAACCCTATTTATTTCTCAAAAGAATACTAAAAAATCCCCAAATTTTGAACTTAGATGTTCTTATGTTAAGCCATTTCATTAGTGTTAATTTAAGGCGTCCAGACCTTGAAGTAGCCCAGAATAACAGATATGAACATTCAGCACTGGCCTTTCAGCTGCCTGAGTGACTGAGTCACTGTGATGAGCACACAGGGTCTGTCACACAGTTTGCCTCTCAGCTCTTTTTGGTGATTGCATTCCTCCTGCTGCTTTAAGTCTATCTGAAATGGACTTTTCGAATTAAAACAAAAACTGGTGACAAATCATCTCAATCTAGTTATTACTGGATGCACTTTAACAACAAAAACATCATTAATGTTGTTAAATCATAACTCCAACAGAGGTATGGATTGAAAAAAAAACCAACAAACTACTGTATATGCTTCTTAAGGAAAACCCGTTGTTGTGGTTTAAACCCAGTCAGGCAACTCATTCACTCACTCCCCCCCTTCTCTCCCTCCCCCTACTCCCGGGGGGACGGAGAGGAGAATCGAAAAAAGAATGCAACTCCCATGGGTTGAGATAAGAACATTTAGTAACTAAGGTATAACACAGATCGCTACTGCTACCATCAATGATAACAATGATAAAGGAAATAACAAGGGAAGAGAATACAACATCTCACCACCAGCCAACTGATAACTGCCCCCCCTAGCCCAACCAAGCTCTGACCGATACCTCCTCCAACCCTGCAGTCCCAGCCCTTCCGGCTAACTCCCAGTTACCTCCTGGGCATGACGTGCTGTGGTATGGAATACCTCTTTGGTCAGTTTGGGTCAGGTGTCCTGTCTCTGCTTCCTCCTGGCCTCCCCTCCTCCCTGGCAGAGCATGAGGCTCACAAAGTCCTTGGCCAAACCAAAACATCAGGCCGAAAGTCAAAACACAGCGCTGCACCAGCTACCAAGAAGGAGAAAAATGACTGCTACTGCTGAACCCAGGACACCCGTTTAGTATACAAAGCAAAAAACATAACAGTCCTATGCACTTGCTGTGTCATGTGTTGCAGAGATTGATTAGCACAATATTTTAGTAAACAAATATTCAAGAGAGTTCCAAAATGAAAAAATTGGTTAGAACCCACATAGAAATGTAGAAAATATGCCAGAGATGGATGTGAGGGCATGACTGCTGATGTTATTTATTTTTCAGGTTATAAATCAACTAAGTATTATGCCTATTTATATTATTAACACTCTGCAATATCATTTATAGCAATAACCTCTTTGTTTCGTGTTGAGATAAGGAACTTAGTACTTTAGTGTGTTCTCAATCACTGAAGTCAATGTCAAAAAAGCAGTTTGAAAACCTTCTAATCATATCCCAGGGAAGTTTTGCAAGTAAGCTGATTTTAAAGTACTATTGCTGAATTTGGAGATGAAAAGTATTAGCATTCACAGAAGAATATTTTAAGAAAACATTTAAAGTTTGCATCAGAATACACAATCTGTAAGTAATGTGCTCTCACTTGATAGAAGTCATTATTGATTACACTAAATTTTTTGGCAGTTCATTTCATGGCCAATTCTGAATTCTTTTTTGGCCATTGTTTAAGAAAAATTATGTGCAAGGCATGAGAATTTCAAAAACGTTGCCACTCAAATTTCACTGTTTCCAGATGCAATGCATGCCAAGGGTAATATATGGTTTAAGTACCTTAATGTACTGGACAGTGCTCTGACACCAAATTGTCTTTCATAGCTTGAGTCTTTTATTTGCAGGGTATATAAACCCCACATTTATATATATATAAAAACCTATGTGTTTTATTACTGTTCATGTGTAACCAGTATAAATAAGATTATGTCTATGTATAAATATGTATACTTCAAGAATCAAAGACAATATTCACTTTTCCTCTACCTCCACTGAAAGGGTAGAAAATATGAGGGGGAGGAAGATATTGCTTATTAGTGGCATTCCCCTTTTCCCTCTCTTGGCTATGAATACAAATTCACTGTAAAGTGGAACCGGAACATTTGTAATAAAAATCAGTTAGATATTGTAAATGATTAAAATGAAGGAAAGCAACACTCAATTGGAACAGCTCCAGTTTGTTACCCCAGAGGTGGCACAAGTTGGTATCATTTGAAATGTGATTCATGCTGTTTAGACAGATGATATAAATATCTCAGGGAGACAGAGATAAATTAGTTTTATCCATCAAAACAGTCTAGAGTCAAGGTTTCCGTTAATAATTCAGTGGTTCTGTGAAAGGTTCCTTACTCATTTTTAACCAAATGGTTTCTCATTTTTTTTAAGAACAAAAATAATCAACTTTTAAGTAGGAAGATCTTTTAATAGGCAGAGCAGTATTCTTTGGCTTCTCTAGAAGACCAATTTGCTGTATATTACTTTCCCAGTGCAGACTTTTGTAAAAATAATGAACATATCGAACAAAATTACACCTGAGACATGAACAATTCCTTTCCATGAAATAACTTGCAGAGAATGAAAAAAATACGAAGAAACTTCACGTTTAGCTGTACAGACATTAAAACTTGTAGACACTTTAAAAACTACATTCTTGTGGGAAGATTTATAAAATCAGTGGGTTCACGTTTGTGTAACTGTGCCCAAGAGATGAAATAACCGAGTTGCTAGGACTGTGGTGGTTTAACCCCTAACAAATGCTTGCTCACTTACTCTTCTTTCACTTGCTCCTTCCATGGTCTGTGGCTACACATGACCTTTGGGCTCCAGAAGCCCAAAAGTGATGATCCAAAACTGACTTAAGAGAATTTTCTGGTTCTCTGTGACATTAAACAGTTGATGTCTGGCTTCACCACCACCATCCCAAAACAACCCTCTGTCATGGTTTAAGCCCAGCTGGCAACACAGAACGACGCATCCCCTCGCTCACTCCCCCCAACCCCTTTCTTCCCCTACTCCTGGAGGGATGGGGAGGAGAATCAAAAGAATGTAACTCCCACAGGTTGAGATAAGAACACTCCAGTAACTAAGGTATAACACAAACCACTGCTGCTACCACCAATAATAATAATGATAAGGGAAATAACAAGGGAAGAGAATACAACTGCTCACCACCCGCTGACCGATACTCAGCCCGACCCGAGCAGTGATCTAGCCCTTCTGGGTAACTGCCCCAGTTTATATACTGGGCATGACATGCTGTGGTATGGAATACCTCTTTGGCTAGTTTGGGTCAGGTGTCCTGTCTCTGCTTCCTCCCAGCTTCCCCTTCTCCCTGGCAGAGCATGAGACTCAGAAAGTCCTTGGTCAGAGTAAACATTACTGAGCAGCAACTAAAACCATCGGTGTTATCAGTGCTGTTCCCAGCCTGAGAGTCAGAAAACACAGCACTGCACCAGCTACTAAGAATGAGAAAAAATAACTGCTACTGCTGAACCCAGGACACCCTAAAATGCTGCAGCATTTTTATTATTAAAAACCAACCAACCAAAAACCACACACAAAAAAAGCCTGCCCATCAGCTACTTAAGCCAAACCATCAAGGGTCTTCTAGATTCCCATGGGCACAAGAAAGGAACACATGAAAAACTGGCGGCCTCTACAGTTTCACATCTTCAGCTGTCTGATAGGAAGTCTGGGAACATTGGTAGCTGTGTTTGTATAGGAGCTCTCAAGGTTTCCAGCTGTGGATCTTAGCCCAAAGACAGATGAAGGACTCCTAATGCTTCCAGTCTCAGATAACCTATCATAGTGACCTGAACATCTAACATGCAGTGGTTACTGTTTGAGAAATCTCTTTCAAAAAGCTGTTTGAAGAGCAATTTGAGGAAAGATTTTTTCCTTATAGATTCAACAAATGTGAAATATCCAGTGAAACCCTGTTTCACTCAAACACTCCTTGCTATCTTTACTGCTATCAGCACCAACACACTGACCTACAGAGCTACAGCCAGTTAGTGATGCCACAGGCACTGCCTCTCTCCACCTAGCCAAACACCATGCTTCCAAGTCCAGTATTACCTGGAGCTTTGAAAGTCTGCCCTGATGAAGAAGTAGTGACCATGCATATAGTAAACAACTCTGGGCTCCTCTACCCTGCAATGCTTTTATTTCCTTGATCAGTTTTGTGAGCCTATCAGGGCAGTGAGGGTACCACCAGCCCTCCCTGCCCATATCCAGCCTCCCAGGGGTACCTCCACCCTGCCCATGGCCATGATTACCTCCCACACCATCAGCCCCTTTCCCATTGATGCCCTAGTGGGGCACTCAGCCATGTAACATCAGCAAGCACTCACTGCAGTTAAGTCAGGGCTTCTAAATCCTGGATACTGGAAGAGATTTTGTGAGAAGAGCTGCTATTAGTTCATCACTAGGTACCTGAAAGAAGAGCAGCATTAATGGGAAGTTTGTAGTTAAATCATAAAAGCTCAGCCATTTTTATTAAGGGGTAAAGTAATGTCATACACTTTGTACATTCAAAATTAGTGCAGTTGATACTGCAGAGCATAGGCTGACACCACAAACTTCACTTTAAGGACTGGGTGAGCTCAGATTAGCAGTAGTAACATTTGATTTGCTATACATGAAATATGTGGCCAGGCTCACATGTGGCCTGGTGAGGATGCCACCTATGTGTCTTTGCCTTCGTCTTACAGTTTTATCTGAACACCCTTTTCCTTGACAGTTGAAATGTCCCATTACGTTTACTTACAAGAAAATTCTGTAGGAGGTCTGAAGGCCATAATGCTGGTGAACCTCAGCACAGGAAGGATCCAGGGAGCCTGCTGTGCCTGTTCAATGACTATGCAGTCACCATTGACTTAGAATCTAATTCTTTATGCTACGTCTCCTTTGCATAGTGAGCCAGAGGGCAGGAAAGGGAACGCATACTCATAAAACAACTACAAGTCTCCCACAATGACTACACTGAAGTGAAATTTAGTAGCATGATAAAAAGTTATCACTTCTCAGTAACTGTTTACGGAACAACTGACTGGTGATCCAAGGACTTTTTTCAAATGAAGGATCTCCTAGAAGATATACTTTCTTATCTGAAATAATTATGTTTAGTGTTAATGATAGATTAACTTTTAATATTCATCCAAGTTGTGTTTACGCATCACAAAACATAAATTCTCTATGCCTTCATGATAATTATACTTAGTTAATTGGAATGGTTAACAATTTTATTTAATGGTGTTTCTACATATGTAATTAATTAAGGGATGTACTTGCACATTCTTCCTACACTTTCTGTTACAAAGATTAGTTTAAAATAAATTCCTTGTGGGTGTGCTTTGCACAGCAGCAGCTCAAGAAGAAAGCATAAACAAAGCTAATGAGTTTCCTCAGATTTAAATCAGAAAAATATTTTTCAGTCTTTTGGTTAAGCACGGAAGTTCTCTAGTAATTTATGAATCCCTAAGCCAAGATCATAAATAGCATTAACAGTCTCCTTTAGACTTGCGTCTGGTAGGAAATCTGGTTCCTCTCTCTTCAAAGTAATGCAGAGGCACACTTGACATGGAAAATATAAATGGGAAAAAACAGTTCCATAGCTTGTCACAGCATAGATTTAAATTGTTAAATACCAGCTAGTAATCCCTGAAATTGAGTTACTAACTTCTCGAAAGCTTTTGCTAGCATACGGGGAAAATTGCAAAAAGAAGAGCTGTATAAAACTAGAGTGCTCAAGCATGTGCTAGCTTGCAGTAATGTTTAAAAACAAACTGAGCATTGCATGCAATTTTAATAGGCCATTATTGGGGGAGAAAACACAGGTGCATTAAAATCTCATTTTAGAAAGTTCTGAAAATATTCAGTCACTGAGGAAACATAAGAGGGGCATACCCTGGAATTCCAATAAAGAGCATGGGTTAGATCAATATATAATTCTGAACACAATAAATCATGCCCACATTTATCCACTCTTTTCAGTAGTGCCAAATGTTAAACAACTGCTTCTCAAGATTTATTTTGGCTATATTCTGCCCCCACTATACTGCTAGGTATTAGGTTTTTCTTCCCTTGCTTTTGAAGATTAATCATCTCTTAATACTGTCTATTTCTTTCCCTGTGTTTTTAGAAAAGTTAAACATTTGCGAACTTTTAACCCGTGCAAAGATTGTGGGGTTCTTTATAAGCTTTAAGAAGAATCTGAATTTCAGCAAAATAAAGACATATCCTGTTTCCTAGAAGATGCCTTAGGTTGGCAGTTTCATTTACAGTCCAGCCAATCCTCCTGCAGCACCTCCTGTCATCACAGTCTCCAAAGTACAGACTTGCCAATTTACCAAGTTGTGCACTGGCTCCTCGGTGAAACTAAAATAGACTTTGCTTTCCAAAACATGCTGTATGGTATTTGGGAGATTTTATCATTAACTGAACAGATATGGAAGGCTAAAATATGTTGCAATTGCAGTCATTCTTTGAAAAAGGTTAGGTCTGGATTGGTAGCAGCCTGTAGTCTGAAAATCCAGTAACTTGACTGAGTCGGAAGGAGGGCTCAGCAATTGGAATACCAGGAGAATTAGTGAAGAAATAAGTTACTCAAAATAGGATACCTTTACAAATCATTGCACCTTCTTTGCAAACAGGAAGACTGGAAGAGAGAAGGAGGTGAAGGAAAAGAAAAAAAATACTTTTTTCCAGGTATTTAAAGACAATTATAAAAGAAAAGGTTAGCCTGGTATCCCGGTATTATTAGTTTTTACAAGGCCCCTCAATTCTTCCTTCAATGGAAAAGAATACACTTTAGTTCTTCTGTTATTTCAAAAGCTGGATCACTCTAAGCTTGTCTATGCTCAAAGGAGAGAGATGGCTCCAGCAAGGGGATTGGTTTGATACAGATCTTAAGTAGTGCTGATTTCCTGAAGAAAAAAAGTCTATACCAGGATGTAAATTCTTCTTGCTTTACAGACCCCTAAACATTTTCCAACTAATTTGTCATCGTTTTCATAAAACTCATCAATTTTACCAAATATATACTAGAACATGATTTCTTCAGTTGCTTCTTGCGAAACCTTTACATATAGTTCATGATCCACTACAGATGGTAACAGCATAGTCAGGAAAACAATATAGGAAGACAGATAGGCTCCTAACTTAGATGCCTCAGATACACCACCAAAATTGGGTGGGTGAATATGGTCAGACATTTCTGTAGAAGGCACAGTCAGACAATGTAGGGAGAGGCAAAGTAATGCAGAGCTTTTCCAGGGTACGCATTATTATATTTTTTATTCTTTACATCAGAAAATTTAAAAAGCAAAATAAAAAAATACTTGCCCAGAGACACAGTGAGAAAATAGCTGGCAGGTGGGAAAAAGGCTCCAACTGTGATAGTATGCACAGATTACCACCCTTTTAAACAAAGAGTAATCAGCACAGTATTATACGTTTTTAAAACACTGAAGACTGCAATTCATGACAAACTGAAATTAACTCTATTTTTATTCCTTGGTTTGAAATAAATCAGAAAAATCTCTTAAACTACAAGAACATAATGGGTAAAAGGTGAACAGATTGTTTTATTTGCTTTTCAAACATTGTTTCAGATTCTTAGTGTAAAAAGATTATTTCTATGTGTGGGTGGTATAATTGAACTGATCAGTTTCTTTTTGTTGTTATTCTCCTTCATGCACATTTAAATGTAGCACTAATCAGTAATGAATTTAAAGAGGAAAAAAAATCAATCCAAACAGTTGAACAACATTTTCCATTCCTGACAAAGTATGAAACACAAGGGAAAATGTACCTCAAAGTTCTGAATAATTTCAGGTGAAGTACTGAATTCTTTTAATTTCAGATACTTATATAGTTCCATTGCCATATCATTTTAGCATATCACAATCTAGTATTAGGTTTTTGTGTGGCAAATTACATTCACAGTGCCCCAGAACTGTGAGGGAAAAACATTACTCATGCTTTACAGATAGGGAATAAATGCACTGGAAAACATGTAAGAGAAGTGAGTTCAGCTAATGTTCCCAAGCTATTCACAGGGCAGTGAGACAGGCTCTGTCTTCACACTCAGGTCATACAAGTCAGTGGTCTTGTCCCTATACTTTGCACTGTGCACTTCCTTCTTGATTAGGTAGCCAGGAAGGAATAGAAGACAGCATACAAAATGAATCCTGTAAGCAGAAAAGGAAACAGAAGAGACTGGCCGGCTGAAGTCAGCGGCAAAACTCACATTGATTTCCATGTCTGGTTCCAATCTCAAGTCTAATCATTCTGCTCATGACAGAAGTCCTCTCATCTAATGAAATGATCAGGGGATCTTCAAAAGCTCAATCATGGCAGCATAAAGAAAAGCTGTTCTAACAAAAGATGTTGGGTAGCTTTTGTTAACAAATCTTTCACATACACAGACAAAGAGACAGATTCTCTGTCAGCTTTCAAAAGAGAAAATTCCTAAGAACTTTGGTGGAAATAAATGAAAGAAAGAAAAGGGAAAAAGAAAAAAAAATAGCAAGCCATCTTTAAATGAGGGGTTCAGTAAACAAGACTTTTATTGTTCTCCTGAGTTTGAGATGAAGATGATGAACCTTTTTAAGGAGACAACAGAAAAAAAATAGAGTCAGTTAAAGAAGTTTCAACACACTAGCTTGATAATACAAGAGTATCAGTGGGTTTGGGCTCCCGCCCTCCCAAGGCATTCTCTTAATTGTATACTTTAGAAAAGTCTTGAAGGTGAAAGTGTGGGTGGGAAGCCTAAAAAAACCTAAAAGGAGACAATAAGGAAAGTTCAGAAATCAAAGACAAAAACAGGGCATTTCTGATTCTGACTGAGACACACTAACATGAGCCCTGACACAACGTGTATTGCAATCATAATTCTTCTGTTCATGCTGGTTATTTATGCCTTCTTAAGCACGACTAAATCACAAACCCATCTACTTTCAGCAAGACCTTGGCTAGTCAGAGAATTAAATGGTTATTAATAGAATTTTAAAGAAAAGGCAAAAAGAAACTAACTTAAAAAAAAAACAAAAGACAAAAACAAAAAAAACCCAGAGTCACAGAAAATAAGAATAATGCAATTAATAATTGTTTAAATAGTGCCTTGAAGACAGAAACAAGTCCAAGGTCCCCTGTTACCCCTTTTTGTAGCACAGCTTTGTTCTACAAAGTTTTTCCAAAGTGCAACCCTGGCTAACTTTCATACTCTGTGGAAAATCAATTATCACATAAATTAATAATGTCTGCTTATTATGGATATGTTAGTTGTTCTAAGAAGTAGATCAATTTGAAAGATAGATTAGACAAGATAAACAAATTCAAGAGAGCACTCTGAAACTTATGAATATAGATAAGTGTAAGACTGACTATAATACCTTAGACCAACAACTGTAAGTGAATGACAGATCAACACAATTACTCTGCAAGCGGCACATAAATGTAAAAAACTAGGTGGAACATATTTCTCCTTGAGTAAATATACTCAGTCAGTGCTCCTCAGAGGAAAAAAAAAAACAAAACAAAACATAAAAGTATAGGCTGAAAGAGGAGAGGAGCTGGGAGTTAAAGTTGCTTTAAGCAAATAAGATCTACAGCCACACATGTGGGCACAGGAGAGTATTAAATACAGTAGTCTAAAGAACCTAGAAGCAAATGAAGAAGACATGAATGACTCTGAGGGAGAAACTAAGGCAAGAAAAAGAGGCAGGCATAGACTACTGTATTAAATACAGTAGTCTAAAGAACCTAGAAGCAAATGAAGAAGACATGAATGACTCTGAGGGAGAAACTAAGGCAAGAAAAAGAGGCAGGCATAGATTAGTAAAAAGGACCAGGATACAATGTGGAGCAAGGGGAAAAAAAAAACAGAGCACTACAGAGAGAATCCAGAAAAGAAAAAAAAAAAAAAAAAGCAAAGGACAGAAAATGAAAAGGGGAGAAAATACAGACAATTGTTAAGGTCTATACTCAAAATGGAGAAGGAAGTGAAAGAAAGATGAAGCAGTGGCACAGGGAAGAAAATGCAAAGAAGAATACAAAAAAAGCATAAAAAAATACCCAGAAAAAGTTAACCTTCCCAGTCAAAAGGATGAGATTTGACCACATCAAGAATCAACTCTGGCCTTGTAGAAGATATTCCGGAAGAGAATGCAATTTCCCTAAAGGAAAAGCCTTTAATAAGAAGAAGAATTAACAAACCAATAGAAGAACTGTTCAGTTTTCTTGTCATTAGTTCAAATTCATGTTCCCCGCAAAGAAAGGTTTAAGAACCTGAACGTGCACAAGTCCATGGGACCTGATAAAATCCATCCACTGGTCCTGTCGGAGCTGGTAAATGAAGTTGCTAAGCCACTGTGCATCATATTTGACAAGTCATGGCAGTCAGGTGAAGTTCCCAACACCTGGAAAAATGGTAATATATCCCCCATTTGCAAGAAGGGAAAAATGGACGACCCAGGTAATTACAGACCTGTCAGTCTCACCCCTGTGCCTGGCAAAATCTTGGAGCAGACTGTCCTGGAAGGCATACTAAGGCACATGAAAATCAACAAGGTGCTTGGTGACAGCCAGCATGGCTTCACTAAGGGGAAATCCTGCCTGACCAGTTAGATGGCCTTCTCTGATGGGGATACAGAACAGATGGACAGGGGTACAGCAGTTGATGTCATCTACCTGGACTTGTGCAAAGCATTCAACACTGTTCCACACTACACCCTGGTCTCTGTATTGGAGAGGCATCAATTTGATAGAAGGACAACTCGAAGGATAAAGAACTGGCTGGATGGCCACATGCAAAGAGTTGTGGTCAATGGCTCAATGTCCGGCTGGAGACCAGTAACGAGTGGTGTCCCTCAGGAATCGGTGTTGGGACCGGTCTTGTTCAACATCTTTGTCGCTGACATGGACAGAGGGATTGAGTGCGCCCTCAGCAAGTTTGCCGATGACACCAAGCTGTGTGGTTCGGTTGATACCTTGGAGGGAAGGAATGCCATCCAGAGGGACCTTGACACACTTGTGAGGTGGGCTGATGCCAACCTCATGAAGTTTAACCATGACAAGTGCAAGGTCCTACACCTGGGTCACAGCAATCCCAGGCACAGCTACAGGTTGGGCAGAGAAGAGATTCAGAGCAGCCCTGTGGAGAAGGACTTGGGGGTGTTGGTTGATGAGAAAATGAACATGAGCGGGCTTCAGTGTGTGCTCGCAGCCCAGAAAGCCAACCGTATCCTGGGCTGCATCAAAACGAGCGTGACCAGCAGGTCAAAGGAGGTGATCCTGCCCCTCTACTCTGCTCTCCCGAGACCTCACCTGGAGTATTGTGTGCAGTTCTGGTGTCCTCAACATAAAAAGGACATGGAATTGTTGGAACAAGTCCAGAGAAGGGCCATGAGGATGATCAGGGGACTGGAGCACCTCCTGTATGAAGACAGGCTGAGAAAGTTGGGGTGTTCAGGCTGGAGAAGAGAAGGCTGCGTGGAGACCTCATAGCAGCCTTCCAGTATCTGAAGGGGGCCTATAGGGATGCTGGGGAGGGACTCTTCATTAGGGACTGTAGTGATAGGACAAAGGGTAATGGGTTAAAACTTAAACAGGGGAAGTTTAGATTGGATATAAGGAGGTTCTTTACTGTAAGGGTTGTGAGGCACTGGAATTGGTTGCTCAGGGAAGCTGTGAATGCTCCATCTCTGGTGGTGTTCAAGCTCAGGCTGGACAGAGCCTTGGGTGAGATGGTTTAGTGTGAGGTGTTCCTGCCCATGGCAGGGGGGTTGGAACTAGATGATCTTAAGGTCCTTTCCAACCCTAACTATTCTATGATTCCACGTCTGAATGACAATCGCTGAGCAAAGAATTGCATTTCTATTACAGCTGCCAATAAAAGCTACAAAGGTGCAAAATGTATACAACTGGGATCTTTGATAGATACAATACAGTGGTCCACAAGAGAAAACCAAGTTAGATGATAGTGGAATAAAGTAATTCTTATTCTTTAAATGAATATAAATTACTCAAACATTCTCTGTTATAAACATTTTAAAGTACAGGTATGTTTAATAAAGTGTAACGTTCTTGAAGTGGATTGTTTCTTAATGAATTCAATATGAACACTGCTTGGTTTAATTCCAGTCAGACTGTGGATATTTTTTTTAATCTTGCAAAGGCTTTAAGATTAGACAAACAGAACATATAAATCATCACACATTTCTTATTTCTTCTATGTAGTGCACTCAAAAGCACATACCATATTAAAATACAATTTTCTCTCTAGAATAGTTTATCACTTGCTTGTTTGTTTGCCTTGGTTTTTGGAATGTCTTCCTGTGACCTTTCTAATCCTCAAAACCCACAATCCTTTCCCTTTTGCTTCACAGTCCACAGCAGAAGCAAACAATGCACCTACTCATAAAGCTAGCTAAATTCTGTTGCTGTAGTATCCACACCCTTCCCAGTACCATACCCCTTGAATATGGGTGCCGACTTTGAAAAGCCAAATTGTGTGCATTACAAAGAAATGGTGAGTTTCGTTAATTCTTACTGCAATCAATGGTTTTGAGAAGGTGCTCAGTACATCCTGGTCAAAAGCCTCCCAGAAATGTGTATTTTCTTCCCATGTGGAGCTGACAGCCTACAGAAGCAGTGGGGTTTACATTTTGTGGGCATAAATTATAGGTTAGGAAAAGAAGTTTACATTCATTTTAGAAATACATCACAGGCAAACTGTGTTGGAAGCAATTTAGCATTCCTACTACTTAAACTGCCAGATCTTTGCAGATTACTTTTAAGTGCTATGTTGGTAGGCACAATTTGCCTAGCAACAAGTGCCAGATTTCATTCCATTTCCTGCACACACAGTAGAGGTCTATAAATTGTTTCAGGATTTAAGCATTCGGGAATTATAGCTGCTGCTCAGAATGTACCTAGTCACAAAACTTCTTGCATACAAATTGTGTGTATAATCTCTTCACATAGATGAACATGCTTAAAGTTGTGAGGGGCTGATGGTTTGGTTAGGGTTATTGGGTTGAGGTTTTTCTCCAAATTTCTGTGGTTTTCCAAAGAAAAATTTATGTTACATATTAGCAAAATTTTTTTCTATACATATATTTATAATGAGAAGACAACATACTAACATACCTAAATGCCAAGGAAACTGTAACAAACAGAAAATTACTTTAAAAGTCAGACTTTGAAGTAAAAAATTAGTAATATACAAATACTGTAGGGAAATAACTAAGTACAAATGTTTATTGAAGGACTGACAGTTAGAAGATAAATCTAGGTGAAAAATAGTGCCTGTTACCACAAACTAAAAAACTTGACTATGAAGAGCAACAAAAGAAGGAGTATTCATTAATAAAGACAGGATCTATTGATCATAAAAAGAGAATGTGAAAATATTTTAGGATGTGTATTCTGCGTGAAAATAGACATTTTGAAAAAAAATGTGTAACAAAACAGAAACGAAAACAGTATTTAGAAAATATTACCTAGGTGGACCAGATAGTCTGGGTAATATTAACCTAGGTAGGTAGATCTTCAGATGTTCAGTGGTAGGATTGCAAGATCATAGCGGAAAGGATTACCACAGTATTTCTGTGAAGTGAAAAGGAAGCTGGAACAGATTGTGGAGAATCAGGTATGGGTAGGATTGGGGAAAGAAATACTGAAGTTCAAAACAGAAGAATCCTGCAGGACTGTGCTCCTGCAAGTACTAGGTTAGCAGAAGTGATTATAATTTTGCCTTCCATACACAACTTTTTATAGGAATATCATGTGAAATTGACTGTAGTAAAACATACGTCCTAAAAGGATTTAAATCCATTTTACTATCCTAGATAATGCTGTGACATTTCTCTTGCCTTTAAGAGCTATTACCTCCAATGGGACCTAGAATGAATTTTGAAGAGTGTTTCCTGATCAGCTGCTAGGTTGGAATTTCTTGTCACCAGAAAAATGACTTTATAATTCTGAAGTTAAAAAAAAATCCAAAGCAACAAATCAACTACACTCCCAACCTCACAACCCCTGTAAATATTTAGCATTAACTAAGTGTTAATTGCTCGTCAGGTAAAATCTGTTTCATGATAATTTTTTATAAAAATAATGGTTTCCCATACTACTAAAGCTGGCCATGTAAATAAAAATAAACAGTAGCAGGGAGGATGCATAATTTCCCACTTAGCACGTTAATATATGTATCCTCTATGCAATTTCTCCATGGATGTTTGAAAGGAAAAACAGTATATAGACACTTTACAGAAAGAGCTAAATGTTATACATTGCTTTTCTGGCATTAAACAAAGCAAAAATGATACCTGGCAGTTTTCCCAATGCTTTTTCAGACAGCTTCTTTCCATGTACAGATATGTATAGCCCACCCACACACATATATAAAACATAGCTACATATATACCTATAAAAGTAAAACACCTGAATTAGCACGAAAGTGTTTACACTATTTGGGCAGTATTGCAGGAGAGAGAGATGAAGATCATAACTAAAATGGAAGATGAAGAAAAGGTACTTACTGTTGCACATGCTGCCATAAAATGCTGAAATATTTTTTTTAAAAATCAGTAAAAATATATTAGGAAAATAAGCATCAACCACACATAAACAAGCAGATAAATGTAGTAGGTCCATTTTAAATAGTTTTGCAATAGAAAGTGGGCATTTTTTCAGTACAAATCATCAAATGCTATGAACTAGATTTCAAGGAAGGCAATCAGATCCCACTGTTATTTGATCTTTGCATACTCTTTTTCAATCTTTCACTTTTGTAACGGTTTTTCTTAAACCAGCTTTTTTTATTTTTTTTTAAGGAAATTGAGAGATTAAATACTAATGGCAAAAAGTTCTCTACAGTGTTCTGTAATTCAGATACATTTCTTCCTAGCTCTTCCAGTTTCCATCTGTCCTGGAACATAGCCTGCTCTCCCCATCCATTGTCAAGTTTGCTATTTTGAATGGAGTACACAGGTGACTCAAGGGACAATTTAACTCTACTATTCCAAGTAATGAAACAACATAAAATTCCTTAAAATCTATCCTACCCTTATTGCCCCATGAACCACACTGAGATAATTTTAAAAAAAAACAAAACAAAAGATATGAAGCATATATCAATAAAGATGACATCTCCCTGATGTTCAATTGATAAATGTAAGGCAAATTATACTGTGAATTTCATCCTCACATGCCTGGTGTTTTCATATTGAGATTACAAAATAAATGAATAGGACAATTATTTCATTTCAACATCTACCAATTTTTTTAATTCAGCAGGATTTGGACCAAGCCCTAAACAGCTGCTAAACTCATAGAAAAATAGAATTATAGAATAATAGAATTGTTTAGGTTGGAAAAGACCTTTAAGATCATCTAGTCAACCATTGACCAAACACTGCCAAGTCCACCACTAAACCATGTCCTAAGTGCCACATCTAAACATCTTTTAGATATTCCCAGGAATATCTTGTTCAGCAGCTGTTGACCATCACCCAGATCTTTTTCTGCCGAGCAGCTTTCCAGACACTCTTCCCCAAGCCTGGAGTGTTCTATGGGGTTGTTGTGACTCAGGGGCAGAACCTGGCACTGAGTCTTGTTGAACCTCACACAGTTGGCCTTGGCCCATCAATACAGCCTGTTCAAATCCCTCTGCAAAGCTTTCCTACCCTCAAGAAGATCAACACTCCTGCTCAACTTGGTGTCTCCTGCAAACTTTTTGAAGGCACACTCAATCCCCTCATCCACATGATTGATAAATATATTAACCAGAACTGGCCCAAACACTGAGCCCTGGAGAACACCACCTGTGACCAGCCCCCAGTTGGATTTAACTGGTTCACCACCACTCTTTGGGCCCAGCCATCCAGCCAGTTTTTAGCTCATTGAAGAGTACGCTATGCCAGTTTCTCCAGGACTACGCTGTGGGAAATGGTGTCAAAGGCTTCTGTAAAGTTTAGGTGGACAACATTCACAGCCTTTCCGTCATACACTAAGCAGGTCACCTTGTCATAGAAGGAGATCAGGTCAGTCAAGCAGGACCAATCACCTTGTTGCCCTGTATGTGAGGTCTGATGGCACTCAAGATGATCTGCTCTGCGGCTTCCTCCTGCACTGATGTCAGACTGACAGGCCTGTAGTTCCCCAGATCCTTCTTGTAGATGGGTGTCACATTTTCTAACCTCCAGCCAGTTGGGACCTCCCCAGTTAGCCAGGGCTGCTGACAAAGGATGGAAAGTGGCTTGGTGAGCAATTCTCACATTCTTTTCCTCTTTGGAACTGTTTTTGTTTTATGTTAGCATGAACGATCTTGCAAAATACCTCTAGACCTTCCAGCAATAACATAGCAGGTCATGATGGTTTAGGTTGAATTACACATGGGAATGTGTGTAGGTGTAAAACATAAAAAAAAAATTAAAAAAAAAAAAGGTTTTAAAAGTAACAACATTATGATTTTTTTCAGACTGTAAATTGCATAATGCTGAAAGTACAGATCTGGATCACAGAATCATAGAATACTTCGGGTTGGAAAGGACCTTAAGATCATCAAGTTCCAGCCCCACTGCGGATACTTCATTTGTTTCAAATTGTGTTCAAGGTGGGACTGAGGTGCAGCAACCAAATGCTTCCCAGAAAAAACATGTACTGTATTTGTGGCAGCTAATCGAGACTCAGCTCTTAGTCGAGTTATAATATCTTCTTCTGCATGCTTTAAGGTGTTTCAGTATGCATTTTACCTCCCCTACTTCACAGCCAGAATCTCTCCTTTTCACTATTTCTGGCAAAAATAGATCAGTGAGAAAATTTTTCTAAACATATTAACCCACTTTGTAGGAAGGGAACACCAGGACTTGATTCAAGCTGAAATGCTGGATGTCTGCATGATCTTGAGCCAACCTAAACACAGTAGACTTCCCACAGACTATTCAGCTACAAAGCCAAAGGGCAGTCATACTTCTCAGACTGTGGCTTTAATTTGCAATGAAACCTATGAAAATGAAAAATAGTCCTGAAAAATCAGATTCCATTCTCCAGATCTTGTGCCACTCACGGTCCCAGCACATTCTGTCCTGGTACTCTAACTCAGCTGCTCTGAAGCTGACAGAAAGGAAAAAGCACCAGGGAACAAAATTCAACCTTTTTTCAGCAGCAGTTTCCACCCAAATTTCACCAGTGCAGGATAGAAAAATCTCACACAATACTAGCATCCCACCTCTGTTTCAAGAATTGACTTATCTGATGGTCTTCAGACCATTTCATGGCCACGAGTGTTAATAAATGCAGAGTAACTTTACAGGCTCCTGTAAGAAAGAGAGGACAGACATTCTGCAGAGCCTCTTCCTCTACAGAAGCCAGGAAACTTTTGTCTCAAATGAAAACACGAGGGGTCACTGTGATCTTCTATCAGTAAGAAGAGCTAGAGGGGCTGTACACACTGATTTGATCCATTATCCGTATTTAGCACTTTCTATGAATAATGTGTTTTGAAAGTAGGTATTTATTGTACAGATCGGTCATGGATTCTCGTACAAAAAGCTGTATCTATAAGTCATTTTCTGCCCTTGCAAACTCCTGCAGATGTACGTGTGGATCTGAGTGTTGCTATGACCCTCCATTGGTTTTCTCAGCTCTGTAATTTGCAACTTGCAACTTTAGAGAATGTTTGATTTTCCAAGTGTTGAAAAAAGTGAAATAATTACCTTTCAACATTCCATGGAAATCAGGAAAATACAAATTATATGTGTTTTAGAGAGCACAATTGTTTCAGGAAAGGGAGTTTCAATTTATGTGTAGTTGGGTCTTACCTGACTTTGTTAAACTTCAGATTGTTTTTGTTTCTTGGTATTGGTTTTATCATCATTTTGTCTTTGTTTTTTCAACTAAAGTTTTCATTTAAAGTTTTATTACAGAATGATTGTTTTTAGAGAGCTTACTTTGAATACTTTATTATTTATTTGTCTTTCAGAACCATCTGAATGCTCCTGTTGCTATCCTGATATCCTTTCTAATTGACTGTGGAAAACACCCATGTAACGTTGATGATATATTCACTGCTAGCCCCTGGTCATACTCCCATCAACTCCAGTTCGACTACAGTTTCACACATAAATAAACAATATTTCCTATATGAGAGGCAGAAAACAAAACATTTCAAAGTTCTTAAAATTTATAATTAGTTTTAAGTGAAAATACCTGGATTCAACAGAGATAGTCCTATCAGATATAAATGATTATGTAAGTATATGTTCACTGATGAGGCCCTGTGAACACAGCCAGTGAGCTCTGGGAAGCTGCCTGCTGGAAACAGCAAAATGGATGTGTGTGCAATAACAAGCTCATTTAGATGGACAGTTACCAGCAGTCTGCCACAGAGGTGCTCTTTCTGACTGCATAACCAATCAGCTTGAGCAGATAACTGAATTTTATCACTGTATTTGTTTTATTACCAGTAAATTTGCCGCTACAGCAGGAGTTTGAGAAGAAAGACTAGGAGAGAGGTGGGAAATAATAATTATGAGTCTAGGTGTTATACAGATGTTAGCAAAATGGAAATGAGAAGCTGCCTTAGCAAAATAACCAACCGTGTTTGGCATTTGATGGACCTAGCAATTTTGTTTCTGTAGTTAATAAAACATGACTTTGCCAATTATCATAACTAGTAGCATGACAAAAAGGAAAAAATTGTCTCTTTCATACTTCCATGCCGAAATAGCTAATATCAGGATTTTCTAAAAATTAAAATATCAGCATTCAAAGAGATGGGAGGGTAGAACGGCAACAGAGACTACATACATTTCTGTAACTTTTGTTACTGTCTTCTGGTTGTCTTTGTCCAGAGGGATACAAGTACACAATTAATTAATATTTTAAACAATAATTATGACAGAGCTTAGAAGACAAAGCTCAAAGTGCCCTGAGAAGAAAGGCAGTATCATCACCCTATTTTTCTGGAAACAGAACCCCTGAGTGAACATCACAGAGTAAGTAACTGCCAACGTCAGGTACCAGAGTCATGTTTCAAGCCCTGCTATAGTTGTCTGTCCCTTAAGCATTAAATTCTGACTTGGTCTGTGTCTCTAAAAACAGCCCTCATACATGAGTTTCTTATGTTCCAGACTATTTCAGAATCTTCTCTGCTGACTGGAATGAACAATGATAAAGAGAATAAACTGGAAACCTAGTCCTTTGCATGTACCACCAGTGAGCATGTCTGCTTGCACATAATTTCCAACCTTTGAGTGCTGGAGCTCTCCAGGTGTCATAATTTTAGTGAGATTAAAACAGGAAAAGGCTAATAAGCCTTTGAAAATTTCTAATGTTTGATGTGCAAAAGATGTGTTAATCCATAAACTCTGCTTAAAAAAAACAATATGAATCTGGCATTAAAAGTAACCCATTGTTTGTTTTACTTTTTTTTCCTCAGGTAAGGCTTTCTATATACCTGTGCTTTGTTATTTTTTCTCCAGAGGTCAAAATAAATCTCCCAGCTTTCTACGGAACCACACTGTATCAATTCTTGCTGACACTGAACTGAAACATACAGTATTCTTCCCTTCAGTCTTCATGCTACAATAATCTACCATGGCAGGCTCCCATCTTAGCAGACTAATATCAAGGGATATTTCTATAATAGTCTACAAATTAGCATTTAAGATGTTAATTGCTTCCTGCCTAATGATGAAAATGATGAGTTAAATGCACAAGAATTATTTATAGAGTGCAATGGCACACCAATTTTCTCTTCATATTTTAAAAATACATCAGCCAGCGAGGAATTTTAGAGCAATTAGTAAGGTAGACCACACAAGTCTGTGCATGTCAAGCTTTTGTAGTTCTCATTCTATGCTTTTTTTGTCCCTTAGGGTAAAGAGTATCATGTTTCCTCACCTAAGATCTATTCTTATGCTTGCTTCGCTTCAGCTGAAGTGTAAAATTTTCTTGGGCAGAACACACTGTACCTATCAGTTAAATTCTGCTCCCATTGTGGTCAGTGTACAAGCTTTGTATTAAATGTAGCAGTGGAACCATGACAGCTTAAAATACTGTTATTCACAGTAGAACAAAGATATTCAACCACATAGTTTCTCCTTAACACTGAGATTAAATGTAGCTACCTAACCAGAAAACAACTAGATAAATTCACTTATAGTGGTTTTTAAACTTCAGAACTGGAAGTTCATTCACTTCTGTAAGGACTCAGTAGGGAAGAAGTGATAGTTACATCATAGTTTAGTGGCATCAAGATTAACATACACACATTACCACAGATAGCTGCACAGTTTAGCAATACAGACTTTTTTTTTCTTTCATTGGTTCTTCTAACACTTCAGATTTTCTTAGGTTTACACACTTTAAAAAGAAGAATGAAGCCCTTAAATTTCAGCATGATACAGATTATGCAAGAAAGTTTCCTCCAAGTTAAAATACACACTTGTCTATATAATTTTACTGCATGGTACAAGAAAAAAAAAAATGTGCACATTTTCTGCACACAAAAACTGGGTTTAAAAGAAGGAGTCATTTAAACTGGCTTCTCTGGATCACCAGAATATTTCTACTGCAAGCTCCATGGCTGTGGTTGTGGCTACCATATTCATTGTCTCTAAAGCCATGAATGTCTGACCCTTTTCTTCAACTTTCAGTCTAAGACTCTGCCCAAGTAATACCTACCAAGATTGAATCCTGGGCACACATACTTCAGCATCTCTCAAAATCCAGAGACAAATCATTTCTGATTCATCTATTTGTAAAGTCACACAAGAAAAGCCATTGTCTGATTGTCAGATTTCCCTGCCAGCACCTCTCCTATGAGGAAAGGCTGAGAAAGTTGGGGTTGTTCAGTTTGGAGAAGACTTGGGAGACCTTATTGCAGTCTTTCAGTTCTTAAAAGGGGACTATAAGAAAGATGGGGAGAGACTTTTTAGCAGGGCCTGCTGCAATAGGACAAGGGGGGATGGTTTTAAACTAAAAGAGGGGAGATTCAGGCTGGACATGAGGACGACACTTTTTACAATGAGGGTGGTAAAACACTGGCAGAAGTTGCCCAGAGAGGTGGTGGATGCAACATCTCTGGAGACATTCAAGGCCAGGCTGGATGTGGTTCTGGGCAGCCTGACTTAGTTGAAGATACCCCTGCTTGTTGCAGAGGGGTTGGACTAGATGACCTTTGATGGTCCCTTCCAACCCAAGCTATTCTAAGATGCTGTGATTTTAGTTGGTGGCCTGTTGAAGAAAAGAGATGTGTCCAAAAACCTAATGATTCCTTCCCAGCAATAACAAAGACAATCTAAACATGTCTGAGCTAGCCTATTTTTGGGGGGAGGTGGGGTGGAAAGAAAAGCCCACCCACAGTTTTAGACCCCCCTGCAGCTACAGCTCAAGAGGCCCCACTGCAAACGAGAAAATGACTGGTAACCCAACATGGAGGATAAAAAGAACACGATTCATTTTAAAAGAAGAAAATTAAATCAAAGTCAATAACCGTAAAGAGCAATATTAATGCTAGAGAATAAGATAATTACTGAAGGCACATATATAAGATAGAAATACACAGGAGATACAAGTAGAATGCTACAGTGACATTTTGTAGTCAGTTTTAAAAAGCCAGCTTCATTTTTAGTATCATACTCCTGCTTTGATAAAAAACAACATGAGTGAAATAATTCACTCTTATGTACCTCTGCTGGCCTCAAATTAGCACTTCAGCAAGAAACCAGAGCTTTGTACCATAGCCTACTTTTAGCCTATGAAGAACTAGTGTAGACTGAATTAATTCATCATCAGTATTCATTTATACTGAAGTGCCTATGCCTAGAATTGGAACGGGCATTTTAAAAAAGAAGAAAATGAGGCTGGAAAAAAATATAACATAAATGTATTTGTCTACTGTTTTAGAAAGAGATGAAAGTGAATTAAATCTGAATTCTCTTGTCTGGCCACCACTTTTTGCAGCAGCTATGCTAAAGTCACCCTTATTTTGAGAGCACCACAGGGAACATATTTTCACATGGGTAACATGTTCTTGATTAATTGTTCCAGTGTACTAGGAATAAAAGTAATAAAACAGGGTTACTTTCATCTTTGCCAAATCTGGATATGTGTCACGGTTTAGACCCAGCCGGTAACTCAGTACCATGCAGCCGTTCACTCAGACTCTGCTTCAGAAATGCTTTTCTTTCTATTGATAGTTCACTAATATGGCAGCATAGGACATGTTTACATACATAAAGAGAAGGGAATGATGCCAAATATGATGCCATTTAGATAATTTATCTTTAAATTATTAATCTGCATTCATTTTAAAGGCTGATCAGCTTCAAAACACTCAATTGAGCTTCATTCTAAAAGGCTAGAATAAGTCCATAGGTCCTCACAAAAACTTGTCCAACTTTTCTGCTTTTTCATTACATAGTGATTTTACACCAATCTTCAATTATTGCAGTTTAGAAACTGTCTCCTATTCAACGGTTTTATCCACAGGCAAACCACTATTTGGGAATCTCAGATGAAGCAGGTAGGCAGACTGTGTACCACACAGCCCCAGTACATGTAGGACCTCTGCACACACTGTGTAACAAAATTAGAGAGAAGTAGTCAGCGGAGTCACAAAAAACTGACGTACGGCAGATGCAACCGGATGAATGGTCTGGCTGTCATAAAACAGGCTAAAGAATTGCATGCTGAAGAAAGTGTCTAAACCCCTTATGATCTCATTAATATCTAGCCTTGCCACCTGGTCTTGCCATATGAAGCAGAATTTACATCAAAAGAGATTAACATTTCTTCTGGGGCTAGTCAAATTTATACAAGTAAACTAATGTGAAGCAAATAAACCTCCCTAATAGCATTTATGTGAATCAGACAAAAGAGATAAAAAATTAAATATCCAACAAGATTATGTTACTCATCTATTGTCTAGGGAAGAAAAAACTCACTGTAGGAATCATAATAAAAAACTATGAAAGTAAGCACAACCTAAAATGCCATCATCATAGAATTACAGAAGAGTTAGGGTTGGAAAAGACCTTAAGATCACCTAGTTCCAACCCCCCTGCCACGGGCAGAGACACCTCACACTAAACCATGTGACTAATCGCCCAAGACTCCATCCAACCTGGCCCCGAGCACTGGCCAGAGGTGGAGCATTCACCACTTCTTTGGGCAGCCTGTTCCAGTACCTCACCACCCTCATAGTAGAGAACTTCTTCCTTATATCTGACCTGAACTTCACCTATTTCAGTTTAAACCCATTACCCCTTGTCCTATTGCTACAGTCCCTGATGAAGAGATCCTATTTGGCCCCCTTGTAGGCCCCCTTCCGATATCACTCGCTATAAGGAGACCTAGTTTGTAAAAGCAAATGTGGGTAGAAGGCACCAACTCCCAGTATTTTCCCAGGAGCATGCACGTAGCAGAACAGTGTAGGTGCACAGAACAAAATTATTTAGAGCTTATGTCAATAGGTAAGCGATCTACTGATAGGACAGTTGGTTGGAAAATATTAGCAAATGTACCCATTATTACTTGTCAGTGTGCACAGAGCAGATGATGTTATTGACAGAGATTGGTATATTTTACAGGCAATGTATATTACCATGACATCTGTTCTTGACCAGCCTTATTCAAAGTACTACCATCAGGACTCCCCACATCCTCTCATTTATTTTTCCTGAAAAGCTGTTTTACTTTTTCAGTGCACAGGAAGCCTTGAGAAATGTTGCCAGACAACCTGGTGCTTTCTCATGGGCCTTTGTAACTTCAATTGCAAAAATTTGCACACAGCACACTGAGATATATTTTTGTGCAAACACTGTCAGAGCATAATGCTCTCCAGGGAAGTAAGTAGCATGATTATCAATATTTGGATAGCACACATCATTGTACTGATTGGGATTTTCAGCAGGTTTATGTGCTACATGAAAACACAAAGAGGTTATTTGTAATTTTGGTGAATGATTTATACTGCCTCCAGAATTTTCTTTCTTGTTACATGCTCTTTCAGTGATATTCCAAGAAGAACTTCTACCATATAAACATCCACTAAGAAATTTAAAGCCTTTGAATTACTTTTTCATAAAAAGAAAAATCAGGAAAAAAAAATGGCATTAAGGAATTTGAGTTGATCTGCCAAGAAAAGCCAAATCATGAGGCAAATGAGGAGACAGCTCTAAATCTGGCAACACATTTGTCTGCAGAATCTGCCAAATAACCAGATGTTTCTACTGCACAAGCTCACCCAGAGCTCAGCATAGGAATTCTACCAGAGATAACTACAGCACAAAATTAATGACTGAAGTTTTAATTTAGGAAAAAAAAGTTCATTTCAGACCATGCCTTCACCAATTGTTGGCAAGGAAGTTTAGAATAATCACAAAAGAAATTTACCAGACAACTAATAGATAAATGTATCTCTAGTTCATCGTAATTACTGCCACTCTGTACCAGGTAATTCAAAGAGAAATCCATTTCTGAAGTATTTTCATAAAGATTTTTGAGATGAGTCATGCAAATAACTAAAACAAGTTCACCAGTGTTTCTGTAGAGTAACACAGTGTTTGAATGAACTCTAGATCACAACATTTGCATATTAAAAGTAGACAAGTAGTTAAGAGGCTGATGACAGTATGACTTTAGAGGCTTTACAAAACCACAGCACATTTAGTGATATCAAGGGGAATTGCTGCTTTGACAAAATTGAAAACACCCTCCTACAGCTGTTCCAATCAAGAAAAATTAGAAGTACTGCCTTTATTTTCATTCTTTTTTTTCCTCTGCACTGAAACACCAGAGGCATTAAAAATAAACACTTCTTGTGGTCATTGATGTGACCCTGTCATTGCTATCTGCAGCAGCGCATGCTGAACATCTTTTGTTGACAAAATATAACTAATAATGCTATGACAGCCTAGAGCCTAGCTTGAGTCCCTATGTCCCTAATTACCAAACATCAGTTATGAGGTTTTTCTTTCTTTAATGTTTCAACTTGTTACTGTTTCTCATGGGAGAAGAAGCAAGACTTAAATGGCAGCAAGTACAAAAGAAGTGAGTTAAAGATAAACATCCACTTTGGATTCATTCCTTGCATCTCCAAGGAAAATACAAAAATTTCAGACCTAATCTTTGGCATAAACTCTGAAGTCCTGCATGAATACAATATTCCCTAGCACTGAAACAAAAAGAAGTACATGTTTTCAAAGTTCAGAGACCAAGGCTTAGCTCTTATAAGGAGTGCACTGCTTTTGCATATGAGATCATGTACATACTAAACTTGAAAAGATGTTTAAAACTTCCTGAAGTTTATTCCATTTACAAGGATTCTACCAGTTACAGAAATATTTCCCGACACTGAAGGCTGATTCAAATGAAAAAAAAAAAAAAAAAATCCTTACTGAAAGGTATTCCACATATTCCAGAGACCTAAACCACAATCATAGAATAGTTAGGGTTGGAAAGGACCTTAGGATCATCAAGTTCCAACCTCCCTGCCATGGGCAGGGACACCTCACACTAAACCATCTCTCCCAAGGCTCTGTCCAACCTGGCCTTGAACACCGCCAGGGGTGCAGCATTCATAACTTCCTTGGGAAACCCATTCCAGTGCCTCACCAAATGTACAGTAAAGAACTTCTTCCTTATATCCAATCTAAACTTCCCCTCTTTAAGTTTTAACCCCTTACCCCTTGTCCTATCACTACAGTCCCTAATGAAGAGTCCCTCCCCAGCATCCCTATAGGCCCCCTTCAGATACTGGAAGGCTGCTATGAGGTCTCCACGCAGCCTTCTCTTCTCCAGGATGAACAGCCCCAACTTCCTCAGCCTGTCTTCATGCAGGAGGTGCTCCAGTGCCCTGATCATCCTCGTGGCCCTCCTCTGGACTTGCTCCAACAGTTCCATGTCCTTTTTATGTTGAGGACACCAGAACTGCACACAATACTCCAGGTGAGGTCTCACAAGAGCAGAGTAGAGGGGCAGGATCACCTCCTTCAACCTGCTGGTCACGCTCCTTTTGATGCAGCCCAGGATACGGTTGGCTTTCTGGGCTGCAAGCACACACTGAAGCCAGCTCATGTTCATTTTCTCACCAACCAACACCCGCAAGTCTTTCTCCGCAGGGCTGCTCTGAATCACTTCTCTGCCCAACCTGTAGCTGTGCTTGGGATTGCTCCGACCCAGGCGTAGGACCTTGCACTTGGCATGCTTAAACCTCATGAGGTTGGCATCAGCCCACCTCACAAACGTGTCAAGGTCCCTCTGGATGGCATTCCTTCCCTCCAGCGTATCAGTCGAACCACACAGCTTGGTGTCATTGGCAAACTTGCTGAGGGCGCACTCAATCCCAGTGAGTTTATTACAATATTACTAAGCTTAATACTATTTCAAAATATAAACACTTTTTAACAGACTGTATTCTGTTTTCAGAAGCATTTGTTGGGCATTTTACTTTATTTCTGAAGAGGTTCACAAAACCAGAAGGAATAACTGGATCTGTCTTTGAAATGTATTGAGACATTTGTTTAAAAGTAAAAGCCCTTCTTTCTCCAGCAGTAAGATCAAGAAGAAAACCACCTGAGCCCCCAGGGTTTTGACCCTCACCTCCAGAGCCATGTAGTCACATTTAATATGCTCCAGTTTTCCTCTGCCTGTATCAGATGGAAGAGCAGCAGGATTAATAGAGGGTTGGACCAGGCTCAGCAGTCTTTTCACGTCTCAGGTCCATGTAACAGCAACAAACCACCCTTGACAGCAGATAAAGACACCAGACTGTGACCTCCTTTGTCCAGCACAGCAATCCCTTGCTGCTTCCTCCTGGCACTGCTATGTGGCTCAGTGTCCTGGGTTCAGCAGTAGCAGTCATGTTTTTTTCCTTTGTGTTAACTGGTGCAGTGCTGTGTTTTGACTTCTAGTTTGAGAACAGCGTTGGTGAAGCCGATGTTGTCGGTTGTTGCTAAGTGATGTTTACCCTGACCAAGGACTCTGTGAGGCTCATGCTCTGCCAGGGAGGAGGGGAAGCTGTGAAGAAGCAGAGACGGGGCGCCTGACCCGGGCTAGCCGGGGAGGTATTCCATACCACAGCACGTCATGCCCGGGGTGGGGGGTAACTGGGAGTTACCCGGAAGGACAGGAGCTTCCGGGTGGAACTCGTTTTTCTTGGCCGGTGGTATCGTATTCTCTTCCCTTGTTATTTTCCCTTATCATTGTTTTAGCTGATAGTAGCGGTGGTGATTTGTTGCTGGACTGTTCTTGTCTCAACCCGTAGGAGTTGCACTCTCTCGATCCTCCTCCCCGTTCCTCCGGGAGTGGGGAAGGGGAGAGCCCCGGTGCAGGGGGGGGGGAGACGGACACGGACCTTGATTGTTGTCAGCTCGGCACCACTCACTGGGAGTGAGTGAACAAGTTACCTGACTGGGTTTAAACCACGACACTCAGGATCAGCCAGCTCTGGTTCTTCATGTAAGATAGCTCCCAGTCTCTCATCTGCTACCAGGACACTGATCCTCTTCTGTGGGTATCATAAGCCACAAGCTTCCAGCCCTTGTCATCATTTTCCAGCCTGAAAAATGCAGACTCCCTGCCTCTCCTTCAGTACAGCTGGGCTCCTGTAGCTGCATGGTCTTGGTGAAGATCTGGTCAACTTCCTTTTGATCGTCTCTGATGCTGTGCAGTCTGCTGACCTCCTCCTGAAGCATCTTTACATGTGTACATAGACCCTCCTCCTGCAGGCAGGACACCAACTTCCCAGCCCCTTCCTCAGCGAGAGGCTCCAGGCACTCCCTGCATCCCCAGACCCAGAGACTGGCATCGTCTCTTGGGCACATTTTCTGACTTGAGGCTTCAGATGTTTCAGAAATAGTTGCTCCATTTGGTCCTGAGGATGATCATGCTCTGTGGTGCACCACCACCAGTGATCAGCACATGGATACTGTTCTCAACAAAAGTTCTGTCTATCCTTCTTTCTACTGCTTGATTTTCATTGCAGTTTCCTAATAGCACATTATCATGAAAAGGTGTACTTATCATTCTCTGCAAGCTTGCTGCAGAAGCAGTCCTATTACCATCATTCACTTGAGGGTTGATAACTGAATCAATAAATTCATGATTTGCATTGAAAACACTGCGTATATGCTCTATATTCATTAGTAGAATGCCTGCGAGCACCTTGAAGAAAGTCACGATACCTTGCTTGTCCTTTGAAATGGTGTCCCTAGTTTGTAACAGTCTCACTGCCATCATCCTGCCATGACAGCATCCACTACTGCAGTTGTCTTCCCAGCTTATGTGAAAAGTTTATTTGCATATCCATTTTCACATAAGCCCTAACTTAGAATAACACAAAGATCCAACCAGCTACTGGAAGGCTGGTGGTCCAAATTGTTTACCTGGTAAACATAAAAGTATACACAGCATCCAAAAACATAAGGTTGTGAAAAACTTTGTTTCCTGTTTAACTTAAGACTTCCCAAAGTTTGCATCAACTTGCTCAACTAAGCGAGATTCTAAATTGTGTATTTAGAGACAGCGTGAAGACACATATTCTATCTTTCATTAACTTAAAAGGTTTTTCATGTTCCATCACTCATACAAAGATGCTCTCTGGTAACAGTATTCCAGCAATGCCTGTTGTGAGAAATCTGGGGCAAATCCAGAAAGTCTGCAGAACTATGAATGGTGCAACCACCTCAAGACGACCCGGAGGTCCTTCTTCCCCCTCCTCCCTCCAGGACAAATCCTTTCTTCCACCTGCATCAGACAGAGGACTATTGCCAAACTCAGGTTTAAAAAAAAAAAAAGAAAGAAAGAAAAAAAGGCAAAAAAAAAGAAAGAAAACAAAAATCTCAGAAGTCTTGATAGACCTGTAAGCAAAACTCATTCTCCATCTAACTGCTCTGGAAATATTACTCCGCACAACAAGAATAAATTCAGTTATATAGGAGCTGGATTTCTCCAGTTATCTGCATGCACTAGAATGTAATAATCACCCCTTCAAGCCCATGGACCAGACTTTGTTCAGGTCTGAAGCCCAACAGCCAGTAACCATTTGGCAAAGTAGTTATCTGGGCAGCTATTCACACGTATTGTTTAAACAGCTACTCTTTCACATCAGCAGCTTTTAGCATTCCTTCTGTGCCTCTTCTCCTCACATCAGCTTCAAAGGTCTTCTGTTTGAACTCTCTCAAAAGGCAGTCTCAAGATATTTCCCAGCTGGAACAATACAGAGACAACCCTGCAAAAAGCCTCCTGCAGCCAGCACCTTGTTGCCTCTTGCCTTTTCATACCTCGCACAAGTTCAGAGAGGTCAGTTTCCTTTCAGTGCTTGGAAGCAAAAACGTTTGCCCTATACTGCCCTGCACTATACCTCACAATTCTCACTTGAAAAATGCTGATGAAAGGCATGAGCATTGCTATTCAAACACTTTACCCAATATTCTTGTAAATCTGTTTTCTAAGGGAGACATGGGTCTGCTAAGCACACACAAACTCTTGTCTCCCAAATAACCAGCATATATTTTCCTCAAGCAAAACACTGTCGCCACTGTTTTAAAGCCAATGCCACAAGTTGTTTTTTTCCCTAGGAACCGCAAGTGCTGCTTGGACCCAGCAGGTAATTCTAATTTGCACAAGTAGGATTTAATTTCCTTCCCATCTCCTCAACCAGCAATCCCATATTCGCACTGAGGCAAGGCTACACCATCACCTATTGGTGAAAGTGCCACTGGTTGTGACCTTTACAATGCACCTGTTCCTCTTACTGCAGAGGACAAACCTCGAGGATCATTTAAGACCCAAACAGAAAAGTAGGAGAAAGTAAGATGATAATGATACAGTGAACTTTCACGGCAGGCTATAAATTCCCTCCCTGCAACTGTCCTTCCCTCAATCAGGAGCGGAAGCGATGGTTTTCTACCACAGCTGCAAGTATCTCCCCAGACAGTGTTTTCTACCGCCCCTCCTTCCACAACTCCCGTTAACTGCATTTACGACTTAATGATTTGTTTCTGTAGTACTTCACTTGTATCTTCCTGCCTGGCCTGTGCTCTGAAACAAGCTTCCTACAGATATTTTACTCTGCATCCTTACATATGCTTTCACATTTAAGTGGATTGAACAGCATCTGCCATCTATTAACATATCCATTTAATTTATTTAAATCTTTCTATAATCTGTGAGATTGCTTGGCTTTTCACTGTTTGCAACTGAATCTACTTGAACAGTAATTCAAAAATTTGGAAGTTTGTCCATTAGCTGTGTCAAACTAATTGAAGTGCATAACGAAGCCACAAAGGAATAAATAATAATCTTGTTCATAAGTGATGAATTTTATTACCTCAGCTTTCTTTTTCTACTTCAGACATTCAATTTAAGGCTGATTTTTGTTCAGACTTTTATTCAGCATTATATTCACTTCCAATTTTCATATTCAGTAGCTCATTGTATTCATAATTTCCAATGTGAAACCTTTTTAGATACACAAAAACTGCCTACTGTGAATGGTCAGTGCCAATTTCAATCAGTATTTTCCTCTCTGTTTATACAGCCAGTAACTTTGTCAAAGAATCCATAGACAGCCCACGAGACAGATGCAATCATCTCTTCTTGTTACAACAGTAATTGTTGTTAAATACTATTTTTTCAGGGATTCTTTTATGAGTTAATCAAAGTAACATCCACACATTGGCTATTTTCCATGACAGCCTTGAGACATATGGTCTTTATTCTATGTATGCCTTTGAAAAGAGAAGTCTGGGTGGTATAGGCAAGTCAAATTTAATGGTGGAAAGAAAATTCTGGTGCTTTTTTTACACTTCTTCTAATATTCTTGAGCTTTCCTGGCCTTCTGGACCTATTTCACTCAATCATCAAACCCCAGATCCATTAGCAGAAGATGATTCATGTAAGCACCATTGGTGTCAGTCAAACATATCACTGTTCTAGTGTTAAATGCCCTGAATATCACCCTAATTTGACTCACAAAACTTAGGCATCCCATGACAGCAAATAAAGCATAAAGCATCGGCTGTCTCCAGGCCAATGCTGTAAAGATGCTTTCCACTTGTAAAAGGAGTGCATTCAGTAGACTCACAGATTTATAGTGGAGATTATTAAGCCTGAATTGCAGAGGCCAGAGGTAGGTGTCCATTTATTGAGCCCAACGATTTATTCTTCACTGAGTTCACCTGAGCCAGAATAACCCGTCAAGTCAGCATGCATTAAGGCACACACATGTTGATGGCTTGAACTCAGGATTCTGGACTGACAAAATTCTGCCATTATGCCGCAAAATACACCTACGCTAAGGACACTGGAAAGTAAGAACGGTGTTGGTCAATGAGAAAATGAACATGAGCCAGCAGTGAGCGCTCGCAGCCCAGAAAGCCAACCGTATCCTGGGCTGCATCAAACGAAGCGTGACCAGCAGGTTGAAGGAGGTGATCCTGCCCCTCTACTCTGCTCTTGTGAGACCTCACTTGGAGTATTGTGTGCAGTTCTGGTGTCCTCAACATAAAAAGGACACAGAACTGTTGGAACAAGTCCAGAGGAGGGCCATGAGGATGATCAGGGGACTGGAGCACCTCCCGTATGAAGACAGGCTGAGAAAGTTGGGGCTGTTCAGGCTGGAGAAGAGAAGGCTAAGTGGAGACCTCACAGCAGCCTTCCAGTATCTGAAGGGGGCCTATAGGGATGCTGGGGAGGGACTCTTCATTAGGGACTGTAGTGATAGGACAAGGGGTAACGGGTTAAAACTTAAAGAGGGGAAGTTTAGATTGGATATAAGGAGGAAGCTCTTTACTGTGAGGGTGGTGAGGCACTGGAATGGGTTGCTCAGGGAAGCTGTGAATGCTCCATCTCTGGCGGTGTTCAAGGCCAGGTTGGACAAAGCCTTGGGAGAGATGGTTTAGTGTGAGGTGTCCCTGCCCATGGCAGGGGGGGTGGAATTAGATGATCTTAAGGTCCTTTCCAACCCTAACTGTTCTATGATTCTATGATTTCCACAGGGGCTTGCTTCAGTTGGTATGCCTTTTGATGTGGTTCTTTGAGCCCGACTGCAGATAGAAGGATCCTTCATTTAACGCAGAGGTTAGGAAGCAGGAACTCTTATGTCAGGTATTTCAGTCACGGGACTTCATTTAAGAGCCTGAAGTGATAATCTTGTAAAACATATTGTTGGCTTTCTTAAAGTATTGTTTCATCTAAAGTTAATATCAGTAAGTATTTTTGTAACTTTCTTTTTTTGTTTTGTTTTGTTGTTTTTGGTTGTTTGTTTTGTTTTTTTGTTGTTGTTGTCTTTGTCATTAAAAGCAACATGGATTTCTGAGTATTGGAGCACTACAGAATTTTTACTTTCCTCAAAAAGGTTTGGGAAAATGTACCATTGTGTTACTCAACTGATTCATGTGTACAGTCAACATTTTTTAATCATTTTCTGAAAGAATATTAGGGTAAAGATAATAGATTATCCTGAAAGTAATGACTTGGCCTGTCAAGGGTTTTGTTACACTTTTTTTCTGTAACCTTTCAGTAATCTATTTCCAAATCAAAATTCTTTACACAGAAATCCCCAGAAGCATCCTATCAGTTCCAGAAGTAAATTATAACATACTATCCATACTAAAGCAAGGTTAGTACTATATCCCAGAAATATTAGAGAAAGAATAAAAACTAAAGGTAAATAGACCAAAAAAGAATTTAAAAAAAATGGGAAAAAAGGAAAGCCATTAAGCCATTAACTTTGCAATGGAAACTTTGAAGTAATCATTCCTGCGTGTGTAGAAAGTAGAACACAAATCCTTGCTCCTTAGCAGGACAAAAAGCATGAGGTATCCTAGGACTTGT
The DNA here is from genome assembly GCF_028554395.1 of Pezoporus wallicus. Lineage (NCBI taxonomy): Eukaryota > Metazoa > Chordata > Aves > Psittaciformes > Psittacidae > Pezoporus > Pezoporus wallicus. The sequence goes on along the minus strand of NW_026636887.1, from coordinate 1,945,711 downwards.
TGCTTTTAAAAAGTTTACCAGGACAGTGTATTAGGCCAAAAATCTGGATGTGGTGTGCTCATGTCCTCTGGTGCAAAGCCTAGACACTGTCCTCCAGCTATTGGTAGAAATATGTAAACACATATGTATTTCTTCTGGGAGCAGCTTGCTTAGGCCCAGAAACCATGCACTGTGCTTCGAAACCCTCCAGTGGGTGCTACACACTTTCTGACATCCAGAAAACTTGTGAATCTCCTCATCACCTGCCATTTTGGGACAGGGAGTAACACCGTGTGGTCACACAAACAAGTTACACCCAGGAAACTGTAATGCAGCCAGCAAATCATCCATCCTTTATGGGTCATCTCCATCAACTTCCTTGCAGAAGAAGTTTAGTCATGGTCTTAACATCTGGCCCACCTGGGGAGGCCAGCTATGTCTCCCTTCCTCACACTTACAACACAAGAACAAGGTATGAAATTATCAAACCTACAGAAGCGCCGTATTTTAAAAGATTTGTTTGGCGCTTTTTACAGTTAAAAATCAAACTGGAACTCATAATAAAGAGACAACTTTAGAAGAGGTGAGAGCATCCCACTGAAGGGGCACTGCTTAACTTAGTTTGCTAGTACTGGGGAGAGGCAAGTTTATACCACCTACTGTTGCTGCGTCTATCTCTTGGCATTCGGCTTTTCCAGGAAATCAGCTTTTAGCTGCTGCTGCCAAACTGGAACCTTACACAGCAATAAGCTCACAATGCTATCCAGAACTTTGTAATAATAAAGCAAATCTTGAGCACCTCTTCATATTTACTGAGCAATGAAATATCACACCAGGATTAAAGAGTGTTTCTGAAAATAGTTTGAATGTGAATCAGAGGATATTTCAACAGATCCAATGGAGTAATTATAGGGTAGGAAGAGCAAACAGACTGTAATAGAGAACTGTGACAGGCAGTCATAGACAAACTGTTTACCTCCCTGCTGATGGATGAATAGAGCAAATGGTCACCTCAGTAGGTTTTTTTATTTAACTTTTTGCTGGTAGATTTATTCTTGATGTCAGGCTTAACAGACAAGACCAGACTGACTATTTGGCAGCAATACACTAGATATATTTAACACCAAAAATCTTCGTGGAAGTCCTCAAAGACCATTTAAAATGTTTTTTTATAGAAGGATGGTAAATATTATGTCACACTTATAAAGGCGTGGATGAGACACGTGGAGTTTAAGTTAACCTGTTCCATAGTCAAATTGAGCTGGGGCAACAAGATCTTCAAATAGCAGTGCCAAAGCAGCTGGCTTTGCAAGGCTGGAATCAAGTGCTAAAAAAAAGCCCTCAGCTGAAGCTCCCCAAAATTTTGAGTCTTGGAGTCATTCAATTGTCACTTCAGTGACCAGTGACGACTTGACATAGTCATGATGAACTATGTCCCTTCTTTTGATTATCAATGGCCTCTTACTAGGCAGGAATTCTGAGACAGAGATAGTGGTTTCATGACTGCATCTTATGTTAACAGGGAAATGCTTGAACCCAAGCAATAAAACCAAATTATTTTTTTTTATTTAATTCGAACGATGCAATTTGCATGTTCATTCCTTCAGTGTATCTTTGACTTATGAACTATTAAAGTCTTGCAACTTCAAAAAGGCTTAATTGCAGGACTAAGCAAGTCTATCCCTCTGCATTCTGACATGTACCATGTACCACTTTCCTCTTGTCTTCCAACAGGAGATGCCCAACAGCTCATCACACACTCCATGGAGAAAACCTGGAATAATCAACTCAACCAATTAGCATACACTCAATAGAAAAAGTCAAGTCTACTAGCAGCTTAAAAGGGCAGGGAAACATCAGAAACAAAAAGTAACCTGGGGCAGATTGGCTGACTGTGGGCTAATGAAGTAGGCAGAGCTAGCCTAATTAACAGCTCTTCCTTAAAAGTCACTCCACAACAAAAATTTTCTGCCTTTCTGTTTATCTCAAGGCTTACTTTTTTTTTTTTCTGATATAAACTACAGAGCTTCAAAAAACAGCTCTAAGGATAAAAGTATCATTCTACTATTAATGAAAATGGTAACATAAATCAATTTAGTTTCATAACCCATCTCTTATGTCAAAAATTCTTTTTAACTGTTTCTAATTTTTGCCAAATGAGACAGAAGTTCATCTGAACTTCTTTTGAGATGATTTTCAGCTTGTCACATAGACATGTTTTGACTTCTTGTCTGTGATGACCCTGAGCAACTCCACAACCAGCCTACAGGAGGAAGCTGGACCATCTGACCTCCACAAGTCCCTTCCAACTTGAATCATTCTCTGATGCTATTCTGATAGCCTGGCTACAAACCAGGCCATTCTTTCCATTTTCAGGATTTAACCAATGCTGCTGAAAAAGATAGTAAAAAGTAAGACTGAACAAGACTTACTTTGTGATGGCAAAATATATTATCGTGCACTTATAATAATAACTATATAGAAAAAGAAATATGCTTCAGAAGGTTTTTTAAATGAACTCATATATAGCTTCTTCTCCTGACAAAATTTCTTTTGACTATGAGAATCACACTTTTCACTAAAGCAAAAAAAAATTAAAATAACTGATTGATTCTGACGTGATGGATTCCTGTTGAGGACTACAGCTGAATTACAGAAAGGAGCACTGAAATTCCTTTTTGAACATGAATGCAAGTCTGCCTATACTGTTGAGTATGTGACATAATCAAAATTGTGACATAAAGACAACTACTGTCAACAGCAGTGGTAAGAAAATCCTGAAAATGCTGTCTCAACACAGCTGATATTAGCACTCCTGAAGTTTAATTATCCTAATGCTGTTCAATTTTCTGCTGCTTGAAACAGAAATACCAGTGTACCCTCTGCTACTTGTATCTAAATCCCTTTTGCATGTTCTTATTTCAATACAAACACTGCAGGCAAAGTAATCAAAGTTTTGTAGGCAAGTAAAGTAAGTAATGAAGCAAAACACTGTTGTCTTTAATAGATATTAACAGCTGTATCTATGCCTATTTACTTTTTCCTCATTTCATCCACTATGATGAAATCCTCCCGCTCATCCTCCAGAATGAACAGTTGCCTCTAGGTATCCTCTATACCATTTGTTTCAATACCGATGTTTCTGTCAGTTACCTGTTCATTTGCCAACTGCACAACTGTTTATGAGATTCTGAGGACCAGTTCTCATTACTCAGGAACCAAAAAAAAATGTCTTGAAAGTTCATGACAATACTCATTTAAAATGTTTACAGAGGGAAGCCCACAAGTCTATTCAGCAGACTGCACAGCTCTGTAACACTTTTCATTTCCTGGGATGTACAAATCAGAGAGTGCTCTTAGGCTTTTTGCAAAAGAGCAAAAGTTATCAAATTTCTCAGTCATATTAAAACACAGGTGGAAATATATTTAAAGAAAACACAGAAATTGAGAGCTGGACTGATGTAAATGGTATGTAATACACCACCTTCAGAAAGCAGCACATATGACCATTAGGTGTTTGGAAAATAGCAGAAAGATTAACCAAAATCTGAATACATCACTAGGACAGCATCTTGCAAAGGAAAAAAATATTATATTTCAAGATGCATTTACAGACTAAGTAACTCCTGACAGAACTAATTTTGTTACATTACCTCTGGAACTGTTTGAAAGCCAGGTATCTTGAAGTGTACCCTTGGCCAACAGAAAAACTGCATGCAAGAACAGCAGAACAGATGATCCTTAAAGCAATATGGATGCGTTATATTCCATTTACAATACAAGGAATCTTTGTTTTTAAGTGTTACATCTTAGAACGACAGAAAATTCACTCTGATTTTTTCATTGATTTGTCTCTATGGAAACCAGAAGCATGACTCTTAATTTTAGATGGTGACGGCTCAGTAAGTCACTACACTGCATTTCAACTGCATCTGTTTTAGTTTTCAAACTTAGAAGTTTTAAAAGCCATGATGCAAGTAATACTTTTTAACTGTTTATTTTACACATTCTAGTATTTTGGGTGGGGAAGTAAATAATATTTTTATTAAAATTGCATTTCTAGGACCTCTATTATCACAAACACTCCAAAAGTGCTTTTATCATTAAAACATTACTTTGGAAGAAGCTGTTGCTGAGGGGAAAGCAATGAAGACACTGAACTGTGTTCATTTCCCTGCTTATTTCATTTTAATGCCAAAACATAGTTTGTAATGCCAATTCAGTATGTTTCAGCATAGCAGTAAAACAAATTCTCTATTTTGGCTGTCTCCCACATTTTTTCCAGAAATATATCTTGCCTATCCAAGTGTCTAAAATAGGATTTTCCCACCTAGGTGTTTGCCTGGAAAGGTGTTAGTATTTTCCTACTGATTTTTGGCATCTGTCAATCGAGTCTTCCTTTTCTATACCACACGCACAATGTCTTCAGGTGCTTGTCTCCTTCATTTGCAGGCTGAATGAAACCACAGGGTCAGGAATTTTGTGAATGTTACCATCACAAAATTAATTCACTTTTTAAAAACTGTGGCTGTTATAACAGACCTACATTTTCCTGTTCTGAGGAACACTTTGTACTGCATGTAGTCTCATACATTCCAGCTGCCGCTTGTATACAAAGTCTTTACTTTTGTTTCCAACCTTCAAGCCTTTCCTTCTTCTCACTTTCACCACATTAAATTTCCTGTGTGCATTTTGATTCTTTTTCAAAAAGCAATAAGCCACAGCAGAATGGAACTCTTGGCTTCTGATACTTGCCAAAAGGTGTTAGGAGGTACGCAGCTAGCCTAATGCTCAGTCTGATCCATTTTTGAAAAAAGGATTTAAAAACTTAAACTGACATTCAAAATAGAAACAAAAGCTTGAGGTTTTGACATTGTTACGACAAAAAAAAAAAAAAAAAAAGAGCATGCAAGGAATTATTATTAAGGAAAGCAAGGAATTATTAGGAATTATTATTAAGGTGTTCAGTAGATGGCCTAATGTTAGTTTTTAGGTAGTAGAGAGACTGTATATAGTGACATTAAAGGAAGGACAGAATTAGCGAAACTATCAATCAGCAGTTCTGTATGAGTCACTAAAAGACATATAAAGCCACTTATGTGACTCATACGAGGAGGAAAGGCAGAGCAAAAAGTGAAGAACAGTGTACAGTGAGAATGCCTTCTATGCCAGGACACCATAGGATTCTTTAAAACTGGCCTCTATCACTACACTTGTGAGGTGAAAATTCTGTCACACAGTAGAAAGGGAGAAACATCACCCCCTAAAAGTACTGTCTTTTCTTTTGTGGTTAACGTAACAAAATCTTTAAGCACTATAAAGTTATTTGATTTTATAAAATACACAGTCCAGAAACACAGGTATTTCCCTTACAGCAGTTTCTGAAATAGATGCTTCTCAGCTGCAACAAACAATTGAGTGGCACAGTATCAGCAAGACCAAAACATAGCTCCAGGATGGGCTATTCTGAAGGGAAGCGGGGGACAGTGGGCTAAAGGAAAAGTTAAGCAGCAATATTTTAATATTTCTTGGATGCAGGAGAAAAGGAGAAGATTGGGAAAGCCTTCTGGGGAGGGGTGGAACTCCCCATTTCTTTCCTACAAATGCCTCAAGAAGTGTGGTGAATAACACGTGCCAAGGCAATGCAGGAAAGACAAGAGAGGAAGAAGGAAGAAGAAACATTCATACAGACCTGTTCTGTATGCTGTGTATACAAGCATCACCTTAGCTGGGTGTTTTTAATGTGAAGAAGGAAATATTAGGGGCGATTCACCAATTAGGGCTATTCCCATGATATGAAAGAAATCAGGTTGATAGAAGCATGTCTCCCACCAGTAGCAACATCTTTTGACTTGCCATCAATCTAGGTAATGTTTTCAGCTATCACCAAAGGGTTCAGTTCATTGCTGCACAAGAATGATTATTAACTTTCTGGAGGGTGTAATATTGCATTGAAACAATATAGTCAATGAATATCCTCATGGCAGCACTTAAAAAAACTGTCCTAGTTCTATAATTTTATTAGCAATGTATTACTACTTGCTACACTTTTTTTCACTATCTGACAAAATATTTTCACATATTTATTTCCAGTGAAAGAAAGGCAGAGTGGATGCGGTTCCTGTTTAAGTAGGAATTCTGTTATTTGTTGTTTAATGGGGTAAACAAGGATAAGGACTTTCCAGAATATAATTTTTGTCATGGTCTATTTTATTCCATAACAATATATATCCTATATCCTATATATACCATTCACTTTCCCTTGCAGCTTTGTACATTTTGCCAGTAAACCATACAGTCAGTGGTTGACTAAGAATCCATTTATTTAGAATCACAGAATAGTTAGGGTTGGAAAGGACCTTAAGATCATCTAGTTCCAACACCCCTGCCATGGGCAGGGACACCTCACACTAAACCATCTCACCCAAGTCTTCGTCCAACCTGGCCTTGAACACCGCCAGGGGTGCAGCATTCATAACTTCCCTGGGAAACCCATTCCAGTGCCTCACCACCCTCACAGGAAAGAATTTCCTCCTTATATCCAATCTAAACTTCCCCTCTTTAAGTTTTAACCCGTTACCCCTTGTCCTATCACTACAGTCCCTAATGAAGAGTCCCTCCCCAGCATCCCTATAGGCCCCCTTCAGATACTGGAAGGCTGCTATGAGGTCTCCACGCAGCCTTCTCTTCTCCAGCCTGAACAGCCCCAATTTTCTCAGCCTATCTTCCTACGGGAGGTGCTCCAGTCCCCTGATCATCCTCATGGCCCTCCTCTGGACTTGTTCCAACAGTTCCATGTCCTTTTTATGTTGAGGACACCAGAACTGCACACAATACTCCAGGTGAGGTCTCAGGAGAGCAGAGTAAAGGGGCAGGATCACCTCCTTCGACCTGCTGGTCACGCTCCTTTTGATGCAGCCCAGGATACGGCTGGCTTTCTGGGCTGCGAGCGCACACTGAAGACGGCTCATGTTCATTTTCTCATCAACCAACACCCCCAAGTCTTTCTCCGCAGGGCTGCTCTGAATCTCTTCTCTGCCTAACCTGTAGCTGTGCTTGGGATTGCTCTGACCCAAGTGTAGTACCTTGCAAGGTCCCTCTGGATGGCATTCCTTCCCTCCAGCGTATCAACTGAACCACACAGCTTGGTGTCATCGGCAAACTTGCTGAGGGCGCACTCAATCCCACTGTCCATGTCAGCGACAAAGATGTTGAACAAGACCGGTCCCAACACCGATCCCTGAGGGACACCACTCGTTACTGGTCTCCAGCTGGACACTGAGCCATTGACCACAACTCTTTGTGTGCGGCCATCCAGCCAGTTCTTTATCCACTGAGTGGTCCATCCATCAAATGGATGCCTCTCCAATTTAGAGACAAGGATGTGGTGTGGGACAGTGTCGAACGCTTTACACAAGTCCAGGTAGATGACATCAACTGTTCTACCCCTGTCCATCAGTTCTGTAGCCCCATCATAGAAGGCCACCAAATTGGTCAGGCAGGATTTCCCCTTAGTGAAGCCATGCTGGCTGTCACCAAGCACCTTGTTGATTTTCATATGCCTTAGCATGCCTTCCAGGAGAATCTGGCTCCAAGATTTTGCCAGGCACAGAGGTGAGACTGACTGGTCTGTAATTCCCTGGGTCATCCGTTTGCCCCTTCTTGAAAATTTAAACAAAGCAAATAAAAATAAGTGTTTCTATTTAATGCTTCCACTGCTAACTTTCTTTCAAATGGCAAAGATTGGATAAAAAATGTTTACCATGACTGAGCTTGTTACAGAAGTCAACCAAACACTTATCTTTAAAAAGCATTAATTTATGCCTTTCTGTTGAAAGTTTAAACAAGCAAGCTTGTTCCCAGGATTGTTCCTGCTTAAGAGACTTGGTAGTGGTCACTTGGAAATACGGTCATTTAGAAACTCGAAAAAGATGCCCATATTTTAGAAAGTATTATAAATACTGCAAAAAATGTAAGTTCTTAGTCTTAAACAGATTAAAATTAATGGCTATGCATCCCTTTCAATAAATTATTATATTTAGAAACAACATCATGACAAAAACTATGATTATACTACCACAGGTCCTCCTCACTAAGGCAGAACACCAGGCAAGAATTGTTTCATAGCAGCATCAAAGAAAATCAGCCTCAAAGTGACCTCTGGAATAGATCATCTGGTCCACTTCTGTGCCTGGAGGCACAAACAAGTGTCTGTTGATCCTTCCTCACAGATATGTATATATATTCAACCAGTCCTTGAACCTCCCAATGACAGATTCCACAGTCTCCCTGTGGCAACCTTTTTTAAGATGGTTAAAAACAGTTTCCCTCTTGGGAATAAAAAAAGCAATGCACAGATAATTTGGAGTAACTAAAATAAACCCTAGAATTTCAGTATGCAGTGCCACCTACTCCAGGAAGAAGAAAGGGGTGAAGCAGTGAGAAATGATGATACAGCAGTGTACACTTGATTTATGCCTGTTTTAAAGATTCTGTGGTTTAGATTCATATCCTACCAGGCACCTCTACAACTGAACAACGCCTGCATGAATAACGTATGACCTGAGAAACAGCATTTAATTTCATACGACTGTGGTTAACTTCTACAAGGTCAGTGAATACCTCATACAGTTCAACTCCTCTTGAAGGCATACCTCCACTACAAAAATATAGGCCTGGCACACAAGTGTCATTGGTTTAAGAAAGAGCCACCAGGAAGTGTAAAAAGAGCCAAGGTGGGTCTAACTTCCACTCAGTTCCTCATGGAAACAGTTCTTTTGTGAGCCAGAGGAATGGATTAGGAAACTGGTGAACAGCAGTCCCAAGGAAATGGGCCAGATAGAGACCACCCAAAAAGCAGAAAAGGCATAAGAATGGGACTGGAATTAGAAGAAACTATTTGTCAGTTAGAGATAACCAAATGGTCAGAGTGGTGCTTGCAACCATTGCTCATACAGAAAAAGGTGGAGGAAAAGCCAACACAACACCTGAAACCCAGGAAAACAGAGGACTAGATGCCCATATGAAGAGAAACTATGTACTTATTTTGAAAGAGCTTGATAAATTATGTCCCAGGCAGAGTGAGATTATTTTAATAACCTCTAACTATGGGTTCCTTTGAGAGGCACGCATGAACTAAAATGAAGTCTATGGTCACTGTATTATTTAGATATAGCCTCCACAATATTATGCTGCAAGAATTTAATTTAAAAAATTCCTATGTGGCATGTCTCTTTGAAACCACCTATGGAGAATTCATGCTATATTTTCTGGATATTATCAGTAAATAAATCCTTTATAACCTGCTTGTAATTGCAGTAGACACACATTTAAGCAATTAACAGTTGCATTTAAAATGGGATTTTCTTATTTATAAAACAAAATCCCACAGAACTCATTTACAAAGGCATTAAGATGGTGAAGGGAAAGGGATTGACAATTACGCTGCTCATCCAATTACAAAATCTGAATCTTACTGTTACTTTCCAAATCAGCAGACCATTTAATGAAACTTGGGATAGTTCTGTCAGGGTAGCAAATTCCTTAATTAATACAGCAGAGTATAACTCTCTGAAATATTGGTTTTCATTTATAAGAGTATTTCCAACAAAAGTCTCATTTCTGCTAAGTCCAACTCTGCCCATCTGGATAAAAATTATTTTGGTAAACGTCCTGTCAAACTACTGCTGACTAACATGTAACTCTTTAAAGTAGTACAATACACAGAAGAAAATCATGTGAATTGTTGCCAAGCTTAAGAGCTCCAAGCTATGCTTTAGAGATTTCATTATTGTTATTACTGTTTTACAATTACCATTTGCAGGTAAATGACAGGGTCTGTATGATGCTGCTGTACTTTTGTCTGCTGTTGAGTAGAGATTCTGGTCAAACAAGGGAAGGAAATGCTGTGAGACCAATCCTCTGTTGGCATAACTGCATTGATTTCACTAGACTTATGTCAGCAGAAAACATAAGCTTCTGCTTATATTTAAACAAAAAAAAAGCAAACCACCAAAAAACAAACAACAAAAAACAACACACACCATTTGCTTTTGCTAAAACATCTTTTTCAACTGAAGAGTAGATGACAGGATCCACTCCTAAACCTAACAAAGTACATACCTTCTCCAGTAGCTCCCTGTCTTTCTTGTACTGAGGAGCCCAGAACTGGACACAGTGCTCCAGATGTGGCCTCACCAGGGTCGAGTAGAGGAGCAGGATCATCTCCCTCGACCTGCTGGCCACACTCCTCCAGATGCACCCCAGGATGTTATTTCTCTTCCTGGCCGCAAGGGCACACTCCCAGTTTATAGTCAATTTATCATCACCAAGTCCCCCAGGTCCTTCTCAGCTGAGTTACTCTCTAGTAGGTCAGCCCCAGCCTCTACTGGTGTTTGGGGTTCTTCCTCACCAGGTGCAGGACCCTACCCTTGCCTGCTTTGAACCTCATTGTTTTCTCTCCATCCAATTCTCCAGCCTACCAAGGTCCCACTGAAAGGCAGCACAGCCTTCAGATGGTGAATAAAGACCTAGGAATTAAAAGAAAGGAATATGTTTGGGAAAAAGAAGAAAAATTCACTGTATCTGGGGTTGGTGAAAGAACAGGTTAGGTAGACTGGCTCATTCTGGAAAGTTCTCAGATGGATTTTCAGTAGCAGAAGCAGGAAATACATTGCTCCAAGAGCTCTCCAGGACACAACAGCCTTAGTTAACCTGCAGTGGCTGAAGCTGCCAGGATTGAGACACTAAATGAGAGCTGAGACAGTTAAAACTGACTTGTATTTTTTTTCTTCACATAAAGGAGAGTTGTAAAAGTAAAACTTGAGCATTTTGCCTCATTAAAAGTATTTCCACTGGAAATGGACTGTAGGTAAATCCACATAAATAGAGACTAGTTGCATTCAACTGCAATTACTCCTACATTCTCAATTCCCATCTAGAGAAACTGCCCTTTCTTGAGGTGATAGGCAATTTTCTTTCAGTGATAGCTGACGTGTGGATCTCTTCCTAAGCACAGACTGGGAGCTGTGCTTCATTACATCTGCTGTGTTTGTGATGAGGATTATCTGTAGCTTGAAACAGAAGTGAGAATGAAACGAAATTCTTTCAAAGGATGGTCATTAGAAGTCCTACAACAGTACTCCAATGAAGTACTTCAAGACCATTTTCTAATTTTAAATACATTTCTCACTGGTTATCTGCTTTCCACAGAATTTACCTGACTACAAAGGCAGCAGACAAAAACCTAAGTAAATCTGTAATACTGACTTCTATGATTCTGCAACAGAACATCTCAAATTTATTGATGTAATTCTGACTACAGTTGTAGAACTCATTCATTGCCACTTGTTCTCTAGTTTAAAAACTGATTGAGAAAGAATCAAGCCAGTGCAGACCATTAGCATAAAAGAGCCCACATAAGCAGATTTTTTACATGTAACGCATATAGCGATTAAAAGACACAATTGTGAAAAAGTGTTCAGGAGAACCACACTGCAACATATTCTCACATAGCTTTTTGTCATGGCATCACCAGGTTTCAGCACGATTTGGACCTTTTGCAAGTTATGCTTGTAAAATGAAATTGGTTGTCATCCATTTCAGTTCTTCCCTATTCCTGATGTGAGAGGTCAGAATTTTTCCAGTAATCCGTCAAAGCATGATTTTACAAAACACCATTTTGAGGACTGTTCTCTGGAACACAGTCTACCAGGCATGTCACTGCACCTGCTGTTGTCAACATTTCTCAATAATCTTTTCATGGTAAGCTTCAAAGGATATGAACTTAAAACCTTCTTTCTCTTGAAAAGCCTGTCGGTCTGGAGTATCTTTGAAAATGGCTACACTTAGCTTGATTAATCAAAGTTATTTCACAATATTCTGAATGAGCAAACTGACCAATTCTCTGTGGAACTGATCTCCTACAAATTGACATCATTCTTTATAGGTGGAACACCTTTAAGCTGGAAATACACTGGGCGTTTTCATAAATCAAAGCTGCTCTCACTTGGATAATGATACATAGGAATCAACAACTCAGTAGTATGTGATGCACAGATGGTTCTTTGGAAAAGGAACACATTATTATTTGCATGAAATAGTATTTTTAGCATATAAACATGAAAAAAATATTTTTTGACACATCCTTAACTGATAAGTTTCATAATATTATATTTTATTCTTGCACTTGATGGGGACTCAATGGTTTGAGGGTCCCAGAGCAAGACTCAGATAACTGGGCTCTATTCTGAGTCTCACCATCAGTCTAAGATGATCAGAAGGCATATTTTTGATCTCTGACCCTCAGCTCCCCCTCTCTTTAGTATCAGAAGAAAACGACATACCTCCTAGTAACTTGGTGCGAGAACTGCAAAGAAAGGTGTATATCAGAGCTGGATTGCTGTGATCATTACAGTCCAGTGCCATATACCAGACACATTCACACCATCTGAAGTGGGGCTTGCATTCTTTTCTAGAGGGGAGGAATCTATCCTGCTTGTATAAGCATGGCACTACCAGCTTATTCTACCATCAGCTTGTGGTGCCTAAGAATTCAGTACACCCTGTTCAGAGTGAAAGAGAGATGACAGTTGACTGTCTCAAAGATTCCCTAAAGTAAACAGGATAATCATCAGGCAGCTATATGAGAAAGAAAGAGAAAGTGCTTAAATTTCAGTTCTGAACTACACCTTTGGAAAATAGGTTGTTCACAACAGAAATGTATTTTAGACATACAGATTTGTTACTAGTTTAAAAGTCACAGGAATTGCTCACAGGCAAAAACTATCTACGTGTACAACTGGAAAGGCAAATAAAATCTTTCAACTAATATTTTCTTTTATAGCACATACTGAGTATGGCATACAGACATAGAAATTAATTGGGTTATGTAATTTATGTCTTGTTCACAGGCAGATGCCATTCATTTTTCACCTCAAACAGAAATGCCTGTATCTTCATCTGCTGAAAAAACATTCAAACCATACACCAGGTCTACTTGTACCCAAGAATTTCTGAAGGGGAAAGGACAGACAAGAAATAAGTCTGGGTGTTTCAGGGAATGAAGAGGAAGAGGGTTTTCTTTTTTTCAGAAGGGCTTCTTGCTTCTGAGACTCAATCAGCTTGCACCATTGGGTTTAGGAAATACCCAGTTAGTTTCTGCAAATATCCAGTTACTTTCTGCAAAACCTAGTTTAAAACACTTGGAGTGAGAAAATAAGGCATGAAGAAATCTGTGTTACATGACAATAAACTGCTTTAGCATATATACTCCCCACATTTCAGACGAATGGATTAAGGTAAATTATTAACGTTTGTATCTTGCTTTAAATATGTTACCAAGCTTGTAAATTAAGCCTGACATTTCAAACGTCAGGAAGCAAGTCCTTCAATTGACATTGAAGTATAAGTCCACTGGAGAAAACCATAATGAATGCAAAATGAAAAGATGTATCATGGTGCAAATGCACACTATTAGTGGCAGAGAGTCAGATTTAGCATTTCTTAACTGTCAAGCATGCAACTTTGAGATTTAAATAACTTCAATAAATGCTTTTAATTAAATAGGTAATTACATGTCAAACAGGAAAAATACTTAAAACCAACTATTTTTCACGTTCAATAGTCTCTACCTGAGGATTGTGAAAGTTAGCATCCCCAGTATTTAAAATTACTGATATCACCTGTAACTGCCAGAACTGGAGCTGCTGGAAGCAGAGGACTGGAAAGAGCATGACTGAGGAAGGTGGACTGTGGCAGTCTGTTTGCAGGATGGAAGGATGCTCCCGAAGCTCACTCACACCTCTCCTTGTCCCCTGCATCACTCCCAGAAACACAATACTGTGACCAGGTGCTCCAGATACAACTGCAGCTGGCCAAGCAACAGCGTTTGGCTGTAATATTTTCCAAATCACAAACCCCTATCTGCAAACAAAGACTCACTCTATGACTAGGAAAGGAAGCTTTCAAATAGCCTTTTAAAATATTGTATAAAAGAAGAACAGTTTTCCATTACGTACTCAGACATAGAACAGAAGAGTGGAGGAAAACATACCTCGCTGGGTCTGGATATGTGTCTTTTTAATCTATAATTATTGCTATGTGCAGGGCTTGCAAGTGGGTTGGTCTGAAATAATCCTCTCTTTCTAGGGAAAAGTAAAAAATCTCAAACAAATCAAAGGAAAAAAAAGAATCACCCCCAAGGCCCCAGATTCCAGCTCCTTCACCTTTGCCTTGGTCTACATGGTCTTCCCAGCTCCAAAGGAAATTTGACTACAGCAATACAACTGCGATACATCGCAAAGTAACATGTCCTCCCTGCACCACCATATACTTCAGTTAAAACACTAGTAAGTTCCAGTACCACATATATACTTTGGGGTCTTTGTTTGCATGGAAGCCAAGCATCAGTCCTTTTTAGGCAATTATCACCTTTTCACCTGGGAGAGCAATAGCAATGTGTTCTTTCCTCCTAAAAAAGCCTCATGGAAAATTTGTAAATCAATGACGTGTTCCTTGTCAGGACAAACTACCTGGGAACACCTTTACTGAAAGGTCTACAGTCCAGTGGCAGAAGTGATAGAAGTTTGAAACCCTTTACAGGATCACTTATCAACAACAGAACTTCAAATAAGCACAGAAAATCTTACCAAGCCAGTCAGTTTGTCTGACAAAGGCTGTCTTGAGAACACTTACTGAAACCCATCCACTGATGGAGCAGGTAAGACCATTAATACACTGTTCTGTAACGTTAAGTATACCATCTATTTTCTATTGTCCATATTTTTCCATATTAATGATAATGAAACTCAAATGTTCATAAAAGGACTCAGTCTGTGAAAGCCATTTTGTCATAAAGGTCATGCTTTCAAATAAATGAAGACTTCAATTTGCTATCGGCCTGTGAGTAGCATAAAAATTCAAACCCACTTCAGAACACTTACTTAGATTGTCAAAACTTGTGCAAAGGTTTGCTTTTCTCTGCAAAAGATAAGCTTGTCAACCCAAAATAAAGAAGGACAAAAGTTTGAAGGAGATGCTGCTCCCTGTCCTGCTTTGTTGTTGGTGATGGCCTGAGGAGCTGCATTCCAGCTCTGCTAGGTGCTGCAAATTGTCTCTCCTTCCACATGCTCAGGAACTCACTTTTAGTTTTTAAGCTAGCATATATTTTCCATGAGTAGTATCTGCAGATAAAGGTGATCAAAATGAGGACTAGGCATTAAGCTACAAATCATTTAATAAGCTACTTTTAAAATGCTTCCCTTCCAATAATCTCTCTCCAGTGCCTTTTCCTGAGCTTTCTCATCATGCCTCACTCGCAACTGCTATGAATAAACACTGCATTTGGAACTTCAGCAATTGTAGATGTATATAGGCTACTTGAGTTTTCCTAGATCAGGCACCAACAGCATAAAGCTGAGAATAATAGTCATGCTTTGTAAGTTTGCCAGGACCTCGTGCACTTCGCAAGGCAATAAGCACACAATGAGCTCTATGTTACCACAATTTCACTTCTACTAGACTCTGGGGGACTTGTTTTGAGCTAAGTATATATGCTATTATTACAGCTACACACCCCTGCTTCACAAGGAAATGTAACTTAAGCCAAGTTCTGAAATCTAGCAAACCAGGTCAGAGAAGAAACACTACCTCCCGTTTCATGAGTAGCCTCCTGCCCTATTTTTAACTCCGTCTTTTTAGGAGGATGTGTCCAGTGACCACATATGCCACAGCTGAATCTTTGCAAACATGACCTCTTTCAGAGAAGAGACTTACACCTGTTCTCAAAATCCAAGGCTTTGAATTTCCCTTTGGCTCAAACGGCAGTCAATGCAGGTCATAGACAGGCTTTTCTTCACAATTTTAGCAAGAAATGCTGCTCAATGAAAAATCAGCGTGACAGACCTCCCTTCAGCAGGAATGAAAAGGTAGAGTTGTTAGAGCATTTCCAACTCAACTAAGATAGCTCACTACTCAGCTTTTGTGCAGAGCAGTCCTCAGCTCAGAATGTTCTCCAGACTGCATTCTCCATTTTCTCTCTCCAACTGATATATACGGCCATATATCCAATAAAATCACATGGATGCATAACTATGTATTACATCAACACTTTCATTTGAATTTATCTTGTATCTCTACATCCACTCCTTGTCAATTTAATTTTTCACTTCTGTTCTCTGCATAGTTTAAAGCCTTACAGGGTGGAAAATAATGGCACTGATATCTTTCTGTCCTTCACATAGCTATGATAACACTTGCGACTGTGAAAAACTACAGCTAACACTGCCATTACATTGCTGAACTAGTCTTAAAATAGGTACAGCACTTAGGAATCTACAGCTTTGGAATAGAAATGGAAAAATCTTTCACTGGCCTGAACAGCGGCAACAGAAGTTCCTCAGCAACTGCTTATGGCAGTGGTAAATCATGCAGTACCACCATAGTGAGGCAATTATAGTAGGTGCAAAAGGTATTTCAGTCCAGAATAAAAATTGTTTATAAGATCTTAATAACTATGGAAAAACAATAGCAATTAATATAGTTCTGAGCAAAAAGGAACCTTCTTCCTATGTTGCTCTCTGTGCTGTCACGGAATCATTTCTGTCCCTCGATCTCACCAACTATGCGCAGAGCAATCATATTGTCTCATGTCCCAGCTGGCAATTTCCATGGTCAATTCTTTAGAACCTAGTGTTCCCATTCCATTTTGCCATGGAAGTCTGCACTTAGTTTACTTTTTCTATCATCATTAATCAGAGGCACAGTAAAAAAGATTAGCTTAAAAAAGAGAAATAAAATTCACTAACATTGATTTTCCTCTCTACAGCAAAACCACAGAAAAAGAGGTATCAAGCAGAGATGTGATAGGAATTAGTGCTGCATTCCACTTTGCTTTACACAAAATACAGGGTCCACTTACGCTAAGAAAGCTTGAAGCAATATGAAACGGTCTGAGATTAGTACTACTATTTGCAAATAAACAGCAACAAATACATTGTCTGACCTGAATAAAGAATAAATCCTTTGGGGTTTTGAATCAGTGTTTGATTCAGTCTTCCTCCTCTTAGTTCATTTCTGTGAAGACCAGCAGCAAGTAACAAAATAAAGATGTCACCAACACTGCAAAGAGAATGACAGGATTGGGAATCTTCTTTCCTCTACACCCTGCAATATGGCAGGCAAATATAAAAGCCATTGAGGAAGACAGAAAACTCAATTACTTGACCTACAGAAATTCATTTCTCTTTTCTTTGTTTCTGACTCCATAAGATATCACCTATTGCTACTGCTGAACCCAGGACACAATCCCAGTGGGATAGAGGGCAAAAAAAAATGTTGAGAATTCCCCCTAAAGCACCTGGAAACACCATGGAAGGGAAACACAGCAAAGAAGTCTCAAGGGAGAGTAAAAGGCCAGAGGCATTTGCATCTGCTCTTTTTCATTACTCATGGTAGAATCTCTTTCTCATTGCTTACAGAAGGTGATAAGAAAAAGCAAATAATCTCTATCTTCAGCCCTTCCCTCTCCAGAATATGGGTGTCCAAAAGGTGGATCTGACCCAGGAAATGCATTGAAGATAATGAGCTGCATATTCTGCACCCATATATTTTGTTTAGCTTGGGACAGGAAAGGGAGGTAGAGGTATGTCTGAACTCAGTGGCAGGAAAACAGTTATCTTTGGCACTCGTGACTCAAACAGCTCTGCTTGTCCAACTCGGAATATGAACATCACTGGTGATTAGACACCAGTCACTTGAAAAAGTCATCACTCTGGCAGCTTGAAAAGTGGCTTGTTTGAAACAGCATTAATCTCAAATACCATGGCTCTCTAGAGGAATATTCAATTAGCATCTAGAAGTGCTGCACGTGGTAGCAGTCAGCAGCTATTGTTGTACTCAGCAGGAGAGACCCACAATGAAATGGAACAGCAAGTGACAAAATAAAAATAGGAAAAACAAAAACAAAGCAGAAAACAGGAATAGAACTGCAGGAAGACATTTTGGCTATTCACCTAGAGGAAACATAATTTCATCACAGAGTCAAAGAACGTGCTCAAAAATGCAAAGAAAGGGAACTATGTCATACATGGGAAATCAGCTTGATGGTATAATACTAAGAAACATCAGAGATGCAGTTCACTGAATGGTTGCGGATGGGGTTGTTAGTCATACAACATAAGGACAAGTCTCCTGCCAGTTATACTAGATCTGACCATCTTTTCCATGTTCCTCTCCACCCACATACACACTAAGTGACTAAAACCGTGGTGGGGAAATGAAGAGGGCAAGCACAGCCAAAAGGAGGCATTTCCCTGTCGGGATCCAGACCCCATGCCCCAGTCCCGAAGGAGTTACCCAGGGCCACTCTCCTGCAGGGAGAATGCTGGGCAGCCCTGGACCCCAAGAAAGCCAGCAAGACTTTCAGCACCACTGTAGAGAAAACAAACCAAACAAGCAAAACCCATAGGCTCTTCACAGCTGCTTTCCTCCCCATGCCTTTGTACCAAATTTTTTACTACCTTTTTTTTTCCAGAAGAGTGAATTTAAACTATTTGACATCTCAGAGGTAACATGGCTTCAATACTCCAGCTACAAAAGGTGTCAGCTACAATAAATGGTGATTTTAAAAATGCTTAATCACTTGACATTCACACCTTCGAACTACTGCATGAAGGGCTACACATAAAGATGAATACTGTTACAAATCTCTCGGGTTTCTTTATCCTGTCAGCACCCCCTTTCACGAAAGCACTGGCAAAACTTTCAGCCACCGCTCATGACATTAACAGGAAAATAATGCTGGGGTTTGTAGCAGAATATTACAATTGAACGAACTTTCAGTTTCACTTCATGCAATTACCCCAGCAACAACAGCAAGCATATTGAAATCACACCACCAGTCAGCAAATTCACATTTAGGACAGCAATGCACTGAAATGATTGGCAGACCACCGATATTTCTTATGTACCTGGATTAACACTGATAACTGCAGAGTCTATGTCAGTTTCTCCACAAAATTCTAAAGTTATAGGTAACAAATACAAACATTTTTCTTATAATCCCATCCTTGATCTTTTCATGTTATTATTGGACTTCTTATTCCTAGCTACATTGTTGCTAAAATAAGTTGCTCTTTTTTCCTACAAAATATGCCAAACCCACTCTGGAATGCATTTGTATTGTCCTCTTACTAGGAGAAATCCTGTAACATTCCCATTGACCTAATTGCAATTTTTGGCCTGAAAAGATGACACGTTTGTGTGAATCTGGTAAAGCTGTTGAAGCAAATACTAGAAATGAAGTACGCTTCTGGCCCCTTACATAAAGCTCCAGGCTGAATCCCCTTAGGAATGTGATGGCATTTCTTCTCCCTGCTTTCTTCTAAAATCCTACTCTAAGCTGCTTAAAAAAAAAAAAAAAAGAAAAAGAAAAAAGTCCAAAATAGCCCAGAAACTTAAGTAAAGACAGCTGGAAAGATGAAAGAGTGATAATGCTTAGATGCAAACCAAGCAACATGTTCCAACAACTGGCAGGGGCTAAATTCTGTCCCAAAAATGTATGTTATTTCATCTGTCATTAAAAAATACTGTGTCAGTAGGGAAATCTCTGAAACCACAATACAATTACATTGTTTTAAGTCTCTATTTGGAAGCATTATCATTACTTCAAGAAAACCAGAGTTTTCGTATTTATACACCCTCAGTGTGGTACCTGCTACAGCAAACCTTCTTCCTCATAGCAGCAGAAGAAAACAAATAATTACAGGACAAAACTGATCGTTCAGAGATAGTTTGAAGTGTTGGTAAATACCACGTGCCATCATCAGGCAAGCAACTCAAATGCAGTGATATTATATGAAAACCACCTGCAATATTGTGTCCTGTATTAGATTCCAAACACAGTTTGCAGAGATTCCCAACCCAAAGCAACTCCTGCTTTTGTCTCTGCTGCAGATGAAGCTCACGCTGGGCAAAGTCTCATTTTATAGCAAAGACAGTGCCATTGACTGGTATCCTATAATCTTGTTAAATCCTTGGATGTGCCCACAATCCCATTTATAGTCATGGTGCAGGAACATAAATATAACTGTGTTTCTTCTGTGTCAGTGTGCTGTGTTCCCAACATATTTCTGGCTGTAATACATGCTTTTAATTTTCTGAGCTTCTGTCATGGCTTCCTTACCTGCACAGATCTTCTCATCATAGGTCTCGCACATCCAGTCATGGCACTCACACAGTGGACCATAGTATTTGCCAGACTCAGTCACTTGGCAGATGCAGACTCCACACTCACATCTGCCCCTGTCACTGCACAGCTTTCCCCCTGGAGCACGGCACCTGAGCTCTGACTCAGTTCGGGATAGCCGGCATGAAGGACGATCCAAACCACTCCTGCAGAGGACAGCAAACGGAACAAGCTGTGGCCAAAGCCAGTGGCTGCAGCTCAGAGCTGGTCTGATGAGAGCCTGGCTCAAGGGCAACCACACCCCTGCCATGGCTTCAGAATATTGTTTTAAATGCTACCACTTTAGCTGTGCTTGTAAACTACTTCTTGCCTCAACTCACCCAATTTTCTTCTCTTTCATCAGAAATCTCATTGCTAGCTGTGTTAATGCTTATATAGTATTTTACTGACCATGTTAACTGAATTAGGTTCATCATCTTTTTCATTATGTGTATCTGGTATATAAA
This sequence comes from Pezoporus wallicus, assembly GCF_028554395.1. Lineage (NCBI taxonomy): Eukaryota > Metazoa > Chordata > Aves > Psittaciformes > Psittacidae > Pezoporus > Pezoporus wallicus. The sequence continues at coordinate 1,925,041 of NW_026636887.1, read as the reverse complement.
CATATACTTCTATAGTTTAATTGTTTATCATGAAAGATTTTAATCTGAATTATTCCAAGAGGGTTGGAAAAGATGCATACATCCAAACATCTAGGTAGCATAACAAGAATATCTGATACCAAAAAGCAAAACTATGGTCGATTCTAATAAAATACATTGCCAAAGTAATCTTTCTGATTGTCAGATACATAGGATCCATGCTTTCATCAGAAAAGGAAACCAAAGTAATCATTGCTTTCCACGCAATAGTGTAGCTTGTCGCTGTGGCTTTAGTAAAGTCAGCAGAATCTGGATGCTAGCTCTAAAGATCTGCAGCTCTGCCGTGCAACTGTACCATGTACTGGAGCACAGAGAGATCGTACACAGGGAAAATCACACATTGCCTCATCAGGAGCTGGACTGTAGGAAAACAGAACAAAGGGCTGGCCAAGACAAAAATAGGTGCTCACAACACAAGGGAATGTGGAGGATTCAGGTGACTAGTACCTGCACTTCTCAAACATTAGATTTTGCAGGCTCTGGAGCAAAGGAGGTGCTGGCTCTAAGAGCCAGGCGGGTGCTGGCCCTGGTAGAGGAAAAGAGCAAAGTGCAGCGTACCTGCTGAGCAGGAACTCACAGGGGTTTGTGGTTAGGCGCCTGCTCTGCTCGGGCAGCAGAATTTAGAAGTTTGTGTGTAGAGAGTCATCACTGTCCAGATCTTCCCCCTTCACTCCTTTAAAAATCTACACTTTGGGCATAAAATACAGCACTGCAAATGACCCCCAGTGCTTTCACAACACCTCTTTAGGTTCCCAGTGACCCAGATCACTTCCCTCAGTGTCACTTTAAGGCAGGCAGAGGAAGAGCTCACAAACCGCTCCAGTGTGCCCTCCACAACCGCAGCCTCTGCACTCCTGACGCCTCTTAGCCAGTCGCAACCGCCCCCCCCAGGACCTTCAGAGCCAGACTTACCGCAGGGACAGGGGGCCGGCCGGCGGCGAGAGGTCACCGGCCGGCAGCGAGGTGACCAGCAGCAGCACCACCAGCCCCAGCAGCCGCTGTGCGTACATGGCGCAAGCTGCCCTGCTCCTGCAGCGGGACAGCCGGCAGGACAGACCCGCCGAGAGTGCACAGAGCTGCAGGCTGGACAAGCTGCTCCCCCCGTGCGGCAGTGGCTCTGATTAGCTGCCTGGAAGCGGGATTTGGGCAGCACTCTGGGAGGGAGGCCGGTGCCAAACCCCGAAGTTTACAGTCTAGGCAGGGAAGTAATTAGAAACAGTTGTGCAGCCAGATGGTTTATTTTGATGTTTTAAAAGTGACCCATTCACAGATGTGAATGAACTGTCTAGTTCTCAAAGTGCAGGCACTGTAAATATTTGAGGTATGTGCTATCCCCCTGTCCTTTGATGGATGGCTGCTTGGGATAATCTGTGTGTGGGAAATGTGCACCGCTGAGGAGAGACAGGGCCAGTGCTCCCAGCTTGAGCATCCCTGCCTGACTGGCAGAGCACCTCCCTCTTCTCCTTTCCCTAAGGTTACCTGCTCAGACCACTGCACTGTGTGACACCACAGGCTGCCAACCTACAAATTAAAAACCTGAGCAAATTAAAAAGTATTAATTGTTTCCTAATGCCTCATTAAAACAGGCAGAGTGGTGTGAGATTTTGGAAGGGCTTTAAAACTAAGATAAAACAAGGGATAGAATCAAAGAATCACAGAATGGTTTGGGTTGGAGGGGACCTTAAGATTATCTAGTCATGCACAGGGACACCTTCCCCTAGACCAGGTTGCTCCAAGCCCCATCCAACCTGGCCTTGAACACTTCCAGGGTTGAAGCATCCACAACTTCCTTGAGCAACCTGTTCCAGTGTCTCACCACCCTCACAGTAAAGAATTTGGTGGGAATGGTCATGTGCATTTCCTTATGCTACAGAAAAGGTGGAACACTTTTTGATCCCTCTGGTTGTCCTGTGAAATTACTGACTGCCTGATACTTCAGAGATAGAAAGCCTTTAAAGAAACAAACTTTCACCACAAAAGATGGTAGGATATATGTGTACACACACATACACATATGCTTTTTTAAATCAGGCAGCTGACAGAAGAAACTTTCACTGATTCCAGAGACTATATTGGAGATTAAAGCCCTTAGCTCTCTCAAGATGAATAACTCTTGCTTTATTTTCATATTTATTATCTGGTATACCACAGATTATACTGTTCTAGAAAACATTTTAAGATTTGGTAAAAAATCCTTTGACTCAGATGCTTGCATTTTATGTAGTGAACTCCAGGGTACAATTCCACGGATTCATGTAAACATAACTACTTCTGCTAGTGATCTTCCTGAAAGAAAAACATCATCAAGCATTTGACTTCGCTTTTCAGGTCTCAGAGATGCCAAAAGAACATTTAAATTCCAGTTTGAAGCCTGTAAATCCAGGTTTTACTCAAGGACCCATTCAGTTAAACTTTCACTGAAACATAAAGAAAGAGATTGGACAAAATTGTTCTATTTGTAAAAATATATTCTTATTCCCTGGAGATATACAGCTTAAAACCAAACATGATTCCGGACAAACACAAGACTTTTGTCTTCTTTTAATAGGTTGTCTTGAAATTGTGATATGTAAAACATTGCTTTTGTAATGTATTATCCCCTGACATATAAACTTGCCCTAAAATATGAGCAAGTAGAATTAGGATGTAAAAAGATCTAAAGGCCTGTATTTAGATATGCTGTTATAACTATACTATTGCATATGTATGCAAATTTTTAACCTTTTTTTCTGCCTTTTATAGTATATTTCATATTGCAAATATGTTACAGAATTTTCTCATGCAATGCATCTGGTAAAAAACCTGCATTAAGAGTGATCTGTTGGCTTCAGTCTTGTGAATGTTTACAGTTGTGCTAACCTCGTGCACTTGACTTATTTTGATGGATCTAGTGAAAGGATGAGTAATATTCGCAGGCCTTTATTTCTGACAGTCCTTGAGCTTTGAAGTCCATGCTTAATGGACTAGATGTTCTATCTGTGAGATAGCTTTTCAAATTTATTTGTTGTGCTCCAATTCAGAAAAACAGAAACAGAACAAAACCACCCTAAACAAACCCTTAGATTCAAAAAGAGAGCACTTTTAAGAAAAATATGATTGTCAGAAATTGTACTGCCAGAAGTCTGGAGTTAGAGAAGAATAAATAGAAAGCTTTGCATTTTAAATAGCATTTCCCTTTTGGCACTAAATTATCATTAATCCACAAACTAAAATGTTGCCATCTGTTCATTTTCCTCCTGTTTCCTTGTGCAGACTGGTGCTAATAGGTATTCACAAGACCTTCAAGCATCCTGCAAACTATAACTTCAGATGAACCACGAGAAGACATCCATCATGATATGTTGACCTTATCATGCTCTATTTTTTATTTATTTACATTGTCAAGGTCTTAAGTGATACACGCCTTTTGGCTGTGGACCTTTTGAATTTAGAGAAGGCACAGCTGCACAGGCCAAGGGTGAGATATTTGAAATGTGCACCCAGGGCTGAAGTTTAATAATTGCTCTTATGTCTGTGTGCCTCTAATACAGTATCTTGGTGCTCCCTTATTAAATTTTAACCTTTGCTCGGATTTATTATTTAATCATTTAAACCTACAATGTTTGTATGCATGCATGTACGTGGTGAGGCCCTGACATAGGCTGCCTAGAGAGGCTGTGGCTGACCCATCCCTGGCAGTGTTCAAGGCCAGGTTGGATGGGGCTTTGAGCAACATGGTATAGTGGAAGGTGCCCCTGCCTGTGGCAGGGGGGGGTGGAACTAGAGGTCCTTTCTAACCCAAACCATTCTACAATGTATATATATGTATATATGCACACATGATATGCATTTGGAAGGTTGGGAGCAAAGTGGTTCCCAAAGAGGCTGTAAATTCAATTTAAAAGGAGCCAGACTCTCTCTAAATGAGCACCTGATAAGCTGTCTTTAGGACTGCTCACTTCTTTTCAGCCACTACTGCACATAGTCTTCAGGACCTTTGTTCTCTACCGGATAACATATGCCTACACAAATTAGAACACTTGTAAAATACTATTTTTCTTACATATTGGAGTTTCAGACTAAGATTTCAGACCTGTAGGTGCTTGGTAGATGTACACTTTCATGTCACTACCTGCAAAGTAAAGGTAGAGAAGAAGATGTCAACACAATGCTATGAACAGGGGAATCTGGAGCATACTGATAATACTGAACAGCCTTTTGAAAAGTAGGCAATAGGTTTAAATAATACTTGTCAGACAAGACATGTCTTCAAATAAAGATGTGGAATCAAGAAAATAAGTGCTGTTAAACACACCTACACTTGAACCTCAATTTAAGTCTATCACTATTAGTGCTCTTATTACAAGTCAGCAGGATTTGGTAAGGTCAGAGACTGGGATAAACCCTTCTCTGGCAATTTCATTTTTCAGCAGAGGAACCAGCAGTATAATTTCCTATCCAAACCGGTGATGGCTATTTTGTGGTTTCATAGCCTTCTGAACTGTGAAGAAGTGTGATGTAACATATGCGTAAAAATCAAGTTGCAAGCCCTGGCTAGACTAGGTAATTCATAGGAAGTAGGGGTTTCTTTTATTTGATTTTTTTTTTTAAGGCAAGCAATATCTTAGCTTTAACTTCCCTAGAACTGTTTTTTGTAGTAAAATAAATTATTTTAATATTAAAACAGAAAAAAAAAATAAAAAAACCCAAACAAACAGAAACTAAGAAAATGCTTTTTTTACTTAAGAGTGGTCTAACACTGGAACAGACTGCCCAGGGAGGTTGCAGAACCTTCACCGCTGGGGATATTCAAAACCATCTGCACAGGATTTTGGGCAAGTGGCTCTAGGCAGCCCTGCTCTCAACAGGCGGGCTGAACTAGATGATCTTTATCTCTAGAGATCCCTTCCAACCTCAAATATGCCATAATTCTATGACTCTGATGACATAGTGTGCTACAGAACAAGACTTGATTTGATGTGGGGAGGCAGACGGACACTGCCAACTCCTTTATTACAACTTCTTAGTGGCCAGCTAAATTTTGTTGTCACTTTAACAAAGCTATTAGGTTTGCAAACCACATCCCATGCTATTTTTGAAGATTTTTTTTTCTTTTCAACAAGACAAAGCAAAATGCATATCTAGTGAAGAGTCTTAAGCTTTAAAAATTCTAGAGACCACCAAACCTGTCAAATAATCCTCCTGGGTTTTGACTGAATCCATTTTAACACCATGGGTTTATAAAAAAAATTATCACAGGGATGGAACAACTCTGCTATGAGGAAAGGGTGGGAGAGTTGGAGTTGTTCAGCCTGGAGAAGAGAAGGCTTTGTGGAGACCTTATTGTGGCATTTCAGTTCTTATAGAGGCCTGTAAGAAAGACAGGGAAAGACCTTATAGCAGGGCCTGTTGTGATAGGATGAGGGGTGATGATTTTAGACTAAAAGAGGGGAGATTCAGGCTGGATGTAAAGAAGAAATGTTTTACAGTGAGGGTGTTAAAATACTGTTAACAGGTTGCCCAGAGAGGTGGTGGATGTGCCATCCTTGGAGACATTCAAGGCCAGGCTGGATGTGGTTCTGGGCAATCTGATCAAGTTGAAGATGTCCCTGCTTAGTGCAGGGGGCTTGGACTAGATGAACTTGGAAGGTCACTTCCAATCCAAACTATTCTGTGATTCTATGATTTTATATAAGTGGTGACACTGCAGAGTGTCGTGGTTTAAACCCAGTCAGGTAACTTGTTCACTCACTCCCAGTGAATGGTGCTGAGCTGACAACAATCAAGGTCTGTCCCATCCCCCCCCCCCCCCCCCGCACTGGGGCTCTCCCCTTCCCCAATCCCGGAGGAACAAGGGAGGAGGATCGAAAGAGTGCAACTCCTACGGGTTAAGACAAGAACAGTCCAGCAACCAATGTACAACACAAATCACCACCACTACCACCAACGACAACAATGATAAGGGAAAATAACAAGGGAAGAGAATACGATACCACCGGCCAAGAAAACGAGTCCCACCCGGAAGCCCGTGTCCTTCCTGGGTAACTCCCAGTTACCCCCCACCCCGGGCATGACGTGCTGTGGTATGGAATACCTCCCCGGCCAGCCCGGGTCAGGCGCCCCGTCTCTGCTTCCTCACAGCCTCCCCTCCTCCCTGGCAGAGCATGAGCCTCACAGAGTCCTTGGTCAGGGTAAACATCACTTAGCAACAACCAAAAACATCGGCTTCACCAACACTGTCCCCAGGCTGGAAGTCAAAACACAGCACTGCACCAGCTAACACAAAGGAAAAACATGACTGCTACTGCTGAACCCAGGACATTATCCACCCCTTATTCCGTACCATTCACGTCGTGCTCAGATCCCACATTTTCAATACACCATCGCTCTCCCACATATATACATCCATATACATACAGACCAAGAGGAAAAGATCATTTTCTTAGTGCATGGACCAATTCCTATAATGCTTCCGAGTCCATTCAGCCCATGATGTTCAAAGTTCATTCTCTGTTGGGATGATGGCTGGAGGGAAGTCAGGGCCAGTCGCTGGTGGCCTGGAGACATCTAGTTGATGGGCTATAAAAGCATTACACAGCAGGCAACAGCATACAATTGAGTTCACTGGCTGTTTTCCCCTAAAATCAAATCCCCTTGAGGTATACATCGGACTTCCCCATCTTCCCGCATTACCCACCAAGTATATCCAGGTCCCTGAGCAAAAGCAATCCCACAAGTGGGTTTGCCTTTACCTGAAGCAGGAATAACCCAGACTGTCTTCCCCAGCAAATTCTTCATATGCACCACGGGAACTTTGTCCCCCTCTACAATATGTAAAAGTTCTGACTGGGCTGGGCCAGCCCTGTTGGCAGATCCTCTGGTGTTGACCAACCAGGTTGCCTTTGGTAAGTGTGTATCCCAGTGCTTGAAAGTTCCCCCACCCATTGCTCTCAGTGTAGTTTTTAACAGCCCATTGTACCGTTCGATTTTCCCAGAGGCTGGTGCATGGTAGGGGATGTGATATACCCACTCAATGCCATGCTCTTTGGCCCAAATATCTATAAGGTTATTCCGGAAATGAGTCCCATTGTCTGACTCAATTCTCTCTGGGGTGCCGTGTCGCCACAAAATCTGTTTCTCAAGGCCCAGGATAGTGTTCCGGGCAGTGGCATGGGGCACAGCATATGTTTCCAGCCACCCGGTGGTTGCTTCCACCATGGTAAGCACATGGCGCTTGCCTTGGCGGGTTGGTGGCAGTGTGATATAGTCAATCTGCCAGGCCTCCCCATATTTATACTTCAACCATTGTCCTCCATACCAAAGAGGCTTTAACCGCTTGGCTTGTTTAATTGTAGCACGTGTTTCACACTCATGAATAACCTGGGCAATAGTGTCCATTGTTAAGTCCACCCCTCGATCACGGGCCCATCTATATGTTGCATCTCTGCCCTGATGGCCTGAAGTGGCATGGGCCCACCGGGCCAAAAATAATTCGCCTTTATGTTGCCAATCTAAGTCCATCTGAGCCACTTCAATCTTAGCTGCTTTATCCACTTGTTGGTTGTTCTGGTGTTCCTCAGTGGCCCGACTCTTGGGTACATGGGTATCTACATGACGTACCTTCACCACCAGGTTCTGCACCCGGGCAGCAATATCTTTCCACAGTGCAGCAGCCCAGATGGGTTTACCTCTGCGTTGCCAGTTGCTCTGCTTCCATTACTTCAACCACCCCCACAGGGCATGTGCCACCATCCATGAGTCAGTACAGAGATAAAGTACTGGCCACTTTTCTCGTTCAGCAATGTCCAGGGCCAGCTGGATGGCTTTCACCTCGGCAAACTGACTCGATTCACCCTCCCCTTCAGCAGTTTCTGCAACTTGTTCTCCAGGACTCCATACAGCTGCCTTCCATCTCCGATGCTTTCCCACAATACGGCAAGAGCCATCAGTAAACAAGGCATACTGCTTTTCACTTTCTGACAGTTTATTATATGGTGGGGCCTCTTCAGCACACACCACCTCCGCCTTTGGTGACATTCCAAAATGTTTGCCCTCTGGCCAGTCCATGAGGACTTCTAGAATGCCTGGACGACTGAGATTTCCTATTCGAGTTCGTTGTGTAATTAGTGCAGCCCATTTACTCCATGTAGCATCGGTTGCATGATGTGTAGAGGAGACCCTGCCTTTGAACATCCAGCCCAGCACGGGCAACCGGGGTGCCAGGAGGAGCTGTGCTTCAGTGCCAATCACTTCCGAAGCAGCTCGAACCCCTTCATAGGCTGCCAGTATCTCTTTCTCAGTTGGGGTATAGCTGGCCTCAGATCCTTTATATCCCTGACTCCAAAAGCCGAGGGGTCGACCTCGAGTGTCCCCTGGAGCTTTCTGCCAGAGGCTCCAGGTAGGACCGTTCTCCCCAGCTGCAGTGTACAGCACATTTTTTACACCTGGTCCGGTCCGGACTGGTCCAAGGGCTACTGCATGAACTATCTCGCGTTTAATTTGCTCAAAGGCTTGTTGCTGCTCAGGGCCCCATTTAAAATCATTCTTCTTCCGGGTCACATGATAGAGAGGGCTTACAATCGAACTGTAATTTGGGATGTGCATTCTCCAGAACCCCACTGCACCCAAGAAAGCTTGCGTTTCTTTCTTATTAGTTGGTGGAGACATTGCTGTTATCTTGTTGATCACATCTGTGGGGATCTGTCTACATCCATCTTGCCATTTTATTCCCAAAAATTGAATCTCCTGTGCAGGTCCCTTGACCTTACTCCGTTTTATGGCAAAACCAGCTTTCAGCAGGATTTGGATTATTTTCCTCCCTTTCTCAAAGACTTCTTCCGCTGTATCGCCCCACACAATAATGTCATCAATGTATTGCAGGTGTTCTGGAGCTTGCCCCTGTTCCAGTGCAGTCTGGATCAGTCCATGGCAAATGGTAGGGCTGTGTTTCCACCCCTGGGGCAGTCGGTTCCAAGTGAACGGGACACCCCTCCAAGTAAAAGCAAACTGTGGCCTGCACTCTGCTGCCAAAGGAATTGAGAAAAATGCATTGGCAATATCAATCGTGGCATACCACTTGGCTGCCTTTGACTCTAGTTCATACTGAAGTTCTAGCATGTCCGGTATGGCAGCACTCAATGGTGGTGTGACTTCATTCAGGCCACGATAGTCTACTGTTAGTCTCCATTCTCCATTAGACTTTTGCACTGGCCATATGGGGCTATTAAAGGGTGAGCGGGTCCTGCTGATCACCCCCTGACTCTCCAGTCTACGGATCAGCTGATGGATGGGAATCAGGGAGTCTCGGTTGGTGCGATATTGCCGCCGGTGCACTGTTGTGGTCGCAATTGGCACTTGTTGTTCTTCAACTTTCAGCAACCCCACAGCAGAGGGATCTTCTGAGAGACCAGGCAAGGTGGACAGCTGCTCAATTTCCTCAGTCTCCAAAGCAGCAATACCAAAAGTCCACTGGTACCCTTTTGGGTCTTTGAAGTACCCTCTCTTGAGGAAGTCTATGCCGAGGATGCATGGAGCCTCTGGACCAGTCACAATAGGGTGCTTTTGCCATTCCCTCCCAGTCAGGCTGATTTCAGCCTCCAGCACAGCCAACTCTTGGGATCCTCCTGTTACTCCAGAAATATAGATGGGTTCCACCCCTTGACAGCTTGATGGCATCAGGGTACACTGTGCACCGGTATCTACTAGAGCCTTATACTTCTGTGGGACTGATGTGCCAGGCCATCTGATCCACACAGTCCAGTAAATCCAATTGTCCCCTACCTCCACCTGGCTGGAGGCAGGGCCCCTCTAATGGTCGTCACAGCATTGGACACTTAAGTCATGGTGAAAGGGATTATTCTTCGTTATCACAGGAGCTGGAGTAAAATCAGCTCTTCCATTCCATCTGGGAAACTGCTCACCAGAGACTAAAGCCGTAGCTCTCATGGGACGATCAGTCTTGGCCCTTGCTCCCCTCTTCAGTTCACTCACCCATTCCTCCAAAGCTGAAGTAGGTTTTCCATCCCACTTTGTCATGTCTTCTCCGTGATCCAGCAGGTAAAACCATAGGGTACCCCGTGGCGTATACCTCCTGTATCTCCTCTCTTGAACAATAGGACGCCTTTTATTAATAGCTGAGACGTGTGTTGGTACACGTGAGGAGCTGGATAAATCAGATAGATCGTCCCTCAATTGTTCGAGGTCCTGGGACAGTTTTTTCACAGCTGAGATGATGGAAGGGGTGAGATTGTCTTCGAACTCTCGGAGTTTATGAACCATTTCATCCACTGTTAGTGGTACTATGTCATTCCAGGTTACTGTTGCCAGCGAATGGGCATATGATGACGGTGCATTCCGTGTAAGTTTTCGCCACATGGGTCGTGTACATTCAACTTCATCTGGATCTATAGGCGTATCCCCGTTATTCAGCTTGATGTGATAGATCATCTCTACGATGGCCGATTCCCTCAGAGACTGGATGCCTTTGTCTATAGTAGTGCACTTGGCCGAACGACTCGTAACATCGTCCTTGTACGGAAACCTTTCTTTCACAGCTGCCAAGAGCCGCCTCCAAAGGCTGAGGGACTTTTTCTCTCTTGCAATTGCTTTGTCAATTCCCCCTTCTCTAGCAAGTGATCCCAGCTGCTTGGCTTCTGTACTTTCTAGTTCGTGACCATCGGCCCCACTGTCCCAGCATCGGAGTAACCAGATGATGATGTGCTCCCCTGGTTGATGGGTAAAATCTTTTCGCATATTCCGCAGCTCGGTTGAGGTCCGAGGTCGAGAAGTTACCTCTTCTTCTTCTTCTTCGTCATGTGATGATGACTCCTGATCAGATTCTGGACCGGGTGGTGAATTCATTGGTTCTTCATCTCGCTTCACCCTTTTTGCCTCCTTTTTGCTTGTCCTCTTGCGTACAGGGGCAACCGATATTGGTATGAATTGGTCCTCTGGTTTGGCTGCAGTGATTATCACTGTGGTTTGAGTAGCAACTGTACTTGTTCCTGGGGGTGGTGCAGCTGCTGTGCTTGGAGCTGGGGTGACTGCACTGTCTGTTGCAGTTGAAGTTTGAGCAGCTGCTGTACTTGCCACTGGGGTAGCTGCGCTGCTCATTGCAGCCAAAGTTTGAGTAGCAACTGTACTTGTTGCTGGGGGTGGTGAAGCTGCTGTGCTTGGAGCTGGGGTAACCGCGCTGTCTGTTGCAGTCGAAGTTTGAGCAGCTGCTGTACTTGCTGCTGGGGTAGCTGTGCTGTTCATTGCAGCCAAAGTTTGAGTAGCGACTGTTGCTTTGCCCTCAGATCCGCCGACATTCTTTTCTTTTTGAAGGTGCTGGATAGTGTTGAACAAGGCCCTGTAAGCATAGGCCAAGCCCCAGCACGTTGCCATGATTTGTCCATCTCTGGTATGGCCAGAATGACCACACACCGCATTTAAGTGTTTTACTAATTCTTCTGGATTTTGCAGTTGTTCGGTAGTGAAATTCCAAAGTACTGGAGGGGCCCACTGACCTAGACACTTGCCCATACTATCCCACACACCCTGCCACTCATGGCTGTCCAGCCTCAGGGAAAATCTCTTGGTCCTCCTACATCATCGTTTGACCCCAGACAAGACCCAAACTTGACTCTGCTTAACTCTTGAAATCAGTCGTGGGCAAAACACACTCTGTATGCGTGCTAGCATGGTGATTCCCATCACCATCAGCAAACAAGTCTCAACAGCATTAAAAGGCCATTCAAAAAATTCAAAACTCTCAAATGTAAATGGTCTGGGGGGACCACTGGGAGGGTAAAAGGATGTCTCCTTCACAGGTTGAGCACCTGAGAAGGAGAAAAAAGATGTGTAATTGCTAAGCACCTCCATCATATACCTCCCAAAGTATAAAGGTGGTGACCACACTGGGAACATAAGCCAGATCAGTTTCATGATCAATGATTCTATTGTATTACAAGTCATTACCATAAAGTACAATGGGACAAAAACCTTAGCCCAAGCCCCACACTTGAAAAACACTAATACAGCAAATACCGGATGGACGTAAGATACGATATACTGAAACTGTGAGATCAAGAGGAACAACCTTGAGAGCCAATAAATCAGCATTGTGACGAGTGACTATCAATCCAGTCAGATCTGTTCTTATCTCAACCCCTCGCGCCCCACGTTGGGCGCCAAAAAAGAACTGTCGTGGTTTAAACCCAGTCAGGTAACTTGTTCACTCACTCCCAGTGAGTGGTGCCGAGCTGACAACAATCGAGGTCTGTCCCCCCCCCACACAAGGGCTCTCCCCTTCCCCGCTCCCGGAGGAACAGGGAGGAGGATCGAAAGAGTGCAACTCCTACGGGTTGAGACAAGAACAGTCCAGCAACCAATGTACAACACAAATCACCACCGCTACCACCAACGACAACAATGATAAGGGAAAATAACAAGGGAAGAGAATACGATACCACCGGCCAAGAAAACGAGTTCCACCCAGAAGCCCGTGTCCTTCCTGGGTAACTCCCAGTTACCCCCCACCCCGGGCATGACGTGCTGTGGTATGGAATACCTCCCCGGCCAGCCCGGGTCAGGCGCCCCATCTCTGCTTCCTCACAGCCTCCCCTCCTCCCTGGCAGAGCATGAGCCTCACAAAGTCCTTGGTCAGGGTAAACATCACTTAGCAACAACCAAAAACATCGGCTTCACCAACACTGTCCCCAGGCTGGAAGTCAAAACACAGCACTGCACCAGCTAACACAAAGGAAAAACATGACTGCTACTGCTGAACCCAGGACACAGAGGCATTTGCTTACATAGCAATTTTCTAAAATTAAACAGAAGCAGAAAAGCCCACATATCAAACAAGTTATTATTTCTCCATAAAACATGGAATGAGGAGAGTTAGAGGCTCCCAGTGATTCTTCATCACTTCCATCAAGGATATACGATCACTGAGATGGCTGTAAAAATCTGTAACAAAACACTATAATACCCATGGACAAAAGTACTTGATGGAGTTAACTAAAATCTGTCTAAATTAAACAGTCCAGAAATGCATGCAACTGTTAAGAATCATTGCTGTGCTAGCCGATGGCATCCTTGGAAGTGAGCAAGAGAGAGAGTATGCCAGAGCTGTGCCGAACAGAAAACCTTGTGTTAATTTTGCTGACATGGCATGGAATCTGGGACAGCTGATGGTATCACACAGGGGATAGAAATAGCTTTTAGAGTTATAGGATCAAGGTTAGAACAAGATTAAAGCTGAGCTGGCCTGAATGTAGCTGGCCTGGATAGTAGCGAATATAAGCTACCCAAACAGTTCACAGGCCAACATTAATCAAGATGTCATTGTGTTTTACTTCAGTGTAAAACCTTAGCTTACTCTTTCCAGTCCCAGTTGAAACCTTAAATAGTAGGTAGGTCTTTTGTTTGTTCAATGTTTACTAGTTAAGTCCCCTAAACAGCAATAATACCCTACTTTTACAGAGGCCTTAAGGAAGCATAAGGTTTTTAAGCAGGAGCTTGCAAGACTGCTCAGAATGCCAGCAATAACTATGTTTTAAACAACAAACTACTGCATTCTCAGCCATTTAGCACCTATTTCAGAGAGTCAAGGTCTTGTGTAATTCAAACTCATAGTATTGTTGCAGAGGCCAAGGAAGGAAATAAATGGGCATGTCATTTTCCAACATGAATTCTCACTCTGTGGTCCAATTGTGACTTCCTTTTCAAAGGGACAATGTTCCTCGCTGCTGGTGATCTTGAAAAATCTAAAATAATGACAAATATAATAAAAATAATGAATCTTTGTGATTTTTGAATTTTTTTAACCTGAGTGAGTTACAATGAAAAATCATTCTCATCTTTCTGAGTGAAGAGTGTTTTTCAGGATCGTAAATTAAAAAATAGATACTGCTGACTTCTTCAGAGTTGAAATTGCAGTGCCTCTGTTGAACACATGTACACCAGATTCTCCCGGCAACAACAACTATCTTGTATGGTTTCAATGCTCTGTCTTGCACTGGGTCCTGCTTGTTATTAAACCAAAAATGAAGGAGAGATAGAAATTAAGAAAAATGAAGGGGGGGGGGGAACCATTACTGCCCCTCTTCCAAGTACTCAGTACTTTTTGAAAGTAAATTAAGTATATACATACCTAGTGTCATACTTAGGACCCTCCTTAAGGTTTCAGAGTTTGAAAACCATACTCTGTGTCTTTATTCTATTTCATCAATGTTGACACCAGTCACAGATACTTACTAATGAGTTTTGTAATCCATCCCAATCAAAACGGATTATGAACATTAACCAATCTTCTCTTGGTGTTTTTATTCTATGTTGCTTCATGACCATTTCTGTCAGAGTTATACACTTCAGTGTGAGACCACCTCTCAGCCTGAGGCAAACAGAGCAGACGGAGGGAAGAAAGCTGGGCTGCTAGGCTGGTCTGAATCACGTGGAGCCCTGGCAAGAGTGGGGTGCTGCTCAGCATGTGCAGAACAAGACTTCAGACCATGGGAGGACTTTGTGGTAACTGCCATTAAGACGACTAAGGACTCTGGACTCCCTGGGACTAGACAGCAACAAAGAAGGAATAGAGCAGTTTCTGACTTGTATCCTATGCCTAAGTGATTAAATCTTCCTTTGGGTCTTAAGTTTAGCTCTGAATTTCTAAGTGACATTTTGTGACCTTTCTTAAAAGCTCAAGCATTATTACAAAATTAATATTTCATGAATTCTTTTACTCATTATGGAATATCTGAACTCTGATCAAACAGTGCATTTTTCCTAAGTGGTAATTCAAATTCCAACAATGCCATTTCCAATAAACAGCTCCTTAGGATGTTTTTAAAATTTGTTTACATTTCTTTTCAACTACTTAACAGATACTTAATGAAAGTAAAGGACAGGAGAGCAAAAAATAAAGCTCGAAGTTCAGAAATAAAAGCCCTTAATTTCACTATTTCTAATGTGGCTTTACTTCCTTTTGATCACAGTAGGATAATTAGAATATATGTGTCGCTGTGGAAAGGTATTTATACGTTAGATGCCAGCAAATGGAGAATAGTAATTGGATGCCAGCAAATGGAGAACAGTAATTGGATTTTATAAGATGGAACAGTCATTCCCCAACTTGTGCTTTCCCTTCAAACTCTTGCTTTTCCTCACTGAAAATGGGGAAGATGAGGACGCTCATTATTTGCCTGCTTTGGCACACTCTAGAAACACTTCACTCTTACCTTTTACCCTTTTAATTGCCTGACTTAACGGCACCCCAGAAAAAAAAAACCAAAAAACCAAAAACCCCCCAAAACCCTGGACTTGAGGGATATCCAACACATGCAGCACTAAGTAGATGCACTGCATTCCCCATTTTTCTTCAGGACTTACTGAGTAAGCAGGATTAGGAAACCTCTTTTTGCTAATTACCTTTTATCCAGAAAATTTTACTGTGTTTGCAGATCATGTTACAGAAATGAAAGTGATAGTTAAGGCTGAGAATTCACCTTTTGAATTCTCAATCTCAGTCTTCTAGAATTTTCCCTTAAAGAGAAGTTTCCCCACGGCCAGTTTCAACCACATGCTGAAGTTTGAAGATTGAGTTAGGAAATTCCTTTATCTGTTCTAGACTTACGGACATGGGAAGTAAATATTTAGTATGACATATCTTTCCTTTTGACCTATTTCACATTACTTTAAAGTAACACTTTATATTAACTCCCAAATTCAGTCCTTATCTGTATGCTTATGGTTTGTTCTTTAGGTCAATGGGAATATTCTAAATCAGAATATAACCAGACTTCAGCCCTAAATATTAAATGTCAGTATGGACTTTAAATGACTGGTAGACCCTTTGCAAAATTATAGCAGCAATTTTATAAATATCTAAGTTTTCCACTTTATCCTCACATACATGTTATACGCCAGTCAAGTTCTAAAATGTCTGTATTTGCTTTTCATGTGATAGAAAGTGAAAGTAAATTTGTGGTGAAATAGTAAAGCAAGAAAGTTAACAGCATACCTGCACTGTCTGCACAATTCTTGAAAGGGAAGACCACTGCTTTGTGCATAGGCAGGTACATCAGGGCATCAAGGGCTAAACCCTCCTTCCAGAACTAGCATCATCCAACGTCAAAGTCATGCTCATGGACTGACTGGCCAAGAGAATCCAACCTTCCGTTGAAAGCGTGCATCCCCATTAGCAGCCTGCAGTTCATAGAGGCTCAGTATGGGCAGGTAGCACAAAACTTAACAGTTAAGTGTTACCAAATATGATACCAGGTAAAAGTAGAAGTTTTAAATACATAAGGAAGCATGTATTTTATAACACAAACCACATGTAAGGCAATTAATTACCTTTCCTTGACATTCATTAACCTGTATCTAACATACTGCATCCAATTCTGAGCCCAATTCCAGTCCATGAAAGATGTTAATATACAAGTCCAGTGGCAGGCCACCAAGGTGGTTAGGCTGGAGTGATTGCTCCATGAGGAGAGACTGAGCGAGCTTGAATCTTCAGGCTGGAGAAGGTATGGCTTTGGGAAGCACCTAAGAACAGACTTCCAGGGTCTACGAGAAAGCTCCCAAGATGATGGAGCTGGGCTCTTCCCAGGAGTGCATAGCAGGAGGAGGACAAGAGAGGGTCCAACTGCATGTCAGGAAAAAAATTCTTCACCATCAGGACAGTCAAACACTGGAACAGGTTGCCCAGGGAGGCTACACAGTCTCCATCTTGGGAGGATTTCAAGTCCCAGTTGGATAAAGCCCTGAGCAAGCTGGTGTGATCTCATAGCTGAGCCTGGTTTCAGCATATCATTCAGACCAGATGGCCTCCCTAGTCCCTCCTGACCGGAATTGTTCTATCAAGAATTATTGTTCCCAGCAAGCCCACAGAAAAACTGTTGCACAGGAACATCTACTGGCAAATCCTGATTTCTTTTGCTTAGATAGAGCTGCAGTGCTTCACTGTTTGCAATTGTCAGTTTTCACTTATGAGATGCTATCACCAACACCATAATGCTGCCTAGCAACTAACTTATCCCAAGTAATAAAGTATAACTGGGGAGGAAGAAGAAAAATGTGAAGAGTATTATTTGTATTTTTTTTTCTTAAATTGTTTCCTTTACCCATTAGGTATCACCTGGCTGATTGCTTAAAAAAAAAAACAACAAACAAAAAAACACACAAAAACAGTTCTGCAAACACTAGAATTAAGTGCTTAAATTCACTGGAATTGATAACGCTGCTAATGCACATACGTAAGCGCTGGCAGGACTGCATCCATAATCCTGAGGCCAGCTGCCTAACTGGCTTATTAGTTTTTATTGCAAGTGTCAAAGAGATATAATCTAAAGGCACCTAATAGAATTTATGCCATACACTTCCCTTCTGCTTTCCAGGGTATTTTGCTAAGGATTTTGGTTTTCAAATCCTTTTCTGTGTCTTTAATGTCACTGTAGCAACAACTGCATTTGCAGGATTACATCTCTAATTTTCCTAATTTCAGAAGCTCCAGAAGGCTATGGGCTCACATTATTTCATAGTAATTAAGTTAAACTGTAATTTACAGAAATTTACATTATTTTTGCACAGGCAGATAACACAGATTGGAACATGGCAACCTCATTTATAGAAGTATTTTTCCAAATATTTATTTATTCATTCATTTGGGATATCTCTTTAAAACAGGTGATACTGTTTTATGAATTTATTTCACCGTGGAGCTCACGACTGAGGCTTTATTTGGCTGTTCAGTAATCTGTAAATGAACCAGACCAGCCAGCTGATGCTACCAGAGAAGTAAACGCAGCGCAGCGGGCTAGAAGCGCACGAGTACCAAACGAGCTTTGAGGTACACAAATAAGGTTTCTCACCAAACTAAGAAAGCCTCCTCCTCACCTGCCTCCTTCCCTTCCATCGCCGCCAGCCCGCAGGCCGCCCCGCCCGCCCCCCGCCCCGTCCCCGCGGCCGCCCGCCGCCGTTGCCGAGAGACCGAGGGTGGCCGTCGCCGCCGGGCGGGCACCGCCGCCCCGATCCACCGCGGGAAGGACGGCATACGAGGCAGGCACATCACCGTAACACCTCACACGCCCCGACCGCGCCATGAAGAGAGATGCTGGCGGTAGGTCGGAGGCGTCGGGCGCGGCTTGCTGCGCGGCTCTGGGCTCGGTACACGGTGGGCCCCGGCTCCTCCCCGCCCCCCTTCCCTGGCCCCTCGATCGGCGACCACCGCCGTGGTTCTCCCGGGGATGCTGGAGGTTCCCAAGGAGAGGGCAGGCGTGGCGAAAGGCCTTGGCCGGCCCGGTGGGGGGCCAGAGGCGGTGGCTCCCTGCTCACCGCCCGCCGGAGCCGGCCTTCCCCCGTGGTGGGAGGGGGCGCTCCGGTACGGCCTCAAGGCCTCCTGCTGCTGCTGCTGCGCCTCGTCTGGGCAGGAGGGGGCTCGAGGGGGGCAGCCAGGCTCTCCGTCCCTGCTACGGCCTCCGGCGCGCTGGGCCCCCTCCGCATCACTGAGAGGGGTGAATAAGTGCCTCAGTTGTTACTGAGGCAGAGCAGGCCCGTGGGTGAAGAGGCCCCTCCATTAACCACAGGCCGGGGGTTCACTAATTTGTGGGTGGTTGTGGATGGGGCCGAGTCGGGGAGGGTGCCCTGGCAGGGGGAAGCTGCCTTCCTGAGTGGAGGTTTTGTCTGCTTCACATTGGCTGGTGGTGATGGGGTTGGCGTAGCTGGAGAAAGCCACGTACCTAGGCCTGAACTCAAGTCTGTTCACTCTGCAGCTTCAGGGGTCTTGACACTGTTCATGAAGTGGAGAAGTGCTTTACATTTTTTTTGTTGCTGGCAACTTTTATTTCGGTACTCCTGCTAATATTAGAGATGTTTCTAGGAAGGATGGAGGCTTCTGATGGCCCATGTATGATTAGATTTAGCTTTTAAGTAAGCTATGAATTGGTTTGTTACCCATTGCTGAGTTCTGAGTCACTCATAATAGAAAAAGTCATAGTGAGAAAATACAAACTAAATGTTGTTTGAGCCTTTTTTGTCTTAAGCACCTTCAATTTCCTGATTCATTTCATTGTGGCTCTCAATTTTCTTGCACAGCAGCTGCTTCCCACCTGCCCTCCGAGTGGCCAACAGAGAAGTAATACATATTAACGATGAACTGAGTTTTGCTTCCTAAATCACAAAATTAAGAAACTTTAATGGAGAGAGAAAAACATAATATTTCTTTGAGTTGGTCTTTGTGGCTGCTAGAAGACTCTAGCTCTCTTCAAGTTCATGCATATATATCTTTATGGACTTTTAGGAGCAGTTGGGGGAAATTTTAACTCTGAGCTAGGTACTGTGTTTTAAAATGAAACTTTCAGGCTGTAACAATCAGCATGTCATTTGTGCTTTAGAAATGTAGACCCATAGCCTTTTTGTTTGGAGCATTGTTTTATTTTAATCTGAGATTTGCTTCCTCACAGTTCATTCCCATTTAACCTGGACCTCCTGGAAATACAATTTACTCTGGTTTGACTTATTTTCAGTTTTTGGACATTGCTGGTACCAAGAAGATCATGTAGTCCTATGTGGCGTTAATCCAAACCTAGGTCTTGAATCACAAACACTTCAGGTCTTAAACCTTTACCACAAGAGATGAGTAGTATCAAGCTGTGTTGTAAAGAGAAATGGGCTACTGGCCCAAGCTCTGGAAGAGGTGTGAACTCTCAGATAAGAGTATCTTTTTCTTAAGGCATGAGTATCTCATGATATGAAAGAACTGTTATTGCCTTCTGAGGATTTGGATTTCCTCCCTACCCACAAGGTACTTTGGAATTCAGACAGTTGTAAACAATATTTTTGATGTGTTTAGGAGTAAAGTAGAGGTGTTAACATTCACAGATTTTATTTTTTTTTTTTTTACCTTATTGCTAATAGAATACTTCCATGGTTGCAAAATGATTTGGCTATTCTGTAGGTTTTGAGCTTGGAATCTTTTGGGAGGTAAAGAGCAAAGTCAGACTAATATGGGCATTATGTGTTGAATCATATTTCCCTTTCAGTCTTTTCCTGTTCTCCCCTTCTTTACCTCCGTAGTTTCTTTTCTTTCATTAGAAATATCCCGTATCAGTTAAATACGATAGATGCCCTGCTTTGGGAGATACTACTCCTTGACTATGCAAATTTTCTTGTTTATGGTAGGTAATTTCTCTTTATTTTCTGTGATATTTTCATCTTTCATCTCTTTTTCATCCCACCGTGAGGTCAGTCAAGCAGTGGAACAAGATGCTTAAGGAAACTGTACAGTCTTCACTGTTGGAGGTGTTCAAGACCAGTCTGAAGTAGCCTGGTTAAACTCCAGTAGCCTGGTCTGACACCAGAGTTGACCCTGCTTGAGCAAGACTGGGCTAGAAAGCTTCTGAGATCCTTGTGTCCTGTGTTAACATATGATTCTATGATACCAGTTTCACTTTTTTTTTTTCTTTTCCCCTCCCCAGATAAAGCTTTTAGGTTTGGCCTTTTCTTCATAGGGCATTACATTGAGTCATTCTGTTTAGGAAGGTGGTAGTACAGTAGCAAAGCTTATGGCTGCAGATTGTAGGAGCTGCCCTGCAATTTGCTTTAAAGGAAAGATAAGAGGGAAAAAAGGAAGGGTCTTAATTTTGTTTTCAGGATTTCAAGTTGTCCTGGGTTCAGCAGTAGCAGTCATGTTTTTCCTGCTACTGCTGAGCCCAGGACACAAGTTTAAAATGTACAGGTGTTAACTGTTTTTCTGGTAATTCCTTACATGATTGTCCTGGGTTCAGCAGTAGTAGTCATTTTTCTCCTTCTTGGTAGCTGGTGCAGCGCTGTGTTTTGACTTTCGGCCTGATGTTTTGGTTTGGCCAAGGACTTTGTGAGCCTCATGCTCTGCCAGGGAGGAGGGGAAGCCGGGAGGAAGCAGAGACAGGACACCTGACCCAGGCTAGCCAAAGAGGTATTCCATACCACAGCACATCATGCCCAGGATGTAACTGAGAGTTACCCAGAAGGGCTGGGACTGCAGGGTTGGAGGAGGTATCAGTCAGTGCCTGGTCAGGCTGGTGGGGGGGAGTTATCGGTCTGCTGGTGCTGAGGTGTTGTATTCTCTTCCCTTGTTATTTTCTTTATCACTGTTATTATTGATGGTAGCAGTAGTGGTTTGTGTTATACCTTAGTTACTAAACTGTTCTTATCTCAACCCGTGGGAGTTATATTCTTTTGATTCTCCTCTCTGTCCCTCTGGGAGTAGGGGGAGGGAAAGAAGGGGGGGGAGCGAGTGAACGAGTTGCCTGACTGGGTTTAAACCACAACAATGATGGAAGGGGAAGAGTTTGGGAAGGGAAGATAATCTAAAATATTCAAATTTCTTAGATAATTATTTTAGCAAAAATCGTTAACAATGCTAAAAGAGTATAACCACTGTTTTAATTTATTTTTATTTAAATTATGAAAATATGTGTATACAAGGTTCTAGGCACAGTAACATGTACTTAGTGGTACAACAAAATCCCAGCAACATTAAAATCATTGCTTAAGCAAGCATACTGCCAGCCATCTGCCTACAAAGAAGCTCCTTTCCACCCCTACATCATTCTGGGAAGGATACTGTCATTCCTTTCTTTAAAACCCTGAAAACAGCAGGTTACTAAATACGGTGTATTTTGGAAAGAGGGCAAGCTGCTCTCTGAATTCTCTCAAGGAATGAATGACCTGTTGCTACCTGCCCCCTTGCTTTCGCAGAGGACTAAAACACAGTTTCCACTTGGAGATGAGTAGACTGCAAAAGCAAATCCCAGAACACTGTTCTTGTATTTTTTCCATCATGATTCTTACAAAGCACATTCTTCTGTCAGCTGTGAGCTGACAAGAAGTGGCATGGTGAAATCTGCCATGGTGTGGTCTAACAGTGCTGTTTGAAATTTTTTCTTTTTTTTTTTTATGCATGTGTAGTTTATTCAAAAATATATCTTCTGGGTGTTAGAAGACTTACAGTAAGAAGGACTTGATATGGCATTATGTTATAGTAGTGGTAGGCTGTGTATCTGACTCACATGAGATTTACTTTCGTAGGCAATGAGGTATTTCATTCTGTCTGCTGAGTAGGTCTGAATTATTTTGGCTAGGCCCGAGAAGAACTTACATTGAAGAAATAAATACTCTGTGAGCATTGTTCTTAGCTGATAATAAGACACAGGAGATATGTTGGGAGCAAAGAGCTGAACTCAGACTCTTTATTTTCAGAGTAGATGTTCTTAATGTTGGCAGCCTTTAGCAATTGCTAAACCTTTCCTCGATTTGTGAAACCCAGTCTGGTGTATTTGGTCTGGTGTCCTGTTAGTAAGTACAAGATGTCGCCAGCTGTTCTTTCCTGCCTGTATTCAAATGATTTGAAAATGTGAATGTAAGTGATTTTTAGGATATTTCCTTCAGTATACCTTCTCTGTGAAGACTCCTGATTTGTCTTAGTAAATACTGAAGTTTGATCAGCTATTAGCAGTATGTGTTCAAAATCATGAGGAGATCTTTTAGGGCATTTAATCAGATGCAATAAGAATGCCACACAGAGAGAAAAAGTATTGAAAGTATTATTTTTTCATTGAAACTAGTTATGAGTTAATAACATCCATAGTGGCATGTGTCATGCGATTGCATCCATTGGAATTCTGCCTTTACCCTTCTTGAAATTATATATATATGGACTGCCAGGTATAAAACTTGCTCATTTAAAATGTTTTGCAACATGGAAACAAATACTGAAATGCTGCTCACCACTTTGTGTGTCCCAGCTCTGGGAGAAGTTAGAAGGGGAGCAGACATTTTCAAAGAAGAGAGAATTGGTGTTAAAGAGAGTGCTTGTAGGTGGCCAGCCCTGGGAGGACCTTCAGTCAGTGCTCTCATGATCACAGGTGAAAAAAATCAATACACAGGGAGAAAAAGTATGTTAGAAGCCAGACAGTGCAGTTTCCAAGGATTTGTATGATTTAACTCTTTCCATAAGTTGTAGGTAGGAATACATGCTTTATTTTTCCATTTATTTTTCTGTGAAGTCGTTTCTGAACTGCTTTCTTTGTCTATCAGAGCACTTACAGGGATGTTTTCCTGGCTTTGTGGTAGAAATTTCATGAGTAGATTATGCTGTTTACAGTGAGTTTGCTTTATAAACAAGGCACAGATTTCTCAGCTTTTGATGCTCTGTAGGATCAGATAAATTTTAAAATTTGTCTTCTGATTTTTGTGGGAAGTGATCTGCAGGAGTGTATTGTGGTTAGTGTGGATATCACAAACAGGGATTAGATCTTCTTCAGACTTTTTGTCTCCCAAGTGCACACTTGGTCTGAAGTTCAGCTACTGTGCTGGCATACTTTCATTTCAGTAGAAGCTGTAAATTTAGTGGCTGGTTTAGATGGTGCAGTGGTTGCTGCAAGTTCAGAGAGAGTGAGGGAGATAAAGGCTGACCAAATGGATCTGAAGGGGCTTAGTGTGTGAGTAATTTTCTCTTTAGTTTTCTTCCTTTAATTTGTCCTTGCTTCTAAAAATATAGGAGAAATTTCAAAGCAAAGATTACATTCTTCCCCGAGGAGGTTGACACCTGCACTGAGGATTTTCATTGCTACTGTAAAGGAAATTCTCCAAAGAAATGTGGAGGTAGCTCCAGAACTCCATGATGTTTTCCTGTCTCAAAACCTGTCTGCCCTGCACCCGATATTTTTTAAAAACTCTGGAGCTAGAAATATATCCTAGAGAATGTATTAAGCCTTTCATGTTAATAATGGGTTGAGATCAAAGAAAGATATAATGATGTGTGTTGGAATCAATGTGGGAACTGCAGGGGTGCATTTGTAGCCAGGGTTAGGGAGGACTGCCTTCCTGTTAGCACAGCTTGGTGTGGTGTTCCCTGTGTGTCACATGCTGGAAGCTGTTCATGCACAGCTCCCTTCTTCCTGTTAATTTTTCAGCTGGTTCTCCCTTGTAGAAACAGGTGCAAAAGGGATTGTAGTCCGAGAATTGGAATTCTTTACACACATGGTAAAGTCCTGAGGCTGTCTGAGGCTTTGTGTCACTCTACAGGAACAGACGTGTAAAAGCTTGTGTGTTTCCCAAAAATAAAAGTAGTGAGAACAACAAAAAATTGCATAAAAGCTTGAGAGCAGCCATGCTGTATTTTGAATGATCTTGCTGAAGACCATTTCCAGAAGATTCTAGGTTTGTTGTCTTCTGCATTTTTGTCAGCAAATCTGCAGTAAACAAGCTGATTCTTATATTCCATAAACATTTATTCCCTTCCATTGGGTTTATATACATGGTGATTTGTTTATTCAAGGCCACCTCTTAAAAATAAGAACTCTGATCTCTTTAGTCACAGCATTTAAGTTTATGAACTAAATCTATTATGGACATCTAAAGTTCATTGTATTTTTTGTGCCCAGATCAGTTAAAAGAAAAAGATGAAGAGGCACTGGGTGAAAGGGTAAATGGGAATTTCATTAGAAGGATATAGCTAATCTTCCCACACGTCAGAAGTATAAATAAGCAATATTGAGAAAAGCGCAAAACCAGCAGAGCCTCTCTAACAGCCAGTTGATAATTATCTGTTTTCTTTCCCAAATGGACATAGCTTGTTATTTAGTGTCATTTATTTAAAAAGAAAAATAAATCAGCTGTGGCTTGTTAGTGTTTCATATCCTGAGCCTTTTTCCATAATTATTTGTTGTACTTACTGATTATTTATTGGTGTTTTCTTTAGAGTTTACTAGGAGCACTGTCATAGCCATTACCAGAAATAGTAAACATAAAATTATTATTTTGTTAATTCACTGATTAGCTTTTTAGTAAGTTTCCAGAGGAACATAGTTGCAAGAAACATTTTAGAAAATGTTGTTTTATTTTATTTCCTAAGGTCTTAAGAAATGCAGTACCCAAAACATTGCAGTACACTTCTTATCAGTATGCCAAATGTAGCCTTTTTAAGGCTTCATGACCTCAAAAAGTACACTAGCATCTCTGAGGCTTCAAGCGTTTCTAGTTATGCTTTGGTCCAAGTAGGAAAAATAAGTGAATACATTAAGCTTAGAAATAAATAGGAGAAAGCAGGAAAACTGCTAAAGAGAAGGAAGTAATGAATTCAGTTATGAGAAAGAATTCAGAGCATAAAGCTTTAGCAAGGGGGTTAGGAGAACATACAGCTTGTATGGATATTATTTCAGTTTTCATTTGTTAGAGAAAGACAATTAAAAAAATTAATTTTACAATATTTACATATTTTCAGTGACAGCTTACCAGTTTTGTTATACTAAAGTTGCTGTGACTGACCATACAAATAAAGGTGTCAGAAGTTGATGCACTTGGTTTTTAAATACTGCACAGGAGATACGAGATAGTTGTGTATACCCAAGAAAGCACAAGGTTGTACTGACAACAGTTGTCATGATCGGGAATTTTTGTTTATTGACAGATACAGAAGAACATACTGAAAAAACTTTGTAGAAACTTGGCAAGGAACTCACATATGGAGCTTGTCATGTCTGGAGAGACACTGTAGGAGAAACCACAAAAGCACTCTTATGAAAATGTAGCGAGGGAGTTTCTATTGAATCTGAAAGAGAGACAGAGTAGGAGTCGATTCTGGGGGGCTTGAAAGAAGACATTTGCCATAACAGCTAAAAGAAGAGACAACCAGGGATGCATAGGTGCTGCAATGAAAGCAGCAGCCTCTGTAGCTAGAAGTCATCTGAGACCAAGCACATGGGTACTTCTGCAGTCCTGAGCCCAATGTTTCCTCCAGCTAATCACCTCTTACATCATGTCACTTGCATTCATGTTGCAGTCATCATTCTGATGCTTGGGCCTGTAAGTACTAGGGCCTGTAGTGATGGTACAAGGCACCAACAACTTTAAACTGAAAGAGGAAAGATTTAGGTTGGACATAAGGAAGAAGTTCTTTACTGTGGGGTTGGTGAGACACTGGAACAGGTTGCCCAGAAAAGCTGTGGCTGCCCTATCCCTGGCAGTGTTCAAGGCCAGGTTGGATGGGGCTTTGAGCAACCTGATCTAGTGGAAGATATTCCTGCCCATGGCAGAAGGGGTAGAACTAGATGAACTTTAAGGTCCCTTCCAATACAAACCATTCTGATTCTACTGTATACTAGTTTGATAAACTTTTCAAGAGAGTAGTCTACGTTTTTGCACGTACCAACCATGCTTGGTCCAGACTAGAGGTCCAGAAAAAGGTCCCAAGTTTTTGCTTTCTCCTTCCCCCTCAGTTGCCTGAAAAAAAAAAATAAAAATCCCTAGGGGATTGTATTTCATGAATGACAGAGCTGTATTTCATCAGCAGATTCTTCTTAGAAAAGTTTATCTTCTCTATGTCTTTGGATTTATTTAGACACTGGGGTCTATGAACTGTATCAGTGGGGAAGCCTAACCCACCTTTCTGCTGCCATGGCTCAAGTGGCTGAGCATACAGAAGGTTCGGTCAGTGCCACCTACACAGGAATGCCCAGATTTGGCCTGATCTTGTGGAAACAACACATTTTCCTCAGTGCATCCATGTGCCAGCACAAGCCCCAGAGACAGCAAACTGTCAGGCTGTTGGATAGATAATGGCTAACATTAGAAAAAAAAAGTATTAGAAAAATACATGTTAATAGCAGTCTAGAGCAAAAAGGCTCTTCTAATTTCAGTAAAGAACATTACCATGTGTCATCTGTTTAACATTGCCTGTTTGCCTACAGCATGTTGGGATTTATCTTAGCTAGGGGAATAAATGGAAATGTCTCCAATAAATTAAATGGCCTTAGGTCAAATCTGTCCAATGATTATTCTGGGTTTAAGTTTACAGCAGTAGCATTCTTTGCATATTGGTACAGTTTTTCTGCCAGCTTTGCTAAGGTTCTGGTAATTGCTTGCATTACATACCTTTGTGTAATTTTTTGTATACTAATGACAGTCATGTCAGTGATCTCTATAGGCAAAGCTTTTTAATGAAATGAAGATCCTGATAATCAGTTAGTACAAAAGCAGTTTGCATAAAACCAGAATGCTTTAGGTTACTTATAAAACTGGTCAAAATGCATTATAAAATTGTTTTAGTGAATTAATGCCTTTTCTTTTTTTTTTTCCCCCCAGGAGATTTCATTATTATAGATAACAGAAGTTAACTTCAGGATGCTAAAACGGAAGCAAAGTTCAAGGGTGGAAGCCCAACCAGTTACAGATTTTGGTCCCGATGAATCTTTGTCAGACAACGCAGATATTCTGTGGATAAACAAACCAGTAGGTATCTCTTTCTGTAGTTACTAATTTTAAGTTAAATGTGACTTTTTTTGTTGAAGTAGGACTTGACAGAAGATGCCAAAATAGATATTTGTCAGAAACAAGTATTAAGCTATAGTTGCTAGTCTACCAGTTCATTATTTGCAATTAGTCCAAAACTAAATAAAAAGGGTTCTTTCGATTGTTGCAGACTGATGGGGATGATCAAGCAGTGTTTGTTAACGAGTTTGTCTACTGATTGGCAGCCATCCTTTCAATGTCTCTTGTTCCTAACATGTTTATTGAAATTAGAAGTCAATTTCATAAAAGGAGCATTTGAAAAGGATGTTTAAAGGACCATTTCATTGCTAAAGTGGTAGCCAGCAGTTGGCACTTTTGACTTTCAAATCTCACCTTTACATCACTTCTGAATATAAAAGTGTATTTTGGCTTGTTACATTTTCTGGTATCATTTAACCTACAACCTGCCCTAAGAAACAGATAGATGTAAAAGTATCTGGCAGCTTGAAACTGGGGACAGCTTCATTGAGAGTGTAATTATTGATAGAATATGCAATATTAAGAAAATGCCTTTACTTTGTGAATATGGTTATGGTGATTAAAGTATTTATTCAGCAGTCAGTGTGCATCTGGAATTTCTATATGTTGAATGATTCACATTTTTTCAGAGAAGACATTTTCACATTTCTCTTAAGTAATGTATACTTCTTTACTTTGTAAATGCAGAAAGTCAGATACTGTGTAATAATACATGTTGTTGGCATTACATTCATTTGATGGAACTATCGTCTCATTTGCGGTTTGGGTGCCAAATCTCCTCAGCTTTGCTGCTGAGTTTTAACACACAGATAATTTACAAGACAGCACCCATATATTTGTGCTAAATAATCTTAAGTAGAATGTTTATATTCACTGCTGTAACTACAAGTTCAAATGCAGAGATAAATCCTATGTTATTTGCCTGTGTTTCTCAGCACACAGTACATTTTTTTTGATGGAGTATTTTTTTACTTGTCTCACTGATGGACTAGCTGTATATTGCTTAGCATGTCTAATAGCAGTGTTTTACTGTGGCAGAGAACAGATTTTATATCTACTACATTTCAATATTTATGCTAATTTGTTTAGCTGAGACAAGGTTTGAAACAGTGTGGGTGTTAAAGGGACATAAGGGATCATCAGGTGCCTTCACTTCCAAATCACTAATTTGGGCTCAGAGTATGGAAATAAGCTGTTCGATTCAGGCCAAATATTACACTTAGGTGAGTGTACAGTGAGTATGAAAATAGGTGAGTGTTCTCAAATCTTCCTGATACGAAGGTTTGAGGTGGTGTAAAGGTGTGTGGAATTTTTCCTCACATGAAAAATTGCTATAAATACACTTCAGTGATTTTTGTTTGGAGATTTTTTTTCTTGCTGAAGTGTCTGGTTTTATAGTTCTTCATGTCTTGATAGCTGTGACCTTGCCAGCTGATTCATTACACTTGCCTGGCTTCAAGATGTTTCAACAGTGTTTTGATTTAAAAGAAAAAAAATCCACCTTAAACCCCTGTATTGATACATTCTGCACTGAGTAGCAGCCTTATTAATAAGGACTGTAGTGGGACTGAGACATAAGTAGTCATAGAAATTAACTATTCCCTTACAGTAACGGTATTTGTTTGGAACAAATGTGAATCCTGATGTTAAGAAGTAGCTTTCTGTGACATAGTCTTTTTTTATATTTATTCTTTCCATAAATGGAAAGATACTTTTAATCCCCATGCCTCTCACTCAATTTTTGGATTTGTAAACTGATTTAAATTCAGTTCATCTAAATGTGGAACTAAAATTTTCCACAGATACTTTCATTTAACGTATTCACCCAATTTATAACATTATCTAATTCCACTTACTGTGTTACACATAAATGTGACAAGTTGTCATTTGAAAAGAAATTGGATAACGAAAGCTGCAAACTAGAAATGATAGAATCTTAATTTTTAGTTTCCTGGCTCTTAATTCTTGGTTTCTCAGTTATACAACCTCCCAGATTGACAACTAATATTATATATGTATATATGTACATGTATATGTGTGTGTATATGCATAAATTAAAGTCAGGAGTGCTTATTTTTGGATGGAGATCTTTAATATGTGGATCATGATATAAAAGAAAAACACAAATGTGTGTTTACAAAAGTGGCAGAACAAGTTATGGAGGCTTAATATTTAAGCGTTTTTTTGAACATCAAAGAAAACTCACAATGTCTTGTGTTCTTCTTCAGTGGGTACACTCTTTACTACGAATCTGTGCCATCATCAGTGTTATTTCTGTTTGTATGAACACTCCAAAGACCTTCGAGCATTATCCTCCTCTCCAGTATGTGACATTTACTCTCGATACCCTGTTGATGTTTCTTTACACTGCAGAGATGATAGCAAAAATGCATATCCGTGGGATAGTTAAGGTAAGCATTTAGATAGTGCTCTGCATGTGCTTCAGAAAATGGTCTGAATATATACTGACTGTATTTGATATTTGTTTTTTAACTTTTCAGCTCTTTCTGCTATGATTGGTTTTAAGTGCAGGCAATACAATGTCGTATAAACTGAAAAGACAGGCTGACAAAGATGCAGCTTTACTGCATATTTGATCCCCCAAAATATAATGCTAACTTTCATAATAATGGTTTCCTAATAAGAAATAGTTTAATAGTGTTAATACAAAGAATAAAACGAAAAATAAGCTACATATACATTAGCAAGAGTATTTTGTAAATGTCTAGGTATCCATATATGGATTTAGAACTTTGATTTTCACTTCAGAATGCTGGATGAGTTGTTATGTGGTTACTTAATTTAAATAAGAACTTATGTCTTACTGCGAGCTAAATGAGAAAGTCATTAGCATTATCAAATTTTTTTCTTAATATAAAACATTGGTAAACAAATGCTTCTGTTATCATATGGTTACTTTTGTAGCTGGACTAATTTGTGAAAGTAGATTTGATACTGGAGAAGGTAAAACTGCAGAATTTTTCAGTAATCATTTTTTATACCCTTATTTTACTCTTTTCAATTTTCTATAAAAAGATACAAATTCAGCTTACATACAGAAAACCCATTTGCAGACCTTACTGAAAATACAGTTATGTCACTGTTGCACAGAATAGGTAATCATTGTATTATCCGTGAAAGATCTAGTGACTGCAGAGACATATGAAGTTGTACTTCCCTCTTCATTTTGTTCTGAGTTTGCAAATGGCATATTTTGTTCACTATCAAACTAAGCTATTATAGAATCATAAAATCATAGAATTGTTAGGGTTGGAAAGGACCTTAAGATAATCTAGTTCCAACCTCCCTGCCATGGGCAGGGACACCTCACAATAAACCATCTCACCCAAGGTTCTGTCCAATCTCACCTTGAACACTGCCAGGGATGGAGCATTCACAACTTCCTTGGGAAACCCATTCCAGTGCCTCACCACCCTTACAGTAAAGAACTTCTTCCTTACAGCCAACCTAAACTCTCGCTGTTTAAGTGTTAACCCATTACCCCTTGTCCTATCACTACAGTCCCTAATGAAGAGTCCCCCTCCAGCATCCTTAAAGGCTCCTTTCGGATACTGGAAGGCTGCTATGAGGTCTCCACGCAGCCTTCTCTTCTCCAGGCTGAACAGCCCCGACTTTCTCAGCCTGTCTTCATGCAGGAGGTGCTCCAGTCCCCTGATCATCCTCATGGCCCTCCTCTGGACTTGTTCCAACAGTTCCATGTCCTTTTTATGTTGACACCAGAACTGCACACAATACTCCAGGTGAGGTCTCACAAGAGCAGAGTAGAGAGGCAGGATCACCTCCTTCGACCTGCTGGTCACACTCCTTTTGATGCAGCCCAGGATATGGTTGGCTTTCTGGGCTGCGAGCACACACTGAAGCCGGCTCATGTTCACTTTCTCATTGACCAGCACCCCCAAGTTCTTCTCCACAGGGCTGCTCTGAATCTCTTCTCTGCCCAGCCTGTAGCTGTGCCTGGGATTGCTCCGACCCAGGTGTAGGACCTTGCACTTGTTATGGTTACCCTTCATGAGGTTGGCAACACAACCATGTCATCCGTCTCGATGGCATTCCTTCCCTCCAGGGTATCAACCGAACTACACAACCTGGTGTCATCGGCAAACTTGCCGAGGGTGCTCTCAATCCCACTGTCCATGTCACCATCAAAGATGTTGAACAAGACCAGTCCCAACACCAGTCCTGAGGAACACCACTCGTTACTGGTCTCCAGCTGGACATTGAGCCATTGACCACAACCCTTTGCATGTGGCCATCCATCCAGTTCTTTATCCACCGAGTGGTCCATCCATCAAATTGATGTCTCTCCAATTTAGAGACAAGGATGTTGTGTGGGACAGTGTTGAATGCTTTGCACAAGTCCAGGTAAATGACGTCAACTGCTCTACCCCTGTCCATCAGTTCTGTAGCCCCATCATAGAAGGCCACCAAATTGGTCAGGCAGGATTTCCCCTTAGTGAAGCCATGCTGGCTGTCACCAGGCACTTTGTTGATTTTCATGTGCCTTAGCATGCCTTCCAGGAGAATCTGCTCCAAGATTTTGCCAGACACAGAGGGGAGACTGACTGGTCTGTATTTTCCTGTTGTGGTTTAAGCCCAGGCTGTAAATCAGAACCACGCAGTTTACTCCCCCCCGCCCACCTTTGCTCCCAAAGGGATGGGAAGGGGAATCGAAAGAATTTAACTCCCACAGGTTGAGATAAGAAGAGTCCAGTAACCAAGGTATAACACAAATCACTACTGCTACTCCCAATAATAATAATGTTAAGCGAAATAACAAGGGAAGAGAATACAATACCACCCTCCAACCGGTATCTAGCCCCACCCTGCAGTGCACTAGTCCTTCCGGGTAACTCTCAGTTACACTGTGGGCATGACGTGCTGTGGTATGGAATACCTCTTTGGCTAGTTTGGGTCAGGTGTCTTGTCTCTGTTTCCTCCTGGCTTTCCCTTCCTCCCTGGCAGAGCATGAGACTCAGAAAGTCCTTGGTCAGACTAAACATTTGAGCAGTAACTAAAAACATTGGTGCCATCAGCACTGTTCCCAGGCTGAAAGTCAAAAAACACAGCACTGCACCAGCCACCAAGAAGGAGAAAAATGACTGCTACTGCTGAACCCAGGACAGTATCCACCTCTTATTCCATACCATTCACGTCACTCTCAGATCCCACATTTTCAATATACCATCACTCTTATCTCAGTGCGCTCTTATCTTAGTGCATGGACCAGTAGCTATAAAGCTGCTGCGTCCATCTGGTCCATGATGTCAGGCTCCCTCTCTTGTAACAGTCTTGCAGAGCAGGAGAGACTGTGTGCAGTGTTCACACTCGTGAATAATCTGGCCAATAGCATCCACCCCTCGATCGTGAGTCCATCTGTATGTTGCATCTCTGCCCTGATGGCCGGAAGTGTCATGGGCCCACCAGGCCAAAAATAATTCACTGTCCCCTTCAGCAGTTTCTGCAGCTTGTTGCTGGGGACTCCATACAGCTGCCTTCCATCTCCGATGCTTC
The DNA here is from genome assembly GCF_028554395.1 of Pezoporus wallicus. NCBI lineage: Eukaryota > Metazoa > Chordata > Aves > Psittaciformes > Psittacidae > Pezoporus > Pezoporus wallicus. The sequence continues at coordinate 1,892,194 of NW_026636887.1, read as the reverse complement.
CAAAGCACTGGAGGGGCCCAGTGGACCAGATACTTGCTCATACTGTCCCACACACCCTGCCACTCATGACTGTCCAGCCTTGGAGAAAACCTCTTGGTCCTCCTCTATCATTGTATAACTCTAGATAAGACCCAAACCCGACTCTGCTCAACTTTCTAAATCAGACAAAATGGTCATGGTTAAAGCACACTCTGTATGTGTGCCAACATGCTGATCCCCATCACAATCAGCAGGCAGGTCCCAAGGGTACCCAAAGGCCATTCAAAACCTTCAGAACTCTCAAATGATGCTGCTGTACTTGTCACTGGGGCTGGTGTAGCTGCTGTGCTTGCTGGCTCTCTTACCACCAGCTTCTCTTTTTCTGAGTCCAGATCTTCTGCCTTGCTGGAAAGTGCCGTGTGGTCTCCTGCATCCTCCACTTGTCCTGGGTGCCCAAGGCTGGACCCAGCTGAGGCTCCCAAAGGTGGTATCTTACTCTCCACATCGTCCTGGGGCTCAGGCTCACGGGGCTCGGCGGGCAGCTGCTGGAGGGTGCTCTCGGCTGCCGCAGGGCTGGACTTGGCCACGGGGCTTGGCTCTTCTGCCGCCTCCTCCCACTGCTTGGCAGCCTTCTCTTTCCCCTTCTCGACCACCCCGACCTCCTCCACTGGCAGCCGCTCCCTCCTGGCCTCCATCCCCTCTCTTGCCGCCGCTTGGTCCCCCGGGCCGCTCTTCTGGGCGCTTTGGCCACTGGTGGCTCCCGGGGCAGCTCCCCCTTGGCTCCCCACAGCTTCACGAAGATGGAAGCGAGGATGAGGGCCAGAACGGTGAAGAGCAGTGGGACTGCCAGGTACAAGTCCACAGCCACGTCCATCCTGCCCTGCTGCCGAAACCTGCCTGTGTTACAAGTAATTACCATAAAGTACAATGAGACAAAAAACTTTGCCCAAGGCCCCCAGCTGTTAAACACTAACACAGCAAATACCAGCTGCAAGTAAGGCACAACATGCTGAAACTGTGAGATCATGAGCAACAAAATTGAGAGCCAATAAATCAGCATTGTGACGAGTGACTATTAATCCGAAACAATGACTGCTTATCACAAATATGATTATACATACTCCGGTCAGATCTGTCATCGTGCACCAGCAACCAAGAAGGATAAAAAATGACTGCTGCTGCTGATCCCAGGACCTTTCTGAATTTCCAAATTCCTGATTATGTCGTCATACTTAACAAATATTAATAGTAAATATTAAAGTATCATTAATATTTAGAAAATTGCTGAAATAAGTTGATTCTAAGAAAATCTTCATCTGTTGTGTAAGGCCAAAGTAATCCTTTGTGAAGCGCTGTTTCCAGCCACTACCTGTGCTCTTTTACTCAAAGATGTCCATTAAGCAGGTGGAGTGAGGGCATAGGATGGAGAATGAGGAATTATTGGTCAGTGTGCGCACTTGAATGGTGTGGGAGTAACAAGTTACTATTACAACCAGTACAGGCTTTGCAAAGAAATGGACACTTAGATACTAATGCAGAGAGAGGGAGGGGTGGCCAACAGTGTGACTGTTTTACAAAACTTGATTTCTCAGTCTTTGTGTATGGAAATAGAACCTTCATTCACAGTTGACACCTAGGGGCTATGAAGACTATGTTGCTGCATATTTTACTGTCTTTCACTGGGTTGGTTAAATTTACAGATATGGAATGGAATGGAATAGAATAGTTGGAAGGGACCTACATTGATCATCTAGTCCAACTGCCTGACCACTTCAGAGCTGACAAAAAGTTAAAGCATGTTGTTAAAGGGTGTTGTCCAAATGCCTCTTCAACACTGACAGACCAACCCAAGTGAAATAAGGCACTGTTTAGAAAACTGTTAGCATTTATTAAAGATGTTTGTAAATGAAACATCTTTATATGAGGAAATTTATTTATAAACTGTAGTCCTAATTTATGTGCATTCATGACTTTTAGTGAACATAGGATCAATGAATGTATTGCCATATGGTTCTGCTAAACTTTACCATAAGTCAGTATTTCTGTAAAAGGCTTTGGAATGGAAATGCTAATAAACTTTTGAACCATGATTAATGCAGAATTTCAGTCCAGTGAGAAATATTTTATTAGGTAGCAAATACTCTGTTACCTGGAGTTTATTAGGAAATACATAATAAGGTGATTGCTGGAATACCTGGAGTATGAAAATTTGCAGGCAAAGTTACTTTGTTCTTTTTAATGTAGTTGATCTTAATTCTTTCATATCATGGGCACATTTTCCTGAAAGTTTCTCAGATTTTGGCATATCATCCTCTTTGGTTATTTTGTTATATGGAATGCCCCTTATTATTTGGGATCATAAAACTGGAACTTCCATGCTTAGCTTGAAATTATCTTTATTTCACTGCCTGCTACTGGTGATTTATATTTCTATAAAGAGTCTAAAAGTTTAACATGTATGCAACCATAATATACATCAGTTTTGTGAGTGAAATTATAGCCTTTTAAGAAATACATGCAATTTTTTCTCACCACAGTACCACACTGTATACCAGTGTATAAAATGTAATAAATTTAGTGCAATGATAAAACTTACTGAATTCAATTTAACACTGGTGTTTTCATGATCCTTTTCAGAATTCCACTTTCTTCAATTGATCCTAGATTTGTTTGCATGAACTTTATTTCTCAGAGTGTAAATAGAGTTCAGAGACTCTTTGGTTCTGATTTCTTTCATGTTTCAGGCTCCTTGGTCAGAAAGAGCTCTTGTTATAATCAGCTGCATCAAGGAAGCATTACATGCAGTTTACATCTGCTGCATAACTTATTGATTGGCATGCTTCTGGTAGCACCATGAATTAACTACTGTTTGTGTCTGTCAAAATAGTTCAGCTTGTAACCTGACTGACAAGACTCATGGTCCCTCAGAGTAAAAGCTTACATTTACATGCCCACTTGCATGTCACTTACAAACATGACTGTATGTGCTTGACGTAGGAAAGTGTCCAAAATGATCTCCTCATTGAAAAATGGGGGTGAATTAGGTAACTGTCAAGCTTAAGACATGTGATATTAGATGAGCATCAGACTTCTGAGAGAAGTCAGGGAGCCTAACTTGTGGCGCAAGAACTTTGCATTTCTTTTAATCAGTGTGATGCAAGAAATACCTTCTGTTTTCTAATAAGGTGTATTCTGAAGGTTATCTCACATTGGTATGAACAAGGTAAGGATACCTTACATTAAAGATGTCTTTATTGGAAGCTTTTACTTTCAGCCTTTGTGTTAGGAGATGGAATAAGGAAAGAGAGAAATATTACTGATAAATGCGGGTATTAGACACAATTGCACTTGTGGCATTCTATATAATAAAATAACCAAAGAGGATGATATGCCAAAATCTGAGAAACTTTCAGGAAAATGTGTCCATGATATGAAAGAATTAACATCAACTACACTAAAAAGAATGAAGTAACAGAGGTCTCATGTGAAATTTCAGCTTCTAGGGAACTGGAGATAAATGGATATTTTTTCACTCCATGGACAATGTGAGGGTATGTGAACTTATTTTCATTTTACCACATCCTCATTGCAGCTTCTAATCACAGTAATGATGGTATTAGAAAACCTACATTGAAATCATGTTGCGAAAAGGAGGCATGCTTTATCCTGTTTTTCAGTTAAAAGATTGTAAAATAAGAAAGTGGGAGAGTTCTCTCTCCTGTCTGTTAAAAAAAAGCCTATTTGACACTTATTTTAGTATCATCATCTGAAAATTAGAATTTTTTTTATATAGCTCAAGTAGTGCACTGAGTTTAATAGAAATGTCTTTCTTTTCACTGTGCAGTTGTGACACATGTCAGCTAACAAAGGAGATTATTGAAAGTCGGAAGTAATGGCCCTTGACATTTCCCCCATTGTTAAATCAATTACATTTCCAGCAAAACATTTGTACCAGCTGAAGTGGTTGTGAGTGGATTTGTCAGACTTTATTTCAGCAGCACTGAGCACTACTCACTAACTTCAGTACCCCTGCAAAGGGCTGAAGTGAATGGTTGCACCATTAGCTTTCAGCACTCTTCATGAATTCATGCAGGAACTGAAACAAAGCTTAATCTTCTACCAAAGCAGTTGCAGATAGATGGGAGCCATTTCCTTTGCTTCTGCCTAGTACTAAAGGCCAGATTACTGAGTTAACTTAAATCATTGGCTTTCAGTTTGTCAGGTGTTCCCAGGCAGTATTTGCCCTGTGCAGGGAGCACGTTTTCCTCCTTTTTCTGATAGGGGCTTTGTTTGCTGTAGTTGCTATCTGCTCATGAGAAGAGGATGGAGGAGAGAGCAGGCTGGTGCCTTACCTCAGCCATGTGTGCTTTATTCTGTTCATTCGGTTCTCTTCCAATATAAGGAACTTTCCACCTCTTGTGCAAGCACTGTGAGGTGGAGATGGGCTTTTTATGCTGTAATGAAAAACTCAGGTTGCCATGATCTAAAGGGGGGTCTGCAACTGTTACTGGTGGCAGTAGCTGACATCCATTTGTGTCTTCTGCTGCTTTTTATCTTTGCTTGCATGAAATAGACTTTTGGTCTTAAAATACAAACACTTTTAGTAGCATTCATCAACACTAATTTGAGGGTCTGCAACTGTCTGTAATTCATTGTGTCTAAAATAGGCTCCTCCAAAAGGTAATTTATCTGGCCTGTTTCTTTCCATTGACTGAAAGGGAAACTTTACATAGGCTGACACCCAACCTTTAGGTCTCTCACAGTCAGCAATTACTCTGACTCATTATTGTAGATTTTTTGTCAATGGACGCTACAGAAAAACTGACAACTGTATGCCAGCTTATTCTTCAACATGGCAGTTATGTCATTTATGCTTAAATGAGTTTCTTCTGTAATCATCCTAATTCAGAAGTTTGCCCTGAGTTATGGATTACAGAACTGTTGTTTTACTGTACCTCATTACAAATACCTGTTTTGCTGCCTTTTCAGTACTTTTAATATTGAACATTCCACTTTCATCTACAAGAATGGAGAAATTACGAGTTTAATCCTTCTGATGATTGAGGGAAATATGAATTGAATTGCAGTGAAACAGTGTCAGCTGGCTCACCAGCTTTTAGTATCTTTGTCAGGGGAGTTTATGCTACATTACAAACTGAAAACGGAAGGTGGAAATTGTGACATTACTGTGCTCTGTGACTTCAGATACGCTGTCTACCCATGGTGTGTAAATGAGTTAAGGATCAGGAAGCTGTGTTATTTTCAAAGGTCAGGTAGTAAAACAGAATATGTGGCTCCTGTCATCCCATGTCAGCATACTCTGGTGTGCTTGGAATGGCTGGTGGTGAAAGCTTAGTTTCGGGATGTGCAAGTCACAGACAGGAGTGAGAACTCAACCTTGAGGGCAGGGATGACCAGTGGAATTAGTGGCAGGGATGAGAAAATGACAAGATGTTTTGGCTAAACAGAGTGTAATTATGTGGAAGGAAAAAATAAAAAGAGTAAACTACTTACATGTGGTAGTCAAAAGCTCACAGAACAAACATGAAAAAAGGCCCAGTTAATTTAAGATTTGAGGATTTTGGGATTATAAAATAAACATTATTTTACATATCTATTAAAAATATAATTCTTTAGTATGTATAATTGTGTTGGAAATCTAGATGTGCAGTGCAGGTCCCATGCTATTCTGTGTTGCCAAAAAGTATTTTATTTCAAATTGTCTTAAAATTTAACCTCAAAAATACTGTGGTATTTTGGTGTTGGCAGCTGTGATTGTCTTAAGTATTATTTCATAGCAAACAGCATTAATATCCATTATTTGAATAAGACATTCAGTCTGCAGAAGTTGATTCTTCTGTCTCACCTTTTTCCTGTGTTTGTCAGCTGCTGGTTTGCTAAGTGCATGTGTCCATCACAAGGACATTTGTTCCCGGCCTCCTGGAATCATGCTGCTAGTGAAGTGCTCCTATGCTGCTTCCAGTCACAGGAAATTTAAAAAAAATTAAAACTGATTATCATGAGGAAAACAAATACGAAGTTCCCTGCAGCAGAGTGCTGCCTGTGGGCCAATGAAGGTTAGAGACCATGGTGCTGGAATATACGTACCTGTTTCTATGGTTACTTGTGCCTGGTTTTGTTGGAGCATTTATTACAGGAAACTAATGACTCATATTACACAGTGGGGCTTTTTTCACCACTTTTGCATTAAAGTATTAGAAAATCAAAGGCATTTCAGTTACTTAGTGAACTTACACAGGCAGTATTTCTAAAAGAAAAATGGTAATTTTTCTAAACAGTCAGTGGGTTATGGAAATTTTCAGTGAAAAATGGTTTTTGGGCATGGACTGAAGTATGTGTCCATATAAGACTTAGTGACTTACCATGGTAAGTGAAATCTAATTTTAAAGTTACCAAAAAGAAAAAATCTATGGCATACTGACTTTCATAATTAATTTATAAATTTCTCTTTCAATATACAGACCACTTAGATGAAGAAAACTTTTTGGTAGTGTTATTTTTTTCTCTTTCTAATAGCACTTTCAATGATTACTTTAGAGGTTGGTTGCTTTTTTTTTTCATGAAAGTAGCTATTATTGAGAGATGTTTTTAATGTATTGCTTTGTGTCAGGGTAAAATGACATATAATGGGATAGCAGTGAAATCAACATATTGGATAACATGTATTCAGATAGGAGGAGAGGGAACTTCATCCCTAACGTGCCTTTTTGTGTTGAAATTTGCATTTTCAGGGAAGTCTGCTGTAATTAAACAGCATTGATACTTTATTCTATTTTATGTTATGCTATGTTATTTTATTTCATTTTAATGCCCATGTTGTCATCTCTCTTAATTTGAGAGAATAAAACAGGACATCAAGATGAAAAATCCTACTGATATCCAAATCCCTGTGGAAAGGAATAAGAACATTTCTATGCAGCTGTATTTTCATGAAAATGACAAAATATTTGTGGGAATGTTAAGGCAGTAAGATGAACGTAAAATTTCATTTCAGAGTATTGTGTTCTCCATCACTAATATAAATACTGCTTTGTTACAGCTATCCTAAGATTGTTGATTTGATAAACTTTTCTTAGTTTCTGTAGTATGAAATGGATTCTCCAGCTTTTAATAATGCTAATTACCAAATGATAAAATCCTCTTTCTGAAAAGTGCCTCCTTCTTATCTATTCCAACTTTAATCATTGTGGCTTTTTTCGGTTGAAGGAGAGCTGTTACTGACAATCATAAATCTGAGTTTTGTCATGTTAGATGAAACTGTTTGCATGTCAAATTTCCCTGTTCAATCTCCAGGCAATATTTGATGCCTTGGGGTGAAAGCTTTCACCTTGAAACATTTGGATCCAGATCTTCCCAATCCAGCCGCCATAAACACTGGATTTGGTGGATGAAGCACAGCAGTGTTTAACACACATAACCTAAAGGCTGCAGAATACTTCCATCATGAGCAGATGTCCATGCATGTGGAACTAGATGTAGAACTGGAATCTACCTCAAGGAACTGTCACCTTGAGGAGATTGGCTTGGATTGCACACAACTAGAGAAGAGTCTGGGTTGGAAAGGACCCATGGAGATGGTCTGGACCAACCTCTTGCTCAAAGCAGGGCTTTAATTTGGTTATCCAGGGTCCTGTCAATCTGCGTCTTGAGTATTTCCAGCAAGGGAGATGCTAGCACTTCTCCGGGCAACATGTCCCAATGTTTAACTGTTCTCACAGTGAAGACTTTTTTCCTGCACACTTCCTGGAAACAGTGAGTGCTCTTCCAGGTAGGGGAATCCTATTAATCCTCCTCATGATTATCCATTTTCAGATTTGCTGAACCGTTAAACATCCAAGGGAGCCAAGTTAGCTAGTAAGGCATTACTTGCAACACTGAATACAGATGGCTAATGAGCAGATAGAGAGGGAAATGAAATTCAAGCTTCCAGTAGTAACCCATAAAATTTCTCTGCAGGGCATCCTGGCACCCAACTGCAGCAATAAAGCAGTGTATCGAGAAAGCAGCAGTGTCATACATCAGCAAAGCTCCCTTCCCCACATGTTCTTTAGCCATACCTGCTGTTGGGTATTGATAAGAAGGTACTGGCATCTGCCCTCTATTGACTATATGATAAGGCTGTGCCTGCCATCTCTGAATAGTGGACAATCTGAATTTCTTGCCACTCAGATGAACTGAGATGCTCTACAGTGATTGAGCTGCTGTGGGAAGTGTGTTCAGGCATTCTTTTCTGTTGCTTTGTGGACCTGGTCATTCCCTTTGATACTTTTTTGTACTCAGGGGAGGGAGTGTTGTGTAATATTTTCATGTTTGTTTCTGGTTTGTTTTTAAATTTTCTTTAAGTTTTGGTTTAAAACACTATCTTTAAACTCTCCCATTCCCAGCCTTTCTCCTTATTTTACAACAAACATTGTTACAAGTGATAGGGCAAGAGGAAATGGCCTCAAGTTACACACAGAGAGAGAGGGGAGGAGAATAGGAGGAGAGTAGATTGGATATTAGAAAAAACTTCATCCCCAAAAGGGTTGTCAAACATTGGAACAGGCTGCCCAGGGAAGTGGTGGAGTCACCATCCCTTAACATATTTAAAGGACTTGTAGACATGGTGCTTGGGAACATGGTTTAGTGGTAGACTTGGCAATGTGAGGTTAACATTGGACTTGATGACCTTAAAGGTTTTTTCCAACTTAAATAATTTTACAAACAAGATCCTTGTTTGCCTGTTTAAAAGTCTTAATTCTTACTTCATGGCCAGGTTTGTTTCTTCCTTTAGGCTTTTTGGTGTGGGCTTTTTTTTTTGTTTGGTTGGGTTTTTTCTCCTGTTGGAAACAATGAATGAGATGGTGAATACTGTAAAAGCCTCCTATTATAATGTGGAACATGAAATAACAAAGTTTGTTGAAATTAATTACATAAATTAACAAAAATCTAGTGTGCCTTGATAACACATTTGAGACCGTTCTTTAATGAATGAAATAGCCCTCCATCTTCATTGATGATTCCCAAAATAAATGTAAAATCACAACAAAATCACTTAAAAAGATTTTTTTTATTATTATTGCAGATGATGAAGTAGTGATTTTGTAGAGATCATAGCTTTTTTGTAATGATAGATTGGAACTGTGTGTTGTGTGTCTGTAGCATTCATGACATCACCCTCTAATCCAAAGGACCAACAAGAGCTGTGTTTCACTGTTTTAATTTAGAAATAGTTCCTTTGTTTTCTGTGCTGTAATAGCAAGTGATTTTTCCATTTTTTTTCTGGCATAGAATACAATATTACTATAAATACTACATTGCAGGTTATGACCAAGATAAATTGTGCACTGGGTGACATGATCGGAAGCATCTGATGATGGAGCAGTTAAGTGCAATGCATGAGTAGTTGCAAATTGAACCTGTTTAACTCAGTGGTGATAAAGTGAGATAACACCCACTATAACCATTTAAACTTCACACAGCAGTTCTGTTGACTGTTACAAATCAGCTGCTGTTATGTGAATATATTTTAAGTAACTTCCCTCACTGTGAATGAAGACACTTGATGAGAAAATAAGACGTACAGAGATGAGGTGCTGTATGTGGTCCCCCCTCTTATTCTTCTTTTCTCCCAAATACTGACTTTACAAAATAAAATAAAAGTTGTTTCAATTTCAAGTGCTACTATCACTGTTGCAGAGGGCTAACTTGGAGGTGACCATCCATTTTAAATTATGCCAGTTTTAATTTGGTTATTAACATAGTCTTAGTTATTAACATAGTTATAGTTATTATAATAGTTATAACATAGTTATAGTTATTAACATAGTCTTAGCTATGTTAATAGCTAAGCAATCCACAGTTTCCTTAGTTTCCTGCATGGATCATCATTTTACATTTACAGAAGTACTTTCAGTTAAGAGATGGCTAGGATATGATGCTTGAGCCATGGCTTGTGTATATGGCTGTGAGCCATAGAAGATGGGTCAAACTTAAACAGGGGAGATACAGGCTAGGTCTAAGGAAAAAGTTCTTCATTATGAGGGCAGTGAAGTGCTAGCACAGGTTGCCTGGAGAAGCTGTGGATGTGTCCCTGGCATCCACAGAACACTGTCCTAGCAGTGTTCAAGGCCAGGTTGGATGGGTCTTTGAGCAGCCTGGTCTAGTGGAAGATGTCCCTGCCCATGCAGGAGGGTTGGAACTAAACGAGCTTACTGTCCTTTCCAACCGACCCATTCTAGGATCGGTTTTTAGTGTGTGTTTTGCATCACACAGAGTAAAAGATGGACTAGTGTAGTAGGTAGTATGGTTGAGAGTCATCTGTTGGTCCGAGGTCCCACTTCAGCCTGTCCCCAAGAAGCTGAGAAATTTCAAATCTCAGAAGAAGGAAGAAAGGAGCTAATGTTTGATGCATGAGCACATTTGAGAAGTATTTTTATACTGGGGGGATGGGAGAATTCAGAACAGAAGTCAGAGGCAGCTTTTCTTCTTGATTAGGCTGTATCTCTTCATTCTCTTTTCTGTGTAAGGAAAATGTTGACGGTATTTGACAGTTGAGGGCTGGGTTATCCACATCATTCTGCTACTGAACAGACCCATAAACTGCATGGTTTTAATGAAATAGGGAAGGTTTAAAGTTGAGCGAGAAACATACGTGTACATGTGACTGGATAGAAGATACATAGCCTGTCAGTGTGTGTATGTATATCTGCATCTGCAGGACAGAGAAAGAGGTTAGGCAATCCCTTCAGCTCTTGTTTCATTTTCTGTCCCACTCCCACCTACGAGCCCTGTGGTGGTTGTGTGAATTAAGGGAGTGGGGAAGGGAGGGTGGGTCTTATTTCCCTAACTCAGCTGTGCCTTCTTATAGCCTGCTCTTTTTGTGTTATAATAACCATAGCGTAGGGGGGAAAAATCGTACTCCCGAATTCTGATTCCCTGTATTCTCTCTGTTTCCTCCTGTGCATTTATGCTGCTCCAAAAATGCCAGTAAATGTCAGCCTCCACCCCTAAATGCTTATTTGTGGTGCTGCGGGAAAGAGCCCACAGGGTGATCTGAAAAATCTGCTGGAGCTGTTGATATGCTTTATCTACCAAACCACACGAGGCATTCAGTGACCATGCTAGAATAGCAAAGTAGCTGGTACTGAATTTGCTGTCTCCTTGTGTTTGTACCATCTTTCAGCTCTCTTGTTTGTCAGAGACTGAGGCAAAGTGGGAGACTAAGGTTCTCCTAATGGCAGACCCAAGTCTCTAGAACTCCTTTCCAGAGCAGATGATGATATATTTAATTACTCAGGGCAAATGTCATATCACTTCTTTTGTTTAGTTTTTCCACAGAGGCATCTGGAAAGAGGTGGGAGGGAAGAATTCAGAGAACAGGTTGTAGTCACAGCTGAGACAGAAAAAAACATTTCTGAAGGCAAGCAGGGAGGCAGAGGAGGCTTTCTACTTGCAGGGGTATTTGCTCTTCATTCTGAGTATTCCTGAGATGCTAAGAGATAAGCAGGGCAGAAGTGACCTAGGAGGTGACTGTGTTGTCATCCAGCCAAGATGCCTACCTTACTAATGAGATACTGAAATGGCCTAACAAAATTAGTAGACATAATAAATCTTCTAGCAGATTGCTTTATGCAATTTGGAGGTTGATTTTGTAGAGTATTTTGTTTTCAGCAAGGTTGATAAGAGAGTATGCTTTTATTAAAACATTTAGTCTGGCTTGCCTTCCATTCTAATGTAATTTAAACTGTTACTGTTCTCATGGAGTGACTATCTCAGGCATTATTACTTCTGTCTGTGGTTCTGACTGTATTTTGTATTGGATCACATTTCCAGTGAGTTAGGTCTTCCAAAATTGTGGGTTTTTTTCTGTGAACTTGTGTAATGACTTTTTAGGGCACCTAATACTGGTAATGGTGTTTTATCTTTAATGTCCTGCTTACAATTGAGAAAGTGTATCTTTGGGAATCTCAGTGCGGTTATTGGGGTATCAGTATTGCCTGTCAAAATGAAAATGAAGAAATGAGCTAATACATTGTACTCACCCTATGTAATGGTGCTAAAATTAGGCAAAATCTGGTGAAATAAGCAGAGTGTAGGGAGAAGGGAGGAGATGTATTTGTTGGTCCTATTTTTGAGGAGACAAAGAGACATTAATGCCCAAGGAAGTTGTGAATGCTCCATCTCTGGCGGTGTTCAAGTCCAGGTTGGACAGAACCTTAGGTGAGATGGTTTAGTGTGAGGTGTCCCTTCCCATGGCAGGGGGGTTGGAACTGGATGATCTTAAGGTCCTTTCCAACCCTAACTATTCTATGATTCTATAGACTGTAAGTCATGTTGCTGGAGAAGTTTTCAGGTCTTGCTGTGCACATTAGAGAATCCATTGTCTACTGTAGGGAGTAGGGAGTCAGCAACTTTAACGACATTAAGAGGTTTGGATTAGTCTCAGCATAGGGTTTCTAGTCTGTAGTACTAATTCATCTTTTTCAAATGTTTAGATCACATTTCAAAGACTTATAAACCATAATGTAAATGGTATGGGATAGTGCATTCTCAAAAAATTACTGAAACAAAACTCATCAATAATTCTCGAATTTCAGCAGATACGATGAAAAAAAGGCAAGGGATTTACATATTGCAATACTTCAGGTATTTAGCCGGTTTAGCTAAAATGTCATCAGATGTACTTAAATTTCATGTATCTGTATTTGTTTCCAAGTCTAAGAAAGGCTGCCATTGGCCATGAGTCTGTAATTTCAGCCCAAGGCTTTTTCCAAATGTGAATGAAACTCACTGTTCACTGCTGTTAATATTGAGTGCTAGCCGGTGTTTAGTCAGAATTAGATTTTTTTCATGAAGTAGCACTAGATGTCAGTATCAAGGTTTGTACCAAAAAGTATATTCCAATTTTTGCACTAAGCAGGATGTGATCCTGCCTTAAAATTGCTTCCCACAGCAAATAACATCTCATGGGCCAATACACAGTATAAATGCATTAATGATTCCCTGCCAAATCCACTGCCAGCCAAATAACAGATATGAAGAGGATTTGCTCCCTAGATGCAAAGCAGAAAGGGCCAGTTTCTCCCCTAAAATGAGTAGTTTTTACAGATGTCATTAAGGTGCCCTAAGTTTCTATGGGTGATCCACTGGAAGCCTCCCTGACCAGGACGATACAGCTGTGGAAGCTGGCCTGATGTGACTATGAGAGAAGTGAGGTGGTGGAGCTGTCTGATTGCTGAGAACACTGGAAAGGCTCAGGACATCTTCCTTTGTCGGGAGAAAACAGCAGAGCTGCTTCAATCATGCCACACCTATTGTGGAGAGAAAAAGCAATTTCTAAAAAAAGATTTGGCTTTTAGTGAGTACTTGACGGGTTATTCAGAGGAGGGTGAATACAGGAATTCCTGCACAAGTTCATGCTCAGATCTGTACAGCACAACTCAGGGAAAACTTTTGCTTTAGACAAAGAGTGCTTGAGAGAAGAAAAGTAAGTTTCAAAGGGTTCTTCAGCAACAGAAAGCCCAATCACCATCTTTGTTCAAAGCCACAATTGAAGGACTCAAGTTGCATGTTGTTACAAATCTCATATGAGATTTGTTCACCAAGAGGGAACAGAGAGAGGAGAGAGGGGGGCGTTGATAGCAAATCTCTTCAGATAAACAATGTATATCTATCTGCTTCATGTTTACTGAACGTAACCACCGGAACAGCTGTGTTTGTTCAGCCTTAAGTAGAGTTACTGATTAGCTCAGACTTTACTTGGGGAGCTGTCTACTTTCTTCAGGAAGGACGGGTTAAAAATAGGATGTAAAGGTTCCTGCTCTGTTGTTTCCCTGATTTGCAGTCTTCCTCCTCCTAATTCTTGGATTGAGAACTTTAATATCCTTACATGTTGCAAAATCTTCTGTCTGAAAATAATATTGAAGTTCTCTTTCCTTTATTTCTGAGTTGAAAATCACTTACTGTATTTTCATTATATCCTTAGTTTATCCACTTCTGACTGAAAGAATTTTTGCAGCTGAAATAAAGCTTTTTTTAAAAAAAATCATATTTTGTCTCTATTTACACAATATATCTTGCTGTCACCTACTGCAAGGAATGATAAATCAATTTTAGGGTAGTGTATGTCATTGAAAATATTAGATTTAAACAAAGCATCCTGTCTGTGCTTTTAGAATCAATGAAAATGCTGAGACATGTGAAAACAAGTACAGGTTGTCTGAAATAACTATCACCAAGATAAGAAACTGTGTATCCAGCCAAGAACCGTATAACGGACCAAAGTCTCGTAATGTCTTCAAGGTTCTTGAGATGCAACAATAATTTTTTCCCCAAAGTGGATGTCAAACACTGTAGTTTGTATCTCAAGGAATGCTAAACAAAGAAAAGGAACCAGAGAATGTTTTAAGGGAGGGGAGGGATATGTTCAGTCTGTTAGGAGAAATCTCATTTAGAAAGGGGTGTTTATGTGCCCTAAGGTACACTACCATTTACTCACACAGAAGATGTGTTTGTACATTTCCAGCATATTCTAGTCTGCATGCTAGGCTTTTGGAGTCTTTCAAAAGTGGCATTTTAAAAGTAGTACAAAGAAGATTTCTCCTTCTTCCAAGAACTTTTGTTTATGATATTTGTAAATCATGACAGTAAACCAGCAACAATTAATCTCTTAGCTTTTCTCTCTCTTGTAGGGTGATAGCTCCTATGTAAAAGATCGTTGGTGTGTGTTTGATGGATTCATGGTCTTTTGTCTTTGGGTGTCACTGGTTTTACAGGTAATTATTCACTAGCCTTTCTCAATGAATAGTTCTTTAATTGTGAAAAATACATGGTGCAACCAAGTAATTACAAGTTGCAGAAATATAGCTTCTGCAGTACATGGGTCAGATTGTTTAAAAAAACCTGTGCTGAATTCAATAGTTCCATAATTGCACATTGCAGTATATCTACATTTGTGTTAAATTTATCTTGATTAATTTTTCTTACTGAGAAGTTAAACATTAATCTGAAGCCTGTTACCATAAACCCTCTGCATAGTGAAAAGGAGAGAGAAGGATCTCCAGAGAGCCATTTATCTCTTAGCTCCATATGAAAGTTGTACTCATCTTTCATCGAGCCTGGTAGGATGCCTTGGTGACTAGTGACTAGCTTAGGCAATTAAAGAGAGAATGATTCCTGTGTTAGATATTTGCTATGCTGTCAATATATTGATATGGTGAGGGAAAGGGTTTCATGGAATATGATCCACACCTAACAAAACTTTTTCCAAAAGTCAAGTTAAAGCACAATGGAAAAAATAATAATAAATACATTTGGAAATAATTCGATACATTTTCATAAGGAAGGGAACTCGGACACGTTGCAAAAATGTGTAGGTAGAGGTTGAATTGTGTACTGCAAACCAATCAGTTCTTAACAATAGCCAGTTTTTTGGGTAAGAACAGATTGAAGGCTCTGAGACTGGGCCTGCAGTAGTGTAAGAACTGTAAAAGTTCTGTAGCAATTGCTGCTAGGCGTTACTTATCCACTTCTGACAAACTTAAGACACGTAATTTTCTACTTTATACACAGGGGAAACTTTGGTACATCATGTACACATGCAGAGTGACAGTTATCATTACAGATAAGCACTGTCAGACATGCCAGGTTTCCCCTCCATTTTCTTAGTACTTTGAACAAACGTTAAATTAAGTAGTTATTGTCAGAGTGAGAGACAGGGATTAAAACCAAGACATTTTTGCCCAATCGTTGAGCTAAATAGTCTTCATGGAGTGCTTAACCTGTCAGTGTATTAAGGAGGTAGTTCCCTGTTCTGTGGCTTGGCTTAAATTTGTGTTGTGAGTAAGCGGAGTTTAGGAGAAAAACATGCACAATTTTCTCACACACTTGGAATTAAATGGAGCATTTATAAACACATGCAACTTACAAGGTGATCTGTGTAAAACGTACGTATACTTTTATATCATAATAAAATCTTAGTGGTGTGCCACACAGATACTGATTTTCATCTTTGAAAATGTAAATCACTCACTTTTATCAATGTTGTGGGAAATGTGTGGGGTAGGACTAGCACAGTATCAGGCAGCTGACAACCTTCTGCTGTCTTCTTGAGTTGTTTGAGACAGAAGCGTTATGAACATGGGCAGAGTATAGTTTTAGAATTTCATTAGGATAACTTAGAAAGGCATTAAAAGTTATCTTAAGTCTTTAAAAAAAACATGGTTAATATGAACTGTAAAATAAACCAAGAGAAGTTTGAAAATGAAAATAAGTTTCACAGTTTTAAAAGTTCAGTAAATGAATACAGGAAAACACAGGGTCATCAAGAAAAACTCCCAATTCTTTTGTTTGTAGGTGTTTGAAATTGCTGAAATAGTTGACCAGATGTCACCATGGGGCATGTTACGCATTCCACGACCACTCATTATGATTCGAGCATTCCGGATATATTTTCGTTTTGAGCTGCCAAGAACTAGGATAACAAATATCTTGAAGTAAGTAAGGCTCTTATCTAAATAAAAGCAGAAAATTTTAGATTTAACTTAGAAGACTGACTATGCAGCTTAGAAAATGACCCTTCATGCTTAGTGGGTGTTTTCTTCCTGAGTTTTAGTTCTGGCCAAAAAATTCTGCTGTTACTCTAAGGAATCATCAAGTTTCCTAGAAAAAGATCAAATATTTAAAGAAATCCTAAAGCTTGTTGCTAATAACTGTAGCCAGCACTTTTCAGCCAATGGGAATAAATTCTGTTCCATTAATATGGACACTTAGTAATCAAGGTGGACGCTCCTAGTAGGGTAAATAAAGTACACGAGCATGTGCCCCAACCATTAGAGTTACGAGTGTACATTTATTGGTATATGTACAGAGACGCTTACATGCAAGCAAATACACCTAAATATGTTTGGTACAGCATGTAATAGCAGAAGCCATGTAGTGGTAACGTGAAAGTTCTTTGGTCTGTATTTTGTATCAGCTTAACTTCATCATCACGTTTTGTCTGTAGAAGTCATTAGATACTATTTTACAAAAGCTAGACTTTATGACTTTTATTTATTTATTTTTTTTATGACTTCTATTTATTTATTTTTTTTCTTCCACCCTTTTGGTTTACAGCTGATTTAGTTACCCTAACTTAGGGGTTTAAAAGAAATCATGGCTCCCCATTCAATCTCTGCACTGAGTTAGAGGTCAGGTTTAAGGACAAGTTTTCTGCAGGATGAAATATTACTTTGTGTGATCATATTGTGTATTTTGGAGCTTTTCAGAGGAGGCTTCATGTTGCCCGTGCATTCAGTGTCATATTTATCTTTTTGCCAGGCGTTCTGGAGAGCAAATCTGGAGTGTTTCAATTTTCCTTCTGTTCTTTCTCCTCCTGTATGGGATCCTGGGAGTGCAGATGTTTGGAACTTTTACGTACCATTGTGTGACTGATGACACACAGCCAGGGTGAGTTAGCCTGTACAGGCATGACAAGGGGCTGTTCTTTCATTGCGTATGTATAACTGTAGTCAATGGGTGTAAAATGGGGTTAATAGATTAAGATTAGTTCACAAAAATGCCCTAGATAAACTGGGGAAACAAAAATATTAGGAATTACAAAAAGTACAAATTTTGACTGCAACAGAGAGATTATGAATTGTGGCATTTGGCTGCAGTCTGAGTTAGGGAGTGAGTGACTGTATATGTGTGTGTTCGGGGGGAGAAAGCAGGAGAGCAGAGGAGGCTTTAAGAGGAGTATTGCCACTTGTGGCTGATTCAGGACGCTGAGGATGCATCAACTTTCCTTGTATCCTCCCGTCTTTTCCCAGGAAGTCTGGGTGTGGCAGCAGATCTAAAGTATAGGGAAGAACTATCCCTAGAATCTCATGCCTTTTCTGGATTAAGAGGTTGCTGGGACCTGATGCTCAGATTTAAAAAGCCTTTTTACCCAGTCTTTGGAAAATACTTGATTAATGTTTTACACCAGTGATGGAATATACATAGAATCAAAGAATCACAGAATGGTTTGGGTTGGAAAGGACCTTAAGATCATCTAATTCCAACCTCCCTGCCATGGGCAAGGATGCCTCACACTAGACTGTGTTGCCCAAGACTCAGTCCAACCTGGCCTTAAACATTGCTAGGGATGGAGCATTCATTACTTCCTTGGGCAACCTGTTCCAGTGCCTCACCACCCTTAAAGAACTTCCTCCTTATATCCAACCTAAATCTCCCCTGTTTGTCTGAACCCATTAGCCCTTGTTCTGTCGCTGTAATCCCTGATGAAGGGTCCCTCTCCAGCAGCCTTGTAAGCTCCCTTCAGATACTGGAAGGCTGCTATGAGGTCTCCATGTAGCATTCTCTTCTCCAGGCTAAACAGCCCCAATTTTCTTAGCCTATCTTCATATGGAAGGTGCTCCAGCTCCCTGATCATCCTTGTGGCCCTCCTCTGGACTTGCTCCAAAAGTTCCATGGCCTTCTTAAGTTGGGACCAAGTGAGGTCTCAAGAGAGCAGAGGGTTACATAGTACAGGGATATATCAGGTTTTTGATTCAGCACATATTTAAACACAAGATCAACTCCAAATGCAGTATAGCCTTTTGTCACTGGGATGGCTCATAAAATCACAGATAAGTATATGCTTACATGTCCCGTTAAATTGAGGGCTTGACTTTATGCTCAGCCATAAAGCATTGTGAGAGTCTTTTGCATCTGTTTCTTCGTTTTGTCCCTGTTTCTTTGGATAGGGAAGTTGTAGCCTTTGCTTTAGTCAAAATTGAATCCTTTTATTCCTATTGAATTTGTCAGAAGATAAAATAAATAGACATTATAAGAAAGCAGAACACCACTTAATCTGTTACTGTGCTGAATAAAGTCTGATTATCGCAAAACTCTGTGTTAAAGATTTTTTCTAAACTAGGGCCTATAAGCTATCAAATACAAAATGAGGTTATTTAAAGTGCCAGATACAAAAAAAGGTTACAAAATTATTTGAGAATATGCTAGATATTATATGGCATTTTGTTAAATGAAAAAAAACCTGTCTTCTAGATATTTTCTTATTTAATCAATACCATAGGAAATATGGGGCTCACCTTCACCTAGACTGGAAATGAGGTATGATTTTTCCTCTTTTTTAAGAAAATCTTTATAGCATAGATGTTATTTTAGTTTCACATAGACACAGGGGGAATAAAAAACAACTCAGGAAAGACTGGGCAAGTTGAGTCAGTCAGTCTGTCTCAGGTAGTTCTGTTCCTGGCAAAGTTGGCTGTACTTTGCCTTAAATAACTTCAGAGTCATTAATGAACCACACCTGTAAATACTGACTATTTCTGCAAACCAGATCCCAGGCTCCCAACTGAAGATTAGCAAATGAAAATCATGCAGTTAGTGGCCACCTGTAAGAACATTAACTGTAGGTGATTTGCCTGGTATTATGCAGAATTCTATGGCAACCAGCAAGGCTAAAATCTTATTGAGGTCAAGACTTCATCTATTTCAGAAATTCTGGAAATTACTCTTTTTAAGTCTACTGCCTTCTGAATTATTATTATTATTATTATTATTGTTATTATTATTTCATTATTATACGGGAGGCAAGTCTCTGTCAAAAAGACAGCATGTTAAAATCTTTCTATTCTTCTTTTATTTGAAAGGATGTGGCAGCCTCAGCAGACACTCATTGCCTCTTTGACTGCTGCAAGTTCTTTTATCTTTCCATCCTTCTTGACACCCACGCTGCCTGACCTCCTGTATCTCAACCTCCTCAGTCATTTGCTGATGTTAACTCTGGCAAACAGAAATACTGAAGTGAGATAACTGTGTTCAGACTTTTTCATTCTATCCATGAAATCAGCAAAATCTGACTTCCTTCCAAAGGCTGAAAAGTTTTTGTGTATTTTTGTTGTTGTTTGATGATAAATGTTTCCATCTGTCTTATAATTTTCTTTACTTTGCCAGATTTTTTTTTCTCCCTCATGAGGACTGTCTTCTTCCTACACCATTTTCTCACTCAGTATTCCTTTGGGATTATTACTTTTTACTACTATGCTGTCACAGTTTTCCTCTGATGATTTCTCCAACCACTGTATTTTTTTTCTGCCAATAAATGGTATATCACATGGATTTCCTTAGTATGGATCTTCTTTAGTTGCTTGAAAGACACACAGTGTGGTTGGAATGTAGCGTATTATAATCCAGTTACCTGGGTAAGTCCATACCTTGTACGCAGTTTCAAAGGCTGTTTTGTTATATCTCAGATTAATTTCAAAGAATTGAACAAATACAGTGAAAATAGTTTGTGTTCCTGAATCTACTATAATTTACTCTTGGGCACCTCCAGTATACAAAACGTACTTCCACAAGGATAGGAGAGAGAAATTACTTCCAAACCATTGCTCTGGCTGTTAAGATATTTTATATATCTTCACACACTATCCACTAAATATTTTCTTTATTTTTATTCCCATGTTTGTCTACACAAAAATACTTTCTTACCACATGATTAGATTATATTTATTCCACAACAGTAAATTTTCCTTTTGTAATTCTCAGTCTGCATTGAAGCTAAGGGAAAGGAAGCCTCATCAAAACAAAGAAAGCTAATATGGCTAACTGCCATAACTAACATAAAATGTAGTACTGATTCTTCTCCCAAAGAAATTCTTTGAGGGTCTTTTTGTAACACTTTCAGTAGACTAAATATTTTTGTAGACCTGTCTGCCTTGTTGCCATGGCAGTCAATTTTAAATCCTTCTTTGCAAGGTTTCTTGTTTAAAGTAGGAACTGCCCAGGAAAACAGATAAGAAAAATAATTACCAAGTAATAGAAAGATCTAAGAGGTTCTTGGTCATCTTTCCATCTGTCTATGGATAGGCCATGAAAATGTCAGAAAACAGCTTCAAAGACTCAGGAGCTGAAAGTTCACCACAATATCTAATAGAAGAAATAAATATGATTAAAAAGAACAAAAGGGGTTCAAGATACTGTCTTACATCAGCAGTGGGAAAATAAGAATGAGTAATTGGATTTCTGAGAAAGGGAAGAAATCAAAGTCCAAGCTTGAAAAATCAACGTAACATGTCTTCTTTAACAGGGCACATTAATTTATTGATACTGGTTGAACAATCAGCATGCTTTAATATTGCCTTTGGGATTTATTCACAATCTCTCTTAATGGGGATATGTTTCTAGCATAAACTCCTCCAGGAGAAGAGAAATGGAAGAAATCTTACTTTTCCAGGCCTGATGTTGTTTAGACCCCAGCAGCATCAGTCTAAAAGCGATCCGGTCAAAAGGGTGAGAGCAAGTGCTGAGGTGACCTGTACTGGTGCCCAAGGGAAGCAGTCTTCAGGACTCTCCTGACTTTCAGAGGGCATGTGATTTCTGAGCAGAAATGCTAATGTTGTCTCAAATTGTTATACAGATAGTTATCCAGAGCAATTAGGCTGTTGGTCCATTTCACACAGGATTTCCAGTGTTTTTGTTTGTCCAGCTCCATCTCGAACAAGAAGGTGACTTTTTAATGAAGGTCAAGGATAGAGTGATGGGAACCCAGCAGCCTCAGCTTTTGGTGGCTGAGTAGTAACACATGCTCTATTGAGCTGTGGAGTCATTCGGGTTTACCACAATTCTTTGTCCCATTGCCGACATCAGAGTTTGTTGAACTTCTTCTCAGACTGTCAGCCTTTATGGGATTTGTTTCCTCTGGCTAATAAGTCCTTTCGAGTAAGCTGGAGTGGATTTTATGGATTATTGTGAAATTGTCTGGCTATAAATACAAGAATTTGAATAATGTAACTACCACATCTCCTCTTTGCTGTAGGGAAGGTTTTATATTGATGCACAAGATTTTTACCATGGTACAGAACTGTGGCCTGCTGAGTATTGAACTCTCCACATGAAACCTGCAGGAGGCCAGGATGACAGGAGTCAGGACATCCTTCAGCATATTGTAAAATTGGGGGAAAGACCAAACATCACTGGATAAACAGAATTGAAGAGTGACCTCCACTGAATCTGCCAAATAGGTGATCAACTGCTGTTTGCTTTCTGGAATAGAAGGAAGCTGGAAAAATTCTGGGTTTTATATTGCAAGAGGAAGCCAGACAACTAATGGAGAAAGCTGTGGATGTCCTGACATTAACACAGGTTAGGAGTTAGCAGTTATCACTAAGCAGTATGCCTCTCTTAGCCTAGAAATACTGCAAGGAAGAGTCACTTCTGGATATGCAAGCAGTTGTGGGAAATAGTAAGAAAGAAGTTCTGAGATATTTCAGCTCTTTTTCTGTGAGTGATCTGTCTCATGTTGTTTTGGAAACCAGACTGACTGTTTTCAGTTTTTTACTGCTATAGAAGCTGAATATGATGTCTAAATTTGATTTCTGTCTCAATTCTTTGTATTACTGCAATTCAGAAAGGTCTGGAAAATGCTGGAATATTCATCCTGAGATACATGCGAGCAGACTGAAGCTGTGATCTCAACTATGTTATTATTTCCAAGAACTTGTGGAAGCTGGGTGAGGAGCTGGAAGGCAGGAAAACAGCAGAAGTTTAATGAGAAGGAAGGAGTAAGAGACAAAGAAAAAAAAAAAACAACAAACAAACAACAAAAAAAAATCCAGCAGGGGTTATGGCTAAGCTACTGATAAGCTTAACTTCTATCCAAGAAAGAATTCTGTAGTGAATAAACACAAAGTTGTAAGAAGCTGGAAGATAGCAAGGAAATGAGTAGCAGCTAATATAGATTTGTCAAGAATAAACCATGTCAAACCAATATAATTGCTTATGGCAGGGTAACAGTGATCTGAATTAGACAGAAGAGTGGATGTTGTGTATATTTTAGGAAGCCTTTGTAACAGTCTCACGGACATTTTTCTAAGCTGGCAGGAGATACATTGTTAAGGTGAAAATAATCATCAAATAGGTGCAAAACTACTTGGAAAACATGCTCAGTGAATTGATATTAATGGCTCATCAGAACAGAAGGCGCAGGGATCCACATAAATCTGTCTTTGTGCTATTTGGAGGTTTCATTAACATCCTGGATGATGGCAGATAGAATTATACTTATTGGACTGAGGCAGACATGAAGTTGGGAGGGAGTGCAGACATTTTAGAAGGCATGGTTAGAATGAAAATGATCCTGACAAATTGAAGACATGCTCTGATCAAGCTGCTTTCTTCTAGGTAAAGTGAGAGCTTTCAGCAGATGGAACTGGCTGGTCAAAAGCCAGTCGTCAAGTGCTAAGTAGTTTGTTTTTGGAGCTAGCTGGATGATGCTGAAAATTTTTTCTTAGATGCTCAGTGACAGAAGCCCCTTTCTTTTGCTGTGCTGAGTCACGTCTGCTGCCACTTCAATTGTTACATTAATGACTAGTGTGTGTAAGTGCATTTGATGAAGGCATCCTGTGTATGGCCTTGCACCTTGCAACACAAGCTTTAGGAAGGAATTTGTTTTGCTTTGAGATTAGATTTAGGGCATTATTCTTTTACGATGCCGACGATTACCCTGTCTTGTTTCTAAGCAGAAAGTTTTTTGAGATTAAACTGCATGGTGCAGTGATTCAAAGAGAGAACCAGGATAACTTTCCTGGCTAGTTGTAGCTAACTCTGCTGTTGTGGGTCCAGAAGTGCTTGTGTGCTTTGATGGAAGTGATTCCCAGCTGAACTTCAGTCTTACGCTTTTCAGATCCTACAGTGCAGTTTAGGTACCTTGTGTTCTCCCTATACTCACTAGACAGATACTCAGAAGGTACTTTTCTATATTTAATCCAGCTAAGTCTGGTATGCAAACTTTTGTGTTTTTTGAAGTTATCATGAACATACTTCAAAATCAAAATTGGTACAGTTTTCAGCTTAGGTTGGTTTATATACTTCTGTTCATGTCCTTGCAATTTAAAAGGGAATGGAGGCGTTTTTCACTCTTTCTTTTAAAATCTCTAAGGAAATACTTTATTGGAATGTAATAGTAACTATCAGAATGAGATCACTTGAACTTGTAAATAAATCCAATTTGATACACGTTGGTGAAATGCAGATCTGTGCAAGCTAGCTTGATTTGGTTTTAACTCTTCCTGTTTATTTCCTATGTATAAGCACTTACAGTGACAGCCTCTGTTGTGTGAATGCCATTAATTCATGTTGTTTTTATTCCTGTGAAACAAGCCTTGCATTGGCATACGTAGCATGCAGTTGCTATTTGAATTCAGCCGGATGTACATTCCAGCATAGTCCATAGGGAAGATTTCTTCTTTTACTTGTTTTTCTGTGGTTAACTTCAGTAGCTTTGTTACACTGAAGGGTAATGACAGCATGATTTGAATTTAATTTCCTCTAATGCCAGTAACTAGTGATCAATTCAATAGATTGTTAAAACTGTTAGGTGGCTGCAATCATCCTGTTCTCATCTGGACAGTGACAGCATTGGCTTTTCATAGCATAAGCAATTTGCCATGAGAACAGAGTAATCTGGTTTTGATGTTAGCACCTTTGTTAAGAACCTAAATGCCTTGAATTTCCTCTCTGGCTAGCAGAGCGAGAGAGGTGCTTCTGGAGTGTGGCTGCACCTATTGACCTCTGAACGTCTGGAGATGTATTTATTTCTGTCTTCATTGCCTAAAATGAGGTGGGGATAAGTCAGGACAGCAGGGTTGTAGCCTTTATTGTGCAGCTCCTTCTAGCGGTGCAGCTAAGAGATGCTGGGTCTTTGAATGTTGTCCTGAAGTGGGAGATAAGGTCAGTGGAAGAGACGGAACATCAAAGGCGCATTTTGTAGACCCTAACTTAGGTCACGTATGAAGTGAAAAAAGCTACAATCAAAATCAAGCTTCACCTAGTTTTACTGCCTCATGTAACAGGCAGTCTGATTTAATCACGCTTTTTTACTGAATGTGGGTGGGAGGAGACAGGGAGCAAGACCAGAGCTTTTCCCAATTAATAAACATGTAAACACTTTTCTTCTTGAAAAATTGACCAAAAAAGTAAGAATCTCCAAGTTCTGTCCACAAAGACTCAAGCTTAGATACTGAGTGAGTAGCTCAAGAGAGGACACCGGAGCAGGGGGCAGCTCAGCATCCAGGAGCCTCAACTCAGAGCGGCAAGAGCCACCGAGGAAGCCTCAGGTCCTCGGCAGGACCTGCCCAGGAGCCGGCAGCTCAGCTGACGAGAGCGAGCAGCTGACTCACAGGGGGCGGAGCCAGGAGCAGCGGCACCAGCCATGAGTGGGTGAAAACCTGCCCCAGGGAGCGCGAGCGATTTAGCACAGCGCGGCGGTTCGCGCGGGCAGGCGACTCGCCTCATAACCAGGGCCTGCTCTGGGAGCTCTGCTCTGGCTGCCCCGGCGGTGGCAGCGTAGGCACCCAGACAGAGCCGATGAGAGGGGAGAGGCTGCAGTGCAGAGCTCGGGGTGTAGGGAGTGCCTGCGCTGGTCTCCTGAGAGGAGGGTGCACAATGGGCAGGGCTGCACTCGGTGCTCCCTGGTGGAGGCCCTCCTGCAGCAGGTGGCTGAGCTGCGGACCGCTGTCAATAGGCTTCAAGAAGTCACGGAAGATGAGAAGAAGCAGGACTGCTTGCTCCAGGCCCAAACTGTGCAGGGGCCTCAAGCGTCCCCCTGTAGCTCATGGAGGGAAGAAGGAGGCCGCTAACACAAGGAAGCTAGGAAATAGTAACAAAAAAAAAAAACTAACAAAAAAAGGAGGAATAGGACATTAAAAGCAAGGGGCTTTCTCCTCAATCTGTTTTCCCCACGCAGAACTGCTTTGCTGTCCTGCAGGGGGTGATGAGGAAACACACTTGCACCATGAACAACCAGCTGGTGCACTGGTAAAGATCTCTACTGGTGCTGGCAGGAAAAAGCAGCAGGTCATAGTGGTAGGGGACTCTACTTTGAAAGGCACTGAGGCACCCACTTGTCGGCCTGACCCAGTCTCAAGGGAGGTGTGTTGCCTGCCAGGGTCTTGGATCAGGGATGTTGCAGAGAGGCTGTCTGCTCTAGTAAGTCCCACGGAGTATTACCCACTTCTAGTGATCCATGTGGGTGCTAGTGATATAGATAGCAGTAGCCCGGAGAACATAAAGGACTGCAAAGCCCTGGGAGAGGTGGTTAGGGGCTCTGGGGCTCAGATAGTCTTCTCAACAATTCTCCAGGATATAGGGGAGGACCTTAAAAAGGCTAGGAGGATTGGCCAGGTTAATAAATGGTTAGAATGGTGGTGCCATAGTCAGGGGTTTGGGTATCTAGAACATGGGACTCAATTTAGTAGGCCAGGTCTAGTGGAGGCTGGTGGAGCTCATCTGAGAATGAAAGGGAAGAGCACTTCTGGTAGGAGGCTTGCCAGACTGGTCAAAGGATACTTTAAACTAGAAGTGTTGTGGGAGGGGGGCATCATTCCATCCCAACACACCCAGTCGGTTGCCAGCACCTATAATAAATGCTTGGAGCAAGGTAGAGATATTCCAGCCGCTCCAGCCAATGAGCCACCTTCATTTGGAGCTCAGCTCAGATGCCTCTATACAAATGCCCGTAGTATGGGCAACAAACAAGAGGAATTAGGGATGTGTGCACATCTATGGAGGTATGATATAATAGGCATCACAGAAACATGGTGGAATGGCTCCTATGACTGGAGTGTTGGAATGGAAAGTTACAGGCTCTTTAGGAAAGACAGGCCTGGCAGGCGGGGAGGGGAGTTGCCCTAAAGGGGCTGTTAGGGATAGGCTGGAGAGTATGGAACTCTGTCTGGGGACAGGTGAGCAGTCCACAGAGAGTTTGTTGGTCAGGGTTAAAGGGAGAACAGTGGTGGGGGACATTACTGTGGGGATCTGTTACAGACCACCTGACCAAGAGGACTCTGGATGAAGCACTCTACAGACAGATAAGAACAGCCTCATGCTTGCAGGCCCTTGTTCTCATGAGTGACTTCAACCACTCTGACATCTCTTGGAAGGACGGTACAGTCTGGCACAAGCAATCCAGGAGGTTCCTTGATTGTGTGGAAGACAGCTTCCTTCTGCAAGTAATAGCGGAGCTGACAAGGTGAGGTGCCATGCTTGACCTCATGCTCACCAACAGGGAAGGGCTGGTTGGAAACGTGACACTAGGACAGCCTTGGTTACAGTGAGCATGAGATGGTTGAATTCTAGATTCTCAGGACAGTGAGAAGAGCATGCAGCAAGCTCACTGCCCTGGACTTCAAAAGAGCAGACTTTGGCCTCTTCAGGAACCTGCTTAGTAAGGTGTCATGGGAAATAGCCCTAGAGGGCAGGGAGGCCCAAGACTGTTGGTTGATATTAAAGAGTCACCTACTACAAGCTCAGGAGTGTTGCATCCCAACTAGAAGGAAGTGCAGCAGGAGGGCCAGGAGACCTCCTTGGATGGATAAGGAGCTGCTGAGGAAAATTAGAAGGAAAAAAGAGGCTTGTAAAAGGTGAAAGGAAGGCCAGGTGGCCTCTGAAGAGTACAGGGATGTTGTCTGGGAAGCTAGGGACCAGGTTAGGAAAGCTAAGGCTCAGCTGGAATTAAACTTGGCTAGGGATGTGAAAGATAACAGGAAGGGATTCTATAGGTACATTGAAAATAAAAGACAGACTAGGGACAACATGGGCCTTCTCTGGAAGCTGTCAGGAGAACTGGCTACACAGGATTTGGAGAAGGCTGAGGTTCTGAATGACTTCTTTGCCTCAGTCTTCACTGCCAAAGGCTCTGACCACACCACCCAAGTCTTGGAAGGCAGATGCAGGGACTGTGAGAATTAAGACCTGGCGCCCACTGTAGGAGAGGAACTGGCTCGAGACCATCTTAAAAATCTGAACGTGCACAAGTCCATGGGTCCTGATGAGATCCATCTGCGGGTCCTGAAGGAGCTGGTGAATGAAGTTGCGAAGCCACTGGCCATCATATTTGAGAAATCATGGCAGTCAGGTGAAGTTCCCGACGACTGGAAAAAGGGAAATATAACCCCCATTTTCAAGAAGGGGAAAATGGATGACCCAGGGAACTACAAACCTGTCAGTCTCACCTCTGTGCCTGGCAAAATCTTGGAGCAGATTCTCCTGGAAGGCATGCTAAGGCACATGAAAATCAACAAGGTGCTTGGTGACAGCCAGCATGGCTTCACTTCACAAACAGCCTGCCTGACCAATTTGGTGGCCTTCTATGATGGGGCTATGGAACTGATAGACAGGGGTATAGCAGTTGATGTCATCTATGTGGCCTTGTGCAAAGCGTTTGACACTGTCCCGCATGACATCCTTGTCTCTAAATTCGGGAGGCATCAATTTGATAGGTGGAGCACTCCATGGATAAAGAACTGGCTGCATGCAAAGAGTTGTGGTCAGTGATTGCAGGTCAAGGTCCTGCACCTGGGTTGGAGCAATCCCAGGCACAGCTACAGGTTGGGCAGAGAAGAGATTCAGAGCAGCCCTGTGGAGAAGGACTTGAGGGTGTTGGTAGATGAGAAAGTGAACATGGGCCAGCAGTGTGCACTTGCAGGCCAGAAAGCCAACCATGTCCTGGGCTGCATCAAAAGGAGTGTGACCAGCAGGTCGAAGGAGGTGATCCTGCCTCTCTACTCTGTTCTTGTGAGACCTCACCTGGAGTATTGTGTGCAGTCCTGGTGTCCTCAACATAAAAAGGACATGGAACTGTTGGAACAAGTCCAGAGGAGGGCCACGAGGATGATCAGGGGACTGGAGCACCTCCTGCATGAAGACAGGCTGAGAAAGTTGGGGCTGTTCAGGCTGGAGAAGAGAAGGCTGAGTGGAGACCTCATAGCAGCCTTCCAGTATCTGAAGGGGGCCTATAGGGATGCTGGGGATGGACTCTTCATTAGGGACTGTAGTGATAGGACAAGGGGTAATGGGTTCAAACTTAAGCAGGGGGAGTTTAGACTGGAAATAAGGAAGAAATTCTTTCCTGTTAGGGTGGTGAGGCACTGGAATGGGTTTCCCAAGGAAGCTGCGAATGCTCCATCTCTGGCGGTGCTCAAGCCCAGGTTGGACAGAGCCTTTGGTAACATGGTTTAGTGTGAGGTGTCCCTGCCCATGGCAGGGGGGTTGGAACTAGATGATCTTAAGGTCCTTTTCAACCCTAACTATTCTATGATTCTACTGGAGGACTGTGAAAACTTAAAAAAATCTGATACTGAAACCTGAAATTGAATGTATAATAAATAAAAGATCTGAACTGAATAGTAATATATAAAAATCTCTGTACCTTGGGGCAAATACACTGAAAGAAAATACACTAGCAGTACTAAGGTATTACAGTATCTATATGTTGAATTTAGAGTCATAGAATCATAGAATCACCTGGTTTGGAACAGACCTTTAAGATCATCAAGTCCAGTCATTCCCCAGCACTGCCAAGACCACCACTAAACCATGTCACTGAGGGCCTTGTGTTTGAACACTTCCAGGGACGGTGACTCCAGCACTGCCCTGGGCAGTCTGTTCTGCTGCCTGAGCACCATTTGGGGAAGGAGTTGTTCCTCATCTCCATCTAAACCTCCTCTTGTGCAGCTTGAGACTGTTTCCTCTTGTCCCATCCCTTGTTCCTTGGGAGCAGAGCCCAGCCACCTCAGGGTTCCATCCTCCTGTCAGGCAGTTGTAGAGAGTGATAAGGTCCTCCCTGAAGAAACAGATCATATAGGCAGACTTCGTTTTGTGTCACCTCTATGAAACCTTATAGCTTGCGTCTGACCTCCAGTGTTTCTTGTAGATAGGTCTATTCTTTGTTAGTTGGCAGAATAATTTATAAGCAAGGGAACTTTTTATTTATGCCAAAAACTGTTTCACTGTTAAAAAAATATCTTCATAATTTGTCATCTTAATTTGTCTGGCTTCAACTGTTAGCTTTCTATTTTTGTTATGCTCTTTTTATGCTAGATTACGCAGCACCTTAATTCCCAGTATTTACTCTCTGTGAATCCACTTACAACAACTGAGGCATCTTTCAATATGCTTTTTAATAAATTAACATTATTTAGCTCTTTACATCTCTTAGTGAAAAGCATGTTCTTCAGTGTTCTCATTTTCATGGTTTTGTGTGATTTCCTAAATTTTTCAAATATAAAAAAAATAAACCTGTATGCAGTGTTAATCATCATTTGTATGAGTGTCATACAGAGAGGGACATTAATTCATTATTGTTCTGCTTGTACATTCTGGGAAAGCACTGTCTCTTTCTTGCCATGAGGTTGTTGGAACAGATAGGAGAGGGTGCCCTATCATACCTGCTTATCTCAAACTCTCACATAGCATCTGTATTCTATAATACAGTATTTCCATACTTTTTTATCCCTTTTATTCCATGGGCCATAATGTTTGCTTTCAGTGATTCTACCTCTATAATTTTACATTTGGCTGTATCAAAGCACATTTATCATATCCAGGTAACCAAATGATCCTGATAACTTGTCAGACTGCCCTGTCCTCACTGTTACTTGTTTCTATCCATATTGTTAATTTTATTATACCTGTTTCTCCTTCATTGATTATGGTAGATCATGATCATCATTTCACTGGCAAGTATCTTTCTGACATGTCAGTTAATCAGTTTCCAGCCCATTTAGCATGTGCTTTATTGATATTACATAGTGCCAACTTTTTTATCAGTTATTCATTATTGAATGAATTGCTTTATAAAGTCTAAGCAAGGCAATTTTATTGGAAAAGTCTGTAACCTTATCAAATTCATGTTAGAATGATGAGAATTATTTTCTCTAAATCTATACTGCCTGTCATTTATGTTCTTTATTCTTTATCAGTTAGACTTTGTATCAGCTCACTTTTGTCTTGGTTGATGTAAGGATAACCCGTTGTGCTGCTTGTTCTATAAAACTAATGGCACAATAGGATGCTTCTGGAATTTCCCTGCTATTTCAAGATTTGTTAAAAATTAATGGGAGGGATGAGAGATGCTCTCAGTTATTTGGGTCTGTTGATTTGAATATAATTATCCCTGGCAGATGATGTCTGATATTCTTCTCAGTTACTAATTCTTGAGTAGTGATATCTGTGTTTGCCAAGTTACAATGTAAAATATGTAACGTTGCCAAAGCTTAAGCTTTGTGTTTGTAGTCATCCTAAAGTTGTGAATCCTTTAAGCATGCCCTATCTTATTTTCTAATGTGATAAAAATAATAAGTGGATATCAGAGACAATCTGTTACCAGAAAGGTTTGAAATCTTTATATTGTTAGAATTGCAGATATAATTATGAGAAACATTAAATATGGATGATTTTTTACACTTACAGTTTAAAAGATAAACCAGATTTTGTTCCCAGATTAAAATCAGGAAGCTGGTTCTGTACATGATTTTTTTAGACCTTTAAAAATGACCCTTTGGAATACTAAGATTTTAAAATATAAGAGGAAGAATTGTGCCTAGACGTATCTGTAATCCTTAAGTCAGATAAGTACTCCCTGAAAAT
The DNA here is from genome assembly GCF_028554395.1 of Pezoporus wallicus. Lineage (NCBI taxonomy): Eukaryota > Metazoa > Chordata > Aves > Psittaciformes > Psittacidae > Pezoporus > Pezoporus wallicus. The sequence continues at coordinate 1,860,796 of NW_026636887.1, read as the reverse complement.
TTCTTTGTCGCCAATGATTTCAGATGATACTGTTATTGGATTATCTAAAACTTGTAATTACTCTGGCAGCAACATTGGCCTAAATTGCCTTCTCTTTCTGCACAAGCTAGAAGATCTATCAGTGGAACTCCATTATAGTATGACTCCCTTTTACTGAAGTTAATGGTTATATATGTGTCTGACTTCAGTGACAGGAAAGTTAGCTGACAGCAAGTACACTTTGAAAAAAACCCTATGCCCAATATAAAGAGAAACTAGTACTGCAAATTTTAGAAATATCAGTATCACTGATTTATACATTAATATTTTCCTTGTTAGGCTGAGGTCATAATGTGATAATAATTATGTAAATGATCATTAGAAAACTTCATGACACAAAGTTCTTATAAATATTATTATTATTCCAGATATTAATATAAATAATATAAATATTATTATTATTATTCCAGACTATTATTATTCCAACAATTGTCAGGAGCGGCTGTTATTGTTAGATTTCTGCAAAAAGCGTGGTAGTGTAAGGAAGTTGTCTAGGAACCATCAGTTAATAGCAGTTGAATGTTCAGAAATTCCCACTGCAGCAAATGGACTGGATTGGGTTAGCACAGTAAGAATTAAGATAAGGATTTGGAAATAAAAGACACTTTTAAAAGGACAAGTGAAATGAAGTTTGCCTGGGAACTTAGATTGGTCTCACGGTCATCAAGCAACAAATAAACGTCAAGCCTTCTACTTTTTTTTTTTTTTTTTTACATAAAGCCAGATGAAAAGCAAACATTTTCCATCTAGGCTTCTTGTCTTTTGAATTCCCAGAGTCTCTGAAAAAAGCATTTCTTGGAATATGAAAGAAATATTTTTACCTTCCCAGTGATAGTAGCAGCTGTATAGTAGTTGGTATGAGCTATCTGAACTTTTAAGAGGACATATTCTAAATAGAAAAGTTAATTAAAACTTCCTTTCTGCACGATGTTACTGGTATAATGTTGTCAAAGGAACCTTTCCTGGTTGTTATTCATATAAAATTACAACCATTAATTATGGATTTGCTAGGGGTATCTTTATTTATTTATTTTTTAATTTTTGTGAATTGTCTTCCTTAAGGAAAGTCTCTTGATTGGAAAACAAGGTTCTGTGCTCTAGAACTGTATAATGGTATAGGGGGAAAGCAAATTAAGGCTGATGACTTTGCTTATTGATCATAGGAAACGGTTGGTTTTCTTTTTTAATTTGAAGGGCCTGATGCAGTTAGTGTTAGTTGAAATACCTAATGTGTCCAAGATACTCTAGTATGACACAGGGGTCTCACGTGTGGCACAGGACCTACAGAGACCTGGGACCTCCTAGATCAGGATCCAAAAGTTGAGAGGGTTACCCATAGGCATCCAAAATGGTACTAGCAATCTGTGTGATGAAAATCAAATTGAGTTAAAAAACTTGGGTATTTGCATGGACTCAGTTACAGGAGGGAGCTTTAAATCTAAAATGCAGTGTTTATGGGTAAACAGAGCTTATTCTGTATTTGATGTGAAATTCTCTTTTATATGATTAAATGTAGTAGTGAGAAGTCAGCAAGAAAAAGGTTAGTATTGGCTACTCTAGAAATTACCCTAGAATTTCTATAGCTGATTGTGACCTGACAAGTTCCATTGTCATTTATCTGCCAGTCTATACATATCTTGCCTTTATATTTTTGTGTTTCAAAGAGAACTCCAAAAACATTGTTAAAATCAGGATGCTTATGACACAGCTGACCTTATTTTCCCACTGTGAATCCAGCTTGTGTCATTTCATCAAATACTGATATAGAATTTAAATCTTTTAAAAATTTTAATAGGCTGTAATAATTATCTAGAATGGTATGAAGGTGTTTCACAGAACTGGTTTTCACAATAACGACAAATTAATTAGATGTCATTCACCTGTATAATATGAGAGAGCAATATTAATAATACTCATGAGGTAACTGATCTAAAGGCAATGTAGAACAATAGTATTACTTCATTAAATGATATTTAAATCAATTGAATTTGAGCTGTGGGAGCTTTTTTCTGAAGCATAGAGTGCTGTGCTCTCTTCCTGGTTTATTTTAGGTTTATTGCTATATTCTCACTGGCTTGGTGCTTTTGCCTTGTGTTCTGCCAGTATGGCAAAACAGAAGCATCTATTAGAAAAATGTGTAGTAATGGACTTTTTTTTTCCAAACTGCGTGCTCAGAGTTAGACATCTAAATTCATGCAGCAGAAGAGGAAGCTATAAATTCTTGATATCTTAAAAAGGAATCTCTCTCTCATCACCTGATCCCAGCCTATATTAGTACTTTCTATGCAACATTGTCCATTTTGCATTTAGGTTCTATCACTTTCTGAATTCATTATTTGACATTAAATCACAGTTTCTGAGAGTAACCTTTAAGCTCTTCTGAGCTACATAATCTTTCTCTATTCCCAAAGGTTTTTGTGATCCTTCAACATGTGCTTTGTGTGATTTTGATGAAGTGGGGTTCACACAGTCCCCTATGTCACTAATGAACGGAACCCAGTGCCAATTCCTCTGAGATCCCAGTTAATGCATTGCTCCCCATTTGGAAGCTGTACAGTTGCTACTTGTTTTGTGATCTGCCAGCCATTTTTTATGTCTGCTATGGTATTTTTACTAACACAGTAGTTCTTTAGTCAGCAGCTGTGCAGTGCCTGGTTTTGGTGCAGAGGCAGACACAGGGTTCCTTTCAGCTAATATAGCAAATCCTTTAGCTCCAGCTAATTCATTTGTAGTTATCAACTTCTTTTACCTGTGTGACCATTTGGAATGGTTTTTATAATACCTTATGAATAAATATCCTTCTTAATTTTTTCTGTAATTTTCTGGACCTGGAAACTGCATGAGTAGATTGGTAATTTTGAATGGGTTTCTGGTGATAGTTTATAAAATTAATAGAAACCAGAATAAAAAAATCCCATTTTTTTCTCCATTTCTATTTTAAGTAGAGAAGGTCAGGCTACCAGAAAATAGGAAGTTAGGAACTGCCTTGGGTAATTTTTCTTTTAGGCTGTCAAAACCTGTCTTTGAAGAACAGCCTGATGAAGAGATTGTGCTCAAAGAGAAGTTGTGCTTGCATGAGCACACAGTAGTTGAAAGACCAAGTTTCACTGCAGGTGCCATGGAAAACAGGGACATGTACTGCCAGGACACATTGATTCAGGTTCTTTTCGTGCTGTACATATGTATATATGTAGTCAGAATGTTCTTCAGGCAGTTAAAAACACATCAGAGTAGCACTCCTGTGACTTTTGCAGCAACCTGATTGAAGGATTCTTAACACGTGATGTGGAGCCGATTATCTCCGTTTCCATCCTTTGCGTTCCTGTGCAGAACTAATTTCTCAGTGCAGCTGTTGTGTAGATGTTGTACTACATACACGTTGAATACTCTGCATAGAAATATTCATTTGGTCTGTTGGGATGAATTATTCCTTTGGTCGTGTTGCAAGAATTCATAACTTCATCAAGGCACCCTGTTCAGCTTAAGCACGTTGTCTAATCAATTTTCTGAGATGCTGAAAACTAGTTATGTGCTGAATCAGCATCTCAGTATTTAGTTCATGTTGAGTATAGCCTATGAAGTAATAAACCAGTTTAAATCATCTTATATTGAAAACATCTTGTGGTGTTCTAGCTACTTCTAGACTATATGTCTAATATTGTTTTGTCCGTGTAGACTATTCTATGCTAATTTACTGTCTGAGGCAGAACACAAATTGCCTAGTGACACTGGTCAAAAAAAAGGCGTATATCTGTATAGGTACAATTACTGTAAGCAAAGATTTTTCATTTTTTAGCCTAACTCATACTCTGTGCATGGCTTTTCTTCTTCAGAAGGAGGTGTGATGTGATATAAAAATAACCTGGGTTTAAGTAAAACACTTAAAATGAGTGCATTGCATTGTAGTGATTGAGCCAGCAATACTTTTAATAATATGCTCTCATGCTGTTACCCTCTTGGATCTGAGGGATTTTCTAATGGAAACCATAATGTAAAATTCATTAGCTATCAGGAGCCCAGGTTCTGTATCTGCTTGAGCCAATGAATTAATTTTTGTTTCTGAAAATATTTCTAAAATGTTGTCTTATAATAATCCTACATATTATAATGGCTTTTAGATGAGAGTATCATAAATCTAACATACTTAAAGCATACAACTGGGTATGAATTAACATAGTCCTGTATAAAGGAATTAGTGTGTACAGATGAATTTTTACATCCTTGAGTGATATGCTGACTATATTTGCAAAAGGGTGAAAAGAGTACACATACGCTTGTATATCTGTCTGTCTTCCCATTTATGCACAGTGTTCCTTTAAAACTTCAGCTGGAACCGTATGTGTCTGTGTGGATATATGCATCCATGCAGATATGCATACCTCTCAGGTGTCATGAAGAAATGACTACAGAATGGGTGCAACTGCAGTTATTTCTCTGCATTTATAATTGCCTAGGAAAAATTTGTGGGAAGCTTTCGTTTCACACTGACAGATTTAGACTAATCTATTGCTATCACATGCAGCGCATAAAGCAAGAAAAATAATTAAAGCTTCTGTTCACCCAATTTAGTTGTCAAAATGCATCTGTGAGTTAGATTAAAAGGACTTGCCAAAGAACAATAAGATACTAATTTTACTAAAGGGCAGAGTGAAAAGTTTCACCTTTTCTGTGGACAAGCAAGATTAATTAAAATGATTTTAAGGCACTGGTCAGAAGCCTCAGGATAATGGGGTGAATGCTACAAGATTTTCTTTGTAACTTTCAGCAATTCGAGTTTTTCTGTATCAAAAGTCTGTGCTGTGACCAGGAAGTCAGAATCAACCTGAACATGAATGGAAGATGCTATTGACTGTTTTTTTCTCAGATCAGAACTCACCATGATTAGCTTTTCAAGTCTGATTTGAAATTGCCCTAGGACTGAACAAAAATCAGGATTTTCATTTGCTGGATGAGAGAATACAAGCAAGGAGAAAAACAGATGTTGCTTAGTTGTGTGCCATTTCAGCAGAGTTGGAGCTGTGTCTTACTGAAACCTTTCTAGTGTGGTTTAACCAGCTGACTCATAGCACAAGTAACATGAATCGTCATGTCTGTGCTGTAATACTGTGCTGTGTTGTTTTGTAGACTTTAACAGGTGCCTGCTCAGGATGGGGGGGGGACAGTTTGATAATCATAGAATGGTTCCTCTTAATGTCCATAGAAACATTACCTTTTAATTAAACTACTTCATGGGAAATGGCGCTACAAGTGTTTGGTCTTGGCAAGGACTATGTATTGCAATTATTAATTTGGTGCTGTAAATACAGCATCAACTGCCTGAGCTTCTTACTGAAATTTGGGAGTACTTGGATACCCAGCTTCATGTGTGCATGCCACATGAAGACATCCTGCTCTACAGACTACACACTACAGACTTGTCCTCCCTCTCCTTTTAGTTTCTATGTCTCTTAATGCTGAACTGAATTCCCATTGTGGTGCAGCATGAAGGGCATCTGGCAGCTCAGCTCCAGGTGCAAGAGGAGCTGCAAGACAAGTGATACTCAGTCTCTGGCAACAGTAAAACATGGCCACTGTATTGTGGTGCTGCCCCTCGTCTCATGATCTTCCTATTTTTCAGTGTTATGTTTACCAACATAAATCAGTTTGAACCAGTTCAAACCTGTTCAGATTTTTTCACGTGTTCTACCAAATCATGACTGGACTGACCAAAAAGTGAATCAGATCTGTTTCAGTCACAGTAATACCTAGATGCTAATTGCACTAAACATGTAGTGATTTTGACCTCTTGCCTGTGACTGTAACTGTTCATCTGTGGTGGAAACCTGGTCTGACCATGATATAAGATGAATACATACTCAGGTGGCTGATGGGTCATCTGCAGTGATCCTTTCAAATAATGTCAAAACTAGCTCAGGTAGTGTCTGTGAAAGTCTTAAGACAGTATTGACTGCAGTTGAACACCCTGTTAGGATCTGCAAAGGAGCCTGAAGCAGTAAGTGTCCAAATTGTATTAAAAAGCAGTTGGAGCAGCTGAATGCTAACTCCTCTGTCTTGGAGAGTCTCAATCTTTTATGGGGTTCTAGGCATTAGTATGAAACTTCTGCTGTTAGTATTTGTATTATTATTACATAAGTCTGAAATCTTAGAAGGGAATTAGCTTGCCCTTTACAGTAAGTGCTTAATTAATGAAAATAACATATACCAAAGAACATTAAATAGCAAATTACTGTACTTTTGTACTTTTCACTTTAGTCCTTTTGCTTTCAAGTATTTAGTTTTGCTATAGGCTGAATTTATGTAACACCTTAATTTTGTATTTTTCACAGAAATGTTACCTGGAATAATTTAGCTATCCCAGATACACACTGTTCAAGAGAGCTAGAAGAAGGTTACCAGTGCCCACCTGGATTTAAATGCATGGACCTCGAAGATCTGGGACTAAGCAGGCAAGAGCTGGGCTACAGTGGCTTTAATGAGATAGGTCTGTCCTACTGATAAAATCCATTTCAGTATCCATTAAAAAATGTTTATGAATAAATAGGACATATAGCTCATGTCTGTGCTGAAAAGATATTGAGTGCAATCAGTCTTCTGCTCAGATAGAGCACATGCCAGAAAAAGAATCTCTGCTATTTGCTTTGGAATGATAGAGTTATCATCTATTTTTACATTGCTTGGGATTCCAGGATTTAAATAACTTTAAAAAAATGTCTTTTATTTAAGAAGAGTCAGGCATTGATTATCACCAACAAATGTGATGACTAATTTCTGTGATTTATTTATGATTCATTTTAGAGTATATAATTCATCCTAGTTGTCTAATTTTAGTCGTAATTCCTATGCAAAAAAAAAACCCCACCCAGAATTACTTTGATAATCATCTTGGTACTAAAGATAAACCAGGGGGTCGGGTGGAGAAAATGAGGTTATGTGTATCTGTGGCCATCTTGATCAAAATTGTGTAATTCAGAACATCACCCAGAAAAATGACTTGGAGTCAGAAAGATTTTGCAATACAGGTGCATTTTTTTTTTCTTTATAAAAGACACTTCAAAGGCACAGGAGATTACATTCTCTGCTTGCTGCAGTGTGTCATGCCATCACCATGGGGAAGCAAGTGTAGAACAGTAGTTCGGGAAAAATGGCAGGAGCAGCCGTGGCAAGACCAGTATCCAAAGGGAAAATGTGAAGTTACCCTGTCAGAACATTGTGGTTATATCTCACATTTAACAGATGAAAGTCCAACAGGGGCCTGCAGCTATAAATTTTTGTTTCGGCACAGGTAGGGAAGTCCCTTCAAGTGGCAAAGCATGGCTGCAGGCCATAGTCTTTCTGATGCAGCTCTCTGACTCTATAGTAAGCTTTACTTTTTCCACTTTTTCTGGCTTGAGCTCTAGATGGTTATCCTGGCTCCAGCTGAACTTGAAGGTAATAAAAGCATTTGATGACTGAATGACTGCAACCCAAAAAGATGTTTTGAATATCAAAAGCCTTTGCAGCTGAAATCACTTCAGTTGGTTCCCAGGCTGCTGAATATAAACAATGAGCCTTAAGAGTTAGAAGAAACAGTCTCAGAGTCCTCTTAAGACAAGTGCTCTGTCGGTACCAGATACTTTTTGAACAAAACCAGTCATTTGTGTCCTTTCTATTTTCTTCTGAGAAAGAAGGGAGAAAAACCCGATTTCAGCCAAACTCCATTTTGTTTCTTCTGGGAGTCAGAAGCATATCAGTTTTACAAGTACTGCTAGCTGAATAGCACTACTGATAGTACCTATCTTTTATATAATTTTTTCTTCAGCATATCTCAAAGGATAACCCTGTCTGATCTCTGAGAAAACTCTCAGATTCCTAAGTTAGTGGCGTGCTGCCGTGCGCAGGTGAAGAAGAGCTAAATTCAGACTGTAAGCTAAAAACCTCCATGCTCCTGTTCTCTAGTTCGAGACGGTTTAGCAGGGTAGTGTGGGATAGATGTATCACCAGAAAAATTATGCCTCAGATTGAAATCACCCTTTTTATCTTGACAGGTAAAATTATTTGTGGTGTTGAAGGCTGTTATTCTAGCAGCCTACCTGGTCACCAGGGAAAAGTAGATGCAATGCTTTAGAGCAGTTTAAGTGGGTAGATGATGTGAATGTTGCTCAGAATGCATAATAAAGGAGGTCAGTATGTTTTTAATGATGCGAGCAAGTTGGCAAAGACAGGTGAAATAGTTTATCCAAGGGTGCCTGCAAACCTGGTGGAAAAAACAGGGCTCAAGCTGTGGTCTCCTGAGTTGCAGTCCTGCATTTTACCAATATCTCATTCTGAGTGTGGCATTTTAAAGATCAGATTTCTAGTAGACTTAGGAGACTGAGAATCATAGAATCATAGAAGAGTTAGGGTTGAAAAGGACATTAAGATCATCTAGTTCCACCCCCCCTGCCGTGGGCAGGGACACCTCACACTAAACCGTGTCACCCAAGGCTCTGTCCAACCTGGCCTTGAACACTGCCAGGGATGGAGCATTCACAACTTCCTTGGGAAACCCATTCCAGTGCCTCACCAAATGTACAGTAAAGAACTTCTTTCTTATATCCAATCTAAACTTCCCCTCTTTAAGTTTGAACCCGTTACCCCTTGTCCTATCACTGCAGTCCCTAATGAAGAGTCCCTCCCCAGCATCCCTATAGGCCCCCTTCAGATACTGGAAGGCTGCTATGAGGTCTCCACTCAGCCTTCTCTTCTCCAGCCTGAACAGCCCCAACTTTCTAAGCATGTCATCATACGGGAGGTGCTCCAGACCCCTGATCATCCCCATGGCCCTTCTCTGGACTTGTTCCAACAGTTCCATGTCCTTTTTATGTTGAGGACACCAGAACTGCACACAATACTCCAAGTGAGGTCTCACAAGAGCAGAGTAGAGGGGCAGGATCACCTCCTTCGACCTGCTGGTCACGCTCCTTTTGATGCAGCCCAGGATACGGTTGGCTTTCTGGGCTGCGAGCACACACTGAAGCCGGCTCATGTTCACTTTCTCATCTACCAGCACCCGCAAGCCCTTCTCCGCAGGGCTGCTCTGAATCTCTTCTCTGCCCAACCTGTAGCTGTGCCTGGGACTGCCCTGACCCAGGTGCAGGACCTTGCACTTGTCATGGTTAAACTTCATGAGGTTGGCATCAGCCCACCTCACAAGCGTGTCAAGGTCCCTCTGGATGGCATTCCTTCCCTCCAGCCTATCAACTGAACCACACAGCTTGGTGTCATCGGCAAACTTGCTGAGGGTGCACTCAATCCCACTGTCCATGTCAGTGACAAAGATGCTGAACAAGACCGGTCCCAACACCGATCCCTGAGGGACACCACTCATTACTGGTCTCCAGCCGGACATTGAGCTGATGCACAGTTTTTGTATAGAAATAGATAACCAGGATATAGCACCTCTTGGTACTGTACTTAGAAGTTTTGAATATAAATTGAAAGCTGGTTAATAAACTTGCTAAGACATAGCACTTTACCACAAAATATTAAATTTGCTTACTCAAATGGTGAATGCTATAAACAGGGTTATAACTAGCAAGTTTATTTTATAAATCCCAGTTTTGTGATGCACCTTTGTGTGCAGTTAACAGGTAAGTAATGCAGTAGGTCTTTTCTGTGTAATTATACTATTTTGTTGTATACATTCATTGATATTTTACTTGCCGGCACTATGATGCAGCCTGTACTGTTGGTTCCTGAAATCTGTCATTAGAAAAATCACAAGAGCACCAACAGTTTGGCAGCTACTGATAGTTAGTACCACTTAATTTGCAGTACATAAGTACAAGCTATGAATGTTTCTGTTATTTTTCCTCTCTTTAAAGAAAAAGTTTGTTGGATGTTTTTACAATTTTATTACTGGGTAAAAACCAAGCTGTCCCAATCAGATAAAAGTTAATAGAGATTTTTATACTATAAGGGGTATGCCAAGTAAGAGGTTTCATATTTGGAAAAATCTGTTAATTTTGGCGATATCCTGCTCCCACTTTTATATATGTCGTTGGCTTTAAAGGGATGAAAATTGGAAAGATGGTAGTGTAAATTTTAGTACTTGGCAGTATACTTATTTCCTATTTTTTTTCTATTTTTAGTTTTGAGGTGTTCTGGTTTTCTGTTCTGTCTGTTTCTATGCAAGTATGTTTGTATTGTTTAAGGAAGAACACAGTTACAGACTACTGATAAATGTGGCTTGTCAAGATAATCTAAGACATCCTCTAACAATGCAAGGCAGACTTCACAATCTTTTCAGGCAATCTATTGCACTGCTTCATTGTCTGTACCCTAGGAAGATTTTCCTAAAGTATAACATGAATCTTTCTCTTTTGCAATTTCTTTCATTATAGGGCTGACATTTTTTATCTTAAATTATTCTTATTGTCCTTCCCTAGACTCTCCCTAGCTGATACACCTCTTTGTTAAAGTGCAGCACTTACAGAATTCCCCAGTAGAACCGTTACTTTATGTGTTTTTTAAGCTCTATTACACTTTCTACATTCCAGTGAGATGTTTTCCATTCTCAGAACAGCATGTTGTGGGTGATTCATATGTTTTTCTGATTTGTTACAGCCCTTGTTTCCTTTTAAAAGAGCTGCCATTGCTATTTCCTAATTTTTATTTGTTTACTTGATTCTTTCTTTTAAAATGTAGGCCTTTACCTTTTCTCCCAGACTGTTTCTTCTATTTGCAAAGATCTTCTGGAATTTTAAATCTTTCCTTCTGAATATTTTCAGTGCCTCTTAGCTTACTTTTATTGAAATTTGGTGGGTATCATTTGTTTTCTACCAGCCCAGTCAAGAGTGAAAAAATAAATAGAACCAGACCAAGATCAGACTTCGTTGGACCCTCGTTTGACAGTCTTCCTTTCTGACAGTGTTTCACTAGTCGCTGCTCATAAGGACACTTAACAAATGGTATAGCACCCATCACAGAGTAGTTTCACCTAGCAATATTTCACCAACACATATTTGTGTTGTTTTGGTGTGTTGTCATAGTGAGACAATGTTAAAAGCCTTTTAAAATCAAGTTGTAGACCATCAGGTGCTTTTCCTCTCTTTACAAAACCTGCTTCGATTCAGCAGTCATACAGTAAGATTTGTGCATAGGCTGTCCTGTGTCTGCACACTTTGAATATATATATATATAATAATATAATACTTACATCTGGTGTTTGTGAAGGTAATTTTTCAAACATGGTGCACATCGGCATGTATCTACATTTATCGCCTCTCTCTTTCAGTGTACGTATTTCTATACTAGATGTAGAACGAAATTAACACCAGTTGGTTTAGCCAGCTTTACTAGTGTAATCTTTAATGAGAGTGAAGTCACTAAAAGCTGGGGCAGTTCTGTCTGGCAATACCTCTAGGAAAGTTATGAGCAACAGTCTGCCTTGTGACTGCTTGTGAAACTGGAGAATTAATGAAACATTTGAGTGGAGAGCCGGTTAGCTAAGGCCTCCATACCTTGCATCCTTCTCTCTGTGAAGTTCTGAAATGGGAGGAAGGAATAGGAGAGAAAGAATAATCTGTCCCCCTAGGTGAGGTGACTTCAAATGTTGCAGGTTCCATCTGATGGGAGGCTACAAGAAGTTACTGCTTTCTTCTACCAAGTTGCTCGTGAACTCAGTAGAAACCTGAGTACTCTTTCCAACAGTTTGACACAAAACTTGACTTCTTAAGTAGGTGTTGTTCTCATACAGTGGGAGCTTTCATGTTAAATGAAGTCTTTTATCCATCAGGATGCCTAAAAGATTTTTTGAATACTACCTGTAGGGCTGAGTGGGAGTAAGCGAAAGGATATGAATGAAAGGCTTGGCTAGCTGTATGGATGTGGGTGGCAAAGCTCCTTACTATTGACAGTAGCTCTATAGTACTGTCAAGCTCTTCTCTTTCTCTGTCTTCTTAGCTGATTTTTATTCAGGCTCTTATGAAATGTTTGATGTTTCCTTCATATTAGAACAGCCTTCAGCCTTGTCTCCTGCTGAGAGCATCAGGTATGTTCACAGCTGGGCTATTTCTTCTGATTTTATTCTCTTCTTCTCTGTGGTTTTCCTGGGTGTGTTTAATTCCATAGGGTGCAGCTGATAGCATAACAGTATCATGAAGAGCGCAAAAGAAGTAGAGCTAAATACTGAGGAAAAAATGGCCTTTGTTTTGTGAATAAGCCCCAGTAATTGTACAACTCATTAGGTATGTGATTGTATTTGTGTAAGAATTTGTATCTGATATATCTAAAAAGCATAAATACAGTTGTTGAATTAAATAAGAGCATGCAAGACTTGGCAACTGAAGAATTATGATAAGTACTTCTGTCTTCCATGTCATTGTTTATCTGAGTGTGCACCTATCTTTACCTTTAGTCAATATTTAACATGTCAGTAATTGCTAACAGGGGCACACTAAGTATGTTGGTAGAGGTGTGTGTCTATGTGGGTGCTGCTGGAAAGGGTGCTATGTTGATACAAATGTGCCAGAACCCCTACTGTTGCTGGATCCTGAGCAGTTTTCCTCCTTACCTGTGCTTTCCACACAGTACAGATCTTTTTGCATTCAGATTTTTGTAACATCTGGCTAGTAATCATTCCACATGCCTCATGGGTGCAATTATCTGTAATCATCTACAGATGTACACTTACAGCTACATTACTGATTTTACTCTTCATGTAATCCTAGAGAATTTTAATTTTTTTTCGTATGTAATTTACAGTGCTACATATTGCTTCAAAAATACTCGAAAAGGAAGTCCCTAATGAAAGATAAAGTTAAAAAATGTCCTACAAAGTAAGCAAGAGAAGTTTTAAGCTTCATGGCATTTTCTTCTTCTGAAAGGAGAAAAAGATCTTGTTGTGTGCTGTATCATCAACCCATCTGTCAATTGCTATGGCCAGTACCCTATTAAATGATACTAATTACATCTTATACCTGCAGAGGGTATTTGACATAGACTACCGTATTAATGCCCAGTTTACATATAGGAGATAAACACATGCATGTTGTATGTTGGAGACAAATAATGAAATTTCAATGGTAAGGAGTGCTTTGAAGAAGATACACAAAATATTGTGTCTTTATTAAAGCTTGCTTTCCTTATAGTAGAAATGAACACTGTTAAATGGCACAATGAGGCAGCAAAATCATCTCATTTCATGGGCTTTAAAACACCAACAGAGCTTTAGGTCCCAGATATTTCTCATTTTTATTTTAAGGCCTTTCCCTTACAACATGTGACACAGACTTTTAAGTACTGTAGGCATGCCTACAAGTGAGAGCCTTTTTGAAACTGGTAATTAGAAAAAAAGATTTTATACATCACTGTGAAAAATGTCTGCCATCATTAGGTTAAAAGTGAACCTAATTTAATGTTTGTGAAAGGAAGCATAATGGGACCAAAGACAACTCCCTTAATTCACTGATAGATATTGTTTTACTGTAAGCCTTGTACAGGGATCAAAATTGCTCCTCTGTTTACCCATTAATTGAAATTTTGTCTACGACGCATGGGAGTTGACTGGGTCTCTTATTAATTATTTTATGATGGGGAAAATACCTTCAAGTGTGCAACCAGTTCAAATTGCGAAGGCACTGGTCTTAGACTGGGGTGGCATTATGTCCATTGTTCAGAAGAAAGGAGTTAAGTTTAAAATAGTATGATGTGAATCTGGATTTTGTGCCTTACTGCCAGAATCTGTTAAGTACATTTTTCATGCGAGGTTTCATGTTGCCCAGGGTCTGCGTACCTGTCTGTAGGATTAGAATTCGTAGTGGCTGAGTATGTGCTGAGTGATGAGGTGTGATGGACACATGAAAGCCAAACTGGAAAGGGAGGAAGGATGCTTATATCAGTCTGGAATAAAAGCTGAAAAGTCAGCCTAAATCAGATGCGTTAGGTACTCCTAGAAGCAGTGAGCATTCAGAGCTACTTGTCCATTTGTTTACGTGGACACCTGTATCATGAATTTGGCTGAAGGAAACTGACACAGGTTCTTAAAGAGAAAGTAGAAGTGACCCACTTTTTTTATATAGTAGTGCAGTGGTCAAAGTGAATACCTACCTGCATTTTGGAAGGATGCCCTACTTGCTGTCATGCAGGAGCTGGGACAAAGCATGCTCACTACCACCTCCCTCTCTGAGTCTGCAGCAGCAAGAATTCCTGGCCCTGGAGGAAAGCAAGCAAAACAAGACTGGTGACTAAAGGGGGTATTATAAAGACCTGCTCTTATAATTCTTTTGTGAAGTTATTTCTAGTTTTTCTTTATGGATTATCTAACACAAAAATGTGTAGAACCATCTTTAATATTTAGGTGGCTGAATTTTAGTAAGACATACCAACATAAAACACTTGAAAATCCAACTGGCCATTCCTGCTACCACTGGATGAAGAAAAGAACCTGTCACTAGTGGTACAGGCTGACCTTTTAATTTCCCTGTCACTCCACTACCACCTTAGACACAGCCTGCTTGTCTCTTGGTGGCAGTATTAGCAGCCACTTGATCTTTCCAGATCCTTGACATGGGCAAGAAAGGCAGGAAGATTATGACTCATGGGTTGTCCTAGGCAACTGCCTACTTTGCCAGCTCTGGGACTTCAAGGTCGATGAGGAACAGTGAATTATGAGTTGATGAACAGAAGAAAAATGGTATTTGCTGGTTACTCGTTCAAAGTAGGAGTTGCAATCCTTTCCACTACCAGTTGTAAGGGAGTTTTCAGCCTCCTGCCTCCCTCCACTGCTGTTTCATACAGTCATCTCCACCTGAATGAAGACAGTGTTATTTTGTACAAACATAGATGGCCAGAAATGCAGATCAGCATCACTACCACAGCCTGAATCCCTTGGCTCTGGGATATTTGGTATCTGAGACAATAGAAAACAATGAGGGGATGTAATTGTTAAGTCAGAGCTTCCATTTAATTGTACCTGTTAAAGGTTGAGAGATTGAGCTAATGATTTCATCAAAATTTGTAGTCAGACTTTTTTATTCTACAGATTATATGTATGCTTGATATATGTACTGAGTCTTAATGCTCTGTTTATCCTAGCAAGTGCATGATATTATTAAGTATTTTGATAAACAGGTCTAATCTTATTCCACTTACACAGCTGTTTGATTCAGGCACTTGCATGTAAAGTGCCTAATAAGAAGGCCTTCATCCATGATTGCGGCCTGTGGAGTTATCATGTGGTAACATGACAAGTGATAGCAAGGTTAATGTGTGAAGGTGCCAGAGTGTAATTAGGGAAGCCATTCAGACTATCTAGTGGTAAAACTTGTGAGCTAAAATGACTTAAAGCATGCCCCATTAGTCCGGTGATTGAGAAACCAGTAAAAATCATTAGTTCAAAAATGGTGATAGAATTTTGTTTTTCTCACTGGAATTCTTTCCCTGGCCTTGCAGAAGGAGAGCAATAGGGCCCCAATCACAGCTGAGGCACTGGTGTGGGTGAGAGAGTCTCGGGGGATTTCGCTTAGATGTTTTACTATCAGTTAACATAAGCTTATAATCACTCATCCAGGTATTAAAAAGCAAGGAAGACAAGCAGTTAAAGAGACAGAGGAAACATCTTTCCTCCTTTGTCTCAACTTCAATCCATACACCTCCCTATTCCTAGTCCCTACTCCTCTGCTTTTGCAGCATGTGAGGTAGGGAGTGGTGCAGGAAGTTGGGGTAGATGCATAGTAGGGTGTGTTTTTTTTTTTATGCTGGTCCTTGTTTCTTATCCTTGTGCTGGTACTGCTTCCTTCTTAATCATCCTCTCTGCTCCAGGGTGGGCTTAGACATGGGTTCCAGTCCCTTCAAAAGTGTTCCCTGCTCTGGTGTGCCCCCTGCTATCAAAAGCCTGCCAGTTATGCACATTGAAGGCGTCTAAATAACATGTCGGCTTAGACCACCTTCAGAAAGTTATACATGTTTTTGGTGAGCACAGAGGAGTAAAGAAAATGGTTCATACGCCCTGTGCAGGTGAGAACAGTTTGCAATCCTCACTCTGTTGTTCCTCTTGAGGAATAATTCTAGTTACAAAGGATGTGAATGCTATGAGGAGTGACGCATAACTATGTGAACAAGTTAAATAAGTTCACTTTGTTCCTTAGGTATAATGAACAAGTTGAAAGGGAGTCAACTAATAAATCCCTGTTTGAGCTTAAGGCACAATGCTGTTTTAACTGGTTGCAGCTTCTTAAGGCCCTGCTTACAACAACATGTTTAGTTTCTCATAAGTTTAATAACGGAAGGCTTTGGGAATTTTGTTTTTAATTTGGGATTTCTTTTTATTTGGCAGGAAAAGTACTAATGAAATTCAGTGGTTGGAAGTTGAATGTAAACAAATTTTGTTAGGAAAACTTGTACGACATTCATGGCAGGTCCTGCTAGACTAATCTGATCTTACTCTATGACACCACTCTTTGGGCCCGGCCATCCAGCCGATTTTAAACTCCACAAAGAGTACATCCGTCAAGCTGTAAGTAGCCGGTTTCTCCAGGAGAATGCTGTGGGAAATGGTGTCAAAGGTTTTACTGAAGTCCAGGTAGAAAACATGACAGCTTTTTCCTCATCCCTCAGCTCCTCTTTATTACTCACTGTTTAGTTACCTTTCCTTTGAGTTTCCAAATGACAGTTTGTGTGGAGGCTTAGCTTCAGAAAACACAATGACCATCTTCCTACAGGGCTTTTACCCACAAATGCCCTTTTCCATTATGGTCTTCAGAAGAATGTGTAATTTTTGCCATCATGTGATTCTGAAAGTATCGAAAGCTTTGTCCATCTTACCTTACACTTGGTTGTGTTCTTTGTTAGTAGTATATCATGTACAGAATACAGGGTAATATCTTTTAGGTCAAATTTTCCTGTCACTGAAATTTTCTTGATGCATAAAGTAGAACAGTGTTTTAGGGACTCTTGTCATGACCCAAAGCAATAAAGGTAGCTTTTCCTTGGTGACTTTTTTCTCAGAAATTATAGGCTTTAATTCTGTTTGCCAAACCATGAATTTTTTGAAGCATCATTCATGTGCTGCTTTCCATGTTTTTATGTCACCTATGTGGCTGAGTTACCACTTTTTCCTTTCCTCAGGAAAACTTCTCTGTTGAATGCTTATGTTCCATGTGCAGTTAATATTATTTACTTACTATTTGATCAATTAAAACAGTTTCAGCCGTTCATTTTCAGTGAGTCCAAGGGCGTGACTGACATGTAGATATTGGCTGTTACTGGTGGTCACAGTGAGCTCTTCGTATTTTTCTGTTGGAAGAGTAACATAGAGATACCTAAACCCACAGATGTTCGAAAAAGGATACTAAGACAATGCTTCTGGTTTTAGACATCTCAGTAAGTGACCTCAATTTGAAAAAAAAAAACAAACCAAACACACCATAGGATGCTACAGTTAACTCCCTTAGATATTTGATATTTCTGTGTGCTTGCCACTTTTCTCACTGAGGCCATTTCAGTTGCCTAGTTAGTGAAGACTTCTTTTTTTCTTTTCTTTTTTTCTTTTTTTTTTAAGTAATGGTTTATAGACACAAAAAATTGCACAAATAATGTCCATTGAATTAGCTCTGTTACAGTAACAAATGGTATGTGGGAAGTTGTAGAGTTTTGGAAACTTAGAGTAATTTGAGCAGCCCACCAGAATTTTAATTTATTGCTGTGTACATCCCAAAGTAATTGAGTCTTGCATTAAACCAGGCGATCAGGTGAAGCTAATGGGAATAGATTAGTACAGTTGTCTTGTACTGAGACTCAAAGAAAACTTTGCTGCTGCTGAGAGAATTTATTGGAACATAGTTTCCTCTGCCATTTCAGGGTGTTCTGTGTTGGTTTCAGCAGCTAAATAGTTGAATTTATGATGGAATAAAACACCTTTCCATAATGCTTTGTTCTCACTTTTGTTTGTAATTGTGGCTCTTTTACTGATAGCTGTCTTTCTACGCTGTGTATAGTTTCATCTGTCACTCACGTCATTATGGTGTGCTACACAGAATTTAATGTTCTGTCTGAAGTCTGTGCTGTGTACTTACTCCTCTCCCTCCCTCTTTCATTCCCATCTGCACCTGGGAATGCAGGAAGAATGTTTTGCATGCTGAACCAGTTTTCATTTTGAAAGTAAGTAGAGGTTATCCTCTACTTTCCCAGCAAATCTGTACTGCTGTCACCTTGCAATAAAGAGTACCATAATGTCATTGATAATAAGCTGAAGAGATAGAAGAGCAAAATGTGGCAGAAAGGCAGTCTTATTAGAAGGATGAAAAAAAAACAAAATGAAAGTTGAGGAAGATCAAATGCAAGCTTTAATTGCATCTCGTTATGCTTTTCTGTACTGTAAGCTGTATCACCCAAGACATATCAATCCCTTATTGACATAAAACTTCATGTACTGTTTCTTAATTTATCACAAGTAGCATAATCTTAACTTCTATATACATTTTCCCCTATGCTTAGTAGGAGTTCACAAGCATAATAACAAAAAAATCAACTGAAAATTGAGTAGAGCTCACTAGCACCAGCATAGCTGTTGGCTTCTTACTGAACCACTTAAATATTCCCAACCCTTGCTCTCTACTATTTTGTGTCTCAAGAGGGCTTACTTCTTAGAATCATAGAATGGTTTGGGTTGGAAGGGACCTTAAAGATCATCTAGTTCCAATCCCCCTGCCATGGTCAGGTACACATTCCACTAGACCAGCTTGCTCAAGCCCCATCCAGCCTGGCCTTGAACACTGCCAGGGATGGGTTAGCCATAACTTCTCTGGGAAACCTGTGCCAGTGTCTCACCACCCTTACACTGAAGAATTTCTTCATAATGTCCAATCTAAATCTACCTTCTTTCAGTTTAAAGCCCTTACCCCTTGTCCTATCCCTACATGCCCTTATAAAAAGTCCCTCTCCAGATTTCTTGTAGGCTCGCTTAAGTACTGGAAGGCTGGTATGAGGTCTTTCTGGAGCCTTCTCTTCAGGCTGAACAAGCCCAGTTCTCTCAGCCTGTCTCCACAGGAGATGCTCCAGGACTCTGATCATCTTTGTGGCCCTCCTCTGGACTCTCTCCACAGGTCCATGTCCTCCTTATGTTGAGGGCCCCAGAGCTGAATGATTTGCTCCAATATAAAGCTTTAAGGAGTCCTGGAATGGAGCTTGCTGGGGAAGGTGGTGCTGGAGACACTGCAACTGGCTCTGCAGAACCCAGGCTCCAGAGACCACCCCTACCACGGACAGCCTTTGCACTGCACCTCCAGAGGCTGTGCAGCATGTCAGCACCCACTCCTGCAGATTGGGAGGTAAATGTAGTGTAAGTTCTATTTTCACGGATGACCTTCTCATACATACTTTCTGCTGCTCTTGCTCCAGCATAGCAAGGCCTCACGGTGTGATTTTGAGATGATACATGCCTTGTGAAGCCAAAGGAGGAAATTTGCTTTTGTACTGCTGCTGTTTACTTTAACTCCTATGGAAGTGTGAGTTAAAACACTCATGTTTATTATCTACAGTGACATTTCTTTTTCCTCTGATGCACAATACTAACCAAAGGGTCAGATAACTTTGAGAAGCTAATTAAAGCAGGGGATACATGTGCTGGGAATGTCATGGTCAAAGGGAAATAAATGCACATTAAGACCATCTTCTTAATGAGGATTTACTAAGAAAGTAGATAGAAAGAGCTGCTTCAAGCTAAAACAATGTCCAAGCCCACCAGTTTGTACTCTGCATGAGAACTGAAGAAAGACTTATGTCAGCAACATAACTTGCAGGGACAGCTACATAACAGCTCAGGGTCTGACAAGGAACAGAGAACAGTGTGAAAAAATAGAAAGAGGACTTAAAGGTCTGACAGTAGTGTGAACAGCCCTGAAACAAAAGGTGTGACTAATTTCAGCCAAGCTAAAGAGCAGGAAGCTCTTAGCCAATAGGCAGAGCATGAAGTTAGGCAATTAGAAACCTGTCATTCCATACCAAGAAAATTAGATCCTATCAGTTTAATTATCAGTCAGTGCCATTAAGACAGTATAGCTCTGCATAATGAAAGCTGCAGTTACTGGGTAATAGAGGTAATTGTTTTCACAGTGGAAGATTTTCACTTTCAGAGGAGAGCTTCAGTATGTGACCAGTTTACAGGCTTTGACCTTCAGCACTTGCATAATTCACAGGACACATTGTTTTTACTTTGCCTCCTGAGATTTGATTATTTTATCCTAAACAGTATTTTCGTAAAGTGTGTGGAAATGAGCAAAACCACCCCCTACAATTCCATTCTACAATAGTCACGCAACATGCCCTCTGTTACTGTAATTAGAGAAGCTTACCAAATCATCTTTGATTTAAGACCATTGATTTGATAACACAAGGCCAGCTTGCAGCTTGGCTTTCAGACTTCTGCTGGGGAATAAGGGGGAATAATGCTATTCCAGAAAATCCATATCACAGATGGTTGGTCTAGAGGGGGTAACACACACAGAGCAGAAGCTTGGGTGTGATCAGCTCATCTGGGGTAACTGATTTCATACATGCTGCTACCCTTGCAGTACCCTGTAGCAAATGTGTAATGACATACTGTCCTTCATTAAATGGTGCACAGTCTCACTTTATTGCTTTGTTACTCAAATAATACTCTTTTTGAAGACATGCTATTCCATCTACAGAGAAAGTATGATTGGTCATCTTGGGAAGTGTCAAGAAACATCTGCTCCCATACTACAGTCAACATTTTCCACTTTCATCCAAAAATTCCTTTGCAACTCTACTTTTCCTACAAATCTGTATTGCTGTCACCTTTCAGTAGAGAGTACCATAATGATCAGCACTTTGCCTCATTTCAGTAGGAGATTTTGACCACGGTGTATGCATCCTAAGATTAGGTAATTAGCATGAACCATAAGAGTCTCAGTTCACATATGAGAAGGAGTGAACCACACCACAGTATCACCTTTTCCTTTCCACTGTGAAGAGGATTGCAGTAAATAAGCTCCCAATTTTGGCACTTAATTGAAACAGCTACAGTGAGATTGGATGAATTTGGGTCCCTGTGAGCAGCTAAGCTATACACTTTTAAAATTAGTAATACTGAAAGAATTAGAATTATTTAATGCTAAAATTCAAAAGAAGTGAAAACAGCAAACTTTCTGTCAGAAGACCTTGTCAGTTACCAGGGAGTCAGGGACATCTAACCATTCGTAGGGCATAGATACTCTGTGGTAATGCATACAAGATAAAACCTTCAGAAATCTGCTCTATTTTTTGAGGAACTGACTCTGTACATAGCTGATTCATCTTGACAGAACTTACCCAGGGGCTGACAAATTCAAATAAAATAGATTAGTCACAACAGGACTTCTGTATGTCTCCTGTGATAAACTGAGATATTATTTTCTTCTAATTACCTGCCTGTGGCAGGTTTTGCATGGTTTTTATACTGGCATGTGTGCTACTTGCATATCCTTCTGTATTAGCCAACTTTGCTATGTTCTACATATGAATATTTTTCTTACATTTCATTTGGTTTTAAGCATTTCACTTAGAATTCTGAGATTAAGTGGCAATTAATTAAATATGTCTATCGTCATCTCTCAAACAAAACAGCTTCAGTTGTATTTCTATTTAATCCTCTCCTCCAGAGGAAGAGAATCCTGCTAAAAACATTTAGTCAGTACTTTAGCAAGTTCCTTAGAAAAGTCAGTGGAAAGAGTTTTATTGTCAGGACGCCACAGATATCCCTCATGGTCAGTTTTGGAAGCAGGTATTTTTTGTGACTCTCAGTTGCATTTGTCTTCTTTTTAGGAAGCCCATTTCCCAGATGCTGTAGAATGAATGGGTCTGGAAACAGCTGTGCTTTCTTCTCTTGCCTACACCGTATAGTTGTCAATCTGTAGCTTTATTTTAAACGTGGCATGCAATTTAATAAGTGTTTTGAAAACAACATATTGATAAAATGTTTTATTTTCCCAGGATTTTTTATGTTTTCCAGGATCTTACGTGGTAGAATCTCAGAACCAGAAGTCTAACTTTATTTCTACTAAAGAAAATATAAAATTCCCTTTGGCTTCAAGCACTAAAATTCAGGCCAGGATTGGAAATTTTGAACTTGCCTCCTTCAGCCTGTCAAAGAATCAGACTATTGTCAACTATCTGAACATCAGCTCACATGCCTCATTTTAGGCTGTGCGATTTAAAAATTGTGAGCACAGTTTTCTTGTAAAAAATAAGACATGAATGGGCTGGCAGAGCTTCCAAGTTAGGGTCATGATTTGTTTCCTGTTCTGAAAAAATATTAGGACATAATGTAATGATATAAAATTCTACCCAAGCCATGGCAGGACCTGCAGATATGTTACTGAGGGTAACGAGATGTGTTTATCAACTTCAGAGGTAACTGTCCTTATGTATGCTTTTATTCTTAAGTAAGTAATAGAAAATAAGATGAGCCTTTGACTTCCATGAAAGGAAGGTCTTCTAGAGGTCTTTTTTAAGGTGAAGTGTTGGCCAAGAGGTAGTCACTGTGAAGCAAATGGCATGCAGAAAGTCATCTCCGAATTTATGCATGTCACTTGTTTGCATCTTCAAACCTAAAAACTCTGATTTCATTCTGCCAACTGAAAATTATTTTAATATGGAAAATGAGGTCTGTATATCTTATCCTTTGATAAAATATTTCTGGGAGTAGGTCCGATCTGTCTTTCTTGGGAAACTGCTTCAGTGAACAATGCCAAAAGACTTTTTTTTCATATACAGTCCTTCTTTTTTTATAAACCACATGTTCACATGGCTCAGTGCAAAATGCCACATTTTCCAAAAGCTTTGAAGAAAAATATGTGAAATATCATAAGTCTGTAAGAAATTAAAGCAGCTTTGAGGAAAAGGACCGAGTTGACTTACACCTGCACAAAGTATAAACACCTTTGCAGGTAAACTTGATGGTGAGAAAAAAGAGAGGGCGCATCTGGGGAAAAGAAAAACATTGACTGAACAATGATAAATCCAGGAAATTTCTGTTATGGGTGTGTAGAACTATTTTCAGTAGTCCATAAAGATCAGAAAGGATTTTTGCAGAAGAAGGTAATATCGAAAACAAAGTTTAAACAGAGAATATTAAAACTTTGAAAGTACTCTCCCAAAAAATTACCTGGCAGTTTATACGGTTTTTCTTGCCAGAAATTCTGTCTTCAAATAGACCTTCCAGCTGCTTAGTGTATTAGTGCTAGTCTTCCAAGAATTCTTTTGATAACCAGTAGAAATCTGGTCATGCAAACACTTTCTTTAAGACAGTCAAGAATAAAAGAACTCAACCTTTCATTTCCTGAAGGAGAGAGAAAAGAAAGTTTTGCCCTGTTCTTGTTGACGTGCATGTATGTTTCTTCTGACAAAAAAATAAAATAAATCAATGTCTTTTGATACCCAGCTCTTTTAAAATCAGAAATCTTTAAGACAGTGTCACCTTAGACATTTATTATGTTGTTGTTTGAGGGAAGTTTCTAACTTAACAGAGCCTTCTCTGAAATACAATTAACAATATACTTATCTCCCAAAGGTGCTGTGATGTTTAGTGAGCTATCAGCACACTAAGCCACTTCTTCCTGTCTCTGCCTGCTCTCTAACTGCACATATTAGTGGGCAAGTGGCTAGTGGGCTAGTGGGCAAACCTCTCTCTTTCATCAACAATGTAAGTAAATTATTTTACTGCTAGTAGTACATAAAAGGTACCTGAAAGCACTTAACTCATTAATAGCTAAACAGGTCATTGAGTGAGTATCATTTGGGTTTTCATGCAACAGCAATCATACAGCTCCTTTCTCCCATTCAGGAAACGAAGATTTTCTCTCTTCAGTGTGGGATATCCCATTGTCCAGTTGGGGTCAGCTGTCCTGGCTGTGTCCTCTCCCAACCTCTTGTGCACCCCTAGTCCTGCTCACTGGCAGGGCAGCATGAGAAACTGAAAAGTCCTTGATGCAGTGTAAGTGCTGCTCAGCAACAACTAAAGCATCAATGTGTTACTAACTTTATTCTCATCCAAAATCCAAACCACAACACTATTAACTCTATCCCAGCCAAACCAGAACAAATATCATCATGGTCACTCTAGATTAGGAAGTGTTACTATATGAATATGTTCTATGGTTTTATTCTTCCATACTTCTTTCATCTTAAAAAGCAGACACATTTTTTATTTATTAAACAAATTAAGCATGCCATGATGCATGGTACCTTTGCCGTTTCATGACTGAACTTAAAATGAATTAGATTGTTCTGTCTATGACTATTAGGAAAGTTAATGCAACAAGCGATTAGTTTTGATTGACAGTGTATGAAAGTCAGTGCTGAATTTACATGCCTTGTGTCAAGGAAGATTTGTATACTTTGTTTTCTCTCTAACAAAGGGATTCATCACTACCTTGATTTTAGTAGTCATTCCCGGTGTTTAATATATGGCTGAATAACAATCCAAATACATAATACCTGTACTGAGAACCTGTCTTAAATTTGTGTTTTGAATATGATAACCCTTAAAATGTTAATTAAATTTTAAATGGAACAATTTGTGAATATTTGGTTTCTGGACTGTCACTTTTACTGTATGGTTTTAAAGGCATCTACATACATAACATTTTTAAAGAAGAAATAACAGTTGTATGAGAACACGGTTCATTTTTCAAAGGAATATATTAATATCAATTACAGAGTTTCTTCTATTGAACGTTTTTTATGTTACACAGTTTTGTTGTAACATTTATTGTAGCAGTCATTTGATCTACTATGACTGTACTTTAAATCAGAGACATTTCATTGGAAAGATTGAGGTGGTGACAGACCTATCTTCACAGTGTTTGTTACTCTTAACCAAGGCCTCGGGATTCTGTGTTCTTGGTTTCTAGATCTGAAAAGTAAGTATTATTACAGTTTGATTCTCTGATAAGGAAAAGCATGACTATGGCAATGCCCTACTTCCAGAATCCAACCTGAAGCTCTGCCTGTTCTGTTGAGGATGGGAGCCCAGGAATCCACAAAGAAATGCATCCTTAAAGATAGTCCTTAGGGGAAATCGTAGAAATGAAAGATGGGAGTTGTTGACTGTGAGCTTTCAGGTAGTGGTGTGAGAGGTGTGAACAAATTGCAGCTCAGCATTTCCTAGAGTCTCCAACTGCCAGTAGAGTTTGTGAAGTTGCAGTACACATAAAAAAAAAAAACAGTGATTATTAAGAGAAAGTGTATATTAGCACTACAGCTGTGTAATGACAGAAAGGAAAAAGCAGACAGTATTTATGCATATAAAGCCATCTTATGAGCTCTGCTGACATTTTGGATCCCTATTTGTTGTTATTTGTGGATATATAGCTGAGGAGCATTTTAGTCAAAAAAGCATTAAAGAAAAGCAAATATAAATGTTAGTCTGGCTGATAGCTGTAAACATGCACCTCTAAAGTCATTTGGCTGTGTTTACACCATGGACTTGTTCACAAATGTAAAACAGGTTTCTTTTTTTTAAAACATAAAATATTACATCAGGAAGCACGAGCACGATCGCATGGGAGACTAATGGTATAGCTATTAAATACTTTAAATAACTTTAAATACTATTCATTTAAATACTGTACATTTAAAGGGTAGGTACAAAGATGGAGACTTCCTTTTTACAAGGAGTCACATGGAAAAAGGAAGAGGTAATGGGCACAAGTTACTACTGAAGAGATTCTGACCTGTCACAAGAGGGAAATTTTTCACAAAGAGAAAGTCAGCCATTGGAATAATCTCCCAGGGTAGTAGTGGATTCCCCAGAGTTGGACACTTCTGAGATTCAGCTAGAAAGGGTGCTGAGACATTTAGTTTAGATCATGCTTTCCCTAGAAAGGTTGAACCAGATGATCCTTGAGGCCCCTTCCAACCTCTGTATTCCGTGATCCCATGATTCTGTGAACTGAGCATGAACTGCCATGCTTCTTCTGTTTACCCTGTGCAGTCCATACATATGCCAGCATCGCTACATTCATATTAGTAAGCTAACACTTTTGGACAGTGAACGGATTTCTAAAATACTTGTAAACAGTGCAGCTAAGTCCATCAACATTTTCTCTGAAACTTGGCTGACTTTCCATCTTTCCATTACTAAGTCTGTAGAACAAACTGCATTGATCTTAGCACTTACGTGTGCACTGTGTCCTTATCTCCTTATTGTCGGTTTTATGCATACAGTCTCTGTATGCACTCTGTTCTCATATGTGAAAGCTTCATCTCATAAGGAAACAGATTTTCAAAATAAAGAATCAATAACATATCATTACTGTATGTTTGAAGTCACGAGGGTTAAAATACTGTGTTTAGACTGGCAGCGTGTTTTTTCTGCTCTGCAGAGTTTCTGTTTTGCTATCTTTTCCACAGCTTAGTCACAGGAAAATGTCTCTGGGGGTTGAGGTTTCAACAGAGCACCAGAGCATTGGCATGTTTCATTTTAATTCTTTTCATTCTGGTGGCTGGTAAACTAGCTGTGAGTTGGTTTGGGAGAGTAAAATAGCCTGGATCACTCACTCAGAGACAAGCAAGAAACCCCATGAAGCCATTCAGGATTCACTCTTGTTGATTTCAGTCCCATGTACCAGCTGCTTCCCAGAAGTGCCAACAACTTTGTCCTTGCATTTCCAGGCAATTTTTGCTCCCTTTTAGTTTCACCAAAGCAATAGTGTAAGCCAGCTGGAAAATCCTGACTGCATGCAATGTTGTGCAAACACCTTGATACTGAAAGGTAAGACATAATTAAAAGCTGACTGGTCAGTGGGAATATCCATGCCTTGCAGGAACATTCAGCTTCATGATTTTATCAGTGAAAGTGAGCAAGGACAGAAAGGGTTGGTAACATTTCCATAGCTAAGCAAAAGGTCATTTCTTTATGGACGTAACATTCACAAAAACATCTTAAGGAAGGCACAGTATTCAGCACAACAAAGAATGCTAAATTAGGCAGCAGCGCCTGCTAGAAGAAGGCTGCTTAGTTTTGTCGGGGAATAGAAAAATCAGTCCTTTTGCGAGCGCAGCGGGCGGTTATCACCCTGTGCGCTCAGGGTGGTTGCTTCCCCGCCGCCTGATGTTCCAGATGTGCCCGAGGTGCACGATCGCCATCTAGTGGTCACTGGAAAGTAAGGAAAAGGAGCCTGTTGCCGGCCGGCATATGAAGCATTTTATGGGTGACAATGTGTAGGATTTCAGGCTTTTAATAACGTTTTTACTTGGCCGAATAATTCCTTACTAAGAAAGAAAATAATAAAAAATCCAGAAATTTATCTTTTTTTTTTTTTCCTTTTATATAAAGTGGGCCTTCTGTAGGTTTTCTTTCTCAGCAGTTTCACAGCAGGCACAAGAAAACTGGGTGAATGCTGACATGGTAAACCAATGTAGTCAATAGACGTAGGTTATGCATGCAGAAAATGTTGGAGTTGATGGCATACCTAAGCTTAGTTTTCACTGTTTCTCACTTGGAACACCTACAAATCACATAGCACAAAGATATTAATAAAAGACACCTTCTCACCACCATGCATTCTTTTCCTCTAATACTTCTGAGATTTTGAATTGAGAAGCAAGAACATCACATCATGTTAGGAGGAAAAGGTTCTGTTTCCAGATATAGTGAATTTTCCACATGACCTTTTAGCTCTTTTCCTTTAATTGTGCAGTTATAAAATTACAGCATTATTCAGCACACTTCCTTTTTCATGATGTCCATTCACAGAATTACTTGGTGACAGCAAGAGCTGATGTCACAGAGCATGGCAGTGTCACAGAGGCATAGAAACAAGCAGAAAATCTTGCCTGTTTACAAAGTATACATAAATACAAAATGCACTATGTAAAATAATGATGCTATTATTCTTCTATTAACAGCGAGTAATTTCTTTTAAATAAATACCTTCTATATTCCTTAGGTATTTAAAAGATAGGGTTTTGTCAGGATAGGTTTCTTCACTCCCCTAATAGGTAATGGAAATGGAAAATCATTACCTCTGTGCTCTGCCACTTATAATTCTTTTTTTCCCTGGTACATCTCTACAGCACAGAAGAGCCAGGTGACTTTGCTCCTTGATTAGGCATAGAAACAAGTAGAATCTTCTTTTATTATAACAATTTAGGCGTTATAGCAACTACTTCCTTCATGCCCCTTCAGGCTAATGCTCCCAGCTGGTAGAACTGAAATAAACATGTATTGAAGAAGGCATAAGCCCCCTGCATTTCAGTGCTGAATGCCAATGTACCTAAACATTTATTAGTAAGAGGGATACAGTTAGTTTCTGATTGCTGTCTTTTCTTCTATACTGTATGAAGCAACTGAAAATGTTGCATAAGTTGAGTAAGATTCAATCTGTTTTCTTATATTTCACTGAATCTTTCATTTGCTGGTGGTCTTTTTTTTCTTTCATTTTTAATAATGACTGTGTGCAGCTGTAAACCATTTTCAAAGGTAGTAGTGTTTATTGGTTGCATAAAAGCAGTCTTTTGAGACTGATACATGTTATGATATGGATTTATTTAGTTTTAATCTGTGTGTTGAGAAATGTTTTCTTGTTTTAATTAGCTATCAGTGTGGTTAAGGGATTTGTTTAATTGTAACCTAAAAATGTGGAATTTATTAGACAAGGTCAAACAAAAGGAAATGAATTCAAAGTATATTCCTTTATTTTACCTCTGTTGTCATCATAAAGTTCCTCCTAAATGACTTTAATCTGCCTTGCCACTCAGATTTAGCCATCTACTAAGACAAATAGAAAAATCATTGTAAATATTTTCTGGATATTTTTATTTACTAAGATTTAACGATATTCTAGATGCAGGTGGTGAAGTCCTACTCTCAAAGTCAGCAAGTTACCCATGCCAATATACCTAAACTGGGGAAGTTTAGATTGGATATAAGGAGGAAGTTCTTTCCTGTTTGGGTGGTGAGGCACTGGAAGGGGTTGCCTAGGGAGGTTGTGAATGCTCCATCCCTGGCAGTGTTCAAGACCAGGTTGGACGAAGCCTTGGGTGAGATGGTTTAGTGTGAGGTGTCCCTGCCCATGACAGGGGGGTTGGAGCTAGATGATCTTAAGGTCCTATTCAACCCTAACTATTCTGTGATTCTATGATTATAGTCCCATGTTTAAACCTTTTCATGGTTCAGAGCTTTTTCATGACTGAAATGTCTTGCTGATGCCTGTAGGTAGATTGCACAAATCTTGATCTGAATGTTCAGGACATTGGCAAAAGATGACAAGGTTTCTAAGCCCTCATTCACCCTGCCACCTATATTCCTGCTTTTCTTAGACCAACTCCAGGAGGTCCTATGCACTTATGCCCTAACCATGCACTCTGGGGCCAGGACTTAAGCCCTCTGAACTAGTAGACGAAGACACTGTGTCACTGGTAGATAGAATACTGATGGCTGTGGAAAAGGAGAATTTTGCCATTTGATCTAAAGGTCAGAAAGTTAGGTTTCATGTCTTGTTTTTTGTGATGTATCCCACCATTACTTAGAATTTTGATACTTTCTCTTCCTCTATATGGCTTTGAACATGGTGAGAAAAACAGAACATGCTGCTGTGAAAGGACAGTCTCTTTCATAACTTAGGCATTGGCTTTAGGAAGGTGGAGTCAGATATTAAAGAAATACTTAGAAAAAAAATAGAATCGGTTGCTGATGGTTAAGTGTAACTTTTAAAAGAGCAAAAACTGCAGTAAGGCAGATGCTAACTAATAATTACTGTTCTTTTTGACTGCAAAGCATTTCAAGGTATTGGATCCCTTACTGTCATTCCTTTATTCTGTTTCCAGTTGAAACAGTATTTACAGAGATAGTTAACAGTATGGTTCCTGGCATCAGTATTAAAAACTTTATTACTTTCAAGTCACATATGTTAAGTAAGAATGTATATTCTTAGTGGTGATTGCTTTCTAATAGCTTTAAGAACACGTGGACCATTTGTATAAAAGACATATTTTTAATTTAGCGTCACAGACGAGCACATGTTATTTTATTGGGTTAATTGTGCATTTTTGTCCATTCACAGTATTGCTTTACTGTGACAAATGGCCCAGTGTATGTGTTATAAATACTTTGCATGACATTCCCTCTATTTTGCTAATCTTCACTGTGACTTTCCCATTGGTAATGACTAATGACAGTTTCCTAGCCAGCAACTTTTAATAGATTCCTTTTTTTCTCCTTAATCTCTGCCTGTCCTCAACAGCACTGTTTTGTTCAATAATTTAATCAGTTCAGCAACAGTATAATATTAGGCAATTGAACCATTATTTTTTGAATTTTTGAAATGCAAAATACCCATGAAGTAATCACTGATGGATATTTCACTATTGAGAGAGACCACTCTCTTTTCTGAAGAAATAGAAAGGGTTTGCTATCTATTCTTGAATGCCTTTTCTTTCTTTTTATTTTTATTTCTGTTCATTTGTCCTGAGAACCATATGCAATAAATAGGAAGGAATCCAATAACCAGAAAAATTAAGAAAGAGGATTAACATTTTTGCCTATCCACCATGAGCTTGTTAACCATTCAACACCTACATATCAAAGGAGTGAAAAAATTCCATTGATCCCTGTCTTCTTTTATCAGTGAAGATTTATCCACAAAACAGGGACTCCCTGAGGCAAAATCACTTCCAGGTTCATCCCACCTGTGTTGGCAGAGGAAACAATGTAGATGCTGCAATTTCAGTGGGAGAACAGCAGCAAAGTGCTCCTGTGATTTAGTGTAAATTTTTGGAAAACTCATGGGCTCTGGGAATTTCTGACTAACCCCTCCTTTCCCTGTGGATGGAATTGGATAGCCAGCTGTTTCGTGCTTACTATCTGTATGTTGCTAGCAGCTGCTATGTTTTGCTAAGGGCAGCACTCCTCATGTTCTCTGTTTTATCCAAGACAAAAAACTACATGGAGCAAAGCAGTGGTGGAGCAGAGCTAGCAGGTGGCTTTAGGACAATTCTGTGATTTCACAGCAGTTTGTGAGCTTTCACAGTTTAATTTCACAGTTTAATTGTGTTTCTTCTCGGAACAGAAAATTGCATCAGACAGGAATGCCATACAAGCACTAACTACAGTCTCTATTTTGAAGCCTTTATTGCAGAGATGAGGGAGGGGAAACTGGCTGAAGCGTCTTATAACTCAGACATTAGGATGAGTTTGAATCTTAAGTTTAAAATTAGTAACATGATAGCCTTTATTCAGAAGCAGTTTCTGAACACATAAGCCCCTCATAACTTTTTTTTTGGATCTTCTCCTCTCCCCAGATGATGTAGGAAGTTCAACTTAAAAATGCTGTAATGTTTTTTAGGGCACCACATGTATGTTAATGCAGCTACCTTGGCTACTGGCCTGAATTTTGAAACAGCTCAATAGTTTCAATGGAATCTGTCTTTTCTCATGGGTGCTGCTGAAGTCACAGGAAGGGACAAATTCTGCCTTTGGAGACATTTGTGGGCTGTCAGTGAACGCATCTAAGGGATTATCCATGTGTGTCCAGGCAGAAAAGGGAGTCAGTCTGATCTGATACGAAACTAATTCATATTCAATTGCAAAAGGAAGAAACATGGTAATTCATCTGGAAAAATTCCCTATGAAGGAAAAGAGGAGAGCTGATACCCTTTAGAGAAATGGAAAATATAATAGATAAAAGATTATTGTTTGCTGATACTGAAAACTTTGAGGGGGGCTTAATGCCAAACATTTTCATTTTTCCTCTGACAGGCACAAGCATATTTACTGTTTACGAAGCTGCTTCTCAGGAAGGCTGGGTGTTCCTTATGTACCGAGCAATCGACAGTTTTCCCCGATGGCGTTCATATTTCTATTTCATCACCTTAATTTTCTTTCTGGCCTGGCTTGTTAAGGTACTGATAAATGTGTTCTTTTAAACCTGTCTGCAATGTAGACCATATTAGAATGAATTTCTTCTCTTTTATGCTTGCTGAGCTTTGTGTCAGCCGTTCTTTCTTGTTCTTTTTTTCAGAATGTTTTCATTGCAGTCATCATCGAAACATTCGCAGAAATTAGAGTGCAGTTCCAGCAGATGTGGGGGTCCAGGAGCAGTACTACTTCAACTGCAACCACCCAGGTGAAGCACCTGAGATGATAAGATTTTCTGGGGGCTTGATTTGGTTGATTTTATGAATGAGTAATAAAAAAAAATACTGTGTTATCTGATTTGACTTTGCACGTTACCACATATAGTTTGAAGTTGATACATGAATTTTCATACAAAATTAAATTCTAGGTTATATTATCCAACTAGGTTTTCTTAAAAAACAATATTAGAGAAGAGTATATTATGGTTTTCTATATGGCTGTGTATGTTATTGCTATGATTTTATTTTGTTTTAATAGTAGGAGTAGGATAATGGTTCCTTATCATGTCATTGGTGAGTTTGGAATCAGGGTTGCTATTGAATGTCACTTTCTGGGCTGTTGAATATCACTTTCTGGGCTAAGGAAGAAGAGCTGAAATCGCAAGCTGTAGCTGGAAGAGGTCAGAGGGTAGCTGAACTGTTTGTTGAAGCTGGTCCTGGAGTTGGGAAGGGCATGTTGAGACCAAGGAGGAATGAGGTCCCGAGGCAAAGAGCCATGCTAACTGTAGAGGTAGCCACAGAAAGTGGGACCTTGAGTAGGAGAAAATGGGTAGGAAGAAGCCATGATAGGAATGGCACTGCTACATGTGGGCTGTGTAGTGTGAAAGACCTAGTATGAAAAATGTGGGCGAACGAGTCGAGGTTGAAATTCTCCCACTCATTGTTGTAACAATCATCATGTTATGTATCCTGAACATGCAAACGGCCAGGCTTTTCCAGGCTAGTGTAGTTTGCCCTGTGCAAGAAGGACCAGCACCAACCGCCACGAAAAGCTCTTAGCAAGACAGATAGATGAAATGTGCCCATGAGGAAAATATTTCTAACCTCTGTAGCTAGAGATTATTTCTTTTCTCTGAGCTAGAGAATTTAAGTGTTTCAAAGTTATTTATTAAATATTTTGTGATATTCCTCTGGATATTCCTGTAATCCATATGTAAATGCCTGCTGTTACATTTTCTGCCTCAAATAGACTTTGTGGCAGTAATTTCTACGCTATATATGTCTGTCAAAACAGACTTAGAGGTATAAATTTAAAATCTAACAGAAAAAAAAAAGGACTTCCCCACATGGCACATACTTAGGCTGAGGAACTTAATATTCATTTCATCTCTGATCTCAGGGATGGGACAAATTCCTTAGCTGTATAAGCTTAACTGGTATACTGTGAACTAGGAGCTGGAACAAAATGATCAAGAAGCAGCCAACATTAAGGCATTTCAAAGATAAAAGAAATTCCCAAAATTATGTCACTGTGCCTGAGAATATGATCATGTTGAATATAAATTGCAGCATGCAAAATAAAAATCACATGTAGGCTGCAGACAAGCCTGGGAGAGGTGCCTGAGGACTGGAGGAAAGCAAATGTCACTCCAGTCTTCAAAAAGGGCAAGAAGGAGGACCCGGGTAACTATAGACCGGTCAGCCTCACCTCCATCCCTGGGAAAGTGATGGAACACCTTATCCTTGGTGCCATCTTAAGGCATATCAAGGATAAGAGGGTTATGAGGGGCAGTCAGCATGGCTTCACCAAGGGGAAATCATGTTTGACCAATCTCTTAGCCTTTTATGAGGAAATAACACAGTGGATGGATGATGGCAGAACGGTGGATGTGGTCTACCTTGACTTCAGCAAAGCATTTGACACAGTCTCCCACAGCATCCTCACGGCTAAATTGAGGAAGTGTGGACTGGATGATCAGGTAGTGAGGTGGACTGCGAACTGGCTGAAGGAGAGAAGCCAGAGAGTTGTAGTCTATGGGGCAGAGTCTAGTTGGAGGCCTGTAACTAGTGGAGTGCCTCGAGGGTCAGTACTGGGACCGGTATTATTTAATATATTCATCATCGATTTAGATGAGGGAATTGAGTGTACTATCAGCAAGTTTGCTGATGACACTAAGCTGGGAGGAGTGGCTGACACGCCAGAAGGCTGTGCTGCCATCCAGCGAGACCTGGACAGGCTGGAGAGTTGGGCAGGGAGTAACTTGATGAAATATAACAAGGGAAAGTGTAGAGTCCTGCATCTGGGCAGGAACAACCCCAGGTTCCAGTATAGGTTGGGAAACGACCTGTTAGAGAGCAGTGTAGGGGAGAGGGACCTGGGGGTCCTAGTGGACGACAGGATGACCATGAGCCAACACTGTGCCCTTGTGGCCAAGAAGGCCAATGGCATCCTGGGGTGTATTAGAAGGGGGTGGTTAGTAGGTCGAGAGAGGTCCTCCTTCCCCTCTACTCTGCCCTGGTGAGACCTCATCTGGAATATTGTGTCCAGTTCTGGGCCCCTCAGTTCAAGAAGGACAGGGACCTGCTGGAGAGAGTCCAGCGAAGGGCAACGAAGATGATTAGGGGAGTGGAGCATCTCCCTTGTGAGGAAAGACTGAGGGAGCTGGGTCTCTATAGTTTGGAGAAGAGGAGACTGAGGGGTGACCTTATAAGTGTCTATAAATATATAAAGGGGGAGTGTCACGAGGATGGAGCCAGGCTCTACTCAGTGGCAAACAATGATAGGACAAGGGGTAATGGGTACAAACTGGAACACAAGAGGTTCCACTTAAACTTGAGAAGAAACTTCTTCTCATTGAGGGTGACGGAACACTGGAACAGGCTGCCCAGGGAGGTTGTGGAGTCTCCTTCCCTGGAGGCATTCAAAACCCGCCTGGACACATTCCTGTGTAACATTATCTAGGTGTTCCTGCTCCGGCAGGGGGATTGGACTAGATGAGCTTTCCAGGTCCCTTCCAATCTCTAGCATACTGTGATGCTGTAAATGGTTGCTTTCTTTGTTGAGCCACTGGCATAGTGGGACACAAAGGGATTCCAGTTTACTAAACTACAAAAAAACATTTTTTCTTTCTGTATTAAGAAGAGTGGAAGATTTCTTGCAGGTTTTCTTGTTGAAAGCACCAGACGAAAGTTAAAAACCTTCCTTGTTTTGTGCATGAAGTAACCTTGAGAAAAAATAACAATATCTTTTTTTATTTGCCCACTTCATAAATCATTTATCCTGAAATGTAGTCCTATAGAAAATGAGTGTCCAAGAGTCAAAGTCAAGGAAGGGGTTTCTGGAGAATGATAAAAGGAGGTTCCTGTAAAGCACTTTAGCACTGCACGTTAAAGCATGGTACAAAGAGGAATAACTCAGGATTGAGCTGACTTGACAACTCTCTCTGGTGCAGAGATGCTAAATAAGGACTCGGCGGCATTGTAACCATATTTGATACTGTCCCCAGTCTAATGAGCACTCTCAGGATGGCTTTTAAGCTTCAATCATGCTGCTGTGGCTGTGTTCTTGAGGTGACTCGTTTGGGTGCTGGGTGTCAAGGAGAAGGTGAGAGTGATGTGGGAACTTCACCACACTTCATTACATAGTACATGCAGGCTCTCAGGCTGCAATTCAAAATGCTAAAGCCATGCATTCTCTTTTAAGGACATTTTCAAGGACAGTGTTAATCATATCCAGGCATGTTTTGTCACTGTTCCTTATGTCCAGCAGTCTGCATCTTTTTATGCCTTAATTTCTGAGGGGAAAAAACATAAATAAATGCCTATACTTATCCCTTCCAGAGGTAAAATGTGAATACTGCTGGGCCAAGAGAGCCTTTTCCATTTACATCATTAGAGTCTGGGTATCATTCAGCTATTTGCAGGAATTGTAATCTCTGGGTAACAATACAGAAGGACTCTATAGCTACTCTTGATATGCCTCAGTGCGACAAAAATAAAGTCTGATCCTTGGAGTAAAATGGTCTTGCCAGTAAATAAGACAAGGTTGTCTATTATTTCCAAATGCACCATGAAACTTCTTTTGTGTTCGCAACGTATTTGCTTCCTCAGGATAAGTTTACCTTAGTAAGGAATTTATTCTGAACAGGTACCACTATCTAATGAAACTGATCAGAGATTAACTGTGTTGGTTTCTACATTGGAACTAATAGGAACACTTTGTGTTTGATGTTACCTGAGTAAAATTCAGAATCTGTTACTGCTGGAAAAAGAGCATGTTGCTTTCTTTTTTTCTCTGTAGCAATAAGAACCATTTACCTCTTATTTTAGACTAGCTATCATCAACATGCATGCAGGTCCTTAAGGGGACTATATTATTTTTCACTTGTATTTATTGGCACATAAAACATTTCTGACAACATTCTTCCCTTTCAAGATGTTTCATGAAGATGCTGCTGGAGGTTGGCAGCTTGTGGCTGTTGATGTGAATAAACCCCAGGGCAGAGCTCCTGCATGTCTACAGGTATGACATATTGCTTTTTTAATAAATCTGTGTGTAACCAGCACCACTCAAATATTGGCATAAGGAGACTGTGTTGTGAAATAGCTACAAAAGTTTTAGTCATAAATGTCCTTAAATCCATTGCTTTCTGCAGTGTGGCATGTTCTTAAAAATCAATAAAAAAAGATATACCACACTGAAAGGGAGAAGATTAGAATGATGCATTCCTTGTAAAAGTTCTGTTTTGAGAAAGATTTTAGATTTTTAAATATAAAATAAGTAATCATCCTTTATCTCTCAGACTTTATATGCAAACTGATTCCATTCCTAGGTTATTCACAACAGAAATGCTTGTTTATTAACTGCAAAATAAAATAACATATGCCAAGAAGCATGACGAATCATAACAAACACAGAATTATCTCATTTCTCTTGTTCCATCTCAAAAATAAGCTTATAGAAGAAAGGGGAAGAGGCATGTAGGTAGTAAGCCATAGAGTGTTTGAACCTTCCAGATTTAATATTCACACATAGAGTTTGTAAAACTCTGTCCTCATTGTTTATATAAATACAGGCCAAGATAAGCATATTTTTATAAATCCCTTTTTATTACAGCATATTGTACAGCAGTTCAAATCTTTATTTGCAAGTTAGATATTTTTACTTCTGGATGAAACAAAGTTGCTTCAGAGTAGAAAGCCAAATCTACGACAGCAATCTGATAGCATGATTTTGCTATTTTTGGCAGTTTTGGTTATGTTTAGTTTAATGTGTAAACTAAAATACATGTATTTGTTGGCAGTATGTACATTGCTGAACACTAAACTGGCAAGCACCTTTCATCCCCTCCACAAGCTGTTCGTTCTCAAATATTTCTGCTTTGTTAAACCACTGCCATGTATTTTAGGATATTTCTTAATTGATAATTCCAAATTTAATTCTTTTTTTTGATGGCAATAAGAATATCATTTGTGGTATTCTTAAGTAACAGTCTCAAGCAAGTGGATAAAACATAGCTGAACTCACAATGAAAGCTCCTCCAGATGAACGTTCAGGTATCATCTGACTTACCTGGTCTGCCTTTGTACATAGTTTTGCATTCTTGCTCCTTTTAGGAATTGTGTGAACACACAGTTAATTGTGTTCAGGGGAATGTAAACCTCACGCATCAGTGAGTGCTACAACTTCTTACAGTTGCAATTCAACTAGCAGGCTTTTTCTCATTCTGCATCTCTTTGTGCAGTATCTGCAGGGTTTCCAATAATCTACGATGTTACTGAATGTCAATCCAGGGAAAGCAATCCAAAGGAAAGAAATGCGTTCAAATATTATTTTATTGGGA
The DNA here is from genome assembly GCF_028554395.1 of Pezoporus wallicus. Classification (NCBI taxonomy): domain Eukaryota; kingdom Metazoa; phylum Chordata; class Aves; order Psittaciformes; family Psittacidae; genus Pezoporus; species Pezoporus wallicus. The sequence goes on along the minus strand of NW_026636887.1, from coordinate 1,823,099 downwards.
TACTACTGAAAATAGGTTTTATTCTTATAGACCAAAATATACCCAAAGAAAGCAAAATCTGAAAGTCTGAATTAACACAACACCTTTATTTATCTCACCTTGCATTGTTAGTTCTGTCCAAAGTAAAAAGATAGTAGACTTCCAAAAATTCATGTATTTAAAGCCATTGCAATATGTTAAAGACATTATTTATGCATTAAGTCTCTAGTTGAGAGATGTGGTAGTTATTCTCTAAGGGTTTGGGTGTTTTTTTTTTCCTTGAAAGGAACAGGGTGCATAAATCTGAATCTTGGAAAAAGTTAATCAGATTGGAAAATATATACCTTGCCTTTAGGACACATTCAATTAATTTCCATTCTTCTGACCTTTATTAGCTAAGTATATTGTTATCATTCAATATCCTGTGAAGGATGGAGTTCTTAGAAGGAGCTAGGGAAGACTCTCTATTGCCTTGTATAACTTCAATTAAATTTTGCAGTAAGTTTGGTTTTATTAACTCCTCCCTGGGGTCTGTAAATATTACTGCTCCACATACTAAAGGGAGCATTATTAAAAGTTCTTTTTCAACAGTTGCATAGGTCTGGGTCTGTGCTGTGGAGAAACTCCACTTATTCAGTGTAGTCAGTGATTTAGAATTTACTTCCTCTGTACTATACTGTGCACAGGGAGAGGAAGTATTCTAACAGCTAGAGGAATGGAGGGGGACTTCAGAAATCCTGGTTCTGTTTATTGGCCAAGCACAAATTTCCTGTAGACTCTGAGAAAATTACTTAATAGGTATCTTTGCTTTAGTTCACATTCCTTGTGGTGGAAAAGGGTAACCCTCCCAGATTTGGCTACTGAGGTGTTTACACCTGCTAGCTATTTTAGAGGCACCACAATAAGATGGGTTTGTGCTATCTAAGTTACATCCAGCTTTCTAAAGTAGGGAGTGATGGACAAAAGAATGCAATCTATGTGTGGTGTGTAACATAAAAACCCTCCAAGGCAGGTTTTGGAAGACACTCCATATGGACTAGCTGGGTCTCTGGGGTTTTACTAGTTCGGACATTGTTCAGTCGTCTTCCCACACAAACCAGGTCAGGGGTTTCATCCTGGTAGGTCCTGCTGATCTAGGTGGTACACTGCAATGGCACGTGGAGCAATGCAAGTCTGGTGTTCTTCCTGAGCAAGCAATAATTCAGGCAGAGATACCTTATAGGCTCTGTGCAGAGCCTTTGTAACTCACTTTGTCTCACGCAAGCATGTTGCACCAAACTGCTCAATTGTATAAAGCAAATAAGCAGGCTAACTATGTCTTTACACTTCTGTCGCAGCTGATCTACAAAGAGGGGATTACAAAGAGTTTCATAATTCCATCAAGTGAGTAGTGTGTCTTGGTATGTCCAAACTGCTGGGCACTGCTGTGCTTCCCAGGGTACCCCCTCTTGTCTCTCCGAGGAGTCCACCTGCCTTTCCACTGGGTCATGGCATATGGGTAGGACAGAACCAATATGTGCAGACATCTGCAATCTGCAAGGGTCTCCTGCATACAGCAGCATAGTAGTTAAAAGGCATTTAGCTAAACCGTGACAGGTGGTGGGCAAGAAAGGTGGGCATTAAACCTGGTGGTTTTTGAAGAACTTCAACTCAGACACCTAAGTTTTCTTTAGTTTTCAAAAAGTGGCTGGAAATGGAAACATGAAATATTAGTATCAGTATGGTTTCTGATTTTGACTTGCAGATCTATCCTCATGTGGGGAAAAGGGGCTTTTATTTCAGTATAATGGTTTTACGTTCATTGCATTTTTCTTTTGAGTGTTCCCAAAGGTGCTTTATGGTCTTCTCTTACTTATTCTCACTGTTCCCCATGACTAGCATTGATTTAAAGTATTGATTTTCTTTTGTCACCGAAAAATAATCTTTGTATTTTCCATTTCAACGTGAACCATTTGGCATGAATGCATGCTGAGGCTCCCACACTACCACATTATTTTGCTGTTGTTGATATTACTTCAACACATTGTAGTGTGTTAGAACTTCCTGCCTACCGTGATTTACTCCTACAAGCACAGTAGGAAGCTCTCAGTTCACAAATAAAGAAAAACTGAGCACCAGGTTCCAGAAAAAATCCTTTAAAAAACTCTTTGAGCATGTTTTTATTCCTTTAATCCCATGTTAAGGGCACATTGCGTTTCTTATTATTTCTTTCCTGTTGATTTTAGAGTTTGTTGATGTTTCTGTCACTCCTTCCTTCTCTTTGTCTTCTTGTCCACAAAGACTTGTAAAGCACACATGTTCTTTTAAAGCTGAAATTGAAAGATTCAACTCATGTCTTCCGTGAAACTGTGGCTGGTATTAATAACACCAGGTAATGACATCTTCAGTCTTCTGAATGCATAGTTTAGTAATGAAGAGGGAAAGTCTAGAACTGTGTTTTTTGTGGGAAACAATTAGCCAGACAGCAATTTCCTGTTCATGCTAATTTTTGAGGGTCCTACATCCGTCAGAAATGAAACTCACAGCTGGAGATGGAATGATGTTTAGAAAAAGCCTGGGGACACTGTCAGCATGAATGGAAGTGGTCACTTACAAACTATATGTGCACTCGTACTCTGTTAGAAAAATCTTCAACACATTAAGAATACTATATTCACTTTTAATCATATATGCTCCATCTAGAGAAGAAATAGGTCACAAAGCTATGATGTGAGTGAGCGAGATTATTATGATTACAGAGCTCTTGAGCATATGACTAAAGTCAGAAATTTAATCATGTCTTTTTGCCTCAGAAAGAAAGTCCTTCACGCTGTGTTGTTATCCAGATGTGTTACAGAATTCTGTACAATTATGGAATTTTAGAGAACCTTGAAGAAGAGGCAAAAAGATCAGAAGTAATATCAAAAGACAGAAAACATGGAGGATGGAGGAGACATGGCCAGAGAAGCCATTTAGAAGAAATTTAATGTTTTAGCAGTTTCAGAATGGATATATTGAATAAGAGAGAGAAGTACCCCGTCCCTACCAGTACATGTAGTGACAGGACAAGGGGAGATGGCTTCAAGCTAAATGAGGGTAGATTTAGATTAGATATTAGGAAAAACTGCACTCTGAGGGTGGTGAGGCACTGGCACAGGTTGCCCAGAGAAATTGTGGCTGCCCCATCCCTGGTGGTGTTCAAGGCCAGGTTGGATGGGGCTTTGAGCAACCTGGTCTAGTGGGACGTGTCCCTGCCCATGGCAGGAAGGTTGGAACTATATGATCTTTAAGGTCCCTTCCAACCCAAACCATTCTGTGATTTTATGAAATGCAGCAAAACAGTATTTACAGATTTTTACTGCAGGAGTAACAGAAAAGAACATAAGTGGGTTTTCTCTTTGTCTTTTTCATGGGAAGTAATTATTGGTGAACCAGAAAAGTTTAGTAGTCTATTTATATACTAATTTGCCCTTTAGTGTAACCTGGAATCAAGCAGAAGGTATACCCACTCAGTCCTATTCTCTTCTTACCTACAGTGGCTTTCATTACATTAAATATATATGCAATATACATTTCTTCAAATTAACTGAAATCCTCTCTTATGGTGAAAGAAAAAAATCTCGGTTAAAATTAAGTTTTTATTTGAATGAGTTTATTATTTATTATATGAGCTTATTCAGAGGCAGATTAAATTGATTCCAAATCCTTAACTTCCGAGGCTGTCATTAAAAAAAAAAAAAATCTACTTCTTTTTTTTCTATGCCTTGTTCTTGTTTAGAAAGCCTACAAATCGCATCTGTTAACAGAAGCTTGGATAGTTCAGTGATGTACTTGGCACTGAAACAGTACTGAAAAACTGACGAGACTCAGGAGCAGTGTGTACAAAGTGTAATGTAAAAGCAAGCTGTTAGCTTTGGTGAGGTAAAAATGGTGGGAAAAATGAGGTGGAATGGAAGACTGCAGAGAAACTTAACATGTTGGTGACAGAAGAACATGCACAATAAAGTCCAGTCCCACCCAACCTCTATATCCCCAGTTGTGTATGGGAAGATAGTAAATGCTGGACATTATGAAAAGAAAAAAACCCAAGAGAGATTTCCAGTATTGCATGTAGGGTAAGGGAAGAAATAGTGAAAGTGTGGTGACTGGAGTAAAGGGATAGACTCCAACATCTGGCTAATTCAGAGTGTGGTTGAGATTTCACAAAACAAGCTGTCATTAAATGTGTGCTCAGTTCCAGCTTTATGCTGTTTAAAGTGAGGAAGGTAAAGCTGCTAACATCCTCTGCTGTCTGCTCATCCTCTTTTATTAGGGCCTTTAGCTACAGTAACAGTGGCAACTGAAGAGGCAGTGAGTTTATTCCTGGAACACTTCAGTCCCCCATCTCATCGGTAATGTAAACTTGTGTTCAGTTTATGCTATTTTAATAGCATAATTGAGTTATGAATTCAGACAGCTGAAATTATTGCAGTTTGTTTACCTGGAGGAAGGAGAGGACAGGGCAAGTATAATGTAAATATAAGTGGTGAGAACCACTGTGTTTTTTCTGTTACGAATTAAAAAGATAATCTCATTATCTTTTGATAATGGAAGGAACTGGAGAACCAAACATATTTTGCCCATATACATTTTTCATTCTTCATCATTTTTTACTGAAAGGTACATGAAAAACAGTAAGCGTCATGATGTAGATATTGGAGTACTCATAAAACAATGCATTTGCCATGTCTTAAAAACTGGTCAGTACCAGAAATAGGCATATATAGATCATCCTCTGAGCTCTGGCTGCCCATTTATTTCCTCATTCTCTATCTTTGACTAGTGCAGTCATTCATTTTGGGACTTTCTGAAGTGAATGTTAAATTTAGGCCATTATATTTAGCATCCATTGATGGATTTATCACCTATCAATTTGTCTACCTGTTTTTGAGCCCATTTATGGTTTTGGCCTCCATAATGTCTTGTAAGAACAAGTTACATAAAGTAACTGTGTAGCATTTTAATTTGTTACAACTGCAGAATTAATTTGCTAATTTTCTTGAGATTGCTCCGAAGTAGCAAAAAGCTTGATGCAAAGATTATTGGTTGCAATTTTGAGATGGCTGCTCATTTTCAATAAAGCAAAGAATTTGAAGCAAATCTTGACAATCAGGATCACAAGTTGCTGTAATATGCAATCAGTAACAACAGGAGGGCAGACATGAGCGTGTGAGGACTACAACCACCGAGTATGGGGATGGTTGGTTTATGATTGTGTTTGTGTTTATGTGTACAAAGAGAATTACCAGTGATGAGGAAACTTCAAAAAGTCAAATAGACCTTGAATATCAGGAAGGACTCTTAAAAGGAGACATTATTTGATGACAAGGCTGTTATTTGTAAGACAACTTTCTGCCATAGGTAACATTCTGGCATTAACAAATACTAATAACAATTATTAGATTCCTATTGTAATTTTGTCTGTGCTTCTATTTCTCTGCTACTGAATACATGGGTCTAAAAGAAAAGTAATTTCAAGGGGGTACAGAACTGCATGCACATTTCCAGTCTGCAAGGCATACAGCATCCCTCCCACCCTCCCTTATCTCTTTTTTGCCTGCCTTCTTTTCCTTTGTAACCATTATACCAAAGCACTTATGTTAACAATGAGTTAGAGACATGGTTCTTTTATGTTCATAGTTTCTTCTCCATAGTTTTCTGTCTACTTGCTGAACTGTCTGTTCTTGTTCATTACAATCAAAGTAAATTACTAGCCACAGTTTGTAGCAATCTAACCACAGAATCTAAACAAAAAGGAAAGAAAACATGTTATTGATTTCAGTTTTGCATTTGAACAAATAGATTTCATGAAAATGACTTCCTCAGCTTGAACATGTAATTTTCCTGCAGACTTAAAGTAACAGAATCCCATCACACAGACAGAACGGATAGGTGTTAAACTATGATTAAGCTTATAAAAGAGTGTTGTTTTCCTTGGCAATAATCTTTATTAGAGGGCCTCCTACAGCAGAAAACATGGTCACATTAGGCTCCTGGCATCTCTGTCCTTGGGAGATTTAGGATCTAATATTTTGAATTTCTCTGAGGCAAAATCTTTGTATGGCAGAGTTATATGGAAGCCTTGGCTGACGCAGTCAGTTAAGATCTCTGAACTTCCCCTTATTTTTGGACAAGATGAAAGCAGAACATTTTGTGTAACCCCTTATTTTCAGATTGGGCCCCCAGAAAGTTTTCTGCCCCACGAGTAATAAATTTTATGTAAGGATATTTTATAAAACTTGACTTTCTTTTGCACACACCTGTACACTTGTATTATGTCTGACTGAGATGGAGTTAATTTTCCTCATAGCAGCCCTCACAGCACTTTGCATTTGTAGCTAGAAAGGTGTTGATAACACAGTGGTTTTTTTACTGCTGAGCAGTGCTTGCCCAGCATCAAAGTTGGCTCTTCAGTATTCCCTCCTCACCAGTCAGCTATGGGTGAGCCAGATCTTGGGAGGGGACACAGCCCAAATAGCTAAAAGGGGATATTCTATGCCATATGTCATCTGCTCAGCAATAAAAAATAAGGGAAAAGAGAGGTGTGGGGTGCATTTGTTGTTACATTTGTCTTCTGGAGCAACCACTATGTATACTGAAGCCCTGCTTCCAAGGAAGTAGCTGTACATAGCCTGCTGATGGGAAGTAGAGAATAAATCTTTTGTTTACCATTGCTTCTGCGCATGGCCATTGCTTTTGCTGTATTAAACTGCCTTTATCTTGACCCACAACTTTTTTCCATCTTACTTTTTCCCCACCCTGTCCTGCTGAGGAGGGAAGTGATGGAGTGGCTTGGTGGGTAGCTGGCATCCAACCAAGGTCAACACACCACAACATTTCACCCATAAAGTGGCATTAAGTAGTGACATTCAGTTTATTAAACATCATAGTTCAATTAATAAACTAAAAATTACTTATGATAAAAATATGCAAGTTATATTTTGTTATAATATTTTTAAAGACAGCTTCATGTATGTGCTCTGGGTTTTTTTTACCTCAGTCTTTTTTTTTGCTGTGATCTGACCAGGCAGAGTGGACCATTTTTCTAGCATTCTCTTCAGCAGTGGACTTCAGTACAACTTGTACTCATAATTTGTACTTAGAAATTTTGCAGCACATGAGTGTCAATGGATTACATAAACTGTTCAGTAATACCACTAAAATTGAAGTTCAGCTGATTTTCCTTTAGAAAATTTTGTTTCTGAGGTCAAATATGTCCAGTGTTTCAAATCCCATCAAACTGAAAACAGGTATTTAAATTGTCATGTAGCTTTTTTGTGTTTAGCACAATTACAGCAATCAAAGCCTTGGAAGCAGCAGCAGCAGCAGCATGACTTCCTTTAGAGGTGTAACTTGGATGACAAATCTGAGCAAAGTGGAAGACTGCAGAGTCTTAGAATAAAACTAGCAGGCAATTTTTTTTTTCTTCATGTGAGTTGTTTTTCCCCCAGTATTTTCCATATTTCTAGTATTTCACAGAAAAAGCTCTCCTTTCACTCCGACTGAAAAGAATATCCTATACTACAGCTCTGTAGGTTATTAGATTGCTCTTTTTAGATGTTCTATATGGATTTTTGAAATTTAAAAAAGAAAATAATCACTTTGTGATATCTGTTACTGTTGAGGTCTCTAATCCTTTGGGTTCCTCAGCAGTGAGTGGAGGGAGTGATTCCCATCATGAATAATTCACATGTTGGAGATGCTGAATTGCCTCTCAGATTGTGTTTATTTCTTCATTATCATGGGGAGGTGACATAAACTGTATGGCCTTCTCAGCTTCTCAGTGAAGTGCCTAAGAGTAAGTGGGATGAGTCTGAGCCAGTTGGTATTTAAACAAAGAGTTTTTGCTAGATCCTGAAATTTTTAAGTGGCTATTTCATATTCAGATTAAAATTTTTCATTTCAATTGCTCATTAATGTATCTCACAAAAAAAAACCAAAAAAAAAACCAAAAACACCTATGAGAAGTCCTTGCCTCTTCTAATTGTATTCTTGGTATTCTGAGCACTGACTCTAACTTTTGAGAATCATTGCCATTCTGATTCATTTCACATGTCTTAAGTCCTTAGCCGATGCCAGGGGTAGGACCACAATGGCACAGAGCCAATGGAGAGAGATGGGCACTGCCAGAGAGCAGCTGGGAATCTGAATCTGGTGGTGCCCATCACTCTACAGGCTGCTTCAGGGTGCAGGGAGTTTACTTGCGTGTTTGTGTGCCAGTGCTTTTAGACTGAATCCCTAAAGCCAAAGTCTGTACTTCCTCTTTCTCTGGTAGGCCATAGTAATATATATTATATATTTCAGATTTACAACAAAATTAAGTTCCACCTTTGCAGTCATGTATACTGATTTTTCATAAATATTTTGCATTTATTAAATCCCCCTGGAACCAGTAGAAGGTACCTAGAGCTTTGAGAATTATGTTTTTATAGGAGTGATTTCATTGAGACAAATGCAGTTCTTATGCAGAGAAGTATTTATACAGTCCTGTCAAAGTCTACATCCTTTTTGCTTTGTGGATTCCTAAATGCCAGTTAAACAGAAAAGTCTCCAGCAGACCTATGCTTTTTAACAGGTTGTAGGCTGCAGTGCAGCACAGTAAATTCAGATATTCAAGCTGATTCCCTCACAGTTTTGCTTCCCCTTTCTAGGATTCTTTTCTACCCTTGAAAAGAGAGTCTTTGAGGCCTGATGGGGGTGAAAGGGAAAGCTAGCAATATGGCATATGGAAGAAGTAGACTGACTTTATTCATGTTTAATGTATGTGAACTGATAGCACTTGTTTGCAACCCTTCGTTGGCATAGATATACTTGGAATTCTAACCTGAGATTGAGTTTGGTGTTCAAGGTGACTGTTTTTCAGTTTGAGGTCTTTTTTCCCGTCTGTTACGATAATTCTTCCATACACACAAAAAAAAAAAGTTCTTGTCTCAGAGCTTTCAGACAATCAGTACAAAGCTGAACTGTCACAGTAAGAGTGTTCATTCCCTTTGATACACTCATTATCCTTATTTTTGTAGTTTAAGAGGGCCAGGATGGATACCTGGGGGTTCAGAGGCCATCTGACATGGACTGCAGCCTTCTGCACTTCCCTCTCCAGAACAGATTGATCATGCTCACTTTATACAGTGCTTGGTCCTTTGTCTCTTCTAGGCCCTATGGCATCACTCTGTCCTTCAGGCACAATTATTTCTCTTGTGTTTTTTTCAGCTCTGAGTATCTAAAAAATGCAAGGGTTGTGTTGCAGCTCACCAGAATGATAGTCTTATGGCCTGATCATGCACTGTGTGCCCTCAGGTTTAATACAAGGGAGAGTGAGTTCAAGGGTGCAAAGACTTTTGTGACATTGTAGAATTGTACAGAACAGAGGGAGTCATGCTTAAGTGTTGTTTTAATGAGAATTAACTGAAGAAGTCCAAACCAGAGTGGTGCAGCCAGCTAGCTATTAAGCAGACTGGATATCACAATCAATTTTATAGTTGTTTCTTGGCTTTCATTCCTTTAACAGAGTAAAAGTACCAGATGGTACCTGGGGATGAGGTTTTCCCGGGTGAAAATCTTTTAACAAATTCTTTCATAACACAGGGGCAGAAGGATATGGTACAGGACTTCTTAGACGCAGAAATCAAACATGCCTGGTTGTTAATGCTAACTATAAAAGGTGAGTAGAGGACAGAAAAAGAGGATAGGGTGTACATTATATGATACAAGCAAGCATGACCAAGACAAATGGGATAAAATTAAGAATGAGATATTTTGTGGACAACAATGAATGCAGAGTCTGTGGAGGAATTTGTGTGGTAGGAGGGAAATGGCCTCCAATGGCTGCAGCCATTGTCAGGCCAGGCTGGGCAAAAGGCTAGAAAATAATTCTGCATCAATAGGAATAAGGGTGGGGTGCAGTAGAAACTTCTTTCATTCTCTCATGAGAAAAACAAAATGAATCACAGCTCAAAAACTGGCCCTCAGCTATGTGGGTTCTTTCCCCAGCCTTGCCTCTTGTCTGCACAAGCAGCCTTGGTCTTTCCACCTCAGCTCAGTGCAGAACTGTTACATGGGCTTCCTTTCCTCAGAACAGTTGACAAAACAGTGGCATGTTATTTCCTACTGCACAATAACCAGTTGTTCATATGGAAAGGAATTTAATGTACTCTAGATATTTAAGTTATCCAACGGAGGTACAGAAGGTTATACTTGAGAAAAACAGGCACTTTCAGCAGATCCTTTCTTTGCTAGTTATGATGTAGACATATATATATATATATATATTTATAGGCCTAGACCCATAACATGCTATTTCATATTAAAATTGCAGTATTTAAGAATTCTCATAATTGCTTTCCATAGTCACTCATTTTCTTTTATACTTCACCTCATCCTCTGAATAGTAGAATTATAGAATCATAGAATAGCTAGGGGTAGGAAAGGACCTCAAGATCATCTAGTTCCAACCCCCCTGCCATGGGCAGAGACACCTCACACTACACTGTGCTGCCCAAGGCTCTGTCCAACCTGGCCTTGACCACCACCAGGGGTGGAGCATTCACAGCTTCCTTGGGCAACCCATTCCAGTGCCTCACCACCCTAACAGGAAAGAACTTCCTCCTCATATCCAATCTAAACTTCCCCTTTTTTAAGTTTTAACCCATTACCCCTTCTCCTGTCACTACAGTCACTAATGAAGGGGGGGATCCTTATAGGCCCCCTTCAGATTCTGGAAGGCTGCGATGAGGTCTCCATGCAGCCTTCTCTTCTCCAGCCTGAACAGACCCAACTTTCTCAGACCATCTTCATATGGGAGGTGCTCCAGTCCCCTGATCATCCCCGTGGCCCTTCTCTGCTCTTGTTCCAACAGTTCCATGTCCTTTTTATGTTGAGGACACCAGAACTGCACACAATACTCCAAGTGAGATCTCACGAGAGAAGAGTAGAGGGGCAGGATCACCTCCTTCGACCTGCTGGTCACGCTCCTTTTGATGCAGCCCAGGACATGGTTGGCTTTCTGGGCTGCAAGCACGGACTGAAGCCAGCTCATGTTCATTTTCTCATCGTCCAACACCCGCAATTCCTTCTCCGTAGGGCTACTCTGAATCTCTTCTCTGCCCAACCTGTAGCTGTGCCTGGGATTGCTCCGACCCAGGTGTAGGACCTTGCATTTGGCATGGTTCAACTTCATGAGGTTGGCATCAGCCCACCTCACAAGCGTGTCAAGGTCCCTCTGGATGGCATTCCTTCCCTCCAGAGTATCAACCGAACCACACAGCTTGGTGTCATCGGCAAACTTGCTGAGGACGCACTCATATCTCAAGACATTATACTTTAAGTGCTACACATTATTTTACCATTAATGCCACCCGGTGTATGTAGTCTATGTGGTAACATTTAATAATTGCACAGTGCCCAGAGTGTATATAAATAATTTCCTCTTCTGTATCATAAATTTTCCAGAAAAGTTTGGCTGAGGAAAACAGATACATAAACTAGTGGGCTTGATTTCAGAAGGTGTTTTACTACAAACACTGCTAATATAGCAGAGTTGGCAGTACATGTGCGCTTGTCTTTATTTCTGGCTTCCACTTACCTTTGTAGAATCCTAGATAACTCAGAGGAGGAACTGGAACACTAATTAGTGAAAGCTGACTGCACATCCAGATTCTTCCCTTATTCTCTCTTTATCTGCATATAGTTTTGTCATCCGGTCTGTTATTCTGTTCGCTCAGAGCTATCATCTTGGATTTCTTCTTTGTTTTCTTTGCTGTCTTCTAAGCCATTTCTCTTTTACTGAGAAACTGCCTCCCACTGAATATTCTTGGGGTTTTTTGCAAGAGAAGTCTTGCTATTTTTACCCTCAGTCACTCCTTTTCATCCCCTGCCTGAAGTAAAATTTCCCAATACTGCCCAGCATAGAAGTCACTACCAATAGATCCATTCACAGATCCTAAATTTCTTCTTTCTGTCTCTCCTCTCTAGCCAAGGTTGAGCAACCTTTGGTCTGTGCTGGCTGTCAGACCTTCAAACCAAGGCTGACAAACCTTCATTTGTTCAGACCTACTCTTCCTCATCCATTTAGTTGCTGCCATTCTATGAGAACTCATAAACATGCTTCTTCACTCATAGGCATACACATGTATATAGCATTATGCATATTAGTCACTGAAACGGGGCAGAAACAAAGCAAACCATAAGAGCCCTCTGTGGTGAGTTTGTTCGTTATGGGTGAGCAATCTTATACTCTGGCTCTGGAAGATTATCTGAACCATTTCTTCTCATGGGGGTCTTATTTCTCTGCTGAGTGCACACTTGATGTATGCTCTGTGGAGCCAGCACAGCTCCTGTACTGGTATTTTCATGTACATTAAACCTTTTCCTGTTAAAGCAAGCCGTTGCCTGTGCACTGCTAGGTATCAGGTAGACCTTAGCCGTACTTACCAACAGTATAAGTGGTTTGCCAAGATCAGGTTACGGTTGTTTGGTTGGTATTGTTCCATCCCACCCTCATAGTAAACATTCTACTAAGCACACACAAATACAACATTCTTTGAAAGGAAAAAATTTGCTAAGTATAAATTTTGCTAACAAATCAATTTTTCTCATATTTGTACATGAACTCTTAAATAGTTTTCTGTACATCACACGCTTCCTTTAAAGTGATTCTGTAGAATACAAGTTTGAAATACCCATAGCATTGAATTTAAAATGGGGAAAAAAAAATAGAAGAATGTGCTATGGCAATAGTAAGGCATAACTGTGAAACACAGCCACCTAGAACTCAGTACTCAGCTACACCTTTGAAAAGAATGGGAGAACATGGCAGGCAACACACTGGAAATTCACATTTCCACCTTGAAGTCAGATATCTTTAAGATAAGGAACACTGTAGTAATGACTGGCTAGGAAAGGTTTCAGCTTGGTTAACATCATGAAGTTTTTTAGCAGAGGTATTCATTATATACAGTTCTTCTGGGCAGTATTCAGCTGCCTTAACTATGAAGCCATCCTCAGACACCACTCTGCCTTACACCACGTTGCAGAATATTCATCTACTGGTGTACAACGTACAGCCCCTTGATGTTCACTGAAAAGTTCAGGACTTTGATAACCATGTCATTAAAGTCTGTATTACACCATGCACATACCAGACACAGATGACTTTAATTCCAGCATTTTGTAATTCATACCTTGCATATTTAATAATGTTCTGTTGTTACCAGATTTATTTTTGCACAAAGTAATTTTCAGCTAAGAAGCTATTAAGCATATAGGTCCTTATTTTGTTTACTGAATATCAGTATTTTATTCAGAAAAATATCCAGTTTAGCAAGCATAGGCATATATGTGAATTTCATTAAAGTCATTAAAATATATAAGGAATTTGTGCCCCAGTCCTCTTATCGATGCAATTGGCATTATTTGTGGAAAGTAAGGGTGCAGGCATTGATGGTAGTTTGGTTTACACTGTGTCTCGTTGTGGATGGTATTTGTTTTGTGTGCTCCCAGTCAGAAGGATTCCTGAGAGAGAAGGGAGCACTGTTCCTTTTTCAAGGATGCTGTTGAGCATGCTTCTTGTGGGGATGGTTGCAAAGGATGTGTATGAAGTCCAGCAAGGTGTAGCTGTGTTACAGCATTGGGATCTTGCAGCTTATGCCAGGAGACTTCCAGGTGGCAGTGAGTAGGCATCCTTCAAGAGGTGACAGAAATAACTTCCTGGGGGTAGAGCAGACTGAGCAGAGTTTATTGCAGCTGAGAATGTCATTGAGTTAACTAAAACCAAAACTGGAGCAATGATTTGCCTGCAAGGATACATAGGCAAAGAAAGCTGTGTATGATACAGGAATACCAACTTTGGCTTGCCAGTCTTTCACTTGAGTGTTCTGAGGCAGGTTGCTACTCACTGACTGAGCTGCAAAAGAGGATGATTCACTGTTCTTGGATAGGGTTTCTGAAAGAAAATTCATGGGGGATTCTCTGCGTTCTGCAGAGCTAAGTAGAGCCCAAGTCTTAGATGCTTAGAGCCCACCTTGTACTTATCCCTCAGAGAAAAGATGAAGAGGAAAGAGTACAGTAGAACCCTGGCACCGTCAGACTCAGCAAGAGTTTTGCCACTGGCTGCACTGGGAAAGGATTTGATCTCTAATGTTTTGGATGTAGGACGGTTTTGCAGTCATTAAAAATGGCAGATATAAACAAATCTAAATGTCAGCCTTGAAACAAATAAAAGTACTGCAATTCCATTAGGCAGAAGGGACATGCACTTGCTAAGTGTTCCTCCTTAAAAACATGAAGATTTAGGGGCACGTGGAAGAAACCAGCTATTTCTTTCTCTCAGCTATAAATATAATGGAAAAAGGGACTTCCTTACATTTACTCTACCTACAAGAAATGTAATTTACTGCTTAAGTTTGACATTGAACACATATTTAGAATACTGCCTAGTTCTCGGAATTAACGATGTACTGTGCTTCAGCAACTCCAAGAATTGTTTTCATTCCTTCAGTGGAACTTATGTGCCTAAATCCACTTGACTGCTTTGAAAATTGTGATCTCTAAGCCTGTTCACAAATGCGTATGCTGTGTTTTCATAAACCAGTAAAGAGCTTGTATCAAGACAGGTAAGTACGTACAAGACACATGGTGAAAGCTGCAAACTTACTTATTTTTTGTGGATTTTGATTATGAAAATGTATTCAAATGAAAACATTAGGAACTGGCATAATCATTTGCATGAAAGGACAGTGATACTAGTGTATGTACATATGAACCAGTGTAGTTACTTTTGCAGATCATTTGGAAAATTGTCTGTAGTCACTGAAGTTCCTTTTTCACATTAAAAACCTCACATTGTAAATCAATGTACAATTTGTGCTGTATACAGCATTTCAGTTCAGCATTAATTGTGAATGTATACCAGTAAGGTTAATTCTACTGGCTGTATGAGAGATGAATAAAATATGGTATGTAGAGGGAGAATAATGGAATATAGCTGTGGGTTAGAAAGAGATGTGTGGCAGTGATGGATGCAGTTTTTACTCTTCACTGATGGGAGAGAAGCATTAAGTAGAAAGTAATTTTGAAATTGCTTAAAAGCTTTAGGGGTGGGAATGAGGGCAAGAATAGATATTTATGTGTAGGTGTGGTTGTTCAGACATAGACATAGAAGAAATGGAATTTATTTGGCTGTCTTAGGAGTCTGGTAATTAAATGTGCTGATAGGAGTTGATCACCTTAGGCACTTTGTAATCAGAAGAAAGAGACATCAACAGGAGGTGATTTATATAGTTTTAAGACAGTCATTGATGATATCTCAAAACCTAGGTTATTTAAATGTCCAAGTCTCCAGCTAAATTCACAATGCAAATACTGGATCACATATTGTGGTAATGCATTTTCAGCAGGCCCTACTTTTCAAGTAGGTATAAAAGCCCATCATGATAATAGTGAGCAGCATTTTGGGGGCACAGTGTTGTTTACAGACACACCAAAATTCATCTGATAAAAATAAAATTCCAGTTAGTCAAAACTGAAAATTGGATATACAGGTCTGAAGAGTTCCTACCTCATTGCTGTTTAGAATAGCTTATTAATTCTAGTATACTGCAGTATGTCAGTGACAACAGTTCCCTTTAAAGAATTTGTACAGGATAAAAATACATTGGGAGCATATCTCTCATGATGTCTTACAAATAGTTCTTCAGTTTTGGATGTATTTCAGTGACCATAATTAAGGAAATGTTTTTCAGTAAAGACAAATAAGTTTATTCATACTTGATATTATCAGAATCATATATAAAGTATGCTTATAAAGTAGCTGCAATTTCTGTATTTTCCTGTTTTCCCTACAGACTATAAAAAGAAATACTACTTAACAATATATGTTAATGTGACCATTTCTAAAAGTGCTGTAGATCTTACTTGGAAAAGTAAAATCAGCTTGATGATTTTCAAATGAGGAAACTTCTAAATTTACAAACTTGAACTAATATTGTCAGACTTATTAGTTTGTTTCATCATTTAATTACAGAACCCTTCTTCTTTCCTCCAGTCTTATGAGATACCTTATAATTCCATTGAGAATTATCAAACAAGAATTATATATTACAAATATAGGACAACAGCATTTTCCTATCAAAGTATGTTCCTTTGTTGTTCAAAAAAAAAAAAAAATGTTTGATGCTCATATTTTTAAAATCCTTTGAAGTTTTCTTCAGTAGAATCTCACCATGCAGACCAGAAGAGATTTAGTTTACTTGTTAGCTGATTCATTTAGATATAGCATATAACAAAATCAATTCACAATTATAGATTTTTTTTTAATTAAACTTTTAAAAGCAGCTGTGTATGTGCTGATGGCAAACTTTTAACCTGCCTTTTTCTTTTATTTAGTTTTCTTCTCAATTCCCAACTTGGTTTAATGTTCAGCATTTTTAGGCAAACACTGCACTCACCAGTTGAAGAGCAGAAGCAAGAAGTGAGGCTCATGAATCCTTACCCTAGAATGAGTTTCACAGTCAATAAATTGAAATTCCCTATCATTGCCACCAACCGTTCTGTCTCTGTCAAGTGCTCTTACAAGCTGACCATGGTACTAAACACTTTGTTCTCCTTTGCTCATGTTCTGCTTTTCTGTCCTTCACCTGCTGTGAACATAAGATTTCTTCATTCCCACCCCATGTGCTTTCGCATCAAGTAAGAATTTCTGAAGTGAAAATTTGTAAGGACATATGGGAGTAATTTTTGAAAGGATGGATTACAGGGAGAAGAGCTTTGTAAGAGCTCAGGAATTTGTAGGAAGGGTAAACTAGGTATTTTCTTTCCACACCCTTACTTAATCAACTTCTTTTATCCATGTTGCTTCTCAGTATTAAGGGCATTCCCCAAAATTTATCATTTTCATCCAAAATCACACATTACCGTATGTGTCTTTACTGCTTGATCAATCCTGTTTGTTTTGCTGTAATTCTATTCATCTCTAGCAGCATTCAGTGAAGCAGCTCTTAATTAGGTAGTGTTAAAGCTGTCAGTGTTGCAAATCAGCTCTACCTGCAGCTAAACAACTCTTTTAGTTTGTTGGGTATAGATGAGCAGAAAGTAACATAGCTCTGGAAAGCTGTGATGGTGAAAGGAGTAAAAAAAATTTAATTGTACCCCATTCCACACAATCTCCCAGCCTTTGAAAGAAGACTTACTAGTACCTGCATTTGGTGCATCTATAGATGTGTCTTTTCTAGGACCTACTTCAGTTTATGCCTTAAGTATGACCATAGTTATGAAGACTACATGTTATGCTTAACTCTTTATTACATGGAATCTATATTTTTAACTCTTCTTAATCCTATTTGGAAAAACAGTCAAACAATAGAAACGGTGTGAAGTTTTCTAAAAGATTCTTTGTGGGGATGTATTCTTGAGAGTGAGTTTGAAGGATTTTAATGAGGTCTGAAATTTGAATTAATGATGCATATGTTAGGTTTGAGATAATCTCTCTGTTTAGGCCTCTTGCTTTAAATAAATTTCTTAAAATAACGTCTTTTATGAGAAATCTTGTGATGTTGAACTATGAATTTGCTGAAAATTACAAGTCGTATCTATGTGGTTGTGAAACAGAAGAGTTACTGTGTTGCTGTTTCAATTACTCACAAAGTTTGAGTTCATATTCAACTAAATTTTGAAAGGTGAGCTTCAAAATAACTAGAAGGCTGCAGTCTCCTGTGTCCTATGACTCCAGCCTCTCCATAAGATTTGCAAAATAGGGTTCCTGTGTGGTCCAGTCATATTCAACCTTAGTATCATGATCTTTTATAGAAATTGGGGAAATACCTTTGTTCTGCTACATGTGAGAAGGAAGCAATTAAAAATGTGTAATTCTTTGACCTTAGAATCAACATGTTTTCATTCTGAAATGCTGCTGTATTTCATCCAAGCCACATTAGTTTGAGTGGTCTTTCCATATCACTTTGGTTGGACAGGTGTACACCTCTGGTTCTAACTTCTTAGTGAAGAAAAGAGGGGTATCGTAGCTTAACTGCAGTCTAGCCAGTGAAGTTGGGGAACTGATGCTTTGCAAGAAAAGGGGAGGTACACAGGCAATCACTGCCCCTTGCCCTACAGATTGATGGCAATCAAAGTCTCTGATTAGCTCGGCTGTCCCCCTGCTCAAGGCAATAAGGCCTCTAAGCTGTCAGCAGTTTCCAGTGCTATTTCAGGTTGGGGGAAATGAACAAGTGATTCTCTTCTGTGTGTTAAATTTTGTTTGAATGGAAACTGTTTTGCTAGAAAGTAGGTTTTGAGTCTAAGTCCTAAAAGTCTTTGTTTCCTTATAATTATTCATCTGATCACGTCTTTAATTGAGCATTTGATTTATATCAAAGTAATCTCTGCTTTTATATGTAAATCACTAGTTTGAGAGTGTGGTAATTAGATTATGCAAGGAAAATTCAAGGAAAAACTGTTTTAATCAAAGGTGGAAATTCTATTAAAATATTTGATACTTATTTATGAGGCCAAGTAAGTAATTTTAGAAAAACATTTTTTTCTAAAAATGAGGTTTTCTGTTAGTGTTACCACTATGATTGTGTCACTTGTGTTTCCTGTCACATACCTGGTTGTTTCTGAAGGTCTAAGCCTTTTAATATGAAGCAGATGCACATACATGTTTTCAATCATGTAAACTGTGTTCTGACTCTAATTAAATTACCAATTTCCTGACATAAAAACTTTCTCCACGACGTGAAGGTTTTATTTCCGCATTCAGGCACACTAAAGTTAAAAGTGATAAAGACCAGGAAAAAAAAAAAAAGCATTTTAAAGCAGCTGGCTTTGACTATCTTGTACACTACGTTCCAAGACAAGTACAGTACATGCATATGGTAACCAAGAAGATTAACGTACTCTGTTAGGGAAGGCATATCAGTCAGAAACCAATAATCAATATGAGCAGCCAGTCTGACCTAGGAAAAGATTTTCATTAATTCTGGGCAGAGTTGTCTTAATTGCCTGAAGTACACATTTGGCAGGTTTTAGTTTGGAGGGAAACTTACCAAAGAACTGAAGTATTCTAGTGGTTCTAATGATGATCAAGTACTGCTGTAAGTTTGGAACAGATCAACAATAAAAGAGCTGTGAAAAGCACTGAAATTTACCTCAGCCTTCTAAAGAATTTCAAAGCACACATGCTATAATAATCATTGTACTAAGATAAAAAGCTGTGGTAAGAACTAAGAGAAGGTAAGGTGCTCTAGTTGAGCATAAAACTTTTCCACAAAGGAGTTTTTTTCTTACTGTCTCTGTCAGGAAATACAATAATAGTAAAAATAAAAAGCACTAAAAAAGCTGTTTCCTTCCTTGAGAAATTACTTTCTTAGAATCTCATCTTCCGAGTTTTGATGGTGTTTGGAAATACTGACAACAAGATGTCCAAAGAGAGAACTGAATGCTTCCACAGACATATTTTGATGTTGGAAAAGAAGTTACTTAGAAGGGTGGGGTTTTTTTTTGTTTCCATGTCAGGCAACCCTTGCAGCATTTGGATTTAATTTTTGTTTTTTCACCATCACGTCTTCAAACTGAAGAAATGGGGGTGGGGGTGGTATATTTTTATTATTTTTACTGTGGCTATTCTCTTGCTGTTAAAACATGTGGTCTTGTTAGCGCTTTCTCAGTAGGTAGCAAAAGGCAGTTGGGAACTCAGAATTCTGCTTCATCCTTGTACAAGAGTTTGCTGACAAATAGAGACTCAGTTTCTGCTTATCCTGAATTGCTGTGTATGATTTTTTCTCATGAGCTAAAAGGAACTCAAAAGATATGCCCTGAAGTCTTCCTAACAGCAGAATTTATGTTTCTGGTCCTCCAACTCCTTCTGAATAGTGTCAGCTCTCTTCTGCCCTCTGTTACTTTGAACTATCAGCAAAACACCCACTTAGGTTACTCATGGTACATGAACACTGTTGTGAGGAAAGGTATAAAGCATGTTTACAGCACAGAGCTTGGGTTCCCCCTGAAGACAGAGTGTATGCAGAACTAGTAGCTGCCACTGGAGTTCACACAGCAACTCAGTCAGCCTGAAACTAAATCTGTGCTAAATACTTGAGAAGGTGGTTTAAACTGAGAAGGCAAAAAGGGGAAAGGCAGGCAGTGTAATTAACTCCTCTCTAGCTCAGCTGTACCTGCCTTCGTATGTGGCATAGCTAATATTGTATCCAAAAAAATAATACCAAGAATTCTGAATGATTTCAAGATGATCCTGAATATCAGTTGAAGAATGTGGTGCAATACTTACATTACAGTCTATTGCCCTTTCAGCTCATGAGCTACCCATAATAAGAACAATGTTTTCCTTCATATTTATAAAGCAGCTAGTAGACCTAAGATCTACGCTATTGCAGTAACATGTAAATTGAAAGAACGCATTCTTAATTAATCAAGAAATAAAAGGCCAAAGAAAAGAGAGGCAGTGAAAATGGCTGCTTCACAGGTGAGGTCTTCAAAGGCATACAATTTAAGGAATTATTAAATTAAATTTTAATTAAACAAAATTATATCAAGTATTAATAGGAAATTGTTGGAAGTGAGGTTCCTTGAGTTGGAAAATGTAAAATTTATGGATATTTTGAAGGCATGGAAAAGATTACAGCACAGATAGGTTCCATTCTTTCCCTCCTCACTCACCTTCCCTGCAGTCTGGGGAATTTGCAAGTTGGGAAAAATGCAAGTTGAAGCACATGTAATAATCAATTAGTAGTCAAAGTTATGTCTAGTATGTTTCTGAACAAGTGAGCAATTTTATATACCACAGCTCATACATGGTACAGCTTTTTAGTAGCAGCATAGGTTTAGTCTTAGATATGGAGCTGACCAGCTGCACAGTAAGCATGACGTGATTGGGGTTTTTGCTGTTGTGGTTAACACATTTTCAAAATAAAAATAGGCAAACATAGAAAATGTCAACATTGTTGATGTACATAAAATAGAAGATTTAATCTAGAGGGTTCAGCAACAATATGTAAATGTGCAGTCAGTGTTTCAATGCAGATACTGAATCAGCCTGAGTTTTCAGAGGAAAACTTAGAAAATATAGATTAAGAATATCAAATGCATCAGTTATAAGGTGACTGACAGAGGGCAACGTCATAAATCAGTTACAAATTTGGCCTACCCTATGAGTGTGAGTATACATACATGTGCATACATGCACACACATTTTTCATATATTTATGCATATACGGTGTGTGAACCCATGATATGACCAGGCTGGAGTGTTTGGATCTATACCTCTTCCTATACCTGAAGTTACATGCATTTACCATTATGATTTGAAACTTCAACCCTAAGCTTAATAAAGTTGCTAGATATAAACCAAAAATTAATTTGGACTATTGCATTTAAGGTTTTATGCAGTTATTATTTTGACTAGTTTTATTTTCTGAATAAAATTGTGCTGCAATGGTTAGGAAAAATAATTAAATCTGCATTCGTATAATTTGGGTTCCATTTTGCTATATTTGATATGAATGTAGTTTTAAGAAAATTACTGCTGAGGTGATGATATACTTATTAGCAGTTCTAAAATCTGAGGGGTAGGTAACAATCTCTATGCATTATTGTTATCATTAACAATTTAAGTAGTATTTTTAGGTTTCTTTTATGTTGCAGCTGCTACTCTCCATTTCTCTAAGTCAGATTGCAGTCACTGAAAGGCTGCTTACTTCCTCTCTATGTTCTTGCAAAGAAAATGACATATCTGTGGTAGTTGGTTTATAAACTGGTGAGGAGGAGGTTCATTTAGTGTCAAAGAAGCCATTATTTCATGGATTTTAGAGCAGGAGAGTCACCATTTTCTTTTTGACTGTTCTAGAAGTTTGTAGGAGGAGAAAAGTGATTGCTGTTAGTAAGAGGCATACAGGAATATATCTATATGACTGCTTTATTCTGTTATTGCAGGGTATGAATTAACAAGATGCAGCTAATCTGAAGGAGGCACATACAACACTTATTCTTTAGCCTGTAGCAATGTTTGCTATCAAACATAGGATGCAGGGGGGAAAGTATCTAATTTCTGTCTGAAACTTTTGCCCTTAAAGTTTTGTTACTTGGAAAAGTCATATCTTACAGTTTTTCATTTCTATTCAGTAAGCTTTTTTGTTAGTATAAGCTTTTGTTATAGTAAGCTTTTTTATTGTTATTTCCATTCGCTTCCTAAATATTTATTTTTGCATTCTTCCTGTGCTATTGAGTATAATTCATTCCTTTCATCAGAACTCAGTTTGCCTTTTTAAAGTAGTTTTTAATTTTTAAATCAAAACTTGCTTTGCAAAAAGGCAGGTGTCTGGTATAGTCTGACAGGTTCATTAATTGCTTGTATTTTCAAATATTACATAGACATTTAGACTGCTGAAAGACACTTGTTGGCAACTGCCGAGTTTTGTATGATTTTAGCTATAAATAACCTGAAAATTATATTAATTGCTTTAAAAAAACATATTGTGATGGCACAAAAAGCGGGACCTTGCTTTACCTATCAGAGCACATATTTCCATGTCTTGGAATGTTGTCATTATTCAGTTATAGTCCCATTTCCAGCTTATTTGAGGCTGCATAGTATGGGACCCTGGAAAAAAGCAGTTAGATACAGTCCTTACCTGGAGTCTTACATACTCAAGGTAGGAGTATGTAAACCTCAGAGGTAGAGTTTTACATACCTACCTCAGGTGTGGTCAGATGTAGAAAGCAGAAAGAGAAGCACAGAAAAGTGAAATAGAGCGATTATTTTGGAGCCAGGACAGTTTAGTATATTTGCTACTTTTCCTGCCAGTTAACCTCTGCTGCAGCCAGATAACATTTATATAAAGTTTTCCTATTGCATATTCTAAAACTTGAAAGAGTTATGATGTTTGTTTTCCGAGGAGAGTTGTGCTTCCTTGAATATCACAATGCTTTCCATATTATTTCCTGCAACCGGTAACAGAGGTTCTCTACACTAAGGTAATCTTAAAGTAACTAGTTTCCAAGGGATTTTTCATTTTACAATGGATCTTTACATTCATCTTTATTACATCAGCACCCTAAGAAGTTCCTCTGCCATCATAAAACATGTTAAAGCAAGTCTGTGTAGCCTAAATTTGTGAAGAATCACCCTACTCTCATGTACTGGAAAGCCAAGACTGGCTCCCTGTTGTCACCAACGTGAGTAACATCTCATCTGTGATGCTGACTTATTTTCTTTGCAGTGTCTAAAAGCCACCCATTTCAGCATCTTTAAAACTCACCCTTCACTTTGTTTCCTCAGTTAAGTTGCATTACTTGAATTTGTCTAGCATTTGAAAGTTCCTCTCAAATGCAGTAGATGATATCTGAGATTTCTCTCTTAGGTTTTTTCATGTCCCACACTGATATATAACTGCTTCAATATAAGATATTAAAAAGCTTGTTCCCTTAAAATTTGTGGTTAATGCATAATAATTTTCAGAAATGTTCAGATTGCAGAGCATAAGAATCATTTGCTAAATTCTCCTTACAAGCATATCTTTGTTAGGCAGTCATAATGTAAGTTGAAAGGAAAATGGTTTATAGAAAATTAGTTACACAGCTTGTAAAATGCTGTACAATGTTCAGCAAACAAAAGGGAAAATTTCCTGCAATTTCACAATTTTGTACTTGCTCAGATGGCCATTAACCAACAAGATGAAAATCAAATTTGTCCTATTCATGCTATGAATTATCTATGATTAGCAGTGTATAGAATGTGATTTTCAAAATCTCCTTTCATAGTCAAGGTATCTTCAAGCACTTTGTAAAAAAAAAAAAAAAAAAACAAAAAAAAACCCAACCAAAAAAAACCCCAAAACAAAATAAATGCCATGAGTATACTAAATGTGTATAGGATAAAAAAAAACTTGTGCTTTTCTTTAGATTTAATCACTGCTCAGTGACTCTTAGATATCGTGTCTCATAAAATCCCAAAAGTTTTCTTTCCTATTTCTAGTCTTGTGCCAGGACCAGTACCTTGTGATACTTTGAGGCATGTGATGTCTCCTGCTTTCATCGTCAAATCAAGAGGAACTGTTTCTCATATTACTTTCTTAGTGACATAAATCCTATGCATACAATTTAAGCTGGCCCCACTGTATAAAACCCATAATTTCTTTATGTGCATTTAGAAGTTTGTCGGCCAAGCTCTGAAGAAATGGCTGAAAAGAATGAGAATTTACTCATAATGCATTTTCATTTTTTATTTGGCTTACAGTTTTCTGTGCTGCTGTAATGAATTTGAGTTGTGCTTTGTTAGCTCTTCTGAGCAAGAGTTCTTCCGTATTCTGTGGTACTGACATGACTCCAGCTGGTGGGGCTTCAAGAAATCACCACAGATAGGTACCATAAGACTTGGGTTACAGAACGTACCGCTACCTCAAGTCATGATGGTGCTGTGCACAGAAATGAGCAGAATGGGGTCATATTTACCTTCATGCCCCTGCAGTGCTAGGATCTAGGCTGCAACAGGCCTGTAAGAAAGAAAGACTGGAGTAGCACAGATGTAACCTTTTCAGTTGTGGTAACTATTTTAAAATCTCACCCAACTCTTTTGTACACAGCTAAACAACTTTAACAGATCAAAGTCTATTCTAGCTACTAGAGATAATGGTCAGCCAGTAGGCATACTTAAACATGAGTACAAATAACCTAAAGCATCATTATAGTAATTCTATGATAGGTCTAGAATTAACCACAATAATCATGTAGCCAGTATAAGATCTTTAATCAACCATAGCTGGAAGCTTGGCTTGAATATTTTAGGGGGACCTAGCTTCATTGGGCAAACAGCAAAAGCTAACAAAGATGAAAAGGGAATAAGCAACTTGCTGGAGCTATCCTATTAGAATATGGAGAAGTGTCAGTGTTTTATGAAGTGTTAAAGTATACCTAACATAAAGAGGGACAGGTGCAACTGTGTTTTTCCTGTTGATGAATACACAATTCAAGAGTATCAAAACTGGAGAAAAACTGCTTATCTATATAGTGATTATAAAAGCCTTTTAGTTAAATGACATTTACACTGTATATTAACTGATTTGGTGCTTTTGACCGCTACCCTGCCAGTTGGACAATTATGCACCCAGCTTAGGTTTTTCACACACTAAATGGCCAAAGTAAGAAGAGGTTTTCTGCATATCAAATCCTCAACATGTCTTGCTCAGTACTAGTAGCTTGAGGGCTATGACCAATAGCGTTAAGTATTGTAAAATGCAGTCTGAATTTCTGTAGGGCTAAACTAAAGCCAGTGAGCCCTTTGAAGACACCTTTTTCAAGGTTTCACATGATAATTTGGAACATTACCATCCTGGTCAGTTTTGAGCTCGGCAATACCAGGGTAACATGGCCCATGTGTTCTTTTATTATTAAGTCTGTCAGATCCTAGTTTGCAACCCTTACTGTCTTGCTTAGCAAGCAGTATCTATTAAGGGCTTGAAATAAAAATCCCACCTAAAGGATGGTGGTACATACCAAGCCCCAGGAAGGGTTTAGCATTAGGAATATGTAGTTTCATCTTCAGTTATTCTAGTTTGCTTAGTGACTGCATTTTGTATGGACCACTGCTTTCTGGAGCCAGGGTCTGTGTGGCTCTGGCTGTGTGAGGTGGCAGCTGCTGTGGATTTTCTCCAGGGCAGAGAGCTGGCAAAGGCAAATTTATGTCACTCATTCTCCCTCTACCATGCAGGAAGGGGGAAGGAGTATTAAAGCAATGGGTCCCATTCTGATACTCCTGGAGTGACAAAAGACTGCTTTAGGCCATAAATGGTAACATTCCATGCCAGCAAGTGACCCAGGTAATCTCCACCTGTCAGCAATTGCAGTGTCATTGCTTACTTCAGCTTTTTGGGTGAATTTGGGATATTACATATAATTTTTCATTTAGAATTCTTCGGCTGTACCAAGCACATCCCAAATGTTAAATAAATAAGCAGTATTATAGGCATCTTTTCTGCTTTCATGAATTTCACATCTGGGCACAAAGCAAATCCTCAACTCTTTTGGATTGTTAATGGTTTGCCCTGTATTGGTTTTCATGGCCCTTGTGTCTTTAATGCACTATGCCATCCACATTCTTCATAGTGTTCTGGACAGAGGGAATTGTCATCCTGCATGAAGGCAAATGGCAGTGTTAGAAGTGATTCATTGAAAATGTAAGAAATTCTTCCCTGTTGTAGTTGATTGATGGCAGCAACAGGGCATTTCACTTGAGACTGCTTCAACACAGCTAATCTTAAGTCCGATTTAATATTAGACAATCTTCCTGTCATGCAGCTGGCTGACAGGAACATCAGAACATTTCTTTCATCTTATTCCTGCACAGGTTAAGAAACACATATCCGAGGGCTGAAAAAGGTAATTAAATTAAACAAGAACAAACCCTGGTATTATGTCTCTTCTTTCAAGTTTGCACGGAGAATTTTCCATGGCTGTGTGCTCTGAAAAGGGCTCTAATCTAAATGAAATCACACTGCTGATCCGGTGATCCAAAACGGTTTTTAAGGCTTGGGCAAGTGCTGTGGGCTAAATTCAGCTGTCTCTTAGACCTCTTTCCAAATACAGAAATGTGTAAAGTGCTGGTGAAATCTTATGGTCAAACATTACAGCAGAGGTGCAGTTGAACTGTTTCAAGGGTTCGCACAAATTAAAATTCTGTGATGCAGAAAGAACAAACTAAGACAGATTAAAGTAGAGGAAAAGAGCTACAGCACTGTGATTGATGTCCTAAGGATATTGCAGTCTGTCTGTGAGGCCAACAGGAAAGCTGCTTATCATGCATAGCATTTGTAACAAGTGTTCAGATGGATTCTGACATGCTGTAGAAAAAATGAAGATACAGAGATGCCAATCTGGCCCCTGTAAGCAGTCCGGTCCTGAGATCTAAAAGTAATGAATTTCTTTTTTTGGGTCTCTTCAGCATAGTGTTTTTGCTGTGCATATGTATTTGCTCAGATACCTTCACCTTTCTGGCCCCATGAGCTCTCTGTCTGTGTGCCAGTAACTGGGTGCTTTTCACTTTGCCTGCCCCAACCATCTCCTAAAAATTGCTGCCTCAGCCAGATGTTCCTGCCTTTACACAGCCTGTCCCTCACTTACATCCTGTCTGAGCCTCCTTCCTTATTATCTTGGTGCTGAATTGTGTTATGCCAACATAATACTGTCTATCAGCTAAATAGTCTTAGTTCATTTGGGAAGGCAACCTTTAGTAATTGTCAAGAAGCTTTATTGAATTTTACTAAAGCATACTATGATTAGGATATTATTTATGATATTTTGATTTATTTTCCATTATTAAATATACCACTGGAAAATCTTTTTGTGGGTGTCCAAAGTTGTAGACTGTATGAGAGTCTTATGCATGTATGTGCATGTATACCAAGGCAGTTTATGCATTTTTATTCTTCCTCTATTACCATTTTACTTCCCTGCTGTTGGGGTTTTTTTTTTCTTTTGTGAAGGGAGAGAAAAGTACATTTTACAGCCTCACTTTCTAGTTTCTTTTAGCAAGTCCTTTAACAATTGAGGTAGAATACTTCATTACAACAAAGGAAATTTTAACACTATCAAAAATACAGTGTAAAATATGCAGAGAAACTGTTTAGAACTTGTGTGAAATGGAAATGTAAAAGATGATACTATCTGTTTTGAATCACACCGCTGACAAAAATGTATGATTGATGCCAGTAGGCCTGTCTTAAATTATTGTATTTGTATAGCTTGCCGTGTGGATTAAAAATAAATGCAAAACCTCATTTAGCCACTCTGTTTTGGTGGCTTTGCTGTGCTTTAGGCGTTGTTATTAACCCAGGCTTGTTCTGTATATTTCTGACTGTCAGGCTTTATCTCCTAAGCCTCCCATTCTAGATCGTAATATATAGCCATTTTATGCCACTGGTGTCAAAAGGAAGCCAGCCTGCATGAGAAGGGTTGAGCTGCCTTCTGTCTGCAGTGCTATTAGTGATGAGACATGAGGCTGAGTCCTTTTAAATACGTGCTTAGGCTCTACTCAGCTTTAGTTGAACCAAACTATCTTAAAACACCAGTGAAATTCAACAAGGGATTAATTCTTCTGTGGGCAGGTACAAATCTTCACTAAAAGCCTGAACAAGTGCTGGTCCTTACATCCTCCCATATATACCATCTTATGTTCTAATTTGATCTCATTAAATCCTAGTAGTATGAAGAGTAGCTTGGTCAAGACCCTGAGCTCCAGGTGGGGTTTAACATAAAATGTAAATATTAACAATTGTTTGTCAGAGTAACAACCTCAGATTACTAAAGACTGAGACAGTATTTTACAACTGTGTGTATGAATTTTCTAACATGTTAATATATCTTTGCAAAATAACAGTGTGTGATGCTTGATTTTTGCATTCTTCCATAACAGCTTCACATTCACGTCCCCTGTTCTCCTGGGGTAATTTAAACACTTGATATCTGCTAGAAGGGCAGCACAGAAAATAATCCAGATTTCTGGATTGCAGTGATGATAACTTCTTCACACATGTGAGCTGATAGGGGTGGGTGTTCTGGCTGGACCTCATACTTACAAGCATGGAGTATCTGGTCAGGTTATGAGGTTCATGAGCAGTCTTGGTTGCAATGGCCATGAGATTGTGGAGTTCAGGATCCTGCAAGGAGGGGGAAAAAGCCAAAAGACAGGACCACAACCGTAGTGTTCAGGAGAGAAAACTTTTCATGTTCAGGTGTCTGCTGAAGAATCCCATGAAATACAGTCCTAGAGATAAGGTGGTCCAGAAGAACTGGGTGATTTAAAACACAGGACAAGGTTACCCAGGCAGGTTGTACGGTTTCCATCCTTGGAGATACTCAACACCTGACTGGATGTGGTCCTGAGCAATCTTCTCTATGTGATGCTGCTTTGAGCAGGGGGGGTAGACTAGATGATTGTAAGAGGCCCATTTGCAATCTCAGATCTCTGAGTCTCCTGGAATACCTGCTCCAGCTGACTGCTTGAGCAGGCAGAAGCAGACTAGACAACCCCAAGAGATCCCTTCAAACCTAAATAACTATGTGATTCTGTGAATATAAACCAGTAGAGGTACGCAGAATCTTTAGGAAGAAGATGAGAAGGGGCAGGGTTCTTCTATATTTTCAGTGTTATTTTTCCTGAAATCTTGTCAGGTACTTCTACATTTTAACACAGGAACAAATAAAAATGGGCTTTTTCAATGCGAACACAAATTAAATTTACACACAAACACAAGGAACCATAATGGTGTGTAACTTACGTTGTGTTTGCAAATAAGCATTAAAAACATAAACTGTATTACTTGTTAAACACTGTAAAAAATATCAATATTAGTGACCATTCAGGGATGGTTTAATGTAAGATAACATTTTGCCAACATTCTGCCTGTTTGACTGTAGATTCTACTGGAACAGCTGTGGCTGACCCAGTGAGGGTAGTGATTTTCAGGGTAAATCGTAAAACCACATTCTATGTGGTGGAGGCCTAGAAGTTAGTTCTTTGAACTTCGGGCATACCTCTTATCCCTACTGTTTGTGCAGCTCATGGATGTGAACTCCTGGCCATTGCTGCATGACTCCATTTCTCTTTTCTCCCATGAGATTGCAGCAGCAATGACACAAAGCATTAAGTGCACAGATAAATGAAAATGAAATATCCGTGAGGTACTCCACAGTTTATCGGCCCAGATGTGCATATCTAATGTATATATAGATGTTTTACACTTTGAGGTAATAGTTTGCTATCAGATAAAAGCCATATTACTTGTCTTTCTTGAGCAGAAGCAATGCACAAGAATTAATGTTATTTGTTCCTGAACAATTAAGTTATTGAGATCTGCCTGAATAAATTGTAATGAAGGAGTGTTAACCAAGGACAACTGAGTAGATAGAAGTACAGTTTATGCTTTATAAACATACTGAAGTAATACATATCGTATCAAATTATAAATCTTCAGTAAGAAGTCAACTGGCAAATAAAAAACTTTTCAGTAAAAAAAACCCCAACTCACACATATAAACCCGTTTCAGCAATATATCAATATATTTTAAAGAATAATTATTAGAATCATATAAAGAAGCTTTATAAAAACACATTATTGTAGTTGATTATGTTTTGACACTGTAATAAAACTTTATAATGCATATGTTTGACTCATTTTGATGATAAAGTTTCCTTTTTCTTTTGCAGAAAATGATGAGGTCATCCGTGTTTCATATGTTCATACTAAGCATGGTGGCTGTAGATGTGATTGTTGCTGCTAGTAACTACTACAAAGGAGAAAATTTCAAGAGACAATATGATGAATTTTATCTAGCTGAGGTGAGTAAGCTGAAATGACTCTCTGGATATTTTTCAAGGTATAAGCTAAAGTATAAAATGTGAATGTCAAGTATATTTTAGTATGTAATTTTTTTTGTTCCCTTAAGTATTCTGAGAATTCTTTGCTAACCTGTTCAAGTTCCTCTGGGTGACAATGACTGACAGCCCTGTCTTAGAACCTTTTGAAAGGTAATTTCCTCAAACAAAATGTCAGTAGTAATGAGCTGAGGCTGATGTATAACATCTGCAGGCAGTGCATGGCTGCTCAGTTGCTGTCGTTCTGTTGCAGGAGTGTAAAATGCAGAAGAATTCAACTCTGAAAAAAATGACAAAATACTGTCTTTAAAGAATAATAATATAGTACATTTTCCTAAATAATCTTTATGCACCATACATGTAGCTGCAAGAAGGTCCCTAAGCATAACCAAAATAGTCTTGAAAATCGCCAAGCTTCAACAGCCTCAAGAGCACACACAAAAATACTTATCCAGTCATGAATTTGGTGAATAAGGAGGCTATGCTCCTGAACCAGTGAAACAGGGGTAAAAAAGTTTCATTATAAATGACATTCTGGCAGGGAGCCTGCTTCAGTCATTGGCTGGTCAAGGATTTTACTGTAGAGCATGCATTGGAGATCCTAGAACCTTGTCTACGTGTGCTTCTAGTACTATTTAATTCAGTTTGAAAAAGCAAGAAAGAAAGAATTTGAGTCTTTTGTTACTAATATACAGCCATAGCTTAGAATAGATACTTGTTTTTCCTGAATCAAGAGTGAAATCAGTATTGTAGCATTCTTTATTAAAAATATTTACTTTGATGGGCACTGTGAGTTGTGACTTTATCTATAGAGTATAAAGCCAACAGTGCTGAAATTCACCAAGATTAGTTCTCTGAAAGTGTTGATCATGGTTGCCTCGATTGGGCACATGTTATGGTTTCCCTGATTTCAATAATTATGGAGTCCTTCTTTGGGGACAAAAAGGACATTCTTAGGCTAGAGTGCATGATAGCGATATAGTCCTTGTGATTCCTTTGCCATTGGTATTTGCCGTTCGTTGTTGGCAACAAATACACCAGTGGCAGGGGAATCACAAGACAAGAAGTTCAATGGTTTCTGCTCTTGTGGTTTTAAATGTCTTAAATACATTTGAGAGTCAGACTCAAGTGCCAGCTCTAAACCCCTAGTCCATAATATCATGACGCTTTACAAATCTCCCTTTTCTAAGGGAGATTGACTTGATACCCATTTTTTAATTTATCTTAGTTTTAGAATTTGTATCAAACATGATATAGCAGGAGATAGCTGTAGTTTAGAGTAATTGTGAAATGTGTTATCTTTATTTTTTCTCAACTTCTGAGCATATTCAAAAAACAACATAAACTTGAAAGATCCTGGGAATAAGTCATCAGAATAAAACCAGTAAATGCTGGATTTTCTTATGACACAGATTTGAGGATAGAAGTGAGGACAGGGAAACTCATTTTAATCTCTGTTCTGCTTTAAAACTGGCAGGCAGCTCAGCCTGCCACTCACTTACTGTCCCCCAGTGAGAGTCACTCACTCACTCTTCCCCAGTGAGATGGGGAGAGAATTGGCAGGGTGAAAGTAAGATGACTCATGGGGTGAGATAAAGACAGTTTAATAGGGAAAGCAAAAGCTGTGCACACAAGCAAAGCAAAACAAGAAGTTCATTCATCACTTCCCATAGTCAGGCAGGTGTTAGCCATCTCCAGGAAAGCAGGGTGACATGATGCGTAACCATTGCTTGGGAAGACAAAGACAGTCACCCCAAACATCTCTCCCTTCCTTCTTCTTCCCCAGCTCTATATGCTGACCACGACACCATATGGTATGGAATGTCCCTTGGTTCAGTTGGGATCAGCTGTCCTGGCTGTGTCCCCTCCCAACCTCTTGTGCACCCCCAGTCTGCTCGCTGGTGGGGTGGGGTGAGAGGCAGACAAGGCCTTGACCGGGGTGCAAGCACTGCTCAGCAACAGCTAAAACACCCCTGTGTTAGCCACACTGTTTCTAGCACAAATCCAAAGCACCATCCAAACTGATAAAGAAAATTAACTCTAGCCCAGCCAACTAGGCCGGAAACAAATAATGAAGTCAGCATTAAAGCCTGAGTCTGTGAACTTCTTGCTGTTTATACCCAGGATACAGCAAGTGGAGCCTGGATTCTTAACAAAATAACATTAATTCTATTTATACTCAAAATAGGAAACGCTGCCTGTGCTATTCCTATTTTGGCACTGAATATATAGTATAATTATGCTTTTATTAATCAGTGCTAGAAATACTCTCTTCAACATCAAGTGTACATTTCAAGTGAAGGGTTTGGGTGTTTTTTTTTTCCAATAGAAATATTTGACAAGGTTTAGAAATTCAAGATGAACATGTCATTAGACTAGAGTATAATTCTGGCCTGAAAGTAACATCCAGTTTTCTTTAAAGATATATTTTTCTGTTTCTGTATAGCTTAGATTATTGATATGTAAGTGGGGAGGTTGTCATAAAACTCATTTGTTTGCATTCTACATGTTTACATTTCTAAGTATGTAAGTTAAATTAGTCTGGAATATTGAAAGGTATTCTGTTTATTTGTAAGGTATACTTATTTGATGTGCATTTGTTGGGGTTTGTTATTATTTTTAACCTTTGATGCTTTTACTGGAAACACAATAAAAATCAAACAAGAACAAACCCTGTGTATCTTATAGAATGTGATATAAAATACAGAATCCGAACAGCAGGAGACCAGAAAAATTCTGGGAGAGAGGAGAAATTGATAAGCTGTTGTCATTTGCTACTTGGTTATTGTGAATCTTGTTCTTTGCAGCACAGGACATACAAAGAAATTGTTTGTAATAGCCTTGAGGAGACTGAATACTCAAACAATGCAGATTATTCCACAGTGGCTGGCTTGTTTCCTTGGTGAGGGAGACTGGTTGAAGCAGGATGCAATACTGGCTTGTAAACCAGTTGCAAAGAGGCTGTCAGGTTGGACATTGGCTGATACTGAGCTCTGCCTCTGCAAAAAAAAAAGATGTTAAGAGACTACTGGAAAAACAAAATGCTGCTGAAGGAGGCATTGATGCCATAAAGCTTTTGGGTGACTGAACGGGAGGTAGCCCTCAGAGAAGCAGCCCATTTCAGGTAGCTCCTCTTTGTCCTCCCCAGAGCAAAACTGGCAACCTGGTAGAGGGTGGCTGCTCACGCTTTATGTCTGCTCTTTTTGTGTGGGTCTGCTCTGGCCTCTTATGAGAATTTGCTTTTCCCCTGTCTCTACAGCAATGAAAGGAGTAATTTCAGCTTAGAAAAGAAATAAAGAAAGAAAGAAAAAAAGAGGCTCTAAGATTGTATTACATTTCACACCTAACAAAAAGTTCTAGTCAGATATTCCAAATCTCCTCCTGTATTTAATTACAAGGAAGGAAAAAAAATACAAGTCTGTCAGCAGGAAGACAGGTGTATAAATGTAATCAGATGTTATGCAAACCATTTGATACATTTTTAAGTGCTAGGGGTTTGAATTCATTTGACAAGCATGTAAAATGCAAATGATCCCACCCACACATTTCTAGAATAAATTAAAATACACTTAACATCATATTTGTTAGTCCTGTCCTAATAGGAAGCCTATGTACTCTGAAGTATGTATGTGTGTATTTAAATGGCATTGCTATTCTACCTGCTCTGTAACTGAACTCCACCTGCTTTCTCCCTACTGCTCCATTTTTCCTAATTTGACCACCTTATTCTTTTAGGACTCAATTAGATGAATTTTCATTAAAAGTGAGCTTTCATTTTAATATTTTTTGATAAAGCGTTGTGGTTTAGATAGAGATTTTCATATAAAGAGGTAGTCTGTTCAGACTCGGCTCATTGCTCTCCACAAGCTCTTTGAGCTACCAGAACAAGGTCTGAAAAACTGGCCAGATGCATTTGAGAATATGAGCATGAACGTGTCCCTACACTGTGTATGACTGAAATCATACAAATATTTCTTCCCTAATGTGAAGAAGGTTTTGAAGTGCTATGAAGCATTCTTCCTTGATTTAGCCATTCAGAGGACATTTGACACCTGATAACTACTTTGCATTCCTTGAGGAGCTATATAATATAGCTTCTAGCACTGCTCATAAATAGCTGTGTGGACAAGGGGAATAAACATACGACATAAACTTCAGTGTTTAATTCTCTACACCTGCTTTGGGACAGTCCTGTCCACATAAAATATGTAAAACTTTATTTAGCTATCTCACCAAACCGTTCTTTCATGTTTAGAAATATATTTTTTGATGGACTGGAGAGTTTAAATTTTCAGTAATATGAGTATTTAAGGCAGCATCCCAGAGATTGTCACTGTCAGATTCAGGATTAAAATCTTAGTCTCTAACTTCGTTATCCTCTGCCAATTCTAGTAAACTTTATGGGCTACAGTCAATTAAGTTCTCTATCTTAAAAGGCTAATAATGCTTTTCCTCAAAGGAGGTTTGAGCTGTATTTTGTTAATGTTTGCAGGCACTTTAAAAGTATTAGTTGTATATATAGATGCCACCTAATTTTATATCAGTATCTCTTTTAAGCCCCAAAGTGTGTAAAGTGTCAGAGGGGAAAATTGCTGAGTCAAGGAAAAACATCTTTTCCATTGGGTTTCCTGGCTGTTGGGAAGCAAGGAAGAGAGTATCTCAGGGTATATACAGTGGTAAAATAAGAAGGCAGGTTAGAAATAAGTGTGTCTAGCCAGAAAGATTTTTGGAAGTGACAGAAGTAAGAGAAAACAAATACTGAAGTTGTAAACCTATGCAAAATTGTGTCCCTTTTTTCCAACTGAACATCATGGGGTTTAATGTATAAAAATTTCAAAAAGCCTCTGGAAGAATCCCACAATCATTCAATGCTTACAAGTAGATTTCTTCCCCTGTAACTTCTACCCTTACTCTCTTTGCTTAACTTCTTTAACACCATCTCTTTTTAAAATTGTGAA
Source organism: Pezoporus wallicus (assembly GCF_028554395.1). Taxonomy (NCBI): domain Eukaryota; kingdom Metazoa; phylum Chordata; class Aves; order Psittaciformes; family Psittacidae; genus Pezoporus; species Pezoporus wallicus. Next base: position 1,787,777 of record NW_026636887.1, on the reverse strand, counting down.
AGTTTACCAGTTCTGTAATGAGTTTGAATTTCCTGGGTTTTTTTAAGTTGTTTTAATGTTTAAGTCCCATCATCCCTTTTCATAGTTGTTTTGGTTGTCATATTACTGTGGAAGGTTTAGAAAATTGGGAGTAGCAATTTTCCACCAAGAGACCTTTAAACTTGGTTTTATTCCTTAGATCTCTTAAAATTCTTCATACAGTTCACATGGTCTGCTTCACATTTTGAAAAAAACATCTTATAATTGTTTCCATTTTATCTGTGTCACAAAGTGAAAGGTCAGCTGGGTGGATTCATTACTTCATGCTTTCCAAACTGGGAAACCTACAGGTCTGTGTTGACACTTCATAAAATTTCATGAAGTGTATATTTTAAGGAAGAATATGAGACAATATGAGGAAATCTATTCCTGATCATTTATTCTGTTCAGAGCATGAGTGGCTGTCCTGGGTTCAGCAGTAGCAGTCATGTTTCTCCTCCTTGGTAGCTGGTGCAGTGCAGTGTTTTGACTTTCGGCTCGGGAACAGAGCTGATAGAGATGTTTTGGTTTGGCCAAGGACTTTGTGAGCCTCATGCTCTGCCAGGGAGGAGGGGAAGCCAGGAGGAAGCAGAGACAGGACACCTGACCCAAACTGACCAAAGAGGTATTCCATACCACAGCACGTCATGCCCAGGATGTAACGAGGAGTTAGCCGGAAGGGCTGGGAGACTGCAGGGTTGGAGGAGGTATCGGTCGGAGCTTGGTCGGGCTTGGGGGGGCGAGTTATCGGTCAGCTGGTGCTGAGGTGTTGTATTCTGTTCCCTTGTTATTTCCTTTATCATTATTATCATTGGTGGTAGCAGTAGTGATTTGTGTTATACCTTAGTTACTAAACTGTTCTTATCTCAACCCGTGGGAGTTGCATTCTTTTGATTCTCCTCTCCGTCCCTCCGAGAGCGGGGGGAGGGCAAGAAAGGGGGGGAAGTGAGCGAACGAATTACCTGACTGGGTTTAAACCACGACAGTGGCTTTGTTAAATATTATGGAGATATTTATTTTTGCCATAGAAAACCTTAATAGACATTATGTCATAGAAACCTGTAATTTAACTCAGTGTTTTGAATGCGTCTTTCTTGTTTTATATATTCATCTAGGTTGCTTTTACAGTTCTGTTTGATTTAGAAGCTCTCCTGAAGATCTGGTGTTTGGGTTTCACAGGATACATCAGCTCATCTCTTCACAAGTTTGAGTTGCTGCTTGTAATTGGAACCACTCTTCATATTTATCCAGACCTCTATCACTCTCAGTTTACATATTTTCAGGTATGATCAGATACTTTTACAATTTACTGTATATACCAAAAAAAAATATTAACCATCAACATTTCACTCTCATTTACTTCCATTCTCAGACTACTGAAGTACACACAATTTAGGCTTAGTTTAAGAATACCTTAAAAATAACAAATAGGATTCCTTATAGCTTTGCTGAGAAATCCTTTCAGTTTTCAGTAACTCCTATTTCTTATCTGAGCTACACTGTTCAGCAGGTTCTGGATTAGTTTATTCACTGTCCTTCATTGAGCCTTTTCCTTGCACACAGCTGTTTACAGCAGCATCACCTTCCTGTAGTGTCTACTGCTGCTTCCTGGCTTCTTCCATGAGGCCTTCGTACATTTGCTATTTCTTCCCCAAATCTTCATCTCTGTGGCAGTCACGTACCTAAGGGTCTCCCCTCCAGTTATTGTGGATCTTCTGAGGTCATTTCTCCAGAACCATCTTAAACCATCTCAGAGTTGTTTTTTATGGCTTTCCAACCATTTATTATCTAGAGGGAAAATGTGTTTATTGAGCATCTTCCTACATTTTCACTTTGGGGAAGAACACGAAGTAGGGACAAAGAAAGACTTATTAATTCAAACTTCTGATTCTTCCTCTGTCAATCAGCCCAACCAATTCCCCATTCATTCTTCTTGAAGTGCTTAGAGTTGCTCCAGTTGTGGGAGAAAGCACTGAGATGCATTATAATGTGTTATATTCTACAGTGCTAAAGAAAGGGATTTAAAAAATACATATTAAAGGATTTGTATCTGTCCATTATTCAGCAATGGATTGTCATAGTGAATAATTAATAATCAATAAAGGCAAATAATAAATCATCAGACAGAGTACGGTCAATAAATGTGGTTAGCTACAGTGACACATATTATGATCAAGTAAGTACAATACGGGGGGAGCAGTCTCCAAAAGTGTAGGTTGAAATCGAATGCTCTTTTTAGATTTCTGCAAATGACCTCCTGTATTTTTTTTAAATGATTCTACAAGCCTGCTCAAGAAAGCTTTCAGGATGACAAATTCTATTTTACTTTTACCTGGTCTCATTTGAAAGTTTTCAGATTATTTTAGCTTTTAGTTTGCAGTCCAAATGTGTAAAATGTTGTTATTCAGTGTAGCATTATATTTCTAATCTGCAAGAAAACGTAATCTAGCAGGAGTATGACGTTGTACTCTTGTGTCAAAAGCATGCAGGAAACTTAACTGGGAGCAATCAGTTAAAATAGTTACATAGTTAACAGTTGGTCCATATTTATTAGGGCAGAATCCACTTACATGTGATGATTTCTTTCTAAGAATTTTAAATATAAATTATGAAGATGTTGCACTAAACGGGTAACATCATTACCTCATAGGATTGAAAGTATAATGAAAATGTAGCCACATGTTGATTAAAAAAAGTCTTCTCTTTTTAATGGATTTAATAAGTTTCATGGGGCAGGGGTGGTGGTGTTTTTGGGTTGGGTTGGTTTGGTTTGGTTTTGGTTTTGGTTTTAAGTGCTAGCTTTTGTGACAGAAAATGCCAGGATGTGCTTTTTTTCCCAAATACCTGAGAGACACAGATTTTGCAAGCAGAAACACCTGCTACACTGAAAGATTTGGGTTGTATTTTGCAATGCAAATCCCCTAAGAGGCAAATGACAGTAAGGTTGGAAAATATGTTACCTTTGATGTCAGCGTGTAAGGGAGGTATGCACTGTATTCCCCCGCAATTAAGCTTCTAGGCAAGCTAGATAACACATTTTCAAACCAACCAAGGTCAAAAAGTCTTTTTCACATGGATATGTCTTCATGTTCGGCAGATTTCTAGGCCTTTAGGTATTAATGATGACAGGTTAAATGTGTTTCTTGTCAGCCAACAAAGCAGATTACTGAAAACAGAAGTCTTGCCACATTCTAGCAAGCATAAATGTTTGGCTTATATAGCCTTCCTTAGCATGTATTTCGGCCTGCATTATTCATTTTATCATTTATCGTGGTCTTTATCATTACCTTTTGCCAACACATCATTCATTCTTCACCACATTGGCTACTGTCCACCCTCCCACCTATCTTTCTTGCATTTGCTGTACATTGATTCAAAACACTTTGCAAAACTTTCTGTGAAAGACTACATCAAACCACCATTCCATGTCTATAATCTATGGAACACAAAATCAGTGAAGAAATTACAGACTTTGCATATTATTGTAGAGTTCTGTAATGAACTGGCATAAAAGGGAGAGATATAAACAGAATTTGACCTATACTGGTCTGAAGAGACGTGCCTGGGGAAAATATTGCTGAGTCATTTTCTGAATACATATCATTGCTTTTAGGAGATGCAGCCATTCTTTGTAACAAAGCTGTGGTTCCTTTTTTGTATTTTTTATTTGTTTTTTAATATATTTTTATATTTATTCCAAATAGTGCAACTTCTGCAGCTCTTAAATCTAATACAATTTGCAATCCAATTACAAAGAATGCATAAATGTTCATTAGAGTATACTTTTGCTAGATTCAATTTGTCATCTAATGAAAATAAATGGAAAAAACAAAACCAAATAGTATGAGTAAGATTAGTGTGTCGCTTAAGGGTCAATTAAAGCTCCCCAAAGGAAGGGGTGAGGGGGAAATAAGGCAGATAATGCAGTTTATCTAAAGTACAACTCAATACCAACTTGCATGAGATCTTCACTCCGCTGGGGTCTGTATCTAAATTAATACTGGTGGAAACAGAGCTAACATTTACACTATGAGTAGATCTTGTAAGTAAGAAGGCACTAAATTAACATGTTCATAGTTCTTGGAAATCTCACTTGTCTCACTGTCTGTCATTGCCTTGGTAACCAGTTTCACATACTCAGATTATATGTAATATGATCACAGGACCAATATGAAAGAAAAGACCTTACCTTACTCTAATATTGTGAAAGTTTATTTCACAGAAGGGGTCTGGTGTATTTGGAATGAGTTGTTCACTTGAGGTGGCTGTTTCTGTCTCTCCCCTTTGGCAATAAAGCCTAGATGACTAGAATATTCTGCATACCTGATGGCTAGGTATAGAGAAGAGTTTCATGCAAAAGGCAAAGGTGTACATTATTAGAAAGCTGCAAGGTTCAGTGAACTCTTTCTGTGAGCAACCTCTGTCAAACTTATTTTTTCTCCAAAAGCAGCACAGTAATTTTATTTGACCCGTACATAAGGTCAACCTACAATTGCACTGTAATTCCTACCTTTCAGTTTCAATATGATTCTTTTGGAAGTACAGGTGGTACCTTGGTCTAGAGGGTCTTTTTCTGTGTAAAACTAGCAGAATCTCATTTGCCCCATATCCTGCTGTCTCCTGCCTCCAGCAACTACTGTTGATGCCACTCCCTCTTGTTGATGCTGATGTTCATGTCACTGTCTGTGTCACTGTCAGTGGCATAAATGGGAGAATCAGAGCTATCAACAGGTTTTTTGAGGTGGACTCAGCAGTGAATGCGTAAGGAGTTCCACACACAATCACAGTTCTGCTGCCACTACTAGTACCAAGAGATATCAAATATGTCAGTGGCACAATTTCCCTTGTATATAGCATGAAATAGCAAAATATGTTCATTATCAAACTTGCTAGGTTATATGGTACACAATGCCAAATAATTTTACCTTGGGTCACTGAAACAGAAAGATGACCTGTAGAAGAGCTGGCAGTTCTTTGTGTGTATCTATAACCTGGTTTAACAAATAATATAGAATTATGGTAAAATGTAGGTTGAAAGTAGCCTTTCAAAGTCATGTCATCTAGCCTTCTTCTCAAAGCTGAGCCTTCTTCAAAGATTGTTCAGAAGCCTGTCCCTTTAGAATAATTACGGATTTTTAACACTGATGACCTTCATTGGTCTGTAATTCCACATTAAGATCACATTTACTATCTCTGGTGTGTTTTGCCTATGACCTTGTTCCCTTTGTTACCCCCAAAACAGCTTTACCCAATTACATTTCTGTGATGCCTCTGTGGCTGGTGAGCTGGGGCCCTTGAGTATCCTCCTGTGCCTGTACTCTCAGTTTGAACAAGATGCTGTTATCACGTCTGTATGCCTTGATGCTGCATTTTAAGCAAGGCTCACAGACAGCTTATTCCATGCGAAATTACAGCTTGTTACCGTATCTTAGAAATAGAGTTATGTAACAATAAGCATTACACCGCATAATCATAAAAAGCTAAGAAAAGGACAAAGTAGGTTAAAAGTTACGTGGTCATGGGTAACTGCTGTTGCTAGTTAAAAAAAATGTTCAGGCAGGCCAAGATAAGTACAGGCAAAACTTGACAGGTTCCAGGGCTTGTGTTCTTAACCTAACACATAACTTGTGGTCTATTACAAGTGGAGGCAACTTGATATTTACTGGGCTACAAGGCTGCAAGTCCCTTTTTGGCCTTGAATTTTCTGATTCTGTGAAAAGTTGTTGATTAATGTGATAATAAATGAATACACTTGTATTTTCTCTTTCTTTGCAGGTTCTTAGAGTAGTTCGGCTTATAAAGATTTCTCCTGCTTTGGAGGATTTTGTGTATAAGATATTTGGACCAGGAAAAAAACTTGGGAGTTTGGTGGTATTTACTGCCAGCCTTTTAATCGTAATGTCAGCAATCAGTTTACAGATGTTTTGCTTTGTGGAAGAACTGGATAGATTTACAACCTTTCCACGGGCAAGTATCAAAACCATTGATTACTTGTTGCTTGTAATTATTTTCTTATCATTAACAAGATATTTTCTTACCATTGGTGGTGGTAATGTTGATGCTAGCTTAACCGGGGGACTTAATGATCTTAAAGGTGTTTTCCAGCCTAAATGATCCTATGATCCTGTTGTGGTTTAACCCGGCAGTTAACTACACATGACACAGCCATGGTGAATAAGAATATACAAAACAAGGGATGCACAATGCAGCTGCTCACCACCTGCCAACCATTGCCCAGCCAGTCCCTGAGCAATGGCCCCCATCCATGCTGAAAAGTCCTTGAATAAATGTATAACACTGTTCAGCAACAACTAGTACATCAGTGTGTTATCAACATTATCCTCATCCCAAATCCAAAACACAACACCGAAGCAGCTACAAGGAAGAAAATTAACTCTATCCCAGCTGAAACCATGGCAGATTCTACAATTTGTTATTATATTAGTGGTCTGCTTTCCTTCTGAGAACCATGGAGCATTTTATCTCCATATGTGTAGATAAAGCAATTGTATTTTCTGGTTGTAACGGACACCCTGTAGTCCTTCAGTAGTGAAGATTGTCTTTGTTTGTGTTAGGTATTCTGTTTCTGCTGTTAAGGGAACACAGAAATTTCACACATGCACCCTGATGGTGACTTCAGCAAAGCATACGGTACCTTAGCATGTTACAGAAAGAAGATTCATGTGCATAATCACCAATATTAGCCACAAAAATTGCATAAAACATGTCTACACATGATTCATATCTTCATGTTATGAAAGTGATTGTTCTTGATTTGTAGAGGAATGCTTGTTTTACACAGGACTATAAAATCTGTCTGCACTGACAAATGTTTGCCTTTGGGGTATAAATAATAGATATTTGTGGGCATTGCGTTAATTCGGAACAGAATATTGAAAATCAGTGAAAATTGGAGCTAATGTATTTATTGAAGCACACTGTTATGAATGAAAATACTGCCATCTCTTTAATAACAGATTAGACTGAGTGTACATGGATTGATTCCAGCGACAATTTATTTGTTTCTGTCATTCCAGCTTGGTTATCCAGTGTATCTATTTTAGTGAAAGTGCATTAGTTAGAACAATTAAATAACAATGAATAAGGCAGCCTCAAGGGTCATGCATTGAGCAAACAAAATAGCTAGGCAACAATTTGTAATTATCAGCCTGGACTTGATGTATGGGAAGCTAGCCATCAAATGTAAGACACAAACTACCTACCCGCAGAGAATAATGTAACACCATGCTTTCTATTTTGGAAAATGTACTTAGAAAAGCAGCCAGTAGGATCATTAAGAATTCATTATAATTACTTTTTTTAAATGCTGAAGAAAGCAAAAAAAAAAACACAAAACAAAAAAAAAACACCAAACAAAACCAATAAAACTTAAGCTTTTTTAATCTAGTCAAAGCTCTTCTCTAAATTGGATATTACCACTATATTGTATGCCCAATTCCCATGTATAGCTTCTGAAAAAATACTTTCAACTGCAAGTTTGAAATCATCATGGAATTTTGTTTTGGAATTATTTTTATTATTTATGCAAAATAATAATGAAGTCCTGCAAGAATTACTGCAGTATAATTTAAATAAGACATTCACAGCCACCTGCACATTTTAACTAGATAAGTAGATACATATATATCTGAGAATGATCCACTTGCAGTAAAACATTGCCAAGATACATCAAGATATTAATAAAGTTTTAAATTGTTTCAAGCATTTAAATCTGAGGCCATCTAAGCTTCAATAAAAGCTTCTATCATATTAAAATTTCAACAGATTTATATACTAAATACATTGAAGAGTGAGAAGATATTTTCAGCAGCAAATCATAGGTTTTTACCAATAGAAAATATCTGAACTTGTTTTCTATTTTCTGACATAAGTTTTGGAGAAATGGAAGGTTAGCAATAATAAAGTACTGTTTTGTACAGTACTGAATTGAAATGCTTTTAATAGTTTTTATATGATAGAAGGGTCTCACCTTATTTTCTTAGTTATTGTTTATTTGTTTATATATGTGAATACTTAAACATATTCACCTTGTTTTGAAAGTTTCAGAAGTATAATTTACAGGATGTGATTTCTCTTTGTAGCTTTTTCGTGGCACATCTCTTAATAAGTTAATAGAGTCAGAGAAAAATTTGTACTCACAAAAACATTGTGATTGATGGGGTGAGTGATGGTGTCCCTCTGAAGTAGTGTGTCTTCATAGCAAAGGCTGGGGGATTCCCACTCATTTTGTCTACTCTTAATAAACATCCCTGAATCAGTTTACAATAAGACAATTATAAAGTATGTAATTTTGCTTTTGCCTGGAATACAGTATTTTCAAAATGTTACTGAAGACATACTTGCATTACTGTATGACATAGGAGATGATACGAGGCCTGCAATAGCAGAATTTACTGAGATTAATTTTTAGGACCTCATCCCCAAGGAAGAGCAAACCTAAACTGGACAGGATTATTGCTGTGGGCTTCTTCAGTTACAAATACAGAGAGAACAAGCACACTAACAAAAATGGTGACACTAGAGGCTAAATTTTGAGGGTTTACATTAAAGTGCTTTTTACACTGAAACAGACAAAACCTCAAATCATCTTGAAACTGTAAGTGCTTTATGAGAAGGCACAGTATGGGTTTTGGAACAAGTAGACCTCCTCCTTTCGCTAATGCCTCTAAATGGCATGTTTTCACATGGTTTCCTGTCAACAGTCAATAGGCACAAGCTCAGTGTTGCTATGGCTACAAATTTCACCCTTCTTTTGGCCACTGCAGCTTCCCAAATGGACTGGCTTTCTGTCTAATGCAAGTATAAAAATATAGTTGTTCTCCATAATGTTTTTAAGCGATCAACCATCTCTATTCTTGCACATCTTCTTGGGCTGCACATACTGAGCCATGAGAAAGGCAGGCAGTGGCTGGCAACCCTGAAGATGGAATGGGAGGGGAGAGACTCTGTTCAAATGCATCAGTGTAAGATGACCACTAAGAAATTTTAAAATTCCCTGTATGGAAAACAAAGCACATTGCTAGTGTCTCTGACTTCCATGCCAAACTCCTGGGGCTTGGGGCCATGTGCTGGCTACTTGGTGTCTCAAGTTACAAAGCTGGGAATGCTGTTCTTTTAAGTGGGTCAACACAAGATGAAAGCCAGGCCCAGCTGATCTCAGCAGCAAAAATCTCCCAGTCTTCAGCAAAACCAGGGCTTCGCCCCTAGCTTTGAGCTTGGAGAAAGCTCAAGCTGTTAGATGTTAGATCAACTTCAGCATCATCCATTAAAAAAAATGAACAACGTGGTCTTAATTCTCTGATCCAGTTGATATCTCAATGCCACTGCCACAGGATGGCTGCTCTTCTCTCAGGGTGTTACTGAGCACTCATGACTGAATTAGGTGAAGAAGGTAACTTTACACAGCTAGAACAGATTGCAGACAATTCACAGCACTGGCCTAAATCCTGTTAGCTTAATTTGCAGAAATAATCCCACTGATTGTAGGATTGCTGCCATGAATAAAGCCATTGGGATTGGGCCCATAATATTTTGCGGACAAGCAACTGTTACAGGACAAATACATTATAATTGTAAGTAGTAACTGTGTGGCATCACCTATGTAATAGTTGGACAGGATATCGGAAGTGGCACTTCAGCTCGTATATTCCACCAAACCTTTGCTGATCTTCCACTATAAATAAAAAGGTAGTTTGAGTTCCATCATCAAAGCAGCTAATTAAGTAATAGGGCATAAATACTCAAAGAAATTGACAGTCTTTTCTATAACATGAATTAATTCAGAAAATCACCATTTGCATAAATCTTTTAAGTCTCATCTTCACAGATGTTGATTCTGTCAGCTAGTTGCATTTCAAATTAATTCTAAAATAAACAGTGGGAAGTATACCTTTCAGCTAAAAATAACTTGCTCCAAAGTAGATGTGAAGCATATACTTCTTGTGTACCTCCTTATTTTCTTAAAACTAATGTTTTGTCATGTACTGGACTTTCACGTTATGAAAAATGTTTTAATTATATTGAAAAATCATTTTATGTAATTATATGCTTTATGGACAGCTGTTTTACATGGATGATTAGATTTTTGTGATGTTAAAAGAATGTCTTTTCTATAGTAATCTGTTGCTTCTATTAATGAGAGGTCCACAACATAGTGTTGGAAGTATCTTTACACCTTCAAGAATTTATTTTTTTTTCTAAAAAAAACAATAAACTATGGTACTTCAGTATAATTCAGAAGAAAGGATACTGCACTCTTTCCAGTCCCTAAGGTATTTTTAAAGCCGGAAGTGTGGTGTATTACTTAATGTAGTGCCCACCTTATATATCAGCAACAAGTGTTGCATCAGTCACTGGCTTCAGAGATGCTCGAAATGCAGGGAAACAGTGACTGCCTGGTTGAGCTTCACCGCCTTACCAGGAAAGGAAGCTGAGAAGCAGTTCTGAGCACTGATGGGGTGGTTGTCATATTCATCCTCAAGCATCACTGGCAGCTATAGAGGCTGAATTTTCTGCTTTCTTTCTGCATGCTTCTGTGACTACAGCAGGCCTCTCCTAGGTAAAGACCCAATATTTCCTTCTCCGCAGGTTTTTCATGGGGAGGTATTTTACAGAGCTAGATAATGCCCTTGATTTCTTAATACAGAAACAGTGTGGCAAACTATGCCACAAAGTCTTCTTTTCTTTGTGCCAAGTACATTATTGTGTTAATGTGCTGTTCCTGAGGGTTTCAGGCACACTAAGCATAGACCTAATATATCACTTTGTGAACATTTTGAATTTGAAGATTCCCTTTATCTGGAAGCTGCATTGTTAATATCTTCAGTTTCTAACATTTTTTTGTTGTGTATTAACCTTGAGTAAGATATCAGCTTGATCCTCTCTGTCTGGAAAGAAGTACTTTTGATGTCAAGCAACAGCAAAAGAAAAATGTGTGATAGTTCACCCTCATTGAGAGATTTAAGACTCAAGATCCACACTGTGATACCACAGTCAAACTCATATGGCTGAGGGAGAGCAGTCTTCAGTGTCTGTTCACAATGTAAAATATACAATGTCATGCTCACTGACATTGTTCATACTGAGTTAGATTCTGATTTGTGCTTTAGGCTCAAGCTGGGGTTTCAAAGGTCCTACGAAACCTGGGTTGTAGGCTTATCTGGATTCATATACTTCAATCACCAAAGGCAGTTTGTTGAAATATTTCCATTATTCCCTCTATTTTTTATATGTGCCCCTGGTTTGAAGGAATTTGAAAATGTTACAGGAACAGTTCCATAAATAATGCTGTTTACAAAACATACAGGGGAAGAATTTGACTGAAATGAGTGGAAGTGCTGGGACCTTGGCTTGTATTGGTTAGTCTTGCCTGTTGGGTGCCTGGAATGCTTCTGTTATTAAGATAACGTAAATTTATGGTCACATTTAATTCTAACACTTTATTGCAGGTATATAGGTACATTTATAGAGAGGTAACAGAGAAGAATAAGCATAATTGTCCTGGGTTCAGCAGTAGCAGTCATTTTTCCCCTTCTTGGTAGCTGGTGCAGTGCAGTGTTTTGATTTTCGGCCTGGGAACAGAGCTGATAGCAATGTTTTGGTTTGGCCAAGGACTTTGTGAGCCTCATGCTCTGCCAGGGAGGAGGGGAAGCCAGGAGGAAGCAGAGACAGGACACCTGACCCAAACTGACCAAAGAGGTATTCCATACCACAGCACGTCATGCCCAGGATGTAACTGGGAGTTAGCCGGAAGGGCTGGGAGACTGCAGGGTTGGAGGAGGTATCGGTCGGTGCTTGGTCGGGCTGAGGGGGGCAAGTTATCGGTCGGCTGGTGCTGAGGTGTTGTACTCTCTTCCCTTGTTATTTCCTTTATCATTATTATCACTGGTGGTAGCAGTAGTGATTTGTGTTATACCTTAGTTACTAAACTGTTCTTATCTCAACCCGTGGGAGTTGCATTCTTTTCGATTCTCCTCTCCGTCCCTCCGGGAGCAGGGGGAGGGAAAAAAGGGGGGGGGGGGGGAGTGAGCGAACGAATTACCTGACTGGGTTTAAACCACGACAATAATAAAAAAAAAAGACAAAACCCACAATATGGTATAACATTCAAAACAATGATCGCTGATGCTCAGAATATTTCTCCCATTTTGTCAGCCCTGGAGGAATCAAAAAAGCTCTTGGAGCTAATGGAGCTAGGACTGTGTTTACAAGTTGCATATTACAGTTCAGTCAAAGATCAAGCTATTTATTTCTCCTTTTGATCTGGAATAGTGTTTCACCTGACTTCAAAAATTGAAATACATTTGTTTATTAAGATCGGTGTTCTTCTCTGTTAAATCAGCTTGAGGAATGTGTTAGTAAACCCATATTAATATAATTTGTGAATTGTTAATATGTTTATAATACTCTTCCTTGCAGGCCTTCATGTCAATGTTTCAGATTCTCACACAGGAAGGATGGGTGGATGTCATGGACCAGACACTGAATGCTGTAGGACATATGTGGGCACCTGTAGTCGCTATTTATTTTATACTATATCATCTTTTTGCTACTCTGGTAAGTCTTCACTTGCAAATAATGCTGTGCTTTTCTTTGTTTTGGATTATTCTTACAGCGCTGGTATTATTTTTCTCAGCTACCTAAAAGTAAATGTGATGCCTATTTACAGCATAGAGGGCTTTAGAGCTAGTACTTTCATGTGGTAGAAAGTGGTGGCCTTTGTTCTGATGTGAGATGGTGTTCTTCCCAAGATTCAAGTTGCACTGCTAGACTAACAATATAATTGTTAATTGTCTTGTACTTTCACAGTTCTAATGATTGCAGAGTTAACTGAGTGCTTTTATTTGTAATGTACTAATGATTTCCTCAGCTTCCACTGCATTCTTATTGCATCAGTAATTAAAGTGAGAAATGTAAAGCCTCAGGGTATAAACTCTTTACTAGAAATCACTACTTTCCTCTTGCCTGATGCAAAATCAATGCATAGAAAATATATGGTACAGTATGTCAAGCAATAAAAGGATAAGAACTAATACAGCAGTTCCTGAATGTGTATGGAAATAGGAATTACATCTAAAAAACTCTTTTGTGTATGCATTTCAAATGGGATCATTTTGGTTTTTTACAGAGAAAATGGTAAGGACAACAGCTTTTTGGATATCCTGTATCAATAAGGGCTTGGTACTGTACTCTGAATACCAACACAGAGAAACTACCCCATTAAGGGGAATAACCATTTTATGCACCTGTAATTCTCTCCTAGTTTTGTTCATTTCATATTGGCATTCACTGTAGTTTTCGATGCCCTTCTTACTTTCATTTTCATCATTCCATTTTCAGTCTTTGCTCAGTTGTCTACTTACATAAGGTACTAACTGTATATATACAATCTCCATTAGCTCCCATCTGTTTCTTTTACTTTACAGTATGTCCTATTTCATTTCTAAAGACTGAATAATCAGACTGTAACTGTGAGTGCTGCAGGTTCCTTCTTATGGATTGAAATCTTGACCACTTTAGAAATGGCAGTAAAGTACATTTGATGCTCTTAGAGCTCCTTAACCAAATTAAAGTATAAGCCAAACAAATGTATATATCAGCAGATATACAGGTTATGTAATTGGCTTGCAAGGGTCAGATTCCTTGGGGTCTGGAAATGCAACTTCTCTTACTCAGCTGATCTTTTAAAACTCTTGGGGAAGTGGGGATAGAAAGAAAAAGGGGAAGTGAGTTTTGGTCATGGATTTGAAAGCAGTTTCTGGTTAGAGAATCTTGATTGCTGTTTTTCTGATTCTTCACCAAAACATTGACTGGTCTATAATTCATTTTTCTCTTAGATGAGCATTAACCAGGCCCGTAAAGTAAATTGGTGTCAGGCAGCTTCTGTACTAAAAATTCACACCTTAATTGAGAAGTGACTTAGCTATAAGAGCATGTTTAGTGTTCTGCTTTATATTTCATGTTTTGAAAGAATCATCTGGGACTTTCAATTTGTCTACTAAACACACTTATTTTGCTGTGCACTCTTCAGTACACCACCTTCAGTCCTTTTACAGGGAAATTGCATTTAAGTACATGGTCCTTGCTTTGCTTTTGTGTACACATTTCTTCTCATTGACCTATGCAAATTTTACATGAATGAAGAAACTCTGCTAAGACAACTTTGCAGAATTAGCTGGCCTTACAAAGTCATTAGTTTTAGTTCTGAGAGTTTCCTCAGACCCTGAATAAGATAGGCTATGTAGGACAGAGCTGTCTGGAAGCAAAAGAAGCTTAAAGAAAGAAAATAATGTGAAATTGGTAAAGGAGGATGACCTGCTACTAAAACCAGAAGAGTTCCAAGAATAAATAGTGGTCAGTGAGTAACAAGAGTGAAGTCAAATGAAGAAATTGCTTTCATCAGCCAGAAGAGGGGGAGGATTAGAATTGAGAGGTAATAATTGCAGGCATTTGGCAAAGAAGACTGTAGAGCCTTGGAAAGAAATTAAAAGGTTTCACGTTAGAAGGCAAAGAAAAGTTGAAGCTCAAAAACCAAAACCTCTTCTGGAAGCAAGGACTGTTATTAGTTGGGATGCCAGTGGAGGAAGTTAAACAAATAACAAGCGTGTGTTTAATTTCTGTGGTACACCATCCCTGATATTTGTTGAATTAAAAAGGGAGTTAATGGATGTCTTGATGCCTAGATACATATCTGTGTATGAAGCAGCAAGACTGTAAGGGATGACCTATTTAGTGAGTGCTATACTTTGTAGTGTGGAACTGTACTTCCTTCACTAGTATGCTCTGAGCTGCAGGTACTGCAGTATCATAGACTGTATAAAGTATCTGCAGAAGAAAAACACCATAATGTAAAACCCTGACAGAATGATACAAAAGTGTTCATCAGCAATTAGGAATCAAAATATTTTGTTCTGGGGATTACCTGTTTTATCAGAATTCTGTCTTGCTTTGCCATTCTTCCAGGCCATCTACTGTTTATAGTAGTCAGATCATAGAAAACTGCAAGAGGTACTCTTTCGTATATGGCACATAGAACTTGTCTTTTCAAACAGCTGCTGGAAATTCTATGTATTGCTAAAGCCAGTTTCCTATTAAAAGAACATTTCTTTTTATGAATACTGACATTTATAAATTTATGGGTGTGTCCTTCCTGTGTCTTCTGTACCTTTATAGCTTGTGGAGGGAAAGGAAATCTTGGGTCTTAGTTCTAGACACCAAGCTCAGATGCAGTTTGAGGTCCAGATGCCTTGTCTGATATACTAAGCTACTTAATCTCTTACATAGGTAGGGAACAATTTTTCAGTATCATTGAACAGCAGGTAAACTTAGACTTTCTTTACAACAGTGGTGGATGAAAATGTCTGCTCTGCTTGTCACTCGGTGTTCCAAGACCACAGAAAAATTTTAGGCCTGTAACTCTTAAAAAAAAAAAAAAAGCTTAGATTCATTCTCATATCTCTAGGAAACTGGTGCTTACTGTAGGAGCTCAGTATGTTTGAGGATATTTGCCTTGAACCTCAGAGACTAAAAACTTGGTAGTTGCTGACAGCTGTAAAGCTATGTATGTACACATTGACTGCCTTGGGATGTAAGTTGTCTGAGTATGTATGCTGAACCGTGGTATCCTCCTTCACCTAGACTTTGCTTTCCTAGTTCTGTCTCCTCCTCAGCTGTGTCACATTTTCAGCTTCTTTGGCCTCTACACAAGGAAAATATAATAATCTGATAGACACTTTCTTTCCCCTGGGATTCTTCATGAACGTGTATGAGTGTCCTAAACTGTGGCTCCTGGTGCATGCAAATAATGAGGCAGCTTACTTTTCCTCTGGAGTTAGCTACTTTGCACAAAGGCACTCCAAGCATTAAGCAAGTTACTGGTGGTGAAATAAATGAGTGTTAGGTGGCCTCTATGCTAAAAATTCACACCTTAATTGAAAAGCACCTTAGCTTTACGAGCTGTTTCAGGATTCTGCTTTGTGGTGGGGTTTTTTTTAGTAGTTCTTCTTAATTTAATCTTATTTTCATGTGAAATACATTCTAAGGGATATATTGTTAAACACACATAATGCATTGGTCATAAAACCTACAATTCAACATGTTTAAATTCATATAATAATTTTATGATAAGGAAAAAAGGATTTACTACTTGCAAAATGGCTAGCAGACATATAGTAGCAGGTGATACTGATGTCAAAGGCAAGACTCTTATTTACAACAGTAGAGCCCTCATTTTTCCATGTCATTTCATAGTACTTCTTAAGAAAAATAACAAATAATTTGCAATTGTTTTGTAGATTCTACTCAGCTTGTTTGTTGCTGTTATTTTGGACAACTTGGAACTTGATGAAGATCTGAAGAAACTTAAACAAGTAAGAACATTTTTTTGGTGTGCTTGGAAGTAGCTTCAATGAAGTATTACTTTACTGGTGGTTTTAGGGTTAAAGATGGGAAAATTCTTAATCAAAATGAGTAAAAGAGTAGATGTTGAAGGGAATAGCAGAATTTTGTTAGTTGACCAGCACACCATGTGAGAAATTAAGATGTAAAAGAGATTTAGAAATTAGTTTAATATTAGATGAAAGTTAGTTTAGGTACTCATGTAATTAAAATAATTTTCAAATCATAGCTAGGTCATCTTTTTGTTTATAATATAATGAAATAGGTCGTGGGGGAGAGAGGGGTTGGATCAGATGATCTTTAAAGGTCCCTTCCTACGCAAACCATTCCATGTTTCTATAGCTTCATGAGCACACCATGGAACCATTGCAGGGGAAAGTATTGGCAAGGGTCCACACACAAGAAGCAGTAGAGGGTAATAGGCTGAATGTGTTAGTTGAGTGCTAAACTCACTTGCAAAGTTAGCTTGCTTGATTGATTCTTCAGATCTGGGGGCTGAGATTACCAAGAAGCCATTCTCTTAGACTTGAAACTGCAAACGACAATCACATAAACCAAATTTAACTAGAGTTCATGCTGGCCATTCTGACCTTGTGAACAAACCACAAGGTATTTGTAGCTTTTACATAAACACATTGCTGGCTTTAATCTGTGCAAAGGGGAGCAAAATCATCAACATTTGCCTATTTCATGCATGAAATAGAAAATTAAGAGCATAATAATTGGGAACTTCTTTTGTATATTTGTGTTATAGCCTTCTTTCACCTATGATTTGCTGGTTTTGATCTTCTTTCAGGTGCATCAGCAATTGCTGTAGAATTATATTCTTTCAATTCTTGAAAAATAATCAGAGACAATTTAGTTATTTTACATTGAACTGTTACATTGAAACTAATGTGCCAAATAACCATTCTCTTATTTTAACTTGTAATTATTTTTCTTCTAGTTTTAAAACTAAAGTGATGTATTTATTCATTTATTTTGTTTGTATTCGTTGTTTTCATTTTCTACATATTTCTCATTTGTGGTTTTAAAGACTGTTTCACATATACTCACTGAATATGTAGAAGTCAAGCTAATAATCTCCCCAGTCTTTTATTTTACTTCAAGGCACTGAGAAATAAGAATATTATATTGTTACTTTGAATCCATCAGCAGAGAATTCAATACAGAAATTAATTTTGCCTTTGTTGTTGCAGCATTAAATATCAGTATGTATTGCAAATTTAAGTAAGTTAAAAGGGCAGGCAGTTTCTGCCATAAAGACATATAAATACTGGATTTCAATCAGCTCGGATAAGTGAAATGAGAACTCTAATAGATGATTTTGGGATGGCCAGACAGTCTTGAGTATGCAAACTGAGTAGAGCAATCAGGCTTAGTCACTTTTCTCCTTACCAGTCTCAAGAGGTAAATTATCTGAAGTGAAAATGGCTCAGATATATGGTAAGCAATGTTATACCATACTGATCATTTTACAGAAAATTTTCGTGATGTCTGTGTGAGTTAGGAGCACAAATCAACTTTCTGATGTGAAGAGCTTAAGATATGAAATCCTGTGGCTTTTCTGTGAAACTTAACATCTTCAGTTCATAAACCACTTCAGTAGTCTACAGCTTTGCTTACCAGATGGCCGCAACATGGCTTTGTGTTTTAGCAGTCCACCCTGAAATGGTGAACAAAGTGCAATGATGAGAGGCGACCACTTGCAATGCTTGCCACTGTGTCAGCCTGGTAGAAAACCTGTCTCCATAATAGCAGTAGAGCACACTCAAATAAAAGACATAAACAATTTTAGTAGAGTCCCTCAACTTCTTAGCTTTGAGACTGGCAGCACCGTAACTCGATGAGTGTGGTGCTGGGCCAGAGTAAAACCTCTGTTTAATTGACCAGACCTTTTAATTACCCTCCAGTGTGTGTGGCACCATGATGACACTGACAGTCAGTTTCCATGACCCAAGTGAGTTTTTAACCAGAGCACAGCACTGCCATTGGACATACCAGTTTGTTTGATCAGCATAGTGGTATACGCGTCATATGCCAGTGTGATCTCTAAAGATGTCCAAGGTGGCTGACACTGATTCACTTCTACTGATGCTTTTCAAATATTGCTTTAAACAGCAGCCTCTCTTCAAAGGCTATTACTCAGTACTAGTGAATGTATTCCCTTCTGGTATTTTATCCAAATTAATGTTATAGGAAGTGTTACATTTTTTTAAAATGCCTAAGGTAAAAGGAGGTAAGAGACTCATGCTTGGAGCTAAATCATATGGAATTATTGGAATGATTGCACAACTGCTGAAGTATCTAGAACAGAAAAGGTTTTCTATGGGGTAAATGCAGTGCCATCGCAGACTCAGTGCTAACAGTGACTGTGCACTATTATACTGAAATATTGGTTTTGTTTCAGAAAATGTAGCGGCAGGAGTTTTTAATTCAATGATATTTTGAATTCTCTGCTAAAAAAGGAGAAAAAGGACTGTAAGAAGAGGGAAGATTGTGAGCTAATCTTTATGTTTTAATCAAGATCATTTCTATAAAGAAATAGATCTGTATTGCTGCACAGGAAAATTTTTGGCATCTATAATTAAAAGCTGAATAATATTCTAAGGGAGGAATCAAATAATTCAGATTGTTAAGATTAGAGACATTGATTGGTTGAAAATGGCTCTCAAAAGTATTTCTATCTTTATGTCTGCATTTTTTTACTGCCTTCAATGGCTGTAAAGCTTGAGGCCCAGGGCATTTTCAGGTGATGAAATACTGAATGGTTTTCAAGGAAGAGAGAATATATTTAGGCCAGAAATCACATCTAGGTAATAATCACTTTTGGGATGTCTCCTTCTTAATTATGACTTAATTTCTTTTTTGGAACTTGGTAAGAAATATATTATTACTTATCTTTCAGATTATTGGGAAAGGTCTAATTAGTTAATATTTGCAATGGACTCTAAAATGTAAAATGATATGTAAACACTTGATTAATGTTGGTTCAGTAAATGTGTTTAAATATTAATAAATCAAAGCAAAAATATATTAAATGGCTAGGAGATTATATGTAATACTGTAATATAATGTATTTAAAAGCTAGTAAACTTTTAGAATTAAATTTACCAGTGCAAATTTAGTTAAGGATATACATCATGATTCAGTTTTTAATTACATCATTATTCTTTCCAGAAGTCTGGCCTCATTTAGTGCAAAGAGTAAATAGAACTCACTTTAATAACCCACTAGTCAATAGCTATCCTCTTTACTATACAGTATGTGATCCCTGTGCATTATTTATTGCACTGTATTCAAGCTTTGCTATGAAGATAAGACTATTACTCTCCATCCTGACTTTTTTATGGTACCTCTCGTAAGTATCTAGAGCAAACATAAAACTTGTAAAAGATTAACTTAAGTGATTTACTTAGCACCACAGGCACACGCAGGAACACAGACTGTTTTTCCAAGACACCATTCAGCTGCTGTAAGACCAGATTTATTATTCGTAGTCGTAGAGTTATGTTCTTTTGCATATACCTCCCATCCTCTGCCACAGGTCATCCTTTCATTTATGTCTGTCATGATAGCTGAAGTCAAGTGAAAAAGGGTTGTAGCTCATAGTCACCATCTATCTGTGCAAAAAACTTGATTCTCTGCGGCAATCCAAGCTGACCCTAACAGGCTCCCTAACCTCCAGGTATTAGGTTGATCCTGTCCATATTCCCATGAGGCCCCTTTCTGTGGTGTTTGGTGTATCAGTTATGCAGATGATACTGATCTGAGACACAGGAAACATATCAGCTATAGTCTTAAGCTCCTTCTCTTTTATTCCTCTCTTCTTCACCGTCCCCATAAACTGTTTCCCCAAAGTTAAAAAGAAACTGAAAACATTGCTTTGATTTCTTTGAATTTTAGAAATTCAACACCCTTAACAGATTGTAAAGCATGACTTTCCTTTACAGCAGCTGTGTTAACTTTTTCCTTTATATTTTCCACATATTTATTTATTCTGTTGTTACTACATTTCTATCCATTTGCCTAGATAGGAAGTCAGACTGATTCGTTTCTCATTTCCTACACTGTATCCTGAAGACCTTTTTCGAAGTTAGTCACATTTACCACTTTCCTTTCTCTAGCTACCAAATTTATTTAGGTGACAAGTTATTCAACACCACTAGTATGTCAGCATTGTTATCTCTGAGATCCTTTAGAAGTCCTGAGTGCATGTTATCAGGTCTGGAGAGAAACAAATTGACCTTGTGTCAGTTATCTTCCAAAAGCTTTTCTTCTGACATTTTTGTTGATTAGTCTTTGGCACAGTTTAGGGTCCTCTTTGACCTCCTCTATGGTCAAAACTATTCATTCTGCTTTCTTGCTTTGGTTTTATTTTCCTGAACACTCTTGATTAATAGACTGATGTTCTTTTAGACTCTCTGCAGATTACGCTGCTTTCTCTATGTTCTTCAAAGTTTCCTTACTAGATTTTACTTCTGTAGAAAGTAGTCCCTTAAAAATCTTTAATTATCTGCTGTATTACTGTTTTATTTTAAAAATTGTCAGAGTGCATGCTCTTTTCCCTCTCTTTTTTGGTCTAGCATATGGCTTCCCTTTCTGAAACATATACATTTACTTTTGAAAGCCTTCTTTGCACTCTCGTTGACCTTGCTGGCCTTCTTTACCTTCTTGAAGTTTTTCTGTGGGTGGTAGATGTATTCTGTGCTTCTAAAACTGGATATTTAATAAGACTGTACAGCCCCCTCCCAGTTTCCGTTATATGGCCATTCCTTTAAATTTCTTTTCAAAAGCTTTATGATTTTACGTAATTCATTTGTAATGTAAATTCAATGTAGTAGATGATTTTAACCTTCTACTTGTAGAAAAAAATCTGAATTTAAGAGCATTTTTATCATTGTTACAGAACCGCTTTTTGATATTTATGTCATGAACTAGACCTTGCTCAGTACTAAACCGTGAGATGCTTCTTCACTTAGGTATTCTCTGACTGTATGTTTCACCGAGGACTCACTTCTGAGTACAGTTAATCTCTTTGTTTTACCTTCCCTAAACATACATGAGGGTAAACAAGGCTTCCCACTATTCTTACTCTTGTTTTTAGGCCTTTAATACTACTTTGCATATTGAAATTACTTTCTAATCCTCATTTACATGTATATAGAATATTTCTTCCAGTTAGCCATGCAGCGTCATTGCAGAGGGCTCCTATGCTGGTTTTGTATGCATTTACCTAATTCATTTTATTGACTGTAGATTGTCTGTAACTAATAACACTGGTGCAGTGTACTCTAAAGCCTGTATAATATCACAGAATCATAGAACGGTTTGGGTTGGAAGGGACCTTCAAAGGTCATCTAGTCCAACCCCCCACAATAAGCAGGGAAAATCAGATATGTTGCCTGATTCTGCATATTCTCATCCTGTATGATCCTACTGCTTGTTACTTCAGCCCAGTTTCTGAGATGTATTTTGTGTCAACACTGTGGATTTTTTAATAACAGGAATTCTAGTTCAATCATGTTATTTTTTAGGACCTACTATTAGTATAAAAGCATGTGTATGTGTTGTTCTTGCCTAGTTTTATGTCCCCTCCTTTAGAAGGCTTTATTTCTTACATTTTTCTGTTACCTATCAGAATCTTGTCAATTTTTAGGATTCCTATAACCTCATTCTGTACAGAGAAACTCACTTTTACCTTATTGATTTTTCTATTTCGGGCTTACTTTACTGTTTTAGTACCTACTCCCTGAAACAGCTTTTGCAGCCAGTGAAGTTAATTAAAAATGGTACAGAGTTTTAAGCACCTGGGTAGAATTCATCCCACTTCACTAATACATTACAAAGTCGTTTATGCAGTTTGAAATATTCATACAGGTTTCCTTCTCTAGTCCTTGAAGAGTAGACATACTTTTGGAGGGCAATTTTTAGAGACATACGTTTTGCTTGTAGGGTGGCTAAAAGCAAATTTGAAGCCAACCATGAAATTATCCTCAGGCAACTCTAGCTGTATGTATTATCTTTCCTTCCCCTGCAGCATAGTTTGTAGTTTACAGCAGTGACACTTGTATGACACTATTCTCAAGTGTATATCCAAGCTTCCGTTACAATACAAAGTTGATCCCTTCTAAGCCTACAAAATTTAAGAATAAGTATTTGTGGAATAATGACAAAAAAGATAGAGAACAAAAGGTAGGGATAAATGATTGGTTTTCATAATAGAGAAGAGGTACCAGTACAAGGTCCATTGTCATCTTGCCTGTGATCTGTGCTGATCAGTATTCATAAGTTATCTAAAAAATGGGGTGATTAGTGAGGTGACAGTTTGCTAATGTTGCAAAGTAAGCAAAGGCATGCAAAATTAAAGCCAACTATGAGTTATTCATATTTTATGGCAGAGAAATAAAATGACAGATAAATGTAATGTCAATAAATGCACACAGAGAAGCAGCCTACTAGATACCTGAATGTAGGTTTTAATTAAGCTATCACCAGTCCAAGAAGATTTTTGAATCATCATATATATTGACTATCATGTCAGTTCAGTGTTTGCCAAAAGAGAAGACAAGCACATTTCTAAAAACAATTAGATTGTTAGGCAGAAGTGAAAACTTTATGGTTCTGCCATATACATCCAAGATGCTTCCATGTCTTGAATACTGCATGCAGGTAAGATCACACTATCTTTTTAAAAATAAGAGATAACAAACCTAAAAAAGATATAGACAAGGATCATGAGTGTAATCTTCAGCTTGTAAATGAGGTGACTGAGAAGGAGGCTATGACAGAGTTAGATGAAATCACAAAAGGTGTGAGAGTTGAGTAGAAGGCTATTTTACTTCTACTGTAAGAAAATGAAAGGACACTCTATCAAATCAAATTGGTTTGATTTTAAGACAAATTAATGGAATAAAAATCCTGTTAGGGGGTTCAGTCCCAGAGGTTGTTGAAGCTATGAAAGCACACAGAAAGTAAAATTATTCTGTATTTGATCTGTTCTTACATTTCAGACACCTTCTGCTGGTCCTCACCAGAGGCATGGTACTGGTGAGATGGACCTCTGATCTAACCCAGTGCAGTCATTCTTACACCCCTAATGTTCTATAATCTGAATGGGATTTCAGAAGCTATTTGCAAATAGCATAGGGATGAACCCATTGGTGACTAAAACCATATGTGCTGCCACTTTACTGAGTTGTATTTCCGCAAGAGAAAGAGCAAGCATCTCTGAGTATAAGCAGTGGCCTGACTTCCTTGGCCATGTAACCTTACTTCTGTAATACTACTTCCTGGAATTACACTGTTTAATTATGTATAATTTTAACAGTGTTAAAATACAAAATGTTCTTGATCTGCCTTACATTTATGATAACAACCCCAGCTTACCTCACTAACTTTGGAGGGTTTATCTTACAACTTATATCAGCAAAGATTATTGTGACCCTATTTTACGACTGAAGAACCAAAGCTGAAGAAGTGAAATCTCTAGAGTCATACATAAATTCCCAGTACAGTGAGGAATGAAACAGACCCCTCAAGTCAATCATGAGGAACAGCCATCCACTTTAAATTGTTGAAATCTCGCATAAGCATAGTTTTGCTGCTTCAAAGGAATATTCTCTTAAGGAAGATCAGATTCCTGTCATATCACATGTGTGCTGTCAGTGCTCACTAGTATACACTCACAACATGAGGAAAGATGGCATTCATTACTAAAAATATTTTCCCAATACATTTCTAATTTCTTACTACCTAGCAACAGCAACTTTTGCAGGAATAAACAGTAGGGACATTTATCTTCTAATTTAATTCTCACTCTCACCACTGATTCAGAAGATACTTGTCAGATGTACATGCTCCTTTCCCTCCAGTTCTACTCCTCACCATGAAATAAAGACAAGATTTTTTCCCCCTAAATCCATATCAAAGCAGCAATTGCAGGAGGCTGCGCATGTATATGGATCTACTTATAGTATATATATTTTAGAAGTCCTGTATCTAGAATTATATTATTTTACCTCTGTACTTTAACCATCTTCATTTCATCTTTTTAAAGTCTAACTTTGAACTGTTTGATGTTGAAAACAGGAACTTTCATTAACAAAGCTTGGCCATAGCGGTAGCTTCTTTGCTGGTTTTCTCTGTTGAGGTAGATTTGTGTTTTCAACAGTGATTGGTGTTTGAAGACCTCAGTTTGATGCCAGTGGTTCAGGGTCGCATTTTGAAATGCTTGGAAGCTTTGCAAAAAAAGCAGCAGTTCAAGTTAGTGGTCTTAACAGGACTTTCACAGCAAAAGCATAAAAGGAAACCATTAGGTGGCAATCTGGCTTATAAGAAGGAGCAACTGCAATAGAAGAAAGTTAATTAGGAGTTGGTTGCCATCAAAAATGGCACAACTACTATGGTATCTGGTTCCATAATACTCTTTTTTTTGGTGGTGGTCATGGGGGCATGGGGAGGCCTGTACTGGGGTCCACTACCACCTAATTGTCCAGAACTACAGCAGCAGGTTACAGAGGTCCTTTAAAAAAATTTCAAACAAATAATTAACAAGTATAAATAAATAAGTATTCATTTTTAGGTGCTAATCCCTCTTGTCTTAAAATCTACCCTGTTTTTTTCTGGGTTTGTTGTCAGGGAAACAGAGCAATTAACACCTTCTTTTTCACTAAGCAGTTACTTTTGCTTCTTCAGTACTTCAGTTAGAAAATCCCTGATTTCTAATGAAACTTTAGGCCTCCTGCTGTCTAAAGGAAGAAGTGATGGGGTTTGAGGAGTATTCAAGATAATTCTGGAACAAATATTCTAAATATGAACTTGACACAGCTCCCCTTTCATGCAAGTATACGTATATGAAATTTTGGTTAATGTCAGTCAAGACAAAGCAAGTCAGTCTATAAGGAGATAGTGATGAGTCCTTTTACATTTTTCTCTGAAATAAAGTTAATTTTAATAAAAGATTCAAATCAGACATTTTAAGTAGAATGAAATTTTTTTTCAGTGTTAAAGGACTCTGATCACCACAGCATCCTGATGATTTTGGGAGGGTCACAGATTCTCAGTTGCTCATAGAGTTGGAATTTTTATTAAACTAAACCAGTATTCACATGCCATACAATTCACTTACATCCCCAGAGCAAACATAAAATTTCCTTTTTGTGATTGCTGTAATATTCAGGTTGGTTTGTCTGTAAGCTGTAGAGAAGCAGCACAATTTGTACCTTTGATCTTAAATTCATGTGCAATCAATTGTTGATTATGCAGTTAGTACTTTGATGTAGTTAAAAAATATCTCTAGTGTCCGTGCTTTTCATATCTAACTCAGAGATTCACATTTTTAATCTGTGTAAATCTACCAAGAATAAAAAACTTCATGCACTGCAAAAAATGCAGTTATTTTTAAGCAAGAGGTGAAAGTCTCTTCTGACATACAGTGGAAAAAAATAAATTGTGAGAATTCTGTGTGCTTATGCAGTAAGCAGCATAAGAAATGTTTTAATGCTTTTATGATTAAACCAACACTTAGGAGTTTAGAAGCAACTATTCTCAAGTTTCAGAACAATTATATATACATAAAAAAATTCTTTTAGATCAAGGTTGGCATTTTCCAAAGCCTCAAAGGGTAGAATTCATGTCATCTTGTTCATTATCATGCAATAAGTTAGATATGTATTCTAAAGTTGTCATCGGTGCTTGCCTGTTAGCTACCCTCCATGGAATGATTCACCCCATCCCATCCGAGTTGGGTGTTCTCTTTTTTATTACAGAGGGAGTCTAGACAGCTAATTAGGCAAAATGCCTGATTTTCAATGATAAAGGTAAATTACACAAATCTCCAACTTTGACGAATTAGGAACTCGTATTTCATTGGCATTTATTCCTGTGGGTGCTTTTACATTACTGAGGCCAGTAATGTAATCATGGTGTGTAACACTAGGCATCTTAATGCCCTAGGTTGGGATCCTTATTTAGGTCAGGGATTTAGACTGTAATGGCGAGAAAGAAGGATAAAAGTAAACATTCAAGGCTGGTCATCTCTCTTCACTCACAGAAGTGAGTGCCATCAAAAATGGCACAACTACCATGTTCCTTGTTTGTGAATTTAGGTTCATAAAATAGCAGGTCACCTGCATTGGCACTTCATTTAGTTTTGTAAAGGTATGTGGTGCAAATCCAACAGGATCTTCGTAGAAGTTCCCGACTTTCACCTCCATTGGCTGAGAAGGAAATGTCTCACCTGTGGAGCAAAAGGCATGCTCAGAGGCAAAAGGAGTGTGGTCTGTGTGAAACCAGACATTCACCATTTGCTATGGAAATATGTCATTAATGTCTATCTCACACATTTTAATGTATCCTCCTGAGTTTTTTGTACTTATGTTTGGTCTTGAAAGGCAAAGATACAACTACTGATTCTTTTTCACACAGTTAGTGCAGTCTTTTGTTTATATTAGATCATACATTTGCTACTGCCTGTAGTCACTACTCCATGATCATTGCCAAAGGAATTTACCCATCCTCCCATTGCTGGAAATTTGCAAAACCATCTATTTATTAAAAGAGCCAGAATTTCATGGATGCAGCACTCATTTGCTTGAAACCTTTCAAGGTGTGTTCCCTTTCAAGTTGGCTCTTACTCTGCGAATGATCACTACTATCTTCTGGACTGAAACATCCTTCTAATAATTGATTATCTGTGTTTCTGTGTCCAAGGCATATGCTTATTGCTGAAATCTGTGATATGAGAGAAAGCTTTCATTCAAACTAGGTTTCCAGTATGGAAGCTACAGGGGCAAAGAGATAACAATGAGCAGTACACTTACCTTTTCCAGAACAAAATGCAGAAATCAGGTCTGCAGACTAACCACCTGTTAGTTCTTCTGTCTCTCTCACACATAGCATGTTTCTACTTTCAGTGCTGGGGGTGGTTACAAATTTCAACACGTTTTCTGGTTTAGGTTTTTTTTTTGTTGTCATCCTGTTGAAATCAGATGAAAAGTAAGAAAAGGTTTTGCTAGCCACCTCTTGAGTATACATTCATGATGTTTGCTGAAGCGGTCTATTTATTCTTCTCCAGTTTTTGTTTGCCTTTTTAACTGTTTCTAGATACTAAGCTATGAAATTTGGCTTCCTTACACTCCTGCCCTCCAAACATTCATCACATCTTCATGTAAAACAGCTCCAGCAACTGAAAGAGCTCACTGCGTTTCTAGCTAGTGAAAATACATGCTATTTTTATAGCTTCCGCTAGACACTCCTGCTGCTGTCTTTCTGTATTATTGTCTGCAAAACAACTGTAGAAAGCAACCTGAACTAAGGGTCTTGCTTATTTTTCTTTAACTTTTTACTGTAAACTTCTAAGAATTAATATTTCTGCATTGATCCTTATCTTTGTTTTGGTCAATAAATAATTGAACCCCTGTGAGAACTTTGCAGAGGTGAGGGGTAACAAAATGATTTATTCAGCAGAACCAGTCAACAGAGAATGAAAGTCAAAATCTCACTGTCAGCCATACTGAAGACCATGTGCTCTAGTACCATAAGCAAGGCCAAGAAGTTCTACCTAAGCCTGGTTCCAGTAGGAGAAGGAAGTTTGGATTGTCTGGTATGAAGGGTAATTGACATGGGATGCCTGAAACAGTACAAAAGTAAAAGTTTTTCCTTGATGTGGATTTGGGAATTGAGCAAATACAGTTACACATTGTAAGAAGCTAAAAAAGCAATTATTTTCATTTCTGTTAAAATGAAAACACGGAAGCTAACTAATGCTCTACGTGGCTTTTTTTCTCTATGCGGAACCCTGGTTTCTCACAGAACATGTTCACATGGCAGCTAGCCAGTGGTCTGTGAACTGCTCACCACACTGTTATGCATGACTTATTAAAAGCAGAGTACTGTCCCTTTGGGAGGGAAATAAAAATAACTGTTTGCAAATCAAACCATTGTATAGAGGACTGTGGCAGTGAAAAGAAAAGAATGTATCGGGAAGTCCTTGATCCTCCCTTTGTCCCGATTGTGAAACCAAACCATGAACAATTCAGGTTTCCGAGTAAAGCAGTTACAATCTATCTGCAGCCCAAACCATCTGTGATTTGATATTTGAAGTGAAGGAGCCTGTATTATTCTGAAACCAGAACATCTGCAATACTGAAGTTTTAAGCAGTTGGCACTTTTACCAACCCTTAAAAAAAAATAAAAATGTTTGTATTGAACAATGTAACTTTATTGAGTAGCCTATTGTTTCAGAATGCTCCTTATACTAAGTATATGCCTTATGCCTTTCTGTCTGGATGGTCATATGGCTAACAGAAGAGGAAAATGTACTGTTTTCATTGATTCACTGTTTCTCAAATTCCTGATGTATATGAACTAGCTCTGGATTCATGAAAAGATTTAGATGAGCTTAGAGAAAACAAGCTGCTTGCATTAGCTTCAAATGATTTTAAGACTTGCCAGAGCTACTCTAGCAACTAAAGCTGTTAATGCTAGCTGTCATTTTTAATCTTTGCATTGCGATATCAACAGATCTGCATTAAGCTTCTCTGAATAGACTTTCCGATGTCAGAACTTATCCATTTTACTGCATCCTGTAAAGATATCATAGGCTTAGAATAAAGCCATTCTAGGATCTGGTTCAGTGCTGTTTTGGCTTTAGTAAGAGAACACACCAGTGTTTTAGTTTTTGCTAAGTAGTGCTTACTCTAAACCAAAGACTCTTCAGTTGCCCATATTCTGCCAGTGAGGAGGAGCACAAGATGGGGAGGGAGTACATGCAGGACAGCTGACCTGAACTACCCAAAAGGGTATTCCGTACCACAGCACATCATGCTCACTATATAAACTGGGGGGAGTTGGCTGGGAATGTACCAGTTGTTGCTTGGGGACTGACTGGGAATCAGTTATCATGTGGAGAGCAATTGTAGAAAAAGGAACACAAGAATCACTTGTGTTCCTTGAGGTTTATTCCTCCTTTCTATTTTTTCTTTATAAACATTATTATTGTTACTATTGTTGTTGATGTTACATTTTGTTTTATTTCATTTATAAATTGTGCTTATGTCAACCCACGAGTTTTACCTTTTTCCAGTTCAACTCACCGTCCCTGGGGGAGTTGTTGTGAGTGAGCAGCTACATGGTACTTAGCTGCCAGGTAGGGTTAAACTGTGACATTGGTGGAAGTGAAGTTGTCAGGAGCTTCAACATTAACTTCAACAGAATTAAGTTGTAGAAAGCTAAGGTGAACTGCAGTACAGACTATGTAATGATCATAATTTCTGCTCATCTCTGCTCAGTATCACTCTGTGTAGATATCTAGTCTGTTCAGGATTCCCTGTGGGCAGCTGAAATGAACACACTTCAAAATGGAGCTTGCTATCCCCCAGAGGAGGTGTAAAATCTAGGATGTTACATAGCCATGGCAATACTTGGCGTGTGCTGGCCATCACAGTGCGGCAATGATGCATTTTCAACAGAACTGTGAGGTTTTCCCTGTGAGGGTGGTAAGGCGCTGGCACAGGTTGCCCAGAGAAGCTGTGGCTGCTCCATCCCTGGCAGTGTTCAAGGCCAGGTTGGATGGGGCTTAGAGCAACCTGATCTAGTGGAAGGTGTCCCTGCCCATGGCAGGGCATTGGAACTGGATGAGCTTTAAGATCCCTTCCAAATCTAACCATTCTGTGATTCTATGAAATGAGACAAAACAGTACTTACAGATTTTTACTGCACAAATAACAGAAAAGAACACAAGTGGGTTTTCCCCTCTTCTCTTTCATGGGAATTAATTATTGGTGTAACAGAAAAGTGTAACTTTTACTGGTAAAGTTATTAAAAAATCAATGTCACATTAGGTTCTTATTACGCTTCTATGTGCAGAAGCCATCAGTCTATAGAAGTGCAGCTATCAAATGTTCAAGCCAATAGCAATTATTTCCTTATTTATAGGCCAGAGTATTCCAGACATCAGCTTAAAAACTAGGATGGGGGAGCATAGACTTATACAAGGAGATTGTAGAAAAGGTGTAATTCAGCTCCTACCAAAGAATGAAGAGGCTATTTTTCATTTGCATTGGCCACACCCTTCTGAAAAGAAATGTGTGTACTTCAGTCATGTTTAAAAGATTTCACACAGGTTTTGGGGTTGTTTGGTTTTTTAAAAAGAGGAAAAAAGAATCTTTATCTTTTAAGGTATACAAAAATGCCTCTGAATCAGACCTTTTGATTATACAGCCAGCGCCTTGAGGTAGTTAAAAAGCTTCCAATGTGCTACATTCCATTCTGCACTAAAAATAACGTGTGTGTTCTGGGAGGATGAGGTACCCTTTAGGCAGTAGTATAAGCAATTATGTTCAGGGCAAAAAAGCACTGATCAAAATGTCAGGACAAGCTCTTCTTTTTGCAGTTGTTTTTATGTTATTTGGAAAGAGTAAAGGATATGAAGACCTGAGTGTACTTGCAGATGCATATTCTTCTGTTCTAGGCATCTGATTATCATATCATAGAATCACAGAATGGTTTGGATTGGAAGGAATCTTAAAGGTTGCCTAGCATCCTAAATGTATATTTTGGGTCTCTTGCCAGCCCAGCCATGAAAACGTACTGTGTATTTTTTTGCCTTCTAATACCAGCAGCCTGTGTGCTTTTGAATGTACACAGACAAACATATATGTGCGAACAGTTTCAGAATCCGTCATTTTCCTCCATTTCAGGTCCTGCAAATACCTTTGTTAGATACACATATGTGAATGCACGTGTACACACACACACACACACACACACACACACACACACACCAAACTCGTCAAATATACAGAGTTTTTCAAAGTGCCCTGATTTTGACAGGTTGCAGAACAACAGATCACTTTTAAAATCAGGCCAATTTCACCTAAGTGCTGAATACATTCCCGAAGCTTGAAAATGTGTGTGCATTTCTTAGAAGAATATTGTTCTTTTTAAAAAGTCCTTGACAGGTCCACCAATGCCTCAACAATGCCTACAATGAGTTTTCTTGTGTTTAGTTCTTCTTGGTGTTCTTTTTTTTCTATTAGGAATGTCTTAGTTCCACAAGTGTTTCATCCATTGTCAGTGGAGTGCTTGCATATCTTGTTTGTAACAGGAGTGGACTGTCCTAGGACAGCAGGTACTACCAGAGACTTTTACTTTGGTGGCCCTAGTGCGCTGTGTTCATAGAACTATAGAATCACAGAATAGTTAGGGTTGGAAAGGACCTTAAGATCATTCAGTTCCAACCCCCCTGCCATGGGCAGGGACACCTCACACTAAACCATGTCACCCAAGGCTCTGTCCAACCTGGCCTTGAAAACCGCCAGGGATGGAGCATTCACAATCTCCCTGGGCAACCCATTCCAGTGCCTCACCACCCTAACAGGAAAGAACTTGCTCCTTATATCTAATATAAACTTCCCCTATTTAAGTTTTAACCCGTTACCCCTTGTCCAGTGTTCAAGGCCACGTTGGATGGAGTCTTGGGTGACATGCTCTGACCACATCACCCAAGTGTTGGAAGACAGACGCAGGGACTGTGAGAATGAAGATCTTGGTTCCACTGTAGGAGAGGATCGGGTTTGAGACCATCTTAAGAACCTGAGCATGCACAAGTCTGTGGGACCTGATGAAGTCCATCCACAGGTCCTGAAGGAGCTGGCTAATGAAGTTGCTAAGCCACTGTCCATCATATTTGAAAAATCATGGCAGTCAGGTGAAGTTCCCGACAAGTGGAAAAAAAGAAATATAACCCCCGTTTTCAAGAAGGGGAAAATGGATGACCCAGGGAATTACAGACCAGTCAGTCTCACCTCTGTGCCTGGCAAAATCTTGGAGCAGATTCTCCTGGATGGCATGCTAAGGCATATGAAAAACAACAAGGTGCTTGGTGACAGCCAGCATGGCTTCACTAAGGGGAAATCCTGCCTGACCAATTTGATGGCCTTCTATGGTGGGGCTACAGAACTGATGAACAGGTTGAAAAAGCAGCTGATGTCATCTACCTGGACTTGTGCAAAGTTCGACCCTGTCCCATACAACATCCTTGTCTCTAAACCGGAGAGACATCGATTTGATGGATGGACCACTCAGTGTGTAAAGAACTGGCTGCATGGCTGCACGCAAAGAGCTGTGAACAATAGCTCAATGTCCAGCTGGAGACCAATAATGAGTGGTTCATAGAATAAACCACTATGAACACACTACCTCAGGGACTGGTTTTGGGACCGGTCTTGTTCAACATTTTTGTCACTGACATGGACAGTGGGATTGAGTGTGCCCTCAGCAAGTTTGCCGATGACACCAAGCTGTGTGGTTCGGTTGATAGGCTGGAGGGAAGGAATGCCATCCAGAGGGACCTTGACACGCTTGTGAGGTGGGCTGATGCCAACCTCATGAGGTTTAACCATGCCAAGTGTAGGGTCCTACACCTGGGTCGGAGCAATCCCAGGCACAGCTACAGGTTGGGCAGCGAAGAGATTCAGAGCAGCCCTGCGGAGAAGGACTTGGGGGTGTTGGTCGGTGAGAAACTGAACATGAGCTGGCTTCAGTGTGTGCTCACAGCCCAGAAAGCCAACCGTATCCTGGGCTGCATCAAAAGGAGTGTGACCAGCAGGTCAAAGGAGGTGATCCTGCCCCTCTACTCTGCTCTTGTGAGACCTCACCTGGAGTATTGTGTGCAGTTCTGGTGTCCTCAGCACAAGAACATGGAGCTGTTGGAGCATGTCCAGAGAAGGGCCACGAGGATGATCAGGGGGCTGGAGCACCTCCTGTATGAAGACAGGCTGAGGAAGTTGGGTCTGTTCAGGCTGGAGAAGAGAAGGCTGAGTGGAGACCTCATAGCAGCCTTCTAGTATCTGAAGGGGGCCTATAGGGATGCCGGGGATGGACTCTTCATTGTGAACTGTAGTGACAGGGCAAAGGGGAATGGGTTTAAATTTAAACAGGGGAAGTTTAGATTGGTTATAAGGAGGAAATTCATTACTGTAAGGGTGGTGAGGAACTGGAATGGGTTGCCCAGGGAAGCTGTGAATGCTCTGTCCCTGGCGGTGTTCAAGGTGAGATTGGACAGAGCCTTGGGTGATATGGTTTAGTGTGAGGTGTCCCTGCCCATGGCAGGGGGGTTGGAACTAGATGATCTTAAGGTCCTTTCCAACCCTAACTGTTCTATGATTCTATGATTCTGTGGTGATCCCTGCCCTGACATCAGAGGAAAGCCTTCTGCAGCCTTTAACTGCAGAAACCCCAGATAGCTTCTGGTGACCCATGATTTTCTTCTAGCTCTAATTCTAATTCTATCAGTATCACCTTTCAGTCATCTGAAAGAAGAACCAAAGCACTGACAGTCACTTGGCAGTTTCTTGTAACCAGTGATATTTCATACTTGAATGATAGTCACTCTCCAGGTATTTGGGAAGTTCCAGTGATGTAACTTTGTCTAGTAGTTCTCAATGGATTTATATTTTGCATGCGTTTGTTAAATCTATTTTCAAATCAGTGTATATTTAGCATTTATTGCTGGTGGTAGCAAAGATAAATTTAACGATGCACTATGTGAAAAATTATTTCTTTGTCCGTTTATGAATCTGCCACTTGATTATTTCATTTGATGCCCTTTAGCTCATGATGTACAGTCATTCCAGTTAAATGCTTCCTCAGTGCTCTGTCCTTCCTACCGTGCCTGTTACTACTTCCATTGTATACTGTCTTTGTGCACCTGTACATGCAGCTTTAGAATGTGGCCAAAGTTTCTCTTCACTGGGTAAGTCTATTTGAAGTGTCCCCCATTTGCAAGCAAATTTGGCAGTTTAACTAATGCATCTTGGAAAAAGTCATGTTTAATACCCTTTACAAACCCTCTCAATCTTTTTCTAAGTAAACAAATCAGCATGCTAGGATAGAATTTCTCTGACATTATTTCCTGGAACTTCCTTTCTTTTTTTAACAAGAATTCAAAATATGTAGTCCATAATAGAATAAACATGAGGAAAGCAGTCTGAAATAATCAGAAGTCCTGTCTGCCTGCATGCAGCTAGCTTACTGATGCTTTACTGGTACTGTTTTTTAGGGATTTCATCTTTTTGCTTTCCCTTTGTCTGAATTTGCTTTCCTCAGATCTCTTTCCTGGTGAATCAGTTTAGTATTTAAAAGCAAGCTGTCTCTAGGGGAAGTTCCAGGCCATTCAGATACAGTCATTATTCACTCAGAACATAGTTTTGACCTTATTCCTGTAATACTAAGGAGTCTCACTGTCCTGGCAAAGCATGCATCATTTTGGCAGATCTATTAACAACTCTTTTATTCAGTGAGGAGCAAAACTATACTCACACTTTATGACCTAGTTGTACTTTTTAGTATGGAGTTTTTCTCTCCCCCAGCCCCAATTCTCCATAAGTAGAACTAAAGCACATCGCTCACTGCTGCATTTAATAGAGACCAGGACAGTGATGGGTCAAACACTGGTAATTGATTTTTTGGGCACCTGGCTCCAACAGCTATTTTGAGTGATATCTCAGAAGAGACATTTTGTCTACAAGTAGAGAAGGAGATGAAAAAGATAGGATTTTGAGGCTTTCTACCTGTCAGACCTAAGGAGTTTCATAGAAACAGCTTATAAACTAGGAACAGAGCAGTGAAAAATCAAAGCCTTTGATACAGGCATTAAGCATTAAGAACCGTGTAGGTATTTCTTTCCTTTTTAAATGTTTCGCGGTTTGGGGTTTTTTTTTGGTTGGTTTTTTTTTTTGCTTTTTTTTTTTTTTTATCTCTATGGTACCCATTAAGATGATAGTGAAGAGCTACAAAAGCCAAAACCTTATCTAGTCCTCACTGTCTTGATGCACCCTGTTCTGGGATTCTGAACACATTTGGTCAGAATATACTGTTGAAGCCCTGTGCCTTTCACTCAGCACCTCCAGGCATTCATCAGATCTAGTAAGATGCCAATGACAATTTCAGCAGTAACATCACTTCCAAATTTTGTGTGCTGAGGTTTCAGCATTAAAGTGGGAGTTTCAGCATGGGGATTTTTCATGAACATATTGTGCAAACAAGGTGTTATAATTGGCATTTCTAATTTAAACACACTCGGCATAAAATTTATATATGTGAATGTGTGTGTGAAAATCAAGGAGTTTTTTAAAGCCTAGTTAGATTTACTTGCCTCCAGAGTATTTTTATTCTGAGGACAGTTCTTGAGGTGATTCCAAATGGAAAATAGCTGCAGAATAGAATAAAAATGAAAAATTACCTTTTCATTATATTTGATCCCATGTAAACAGATTTTAAACTAGTGGCAGGAAAGATAAGCATTGAACACATTCTATTAACAAATGAAAAGTACAGTAATTCCAAAGTGAATTTCAAATACAACTAAAATGCATGAAATCCTTCATCATAGAGGGAATATAGTGGAAAGTTCACAAAATTCAAGTTGTTTCTCCATTACCGGGACATATGAAGAGCATTTAAAATAGCTCTATTTCAAAAGTAGTAAACTTTACAGAGACTATGTCCATTTCTAGAAGACAATCTGTCCTTTCAGGACTGGAAAACATGGTCATCTGGAAAATTGCTTATGCCAGGCTCTCCTTTTTTACTAACTTAAGGACCTTTTGAAAGCCTCCTGAAGGCTGTAGCTTCCATCTTTGAGGTTTTTTCTACCTCTTTATGTCATTTGTCACCCTTTTCAAAAGCAGTATCAATGGATCACAAATTCTGGCTTATTCATTTGATGCCCAGTGGTGAAATAAACACTTAAATATTAATTCAGAAGTTGTCAACCCCTAGTATATGAAATACAATGTTATTTATCAAGAAAACACATTAAATTCAAGAGGGGTTCTCTTGGAGCAACGTTTTATTGTGTAAAATAGGGACCTTTAAAAATTCTAGTCAAAGATCATATTCAAAGCACACCTTTTCAAGGAGGAGAGATTGTAGTCAGATTTGCTATGCATGTGTGAATAGCAGTAGCAAAAATATAAATGTAAGCTGCTGCTGCTTCATTTATATTACCAGGGAAGAAAATGCTTACCTAGCTTTTATATCACCAGGAGCTCATCTAATCTTTATTTTTTGTTTTGCTTGGTTGAAACCTAAGAAAAATGCAAGTGCTTCTCAGGGCACATTGGTCATTCTAGGTGCTCAGCCTTCTGGATTAAGGGACAGCACTGTAGCTCTTTGGAAAGAAGGAGAGGGGTTGTGTAGCATTACTTATTATGTTGACGGCAACTGGATCCTTGAAAATCCATGCTGTGTTTGTCTTTGGGTCCTTCTGTGTCACACAGGTCTGTGTTGCTTTTCTGAACTATGTTTTAGGCCTATAGGAGTTTGTGGATCTATGAGCTTGTGAATATATTGTACCTTTGGATACCTAGAAAAAGTAGAGTCCTGACCTTTGCATGAGATTTAATTCCTTTTGCAGTCATTAAAAAAAGCTAGCTGCTTAGAAAGATGAATATATTATATTGTCACTGAGATTTTAAGTACCCGAGTGTAAGTCACTTATTTTCCACATAGAATTCAGAGGACTTCTCTTTATAGTTCCCCAAGAATGGATTAGGCACTTTTTAAAACATGACAGAAGATGAGGAAGCCTGCACAGTTTTCCTGTGTTATATCCAATGAGTGGAAACACTATTTCACAGTTAAGAGAGAGTTCTTACACATATCTCCTCAAAAGAAGAAGTTCATCACCATAAGAACACAAACAGAACCGTCCCCATCTCTTACAAAAGTCAATAAAAGAATACAGGAATCAAGCCCTGGCTAAAACTTGGGTGGGAGAAAAGGGCACCAGTAATACCAAACTATTCCTGTTTTCATCTAACCCAAGGAGGTTTCTGAAGTAATTTGGATCAGCCTCTGTGTCTTCCCAGCTACCAGCATGTCCTTTTGTTAAATCAACTTTTGCATGAATTTTTGTACTGGAGAAATACTGTAAAACTGCAATGCATCTACAACTCAGGCCCCCAGTGTCAAATTAGATGTTCTGCCTCTGGTTCAAAGCAAATTAAACAAACCACGAAAAGGCAAGGGGCAGCTAAATTGTGCAAGACAAAGTCTCTCCTGTTAAAAGAGTTATACTGGATTCTGCCTTCTGCTACAGCTGTGAATTTTTTTCTCAACTTCAGTTGCATTTTCTCAGTGTTAAGTATATTCTACCATCTACCAGAGTCCAGTAATGGTTTGAATTCATCAAGAGGTGGCAAATGCATATGCACAACAGTGAAACTGAAGAGCATAATCATCTGTTCTCTTGCAGTTCATAGGTATCACCAAATCATAAAAAAGTCTAGGTTGGAAGGGACTTCTAGAGACCATCTGGTCCAAACTGATATTGAAAGCAGGCCACTACATGATGTTACCCAGAGCCCTATGAGGCCAAGTCTTTTATATCTCCAGTGATACACCAGTGAAATTCCACGGCTTCTCTGGGAAGCTTATTCAAATGACTGTCTTCATAGTGAAGTTCTGCTTTGTTCTATCTAGACAGATTTTTATTTTTTTTTAATGAAAATAATGGTGCTGTTTGCCTTCTGCCCTGTGAACAAGTCTCATTGTGAAGTTTGCCTTTATATTCTCTGGAATTACATTGTCGAGAAGATCCGCGTGGCCCCTCCGCAGATCCTCTCCAATTTTCCAGTCCCAGACAAATCGGTTACATGGAGATCAGATCAAATGTACAGCCTCATACATATTTAGCAGAATACATTTAACAAAGCAAACCCACATGACAATGATGTCTATAATAAAAACATGGGAAACAAAACAAAAAGGTACTATGCACTGTGGTTGAGGTTTGCTTAGCCGGTCCTAGTTTCCAAACTAAAGCCAAAACACAGCACTGCACCAGCTACTAAGAAGGAGAAAAATAACTGTTGTACAGCTGAACCCAGGACACACCCCAGGCAGCACTCACAAATTCATAGAGAACACATATGTTGGCTTTGAAACATGAAATGAGGTTCAAGTAGCATAGACATGTTTCCTCCCTTGCAGATGAAACTAAGTAGTAAGTCAAGTTGGATACGCTTTATGTCTACACCACTTGAGTTGTAATATCTCCCATTAATACCCCAGACGATACATAGAGCAGCCTATATGAATCATATGAAAAAGGTTTTGCATGTATGGATCAAATTGCAATCTTCCTGTACTTTGGTATTAAGAGGGCCTATGTCAAAGTTATATTGCTTCGTTCAACTATGATCAGGGACACATGGATTCTCTGCAGATTGAGTCTTTTATCCCTGTGACCTCACTGCTCTTCCGCATTTTGTATACCTCTCACTGTCTGTTGCCTGATTGGAAGTCAAGATGATGACTACCTCGATCAATCACAGCCTGGTTGAGTGTCTTTAGCTCTTTCTTTTTTAAGTGAATGGGAGCTGCCTGTGGTGAGAACCTTTGAAAGTCTGGGCGCAATTATCATTTCCCATATTGGCTCTATTTTTCTGCAAACCCAGCAGGGCAGATGTAGTTGTGTGTCTTGGCTATGTGTAGGTAAGCATCATTTACAAAGCTACCTCCAGGAGTCTTCCTTTGTGCAGGGTCTGGAATAGATAAGCAAACATTAAGATTCTGAACTATCCTGCACTGGCACTTCCTTTGCTTCCTGCACAGGAGCACACTTTCAGATTGTAATGGATTTTAATCTGAGTCCTGAAGGTGAGCACACTGTAACTAGTCAATATTGAATGATTATGTTTGTACAAGAGCAGAACTCATACATCCTGTGCTTTTGTTCACCTGAAAATATTTTAGTTGCTTATTGCTCATCAAATATGCAATTCATATCAAAATAATGATGCCTAGTTTAAGTGAAGTCTCAAGGAGTTTCCTCCGATGAAATACAGCATGTAATGCATTATTTATTATAATGGATATTCTTTTGTGACTCACTACCCTTTATATGAAAACAAAAATGTTTCCGTTACTTATCCCAAAAGAAAAATCATTAATATGAAAATGGTAAAGCTGCATTCATATGTGAAAAAGCTATTACAAGAATAGCTATTCATGCTAGCATTAGATTTATGTTTCATTTACATTATCTGTTTTAAACTATCCATCTGAAAATGTATTGCTTCACCTGGGCAGCAATATCTTGCCACAGTGCAGCAGCCCAGGTGGGTTCAAGTGTACTGAACTATTTTAAAATAAGGGTGGGGTTTATCCAAGATAAACCATTTTATCTTGTCTAAACTAGAGCATCTTCTGTAAGATGACTGGCTTGTATACACACCTGAGTTATTTTTCCTTTCCAAAACAACCTACCACTAAAACAGGACATGTGCATACTGCCTACTGAGGATGGGATAAGCCCCAAACTGTGCTCAGGCACTATCAAGGAGAGCATTAGCTTGCCAAGACCAAAACTGTGCAGGTGGCCTTGCTAACATTGTAACCCAATGGACGATCTTAATCCAGTTCTTAGGCCCACACCCCAGTACATTACTAATGTAGAATGTAGTCTTATACTGTCCCTGCATTCAGTGAAGAAGTTACTGTGACGTGATGTTCCATCTTGCTTGTCTTACTTATGCATTAGTATGGGATGAGTCAATATCTGGAGATACCTTTTCCAGTTAAATA
Source organism: Pezoporus wallicus (assembly GCF_028554395.1). Lineage (NCBI taxonomy): Eukaryota > Metazoa > Chordata > Aves > Psittaciformes > Psittacidae > Pezoporus > Pezoporus wallicus. The sequence goes on along the minus strand of NW_026636887.1, from coordinate 1,747,748 downwards.
CAAGAAGTACTTAGATGATTATATGATACACATCACATTTGGGCAACTATAATTAACTGAGATGAATAGCATCATAGATGCTATGGCCTAGATTAATCCTGCCTAACATTGGGAATCACACCTGTGATTTAAACAACATACTGGAATCAAGTCCCCTCCTTAGTCAATGGAAGATAATCATGTCTGAAAGGTATAGCCAGCCCAAGATCTGAACTGACTTCCTCCTCAAGTGCCTCTGTCACTTTTGGCTGTAAAGAGAGACTAAACCATAACTTAGTTAGGTAAGTACCTCAGTATAATGGCAAGAAGGTTGAATCTGGTCTGGAAAGCACATTCCTGCTGCCCTGATTAAAGACACTGCACAGAATCTCAGATCTTCTGTTTCTTAAAATAGTATAATTCTGGCCACTGCAGAGGGGAAAAAAGATTTGGAAATATGGCTGAAGTGTAATCAATGTAGCAGTGTTTGCCTGAGTCTGTAGGCAGTATGAAGTAATAGCTCTGAAAAATTCATCTTATTTATCTCAGTTGATCAAAGGGAAACTCTGACACACTAGGTTCCTGACCTCTATTAGACAGATGGACTAAATTTTAGCCAAATTTTCCTAGGGAAATTTTATACCATTTGAATTGCAGTCATATCTTGTCAGCAGCATTTGCTCCTTAAGTACTGATAGGAGCTGCAAATACTGGAAGGAAGTTATTAAAATACATTTGTGAAACCTTACACTACTGTATTAATTTAGAAGACTTCATGCAAAATTGAAGAAAAAGTTATTTAAGTGAATAATAGAAGAACAGCAGTCGCAGCACCAAGTTGTACTACACACAGCATATAAACCCTGTAACACAGAAATATTGTTTATAAAAAAAAATATCTTGTGCATATGAGAAACATATGTGTAATTATGTCCCTCCCATCTGCCAGGCAGTTTTTCAGTTTATTTTACCCTGAAGTTGTCAACAGTGCAGTCGCTACTGTGAGTGCCATCACCACTGTAATCATGTTTTTTTGTACATTTCACTGAAAAGTCCCCAAGGCAGCACAGAATGTGGTTAAAATCAATTTAGGTTCTGTTTTACAGTCCCTACATGGGAGGATTTTTTTATTGCTTTCAGTGTCCCCATTTGTTTAAGTGAGCCTAAAGGGCAAAATTCACAACTGGTATATCTAGGCAGTTAGCTAAAAGAGGATGAGAGAGCAAGATCAAGCATTAACTCCTTGTCTGATCACACCACTTAACTCTTCACTCACTGCTGACTGTGTCCTGGAGCTCCAGCTACTTTCTCCCAGAAAATACTTTGATGTACTTCAAGGAGTATTTTAGTTAGGGACCTCTTTCAAAAAAAGCACAGGCAAGACTTCACCAGGTGGGACTCTAAGCCACACAGTCCTGTAATGCTGTCCCACCTTCAGCCACACATACAAGCTCTTCTCTCTCTCAAAGCAGGCAATATACAACCCAAATGTCATCCTACAGAAGTGCTGCTCAGGGGAATTGGACGTAAAAGCTTTCATGCTGTTAGAGATGCCTTGAAGCACTGGAAAATGAGTAGAAAAATAACTGTGGTAATTATGTCTCAGGGCCACCACATAGGGCCTAGAAGAACCAAGAGCTAACCATTATGTCTTGAAGTCAGAGAGTAATGTCTGACCTTAGAAAATGGGTTAGGCCCTTGGAAGTCCTTAATATAGAATCATAGAATCACAGAAGGGTTTGGGTTGGAAGGGACATTAAAGCTCACCCAGTTCCAATCCCATGCCAGGGGCAGGGACACCTCACACTAGACCACGTTGCTCAAAGCCCCATCCAGCTTGGCCTTAAACACTGCCGTGGGTGAGGCAGCCATAACTTCTCTGGGGAACCCATTCCAGTGCCTCACCACCCTCATAGTAAAGAATTTCCTCCTTGTATCTAACCTAAACTTTCCCTGTTTAAGTTTAAACCCATTCCCCCTTGCCCTGTCACTACAGTTCACAATGAAGAGTCCCTCCCAGGCATCCCTATAGCACCCCTTCAGAGACTGGAAGGCTGCTATGAGGTCTCCACTCAGCCTTCTCTTCTCCAGCCTGAACAGACCCAACTTTCTCAGCCTGTCTTCATACAGGAGGTGCTCCAGCCCCCTGATCATCCTCGTGGCCCTTCTCTGGACATGCTCCAACAGCTCCATGTTCTTGTGCTGAGGACACCAGAACTGCACACAATACTCCAGGTGAGGTCTCACAAGAGCAGAGTAGAGGGGCAGGATCACCTCCTTCGACCTGCTGGTCACGCTCCTTTTGATGCAGCCCAGGATACGGTTGGCTTTCTGGGCTGTGAGCACACACTGAAGCCGGCTCATGTTCAGTTTCTCACCGACCAACACCCCCAAGTCCTTCTCCGCAGGGCTGCTCTGAATCTCTTCTCTGCCCAACCTGTAGCTGTGCCTGGGATTGCTCCGATCCAGGTGTAGGACCTTGCACTTGGCATGGTTAAACCTCATGAGGTTGGCATCAGCCCACCTCACAAGTGTGTCAAGGTCCCTCTGGATGGCATTCCTTCCCTCCAGCCTATCAACCGAACCACACAGCTTGGTGTCATCAGCAAACTTGCTGAGGGCACACTCAATCCCACTGTCCATGTCAGTGACAAAAATGTTGAGCAAGACCGGTCCCAAAACCAATCCCTGAGGTGGTGTGTTCATAGTGGTTCATTCTATGAACCACTCGTTACTGTTCTCCAGCTGGACATTGAGCTATTGTCCACAGCTCTTTGCGTGCAGCCATGCAGACAGTTCTTTACACACTGAGTGGTCCATCTGTCAAATTGATGTCTCTCTGGTTTAGAGACAAGGATGTTGTATGGGACAGGGTCGAACTTTGCACAAGTCCAGGTAGATGACATCAGCTGCTTTTTCAACCTGTCCATCAGTTCTGTAGCCCCATCATAGAAGGCCACCAAATTGGTCAGGCAGGATTTCCCCTTAGTGAAGCCATGCTGGCTGTCACCAAGCACCTTGTTGATTTTCATGTGCCTTAGCATGCCTTCCAGGAGAATCTGCTCCCAGATTTTGCCAGGCACAGAGATGAAACAGACTGGTCTGTAATTCCCCGGGTCATCCATTTTCCCCTTCTTGAAAATGGGGGTTATATTTCCCTTTTTCCAGTCGTCGGGAACTTCACCTGACTGCCATGATTTTTCAGATATGACACATGGTGGCTTAGCAACTTCATTTGCCAGCTCCTTCAGGACCCATGGATGGACTTCATCAGGTCCCACAGACTTGTGCGTGTTCAGGTTCTTAAAATGATCTCAGACGTGATCCTCTCCTACAGTGGGCCTAAGGTCTTAATTCTCACAGTCCCTGCTTCTGCCCTCCAAGACTTAGGCAGTGTGGTCAGAGCATTTGCCAGTGAAAATTGAGACAAAGAAGTCATTGAGAACCTCAGCTTCCTCCAAATCCAGGGTAGCCAGTTCTCCTGATAGCTTCTGGAGATGGCCCACGTTGTCCCTCGTCTGTCTTGTTTGCTACATACTTACAGAAGCCCTTCCTGTTATCTTTCACATCCCTTGCCAGATTTAATTCTAACTGGGCCTTAGCTTTCCTAACCCTGGTCCCTAGCTTCCTGGACATCGTCCGTCCCTGTATTCTTCCCAGGCTGCCTGTCCTTGCTTCCACCTTCTATAAGATTCTTTTTTCCCTTCTAAGTTTCCTCAGCAGCTCCTTATCCACCCATGGAGGCCTCCTGGCCCTCCTGACACATTTTCTTCTAGTCTCCTCATTATCCTGAGGATCTCGAACTCAACCATCTCATGATCTCTACAGCCAAGGCTGCCCTGGAGCGTCACATCCCCAACCAGCCCTTCCCTGTTTGTGAGCAGGAGGTCAAGCATGGCACCTCTCCTTGTTGGCTTCTTTATTACTTGCAGAAAGGAAGTTGTCTTCCACACAATTGAGGAACCTCTTGGATTGCTTGTGCTGGGCTGTACCGTCCCTCCAACAGATAACAGGATTGTTGAAGTCCCCCATGAGGACAAGGGCCTCCAAGCATGAGGCTGCTTCTATCTGTCCATAGAGCACTTTGTCCACAGAGTCCTCCTGATCGGGCGGTCTATAACAGATCCCCACAGTAATGTCCCCCAGAGCTGTTCTCCCTTTGACCATGACCCACAAGTTCTCTGTAGACTGATTACCTGTCCCCAGGCAGAGTTCCATACTCTCCAGCCTATCACTGACATAAATAGCTACTCCCTCTCCCCATCTGCCTGGCCTGTCTTTTCTAAAGTGCCTCTAACCTTCCATTCCAACACTCCTGTCATAAAGTCACTCCATCCCACCATGTTTCTGTGATGCCAGTGATATCATATCCTAGTAGCTGTGCACACATCTCTTAATTCCTCTTGTTTATTCCCGATATTACAGGTGTTTGTATAGAGGCATCTGAGCCGAGCTCCAAATGAAGCCGGCTCATTGGCTGGAGTGGCTGAAACAGCTCTGAGTAGTTCCAAGCATTTATTACAGGTTCTGGCAACTGACTGGGTGTGTTGGGATGGAATGATGCCCCCTTCCCCCAACACATCTAGTTTAAAGCACCAGTCTGGCAAGCCTCCTACCAAAAGTGCTCTTCCCTTTAGACCAGCTCCACCAGCCTCCAGGAGACCTGGCCTCCCAAATCGAGTCCCATGTTCTAAATACCCAAACCCCTGACTATGGCACCACTGTTCTAACCATTTATTAACCTGCCAAATCCAACTGGCCTTTTCAAGGTCCTCCCCTTTGACCCAGAGGATCAAGGAAAAAGCTGTCTGAGCCCCAGAGCCCTAACCACCTTTCCCAGGGCTCTGTAGTCCTTCTTAATGTTCTCCAGGCCACTGCTGTCAGTATCAGGGCCAACTAGAAGTGGGTAATAGCAGAATTTACTAGACCAGTCAGCTCCTCAGCAACATCCCTGATCCATGCTCGTGGTAGTCAACACACCTCCCTTGAGACTGGGTCAGGCCAACAGATGGGTGCCTCTGTGCCCTTCAAAGCAGAGTCACCTACTACTATGACCCACCTCTTTTCCCTGGAAGCATCAGTAATGATCAGTGAATGTGTCCTCGTTAGCCCCTTGCAGAACTGCAAAGCGGTCCTGGGTGGGGATGTCAGATTTAGGAGGAAGAACGTTGCTTCTAATTGTTTTTTTCTTGTTGTTTCCAAGAGGTGATTATGCTCACTTTCTACCGGAACTGGGCAAAGGCTGTAGCATTTTCTGCTATTGTATGTGAAAAACATAGGTGTTTTGCCTAAAAGTACAGCTTGTTTAGACAGGCACAAAAATGTCCTCATTTCAGATAGGAACCCAGCTGGGGCTGTCTTCTGCAGCCTATACCAGCATCCCCAATAACAAATGCGGTGACTTTCCCCTTCCCCCCGATAGACCACACAAGAAATAAGCCTATGGGAGAGAGACCAGCGGTCATTCTGCATTTCAAGGATTTGAACAAATGCGCTGGGGGGATTTGGTGCCTATCTCTATATCTCTGCACTCTATACATACCCTTATTTAAAACTTAGCTGAAAGTTTTAAAACTGTTCTACACAACTTGAGTCAGTGTTGCAGGGAAAAGCTGTGCAGTCCACGCAGTTTAAACTGAATTGGATCAAACACCTTACTGAGCTGTCAAGAACATGGAATTAGGCAGCAGTCAGTGAAGTGTTGCATTCAAGTAGTAATGCAAGACGTAAACCCCCAAACTAGACACATGAATGTTAATAAACAAGCAAATAGCTAAACACTCTGTGTAACAAATGCAGGAGAGATTTCTTCAGTTCTTCTTCTTTCCAAGAAGATGACCTCACCATACGCAGTGTAGCAGCAAATGCCCCTTGGTGCATTGATAAGGAATGGTGAGGAAATCCTGTATGCTCTCTATGTTTCTGCAAAGTTTATGCAGAGGGAACCAAAACCCCTTTCCTTCACCTCTGGGATCATAACAGTCAAATGACCGTACGTGGTATAAACGCCTTTATTGATACAGTCTGAACACACAGATTAATTTACAGGGACACCCAGCAGCGGTGCCCAGTGTGTGGCTGCCATGGACAGGAACATCCCCCTGGGCCTCCTGGGCACAGGCACTGCCTCAGGACCAGCACCCCAAAGGCCTTTCTCCAAGGGATGCTGGGCAAAGGGGCAGCAGCAGCAGGGCTGCGGTGGGCAGGGCTGTGGAAGCCCTGTCACCCCTGTGTCACAGTGCCACCACCCACCAACGCAGCATCACAATGCTCTGGGGCAGTATAAGGCAGCATCCTCCCGGGTCCCACTGCCAGAGTGGCCAGCGCTGCCACCAGGACAGAGCTGGAAGCCTGAAGGCACCCATGGAATTCCTTGAGACACCCGTGGAATTACTTGGAGGGGCAGAGGGGGGAAGACTGCCCGAAGGTGCGGGAGGTTCTCTGCTGCAATTCCAGCTCCTGGAGGGGCCACATTCGCAGCTCATCGGATGGATGAAAATCCTGCTTCAGTCTGTGGGAGGATCGCCATCCTCATCTTCTAGGGAAATAGTGGCAGCAGCCATAAGGAATAGGGTCCAGAGATGGCCCAGTGCCCTCCTGCAGTGCTTTATAGCTCCCACTGCCAGGCACAGGAAGGGTTCTTCCCCCAGGGTTGATCAGGCCAGGGTCACTTTGCTGTTTCTGGAAGCCCCTGAGATGGCTCCAGATGGAGGCAGAAAAGGCAGGGCCAGTGTCCCCTAAGAGCCATAACCAGCCCATGGACCAGGAGCAGGTCTTGCTCAGGTGCTCAGGGAATAGCCGATCGCCAGCACTGGGGTCAGGAAGGAATTTTCCCCTGGGGCAGATTGGCACTGGTCCCCGGGGGTTTTTTGCCTTCCTCTGAGCACTGAGCGTGACCACTTGCAGGGCTCCTCGGTGCATTCAGGCTTGGTTATCTCCCGGTGCTCATGCTCCATGAAGGTGGCCCTCGCGTCCTGCAGCTGGGGGGGAAGAGCTTTTTTGCCCCCAGGTGGACTAGCAAGCGTTCCCGGGGTTTTTTGCCTTCCCCCGCAGCCGAGCACAGCCCCTTCACGGGGCTCCTTTGGGTTATTGTGGCCCAAAGGCAGCGGCTCGTGCTCCACGCAGCTGGCCCTCATGCCCCGCATCCGGGGGGAGGCAGAGTTCTGGACTCCCAGGGTGGCCCCAGCGTGGCCCCGGGATTGGTGCCTGTTCTCTGTGGCATTGAGCACCACCCCTTGTCAGGTCTTCCCGCATAGCACCACTATGAAAGAATTAGGAAAAGAAAATATAACCTAAACTAGACAAAAATTAACTATACTAAACCAAGCTAAACCTAACTTTACTTATAAATAAATAAAACACTCTTTCCACCTGTAAGCTTTCTGATTTGTTTCTTTGAAAGTGTTTTTGTTGCTGAAAACTCCTTGGCATTTCTGATAAATAATGGTCTCATCATTATACAACCCATTGTGAGTGCAGGGAATGGAATGGAATGGAATGGAATGGAATGGAATGGAATGGAATGGGGAGGAATGGAATGGAATAGAACAGCTATGATATCTCGTGCATATAGTTCTGCATGACAAGTTCTGACATAGGTCTGAGGGGCTGTCTGCAGTGCGGGCCCTAATAGGGGCTGGTCCCAGGTGCTGAGGCCTAAGGAAACCCGAAGGTTTCCTCTCTCTCCGGGGTTGAAGTAGTCCTCTCTGGAAAGCACATTTATAGCTCTATAGACGTATTAATAAGATCTACGCATCACAAATACTGCTTCTGAAAATTGCAGGTGTTACTTTTCTGAAGTTCAATTAGGGTTTTGTTTGGGGTTTTTTTTAAATCTTAATTTCCAGATTATTTTTTGCCTTCCTTCTTCACGGTACAGTTTGCGCCAGTGATTATGTGTTGAACTCTAAATCAAATGCAGGTACAAAAATGTTGATACAATTTGATGCCCAAGCTGAGTGTGTACTGTGTAAGCTTACCCGTATATGTATCTTCTTTTAGTACAGCTCATTCATGTCCAAAAAATTCACCAGATCTATACAATTACCGGCTAATAGCAGAAAGGGAAAAAAATAGGTCATTTAATCTGCCTTTTTTGTTGCTTAGTTTACACCTGATTTAGTTCTAATTATTTGGATTTCTTTCAAAGCCCTTTTTGACAAGCCAAAGGTGATGGTAAACCTGAGAAGTTGAATAAGTAAAAAATTCTGGAAAACTCTTGGCTGGGTGCTGCTATCAGTTTGTCATGTCTTTCATCCCCACACACTTCCATGCTCAAAGTGTTTGGTGTTGGAATACACAGCATTTCCTGCTAAGACTGTGACACAGATATTGTATAGTGATTTTATTCTTCAAATACAGCCCCTAAAGGAGATTTGCAGTGAAAAATGTTGATATTTAGCAGTGTACTATAATGTACCAAACTATATTAATTTAAAACTATCCTATAGTGAGACTTCTGGACTTTCTCAAGAGGTTTGAACTTTTCAGTCACCGTGAAATTATTCTGGGCAGCTGGCCAGTTCCTAAATAACTGTGTGTACATCAGTAGCAAAGCTGTTAGTTTTGTACATGATTGATCTCAGTCTGTTATGAAAACTGTCAACTAAAATGAAAGAGTTAGAGCATTACAGTACATTTTTCATGATCATTTAATTTCATTGAAGTATTTACAGAGTGTTTAAGTGATTTTCGCATACACTTGCCTCACAGACCTTATGAAAATCGCATTTTTCACTCTGTGTTTTGCACATTACCGGATCTTCTTCCATGATCAGAATTAAACAAATAGGGAACAAAACAAAAAGTTAGGAAAAGTAGGTCTTGTCTATGGTTAACTCTGTTTCTTGTTTGGCATGTTCTCACCAAAGTGTCAATGTCTTAGAAACTCAATGACTGTGTTAAATTTGAGCTTTCAGTTTGCTTTGCAAAGAACTTTACATTCAAAAATCTTCCTGTCTCTAAATGAAAATGGGTGCTCACTCTCGTTAGCCTTTTGAGCTGTTTAGGTAATCACGTTACCAGACCCTAGAGCACTTCCACATTCCAGGCTGCACCATCGTTGCCACATTCCAACTTAACCCTGTACCTCGAAAAATGTGTGTTTAATATGGGTTAAAGAAAGTTGAAGTTGTAAAGGTTTTAAGCAGCAACGCAAAGTAGGATGTATGGCATGGAGAGCAACAATTACACCTTAAGTGCATAGAGAAGAATGCGGTGAAGCTAAATGCCTCACACTTCCCAATATGTAATAGCATCACAGCATGAATAATTGGAGATATTCTTTGGAACTGCTTTGGCTGCTTAGACTTCAGGTTATTTTGAAGCCTATCTTGAATCATTCTCCTGTTTAGACTGGGGATATTGCTGTCCCCTGGCTTAAACTGGGGATATTGTTGTCTCCTTGCTTACCTGTTGATCTATACATTTTCCTACTTCCAAGCTCTCTCCAATCTGGTCTGCAGTTTATCATATGCTCTAATCTGTATAAACTGATGTCTGTGAACAGGAGTTCATAGCATAGAGACATTCTCCATGCCAAAATCTGCATATATATGCAATTATTTTTTGTTAAAAAGCAAATGGCAGAAACTTGCAGACTTTTTTTCCTCTAAAAAACATCCCTTTCCCAAAGCTTTTCCACAGTACAATATGCAGAAAAGCCCTGTTAGATTACCCAAATCATTACCTTGTCAGTGCGTGATTTCTTTCTGCAGCACTCTGGTGTTTCAAGGATTCTGTCTAGCCTGAATTCGAAATGATGAGGCACTTCCCTCCAGAGACCTCTCTGAACACTCGGAGACTTCCCTGTAATGATAGTAATCTTTATTCTCATTCTAGACATTCCTTCTCTTAATTTCATCCTCTCATTCCTATATTTGGAATTATATTCTTAAAATAATTCATTTTCAAATATTTCTTACACAAATCTACATCATCACCCTTCACCTTACTTTATTATTATTTATGGTAGATGTAGTATAAATATTGGTCCCTTTTAGCCTTTCTCTCCATTTTATCCCCTTTCTCCAGTTGGTTTATGTAGCCCTCCACTGGTATTGCCTTCTGCACTGTTTTGGCTTGACAGTATAAGACTGGTGAAAGGTATTTAGAAATGAATGCATACTGAGCTGTAGTCTCTTCAAAGCACCACATACTGGAGCTGTGGACTTCTGTACCATTTTCTAAACCTATATAACATCTAGCCAGCAGAGATTGCTTGTGAGCATAGCCTTTAGAAAGTAGCGTAATTGATGCCCAAATTGGTCTTCTGATGCAATGTTGAAGTACAAGTTCTTGATTAGTTTCTGCTCTTAATTCTTGCTATAGATTTTTTTTCAGTCTGTTATTTCCTGCCCTTTTTTCTAAATCTGTCCTTTTCCTCTTCCAATGTAGTTTTTGCAACTCTTCATATTTTAATATTGAGGGTTTCATTAATGTCATCATTTCTTCCTTTTAAGGATCATTAATAAAGCAAATAGGACAGGACATAATACAGATTTATGCAATAGTCCCCCTTCTATTCTGACTCACTGCTTTACCATTAATCATTAGTCTTTGTAGCTCTTCAGGCAGTTTTTAGTGTATATGACAACTTCTATCCAGCCAAGTAAGAACTGATTTTCTGTTTAAGCTATCCTGTGGTTGGAAGTGGTGATGTTGCTGATAGTGAAGCTGAGCAGTTGTTCTTCTATAGCATGCTGCAGGAACAAGTATTTCACTAGGCAGTGCAAATGAAAGTTAAAACTCTGACTTCCTAGCCTTGTAAGAATCTATAGCTGATGTCTGTCAGCAGTATTCCCTGCAGGTGCTGATGGTGAAAATCTGTTTGAAAATGTAAGCTTCTAAGCCTGTGTTCACAAGCAGGTGGGAGAAGAAGAGCTGCAATAATCTCAGAGAGATGTATGCTGATTGAAATAGCATGCAATACACATAGCATTTAAAATAAATGTAAAAATTAATTTCACTGATTCTTTTGACTTGGTATTTTGTAGCGATGACACAAATGAATTGCTACATCAGGTAGTAAGAATTTAAGAATCCTATCTCCATATCATATTTTTTTATCATATATCATTAGATTTAGCCATCATTTGTCCACATAGATAGATGTATCTGCCTTTTCTTTACTTAAATATGTGACATTCTGTGGAATAACTGTTTGTGCATATTTATAAATACAACATGCATTATGTGATTTGCTGAAGCTCAGTATCAGAACTGCTGATGTCGATGGATTCTTTTAAGTCCTTTGTTATTACTTGTAATACTCATCTAAATGTAATTTTCCAGTTATTTTCATGTTCTGAGAGCTAGATTCCTTTAGAATTGCTCCCTTTTAAAATGCCATGTTCTATTTGAATATTGAGGAGCTGTCAGCATATACAAGAAGATGTGCCTAATAAGAAAAGATCATGGGTGTTTATTTGCTTGATAAAGTGTAAGGGAGCTGTGAAGAAAACATAGAAATAAGCATATTGAATGGGACACTCATACGCTTCATATTTTAAAATTAAAATTATTAGCAATCCTTCCATTTTATGACTTTCAATTAAAGGCATGGTACTGTTAGGTATTTGTCAGCTTCTAGTAGAAGCACACCAATAACTCATATCAAGTTTACCCTCTGTAGTTCTTTGCTGCCATCTTCTGTTTCTTTCAATGATTGCCATTATTATTTGGATTCCGGAGAGCAAGGCTGTGATATTACAGAGCAAAATTTCCCTTTCTGTCATTTTGTTTCTTTTCCTTGTTTTCAGCTAAAGCAAAGTGAAGCAAATGCAGATACAAAGGAGAAGCTTCCATTACGTCTACGCATCTTTGAAAAATTTCCTAACAGGCCACAAATGGTAAAAATCTCCAAGCTTCCTTCAGATTTCACAGTTCCAAAAATAAGGTATTGAAATATTTCCTTTGCTAGTATGTCATAAACTTGTCTGGTGCCATGTAGCATCCAAGATATTTAACTGGTTTGCTTGTGGGCTCAGCAGATCATTCAGAAAAACAGAAATGAAACAGAATTAATGTTGGCATCAGAAGGATGCAACATTTTGGATTTACCTCATTCTTACTTGGGAGGAAAAAAAAAAAAATCCTAAAATTTCTTATAACATATTCATGGAAGCAACTGGATTGACCATAACCACCACAAGTACAGTATGATTGAAAAGTGTGTTGTTGTTACTCCACTCACATTTGGATTTTAGATTCTTGGCTGACATAGACAACTACCAATCTAATTGATTCTCATGTAGCTTTTTAAAGATAAGGTCAACTGGCAGCAAATCATTAGAGGGGTGGCACAGGCCATCCAATACCAGTTACTCTCTAATGACCTTGTCCACTCTCTGATCACCTTGTCCACTCTCTGTATTTGCATAGTTACCATTTTCCTGTAAAATTCACCTTAATAAAGGATCCAACCCTCTGTTGCCTACTTGATCATCAGTTACAGTTCAGTTACTCTTCTGTCATCCCAGAAAAAGCTTACAGAAATCCAGGGGCTGCTCTGCAGCTGGCCAAACAGGTCTTCTGGCTGTGCCCATTCCAGTATCTCTACCAAGCACATACTAGGAGAGAGGATGGTGTGAAAGATGGGTGTCATTGTTCTGGGTCTCCTGAAGTTTGTTTTCTTTTTTTATTAAACTCACAAGGAAGCTAAGGCAGCTGTTTTGACCTATTTGCATCATCTTAGCTGAATGAAAGGCATAATGCTGGTCAAGAAAAACAACTTTCTAAACCTCAGGGAAGCAGTCATAGATGTTTTGCTTTTAGTATCAAAATACTGTTTTGTTATACATTGAGGGCATTCTATTCCTAGTCTTAGTCTTCTTTGGTATTTCCTTCTAGCTGTTTTTTTCCCAGCAGGGAGAACATGTAGACTAATACATGACCTGCTAACTACTGAAAGAGACTTCAAACTATCACTAGTGAATCCTATCTTTAAATCTGAAGCTACTGTACTCTGTAGAACTCTCAAATAAGTATTAGTTTTGACATAGTCAGTTTACACTGAAATTAGGGCAACTCTACTGAACTTAAAATACAGCAAGATGAATGTACATTTGTTGTAAACAGAAATGCTTCTAAATTTTAGACATGGTATATGTGAGGGACAGAATTGCTGAAGTGCCTTAATAATGGCATTCAAAGCAGTTATCTGAACAGATGTTTGAAATCTTCAAGAACAAATTTCTTGCAGAGAGTATGTTTCCTTTGGATTATATCAGCATTTGATGTACATTGAAGTAACAGCTTGCTGTTTGATGAGCTCAGAAGAACTGAAAACTGCAAAAGGCTCTTCAAATTTTTAGCACTTTAACTGGTAAATGAATAAATAAATAATTATTGAAAGGAATAAAGTTATTTTCATAGAAACTGCATGCAAGCTGCCCAGCTCTGAATTCAGGTATGGATTTCTTTAATAAATGAATTTAAGTTTTATCAGTTGTTTTGGCATTCCATCCATTTAGACATCTATAGCTCAGTAGAACTTGGAGTTTATTCATTTTAGCACTAGTGGGCTGTGACATGTCCTAAAGAAAGCCAAATATTAACTCTTCCTGGTTCTAATCCATCAATATCTTCTATTTGTTCACAAGGGAAAGTTTCATGAAGCAGTTTATTGATCGCCAGCAACAAGATACCAGCTGTTTGCTGCGAAGACTTCCTTCAGCATCTTCTTCCTCATGTGACCACTCTAAAAGATCAGCAATTGAAGAAAACAAATATATTGATCAAAAGGTAAATCAAGAGTATAGGGCAGTATATGTCTTCCCTTGCATATTGTGAGAAAAGACGGGAGATTTTTCAGGCTGACAAACTGTATAAAAATGAACACAAGCTAGGATGGCTAAACCCAGGCTCAAAGGCTGCATTTAATTTTGCCTAAAACAGACAGGACAGCAGATCCTCATTTTATTTAAATCTTCATGTCTCTTGACTTCAAAATTCAGGATTTGATACATAATTTTGTTCAGTGCATCCATCTTATGAAGCTATTTTTTTAAGTAGTCTTGCTGTTACTCACTGAGAAGCTCATGGAAAATTGAAGTTTGTGAATATCACATGGAATTCTTGAATGCCTTGATACTGTTACACTGTTGAAAACACTTCACTGAAGCAAGGTCTCTGTGTAATCATTGCAGATGAGTAAAAATGTAAGAAGTATTCTAGTTATTTAAAGGACATTAACCTCTCCGTGAGCCTGGGAATCATTAGAAAACAGATGCTGAACACATATATTTAATACCCATTGTGTTAAATGTTGCTAGTTTCCCAGCCAGACTGGCGTGGATGGTTGGAATTGAAAAACATCAGGACTGCTTGAAATGATGACAATGATGATGCAGCAGCATAAGTGAACGTGTGACTTCTGGCACCTTGCAAAACTGCAGGAGCAGAAAGAGTCTTCATGTGCATCATGGAGGATACTGGCTTCCCAGATTTCTAGTGGCATCTACGTTGATACCACTTCTTAATCATTTTTAATATCATGTAACTTATTAGTGACATTTCAGCAGACAAAAGAAAAGCCCTTTCAGTATTCATATCAGGGTGCTCAAATGCCCTTTGAATATTAACATCAGGGGGCTGTAAATACTTTTTAAGTTAGAAAGAGGGTATGCACTGTAGTTACACAGTATAACTCTTGTCTTTCCTAGTGTGTGGTTTGCATCTGTAACGCAGACAGAATTTGTACAGGCAGGAAGCAGAGTTGGGGAAAACAATACTCTTCTGATAATGAATAAATTTGCAAATTTGCAAAAGAGACAATTTGCAAACTGCTGTCAATTTCCATCCCTGTTTCAGTGCAAGAACCCATTTCTGTGGCCGATGTCTTCTGAGACATTAATAAGCCAAAGCTGAACAGCATGGCCTTAGAGGGAGGTGTGTGGAAAATAACATTTATCAGAGAAGGAAGGACATAGGAAGGAATCAAGCCTAAATGGACATCATCTACTCTAACAAGCAAAGCAGAAAAATTTGGTATTAAATGACAAGCCTAGGGGTCAGCAAACCTATGCCAAGTATCACTAATAATGAATGTCAAATGCTGTGCAGGAGAAATCGAAGGGCATTTCTACCGTGTATGAAGAGATGAACAGAGACCTTAAACTTGTACCAGCGACACAGAAAAGTCCACAGTATGCATTGCAGAGCTGTGCAATGATTCAGTAGATCTGTCTACATGAATATAGTTAGAATATTAAATTGCAATATCTTAATTCCTTCTGCCCACTGTTCACGAAAGTTATTATGTTTGAAGATAGATGAATACCTGGCACAGTTTATTCACTGAGATCTTGCAATATGAACACAGACTGCTGCAGTCTTTTCAAATTTTCACTTCCCTCCAAGAGCAACTACATATGATCCGACTTTCATTTTTTAATTGAAATAAGTGTTTGCAAATTGCTTTTGCACTATTCAACCTGCTTTAAGCACATACTTTTGGATTCCCATGCCTCAAGGGTAGAACCAATGATGAGTAACATTCTGATAAATGCAGCTTAAAACAAAGCAGTTACACATTCCTGTTAAGAGGGAGAAAGCACTAGGAAGCATTTTGTGGAAGTAATTACTCTGGCTTTCTATAGTTACAGTTGCCAAGGCAACCTCACTTTTGTATAAAAAAATCTTCATAAAAATATTCTTAAAACAAGCTTGGAATGACTGGTTGCACTTAAATATAAACCTTACATGCATACTTTACTTTCTTTGTAAAAAAGAAACCTGACCAAACTACTAATCCCGAGTACCTAGCAGGATGCATTCCCACTGCTCCTGATAGCAGTGCCACTGCTTCAGAAACTTTTCACATCTTTTTTGCATTGTACTCGATGAAAAATACCAGGGTGGAATCAAAAGGTGAGATTTTGCTGGCAGATTTGACTCTGTCTTTTCTTTGCAGTGCCTTAGCTGTGGATAGTTCTTCCAGTTTCTTCTGGGCTTATATCATTACTTCTGCATTCCACACCTCTTGAAGTGATAGGAAGTACTTAATACATACATTCCTTTATTTCCACTTTAGCCACAATTTTTTTCTTTCTCTAAAACTGTACCACTATATATATATGTTGTTGGTTTTGCCTTCAAAATCAATCTGACCCATAACTTATGATGATCGGTAAAGCAAATCAGGTTTTGTTCTCTCATATGATTGGTTTTGTAAGTCTTTTCATTATTACAATTACTTCCTTGAAAAGATGTTCTAAGTTGTAAGAAAGGAGTAGATTTTCATTGCATTATTTCTTTTTTTAAGGTATTTTGCCTTCTTAAAAGAATTGAAAATATTATTTGTATATCTACTCATAATCGTGACAGCAACTGGTTTGAAATTATTTTCATCTGTGCCAAATGAACATAACAGGTTTTGGAAAACAGTCTGTGAGTTACAGAAGTTTTTGAGCTCTTCCAAATTTCAAAATTATTATCAAAGTAATGAACTGACCAAACGCTAATATAAAAAATTGCTTTTAGATACCTTTACCTTTTTTATGTCCCCTAAGAGTTCCCTCTCAATGTGTGGGGTCTGAGGGGGTGTGTGGAGACAGACTGCCATGCTCATTCTACATCCGATGCCAGAAACACCTTAACTATCTCAGTCATGGATGCTTGATAGGCAGCTTAACATGATTCTTTAATTGAGCTCTTTATGATTATCTGTAACTTTGTGTGCAAAAATGGAATTCTCTCAGGTTCTCTGAACTTAACACTGCTGGAAGTGCAGGATATTTGGGTTGCACTCTCTGCTTGAGGTCCTGCAGAGCAAATTTTCTTAAACCCATTGATCTTGCCATAGACTTGCTCCATTGTGTGCTGAGTTAGTCTATCCTGATGTGGTCTGCAGGCCATGAGTTGAAGAGCTCTGGGTCTAATTAGAGAAGCCAGGACTGTCCAAGTTGGTGAGGGTACCCCTGTTGTAGTACAAAGTACCACAAAGATACTTTCTGGTGAAAAAAAAGAAGTGCAAGTATAATGAGGCAGTGCCATTATAAAATCAATGTTAAGGAAAAAATGTCTAAGAAAAGGGTTTAAAAATTAAAAGAGGGAGTTACAATGTTAAATTAACATTGTAGATGTGGGAGAATTGGATTTTTAGAGACAGAGAGGAAAGTGTTCTTTTATACTTCCACATTTATATGAAAATTATTCACAGTATGCTGGGAATTTCCTTTGCTAACCAATATTTAGTAAATTCTTGGACAGGAGAAGAGGATAAAATAAGGAAACATAATTTTTGTGTGAGTGGGTTGATGAGAACAAAGAAAATTGGCACAAAAATGAGGACATCTCACAGTGGTGCTCTCACGAAAGTGTGAGGGAGTCTCAGCAAGTTCTGGGGGACAAAGATCTAAATGAGCTTTAAGATTTACAATAAATCAGGTACCCAGTAAAATACAGCTGAGATGCCTGCAGAGCATTGGCTTTGGCTTCTTAACTTCAGGGCTGGAATCAGAGGAGCACAGGAACGCCTCAGAGTGCTTTCTAAGAGGTATTCAACCTTTAACAGCCCTGTGGAAGATTGTTGTGAGGACACTCTTGAACTGGTTACTTTGGCCATACAACCGCACAATGCTGTTAGAGTTCAGAACTGGCAGGCTTATAAGACAAACTTTGAAAAAGCCTGTGGCTCAATACATACAGAAAACAATGTGCATGTTTACAGCACTGGCACAGCAGGAGTGTATTACAAAACAAAGGAAAAGAGCATTTAATGTGTCCATGTATTTTATTGAGACTCTCTCTTTTAATTGAAGGAATATAAGCAAACCAGTTCTTTTATTTTTTTTTATTTGTAAGATTAACTGGATAGTAACAAACATACTTTGTTTCTTTTCTGTCTTATAATCCTGTTTCCTATCTGTTTCTTTTCACATGTATGAGTATTGGTTTTAGCTCTTCAAGCAGTGAAACTAGTAGCCATTCCATTTTCCTGTGCAAGCAAGATCCATCATTAAGGTCTAGATCCTGTAAAACTTTGACCTCCCATGCCATATGCCTCCCCCACTGACTTCCTGCTTGCAGTAGAATGTACCTGTATGATTGGAGGTGATGGTCAGAAAGTAAGAGCTGATCTCAGAGGTAGCCAGAGCCATTACTTTGGAGGACTATGAATATTAAGCAGCAGACCTCGCGCTGGATTCTACGTTCTTCCTCTGGCATGTCTTCTTCTGATCTGTGCTCAGCTTCTTCCATTCATTCCATAGTTTCTAGCAAAAAGAGCCACATATATTCTGAAATTACTTTTCCTTGCAGAAAGTATTTGTAATTTTAAAAGCTGAAATAGCTGATTTATAAGGCATAGAATCATAGAATCATAGAATAGTTAGAGTTGGAAAGGACCTTAAGATCATCTAGTTCCAACCCCCCCTGCCGTGGGGTTGGAATCATATCACCCAAGGCCTCGTCCAACCTGGCCTTGAACACTGCCAGGGATGGAGCATTCACAACCTCCCTGGGCAACCCATTTCAGTGCCTCACCACCCTAACAGGAAAGAACTTCCTTCTTATATCCAACCTAAACTTCCCCTGTTTTAAGTTTTAACCCGTTACCCCTTGTCCTGTCACTACAGTCTCTAATGAAGAGTCCCTCTCCAGGATCCCTATAGGCCCCCTTCAGATACTGGAAGGCTGCTATGAGGTCTCCACGCAGCCTTCTCTTCTCCAGCCTGAACAGCCCCAACTTTCTCAGCCTGTCTTCATACGGGAGGTGCTCCAGTCCCCTGATCATCCTCGTGGCCCTTCTCTGGACTTGTTCCAACAGTTCCATGTCCTTTTTATGTTGAGGACACCAGAACTGCACACAATACTCCAGGTGAGGTCTCACAAGAACAGAGTAGAGGGGCAGGATCACCTCCTTTGACCTGCTGGTCACGGTCCTTTTGATGCAGCCCAGGATACGGTTGGCTTTCTCGGCTGCGAGCACACACTGAAGCCGGCTCATGTTCAGTTTCTCATCGACCAACACCCTCAAGTCCTTCTCCGCAGGGCTGCTCTGAATCTCTTCTCTGCCCAACGTGTAGCTGTGCCTGGGATTGCTCTGACCCAGGTGTAGGACCTTGCACTTGGCATGGTTAAACTTCATGAGGTTGGCATCAGCCCACCTCACAAGCGTGTCAAGGTCCCTCTGGATGGCATTCCTTCCCTCCAGGGTATCAACCAAACCACACAGCTTGGTGTCATCAGCAAACTTGCTGAGGGCGCACTCAATCCCACTGTCCATGTCAGCGACAAAGATGTTGAACAAGACCGGTCCCAACACCGATCCCTGAGGGACACCACTCGTTATGGTCTCCAGCCGGACATTGAGCCATTGACCACAACTCTTTGTGTGCGGCCATCCAGCCAGGTCTTTATCCACTGAGTGGTCCATCCATCAAATCGATGTCTCTCCAATTTAGAGACAAGGATGTTGTGTGGGACAGTGTCAAACACTTTACACAAATCCAGGCATAGCTTTCAGTAACAGAAGACAGGGTGTCCTAAGATATCTTTCAGATGAAGACATACTCATAAACTTTATTTGTATTTTTTTCCTTCTTTAAAAAGAACCAAGGGTAAAATATTTATTCATAAATTATGACTTGCAGAATTTCTGCTTTTTGTTGTAATAAACTTATATCCCAAATTAATCTTCATTAGGGACTGTAATGATAGGACAAGGGGTAATATGTTAAAACTTAAACAGGTGAAGTTTAGATTGGGTATAAGGAAGAAGTTCTTTACTGTGAGGGTGGTGAGGCACTGGAATGGGTTGCCCAGGGAGGCTGTGAATGCTCCATCCCTGGCAGTGTTCAAGGCCAGGCTGGACGAAGCCTTGGGTGACATGGTTTAGTGTGAGGTGTCCCTGCCCATGGCAGGGGGGTTGGAACTAGATGATCTTAAAGTCCTTTCCAACCCTAACTGTTCTATGATTCTGTGATTCTAATCAGCCTTTTCTAAACTTTGTTTTGGGCATTCTAATATGCAAAGCAAAATTTTGTCATAAAAAGCACAATATCATTCTGTTGTGTTCCTGATTATATCCTTTTCTCCAAGTAATTTGAAAAAGTAATTTTATTACATTAATTTTGACTATAGCAGAAACTAATAAAGTGTAATTGCACATGAATTCCAAGTAGAAAAGATTATTTATTTTTAAACAATACTAAATACTGCATTTTTTTCTGAAATAATTCTTGAGGAACTTTGTGTTTAAGTATAAACAAAAATAATTTGGTTTTTTATCTTAATCTCCCTTTACTGAGTATCTGAGTAGAACTCTGTCATACAAATTCAGATTCCACATACCGCTTGTTAATTAAACACAGCCAAGTGCATCAGTCTTACCTATTTATGTCATTCACAGGTGTTTACAGACTCTATCTAGCTATAACATTCAGGGAAGTCATTAAAACAATCTATCTGCTGGAATGAGAATGACTGTGGATGCAGCATTTTACTGCTCATTACAGTCTTGATTCTCAAAGATTATTTTTGCCCCATGTCTGTTCTCATCATACCTTTCTAATTAATATATGTAAATGCAGTGAGGTATTTCTGGTTTTCTGAAAATTAAGCAGGAGACCTCTTTTCTGCATTCTTTAAAGGTCTTGTTTATTTTCAGATAAAATACATATGTAACAATGTCCCTGCCTCTGTGTCTAAATAATCAATTTATAGAAAAAGACACTTTCTCATTAAGTATTTACCACATACATATTTCAGCTGATAATGTTTAACTTTTCTGGCCATGTTTGCTTTCAGAGCAGAGAAGACAGAGCTGCAATAGAACAAGATTCTGTTCTTGTTATGGTTTGTCCCTGGCTTCTGATGATTTTAACTCGCTTTGTCACTTATGCTTTCACATAGTACGATCAAAATTCTGCCTGAAAAAGACCAATCTTCAATTAATTTCTGACAGAAAGTAGGCTGGTAACTGGATACTTCGTCATTTCCAAAAACTACCATAGTTTTACTCTTCTTTCTGGCATTAGCTTTCTATTTCATCAGTTTTGCACTAAAAGATTTCAAGGGTTTGATACAAAGGCTGTGAGTATGCATTAAAACACAAAGGGCTGATCATACTCCTCCTATTTCTTCAAGCAAATAAAATACAGTCATGCCAAAGTTTTTAGGGATGTTGTAGTCTAACAGAAAAGAGCATGCATTAGTTTGGGGTGAGGGGAGAGACAGTGAGGGGCTGGGTTACAGGAAAGTCCTTCTATTTGAGCCTTGTACTCTCCCTTTCCTGCTCCTACTGAGGAATCCAGATCTCTTTCTCCAAGCCCTTAGGTCTCCCTCAGCCACTCACAGGACTCATTCACAAGAACTGGTGGAATATAGTCATGATCGCCTTGTTCTAGTGAAGGCATTTATATGCATATGCTTATAGAACCAGGAATAATGTTATTTCATGTTCCTCCAACCCAAGTTACTTCCACCTTGAAACTCTCAGTTGATATCAGTCCTCTTCCATCTAGCCCACCATGGCAGTCCCTTCTCTACAGCCTCACGATCCCCATCTCAAGGTGTGGAGTGGAGCCTTCTCCTCCATCACTGTGCACCCAGCAGAATGTATTACAGCCCCATATCATCTTGGCCACGAGTCCTTACTTCCACCCTGTTGTTGGCTGTCATGAGTAATCTACCCAGCCCTCTTTACTACCTTTTCCCAAGGTCTCCCTGGCTCCTGCCTTGAGTAAAGATGGAAAACAAAAGAAAACAAACTTATCCAAGTTTGCCCAAATGATCAGAGGGCTGGAGCACCTGTCATATGAAGACAGGCTGAGAGAGTTGGGCTTGTTCAGCGTGAAGAAGAGAGGGTTCCAAGGAGACCTTATTGTGGCCTTTCAGTACTTTAATGGAGCTTACAAGAAAGATGGGGACAGACTCTTTAGTAGGTTCTGTAGCAATAGGACAAGGGGTGGTGCTTTTAAACTAAGGGAGGGGAGATTCAGACTGGATGTAAGGAAGA
Source organism: Pezoporus wallicus (assembly GCF_028554395.1). NCBI lineage: Eukaryota > Metazoa > Chordata > Aves > Psittaciformes > Psittacidae > Pezoporus > Pezoporus wallicus. Next base: position 1,725,808 of record NW_026636887.1, on the reverse strand, counting down.
CGTTTTTTACTACAAGGTGGTGAAACACTGAAACAAGTTGTCTATGAGATGTGACATCCCTGGAAACATTCAGGGTCAGCCTGTATGGGACTCTGTGCGACCTGATCTAGTTGAAGATGGCCCTGCTCATTGCAGGGCACTTGGAACTAAATGACCTTTAAAGGTCCCTACCAACCCAAACTATTCTGTGATTCTATGGCAAACCTACCCATTAAAACACTGAAAGTGAAAAACTCAGATATGTCAAAGGGAAAAACCCAGCTATAGCATGACAAGACATAAAAGAGAGGGATTCTCCCTCCCTGGAGTTGTTCCCCCACGTGTCTGAGATGGACTACTATCATCCCCTTTAAGTCTTCGAGGGGTTTGTGAGTATACTCATATTAACCTTGTCCACATTCTCAGACTTAATCGAAAAAGGTCTTTGGTTATGAAAGGACACGTAGATTTTCCAAACCACTAGTCATCTAATTAGAAGAACATGGCTTTCCTTAAGAGAGAGGCAGCAATCAAGGGCTACAAAATGAATTAAGGCTATTTCAGGTGAATGACTCCCAAGAGTTAAGGAGATTATGCCTACTTCTCATTCTAGACATCTGATCAGAAGGGACAGCCTTTGACTCCTTGTGGCACTCATCTAATGCTAGACCACTTTCTTCACTGTTCAGTGAGCCTGTTTCTTATATAGGACAACCTCGCCAAGGGCTAGATTTTTAAAGTCCAAATTAAAATAGTTAGTTCTACTTGGAGGGAGAGAAATGGATTAGGTGATCTCTAGAGGTACCTTGTAATTGCACCCTTTATGATTCTGTAGGCATTAAGCAAAGTTTTCAAAAGGGCTTAAGAACTTCCCCACTGATTTCTACAGGCTTTAGTCACTTAACCTTCTTAAATTCTTTTGAACATTTTGTTGAGTACCTACCGATAATTTCCCTTATATCACTCTTCATTTTTGTGTCACATTCATTTTGATACTGTCTGATCTCTTCAAGCCAAAGATACATAGGCAGAATGTTGTTGAACAAATAATATTTGCATTTGAGAGGCTACATAGCAAACTCTTCTGGGCCAAAAATATCCTATATTTAATAGAATGATCAAGCAGATTCTGCCCAAATATTTCCTCACTGTTTCTTAAAGAATCACTCTTTCACTGTTTCTTAAAGAATCACTCTTATATATTGCTTATTGTGTTGACTCTTCATATTTCCCCAAGAAGCTTGTTAAATAACAGTACAATACCTCACAATCTGTTCAGTCTGCAAGTCTGTATAAATCATCGTCATCCAACAAATACTGAACTGAAACAGAAGCTTTGGGTGATTTTTTTTTCTTGTAATTTCTGGCTTGCTACAGAAGACTATTCCCATATGGTCCTGCAGTTGCCCATTAAAAAAACAACACTAAGCTAAAATTCCTTATTTTCAGATAACACTAAAAAAGAAAAAAAATCAGAAAAATATATCGCATGCACTTTTCCCCCCCCATTTTCCCCCCTTGTCTCACCTCAAGTTGCGGAACACCCACCAGCACTTGTCTCTTCTGCCAACTCTGCAGTGGTCTGATACAAGAGCAATACACTACGTCACCACAGTTTTTACCTGTTAATAGCATACACTTCTCTGTCAAACTCAAGTTGAAAACAGTTACTTTATGAAGTCCTTGCTGGGGTTTGTGCACTGCACACATGTCACTAGCCATATCTATCAAAATCTTGACAATGAACAGCATTTCTTGAAATGTAAAGCCACTGAGCCATATCTTAGCTGTTATAAACTGCCACAGATTCCCATGAAGTCAGCAGTGCTGAGCCAGTACACCTAGGCTGTCAGATTGGTCCACACTCATTAGCTGTCACCTAGCAAAGGTATCATCCTGTGTTGCCTTGCTTTTAATCTTATGCCAAGGCTTTTGTTTTTCCAGGGTAGAAAGCCTGATTTTTGAAATATATTACTAAATAAATACTCACTTAAAATGTTTGCAGTACCTTTTTAAAGCAGCGGGTGGCACTTGCGGAGCAACAATGCGCTGTGATTTAGCTTCTTTTACAGCAGTTACAGTAGTTTATTGCTTTATCCTTGTCGTTTTGGACAAATGGGATCTCATAGGATGCAGCATTCAGGTCGAGTTCACACTAACTGGGTCATTTGGTCTGCCTAAAGTCTGTCCTGCCAACAGCAGCCCTGAAGGGTGCCAGCACTTGTTGGAGAAGCAGTACCTGCAGATTTCCTAATTCTGTGTTTACAGTCACATCTCTGTAAATAACCTCAAACGAATGTGGAAAGCAAGGCATGAGCTTTAATCATGGTTTCGTAGGAGCACATGCCTTCCATCTAAATCCTTTTTATCAAGGAAATACTATTGGTAATTTGCTGACCTGTCACAGCTGTTCCTTGCAGATTAAAGTAACCTGTAGGAGTTCTTTAGGATGTGTTGTTGAAAACATACTTAACAGTAATCGGATGCTAGTAGGTGATTTCAGGACAGTGTCTTATGCCAAAAAAATAACGTGCTACAGCAGAAAGCTATATGGCACTGTTACTTCAGCACCAAGTGTACTTATAGGTAGCATAAAGAAGTAAATAAATAACGGGTAATAAAGATACACTGAGGGTGTCCTCACACTACATTATAATCTGTAATAAAAAAACCCAGCAGGCTAAGCAGATATACCCTAACATAACCTCAGTAGAGTATACTGTACTTATTTAATTCCACATCATCTGATCAAGTAATGTCTTTTGTACATTAACACTGCTAATAATTTCCTCTGCAACATTCAAGAACTCGGCAGGTATCACAAGTTTTAATTGCCAGACTCATTTTATGCCAGCATGTGGCATCTAGACATTATTAAACAAAATACTGATCATCTCCCCCATTTTCTGTTTGCACAGTTCCATTGCATTTGCCTGGTGTGCTATGCAAATTTGGAAAATTAAATGGGAAGCAGTTTGGTTTATTTATCTAATATAGAAATAAGGATATATATATTTAAAATCTACAGTAATGTTTGATTTTCTTCAGCATCCATATTGGCATATGCATGTTGCTATTTGACTGACTCCTTTAAATATGAGAAATGGATCACTTGAGCATATCTAAAAATATTATTTTGTATTGCTTTTTCTGGATATTTTAAACTTGAGATACTCTCACTAGGGTTCTGCTGAAGGACACACTCTTAATCTTGAAAAGCTGTAATCCTTGGAAGTGCTTGGTTTGTATTATCAGTTCCATTTTGAACCACTGAGATCACTAGGCACCGAAGTATGGGGTTTTGTGCATACTCATGTGCTCCTGGGTTAAAGAACTGGATACCTGGCTCCAATCTAAATTCTGTCACAGTGCAGAGGCAGACAGGGTGGTAACAAACCTTCAAGACTTTACCTAAGCCTCAGTCCATTGGGTATGTTTAGACCCCAGTCAGTGCCCAAGGATGTACTGTTTCAGGTGCAAGTTTTACAGCTAGTCCTGAAAAAAAGTGCAGGAAAAATAAATGCACTCTGCAAAAGTAGCCTCGTGCAACACCCATAGTTCTAGGCCCTTTCCCATTCCCACCACTTCTTAAGCATATTTAGGCATGTTTAGGAATAACAGTAAAATTCATGAGCAGCTTTAGGAGTAGGAACTAGAACCCAGTCTTTTCTCCACCATCTCAGTGGGTCCAGGCATGGGCTCCTTCCTGCTATTTCTCTCTGGCTCCATGGGTGTTTCCCTTCTGGCTGTGCAGTGCCAAATAACAGCATGCAGCGCTGTCCTTGCAAACTTACAGCAGACAACTGGAGTGTTCACTGGAGGCATCAAAACCAGGGGAACAAACCTTTTCCAGCTGAGGCATGCAAGGGATTTAGCAGTATGCTTTTATTCAAAACATACATTGCCGCCTTCTTTGTTAGTCTTGCTACCTCGAGGGAGGACTCAGCAGTCCCTGATAGACACATGTACCAGATACAACTAGCCATTGGCCTAGACCTCTTGGCAGATTTTCTCGAGATGTTCTTCCTTGCTGCCAATAGGATGGTTTTAACCCTTGGCCTGAAGAAGGACTAAATGTGTCATTACAAGATCCAGTCTCCCTGTGAAGTCTTTGAAAAGAAGTAGACTCCTTGTTCCTGCTTTGCCAGGGCATGTTCCCTTGTTGAAGACATGGTGAATTTTCCTGCTTGGACCACACAATTGATGCCAAAGTGTTTTGACACCTGTTATAAACACCAAAAGTGGTCTACGCCAGATACGGAGCTGTAGACAATTGCTGGAAAATTTATTTGCCTTTGATTTTTTCTCAAGTCAGATAAGCAATAACTGGAAATTTGAAAGGAAATTAATGCTTCCTGTGTTTGAAATCTTTCCAATTTCTAAGATGTTAACAAGCAAAGAATTGTTACTAGAAATAAATTGACATAACACATTAGCAGGCAGCACTCTTTTTTTCTCCTGATGTTTGATGTAATTGCAGTTATTCTAAAGCAATTATTTAAAACAGGGATAAAAACCTCAAACCAGTTGTTTTTCTACCTTCATTATTCCCATAAGTTTGATGTTCATAGTTGAGACCTAAAAAAACATATTAGCTAACGCTTTACAAGAGGATGGATATTTTGGTTTGGAGGTTGGATTTTTTTTTTCTGATAAGGGGAGAAATAGTTATCGGGGAATCCACTAACGTTAATTTCACTGACACCAGAAGACAAAAGATGTGAAAGAGTTGTCGTTGTTTTCATCGTCAGTTATATCTAAATCCATGGTAAGGTACCATGCTGATAAATCCACTAAGCCTGTCCTGAGATACTGCAAATGACTTAAAACCTACATAAGTATGTTTATATGAATTATTTACCCCTACATGATATTTAATATAATGGTATATCTCATACTGTGATTTCCAGTTTATTTTGATGTTGGCCATATCAAGGCAATGGAACCATTTTTTTGTTTTTTTCTGTTCAGAATTCAACAATTCTGTTACTATTTATTTAAATCTTAACTGAAATTCCAGTACCTTATTTTCCAGACTGAAGTGTTGCATACTTTATTTCAGTTTCCAAGTTGCTGGTTTTTTAAGGACCCAACCGAATCTTAAAATAGTAATGTTTTCAAATCATCTATGTTCTTACTTCCACAGGCAGTACAGAGATAGGTTAGGACCTGAGAAAGGTTAAAGAGGCCACGTTTGAAAAGGCAAGGGTTAGGAAAGTGATTGTAGCTTGCTACTACAGGTGTGGCTTAAAAAGTAGTAATCATTTTGTTAAGGGCAACCAGTATAATAAACAAGTTGTAAGGTATTTTCTAGGCTTCTGTTTTTCTCCAAGTAAGACTTCTTACTGTGAATCAATCTGTTTTAAGAGTTCTAGCAAAATTATTTGTCAAATTACTCTGGATTTGAGGCAGTGACTTACATCCTTACATCAGACACAGATCAGTTAAACCAATCTGATACTTCTAAGAAATAGTTTTAAAGAAACATGCTTAAAGATTCCGTTTCAGATTGATCAGAAACAGGGCACACATTGCTAGGAGCTCTCAAATCTTTCCCAACCATTTGCTTCAAGACAACCATCTCCAAACAGTCCACAGTCTTTCAAGGTGCAAGAGGCTTTCTGTTCATCGCAGGTGCAGTTCCTCAGCTAAATTCTTCATCTGTTATTTGTTCTTTGATTTGCCATGTTTGCTGACCACTTGCTTAGGTATTAAGTGCTTGGGTTTTATGTATTAGTCCTTTCATTTAATATTCAGGAAGTCTTGTTCACAAGAATATGTCTAAAACACTGTTCATAACCAGAGGCAAACACATGCACATTTTGCTCACCACATTTTTTGTTCTACATTGTGGGGAGGAAAGGGACCTACTTTCATCTCACCTCCTCTAGGCACTGAAATGATACATCTAAGCTTCGTTAGCTGGCTCTGCTATATAGTTAAGGCATCTCTAGGGTATGATCCAGCCTACTCAAAATCCAGAGTGAAGGAGGGGTAGCAAAGATTAAGACAAAGTGTGACTTGGCTAACGAGAGAAAAACGGAAATCTCTGATAAAAGGAATAGTACTTGTTCTAGTCAACAAAACTATCTGCTTCTTTCTGCAATGAACTAGCAAGGGTCTGGGTTTCGAAGACCAAAACCTGCAAGAATAAGGCTAGGTTCTGATACATTCCTCAAGGAATTTGCTCTCAAAAGTGACCATTTTGATCTTTTCCACCATCCTTTTCCGGGAAAAAGACACCCATGCTACAGACTGTGAAAAATATCTTTATGATAGAGAACACTATGTGTTTAACTTTATATACACTCAGCATTGTAATGTTTCAATGGTCTGTCACATACACATGCTGTATTTTATGTCAGTTTGAAAGTACACTGTCTTTTTCTTAATTTTATAGCTCCGTAAATCTGTTTTCAGCATCAGAGCAAGAAACCTTCTGGAAAAAGAGACAGCAATCAATAAAATTCTAAGGTAAGAATCAGCAGTGGTTTCATACTGGTTTAACTGTCATCTGATTTCTCATAACCGTGTTTTTCATGTATGTTACTGTATGTATAATATTTATTATAGTATACCCCTTTGTAGTACATCTATTGCCTTCATTATCAAAGATAAATTTCTCAAAGAGAAATCTGGTTGTATCGTATGCATAAACAGCAACAAGGGAAAGACTGATCTTCAGTATGTATTTCAGTTCTGTGTCACATGGAAAGATCATGTTTCAGCACTTTTCACTTATTCCTTCCAAATTAACAAAGAAGAAAAGTCTCTTTGTATGTTCTCTAAAGAATTCTAGCCTAGTTCTTGCATAAATATGAACATAATAGAAGTTGTACACCGGAAAGCAGAGGCTACACGTGATCGTATTTCAAGTAGGAAATGTACAATGAAGATTTGAGAACTGTGATTTCTTTAGAAGGATTTCCTGAATGTTTTAATAATGATCACTCATTCTGGTATTCCATATCAAGTAAGTACACAGCACTGTAAGTAAATAATGCAAGCCTAAGTCTCCAAGATGCATATCTAAAGTTATCATATGGGTAACAGTTGCAGTTTTTCACGCCACTATTGGTTTTACCTTAGAATGACTACAATTGGCATTAGCAATCCCAGCGATTTATAGATCATTCTTTCTTTTGTATTTACACTCTCACAACAGCAGATGTGTCTCCAGAATATTATGTGTGAGTGGTCCCAGGTATATACACAGTATAAACAGGAATAACTGATTTGAGCAGTACAACTGTGGGATTAGATTAAGTATGGCAGTGTTTTGTGGAGAGCAGTGCATTAGGAATTCAGAGTGATTCCTGAATTATGAAATTTCTTGAAAAATGCCTAGTGATTACATGCTATCTGAGAAATATTACAGCTCTACTTCTTAATACTCTTATGAGAATACAGTGCAAGGAAAACTGTAGAAATTAATGTGAAATTTTATCTGTCTTTAAAACCATGGTAACGAAAACGTGAACAATTTCTAATGGCAAAATGTTATTGAGAAATGCAATTACAATTATAAATACAATATATATAATCATGTCATTACATAAGTACTCTATTTAAAAGAAAAAGAAAAAAAAACAAAAACAAAAACAAACCAAAAAAAAACACAAAACAAACCCAAAAACCTTAGGGTTCTGTTTTAAGCATTTCTTTCAATTACATGAAAGTACCTTGATTTTACAGGCATTACGGTTACAGATAGGTAAATACAGGTCGCTTTGTCCTGAAAAAAAAAACACTTCTAAAAATACGTTTTTAGATACAGGCTTCGTGGCAATGTTTCAGTAAAACATTTGTAATGAAACTCTATGTTATATTGCAACTGTGAAACGACGTTGACACCTCTAGGGTTACATAAATGTCAATTTGTTGGCATGTTTTCTTATACTACACCACAGAGAAAACACGCAGACAAAGAGAATACCCTATTTTTATATTTAAAAAAATAAATAAATAAGACCTGTGACATCTGTAGGGGTTCCATTCTTTCTTGCATAGAAGAAAAAATCAAGTCCTGCAAATTGAAGATCAAAATTCTAATGAATTCTTCCATCAGCACAGCACTTTCCTCTTTCAGGAGAATTCTGAAGCAGAGTGGGACAAGAATCCAAGCAAACGGTTGCTTGGACTTCACTGGGTTCTCAGAGGTACCAGGACAGAATCAGAAATCAGTCATTCCAGTTTCAATCCTCTGACTTCCACTTGGTCCTTCAGAGCATGACTTCTGCCAAAGTTTTGTATATAGGGAGACCTCTCATCAATTCACCTGAGTTCCTCTGAAGAAAAAATACAGAGGGAGAAGAAAGTTTTCTGATCATTTTATCTGCATTTACTGTGCTTTTCTGTGTACTTCCTGGGTCATCAGCAATGAACTTTTGAGGAAGACAGAGAAAAGGAGGGAACCTCTGTGAAGTAAGAAAAATATGGAATCATATGTGTTCTGATGCTTTCTGAGGATGCTTTTAAGTCATTTGCAAAAGGCAGTCTTATGCTCCTCCTGAAACAAAAGGAACAAATACTGTTTATTCTTTCTTGTTGTTGACTCAAAGTTGTTAAACAAGTGCTGAACTGTGACATCTCCAATACATCTGTTCCAGCATAAGAAAATCGTGTTCATGGTATTGTGCCATGGTGGGCATGCTGCTAGAGAGCATTGCTAGGGATGGGCCTGATGGTCCTGAGCCAGTGTTTCCATGCTGTTGCCAGCATCGATGCAGGGGAATTTTACAAAGAGAGAAATGGGAGAAAGGATAAAATTTACAGCTGAAACTTCAGAATCAGCTCAGGGAACACAGGAAAACTCAAACTCACAAGACATACGATATTCTTTTTCTTATTTTTACTTTAATTGTAAATGCTGTATATTCCTTAAGTAGCTGAATCTCAGCTATTCAGAGTATGTGACAAAAGAAAAAATGGCATTTATGCCAAGAACAATAAGAGAGAACTCCATATGTCTCTTCTGAAAAGATTCCTTCTAGAATCTTTTTAAATTTTGTCTACCTGAATTAAAGAGCACTTATCTAAATCATTTCCTCTACACAGTAAAGCTGTCTATAGGCAACTACAACTTGATCAAATTGCCATACTGAAAAAAGAGTTTTAAGTCTGTTCTGGCTGAAGTCCACCTCTCACCTTCCACACACAAACACTTTTTAAATCTCAAAAAAATCATATTTCAGCCAAATTCTAAATGTTTCAACAGAATCAGCATCAGAGAATCACAGAATCGTTAGGGTTGGAAGGGACCTCTGGAGATCATCTAGTTCTACATTACACACAGGTACCTTTGTGTCTCTTTCGTGCATCTTCCTCTATCTAAACCTTGTTTTTCCCTTTATATACAGAACTGCAGGTTGACATCTTCTTCCCCAAGAGGTGAAAGGAGGGCATAAGAAGCCCTCAACCACTCAGAGAGATGGGTGATACATTCAGTCCTAGTTGTCTTCCCTACTTGTCTCATGTTACATTATGCATCAATATGTAGGTCTCAGGTCTCTTCATTTTCCTGCACCTTTCTTACTGCACTTCAGGAGAACTATCTATTTTCTGAAAGTCCTTGCTTGGAAACCATCCTTCATCTTGCCCCTTAAGGTCTCAGTGCAGTTAGTCCTAGGAACAAAATCAAGGATGTAACAACTACTGTCCTGGGTACTTTGACTCAAACCGGTGATTTGCATGACCCCTGCCAGTGTGAGCACAGAGAGACTTAACTCTCCACGTAAGTTCATTCTGAGGTGGGGAATTGACCCTTCTGAGGGAAATAAAGCAAGATAACAGTGTATTACAGACAGAACAACTATTTCAAAACACAGTCACATTTAGTGGTGCCTCTGAGTTACAAAGAGTTCAGTTTCTTTCTGAAAATTATGATGAATTTCCCTCAGCAGCAATAACTGCTTTTAGCAAATATAATTCCTCCTGCATATCTGTCATCAGCGTTTCCCACTTCTGTCTCAATCTTGCTGTGAGCACTGCTTTTAATCTCAAAAGCAAGTTTTGTGCCTGTAGTTCTTCTGACCCTCGTTTCTTGTGGGGTCAGTATCTAAGAATGGGTTTCTAGACCTTTGTAAGTCCCGTTGGCTTTCTGAAGTAGCAAGGGTGAAGAAGGTCTAGTCAAAATGTTGTGGATAAAGCAGTCCATTCTCTCCAGAGCTGAGGATAAGTTGTAAACAGCAGAAGATGGTGAAGAAACTGAGCAAATTAAAAGTAGTCTTACATAGTCCAAATTGTAATCAAAGTATCAGTAGTGCAGAACCTGATTCTGGTGTCTATTAAAGCATGATTCATAGAATCACAGAATGGTTGAGGTTGAATGGAACCTCTGGAGGTCATCTATTCCGACCTCTTTGCTCCAGCAGGGCCACCCAGAGCCAGTTGCTCAGAACCATGTCCAGACAGCTTTTCAATGTTTCCAAGAATGGAGACTCCACAGCGTTTCTGGGCAACCTGCACCAGTGTTCAGTCACCCTCACGTAAGGGTTTATGCCCTTATTTTATAAAATACAACGAATAACTTAAGTTCTCTGATGTGTTGATAAGAAAATCAAACTCGCCAAAATCACAGAAATTAATTTTATGATAAAATATGACAGTTTTTTAAACTAACACTTTTAAAATGGTCATCTTTTTATGTGCTTTTCATTACAGCTGATGCTGTAGTCAAAATGCAAACTAATGCTAGGGGCATGGAACAGAATTTTCACTGTTCTAGTCAAGATTTGTCTGGTGCATGTACTGGGCCTAAGGGAATACCATAACTCATGCTTAAAAGGAACTTTCAGTTTCATAAATAGCGAATCTAGTGAAGTGCATTTATCTTATGTTTGAAACTGAACTGCCATAAGCGCATCTTGGAGGCAAAAAAAAAAAAACAACAAAAAACACCAAAAAAAAAAGGAGGGGGAAAAAAAAAACACACAAAAAAGTATTTTGCAAGTCTTTTGAAAGTGCTAATTTACTAATATGCTAGAAGATAATTCAGGCTGTGTTCATACAAGTGTTTCTGCAAAATACAGTGATTCTTCTCTGAATATTAGAATGAGCAAGAAACAAAATTCTCTGGGCTTCTAGGAAAGTTATAAAATTAATCTCTGAATAAATTTCCTTTGGACACTAATATGGTAGTATAATACACCACCTGTCATAAAAGAATGAGCAAACCTTCTCATTAGTTTGTTTATTACAGGACCATAGGCAGTCAGAAGGGAACTTTGGAGCCCGTGTTGTCCAACTGCCCACTTCAAGTAGGACTATTGCTAACCCTAGATCAGACCAGCTTTTCATCTTCTACTGCTCTGGTTCAAGCACCACATTACCCTACCCTTGGGAGAGCATTTTCCTGATGCCCAGTCTGAACCTTTGCACCCACTGTTTCTGGCCATTGGTCACTGCTCTGGTGGTGTCACAGTAACAAGAGTTTAGCTCCATGCTTTAACCTTCTCTTCACCAAAGTAAACAAGCCCACCTCTCCCAAGTCTCGCTGGAGGTCATGTGTTACTGGCCACTGACTGTACCTGCTCCTGTGTTTTAACATCCCTTCTGAAGTACCCAAAAGTGTGTTTCAGGTGTAGCCTCTCCAGCTCATGAGAACAACTTCCCTTGATATGCTGGCTACACACCTCCTTAATACAGTAATAATCAGTTTGCCTCATTGATGGCAGGGACACATTTATCCAGTTATCATCCAGATCCAGACATAGTGCACAATGTGACTTCTTTTCCTCAGCCAGCCATTCCACAGCCTGCATGGAAACATGGAACTATTTTTCACCAGATGTGAAACTTTGCACATTTCCTTGTCCAGCTTCCTAAAGCTTTTGCTGACTCAGTCCTCAAGTTTATCAGGGTCCTTCTGGTTTAATGCTCTACCATTCAGTGTGTCAAGCACTGCTTTTAGCTTGTCCACATAGCCAGTCCCTTCATCTTGATGATGATAGGGTTGAGTGTTTATGTATAAGAATCAAGGGGAAGGCCATCATGGAAGATACTACAGTGGCAGCCTGTTTTATAGACCACCCAACCAGGATGAAGAGGCAGATGAAATATTCTGTAAGTAGCTGGGAGAAGTTTCACAATTGCTAACCCTTGTTCTCGCGGGAGGACTTTGCAGATGTCCACTTGAAATACAATACAGCCGAGAGGAAATAGTCTAGGAGGTTCAAGGAACATGTGGAAGATGACTTCCTGACGCAGCTGGTGAGGGAGCCAACTAGGGAGGGCGTCCCCTCAACCTGTTGATTGTGAACAGAGAAGGACTTGTGGGTGATGTGGCAGCTGGAGGCTGCCTTGGACAAAGCAATCATGAAATGATAGCTCTCAGTTCTCAGAGAAGTAAGGAGGGCAGTCATCAGAACTGCCACGTTGGACTTCCAGAGGGCAGACATTGTCTTATTTAGGATCCTGGTTGACAGAGTCCCTTGGAAGGCAGTCCTGAAGGGCAAAGGACTACAGAAAAGCTGGATATTCTTCAAGGATAGAAGTGGAGAAGACCAGCTTGTCTCGAAGTCATAGAAAAAAAGAGAGGTTATGCAGGGAGAAAATTAGGGGGGCCAAAGCCCAACTAGAACCTAATCTGCCTGCCATAAAAGACTAAAAAATGTTTCTGTAAATACAATTGCAACAAAAGCATGGCTAAGGACAATCTTTGTCAATGATCTGGATGAAGAGGATGCATTTTGCTTGCTATTCAGACAGTACTTTACTGAATTAAATTCATAAAATGAAAGAAGGAAACACCAGAATGCCTATCAGGTGGATTCACTGTGAATCTTAGGTTGTCACATTTAACTATATGTTCCAAGTTAGATGGAAGTAAAATGAGAACAGAAAAATTTAGTAAAGATAGAGTAATAGTGAAAACAACACTGAAAGAGGCTGATAATTGAGTGTTTTACTGAGGTGTCCCAGACAGCTGAGACTTCAGTGTGAGCACATTTCAGGGAGAGCAAGGACAAAAGTACCTCATAATATATGCAGCTGTGTAGTTACTGCAGAAGCATTCGCTCATTAAGATAATACAGAAAAACAGCAAATTGGTGTTCTACTGGAATGTAAGAAGATGAGTAAACGCTTGTTGCAGAACGGATGCCTCCCTAAAAAGTGAGCCATATGCATACCTCAGAATGAAGGAGAGTCTTCCGAATATTCATTAAAGGTATAGTATTTTGAAGTATTGATCAAAGCACTTAACATTTTACATTAGCTCAAAGAATGTTACTTGAACACTGTTCACTCCTTATTTGCAGGGGTTTCAAAGCATGAACTAGTCTGAAGGACTTCGAAAGTTCAGACATCGTAATTGCTCACAGGTAGTACAGTGTGGTATCCCAGTATCATACTGTTCTGCATGGCCTTTACCTGTAGCCTGGCTTTCTGATGACCTACCAGATTGGATTTTCTTTTTTAGGGTATTTTACTGTATTTGTGCTTTTCAAGGCAAATTTGGATCATGTGCTGGACTGCGTTCAGGGTTCTGCAAGGTGAGTACAAAGTCCAGAAGCTTGACATATTTCCTGTCTCTTCTCCCTTATTTCATCACATTCCTCCACAAGTGAACATATATTTACAGAGATTATATACGGAGATGGAAAGGACAGTTTTAGCTTAGAACAGGTAGTTTTGCATGCATTGTTCGAAGAAAAGTCAAAAGATTCTGACCAGCTGCAGTTACCTGAACATGTATCAAGTCAAGAAAACATTTTTTCTTAACTCCAATTTGCAAGCCACATAGAGTTAAATTTTAATGCTGTGGCACAGTGATTATCCCAGGTGTGACATTCATTTCCAGACTACCAGGTCTGTCTATAAGCTAAGTAATGACTTCTGTCTTCTAGCTGACAGAGATCTAGATGGTACAGGCAGTTGAGCCCAGTGAGATCTTTAGCTGACTGCTTTGTCTTTAGATGCCCACTTTATGGTTACTTGAATACCTTCCAAACAGCATCAATTAAATTAACTGAACAGGCATTCAATGCAGTTGTCCACATATGGGCATCTAGTAATGTATGAGGTGGTAGAAGATGTCCAAAACATCCTCTTGAGGATGGCAGGTAATACAGAAATTTGTAGAGCACTTGTACCCTGCTGGAGCAGCAGCTGGAAGCAAAGCAAAATATACTGCAAGGCATGGCACGTGGCACTGGCCCTTTCTGTGCAACCATTGTAATTCTCCACTGATTGTTAGGGAAGCCTGGACACATGGATCGCATATAGGCACTGAGGATTAGCATGCAAGTGTCGGTGTCTACAGTAAGAAAACAAATCCTGTTGTAGACTTTGAAATTGATAACTATGCAATTATGAAATCTTCATGGCACCTGCCTTCTTTTTCAAAAGTCCTCAAAGATCTGTGACACTAGGTGTCTAAATAGCTGAAACAAATCCTAAGTCAAAAGGATAACAAAGCATGGCTTTTGCTAAGAATGAATACAAGGAAGATCAAGGCACTAGCTCCCATGAAGTGGAGAATGCTGGGAGCCACCTCCTTTTCAGCACAGAATCTTTTTGTCTTTTTTTCTGAAAACACAGTAAGTTTATTTGCAGTTGCTTAATAAAAATTTCCAATCTTCATGCTAATCCCCTGGTGTTTCATTATTTCTCTGTTGACTTCAGTAGGAGTTGCAGGGCTTCCAGAAATTAAATGAGGCAATGGATATAAATGCTAAATATAGATTTAGTGGGCAGAGATCATAGACAATTCTTTCTACTAGTGTTATCCTTTATGCATAACTATTCTATATAGGATACTGCTAAGTGTATTTTATGATACCAATAATAATCAAATAAGCCATCTTGTGCATTAGTCAGGTCAAGAATTTATTGTTTGAGCGTTTAATGTTCTCCTTTATTATGGATACTAAGAGTTCATGTAACTTGGTATTCAAGTAACCTGTACATGCACATGAAAAGTTTATGACAAAGTCACTTTTTGATGTCAAGAAAATAATTTCAAGTTGTTAAAAGCAGAGCACAATAATTTATATTTATAGGGAAAAAAAGGCAATTGTCTCTGCTAGGAAAAGCTTGATTGTCATTTTAATGGAGTCAGATAGGAAGTAATTTTCATCTGTTTGGTTTTCGATGTTGTGGGTTTCTTTTTTTTCTTTTAAGAAAATTACACAGGTACTCAAATGATATTGCTGGTGTTCTGGCAGTGTCATGTAGTATCATCCTCCATAATATAATGCTTAAAATCTATTAGTATTAAAATGTACACGATTTAGCTAAGATGAGCTGTGTTTTATAGGACATACAGTGATTTACTTAAATGGCATGATGCTTCAGTTCAGTGTAGCGTAACCTAATGCCTTCTATAACAAATGAAGCACAATGTGATTTTCTAGAATGTTAGTATGATTGGCAGTGATGACACTGACAAACTTCTCATTTTTGTTCCAGATCTCACTTTAGATCCTCACTCACATCATTTACATGTTTCAATGCAAAAGAATGAGAAATAGTGGAGAAGAGTGAAAAACAAAATCACAGTGGTGACAGAATGTGCCTGGAACACCTTTTGCCATCAAGCATGGTCATCTCATGCTGTCAAGGATAGCATTTAAGACAGCAGACTGGTGAATAGAGTGGTTACTCCAGTAGCACGGAGGGTTTTTTGTGTTGTTTTTTTTTTAAATAAGGATATTAAGTTCATTAAAAAGTGTGAAATATTACCAGTGGGTCTTGTGTTTCTCTGAATGATTGCATTACACAAAAAGAGCAATAAGATGTGCACTGTTTAAATTTAAAATATTCAACATTCCTGGAAAGTTACAATATATTTCTAATGGTGAAATTTTATTTTTCAGCCATCAGAGAGTTTGCATGAGCTCTTTTAGGGGAGACCTCTCTTGTTCTTGAGCAAATCCATTTCATTGTAGCCATCAAAATAGAGATGTGCATGCTCTGTTTAGCTGTAGCACGCTTGCTAACCAACAAATACTCACTTCTGCCAAAAAAAAGTGTTTGCCAAAATTCAGCAACAGCAAAATTAAACAAATGAGCAAACAAGTGAAAAAAAAAAACACACAACAAAATGTTGTAAGTTCAGTGCATTCCCAGAGAGCAGACATTTCATATTACAGGATATCAGCAATGTGCGGCTTTTCATTTCAAACCACGTATGGTCTCAGTCATGTAGAAGAACACCCAAAGATATGCTGTAAGCCTTGAGCATATACGTAAACATTTTGCTAAATACAGCTGTGAAAGGGAGCTGTCCTAAATGACATCTGCACTTGTAGTATTCCCTTCTTTATTGCCAAGAAGCTGGTTTTCCTGATAGTTGGTGCATTGCTTGACCCTTTTCACACTTTGTGAAGTCTTGAGGAACCATGAATTCTACCACAGACTGAAAAAAACCTCATAGATGGCCCTTGCTAAGTCATGGAGAAGATTAATCAGATGACTGCTTATGTTGCAGAGTGGGGCCCATTGCCTTGGAAATATGTTTTCATGGTAAGTACATTGCTGTTTATTGTTATTGTCTTTTAAGCTGTGCACTTGCTTCCCAGAAAGCCAAGCTGACTTGTCTGAACACACTACCTCAGAAATTACCATTTATACTGAGAACTCTATGTCATCATCATTATATTTATTCCTAGGGCCTGCACTAGACAGCGCATGCTGAGTGGATCCTTCGAGGGGCAGCCTGCAAAAGAAAGGTCAATCCTTAGTGTCCAGCATCATATACGACAAGAACGCAGGTAAACGTGGACAGAAAGGATGTTTTTAAAATTCTGTTAAAATAAAGGCAACAAAAAGAGTTATCATTGAGCAATACCTAACGTGTGAAAAACTGCAATTACTTACTTGTACAAAGAAGTGAATTCTACATTCTTCATTGTAACCATAATGAAATTCATTGTCCTACATAAATGAAAAAAGTGCCTTTTTATTTCAAATGTCATTTCCTTTGCCAACTACAAAGCTATCAATTTAAAGATCAGAAAGAAAGAAATTGGCTTATGTTAGACCGGATTGAAAACAGTTGAAGAACATATAAGCTTCTGATGTTAGCAAGAAAAAAATGATAAGAATTTGAGATATTGTGTGGCTGGAGAGCAGTGCTTTATAATGGCCATCTTATAAAGGTCAAAGTTTCATCTTGAGATGTATCATTAAATTGATTATGATTGTTTCAGGTCGCTGAGACATGGTTCCAACAGCCAGCGAATCAGCAGAGGAAAATCTCTTGAAACGTTGACTCAAGATGTAAGTCCCCATAGAAATGATAATTTGAATCTGAGAATATAAGAAATAAGAACATGTACTATATAATAAATGCTTGCGTAAGGCTAATGTCTATTTATGATCTTGTTTACAGTTTGTCTTTTGAAATCTTGACAGGAAATCATAATATAAATACCATAACTGCATTAGAATTATCCTCAAAATAATTGACATGGTTATTTCACTGATAGACTTACTGATTTTGAAACACTTGCTGAGACAGATTCACTGAAGCTGTAGGTACTACATTAGGAACACAACAATTGCTACCCAGGACACCTTAAAAAGCCTTACTCTTGAATTACACAAATCACTCAGACTGGCAGAGCGGCACTTCAAAATTTTTAATGGAAGTTTAGCAATATTTTTCAAACACCAGGACTGTCAGACAAACGAGCAAAGACTAAAAGGGAGAATAGTAATCATGGATTCCACTGTGGTATAGCTTCATGCAGTTAAGTGCATTTTCACTTCTGCTAATTCATAATGATATTTTGTGGATCTCTGTGACTGTCATAATTGAAGGGGCGATATTAGTCCTTCCATTTCCAAATAATGACAGTCATTTTCTAGATGTGCTTCATACCTAAAAACAACTGCGTAAGAAGTAACTAATTAATTACCCTGCATGGCAGTAAAAAGAAACCATAGGTAACTAATTTTTTAAAGCAGATGTGGCTTTGCTTGTGTGCAATAATAAGGGCAAAACCCAGAACTGCTGCTCCAGGAATGCTCCAAAGACTCACTTTGAATAGCAGTAGTGTCCATATCCTCCACAGAATTAGCTCAGATGATGTCCTCTCTGCCTCTCCCCTCTCCCTGAACTCACAGTCACCACCTGTATGTTCTGCACAGCTTGCTGCCTGGCAGCACATGCAGCAGGCTTGAGAAGCCGATATGGTGTCTAAAGCTTTTTCTTTTCCAGTATTTGTGCTTAGTAACTTTGATGGTATTCATTCCAGTTCAGAGAGGTTGGCTGAGCCTACAGGACCTTTGCTTTTAAAGTTAAAAGTTGCATTGGATGGGGCTTCAAGCATGAAATTAAAACTGAAATTAACCTTGATGAAAATAAGCAGTCTTGTGCTGTAGATAGAAAATACTGTACAATATGCTTGACTGAATTGGTGTGCGTGCATTTGGAAATAAAGATTTTTTCATTTGATTCTTTCTATGTAAAATACCGTATCTTGCTTTTATCTAAAACATTAAAAAACAACCCACAGACCTCATTTGAAAGGATTTTTTTTGATTCTAGCACTCCAATACAGTGAGATACAGAAATGCACAGAGAGAAGACAGTGAGATAAAGATGATCCAAGAAAAAAAAGAGCAAGCTGAAATGAAAAGGTATTTAAAAATCTAAAGTCTGAGTGCACACTTTTCCATATGAAGTATTCTCTGTGTGAAGTAAAATTATTGAGAGTTACGATGAAAAAAGAACTAAGTGTAAGGGGTATTTTTGCTGGCTATAATGCATATCACTTAATAATTTACATTGTCTTTCAAAAGGAAAGTCCAGGAAGAGGAGCTGCGAGAGAATCATCCTTATTTTGATAAACCACTTTTCATAGTTGGTCGTGAGCACAGATTCAGGAATTTCTGCCGAGTGGTGGTACGAGCTCGCTTTAATGCGTAAGTTTATTCCACATCAACAATCGGTTCCATCAAGTGTTTCATTTTATTGTAGGGATTTAGGTCTAACTTGTACTTTGGAAGGAAAACTGTGTATATTGTGGTCACTACACAAGCTGGCAGTCAGCTGCTAAGTTATAGTCTTGCTCTTGGAAGAACGGAAGCAATGAACTCCTGTGTAAGGGCAGAGATGTTTGAGCAATCTGTGATACTGAGATGGAGCAAGGCCTTGGGGAAACCAGAGGAGAGGAGAAGCTCATGTTTTATACCCCCATTTTTAGATCTTGGGGAATCAGCTTGCTGTTCCATTCCTATTCCACGTCGTAAGGCAGAAAGTCTTTATACACCAACAGTTACTCAAAGAATAAAGGTGAAATGAATCCCAGCTTTGCTCACCTGAAGGCTCCTTAGCCCATAATTAGAGACCCGGAATGGGACAGGTAGGTCCCAGAAGTGTGGGAGATAAAAGGAGAAAAGCTGAGGCCAGATGAACGGTGAGAAGACTCAATAAATAAACTATAGGTGTGTGCAAGTGTGGCAGATAGAGGTCTATGTACAAGAAGCTTGATATAAAATCATAACTTTTCTTTTAAACCTCTATGACTGACACCCTAATTTTGGAGGGTAATGCGTGTTACTTTGCAAACAGACAATGTAAGAAAAAAGATAGCTCAAGGCTATGAGCTTGGTACTTGGCAGACCTTGTTTCAGCACCTGCTTTATTATTGATTTTCTGTGTGTCCTTCAACAAAGTTCTTCTAGGTAGAACAAGAGGAAGGTTAGATACTCAGATTTAGAATGACCATATGCAAGTGTTCCACGTAGAAACATGTCCTTGAGTTAGATGCCTACTTTCCTAAGCAACTGCTAACTTGATTGTGATTTGCTGGCCCATGAAGCAGTTGCAAATTGAAACAGCAAAACAAAACACACAAACATACATTCCAATCCACTTGTCAGATACATGTCAGTGCCTCAGCATTGTGGAGTGCCCAAGGGCAACAGGATATTTATATTATCAACAGTTTAATTAAAATGTGTGCGTTTACAAGAGTGCACTGATTTTGGTAAAGAGTCTTTTTTTTAATTTATTTCAATGCTGCTTACTTTATTCATTGTCCCACCCAGCTTGCCAAGTAAGATATTCATAGAATCATAGAATCGTTGGGGTTGGAAAGGACCTTAAGATCATCTAGTTCCAACCCCCCTGCTGTGGGCAGGGACACCTTACGCTAAATCATATCACCCAAGGCCTCGTCCAACCTGGTCTTGAACACTGCCAGGGATGGAGCATTCACAACCTCCCTGGGCAACCGATTCCAGTGCCTCACCACCCTCACAGGAAAGAATTTCCTCCTTATATCCAACCTAAACATATTCTGTATATCTTTTCCAAACTGGTATGAATCATATTTTCTTCTTGTAAAAAAAGGCTGAGGAATGCCACTGTATACAATGTGGGGAAGAGACGTAAGCTTAAGAAGACACAAAAGTCAGTGGGTTCAGTGGGAAGGCACCGAAACCAGTATTTTCTGTTTATGGACTGGTGTAAATGAGTGAACCTAGCACATGGAAAATGCCTCTTGTTCTCCTTGTGTGCATTGTGTGTTCCTGTAATTTATAACCGTGAAATCTCTTCTGGTGGTAATGCCTCAGTTCAGGTCAGTCCGTTTTTCACTTTAATATCAATGAAGAAGTGACGGCAAATTCCCATCCCAGTAGCTAGAGCCCTCAAATGGAATATAGGATACCTCAGTGCAGATCTTGTCTTGGCATGATATGCTACAAGGATTTGAAATACAAGTAAAAAGCCGCCCTAAACACTGGGACAGGGGAGACTTCTTGTAGCTTCTGCTGAAGCCATTTGGCTTTGTATAAAAGGTCTAAACAGCTGCTGGAGCAAGAACTCAGCTTGTGTTACCTAGATATGTGCTCACCAGTTATAGAGTAGTTCTCATTCTCTCTGGTTGCCTAATGGGTGTCTGGATATGGTAGGTGAAGTGCTGCAATTTCATAAGGCAATTCAGATATGGAGACGCTAGTAATATTAATCATAAAATAATGGAAGAAATGATAACAGAAATAGGGTTTGTAGAAGGATTTTTTGAGTCTACAGAGGGTATGGTCCAAGAGGTTTCGAAGTAAAAGGAAAGAACTCCTTGGGATAGCACTTTGGGATGTGAAATTCAGTAGCAGGTTATCCCCGCCATGCCCAAGCAAAATACAAAAGGAAATCCTTGCTTACAAAAGCAAGATCAAAAAAACTATCAGTTCAAAGAATCATTAGAGGAATTGCAGGTAGGCCATGAGTTAAAGTGATAGTAGCTCTGCTGATAATATGGTTGAAATCGCAGGGAATTAAATGAAACTTATACAGACATTTAAAATTAAGCCAAAATAAAATGTAGCCTTGATTTTGGTTATAAATTACTTTGAGGGATGGATACATGATATAATTATAACACTGACTGAAATAAAATGTAAATGACTGTATCTTTTCTTCTTTTTATAGTTCTAAAACAGATCCTGTTACTGGAGCTGTGAAAAATACCAAGTACCATCAGCTTTAGTAAGCACTGCAAAAGTAACTTTGCTTGGTCACATAAGCCTGCAGTATATGTGTGTGAGCACACACATGCATGTATGTGTGTCTGTGTATGCACATGTGTATTTCTTCTTTTTTTCCCAAAAAGGCTTTTCTTTCAATGGAGCTATATGGGGAGGAAGATAAATAGGAAGAGGATATTTTATCAGACTTTTCTTCATCACTTGCATGTAACTTGCCTAGTTTTCCAATGCATTTCTGAAATACTGAAATCTTTGACACTCCTCAGTTTAATTTATTTTTCATAGGAAAGCACTTAAATGTGGTATAGACACAATACAAGGGACACAGAACTTTTGGCATTTCTGTAATGTTATCCTTATGTATTGTTCACAGTGATTTGCTGGGTTTGGTTACTTACCTGGACTGGGTCATGATCATTGTTACAATATGCTCCTGCATTTCCATGATGTTTGAATCCCCCTTTAGAAGAGTTATGCATGCTCCAACACTCCAGGTACTGTTGCTGAATCATTTTACATGTAATGAAGCACTGGTTTTCTCCACCCTGTTCTTAAATTAAAACTCTTCTCTGCTTTGATTTTCAGATTGCTGAATATGTTTTTGTAATATTTATGAGCATTGAGCTTAATCTGAAGATTATGGCAGATGGATTGTTTTTTACACCAACAGCTGTCATTAGGGACTTTGGAGGAGTTATGGACATATTTATATATCTTGTAAGTTTTTATATTCATGGGGGGTTTCTGTAGTGTTCTTAATTTTGATATCTTTGGAGATACAAATGTTTGGTAACATTAAAAAATCTGGCTCTGTGCCCTGGTGCTAATGCAGAAGTGTAATTTGTGTACAAACACCACTGTTTTCATGTGCATTCCTGTCAGTTATCTGTACAAATACATATTTAGACATCAAAAAAGACGCTGACATGTAATAAGTACCTGACAGTTTACTGAAAGCCATTGTATGGCCCCTTTTCATTGTTTATTTGTTCGTATGTTTTAAGTATCAGACCCGATTTCATTCCAAGTAAGCTCAGGATCCATGACCTTGCTTCAGTATTTTTATGCAGGACAATCTTTATTTTATCTATTTCTTAGCCATTCATTGCTTCCTCCTTTCTTGATAGTTCTCCTGCTTTATAGAAGGTATTTCAAAAGCCTTTAGTGTTTGACGGAAAGGCACGTCCTTGTTGCTGACATTGCTGTAGCAGGAAGAAAGTAAAGCAGCATCTTTCTATATTGCATACCTTTCAATAGCAGTTCTTAGGAAAAAATATTGTTGTCTTTGTCCCCCAGAAATTTCTTGCATTCTATTCAAATACAAGAGAAGGGGATCTGTTTGCTCTTCACATATGACAATAAACACCACAGGATATGTCAAAACCAGTGCTCAGTATGATACAGAATATTTTCTAACTGAAGAAATTACTAAGCAAACAGTCTGTGATGGATTTAGATTAAATCTTTAAGAGATTAATCCTCCAGACAGACAGGCTGTATAAAATTTGTCATGATCAATTTGTATCACAGATTCCATTGTTAGCATAAATAAAAATATGCATGCTTGTGCAAAACTCCTACTGTAGTATGCATAATCAGTATGTGCATTAGTTTCTTAAAATCTCTCTGAAGCCCTCTGCTTGTGTGAGGGAAGATTTAGATGCTGTACCTTGGATACTCCAAATGTGCCTGTGGTGGTCTTAAAAGAGTATGAAAGAAAGTCAGAAGCCCCGGCAAATCTTTTTGTTTTGATAGGGTGGCTGTCTTTTACCACTGTTGTTTCTAACAAATTGCACTATGTTTAAATCATATTGGTGATATCAGCTTCATCCTCCATTTTTTTGGCTTTATAAATACTTTTAAAAAACTAAGAACTAATTAACAGACTTTAGAATCAGTAACCATCTGTTAGAGATTGTTCAGACTGCAGGACACAGCTATGCTGTTTGAAAACACTTTTGAATGCATAATATTTGTTTAATAAAACCACACAGTCACAAAACTAATCCCTGTAACAAAGCAGGAGGAAAAACTGGCGAGGAAACTGTTAACAGACTTTCCAGGTGAAGATATCTCAGTTTCAGGCTAAAAGCTCTGTTTGAAATGAGAAAGGGGGGAAAGAGATGATGCTTCCTGCTCCAAGAATATAGTTTTGTCACTTTGCTGAACCAGCCAATTTAATTTCTTCTTTTGGATCTTTTCAATCTGCTAAGTATAAAATAGATTTTGAGTCAAAGGAGAAGACAGAGGATGAAGCTGATGCCCCTCAGTTAGGACAGTCAGCCAGGGCACAGGAGATACAGTCCTTTTTCTAAATTAGGCGCTTATTTTGCTGTAGTCATCCCTTTAATTTTAAGGAAGCGTTCATTGATCTATGCTGTGTCTGTGTCAGGTAAGACATTGTAGCCCAATCTTTGTCTTCTCCTGCCCCGTCTCCTCAAGGTGAGTTTGATATTCCTGTGCTGGATGCCCCAGAACGTCCCTGCCAAATCTGGAGCTCAGCTCTTAATGGTACTTCGCTGCCTTCGACCTCTTAGAATATTCAAACTGGTTCCTCAGATGCGGAAGGTGGTGCGAGAGCTGTTTAGCGGCTTTAAGGAAATCTTTTTGGTATGTGCCCATTATTTTTTTGTTGTTAAAAAGAAGATACTGAGGAGTAGTATGATGCCATTTTCCTATAATGTTTATGTTTTCTAATCTTTTCTCCATTGTTGCTTGTTGATTTTTCATTGTAGCTACCACTGGCGATGACCACAGAACAGATTAGAGATTAGGAATATAAGTAACTCACATTTATACTGAATAAAGCTGCTACAACAATTCTTGTACAAATCATATTATCCATTCAGAGTGTCTTTTTCCATAATTACATAGGATGAGGATTATGAAATAAAATCTATCCCTTATTCACAGTTCTAACTGGGGAAAGAAGATGAGACATAGGGTATGGCAGCTCTACAAGAGCAAAAGTAAACCTGGTTTCTGCGTTGAAGGTCTACTTCCAAGTGTTTTGAGAGGCAACCAGAGAAAATATAGTTGTTCATCACAGATCTGGATACCATTGTTATTTCATTGTGATTATTATTATGATCATGATTATGCACTTATAGTAATATTAACAATAATGGAGTCTTTGATTACTTGATCAGAATGTCATCTATTGCCTGGGGAACATAAGTGATATTTGTCAGCCTAAACAACAAACATTTTGTTCCTTAACAGAATGCTGTATTGCGTCAGGTTGTTACAAAAAACTAAGCTACAAAATATTTGCAGACAGTAATAAAGCAAGGACAAAAAGTATATAGCTAGTTAGCACTTCATAGATTCTGTATTCTATTGAAGATATTTATAATTGCTCATGCGTATCTTTACTGTAGCTATTATGGAAGATAAATATCTAACAATGGCTTACTCAGATTAATTAGTAAAGCCTGATTCTGCAAAACAGAAGCAGCATGTATTCAAGTACTTGAAGAGTTCTCTTTAAAGTGAATGGCAATTCTTATGCTTAAAGAATTTAGCGAGGTGGTACACTGAATACAAGAAGGCTTTGATCCTCATCTGCAATTCTTAGATGTTATGTTAATACTAATTATAACACAGCACCTGGATACTGGATCAGAACCTAAAGTAACATGTCTGTCACAAAATCCATATCTCCAGGTTTATCCAACAAATAGATCCTCCCTACAGTTCACTGAAGGAGCTGACCCCCTTTTCCAGGTCTTTAGGAGGAGAGCTTGACAAGTCTAACTTCATGTTTACAGGTTTCTATTCTTCTGCTGACATTAATGCTTGTTTTCGCAAGCTTTGGAGTGCAGCTGTTTGCTGGAAAACTGGCTAAATGCAATGATCCACACATCATCTCTAGGGTAAGAACTGCTTTTCTGCTTCAAAATAATAGTATGCTATCATGAGAGATGGAAATCTTGGGCACTTTCTTGCTCAAAGCAGGATGATGAAGGGAAAGGTGTTAAAGGAGGAAAAAGTAAAATCCAAATATTTGGGACTGTCTGAAAAAAATATCAAATTCATGCCATGGTATATGCAAAGGACTCAATGTCACATGGAATTATCCGTGGAAAATGACACTTTGTATTCCTAAGTCAGCAGCTAAAAAGCAGATTAGGCTTCTAGAGGTCAAAATCACTGAAAATGCTATGTAAGCTACAAGGAGAACATTAGCTGTGCTTCTTACTCGATTTGAAGAAATATCATCATCACCTAAAGGAGCATTGTCTTTAGGAAAGAGGTGAAAGGCTAGGTAGTCTTGCAAAATGAAAGGCACTCTCTGCCCTGGAAGGAGAAAGGGTTTTTGAAGCCTTCCTAAGATGCATTTTTCATTTGGGTAAAGGTCCATGACTATTAACCCCAGACCTGTAAATAACCCTTCATTTCTGTTTACATTGCTTTTGCTTCATGGCAAGTGTGCTGTCTATACTGTCATTCTGGCAGATCTTACAGGCCATTATTTAATCTCAGTCTGTGTTTTATTTCACTATAGGAAGATTGTCATGGCATCTTCAGAATAAATGTAAGTGTTTCCAAAAATCTCAATTTAAAATTAAGACCTGGAGAGAAAAAGCCTGGATTTTGGGTGCCACGAGTCTGGTGAGTTGCTACAGATTGGCCTATTTTTCTTCAAAAAGGAAGCTGATGATGTAGAAAATGGCTCAAGTCTCATAGCATTAAATTACTGATGAAGGGGTTTTATTGTAAGCCAAACATTATAGGTAAAAATTCTGGTACATTTAGTAAAAAGGCAGATATACAAAACTTTTCCAGATTTAAGCTGCTCTTCTATTTACAAAGCAGAAAGGAAGAAAACACCCTTAGGTACTGGACCTAAATAGGAATTAGATGTGATTATTATTACAGTGGGAGTTATTGTCTTAAACCAAGATTATTGCTTAATTGTTCTTTAGTACTATCATGAAGACATCCTGAGATCTATACATCATCAACAAGACCCAATAATAAATATTAAAAGAAAGAAGAAATTAAAATCAACCTGCCTACAGCTACCCATAAAACCAATGAGCAAGTCATGCCTTAAACCAGCCTTTCTCTTCTGTGGCCATCAACCATGCCAGCTAGCAGCTTCTTTCTAGCAGTTTCCGATGCAGGGAGTCTTTGTGGTCTATCTGGTGCAGAAGTGTGGTAAAAACTATTTAAGTGCTAACATTATGTTTATGATTTGTATTCTGATAAAGTCCATTTAGTATTTCCCAACACCTGAACAAGCAAAAAAACCCTCTTTTTAATTGTTTACATTTTTAAGTCGGTTGATATTTTGCAAAATCAGCTTAACAGCCACAATTATTTTAATTGACTATGTGTGTGGATAAAGAATGTACCAGCGGTGGTAGATTCAGAGCCATCCTACACTAATGAAATAATATGCTGTGATTTGAATAGGCAGAGAAACTCTGACATCTGCAGAAGTCTTTATTTCTGGATGCTTCACACAAATTCTTCCTCAAGTAAGCAAATTCAATCCTCTTCAGATTGATCCAGAAGTAAGCAAAAACTGTCTTAATCAGCATAACTCTAAACTTTGGGGAATGTTTTGTTACTGCAGAAAAATGTTCTACTGCAAATGCATTTATACCACCTGTTGGCTGTGTCAGGCCAGGTTTTCAAGAGCCAGATGTCAGTATAAGGACCACATTTAAAAAAAAATATCTACATCTGAGAGCTCTTTTCATTGAATGGTTGAATTTTCACAAGCACAAGATAGTAATTCTTCTCAAATACAACTATTTACCTTATAAACTGTTGAAAATTAATGGGACTTATTATTGGCTTATCTGTCTTCGATTATAGAGACAGAGCAATGTGCTAACGTAGCCCAAAGAAGATGCTTTTAATTTTCAGCTGGAAACATCCTCTTGAATCTCAGCTGACACAAAAAGTCAGAGCATATGGTATAGGAAAGGCAAGAAGATGTGATGCCCTGTCAGTAGTTTTTGCTTTAGACCACCAGTTCCCAATGATAATGAATAAGGAACAGCATTTTCTCAATGATCTCACTGACTTTGGAGTCTGAATCATTTGTGAGGGTTTGAGATTGGTCTTCTTCAGGTAAGTTTATTTCAGAATCTGGTCAGTGCCACTGGATCCAGTTTTTCACAAATATTATATTTTTTCTAATATCATTGACAAAAACACTAAAATGCAGCAACTTGTTACAAGCTTTATTGCTGTGAATCGGATTCTGAGTAAGAAAATAAAACATACATAGCTATCAAAGAAATGATGCTGTACACGTTTATTGTTGTTGCTATTGTTCTTTTGTTCTTGAGACAGAACTTTGAATGATATATTTCAGAGGCTTTCACACCAACTTTGCAAGGTATTTAAATGTTAGACTATGAAGAATCAGTAAGCAGTAGAACAACTTTATTGCTGAATTTATGCTATTTGTGTTATGTATTTTAGGGCAAATCCTCGGAATTTTAACTTTGACAATGTGGGGAATGCAATGCTGGCACTATTTGAAGTTCTTTCCCTAAAAGGCTGGGTGGAAGTCAGAGATGTTATTATTCATCGTGTTGGGCCGGTAAGAAAATACATCAGTGTTTTTGAATTCTGCAACACATACTTCGATTTGTTTTAACTATTCATCTTATTTTTATCTATTCAGATCCATGGAATCTACATTCATGTTTTTGTATTCCTTGGCTGCATGATTGGACTGACTCTTTTCGTTGGAGTTGTCATTGCTAATTTCAATGAAAATAAGGTACTGAGTAGGGCGGTTTATTGTGTGTTGAA
This sequence comes from Pezoporus wallicus, assembly GCF_028554395.1. Classification (NCBI taxonomy): domain Eukaryota; kingdom Metazoa; phylum Chordata; class Aves; order Psittaciformes; family Psittacidae; genus Pezoporus; species Pezoporus wallicus. Next base: position 1,697,608 of record NW_026636887.1, on the reverse strand, counting down.
CTGGCTCTGTAAGAAACCTGAAACTGATATTATACTGTTATGTTGTCTGGTAAGACTGCCTTTAAGATTGACTTACAGTCTTACAGAATGTAAGACTGGAAGTATAGTTTCAGACAGACCTGATCTGTATTTACCACAATACTCAAGCTTGGGGTGATAGCAGTCCATCCCACACTTTTTCAAAGCTGTCTGAGTATATTTACAATGCAGCCATGTTACCAGATGGAAGCTGAACCTAAAGCACCATGTATTTACAGACGCTCCACATTCTGCTGTTTTAGTTTGAGGTAGGTGTCAGGTAAAAAGACATCTTATGCTTGTATGTGTTACAACTAAAGGGGTCTCAATAGAGATTGGAGTATTTCAGATCCAAAGCAAAGCTGTATGGCTTTTGTCTGGCAAACAGCAGAATAATTGTAAAATTAGTTGTCCATCACTCAAGCAAAAATGTGTCTAGTGTTCTAGGAACTGCAGCTCACGTGGGCTTTGCGGGTTACCCTGGAAAGTAGAAAAACCTGTCCCCAGGTGAATTGTTGAAGAGCAGCTCATGTCTACATACTTTAACAAGATGGCATTCTCTGGCTGGGAGTGCTGCATACACACTGCACATGCCTTAATCTGGCACTTTTTAAGACCCACTTCTGGTGGCCCTGTGGCACTAACATATAATTATTCTTTTTTTCATCTTTCAGTTCGAAATTTGAAAAATAATTAGATGTTTGCAGTTATCTACAGTGATATTTTTATCACTTTGGCATTGGAGGAAAAGGATGATTGTGTGCTCTGGGGCTTGGAGATGCAAGATAACCGAGCCTGATAGTGCTAGAGACTGGGTGCTGGCCATGGCGCTACTGTGGCCCTGACCTGAACTTTGTGGCAAACACAGCTGTTGAGTTTGCCCACCAAGGAAACTACGTGGCTCCTTCTGGAAAGGGGCCGAGCAGCACATTACTCTGCATCCAGTGTGGGCAAGCAAGGCATCATGAAATGAAGTCAAGCAGATTGCAAGTCAAATAAATAGCCTAAAACCTCTGCTGTTCAGAAGGTATTTTTATGTTTGCATGACTCCAGTGTAGTTTTGGTGGGATGAAGTACAGTCATTCTTGTTACATACATCTGTTCTACAGAACAAAGAACAATGCGCTATTCATTTTCTTTTTTATTCACTAAATTTTGACTAGTGAATTAAAAAATAAGAACTTTTACCAGTATGAGAATTGCCCTGGATTTTTATAGATGCTTTTGCCCCTTCCTGTTCAGCTGTGTAATATTACTTCTTCAAATGTGTCAGCCTTACACTGATGAATAAAAAGTATCTTTCAGCAAGTCTTGGGGGAAAAAAAAAAAGTAATTTAATTTAAATTACAGGTAAGCTAAAGTATTATTTGAAATTATTAAATTATTATAATGTTGTTCTTCTAGAGCTATGATGTATTCGGCTATGTTTCTGTCATGTACATCATAGTTCTTGAAGCTTTACTGAGATGTGAGCTGAGCACTTCTATAAACTGTTTTTCATTTGCCTCTACACTTTCTACACAGGCCACTTTCCTCAAAAACCTGTTCATAGGCATGAGCGTAGGAGAGAAGAAGAAATATCACATTACAGAATCTGCTTTTGATCATGGCTGTTCAAACCCTATTTGAGGTGTGGTGCCTACAGTGTCAAGAAGTGGGCATTTCCTCTTTAGTCTTGAATGTGGTCTTGAGTGTGTCTGTCATGAACTCTCAGCCAGATCTGCAAGCAGTTGAGAATCATCAGGAGCCACTTGCTGCTCTGGATTGCTTTGCTACACCTACGGGCATGTACTTTTTTTCCACTGTCATAGAAAAAAGGTACTGGAGGAGCTGGATCTTTGCCCTTACTAGCATGACTTCTATTACGCTTTTGTGACAGTAAGCCAAATCTTAATACATGCTGTCAATCTTCTAGACACTGTTTTTGCTCTTAGTTCCCACTCTTTCCATAGAAGTCACTCGCAAGATTAAATTTACTTTGTCAACCTGGCTCCTGCAAAAGCAGCCTGTGAGATCTCATTCACAAATTAGTGAGATATCATTAAGTCAAAACTCGCTATTCATCTGCATAGTCAGCTCTTGACTATGGAATAAGGTGATCAGAACACAGGTTACTTTTGAAGTGACTTACCCACAATATCAGTGTAAATCTTTCACCAGTTTTTTAAAGTTTGAAACATGGACAGGGGAAAAGCACTCCTAATTATATGTGACTTATTTCATTCTCTCCTCCTAGGTATGCAGCTTTAAAGACACAGGAAAGCTCAAATTAATGTGAAAAGTAAAAGTTTGCTTATGTGCACTGTGATTCAAAGTGAGAAGGAACAGGAAGGTGTAAACATGAGACTTATAAGGATTGTGAGCACAGGGGATAACTAAACAAGTCATCCTAGCCCAGACAACTGCTGCATGAGCAGCCAGTGTAAATGTGGAAGTCTGAGTTGTAGGGCCTGAATTAGGGTTCCCATTAGTTTCAGACAGTTGTCAAATTTTTACATTTATCCTTCTGGGGTGGATTTCTCTGCTTGTAAGTTTTCCTCAAACTATGGCTGCCATTTTAGTTATGAATGTGCTCCTCCCTTAATTCTGCATCTGAATACAGGGAATGCATTCGTCTGAACATCAGAAAAGCTACTCACTAATAACAGTTCCCTATAAATTACATTCAACAGCCATGTCATGCGGTATTTCTGTAGAGTTTGCGTGATAATAAAAATACAGTCGGTATAAATTGTTTGTCATGTGGTTCAGCTTCTTCAGTTGTTTCTTAGTAACCTCAGGTAACTGCTGTGGCATGTAATGTTTGGTTTTCTTTTTCTTGAATACTTGTTACTTTTTCTGCATTTATTATAGGGAAAACTTCTGATTTGAATTGAAAAGATTAATATATTAGTTAATTATGCAATGAGGGAAATCTCAGCCAATCAATATTCAAGTAGAATGAAGAAATTTCTAGGAACTGAAAGAAATGTGAAATAAGATAGAGAGATGACTGACATCGAGTCCAAAAAGAAGAGAGCCAAGCATTCCACTGTATGACATTAAGTTGCCTCTTCTTAAAACTAGTTACTTGGACAAGCAGTAGGTGATTTAAGTAGACTTCAGCTTTAGTGGCTGATACATGGGGGGTCTGGTCTAGGTCCTCAACTGTCCCAGCAACAGAGCACAAGCCGAAAGTGTTCCATCACCACCCATTTCACAACCCTTGCCCATCATTTGTCACAGCTCCCAAGTGCCACATGTTCAGTCAGAACTGAAGATGCGATCGGCTCAAATATTATGTCGGTTTTGAGTTGAAGTCCAAATGCAAATGCAGCTCCTCCAGCAGCAGTCCCACTCATGGGGCTGTGTTCTCTGGTCCCCTTATAATCACCCCCTGGTGGAAGTGGTAGTTTCTGAGCAAAAGAGCAACTAGGCACCACCATTCCTGAATTTTACAAAGGTCCACTTTTTTTTGCCACCTTTTGTCTTGTTTGCAGTGAAAGCTCTCCAAGATTATAAACCAGACAGTCTCACTGGGGCGAATCAGTTGCCTTTTAATTTAGGTGTTTCTAAATGGCATGGTTTGGGCCTGACACAAGCAATAGGCATCCTCGTGTCTGTCGCTTGGTCCACATCGTGTTAGAAAGCACCTACTCCCAGTGTGTGGTGTGGGGACACAGTTCTGTAAAGAAATTATGTCCACTGAGAAGGAGTAATTCTTACCTTATCAGCTGCACAGCCAGCTGCAGTTCCAGTATCTACACAAGCCAATGCCCAGGCGAGTCCCAGAGATCAGACCAGCCCTCAGTGAGGCTTTGTGCTGACTGAAAAAAAAATCAATGAGATTTTACAGTTCTCTGAAGTCATGAGGACCTCATTTTGTTTTCAAGGTCATTTTAAATAACATTGAATTCTGTTTGGGCTTTGCTTGTTTATTCCTATGTTCTGAAAACACACACATTACCATCTACCACCTCCCACCTAAATAAAAGGTTTATTTTCCACCTCTCCCTAATGATTCCTTTATGGAGGGCATTTGTAGATTCATAGCATACTACTATTTTATTTCAATTACACCCCAAGCAGAAGAGCTGGGGAGAGACTCAGCAGTCTCCTGGAGGGCTCATTCCCTCAGAAACTGTAGTGGTACTGATGAGCCACAGGATTTTCTGTAGCAAAGTCCAGACAAAATTGGCCACTCTTTAAAACAGTGCTTCTTGGCAAACGATGTTCAGTCAAATGGAAGATGTCCTGCGGTGTTTCCCTGCCCACACTGGGCTGCTGCTACAAAGAGACACAACTCAGCCTGCTGAGTTGAGTCCCGGAAACTCACAGCTAATGCATCCAGAAATCCTCTTGAGTAACAGCAGATACTTTCGACCCCTTTACCCAAACGGTGTATTATTTAAGGACAGCTACATATGTAACTTTTTGCCAGTCACCAAAGTGAATGTTGTTTTCATGTTTACAGCATTCAGTATTCTAGCTTTTATATGATAAAAGCTTTATACGCTTCTCTTTATTTATTAAGGGGACAGCTTTACTGACTGTAGATCAGAGACGATGGGAAGATCTGAAAAGCAGACTGAAGATAGCACAACCTCTTCATCTCCCACCTCGTCCGGGTATCAAAGATATTTTGGTTTTATTCATGTTGTGCCCTAGTGTTCGTAATTCCCCAGGAGTCTGCGATTCAAATTAAAATTGTAATCGTGAGGCCACTAGGAGGTTGTGCATAAGTTAATGTGGAAACAGGCTCCAACTACAGATCTCTGAATAAGGCTATTAAAATCTACCCCAAAAAAGGTTGTGCTTCGATGGTTTTAGGATAAGCCTTAATGAAAAAATTATTTTCTAGATGAAAAATATTTGCAGTTGGCTGTTGATGATATGAAGGGAATGTATTAACCTGACAGCAGTTGAATGATGCACTTGCCCCACAAGTACCAAAGCCTTCATGCAACACTGTGTTCAGTATTTGAAATTATATGTTTAGACACCCTATTTGATATGGAAAATTGTAGCAGAAAATTAGAAATGTATTTTGAAACTAGCAAAGGATTATTTTGCCACTAGTGAACATGGAAAAGATGTCGAGAAATAGGAGAAAAACACCAGTATGTATTTTAACTTTCCTCCTCAAACTTTCTTTTTCAGATAATGATGGCTTTAGAGCTAAGATGTATGATATAACTCAGCATCCATTTTTTAAGAGAACTATTGCTGTACTTGTTCTGGCCCAGTCTGTGTTGTTATCAGTTAAGGTAATTGTGTTTCTTTTAAGCACTTCATTATAGTAGGATAGTATGTGTTGTGCATTTCCTAACACCAATTAACGATCAGTTGAGCCCTTAATGTGATGAATGTACAGAAATATGATTTTTAGATACAGCAATCTCAGTTGGCACAGATCACTGTAGATTAATTATAACTTGTGGAGCTGAGTCAATTTCTGCCTTTTTGTAGTCTGGTCCCCAATTTTAATTTCCAGTTAAGTTGTAAATCTGTGAGAGAAGAATATACCAAGATGCCATTCCTGTCTGAGTGTATCTTAAAGTGAAATCTATTCATTAACAAAACCTGCAAGAAAAGTTAAGTCAATTAAGTTTAAGGCAATTAAGTTTAAGGCAATTAACAGCTACTCTTCTGTGAACACATTTTGTTTGCATTTCAGTGGGATGCTGCAGATCCAGTGACTGTGCCTTTAGCAACAATGTCTGTTGTTTTCACCTTCATTTTTGTCCTTGAGGTAAAGTAATATATTTCATGACTTCTTGAGATTAAGACTGGTATGTATATATTTTATTTTGTCTTTAGGGATGGTCTCTAATTCTTTGCTACGGTTTTTATTTCTGAACATGTATATTTGGGACTTTTCATGTCACTTGTCTTTAAACATGTACTGCAGGAATAAACTTTTCAGTTTGTTGGTTGGGTTTTTTTTTAGTATCATATCTCCATTTAAGTCCTTTTAATAAGCTATGCCAAATTCCAATATTGTGTCTTTGTTGTTGCATGTATCTGGATCCTGTGTGGTAACGATTCTCTATCTGTGAGAAAACTGTAACTACAACCAACTGTGCAAGGTGTACTTAGCCTATTTTCACAGGACTGGAATCTAAGGACTCAAACACGTTTTAAAAAGCACTTTTATGTATAAGGCTATCTGTAGTGTAAAAAGCACACATTTATGAGGTTAAAGAAGAGCCTTCCTCTGTTAGGTTAGTACACAGTTCTTCTGTAAGTTTGTGGTTATTTTTCTTTTCAGTTCCCTCTGAATAGCTGATACCACTGTCAGAAACAGGATAGTAGACTACGTTTCCCACTGCTCTAATCCAGTATGACAGTTCCTGTGTTCCAGTGATACATTTTGCCAGCAGTGATGAATAAACAATGATGTGAATACCTTGTAGCTAGAGTATGTCCATGTTGTTGCTTCTCTTTCGCCTACCCAGGAGAAAACAGTATCTCCTGAGAGACTGAGTAAACACAGAAAAATTTGATTTGTATCATACACAGACAGGTTTTAATTTACCTAGTAACTATTCTTTAGAAATACTTTTTTATTTTATACTGCCAGGGGAAACAAATGCTCTTCTAGAATTTTAAAGGAACTTTGCCAGAGCCAAGAAAAAATTGTTGACTGCCTCAACAGGCAAGCTATCACACTGAGTGCACACAGTTCACGGAGAGAGAAAGCAGCTTCCTGCCCAGGATCTTTCCTGATGCAGCAGTCTGGTTACAGTCTGTTATACATATATATATATATATATATATATATGTTCTGCTAGCACTAGCAGCCATGGTCCATGAGGAAGGCCAAAGACTTCTGCATAGCTAATGGCTCTGTGTCCAGTCTAAGGACTCCTGATTCAGTCTTAAATGCTTACTGCTCACAACAGTATATGTGGTAAAGAAGAACAGGAAGAATTCGGAGGCCTCACTTCTGTTACCACACTGATGATCACAGAATAAAATGAGATATAATTTTTTTGTTTGCACAGTGTGGTACTCAGTTTGAGATTATAAACATCTGAACTTCAGTGGTTTAATTCTACATGCGAGCTAGATATTTAAGCTGTCACTGTGAACAAGGGAGTTGTGGGGTGGGATTCAGTTACCTAAATAACTAAAGGCATCAAAAGCGTTTTGGGATACCCTAGCTGATCTCCCCTTGCCTGCACTAGCTGCTACAAAAGGGCAAGGGTGTTTGCAGGTCTTCTGTCAGCCCTGTCAGCCCCACACATCTATCCAGTATTCTAGGGCATCTCCGCTGACTTGGTAGAAGGAGGCAAGATACCTTCAGGTACCTCAAGTGAAAATAAGACATTCAGAGACCATATTCTTCATCTCGCAGTCAGGCTTCAGAAAACATTAGCATGGCAAAAAAATAACTGGAAAATCAACCTTTTATGTCAAACTAGTGTCCTTTTATATGCGGTTTTGGTTTCAGGAATGTAAAGAATACTGCTAAATGGCAATGCTGCAAGGTGGGATGGAAAAAATCATGTAATGAATGTCTGACATTTACAGCCTTTATATGGTAACACTTGATTTGCTTTGAAGTTTAATACAAACTGTGTATGAGAAATTCTAAAGTGTTCCTTCCATTATCCTACCTCAGTATCTTTTAGCTGTTGTAACTGTTTCCTATCAGTATCTATTCTTAATCTTCCTCTCTATGCTCCTGTTACCTATATTGGAAATGTCAAGCACTTTGGCTGCTTTTACCAGGTACATTGTAAAATGTACTGTCTTTACAGTTCTTAGCTTTCTTCTCTTACATCTGCTGAATACAGATGGTGCCAAGTACAGAGTATTCTTTATGGCAAGAAATATCTGCGATATGGGAAAGCTTTTTAAATAATTTGAACTACAGGTGCTACAAAACACAATGTGCTTATGTGATTTTAGCCTGCTTACGGACAGCTAGCTAGATAGGATACTATACTATACCCCTTTTAGCTACGTATTATTGACAGAATAATTTTCCAACTTCATTACTTGCTTATCTATAAGAAAACTTAAACACAGATTCACCTCAGCAATCTATACATTAAGCATTCAGTCTAAGGTGGTCAGCTGCACTCCTTCCTTCGATACTTGATGGAGAGAGAGAGAGAGAGAGAGAGACTTCCAGAATCCTGTGCATCTCCTGCTTTTGGTCATCTGTAATCTTCCACAAGTACCAGTTTTTCTCCATCTAGCAGCCTAACTTGTCCACATGGGAACAGCCAGCTGACATGAAACCTGTCCTTGGCTGTTTGAAACTATTTCATAAGACAAGCTCAATCAAACATTTTAGAGAATGGAAAAGGTTCTTAAAGCAAGAAATAATTTTTTTAGTACAACTGAGAAATTGTTTGTATTCATAGGTCACAATGAAGATTATTGCCATGTCACCTGCTGGCTTCTGGCAAAGCAGAAGAAATCGGTATGATCTCTTGGTGACATCTCTTGGAGTTATATGGGTGATACTTCACTTTGCCTTACTGGTAAGATCTACAAAACAGAGTTCCCACGATTAAGCTTGATTTTATTTGTTAAGCAGCAGCAGTAGGATCACTGCTGTTCACCCAGATAAATGCTTGGGAGGTTTATAAGGCTGAGACAAATTAAGCTTTATGCTAAGAAGAAGGAATCACTGTCTTTGGCAATGATAATGTACAAAAGTTGTCTTACTGATATGAGGTAAAGTCTGCAAATATGGTAGAAAACTGAAGTCTTTAGGAGGGATGTGAGTGAGGAAAGAATATGAAGAGACTGAGAGGCCCTGCCAACAGCAGCCTTGGGAGCATCAAGGAAGAAAGAAGCAGTGTACAGAATCCACACAGCAACAAAGGACTGGAGGAAGGCATAGGTTCAAAATTGCTGAACAATACAATCTGTCTCAAACCCAGCAGTGACTCTGGACCACTGTTTTTAGCTAAGGGTCAATGTTTAATCCAGGAAGGCGTGGAGGAAAGGGAAGGAAGTCAGCTCTCCCTCTGTCCCACCCTGGTTTTTAAAATTTGGCTACAGCCTGTTTCCCTTATTTAACAAGGGAAGGAGAAGGGGTAGCTGATACTTGTCATCAATTGCAAGTTGTCAAAGTCATCTTGCCCTGACATTCACAGTTTGCTCCCTGCTACTGAGTGGCTTGGAAGGCCTGTAAATTTCTGTAAGCCAGCAGCTGCCTAGACAAGTATACTGGGGCTGTTGGACATAATTACAGCCCAGCTAATAGAAGATTGTAAGTTTTGGGGTTTGATGTATGGGGAAGTTGGGTTAGTGGTTTTGAAGTGGTAGAGCTTCTTCTGCTAGTTTCTTACTGCTCCACTTTACTGAAATATTAGTGCTGGTGGTTAGTGATTTCTCTTGTTTCATATGGCAACTGCCCTACATTATTAGAAGACCAGATATCATGATCTTTTCATGAGATCCCTGGGGTACATCTATTAAGTCTTCTGTGTTTCTGTTCCAGAATGCGTACACATACATGATGGGGGCATGCGTAATTGTCTTCAGATTCTTCTCGATTTGTGGGAAGCATGTAAGTATAAATTAGGAACTACAGCCATTGTAGTGCTCATGTACATATTAAAGGCTAGATGCTGTGTCTCTAGTGCACATTCTGTAAGGCTCCATTTTATATGCCAAAAAAAAATGAGACTTCAAGCAGCAGCTTCCAATTTTATGTGCTGTCTTTAAAATGTCAGGATTTTAGGTATATTTTACAATAGCACTATGTTACAGTTATTGGAAAAGCTTCATTTTTTGCAAAAATAGAAAAAGTGCAACTGCAATGCCATGCAGATTTTAAAAACACTCTCTAAAACTCTGAACAAATATTGTGCGACTTTCAGTCCCTGCTGCTGGTGTGATGTGCATGCTATTTGCTTATTTTCTCTGGCAGACTAGTTGAGTGGTGGTTAATGCTCTCATTATGGTAGTGCTCTCTTTTAGAAGTTTCTTCCTCCAGAGTGCAGGTTTATGTCTTGTGTCTCTACAATGTACGTCTTATCACAGTAAAGGACTTACATTCAATTAGAAAAAAAAGTGGGCCAAGATACTCCTCTGGAAACACTGCCATGGCTACAAAGCAAGTCACTTCTGAAGTTTGTATTTCTTTTGTGTTTGGATTTGCTCTGGTGTAATTGAGAGGAGGTTGGCAGAATAAGCATAGGCAGAGAACAAACACATTTGTTTAACAAGTGGTGACACTCTGCATGCTCTTGCTGTAGAACTTCTTAGACTATCCAAACATTTTCTGTGAAGTCTGACATATTAAAGTAAATGTGATGAAAAGCCTGCTGTACTAGGTTGCCGGGGTTAAGAACAGTAAGTCAGAGGGTTTGTTCAGTAAAGATAAAAAGTTTTCTTTCAATCAAACTACACAGAGCCTGTAGAGCCTTGGAACTCAAATGAAAAATCCTTGCTTCTTCTATGCAGTCAGACCAAGTGATTGCCTTCAAAGCCTCCTGATTGATTCTGAAGTTTTTTCAAGGTTTTAACCTAGGCACTTGTGCTTTCATGTTAGGAGCTGTATCAGTTTCACTAATTTATCTGTTGTGATGTAATTTGATGACTGAAAGTCAGCATGAGTTATCAGTTTGGTGTATCTCTAAAGAAAACCGCTACCCTCAGTCCCATTTAAAAGAATTTTCCATAGCATCCAAATGGCTAAGTGATTAAGACAATAATAAGAATAAAATGTACAATATGTATGTATGGGAAAGTAATATCTATTATCTAGGCCTACAGCCTATGGAATTTCCAAAAAAATGCTCTCTTCTTAAGCTCTTTTGGCCAACTTGTGTGAGAAATTACTAGTTTAATCAAGCTGTGCTGATCTTAAGAATACCCCTTTCCCTATACATCAATCCATTCTTTTAGGTAGGCTGCAATATCTGTGGTTTCCACGTAACAGCATCACTTTCAGATAAGCCCAAAGTAGTATACTGCTGTGTTCATGCAATGCTAATTTTGATACTTCTGGAGTATACTGATCCTAGAATATTATAGTTAAGCTTATGCTGTATTATTGCTGTGTTATCCTACACTATTATCCTATATATTCTTTGAGGAGCAACATCTGGACCTTGCAAATTAGGCAGATATGCAGATCTCTTTAACAAGTAAAAAGCCCACTACATTTCAGAGGAGGACACAAAATGTTCAATTCCAATAAGATTCGTAATGTCTCCTTTCACTGGGTTCATCCCTCAGTATATATGTGTAAAGAATTCATTTTCAAAATGGCAGCTGCAGCAACGCTCTCCCCTTTTATCTCTGCTTTCCTTAATGGCATCATGGACTGCTTCTTCTCTGTCCTTCCAGGTGACACTAAAAATGCTACTCCTGACTGTGGTTGTCAGCATGTACAAGAGTTTCTTCATCATAGTGGGAATGTTCTTACTGCTTCTTTGTTATGCTTTTGCTGGAGTAGTTTTATTTGGTACAGTGAAATATGGAGAGAACATTAACAGGTACAGTACATACTTACTACCTCGTGGGGATGTTCTTTAAACAGCCTGAAAAAATTACATTCTACTAGAGAGTTTATCTGTGGTAAAAAACAGGCAAGTCCCCAGGTCTAGCTGAAGAGCTCTAAACAGAATTTCAGTTAGGAGACATGGAATCATTTTTCCAGTTCTTGTGCCTCAGACCAAATGACACCCAATCCAGCCCAGAGCAGACCTAGAGCTATTCTTCATTACGCCAAGTGGAATATGCTTCAAAGCAGCACTGCACTAGCCACAAGCTGCTGAAACACACTGTACCTACTACACCTTATCACCAACACCCAATCTATATATCAGCCTGATACAGACAGGTGACAATTCTGTGAACTGGATGTTAACTGAAGATTTCCCAATCAATAGCATCACCAGGCTTCAGGAAGAGAATGGAGACAGGAGATAGGATCTGGCCTTAAGCCTGTGTTAGATCTTTGATAAAATGAGACAAAATGCTGAGACCTGCGTCTGAGCTAGAGTTCAGCTATTATATCTTGAGTCATGGAATAAATAATTCAATGAGCTCATTCAAATAATTCTGTAACTATTTTTCAGACTAAAATAGTTGAGCAATAGAAAATGGAAATTATTTGCATTTATTCTTGCCAACGTTTTAGTTCTGGGATGTGAAATGATCTCTCTCTCTCTTATTCTTTAAAACAGACATGCAAATTTTTCATCAGCTGGCAAGGCTATTACTGTACTCTTCAGAATAGTTACTGGAGAAGACTGGAACAAAATTATGCATGACTGCATGGTAAATACAATACTGCCAGAAATAAAGTAGACAAGAAACAGGAGACAGCCTTGCATCTCAAAGTATTTCCAGTATTTTAGCTTTGTACACGGAATGTTGTGATTGCCTTTATCTCTTCAAGAAAGAATAATGTTCACTAAACCTCAGAACATGACACACAAATTGCAGTTCCAATCACACACTCACAGTGTAATATTTCATGGGGCTGGACTATTACATGATTTAAAAACAAAAATAAAAAGATGTTTTAAAAATCAGATGTGCAGTAACTCATTTTTTCCGCTCTTTGCTTTGACTGGGGCACAGTGACTTTTCAGATTAACTTTAATGCCTACACTTTGGCTTATTCACTAATTGGGATGCTTTAGAGAAATAGTCATAAGTATTATATTTATTGCAGAGAAACTAAAAATCTCTTTTTATGATTGCTTGACTTTGTTTTCTTTTGTTTTGAAGGTCCAGCCTCCATTTTGTACGCCAGATAACAGCACCTACTGGAAAACAGACTGTGGAAATTATGCTGGTGCTCTTATGTATTTCTGTTCATTTTATGTCATCATTGCATACATCATGCTCAATTTGCTTGTTGGTAAGTGAAAATACACATTAATAACAAAAAGGTCCATCTTGGCACGTAGTGTGTTAGATGCAAGTCTGTTGTGCTATTCAGTTATGAATTCACTGTTACCTTATATGTATATGTTGGTTTTGATACTTCTCTGGTGTATGCTAAAACTCAGGATGTTTGGGGATGAAAGTTTTTAAACAAAGAGAATGTTGTATTTGCATAGTTACCCTAAGAAGTACTATTTTCTCAGCTTTTCCTTTGTCCAGTTAACATTTTTCCAACAACACTGGAATTCATCTAGTTGATAATCTAACATCTTCCAGTATCAAGTAGGTGAAGATGTTAGATTAGGCATCTCACCAGCATTTAAGACATACCTTTTAAAAAGTGAGCACAGTGAATACTAATGTAGCACAACAGTATATTACCCATTCAGAATTCTCATCTGAACATACAGCTGAAGGCATTTATTAATGTGAAGTTTGTGCAACAGAATTAATATTGTGCTGAAATCCATTGTTGCTTATAGAAGTTATCCTGTCAGAAATTAATTACAGGCTTTCTTTATTTTGTTTTTGTGGTTTGCAGCTATCATTGTGGAGAATTTCTCCTTGTTTTACTCAACTGAAGAAGACCAACTTTTAAGTTATAATGATCTTAGGCATTTTCAAATTATATGGAACATGGTTGATGACAAAAGAGAGGTAAGAAACTTAACAATGTGCACAGAAATCCAGTAAATTTTCATTTTTCCTTGAAAAAGTATATGGGGAAACCAATGTGTGTTGACAGAACTCAATGAGCAGTTACTGTTCAAGTTCTAAAAGTTCAGTGAGCATGACCTAACATCTTTCATGGCCCTTCAAATACTGACCTCTATTCTTTACTACTGTGAAGTAGTTACAATAGTAGATTTAAAATCAAATGTAGCTAGCTATTCATAGAATCAATACAATATCATCTTTCCTCCCAGCTCCCTGAGAGTTGTTCCCCAAGAGGTCTGTAGACTCACGTCTATTTATGTGTCTGATCTTCAAAAGGGCTTTGCTGAGATCTTGGCATTGTGTCCCATAATAACTTCCTAGAGAAGCTGATGAAGTATGGGCCGGATGAGAAGACGATGAAGTGAATTAATAACTGGCTGAATGTCCAGGCCCAGGGTGTGATGATCAGCAACACAGATTCTAGCTGGACACCAGTAACTAGTCATATACCTCAGGAGTCAATACTGGGTCCAGTCATGTTCAACATCCTCATTAATAATCTGGATGATGAGGCAGACTGCATCCTCAGCAAGTTTGCAGATGACACCAAACTGGGAGGAATGGCTGATATAGCAGAGGGTCGTGCTACCATCCAGAGGGACCTCAACAGGCTGGAGAAATGGGATGACAGAAACCTCATGCAGTTCAATAAGGGGAACTGCGAAGTCCTGCATTTAGGGAAGAGCAGCCTTGGGTACCAGTACATGCTGGGGGCTTACCAGCTGGAAACAGCTTGGCAGCAAAGGGACACAAAGATGATGAAGGGACTGGAGCATGTTTCCTATGAAGAAAGTCTGAGAGATCTGGGGCTGTTCAGCCTGGAGAAGGCTAAGGGGGGAATTTACCAATGTATATAAATGCCCAAAGGGAGAGTGCAAAGATGACACAGCCAGGTTCTGCTCAGTGGTGCCCAGCAACAGGACCAGAGGCAAATGGGTACAAGCTGAAACACAGGAGGCTTCCTCTGAACATCAGGAAAGATTTTTTTCACCATGAGTGTTACCAAGCACTGGCACAGGTTGCCCAGAGAGATTGTGGAGTCTTCATCCTTGGAGATACTCAAAAGCCATCAGGACATGGTCCTGAAAAACTGACTTTAGGAGGCCCTGCTTAAGCAGAGGGGGTCAGCCCAGGTGACCTCCAGAGGGCCCTTCCAACTTCAACCATTCTGTCATTCTAGGAGGAGAAGAACATCTGGGAAACTGAGCTGTTCAGATGCCCACACAAGTTAAATCACCATCTGAATAATTCATGACATCACTAAGATTTTAATATAACAACATGAAGGAAGTTGGTTGTTTGTAGCTGGCACATGGCTGTGCTGGAGGTGGAAGCTGAGTCTGTACTGAGAGTTCTACATCCATCATGCCCAGCATTGACGGTATCTCTCTCTGAGGTAGAACACCACATTACAGCAAGAAATAGTTCCAGTCAGGCTCATTTAACAGAACAAAATATTTTAAAAGTATGGATACCACAGTTTCAGAGGGAAACACTGTAAGTCCTAATTTTTTAACAGCAGATCAAAATTGTCACAAGAAGAGCAACACATGCTGGGTTGACTCTTAGTGCAGAAAACCTTTGAAAAACTAGTAAACTCCCAACATTCTCCTCTGAAAAGCTGCACAGAGAAGGGGACAGGTTTACAACCAGGTATAGGCCTGGCCCTGAATGTTTAAATTGTAGTTTAATTTCAGGTTTTCAAAGGCAGCTCTTTGGGCATATGATCCTCATTACAGATTAGTGCAAATGGGGAAACTAAATCCCTGAGCAATTTTGAAAATTTCTGGCAAAATTAACAGCACAGATTCTCATCATATATCAGTCAAATAACAGCAAAGACTTCTGTGAATGCGCTGAAGAGCTGGCTGCATGTGTGTATTTTTCAGTAATGTATTCACAGTGTCTTAAATATGCCAGGATTTGATGCAGAGTCTGTGCAGAAACAGTGTTTCTCTCACTGATCAAGTTGAATGTCTGAGCTGGTTGTTAGGTCACAGGAATAATTTACCATCTATTACACAATTTTACCCAGGGAGTAATCCCTACCTTCCGAGTGAAATTTCTTCTGAGGCTTCTGCGAGGCAGGCTGGAGGTTGATCTCGACAAGGACAAGCTCCTGTTCAAGCACATGTGCTACGAAATGGAGCGGCTCCATAATGGTGGTGATGTCACTTTCCATGATGTGCTCAGGTATGCTGAGATTTTTCTCTAAATCTGTAGAACAGGTATGATGGCCTGTTTCTCTCCAGGCCAGCCAGCATTCATTAGGCTTGGGAGGCAGTGCCATTTTAAGTGTAATACAAAAATTGTATTTCCCTCATTTTCCTGCAAAATATTACTGCTGGAAAACGCAAGTGCTGGGGAATTAGCTCTAAGTAATTTTAACATTTTCATTGGAGACAGTTTGTCATAAACAGCAGCACTCACGTGTTGTTCTTGTATCTCAAGTAATGAAATATTGTTCTCGCATGTGTAGCAACATGACAATGAATCTGACTAGAAATAAACAGAAACGGGAACATTATCCAAGCATAAACACTTTGGGGAAAAAGGGGGGGAATGAAACCACCACAGATGCCCTAGTTACTTACAGTTCAGTACCTCACCTGTATTGGATAACTAGCTCTAGTGATAAGGTTTTCATTTGTTTTGAGCACCACAAGTCTTTTCTGCAATCTGGAAGCCTCAAATGTGAATTTATTGCGTACACCTCAATTACGTATTTTTGCACTGAGGTGTTAAGTATGAGATTTGATTTTCGAAATTAAAATGTAAGGTCACCAGCATTTAAAATAAAAATTAAAAAGCCGTGTTTCTTCCAGCATGCTTTCGTATAGGTCTGTTGATATCAGGAAGAGTCTGCAACTGGAAGAGCTGCTTGCTAGGGAACAACTGGAATATACCATAGAAGAGGAGGTGGCCAAACAGACCATACGCATGTGGCTGAAGAAGTGTTTGAAGCGAATCAGAGCAGTAAGTCAAGCTAAACTAGTCTCTAAATGGTTGCAGACATTGTACTGCTCAACAATGCTGGAATTTGCTGTCGCTATGCTTCATTTACTCTGGAGTCACAATAATATTGAAGAAGTATGTAGCAGTTGCTAACTCAGCAAAAGAAAAAAAATGTTACAGCTCAACTGAAAGTGCTATAAAAATAGGCACCTTGAAGGCAAAAACTGTCTTCCTGCCAAAAATGTATCTGTCTTTTCAATACAGCAGGAAGATATATGTGAGGAAACCGAAGTCAAAGAAATACATTAAAAACAGTGTAATTTGATGAAACCTCACAGGCCGAATCCTTCCTCACAGAATGTAATTGTATAAATTTCTTGTCTTTGCTGGCAGAAGATACCATGATCAGTCACCAGCAAATGAGTCTTCAAATGGAACCTGTATCTAGACACATCATTGGAGTGAGCCATTACAGTAACTGTGTTTGCAAATGAGCAGTGTGTACATGCACATCAGGTATATGAACCAAGACGCACAGTAGCTGTGTCTATGGCAGCAAACCAGACATGGCCAAAGCACTGGCTTATGATTGGAATGGGGTCACCCATACTTGTTAGCATGTTCCTCAGCACAGTTTCGGCCCATGTGTACTCATACTCTCCCGGACCACTGCCATAGGAGCGCATCACTGCCCTCCAGGCATGGATCAGAGTAGAGACTGCTCCCAGTATGCAGTGGTTGAAGCCTGAAACTGTCCTGTGTGGTAGATGGAAGATAAGCAAGTCCTGGCCTGGCATTTAGCTTCAGGCCTGCAGGAAATCCCAGTCTGTTTAATTTACTGTTACAGACCTAGCCAGTACTTCTGTTTATGCAGTGCTTCTGGTTGTCAGAAACTTTTTTGCCTTTTCTTGGGGTAGCTACAATATATGCTGGTCACCATTTTTCCTTGGACAAAATCTATATTAAAAAAAAAACAAAAAAAAACAGGAAATTTGGATTAGGTTTTGAAGTTATTCTTCTCTTTTGTTCAACAAATAACTCTTCCTTTATATAACATGTCACAATCTGGTTGCACTGATGACTGATTTTTCAGTTACTGTAAGGCTGAGTCCAGGGTTTGGTCCATATATTTTCCATTTTTATAAAAGCTTACTTCTTGTGAATGGAGGTTTTCCACAGAGATCTGTGATCATGGGATTTTTTTGTGTTTGTAAATTTATAAAAAAACCGTAACTGGACAATTTGAATGTAATGTACATTCCAGATGAAATGTCAATTTTCAAGGCATATTCAGATAGTTTCATTTTGATCTGATCTCTGTTATAATAACGGCAGTAAATTTAATCTCAGCTCTCAATTCCAGGTTTATTCAACTCTGTTGTTCATTTCATTATGATATTGAATTACACTATGTTAAAGTAAATATGCTATTCATTTCACTCTAATAATATGGTTCAGATCATTTCACATTATATGAACCTTTTATAAACTGAATGTAATTATGGAAGTTAATATATATTTTCAAATTCTGATGTTAGTCTCTAAGTCTCTCTAGAGGGAGCATGTGAAAACTACCCAGGAAAGTGAAACCCTTCCTAAGGGCTGTTTATTTTAATTTAAAAGCAAATTAGATTGTAAGATCATAATGGTAGTAGATTTGTTTTTCTATTTGTATTGTAAATCTATATTCAGTCCCAAGGTTTCCACTGCTGTTTTATTCAGTATTACTGACAGCCTGTTCCAAAGTTCATGAAAGAAATCAGGATGTTTTTCATTGCCTTCATCTAATTTGTAGTGAATCTCTACCAATTCATTTTTCCTTTTCTTTGCAAGATTTTTTTACTCATAAATTGAAAACTTTACGTGTTTTTAAACTCCAGGTTTATACCAATAATTGAGCAGCTTGCCTTCCACTTAATATAGTTTATAAGTTTTATCCTCTATTCCCTACATACAGGTTAGACATATGCTGGAAGTCACTGTATTTAAATAGTGACCATCTGATATATGTAGTTTTATCGATGCATCTGGTATGCGTATCTGGTGCGTAATGTTTGGTTAAATATTTAGAAGGTTTTAAAAAGAATAAAACACTGTGGTACACCAATGAGAACATTTTTGTTGTCACATATTGTACCTTAACAGAAACAACAGCAGTCATGCAGCATTATCCATAGTCTAAGAGAGAGTCAACAGCAGGAGCTGAGCCGATTTCTGAATCCTCCCAGCATTGAGACAACACAGCCAAGTGAAGATATGAATGCTATTAATCAGGATAACGGCACACAACCAGAGGTATGTTCACCGTAAGACTATCATCTACTTGGAACAAATTTAGAAAGCTTCCATATTTCTTATTTGTTCATTTTTAAACATCATTTTAACTGGAAAAGTTGAAAGCATTATCTTGTTTTGTTTAGGTCTTTGCCATCAGATGCAGAGGCAAGATGGTCTAAGGCAATAACTCCCCAGAATAGTTAGCTGTTTTGCTAGCACCATAAAGGGCAAACTCAACTGTACAATTCTGGCAGCACCAACTTTCAGCTCTAGCATGAGTTGTTTACAGGCTCAGGGTTATGAAGCTTTCCTGTCCAAGCATTCTGAATATTTACAGAGTGATAACATTGGGCATGCTGGGTCTTTGAGCAGGAGTCCTGGAATTTTCCAGGGTAGGGAATGAAGTAGGTACAACATAAGGACTCCACTGTAGAAGGCCGAGAACAAGTGTGTACCCTTCAGTGGGACTGTCTGATGGATTGAGACCAAATGGGGTATGGGGAGGGTGTAGGGGGTGATTATTTTGTTCCTATTACCCGTAGTTGTCTGGGGCAGTAAACGGAAGCCATACTGCCTTAACAAATGGCAGTATATTTTGTTTGTATTCATGTGCAAAGCTTGGAAATAGAGTAGAAAGACAACACTTTCTAAGATCATCCCCATGCAGTAAGGAACTATGACTAAGATTCTTCCTCTGTTCAGACAAGTAGCCAGCAGCAGCTTCTAAGCCCAACACTTTCTGACAGAGGTGGCTATCGACAAGACTCTGGAGATGCTGGAAAACCTCAGCGGAAATTTGGACAATGGCGTTTGCCATCAGGTAAGTGAAGAATGTTTATTAGTATAGTCTCCACATGCCAAATCACTGCTGTACAATAACAAACCATGAGAGGCTTCATGATTCAGAGTTCTATCCAAGCAGCAAGCTTGCTGCTTGGACCCACATCAGGGTTTTTCTACACTCATGCATGATAAAATACAGCAGTCTTTCCTCTTCCTTCAAATTCTGAAAGTTTGGAAGATTGGCTCAAGCATTACCATATGCAGATGGTTGGATTTTTTTACTTTTTCAGATATTTACTCAGGATCTTTGGATTGGGGCTGTACTGTCACATCTGTTTGGAATAGAATCTTGTGCATTTAGAGTTTTCTTTTATCATATAAAGCACAGTGCAAATGAAGTTTTTCCTAACACCAGTACTTCTGAGTGCCTTGTCTTGTCTAAGCATACCAGGCACATGGTTTATACCTTACACGATAATAATATGTTATTATATCTTCACTTCAGCCAGGAATTGGCCAGGTGTACAATCAGTTTCCAATTTATTTTCTCATACTCAAGTTATTCTAGTAACTGTAGTCTGGTATAAAATAAAGGCTAGACTATGCCTTATAGGAGGGTGGGAGGGTATAGCCTGACACCTTATGAAATCTTTATCTCAAGAGCACTCCCCATCACCCTCTGCCACCTGAAATAGTCTCTTTTAAAGTGCATAATGACTTCTGCTGACTGCATACTCATGACCAGTAGGTTAGGTGTGTGCACATCAACCTGCTTTCAGCTGTCATCAGTTAGTCCTATTCCAAGTCAGAGCACTGCCTTCAAAGGCTGCCACTGTTCAGACCCTAATCACATCTAAGTGGAAGTAGAAAAGATGATCATGCTGTGAATACCATCAAACCTGTGACCAGAGTACTTGTCCAAGAAACAGGACAGCTTAATAGAGAACTTGCAATCCATGTTTTCTACTTAAACATCACTGAGCAGCAAAGATTGCTTTTTTTTGGAACAGAGAGAAAGAGAGGGAGCATGCAAAGGAGGAATCATACTATTGTAGCCAACTGGATAGGTTTTTCAAGTGAGAATGAAGAGTTCAGGATTTCCTTTCTTAGTGCTGATCTTGGACATGTCAATCCTAAATGTGCCTTAGTGGACAGTCTCAGAAAAGGAGGGTCACCTCCATGCATGGGACAGCCCAGCAGATGGTAAATACTCTGCCTTCAGTCCAACAAAGGCATATATTTAAGATCATGAATAGCATCGTTAAGATCACCTGTGGGTTTTATATACTTACACATGGGGTTTAGTGCTTTCCTAAAGCCATACTGGCTTCCACCCTTAGGCCACAATAAAATCACTTCCTAGGTGTAGCTGCTGCCCTTAAATGCACTTTTTTTATCCTTTTTTTTGCCACTTACCACTTTATCATTTTGCCAGCAGGTCAGGTCAAGTAAGTACTGCCTAAACCATTCAGGCTGCAATTGGCCAGGTAAGAAGAGATCAACTCCATCAGCTATCCCAGCAGAAGGAAATTAAGCACTGCTCAGTTAAACTGCTCTACCAGCAAATTAGTGGGAGCAGTGTGAACAGCTGGAGCTGGGAAAAAAAAAACAACAACCACCCTACATTAGAATAGAGCCTTACTCTTTCTGCACTAAATCAGTTTAAAAGTGCCCCAGTTAAGCTAGTCCTATATGCCTGAATTCTGCGCAAAACTGTTCAAGAAGCAGATCTTCTCTAATACAACTTTCTGTTTCATTTATAGCCCCCAAACCAATAAGCCATTCAGTGTCTTCAGTCAACCTCCGCTTTGGTGGACGTTCAACTATGAAATCTGTTGCATGCAAAATGAATCCCATGTCTGATGCTGCTTCCTGTGGATCGGAAGTCAAGAAATGGTGGACAAGACAATTAACTGTGGAAAGTGATGAAAGCGGAGAGGACCTTCTTGATATCTGAGAAAAAATTAAGTCATACTGCAACAACAACCACTTCAAGTACAATCTTTTTCTATGGTTAGAACTGAAGATGTGTGTGATGTACAATTTCTTTAACATCAGTGTCATAATCAAATGCTCATCCTTCTGCCATATGAAGCATAGCACACACGTGTTAGAACTCACCTCTATAGGCACTAACTGTACTTTAAGAAACCTGTATACAAGAGCAGTATTAACAAAGCCAGAGAGACTATACTGCCTTTAGCAGGCAGGGCGTTGAAATATTTCCTATGTTCTGTAGCTACATAATGAAAACGTATTTTGATATACACACCTTTGTGTTTTTCTTCAACCTATACCATACTTCAATGTGGAAACACTTTACAATACAGGGGTAATGTACTTCTTCTTTTTGTGTTTTCCCTCAGTTCTTATTTAGTAATGTTTCTTTAGACAGATTTTATTATTCACAAATCACCTGAAGAGGTCAGCACTGACTTCATGTTCAAGGAAAGTGTTTTTACAAAGTGCAGATTCTGAATTACAATTCTAAGATTTTTCTGGACCTTTTTAAAAAATATGCAAAATACAGGAAAACCAATTTTAAAAACAGAAGGTGAAGGATTGGCTTTTAAAATGTAAATATCTTTGACGTTTGGTTAATTATGCAAAGAGCTTGATTTTCATAGAGAAAACAGGGGAAAAAAATCAAGAAAAAAAAGACATGAAAACTGTGTCTCTAAGCATCCAGCAAAAGACCTCCATGTGAAAAATACGGTTTATGCTTCATTTTCCGAATATACTGGTTATTCATATGTATGGTGTCATTCTCCTGTTAATTGGGTCCCGTTTCTTTGTGTAGTCATAACTTTCTTCATGTCTGTGTGATAAAAATTAGCATGTCGGGGGTTCTAATTACAGAACAGTATTGTATGGCTTTTAAAATACAGTCCAGTTATGCTGCAGAAGTGAATTTTACTTACCCATGTTACTACTCATGCTACAGCCCTGCAAAGCTAAGGCATGACACTGTACTGTGGTTAAATACCTTTGTCTCTTTTATCCTGGTGCATCACATTTTGACATGTTAGCCTTCTTTTATGTTATGAAGCATCAATAGTGCTACATTATCACTGGTGAAAAAAGCAGCTATCCTTTCATATCAGTTTTTCCAGTGAAAGGCCAAGGCTATACAGATATGGAGGTGGAGAAGAAAAGCCACAAAACACAGAAGAGTTCTTTAGTTTCAGAATTTAAGGCCCTCTAAAAATGTAGGATAAAAATGTGCCCTTCCATCAGGGAAGAACTAAGAGGTTGCAGATTTGGTAGCTCAGCCCCCATCTGGGTATTTCAGCATAGCGAGGACCTTTCTGTTACCATTGTTTCCTATGGAAATGATAGGTTGCTCTAATATGGCCTGATGTGAGATCTTGTAAGAGGCTCACAGCTAATGTACATCACCATTTAAAATATATGTCCTTTAAAAAGCAGACAAAAGCCAGTGCTCTGTGATGTTTTCTGGCCAAAATATTAACGTAGAGTGGTCAGAATACAGCACTGTTTTCATAGATGCCTTCACCATAAATGCAAAATCAGTTCTGGCCATAAAATAGTTTTCTTGGCATCTATCAGTGTTTTGTTCCCTGTGTATAGTTGAACATGGTTTAGATTTTTTTGGTTTTTTAAATAGTCATATTGAACACATCTGTATTTTGTGGTTTCTTTATGTGTTTTGGGATATATTTAAGTTGAAATCTAGTCAATTGTAACTCTATAGTAATAAATGTGTGCATTCTCTTGTTTACTAAATTAACAGCCATCAACAAAACCTCATATGCAAATACATTCCTTTGTGTTCTGTTTTGTGCGTAAGATGAGCTTTTGTATATATGACAAAAAGATAAATACTGGATTTATAAAATAAAGTATCTTTGAAAGTTCAATAATATATTGAACTGCAGATCTTTCTGAATCATTCTTGCTGCAAATCTTCTTTTTAAAAAATCTGGCAAACATTTTTTCCTTGCCTTACAGTACTCTGTCAATAAAAGTGAGTTGCTTTAAGCAATATTCCTCCCTCTGGTTTTCATTCTAACTGCATTCATTGTTATCATCTGGGATTATGCTGCATAGTGGCTGGGTGTCTCCTTTGTACAGGATTATTTAAAGAGATGCTTTTCAAACTCTTCTAATTGGGGGCCTTTGGTTTTTTGGTGAGAAGTCCAGCAACCACCCTCATCAGTACCTTCCACAAGGGGTCTCAGTCAAAAAATGGGACTAAATAGGACTGTTCAGTATCTGGTTTTCTTTAACCCACTTTGTTTGCTTTAAAGCCTGGATGTGAATATGTGTGCATGTGTGAAGGGAAAATCTGTGGTGGAAATACTGTGATGGGTTCCAGTATCTTCCAAAACTCTGGATCATAAGCTGGGTTCCAGTATGTTCTAAAACTCTGGATATCCCCGGAGCATCTAATTTAATTAGCCCACTAGCTCTGAGAAAGCAATACTCACGTGTTTATTTCCCCATTTTACTTTGGCAGATGTAGAAAGTGCAGTGCAGTTACAAAAATATGAAAATAATGTATACTAGAGATGACTAGGTAAAGGTAAAAATGTTCTTAGTATGGCACCCCAACATAACTAAAGAAGGTGATAACCTCCTACTCTGCAGCAGAGCAACCAGTGAACACTTGCATATGAAGGTGAAGCAGAGAGGAGAGTTAAGAATGACTGAAGTTCAAACAGCCTCTGCAAACAATGGAGAGACACAAAGAGGAAACAATGCATCAGGAAATCATTCAGTCTAGACAGCCTGAGAGAAAAGTTCAAACAAGAATAGGCCCTAGACAAAGGTAAACAAAAAAACTGCCAGGGGTATATTACTACCTACAGTGGTCTTGGCTTCTAGAATTAAATCCAGAGTTATTCTACACAAATCATAGAATCACAGAATCATAGCATGGTTTGAGTTGGAAAGGACCTTAAGACCATTTGGTTCCAACCCCGCTGCCACGGGCAGGGACACCTTCCACCAGACCAGGTTGCTCAAAGCCCCATCCAGCCTGGCCTTGAACACTTCTAGGGATGTTTAGGCTCCCTCTGTTCCATAGGAAGCAAGTTGTAAAAGTCTTCTTGGCTTGGGTGGGCAAAAAGTGTAGTGCATGTTGTCACTGCTCGAATAAAAAACAACTGATGGGAAGTCTGAGAACATGCAGCAAAGATGCATCTCAATATCATTCCAAAGCAAGGTCAGATTTCAGACAATCACTTTTGAAATGAAGAAATTTATAACCTGAAACCATTTGCTACTGGAAGATATCCAATTGAATTAAGAGCTAAAAACATAAAGTACACTTTCATCTGGCAAGCTGAAAATACCATCATTGTTTTAACTAATGAGGGCTGATCAGGCTTGAAGATCTTCAAAATAACATTACATTCAGTATTGGCTGCATCCAAAGACAAGTATCACAGCTTCAAAGAAGCCAAAGAAGATTCAGATGCCAGAAACAAATGATTGACTTTGTGAGAACACTCGTTTTTGTTCTTTTATTCACGACATGCCCACATCTGTTACTGTGAAGATACGGATGTCCATGAATAACTGACACAGAAGAGTTCACACTGTTGTAACAGTACATTTGGAGCCAAAGCAAGCAAGATGTCTACAAGAATACACACTCCTTCTCCTGCAACATTTACACAAAGTAAAAGCAAACACTGCCCTGGGCTGTCAGTCAAAATTACCAATAGGATTATCTCAGTTTCCCTGAATTTAGCTTTAGGAGGCTAAATTCACTCCTTCTAATGAAAGCAGTTTAGTCACACCACAGATAAACTTGCCACAATGCATAGTCTGGTACTGGGAAGTTGGCTGCCCTGGTTTGTTCCCTTGCTCTGAAACACAAGGGAGCCTCTCTAGAATTCAATTAGCCTTCCTCTTCATCCCAAGGGCACTAGTGTCCGACCACAGTAACAGCTGTTGTCCATTGTTCTTAATGAAGAACCTCTAAGCACCAAATTACTGACCCATCAGTGAGCTAAGGCAGTGGCATTTTGTCCCCCTTCCACAGGTTCCTGTTTCAGATACTTATTCTAGTACCCTTTGTGGTTTCATATTTTTACCTGACTTGCATATCTGCACTGTGGGATTTAGGTGAATTACTTGGGCATATACAAAAGCATGTTTTGTAAAATGGCAGCTTACTGGAAATGCAAGAATGTCTTAAGTACAGGTAGAAAAGGATGAAATAGAACCCCACTCCATCAGCCTGAAGAGCTGCTGACTTTATCCCTTTCTTCCTCCTGAATTCAAGCAGCAGCCACCAGCAGTACAAGCCTTGAGTGTATTAGTGGATATTGCTTGTTTCAGGAAAACTTTTGCTGAGGTTGGAAAGAAACTGGTTTATGCCACATAGACATCAGTGACTCCTAGAGACTTGGACAGACAAGTTTTAATTAGATCATCCAGTGACAGAAGCCACTGCACGGGGATTACTGTTTCTGAATACATTTATCTCGGAAGGCAAGAGAAACATAGAATAGTTAGGGTTGGAAAGGACCTTAAGATCATCTAGTTCCAACCCCCCTGCCATGAGTAGGGACACCACACACTAAACCATGTCACCCAAGACTCCATCCAACCTGGCCTTGAACACCGCCAGAGATGGAGAATTCAAAACTTCCTTGGGCAACCTGTTCCACCCTCAGAGTAAAGATTCCTTTTATCTAACCTAAACTTCCCCTGTTTAAATTCAAACCTGTTACCCCTTGTCTTACCACTACAGTCCCTGATGTGAGTCCTAGCATGCTTGTACATCCCCTTCAGCTACTGGAAGGCTGCTATGAGGTCTCCACTCAGCCTTCTCTTCTCCAGGCTCAAAAGCCCCAATTTTCTCAGCCTCTCATCATATGGGAGGTGCTCCAACCCCCTGATCATCCTCATGGCCCTTCTCTGGACTTGTTCCAACAGTTCCATGTCCTTATGTTGAGGACACCAGAACTGTACACAATACTCCAAATGAGGTCTCATGAGAGCAGAGGGGCAGGATCACCTCCTTCGACCTGCTGGTCACGCTCCTTTTGATGCAGCCCAGGATACGGTTGGCTTTCTGGGCTGCAAGTGCACACTGAATCCGGCTCATTTTCAGTTTCGCATCAACCAACCCCCAAGTCCTTCTCCGCAGGGCTGCTCTGAATCTCTTCTCTGCCCAACCTGTAGCTGTGCCTGGGATTGCTCCGACCAAAGTGCAGGACCTTGCACTTGGCATGCTTAAACTTCGTAAGGTTGGCATCAGCCCGCCTTACCAGGACCCTCTGGATGGCATTCCTTCCCTGTAGCGTATCAACCTAAACACACAGCTTGGTGTCATCGGCAAACTTGCTGCGGGTGCACTCAATCCCACTGCCCACGTTGCCAACAAAGATGTTGAACAGGACCGGTCCCAACAACAACCCCTGAGGGACACCACTTGTTAGCGGTCTCCAATTGGACACTGAGCCATTGACCACAACTCTCTGCATGCAGACATCCAGCCAGTTCTTTATCCACCGACTGGTCCATCTGTCAAATTGATGTCTCTCCCATTTAGAGACAAGGACGTCATGCAGGACAGTGTCGAACGCTTTGCACAAGTTCAGGTACAAGATGTCAACTGCTTTGCTCCTATCCATCAGTTATGTAGCAGCATCACAGAAGGCCACCAAATTGGTCAGGCAGGATTTCCCCTTAGTGAAGCCATGCTGGCTGTCACCAAGCACCTTGTTGATTTTCATGTGCCTTAGCATGCCTTCCAGGAGAGTCTGCTCCAAGATTTTGCCAGGCACAGAGTTGAGACTGACATGTCTGTAGTTCCCTGGGTCTTTCATTTTCCCCTTTCTGAAAATGGGGGTTATATTTCCCTTTTTCCACTTGTCGGGAACTTCACCTGACTGCCATGATTTTTCAAATATGATGGACAGCGGCTTACCAATTTCATTTGCCAGCTCCTTCAGGACCCATGGATGGACTTCATCAGGTCCCATGGACTTGTGCACATTCAGGTTCTTAAGCTGATTTCAAACATGACCCTCTCCTACAGTGGGCCTAAGGTCTTAATTCTCACAGTCCCTGCATCTGCCCTGCTGCTTTTTCCTGGAAACACACTGCACTTGGGCAGTGTGGTCAGAGCATTTGCCAGTGAAGACTGAGACAAAGAAGTCTTTGAGAAGCTCAGCCTTCTCCAAATCCACAGTACCCAGTTCTCATGATAGCTTCCAGAGATGGCCCACATTACCCCTAATCCGTCTTTTGTTTCCTACATATTTTTTATAGAAGCCCTTCCTATTATCTTTCACATCCCTTGCCTGATTTAATTCTAACTGGGCCTTAGCTTTCCTAACCTGGTCCCTAGCTTCCGGGACATCGTCCATCCCTGTATTCCTCCCAGGCTGCCTGCCCTCACTTCCACCTACTATAGGCTTTTTTTTCCACTCTAAGTTTCCTCAGCAGCAACTTATCCATCCAGAGAGGTCTCCTGGCCCTCCTGCTGCACTTCCTTCTAGTCAGGATGCAACACTTCTGAGCCTGGAGCAGGTGATCCTTGAATATCAACCAACAGTCTTGAGCCTCCCTGCCTTCCAGGGCTTTATCCCATGGAACCTTACTAAGCAGGCTCCTGAAGAGGCCAAAGTCTGCTCTCTTGAAGTCCAGGGCGCTGCAACCAAGGCTGCCCTGGAGCGTCACGTTCCCAAATAGGCCCTCCCTCTTGGTGAGCGCAAGGTCAAGCATGGCACCTCTCCTTGTCGGCTCCTCTACTACTCACAGGAGGGAGTTGTCTTCCACACAATTGAGGAATGTCCTGGATTGCTTGTGCTGGGCTGTACCATCCCTCCAATAGGTATCAGGGTGGTTGAAGTCCCCCAAGAGGACAAGGGCCTGCAAGCATGAGGCTGTTCCTATCTGTGCACAGACCATTTTGTCCACAGAGTCCTCCTGATCTGGAGGCCTGTAGCAGATCCCCACAGTAATGTCCGCCATTGCTGTTCTCCCTCTGATCCCAACCCACAAACTCTCATTGACTGCTCACCTGTCCCCATACAGAGTTCCATACTCTCCAGCCTACCCCTTACATAAATAGCAACTCCCCTTCCCCATCTGCTG
The DNA here is from genome assembly GCF_028554395.1 of Pezoporus wallicus. Taxonomy (NCBI): domain Eukaryota; kingdom Metazoa; phylum Chordata; class Aves; order Psittaciformes; family Psittacidae; genus Pezoporus; species Pezoporus wallicus. The sequence continues at coordinate 1,668,925 of NW_026636887.1, read as the reverse complement.
GGCCTGTCTTTCCTAAAGAGCCCATAACCTTCCATTCCAACACTGCAGCCATGGGAGCCATCCCACCATGTTTCTGTGATGCCAATGACATCATATTCCTGTAGCCGTGCACACATCTCTAATTCCTCTTGTGGCACCACTGTTCTAACCATTTATTAACCTGCCAAATCCAACTGGCCTTTTTAAGGTCCTCCCCTTTGACCCAGAGGATCAATGAAAAAACTGAGGCCCAGAGCCCATAACCACCTCCCCCAGGGCTCTGTAGTCCTCTTTAAGTTCTCCAGGCTCCTGCTGTCAATATCACTAGCACCCACATGGATCACAGTGGGTAATAGTCAGCAAGACGTACTACACCAGGCAGACTCTCAGCAACATCCCTGATCCAAGACCCTGGCAGTCAACACACCTCCCTTGAGATGGCATCAGGTTGACAGATGGGTGCCTCTGCGACCTTCAAAGCAGAGTCACCTACTACTACGACCTGCTGCTTTTTCCTGGAAACACCAGCAGTGATCCTCTTTAGTGATGCATCAGCTGGTTGTCCACTCAGTGCAGCAAGCATGTCCTTGCTAGCCCCTTGCAGACCTGGATGGGATCTCAGATTTTAGAGGAAGCCCCTTGCTTTAATTGTCCTCTTCTCCTCTTCCTCCTTTTTTTTTTTTTTGTTGTTGTTTTTTCTTGGTTACTAGCTCCCAGCTTCCTGTATTAATGCCCTCCTCCTCTTGTGTATGCGCTACGGTGGACGCTTGAGGCCCCTGCACAGTCTGGGCCTGGAGTAAGCAGTTCAGCTCCCTCTCAGTTCCCCTGACACCTTTCAGCTACTGACAGTGCCCGCAGCTCAGTTCCTGCTGCAGGAGGGCCTCCACCAGGGCCCACCGAGTGCAGCCCTGCCCATGGTGCACCCTCGCCCCACGAGACCGGTGCAGGCACTCCATGCATCCCGAGCTCTCCGCTGCAGCCTCCCCTCTCACCGGCTCTGCCCGGTGCCGACGCTGCCACCGCCGGGGCAGCCAGAGCAGAGCTCCGGAACCGGACCCTGGCCCTGAGGCGAGCGCTCCCACTCCCGCCCCCTGCCCGCTCGCGCTGCCGGCACCAACCGCCGCGCCACGCCCACGCGCTGCTCCCGCCCTCCCCGCTCAGCCCTGTGGGTCCCTGCTCGCCTCAGCGGAGCTGCGGCTCCTGGGCGAGGCCTGGCGGGGGCTCGGGGCTCGGGGGGGGGCTCTCGCCGTTTACAGCTAGGGCTCCTGCACGCGGGGTTTGGCCTCGCTCGGGGCTGGAGGCTCCTCTGTGGAGACAGCTCGGCCAAGAAGCTGTGGCTGCCCCATCCCTGGCAGTGTTCAAGGCCAGGTTGGACGGGGCTTTGAGCAACCTGGTCTAGTGGAAGGTGTCCCTGCCCATGACAGGGGGTTGGAACTGGATCATCTCTACGGTCCCTTCCAACCCAAACCATTCTGTGACTTCTATAGATTTTTGTATCTGGCAAACGAATGTCATACAGCAAAATGGTATGCAGAAAAAAATGGACACTGCTTTTGTTATCGGTGTGACTAAAGCTGCGCAAGAGTGAATATTTTACTCTATTTGCTGAAACTGACTCAGCCAAAACATTGGTTTGCTGACATTGCTGTGTGTCTTCTCCTGAAGCACATCACATATTTCAAAAACTAAACATCACCAAGGGAAAAAGTAACTTTCCCCAGTTCCTCCTCAGCTGCTGTCAATTTCTCCAGTGTGACGAACAAGGTGGTGAGTTTTGCAGTGCCTCTGTAGGCACTTGCTGGCTAACCTGCTGCTGGAGACAACTGCTTCCTCATCAAACCTGGCAGACGGAAATAGGTGCCTGTGCCTCTGTCCTCCATGACAAAACCTGGCTTTTCCCCCTCACGCACTGTGGAGGGGACTTGAAGCTCTACCAAGGACAGCAGAGGCTGAGCAGATGAAGGACCTCTTCAGGCTGCTCCCCCCCGGGAAAGGGACACCTCTAGCACTGCAGTGCTTGGGCAGCTGAGAGCAGCTGATGGGCTCAGCAAGGGTTGCCTGTGCTTTTCTGCCAAAACTGTCAGATCAATGACATAAGGTGTGCAATTTCTCCACTTCTGCGCTGCAAAAACTCCTGAGGATATGGTTTAGCTGGTGTGGGTAAGAAGGTCTCAAATGCATTTGCTCATAGCCAGCTCCAGCTCTTCCATGAGTAAGTACAATGCCCTGAACTTGGCTGGTGTAAGCAACCAGTTGCTTCTTTGTCTGAGCTCTGTAAAATACTCCAGATTTTAAAATCTGGGTATTAAAACCTTCATATTAATTAGATCAGCAACAGCAAGACTATTTTTCTGACCTTCACCTATAGATGTTTTTCAACTCTATGTGCATTCATCAATTCAGCATGTATCTGTAAAGGCTTATCTACCTGAGGAAGTTGCACCAGCTTAAGTTTAATCTGTTGTTGCAAATTGATTTCTTTAAATCAGTTTGAATACCTGTGGAAATGCTTATTTCAGTTTAAAGATTTTTTTCTTCTATTGATCTGTGTTAAAACCCAAATAACCTTGCTTTTATTCTAATGGCAAGAGTGCTCCCATAGGTCTGCACATCAACCCTCTTAATTGGTTTTAAAACCGCACCTTTAATTATGTCGTTGTAAGTCCTTTGCATGGAGGAGACCTTCTGATTTCTGCAAGCAGCTGAGGTGCTGAATAAAAGCTGTCTCAGGAGCAGCTTGCACCCTGTTCCCCAAGCAACCACACCACCCAGTGTCAGCACAGCCCCAGCTCTGCCAGGTGCAACTCCACCCACTTTGTCCCAAGACACTTTTGGGCAGTTTGGGGTAATTTATACCAAGAAAGACTGTGGATGAGACTGTGCTGGGTATGGCTCTCTCTACCTTGTGCAGTCCTCAGCTAGGGTGTGAGCAGCTTTGTAGCCGCAAGTATTCCTACAAGCCCCCTGTTATGCCCCAGCGCATCAGGGCATCCTCTCAATTTCACACTACGGCTGGTGAGATACATTCCTTGCTTTATTCCAGAAGACTGAGCTGAACAACACGCAAAAGACTATGACACTTATTTACTAGGCCCACGTAAACATCAGATGGGGCCCAAGGTATGTGCTGTGGGCATTATGGGGCTTCTGCAGAGGGTCTTACCCTGTGCAGTGTGCCCATACAGCTCCTGCCATGTGCCCTAACAGCCAAAGACGCTGAGTTCTATCTTCCTTTTCTTACAGACACAAATAGTCATCTTAGGCTTGGATTGCTTTCAAGAAACCTTTCAAGTACATCAGTGCTTTTCAAGAGGAAAAGGCCTTGATACGATCTGTAAAACTGTTTTCCTGACCCAGTCTAACTACAGAGATTTATTTTGATATATATTCAGACATCCATAGTTGTAATCAAAGATTTTATCTCCCCTGAGCCAGACAGTCAGAAATGTCAAAGACAGGTCATTTCAACAATTTTCCATAGCTCAGCTTCTACCAGGGTATCGCAGAACTATGACAAATTTAAACTCTTTCAGCACTAGAAGGCTAGTGTTGCTTTACATTGGCTCTCTGTATACACACACACAAGATTAGTAAGTGGATCATCTTTGTGGTAGAAGCTGGGGGGGGGGGGGGGGGGGGTCTTTTCACTTTGTATTTAGATACCACAGTGTCAAGAAATTTCTAGTGTTACATTATAAGGTACCTTTCATTAACCTTGTCATACTTATGGGAAAAAGCTGCTTTATTTGTTTTGTGGAAGCATGACTTTTGAGGAAACTAATGACATTTGCATACCCACTTGCATATGATGTGCACAGAAGTTATAGTAGAAGATTGAGTTAGCAACAACATTTCATTTTCTCTGTCTCCAGTGATTGTGATATTTACATGTCAGCTTGTATTTGCATTTCAATTCCCAGGAAAATTCAGGAGTGACAACACTTTCAGAATCTTGCTCCTAAAACTGAATGAAAAAAACAGCTACAGATGTCAGAAATCTTATGCCAAAAAAATAAAAGCATATTTCATTTCTTGGAAACATAAATTATACTCAGTAATTTTAACTGTGACACCTGCTTTTTATGATGCCTTTGTTTTTCTTTCCTGGATTTTTTTTTTTTGCCTGACTATAAGCATCTCCATATGTTCACTTACAAGCTTTAGTTAGATAAGAAATACTGTTAAAGATGATATTTGTTGATGATAGTTAATCATTTCAAGAAATATTTGAAAGTGCATCTTGCTTTCTGTGCCTTAGCAGAGAGTGCTTGGGGTTATTTTTTTCAGAGCAATTTTTACAGTAAGAAGTAGAAAAAAAGCACAGGATGGTGCACAGTGTTCATTGACAGCAGCATGAAGTTTCCCTTTGGCTGCAGCGAGTCCGGGTGTCCTTCCTTAATGGGCACTTTAAGCTAATGTGGTTAATTTCCATTTCATATGTCCACATGTGCCATACCCAGCTGTGTCCAGTGACTTGTCCAGTTGTATTTCACCCACGTTCAGTTACACACCCACATCGTTGCTTAACATTCCTCATTAAGCTAGGTAGTTTGGGCTTTCCCCTTCAAGCGTTCATCTAACATGAACCACAAGATTTTGTGCCATATCAAAATATTTACTGGGTAAACTGTCTCACTGAGGGGTTTGTCAACTTGAACTGCAGATAAATTTCATTTAAAAACTTCAGTGCACATCTGCACTTTTTGAAATTTGAAAATTCAGCAAATCTGAAAATTTGAAAATTTCAGCAAATCTGAAATTTGCTGCAACACACTGCTCAGTGGTGTGCAGGAACTGGCACACAACCTGCAGACACCCAGGTACTGCTGCCTTGCAAGGAGGGCATGTTTGCTGTTGTGATGGCCTGTTGTGTTTAGCATTAGGGTTAAACACTACCTGTATTGCTCAGCTTCTGTGTGCTAAGACAGAGGTTTTTTTTCCTCTGTGCAGTGGGATACTTACCAGCAGCAGATAATCTAGAGCCTTATATTTAACCTAAACTTCCCGTTTAAGTTTTAACCCGTTACCCCTTGTCCTATCACTATAGTCCCTAATGAAGAGTCACTCCCCAGCATCCCTATAGGCCCCCTTCAGATACTGGAAGGCTGCTATGAGGTCTCCACTCAGCCTTCTCTTCTCCAGGCTGAACAGCCCCAACTTCCTCAGCCTGTCTTCATACGGGAGGTGCTCCAGTCCTCTCGTCATCCCTGGCCCTGAGGCGAGCTCTCCCACTCCCGCCCACTGCCCGCTCGCGCTGCCGGCACCAACCGCCACGCCACGCCCACGCGCTGCTCCCGCCCTCCCCGCTCGGGGCGGGGCCGTCCCTCCTGGCTCCGCCCTCTGTGGGTCCCTGCTCGCCTCAGCGGAGCTGCGGCTCCTGGGCGAGGCCTGGCGGGGGCTCGGGGCTCCCTGGGTGACTCTGTCCGCTCAGAACTGAGGCTCCTGCACGCGGGGTTTCCCCTTCCTCCGGGGCTCGAGGCTCCTCTGTGGGGCTGCTCCCCTCGGCATCCAGCTGAAGTAACTCACCTGGGGTCGCTGAGACATGTCTTACATCACCCAACCCTTCATCAAAATGATCCTCGTTGCACTTTGAAAGCTACGGGCTTCTGCTTTAGGCTGACCCAGCAGGATGTCCAGTACCTGGGATGTGAGGAACTGGTAGGGTTTCAAGTGCTTTGTCTGCCTTGAAGCAAACAGGTCATTTAGTTCTTGAATTGGAATCAATTAGACATTCCCCGAAATTCAATTTGTAAGGACTGGGCCCATCAGTGGGTATAGGGATGTGTTTTTCACTGCAATGCAGCACCCTAAGGCCTCTAACTCTAATAGCTAAGCTTCGGTTTGCTAATTGACTGCAGTGCTGTCCGTTGTTTCAGTTGTATGCCAAATCAATCCTCATATGGTCAAGTTCACAAATCCTGCACCACACAGGCAGAATTACATTGCGGCATTGTCCAAATGAAGGAGTCAACAAAAAAAAAGAAACACATTTATAATAGGCAGCCTTGAGGGACCCCTAAGGCAGGACCTGGGAGGAGGCTGAGCCCAGCTGTGCTTTCTCAGGTTTTGACCATGGGCCATTTAGGTGAAGTACAGCTTGTCCATGCCTCCAGAATGAAAACATCTGTAAATTGTTTGAGGTTTGGGGTGGTTGTTTTTTTTTTGTTTGGTTGGTTGTTTTTTTCTCTCCTTTCTGGGGTTCTTTTGCCTCCTGGGGACCTGGGCAAATGCATAGTCCAAGCACACTCATTCGGAAGCCTGACCCCATTCAGACCAGAGGTGCCCCGTACCACATGCAGGTACTTGGTGCTTGAGTGGTTACGTGGACCTGTAACACCCCAAATGCATAGCGAGGCCTCTCATATGGGGGTACAGGGAAGGTGTTAGAAGGTCTGAGCACAAAGGGAAGAATAATGGGAGGGGAAAAAACCACAGGGTTACCAAAATTGTATTTATCTAATGTGTTCCAGAAAGTAATGTCCTAGGCTCAAGGGAAGAAGCAGTCATTCAGTCACTTAACACATTCATAATGAAGGATGATTAGATTCTGTAAAACTATATCCATAAACCATAAGGAAGAGTGTATAGGCTTTACCTCCCTATCCTGAAACATGGAAAATTACAGATTTCCAGCAATGAAAGTCTCCAGGAAGGCTCCTGGAAAGGCTTGCGTTTCATATTCCTTTTTTTCTTGGGTTTTCTTTTTGTCTTGAATTGCCACTTCTCCCCAAGGAACAGCATTGCAGACCAGAGCACCTGTGCTGGTGTGGCTTTGAGGGCGGCTGTGCTGGTGGCCAGGGACTCAGCGCACACAGCCACCTCAGCCCAGGGCACGGATGAGTGACAGCTCTGCCTGCCACAGGAGGGTGCCAGGAGGGAGGTCTGCACCTCAGTGCCCTTTTTCGGGAGCTGTCTGGACTCTGCCCAGCTCCAGCTGGCGCAGAATTACTCGGGACCTAATTACAACAACCTGGTGACAGCGCAGTGAGAGAAGTCCCTCATTAAGCGTGATGGTCTGGATGCTGCGGCTGGCACGGGGAGCTCTTAAAATGGTTATTGCTGGAAATGGTGAGTGCATACCAGGGGAAAGATCACTCTATAAATGTGCTATTTCTTACATTCTTTCTCTGAGCATCTGTTATTACTCTCTGCCAAAGACAGGATATTGGATCCTTAGCTTGGCTCAGTGCAGCCAATCTTCTGGTTTTATGGTTAGGTCTGCAACTGCAGCTTCAAGAAAAACTTTAAAATACTTGAATAGAAAAGATCCTTTAATAGCATTCATGCCCTTTTTTCTTGGCTCCTGGAGTATTAAGTAATTTAAAGGAGACGGGTATTGTTGAATACTGATTCAGTATTGATCTGCACGGTTCCATTAGCAGTGTTTGCTTTGTATTTCCATTATATTATAATAATGTTACATATAAGTAACATTTATGCATATTGAGATATTACTAAAGTATAAGACAAGCTTTTTCTGATACAGTTAGTTGTAGTATGGTGAACAATGGCTCTTACATTGTGTGGCACATACTGGGAAAGCTTTTGCCCTTTGATGAGATGGAATAAAGAACAGGCTGAGTCCATAGAAATCTGTCTGATCTGAAAAATAAAACAGAAGGCCTAAAAAACCTCCACTGTGCCCAGGGAACTTTGACAAGGTCTGTTCAGGGACTGAATGTGTCTCCTGAGTTCAGAAACATGATTTTCCATCCCTTTCTTCACCTGACTTTGCAAGTTTTAGAAGCCAGCTGCCATGAAGCCCGTTTGGTGATTTGGGGTGCCAGTGTCCCATTGTTGGGCAAACAGAGGAGCAGTAAGAAGTTTCTCCTTGCATTTGGTTGGGCTATGGAGGTCTCACATGCTTCCTGTCCATTAGATACAGCAGGTCCCTCTAGGCAACCACCAATACAAATGGACCCTCATCCATCTTTCCCAATCATCTTCATGCCTGGTGTGTCCCAGGGCTTATCCAAGCACATGCGGTTGGGTCCCTCTGGACTGAATTCTTCCACTAGCTTTAGTATCCCAATCCTCCTCTCCTTTGACGCATGCACTCATCTTGAAGCACTCATTCATTGATTATGTCCCCTTGGTGTGATGTTTCCCAGAAGCAGCAAAGTATGTGATCTCAGTGATAACATGGCTGGAGCTTCTCTGGCAGGAGTTCCTGCAGTTGTGGTAAGCTTTTGCTGAATTGATTTGCAATTAGCATTCCATTCCTAGTGTCACAAATACTTAAAAATGACCTGAAGTTACTCCAGCAGCTTTTTAATTGCTACTCTTCTGTGAATCTCTGTTAGTAGTCACAGACAAAACTACAATACAGCATAAAAGCAGATTTTAATTTCTTCTTTATTATTTTACAGTACTTTTTCCTACTGATGTGGGGCACTGCAGGACATGTAAGCATAGATGCAATATGAGCTGCCAAGCATGAAAGCCCTGACCACCTGTTCTTTTCCTGAAATAAATGTTGAAAAAATCCTGTTATAACAAACTTTAAAGTAGGTTTACTTTAAAATTACTCTGACTTTGCAAAGTCAAGCCTTTCAGGTTCCAAATAATCATTATTTTAGCATCTCCTTGTTTTCAGAGAAAGCCCTCCTTGCCAAGAATGGTTCTTTTTCCGATATTTACCTAGGAGCCACACAAGAACAATCCTTTCTGTTTGACAGCTCCTGCTAATCTCAGGTCTCATTGATGCTCTAAAAATGTGAATAAAGAAGCAGTCTTTTCCCAAAGGACTTTAAGGTCCAGAACCTTTAAGGTCCTGTGGAGAAAAGCCTGGGGCCGCACTTTGTGATGTCGAGAGCCTCAATACTCAAACTGAGTATTTTAGCCCTATCCTTATATGTAGTCCCACACACAGAAATTACTGGGGTCTTTGGCAAAATCCCATACTCGAAAGAATCTTAGCTTGGACCCAGACTCTCTCAACAGTAGCCTTCCCCATGAATTAACAGCCCAAGGGTAGAGCTTCATTATAGGATCACATATGGAAGTATGAGTCCTCTGTGCAAGTCCAGCCATATGCTCCATAGGACATGCAAAATGTGCATAAACCACATAAGTTGTTCTGTGACGTGTCCATCAGCGTCCTGAAACACAACAGCTTAATTAGCTCATGAACTCTAGGAAGAAAACTGCTCTGCATCTATGCACGAAATCTTCCTGAACTTAAAACCATACTTCCTGCTGAAGTGGTCCATTACTCAAAGACAAAGCCCTGGCACTACATGTCCTGCCATCTGAATCTGAAATGGTAGAAGTCAGCCTTCAGCAGAAACACCTCCTAATTTTGCTGTATGCACTTAAGTAAAACTATCCATCAGCCAGTTCACTTACATGGCCCAAGCTGATAAATGACCCACACATGTAAATCTATTTCCACAATTCAGCTCATTCTTTCTGATCTGGTTTTATGTCCACAGACAACTGCTTTCATCTGCATTTTAAAAGCAGAACTTAAAGTATAAAGGTTATTAGTTTCCAGAACCTCCTGTCCCTGGGCAGTCTTATAAGGTCACTGACTACCAACAGCAGCTTGCTTTTCCTTCTCATTATGCCGGTATGTAAGTTTATTCAAAGACCGCTGAAGAACTGGAGGCTTGTTGTACTCATAAATTTCCCAGGATGCCTGCCAGAAGCATAATATGTTCCCAACTATCTGAAAGTCATTAGTGAACTCTGAGAAGGCAATATTTAAAACCAAAGTTAACAGCAAATGTTTGCACTTTTATACAAATATAGTAAAAAAAAATCTTCAAAATAGTTTCTTGATGTGATTTGGAAAGCTGATGATATCAAAACTAAGGAAACAATTTTCTCCTCCTTAGAGAGAGCAAGGTGACTCACTAGCCTTAGGTAGGAAAGCTGTTGAAGAGTGCCTGCTTGTTAGGCAAACACAGAGAACACTGGGTGCTATAAGCAGAAATCCAAGACATTTAAAAACTCAAAGTGAATCCAATATGGGGAAGGGTGTCTCTGTGGAGGCACCTCCAGGCTTATGTCGGTGTGGAAGAGGCAGCAGCAGCTCCAGAGCTTCTCTAGAAGTGGCAATAAGAAATTGTGATTTAATTTTGTCATCTTACACTACATCTTTGAGATACCTGGGCAAGGTAGCATCCCTAGTCCGGGCCACTCAAATCAGAGCTTATGCTGCTGCTAGTTTCAACAGTTTATGCCAGGGAAGCCTTTTATGATTTGTTTTAGTTACACATCATGAAATGGAAGAAAATAGCCAAACAGAAGTTGAAAACTGTATTCTGGCCATGCGTGGAAAAGGTATATTTTCATCTTCTGATAACCAATGAGCATATGAATTAAAGAGAGCTGGTAACCTACCTGCATGGGAGTTTTGTTGCCCATCTTGAGATTCTGGAAGCTGAAAGTTTCTCAGGACCCACTGGTCAGAAGGGGACACAATAGGATGCAAGCTGTGTTCTGATATACAGGCCACTGCCAACTCATACTGCATCCCGTGCACGCTGTAAATGAGCACAACCAGTTAGAATCACAGAATCATAGAACAGTTAGGGTTGGAAAGGACCTTAAGATCACTTAGTTCCAACCCCCCTGCCATGGGCAGGGACACCTCACACTAAACCATATCACCCAAGGCTTCATCCAACCTGGACTTGAACACTGCCAGGGATGGAGCATTCACAACTTCCCTGGGGAACCCATTCCAGTGCCTCACCACCCTAACAGGAAAGAATTTCTTCCTTATATCCAATCTAAATTTCCCCTGTTTAAGTTTTAACCCGTTACCCCTTGCCCTGTCACTACAGTCCCTAATGAAGAGTCCCTCCCCAGCATCCCTATAGGCCCCCTTCAGATACTGGAAGGCTGCTATGAGGTCTCCACGCAGCCTTCTCTTCTCCAGGCTCAAAAGCCCCAACTTTCTCAGCCTATCTTCATACGGGAGGTGCTGCAGTCCCCTGATCATCCTCGTGGCCCTTCTCTGGACTTGTTCCAACAGTTCCATGTCCTTTTTATGTTGAGGACACCAGAACTGCACACAATACTCCAAGTGAGGTCTCACAAGAGCAGAGTAGGGGGGTGGGATCACCTCCTTCGACCTGCTGGTCATGCTCCTTTTGATGCAGCTCAGGATAAGGTTGGCTTTCTGGGCTGCAAGCGCACACCACTGGCTCATGTTCATTTTCTCATCGACCAATTGACCAGTTCACAGATACAAAGCCACAAATCACCTCCTCACTTCTTGAAGTTCCAGGAACTGTCATAGAGGCTGTCCTGGGACAATACATTGATGCTGACAGTGTGTTACATGCTGATTTAAGCACTCTTTCATGCAAGCTAAAACAATAATCTCCTTTTGTTTAATAACATCAAAGTTAGTGTCACCTAATCTCCATTTGAACAGTCAACTTTCTTCTGGAGAGTTTCTTTCTTGCATCAACTGTGGGAGATAGGATAATGTCCAAGGAAAATTTGGCTTCCACTCTCAAGCAAAGCTGACTGTGTCCCACTGCATGTAAAATCCTGTATAATAATGCATTTATTAGTTTTCACCCAGAAATCTTTCCTGCTATTGCTAGCATTCCCCCCCAGCTGAGACTCTGTCTTCCACACAGCTCTCTCACCAAGCTGTTCCCCCAGCCTTGAAGAATTCCTTGAAAAATGGATTTAGGATGCCTACAAGTCTGTCTGGTTGTTGGGGCTTCCTACCAGGCTTCCAGTGCTGCAGCCTGTGAAATAGCTGTTATTCAAACTAATGAACATTGCTAGTGCAAGCACTGGTGGATACGAAGTGTCCATGAATACATTTACAATGGAAATTAGACAAATATTTCTAAGCCTTGGAAGAGGATGGTTCTGGAAAAGCCTTTTGTTGTAGCAGTGGTAGCTAAATCCTGAGATGCTTCAATTAAACATAAGTTCAAGCAGTTATGTTCTGCATGGAAAACGAGAGACCAAACCAGCTTTTTCAATTCCTGTGTTGGCAAGCTCAAGCATTAACACAGGCACATCAGCCTCTCCTCACTGCTCAGCAGTGACTACTGGTACACTGAAAATAACAAACATTTTGCGCCTCACTGCTGTGGGGCATGGGACACAAGCATAACAAGCACAACCTGATGTTCTAAGAGGCAGGGGTTAAGTTAGGCTAAACCCTTCAAACAGGAGGCAGTGAAGATGGCTCTCTGTAAATGCCAGGACCCCCAGGGGCTTCTTTTTCGGTTCAGCAGGCTGGGAGAATCAGCAATGGTACCCATGGGGCATCACATCAGAGGTGTGCACCTGGGGCACCCCCACTGCCAAGGGGAGCATGTGATGGCACATGATTAAAACATCCTGGGTTTCAGTATAGAAGGGTCTTCAGAAATATGTAGGTGTTCATGAAGGTTTTTTCAATATGTAACACCGTGGTTTACCCGTTGCATTCGTCTCGATTGTATGCTGCGGTGGTCGTTCGTTACTTACATGTCAATAATAAGTAATCATTTGATCTAGACTGTGTTCAAACAGCATGACCAGTGGGGTACTTCCCTGTGACACAGTAGTTAAAAAGGTGCTCACTACCTAAATGAGTTTACAAGAGATGGGTAAATGGGATGGAGATACACAAGAGACCAGCAAACTGAAGCAATGCTGCCAGCTGCAGCGTTAGGCAGAGGTCTCTCTCTCTCTGCTCAGCTGCAGTGTGGCCACTGTCAAGTTTTGCTGCTGGCACCACAATAGAGAAGGGTTTTAAGAAGGGATTAACCACCAGAGCACTTTCCTTCTGCTTCCTTTTGTGCTTTTGTGTTTTTCTGTTGGCTCAAAAGCAGCAGGTAAGTAACCCACATTATTGTCAGAGTTTTTCTTGCTGTTATTGATGATCTGCAGTAGCACAATGAGAGCAAGCAGTGCCTTAGAGAGTAAAGCTCCAAAGAAACAAAACTAAGAAAATCAATGTTTGCTAATGGAGAAAAGAAAATCATCTGCACTGAAAGGGACTGATGGAATGGGGTTTGTGAGTCCCTGCCTCAGCTCCTGTAGGCAATTGCCTCTGTTTAAAGGTAGAAGGAAAGAGAGAGGAGAATGGTACAATTCTGTTCCGTGAATTAGGGCAGACTCTCCTCCCATTCTGGGATGTTTCAGCTTTCCCTGCAGAGTCTTCTGAAGTCAAAGCAGTTCATAGGATGTTTTCATTTTCTAGGCAAATAGCTGTACATTGCCTTCTGTGTCCCTCTCAGGTCTGCAGTGACCATGAGCTAACCTGTATTTAAAGCAACACCAAGGGGAAGGAGTAAAATACTGTTTCTAACTTGGGGCAATGCAGAATAAAAGATCCTTTATTTCTTCTTTTTATTAGCAAAGCATGGAGCTCATGTGAATGGGCTACTCAGAATGGGGTGGTTGGTTCTTATTCAGAAGCGTGCACTATATGGGATTATTGATTTCTTCTCTGCTTGGAGATAAAAAACAGAATAAGCGGGAAATGTTTTTCATACCTGACCTCATGCATGTTCAGCACTGAATTGTTACCTAGCAGGTTCTCATGCATCAGTTTTTAACCTTTGGATACTGCTGTCTTTACACACTCAGCAAGGACACTCCACACACAGTTATCTCCTCCTAGCCATCAGCTAATTGGTCTTTCCAAAATACACCTCATCCAGCCCTAAATTATTAAATCAATGGTGGGTTTTGAACAAATCATTAATAATTTTATCTCTACTTATCTGCTTGATTTTGTCTGCACCTCCACCTGTGTTATAGTAAGCAACAGTTTTTAAATCATACCTATTTTTCTATCTTCTGTTATTATAATAGGAGCAATGACTGGGATAACACAGATCTGGAAAAAGAGGAAAATTATTAATTAGATCATACTTCAGTAATAACTTGGCTTTCTGTTACTGCAATGAAGCAGTAAAGGATTTAGCAACTCTGGAACTAAAAGCCTATTTAAATAAGTATCAGCCCTGTTTATTGAGAAGAACACTTAAGTTACAAATTTCTTTTAAAACAGGCAGTGTACTTACCTTCTCTGCAATTTCAAAATCAGTAATTTTGTAAAAAAAGCATTTTTCCTTGTTTGCATAGGTGCTACACAACTATATGTAGTGTATTGTGTGGAAGAGGATACAGAATTATTCTTGTAACAGCAGTTTGTTTGAAATACCTCTTCCTGATTATTTTTTTGGGGGGGTGGATTGTAGAGTCCTATTATTAGTTGTTGTCTGTATCAAATGGACACAAGTGGCTTACACAAATATGCAAAACATAAAACTACATATTTCTTGAATTATACACAAGCGTTTAGCCTTGTATGTGCACACGCACGCACCTATTTTGTCACCTGCTATTGCTTACCCTCATGTTCAGAAGCTCTTGGTCAACCAACTCTGGCTGAAGTGCAGCACTACCCAGCTTTATGCTGCCAACAAGAGATAATCTAGTTCAAGTTCAATATATTTTGCCATCATCATTTCTACTTTCAGCAAACATATTTTAAACACTGAGATGGAAATGCAAAAGTCCTAAATTGTGACAAAAGAGCAAAATATGTCACTGATATCTTTTAAAAATGTAAGGACACAAGCTGTTTGGATTAGTATATGTCAGTTTGACATTAGAACAATTTTGTTCTAAGATAGAACAAGAAGTTAAGGAACGATAACATATTTGGATGGCTTCCATTTGTCCTTGCACCACTTATAAATAACTTTTTTCTCTGGGTTGATACTTCAACTCCCCAGTTATTTTAATCCAACTGTCCCCATTACTAGCAGATAGTTACAAAGGAAACATGGATTTGTTTGCAGATGAAAAGCTGGTGTTTAAGGCAAGTAAATAATTCCAGCTAGTTCCTATTGAGTTTCTGGTGGTGTCATATTTCCATGAACAACAGGTTCCTATTGAGTTTCTGGTGGTGTCATATTTCCATGAACAACAGGATATTTTTAAAATACAAACCAACAATTGAATTGTCACAGTATGGGTGGCATTTCAGTTCTGCACTGCTCTGTCACTGGACCAAAAGATAAAAGGTTGAAATATTAAGGGACATGGAGCTAGACATGCTTCATCTGTTAGCAACCCAGCATGGCACCACAAATGCGCTTCTGAGAAAGAAACATTAAAATGAAGTCCCCAGGGATGTTAACCCTTGTGTCACTGTTCTTTACCTTTAGCCCACATTCCTCTCCTCAGAAAATGGGGGTAATGCCACTGTGGAGGCAAACACCAGGGTGTGTTTTAAATTATTGCATAGAAAAGCGTGACCTGGCTGCTGAGGACCTCCACCACTCATCAAGGACTAATTCAGTGACACTCCTGGAGACTCAACATTGCAACTGACTCCTCGCACCACCAGAGCTTTGGGACTTCATCTTTTTTTTCTTTTTTTTTTTTTTTTTTAAATTTCCTTCCCTTTGGCTTCTTCAGCCACTGAAATTCTGGGTCATCTCTGCAGCCCTTCTCTAGCTCTCTCCCTGTGGCCTTTCATCTAGCTGTTGTAGGGCATCCCTCACATCTCTGACTCATCTTACCATAGCAAAGCCAAAACTATTTCCAGCTTTACATCTGTTTCTTCCCATGCCTTTTTTTTCTCTTCTGCATAGCTTTCTTAGACTAGAGGTTCCTGAACTGTGACTTTATCCAACAGGTATCTGAAACTTGCTTAAGACACATAATTGTGATGAATGTATTTGCCAGTTTGCTTAGGAGAATGTTAAGAGTTCGAGATATGCAGTGTTATAATATTATTTTCATCAGAGAGACGTGGTATGGCTTCTATGACTGGTGTGTTGGAATGGAAAAATACAGGCTCTTTAGGAAGGACGGTCTGGGGAGATGCAAAGGAGTGTCACCCTCTATGTCAGTGACCAGGTGGAGTGCATGGACCTCTGCATGGGGATGGATGAGGAGCCAACGGTAAACTTATGGGTCAGGATTAAAGGGAGGGCAGGGACAGGTGACATTATAGTGCAGGTCTGCTGTAGTCTACCTGGCCAGAAAGACAGAGCAGGTAAGGCCCTGTGTATCCTTATGTTCACAAGCCCTGGTTGTCATGGGGAACTTAACCCCTCCAGTATCTGCTGGAAGGACAACAGAGCAGGGTGTAAGTAATCCAAGAGCTTCCTGGAATGTGTTGATGATAACTGCCTTCTCCAACTGATAGAGGAGCCAACAAGGAGAGATGATATGCTGAACCTTGTTCTCACCAACAAGGAAGGGCTGGTGGGGAATGTGAAGCTCAAGGGAAGGAGCTCAGGACTTCAGGAGAAGAGACTTCATAGAACCATAGAATCATGGAATAGTTAGGGTTGGAAAGGACCTTAAGATCAAGTTCCAACCCTCCTGCCATGGGCAGGGACACCTCACAATAAATCAGGTCACCCAAGGCTCTGTCCAGCCTGGCCTTGAACACTGCCAGGGATGGAGCATTCACAATTTCCACAGTCAAGAACTTCCTCCTTGTTCCTTTAGCCTCTTCAGGGATCTGGTTGGTAGAGTACCATGGGATAAAGTGCCAGGGGAAAGAGTGACCCAAGAGAACTGGTTAATATTTAAGGATCACCTCATGCAAACTCAGAAGCAATGCACCCTGACAAAGAGAAAGACCTGCGCTGATGAACAAGGAGCTCCTGGACAAACTCAAACGCAAAAAAGAAAGCCCACAGAGGGTGGAAACAAGAACAGGTAACCTGGGAGGAATACAGAGATACTGTCTGGGCATCCAGGGATCAGGTTAGGAAACCTAAAGCCCTGATAGAATTAAATTTGGCTACGGATATCTAGGAGCAACAAGAAAAGCTTCTATAGGTATACTGGTGATAGAAGGAAGACTAGGGAAAATGTGGGCCTTCTCCAGCAGGAAAAAGGAGAACTGGCTACCCAGAATATGGAGAAGGCGGAGGTTCTCAATGACATTCTTGCCTCAGTCTGCACTGGAAAGTGCTCTAGATACAGAAATGCCAAAGTCACAAAAGGCAAAGGCATTGACTAGACGAATGAAGAACCACCCACTGTAGGAGAAGATCAGGTTTAAGACCATCTAAGGAACCTGAAGGTGCACATGTTCACATGTTCACGCAGGTCCTGAGGGAATTGGGTGATGAAGTCGTCAAGCCATTATCCATCACATTTGGGAAGTCATGTCAGTCCACTGAAGTTCCTGCTGACTGAAAAAATGGGAAACATAATCCCCATTTTTGAAAAGGGAAAAAGGAAGAACTGAGGGACCACAGGCAAGTCTCATCCACCCCCATGGCATCTAGTTGGAACTAGATGATCTTTAAGGTCATCAGCCAACCATGCTATGATTCCATGTGAAGCCTGGAGCCAGCCTGTGTAGTTGAAACTGGTACCATCTGGCATGGTCTGGCAGTGGTCTGGCATAGTCCAAAGACATGCCAGGCACTGTTGTAACAGCTCCCTAGAATCACATGCACATCTCAGTGCCTAGGCTCTGACATGAGCCTGAATTTTCCCAGTGGAGAGGCAGCCCAGGCTAATTATTTAGTCACTGATCTCTGGTATCTCCTTCTGTGTTAGGATATGATGTTTCTGAGCAGGTCCTGTTTGCATTCTGTTAAGAAGTAGTCTGTCCTTCAAAGCTACAGTATAGCCTGTCTCTTTTCTAATTGTTTCAAGACAGAAGAGAAGTGAGGAAATTAAATGGGATAGAAATATAATCTGAATAGCAGGCTTTCAACTACTTGGGAATCTTAAGAAATATGTAAAATGCTTTTTGAAAAGGCCATGTAGAAAAAACCATAAATTTTAGTAAGACATTCCTCTCTGCTGTTGAGGCACAGTGTCAATATGGAACAACCTCCTAACAAAGGTGCATGAAGCACAAACCTCTGGTGTATTTAAATACTACTGGAAATTAGGAGAAAATATACTTTTATGGAGTATGCAATTTATTGCTTAAATAAAATCATATATATGGAAGGTCACACTCAGTGTCAGTAAGGCGGAATGACAAGAACAAAGAAGAAGCTGACTTACGTGGACTGAATTTTCAGAGCAGTGCCTCAGCAACTCTTCTGTAGGACTCCAGCTTTGCACACAGAGATAAAATACATCTCAGCAGCACATAGTGAAGCACCTGCAATCTGAACTTCTAGGCTTCTATTTACAATGGTGATCAGGTACCTGCACAAAACTCATCACCAATTCAGTGGTCCCTGGAGAGTCACATTAATCACAAAAGCCTGGTCTCAGTCAGTGACAGCAGAGGTCACAGCTCCCATGCAGACTGCCCCACCAGACTCTCCAGTGTTTAACTGATGAATTTACACAGGCTCAGATTATTTTGTCCATACCATTTAACTTGCCTTACTTTCTCCCTTCTATTTATTAACAGCTGTTGTGAAAATAGTTACCCATTTTCTTTGAAGCTTGGCTTTCCTTACTACACACATTTACAAACCAGCCTCTAAATAGTGCAGGTGTGGATTAAAAATAGCTATTTTTGTGACTAGCTTTTGTGGATTTGTGAAGAGATACCTTATATGAATAAAATGATGCTCCAGAAACTTAATGAACAACTGATTCACTCAATGTGTTCATATGGTTTATTGACAAAAGTCATTTTAATATAAAAAAGGAAGTGAATGTATAGACTGATCAAGTAATTTCTTTCTGCTTACAAACACAGCTTACAAACAGGTCTATCATAATCCAAAATATACATAAACCCTAAGTGCAAAACTGCTAATAGTGCAAATAATAGAGCTAATAATATCTGTATTGATTGTGCTCTTGAGCATCTGCTTGCACCTTCTGCCAGTGCCGCTGGTAAAGATGAAAGAATGAGAGGGTACTTTTTCAGCAAGACAGCGAGGAAGGAGGAAGGGTTATGCGACAAGAAATCAGCTTGGATAGATAAAAAAGCTTTTTTATATAACACAGCTTTTTCTTTGGGCTGCTGAGGTGAACCAGATATGACTATTTGCCAACAGACAAGTAAAGACTTCTGCAGATTTCAGTGGGTCCAGAGTATCGCTTCAGAAATGGAAACACAGTAAAAGGGAAGAAGAGCAGTTCATGAGAGGATTTTAAAATGTGGATGGCATACAGAATGCAGCTAATAACAGCATATACCAAACTGCAACTGCTTATCTGTATTATTTAAAAAAAATACCACCTCTTATTCTCATAGCTTTACTCCAGAGCTTCTCAATGACAACCATGTTTGAAAGACCCTGTCTTTAAGTCCTTGTCACACACAGACACAAGTCATGTTGCAAAGCTGTAGTTCATGGTTTTAAGTGATTACTTCATCACTTGCAAAAGGAAATATTATGGCCATTTTAGTTTTTATGTGCAATTTTTAAAGAGCTTGTTTTACAGAAGCCGAGTGTGGGATCCCTGCAGGCTTAATGAACAAAATTCATTCTCAAGATTACATATTATTGCCATCATCCAGATGTCATTTCACTGTCTATTTTGTATGTTCACTCACTATTTTCTTTCTTTAATTCCTTGGATGGGCGTTTTTCAATATACCAGACAAGCAAAAACATCAGCTTTCCTTCTGGCTAATGGGTAGCAAATCTAGCAGGGCACAGCAAGCCTCTGATTTCAAGAAACAGAAAATATCCCATCTCTTGTCAATTTTGCTGTTATGGTAGTCTGGTTAAAAGTGAACAGAAAAATAGTAACAAGGCTGAGAAGGGCCTGAAAAATGCTTACAGCGACTGTCATCTTCCAAATACCTTACAAAGGATAAAAGGAGAAATAAAGTGATGGCTCCATTGTTTATGGTTTAACGATCTAGCTTTTGCAGTGTTTCTGTGAGCTGCACCACAAGTGTTTTCTGCAGCCATGGTACCAGCCTCAGACACCAAAAGGCTTGCTTTTGAAAGCCTGGGCAGGGCTCAGACTCACCAGGTTCATCCAAGACACCAGCTCTCTAGACAAGCTGATTTCTGAGTGGGAAAAAAAACAACCACCAAACCGCAAAAAACCTGCAGTGGAAATCTATTCTCTGTTGAAGTGACAGATAAGAAAATAATTCTTGCCTGTTACAAGATTTCTGTTTCCCTGGGACTATTCCTGACAGTCTCTGTGATTGTACAATTAATCCAATTAAACAATCTTTTTCCATAACAACCTTATTGTGCAGCTCTGTGATTGTGGGTGGGCAGCTGTTACCACAGCTTGCTGGGGCAGGTCTCAGAATTACAGCAGAAAAAAAGAATTACATTTATGCATCATTCACTTCTCACCTGGGGCATAATAAATAGGAGGTCTTGCGATAACTGGCTGTCTGTCTTGAACAGAAGAAAACACCATGTGAAAATGACACAAATCTGTTTTTCACCTAAAATATGGTAGAAATTGCTGCTAGCCTCTAGAGAAATATCTGGCATTCTGTTCTTTTTTTTAGTTAAAAAAAATCTATAACAACTCAGTCCTTGGCATTAATTTTTCCCTTTCCTTTGCAATATTTTTTCATGGCTGACTTCACACTAGGAGTATCCCTCCAGTCTTTTGCTTTTTTCACAGGTATACCTAACTTCTGGGATTCCAGTTTAGTCAGACAAGATCTCTGTTTTATCCTTACAAGGCAGAGAAAACCCTCTCTGTATGTATTCTGGGAAAACTAGATGAGAACGTTCCTTATATGAGATATAGTAACCTTCAGAGCCTCACCTGGGATCACATAACGCCTCTCTGCTTTCAGTGGTACTAGAAAGATTTGAACTAGCCTTAATGCAGTACCCCAGGACTCCCCAGAGGAGAGAAATCCTTCTGTAGCAGAAGGGGGTGTTCAGACAGCACAGGGAAGACACCAGATACCTGTCTGCTGAGGAAAAGCAGCACAGACAGGCCAAATGTGTCCTAATGATCTCAGCAAACAGCAAAATCTCAAGCCTTCGCCTGCTTGGTTCAGTTGCCTACACACAAGCATCTATCACTATTTCAGATGCCACTGGGTACCAGAGGCAGCCCCATGGGGCTGTCAGAAGTACAAGACCTATAGAAATGTGACCCCTTGGGAAGATCAGGGAAGATCTGGACAGGAACACAGAGTGACAACAAGCAATCTGACTGAAGTGTTTTAAAATACACCCTTTCTCTCCTGAATTTTCTATTTTTTTCCTTTTAATGTGTGGTCTTTGAGCTTGGTAGTTTATCCATCTCTCGCCTACCTGAGACTAATCTACTGATTCTTATACTGGAGTCTGATATCTCTAGTTGGTACTTTCAAAAATGGTATTAGCATGTATTAGCCTTAATAAAAAGCAACAATATATTTACTGTTTTGTTCCTTCAGACATGATCCACTGGTCTGAAACAATTTTTGAAACTCTCATAGCAAAACCATAATACAAAGGTCACAGAATAGTGAGCAAATTAGAAGCATACTCATCTTTTTACATAAAATGCATATGCGAAGAGGCAGATATGCATCTTGCCATTGAAAATCCATAATTTGTTGTGCTTTTCTAATAATTCATTTGGGAATTTAGAAAGCGTGCAATACAAATTTCAAAATACATCACTGAATTAAAAAGAAAAACAGACATAAAAAGACAAAAAGTAATAATTTGGAAACCGATTTTAAAAAAAAACAAAACATCATATCTGCAATCACTGTCTTCGATTTTTATTTATTCAAAGGAGAATATCTCACCTTGTTTTTGCAGATGGGGAAAAACTGGTAGTACAAATACCACTGGATGAAATATCTATATGAGTTTAAAATTGTACATGTTTGCACCTTATAATAACAAAAGGAATATTCTCTTCAGTTCAAGGTGTTGTGTGAGCTGGGTGGCTTACCTCCCAATATACTCCACGGATATCTAGGCAGTAAATCAGAAATCAGTTCATCTGTTCATGCTCTGGTCTGTAGTCCCCCATGAGATGTCCTGGGTAACCTCACCCTACCTCCAGCTGCCACTCCACAGCATGCTCTCAAGGCACAAGCATCATATCAGCTCTGTCAGCGCAGATCTCAGTCTCAGATACTTTAGGGCATCAGAGATACATGAGATGCTTGCATTTAGAATAACTTAATAGACCGTTATTTATGCCATGTGTGGACAGGGATTCAAATCCCTCCAGAGCAGACACCCACACATCAGCTCAGCTGAGCAATTTCAGATGACCAGGTGGTGGGCTTCCACAGGGGTCTGGTACTAGTAGAGATGCCCAGAAGCATCCTAGATGCCTACACAGGGTAAACAGGCACAGCACAAGCTTATGGGAGACATCTTTCTGAAACAGACTCTGGAGACTGACTGGCGTAAAATGACTCTGTACCCTATGTTAGCTGAGTCAGTTCCTCCAAAAATCTGCTTGTAGCAGATGCTTGACACCCAGTTCATAAGTAGACATATAAGTGCAGTCACTTCCCACCTCCATGGTCAGCCCTCTAAAAAAGGTAAAATAATGTTCTTACAGGTCATGTTAAATAGTAAAGGATTTTTTTTATATATAATTTAAAAAAAAAAGGTATATATATACCAGATTTAAGTATATTTTCAAGCCATGGTGCACAGAGAGACAGAAAATTATCCCACAGACTTGCTATGCCTTACACACAAAATTATACTCTCTCCTTTAAAAAGTTGAAGAGAAACGAGATAATCTTTCCCTTCACTGTAAAAAAAGCCAAGACAGATAACATGGAGCAGGACACCTTTTTACTCACAGCTTCTCTTAACCTGAAAGAGAGAAAACAAGCATCATTCCTCCAAAAACATGTTGAAAAAGACAGCTGAAGAGCAGCCTAGGAATCCCCTCCACAAGAGCAAGTTCCAGTAGTGTTAATGCTTTGGCTTTTCTCAGCAGGCTTGTGATACAGTTTTTTCTTAAGAGTCCAGGATTATGAGAATCTCAGCATGCTTAAAATAAAAAAAAAAAAAAAAAGGAGAGGACAAAAGGTAAAGAAAAAGCGAGATGGGGAAGAGGGGAAGATAAAGGGAAGGGAAGGTGAAAGGCAAGAAGAAGTATCTAGACCTTTCAAAAAGGAATCCTTATGATGACTTATGCAGACTAACAGATCATAAAATTTAAGGAAATAAAAAAGCTTTTTTTTCCTTAAAAAGTTGTGACTTATGGTTCAGTATTACTTATGAGAGCATGATTTATGAATTTTGAACATCTGGAGTCAGCTGTATTTAAAACACGTATGCATCAACAATAATGGAATATGATCAGAACTGTATCACGTGTCTTCAGGTTTACACCTGATGAACTGGGTCACTTAAGGGGGGAGCCGCCCCACAGAGAAGCCTCCAGCCGCGGAGGAAGGGGAAACCCCGCGTGCAGGAGCCTCAGTTCTGAGCGGACAGAGTCACCCAGGGGGCCTCCAGCCGACGCCAGGCCTCGCCCAGGAGCCGCAGCTCCGCTGAGGCGAGCAAGGACCCACAGGGGGCGGAGCCAGGAGGGACGGCCCCGCCCCGAGCGGGGAGGGCGGGAGCAGCGCGTGGGCGTGGCGCGGCGGTTGGTGCCGGCAGCGCGAGCGGGCAGTGGGCGGGAGTGGGAGCGCTCGCCTCAGGGCCGGGGTCCGGTTCCGGAGCTCTGCTCTGGCTGCCCCGGCGGTGGCAGCGTCGGCACCGGGCAGAGCCGGTGAGAGGGGAGGCTGCAGCGGAGAGCTCGGGATGCAGGGAGTGCCTGCACCGGTCTCGTGGGGCGAGGGTGCACCATGGGCCGGGCTGCACTCGGTGGGCCCTGGTGGAGGCCCTCCTGCAGCGGGGGCTGAGCTGCGGGCACTGTCAGTAGCTGAAAGGTGTCAGGGGAACTGAGAGGGAGCTGAACTGCTTGCTCCAGGCCCACTGTGCAGGGGACACCATAGCACATACAGGCAACTGGGAGCTAGAAACAAACCAAAAAAAAAAAAAAAAGAAGAGGAAGGACCAGCTCCCAGATACGTGGTGCACTGGGGGAGACCATTATTTACCTGACATGCCAAGGAGTTCTCAGCAACAAGAACACTTTCAAAGACACAAATCAGAAACGCTACAAATCAGAAAGGTGGAGAGCGTATTTTTATTTATTTATAAGTAGTTAGCTTTAGCTTAGTTTAGTATAGTTAATTTTAGTCTAGTTTAGTTTGGTTTAGGTTGTTTTCATTTCCTAAATCTTTCATGGTGGTGCTGTGGTGGTGCGAGAGCAGTGCAAGAACCCAGCCAGAATGGGCCGGGGAAGACCTGACAAGGGGTGGTGCTCAATGCCACAGAGAACAGGCAACAATCCTGGGGCCACGCTGGGACCACCCTGGGAGTCCAGAACTCTGCCTCCCCCCGGATGCGGGGCACGAGGGCCAGCTGCGTGGAGCACGAGCCACTGCCTTTGGGCCACAATAACCCAAAGGAGCCCCGTGAAGGGGCTGTGCTCGGCTGCGGGGGAAGGCAAAAAACCCCGGGGACACTTGCTAGTCCACCTGCGGGCAAAAAAGCTCTTCCCCCCCCAGCTGCAGGACACGAGAGCCACCTTCGTGGAGCATGAGCACCGGGCGATAACCAAGCCGGAATGCACCAAGGAGCCCTGCAAGTGGTCACGCTCAGTGCTCAGAGGAAGGCAAAAAACCCCCGGGGACCAGTGCCAATCTGCCCCAGGGGAAAATTCCTTCCTGACCCCAGTGCTGGCGATCGGCTATTCCCTGAGCACCTGAGCAAGACCTGCTCCTGGTCCAGGCTGGTTATGGCTCTTGGGGAGCACTGGCCCTGCCTTTTCTGCCTCCACCTGGAGCCATCTCAGGGGCTTCCAGAAACAGCAAATTGACCCTGGCCTGATCAACCCTGGGGGCAAGAACCCTTCCTGTGCCTGGCAGTGGGAGCTATAAAGCACTGCAGGAGGGCACTGGGCCATCTCTGGACCCTATTCCTTATGACTGCTGCCACTATTTCCCTAGAAGATGAGGATGGCGATCCTCCCACAGACTGAAGCAGGATTTTCATCCATCCGATGAGCTGCGAATGTGGCTCCTCCAGGAGCTGGAATTGCAGCAGAGAACCTCCCACAGCTTTGGGCAGTCTTCCACCCTCTGCCCCTCCAAGTAATTCCATGGGTGCCTCAAGGAATTCCGTGGGTGCCTTCAGGCTTCCAGCTCTGTCCTGGTGGCAACGCTGGCCACTCTGGCAGTGGGACCCGGGAGGATGCTGCCTTATACTGCCCCAGAGCATTGTGATGCTGCGTTGGTGGGTGGTGGCACTGTGACACAGGGGTGACGGGGCCTCCACAGCCCTGCCCACTGCAGCCCTGCTGCTGCTGCCCCTTTGCCCAGCATCCCTTGGAGAAAGGCCTTTGGGGTGCTGGTCCTGAGGCAGTGCCTGTGCCCAGGAGGCCCAGGGGGATGTCCCTGCCCATGGCAGCCACGCACTAGGCACCACTGCTGGGTGTCCCTGTAAATTAATTTGTGTGTTCAGACTGTATCAGTAAAGGCGTTTATACCACGTATGGGCATTTGACTGTTATGATCCCAGAGGTGAAGGAAAGGGGTTTTGGTTCCCTCTGCATAAACTTTGCAGAAACATAGAGAGCATACAGGATTTCCTCACCATTCCTTATCAATGCACCAAGAGGTATTTGCTCCTACACTGCGTATGGTGAGGTCATCTTCTTGGAAAGAAGAAGAATTTAACAAATCTCTTCTGTGTTTGTTACACAGGGTGTTTAGATATTTGCTTGTGTTTATTAACATTCATGTGTCTACTTTGGGGATTTAACTCTTGTATTACTACTTGAATGCAAGACTTCACTGACTGCAGCCTAATTCCATATTCCTAATAAGGAGAATATAGAAAACTGAGGGTACTACAGACTAGTCAGTCTCATCTCTGTGCCTGGCAAAGTCTTGGAGCATTTTCTCCTGGACAGCATGCTAAGGCACATGAAAAACAATGAGGTGGTTGGTGTGAGCCAGCATGGCTTCACTAAGGGGAAATTCTGGCTGACCAATTTGGTGGCCTTCTGTGATGGGGCTACAGAACTGATGGATAGGAAAAAGCAGTTGACGTCATCTACTGCACTTGTTGTCCTGGGTTCAGCAGTAGCAGTCATTTTTCTTCGTCTTAGTAGCTAGCTGGTGCAGTGCTGTGTTTTTGACTTTAGCCTGGGAACAACGCTGATAGCACACCTTTTTTTTTCAGTTGTTGCTAAGGAATGTTTACTCTGATCAAGGACTTTGCCAGTGAGGAGGAGTACAGGAAGCCAGGAGGAAGCAGGGACAGGACACCTGACCCAAACTAGCCAAAGAGGTATTCCATACCACAGCATGTCATGCGCAGTATATAAACTGGGGGCAGTTACCCAGAAAGCCCAGATCGCTCCTTGGATTGGGCTGGGTATTGGTCGGCGGGTGGTGAACAATTGTATTCTCCTTGTTATTTCCGTATCATTATTATTATTAGTAGTAGCAGTAGTGGTTTGTGTTACACCTTAGTTACTGGGCTGTTCTTATCTCAATTTGTGGGATTTACATTCTTTCAACACATCTTCCCATCCCCCTAGGAGCAGGGTAGGGGAAGAAAGAGGGGAGTGAACAAGCAGCTGCG
Organism: Pezoporus wallicus; assembly: GCF_028554395.1. Lineage (NCBI taxonomy): Eukaryota > Metazoa > Chordata > Aves > Psittaciformes > Psittacidae > Pezoporus > Pezoporus wallicus. The sequence continues at coordinate 1,642,466 of NW_026636887.1, read as the reverse complement.
TGGTTCTGGGTTGCCGGCTGGGCTTAAACCACAACACTCGTGGAAAGTGTTTGACATTGTCCCACACGAAATCCTTGTTTCCATACTGGAGAGACATCAGTGTGATGGATGGACCACCCTGTGGATAACAAATTGGCTGGATGTCTGCATGCAGAGAGTTGTGGTCAATGGCTCAATGTCCAATTGGAGACCAATAACAAGTGGTGTCCCTCAGGGGTTGTTGGGACCAATCCTGTTCAACATTTTTGTCAGCAAAGTGGGATTGAGTGCGCCCTCAGCAAGTTTGCTGATGACACCAAGCTGTGTGGTTCAGTTGACACACTGCAGAGAAGGAATGCCATCCAGAGGGACCTCGACATGCTTGTGAGGTGGACAGTGTTAACCAAGTTCAACCAAGCCAAGTGCAAGGTCCTACACCTTGGTTGGGGCAGTCCCAGGCACAGCTACAGGCTGGGCAGAGAAAGAGATTCAGAGCAGCCCTGCGGAGAAGGACTTGGGGGTGTTGGTTGATGAGAAGCTGAACATGAGCCAGAAGAGTGCACTCGCAGCCCAGAAAGCCAACTGCATTCTGGGCTGCATCAAAAGGAGCATGACCACAGGTCGAAGGAGGTGATCCCCTGCCCCTCTACTCTGCTCTTGTGAGACTTCACTTGGAGTATTGTGTACAGTTCTGGTGTCCCCAACTTAAGAAGGACATGGAGCTGTTGGAGCAAGTCCAGAGAAGGGCCATGAGGATGATCAGGGGGTTGGAGCACCTCCTGTATGAAGAGAGGCTGAGAAAGTTGGGGCCGTTGAGCCTGGAGAAGAGAAGGCTGCGTGGAGACCTCATAGCAGCCTTCCAGCATTTGAAGGGGCCTACAAGGATGCTGAAGACGGACTCTTCATCAGGGACTGTAGTGACAGGAGAAGGGGAAATGGGTTTAAACAGGAGAAGTTCAGGTTAGATATAAGGAAGAAGTTCTTTACTGTGAGGGTGGTCAAGCACTGGAATAGGTTGCCCAAGGAAGTTGTGGATGCACCATCCCTGGCAGTGTTCAGGTCCAGATTGGATGGAGTCTTTGGGTGACATGGTTTAGTGTGAGGTGTCCCTGCCCATGGCAGAAGGGTTGTAACTAGGTGATCTTAAGGTCCTTTCCAACCCTAACTATTCTATGATTCTGTGAATTTCCCTCAAAGAGAAAAACATTAGAGGCAACATTTCTGGTAGTAAAAAGCTGAGCACTTGAATACCTGCCATGCCCAATTCCCCACTGACACTGAAGTGCCTGAGTTAATGCAGAACAGTACCTTGTAAGATTTGTTTTAGTTCTTCTTCACTGCATGTAAAAGTTTCTGTTTCCTCCTATGGGAATGACTTAAAAATCTGAGTGGTTATGTTTCAAATATAAAAATTTACTGCAAGGTTGGGAACTTACTATAAATATCTCCTGACAGTTTCATAGAATCATAGAATCACAGAATGGTTTGAGTTGGAAGGGACCTTAAAGATCACCTAGTTCCTGCTGACTGCCATGGGCAGGGGCACTTTTCACTAGATGAGGTTGCTCAAAGCCCATCCTGCCTGGCCTTGAACACTTGCAGGGATGGGGCATCCACAGCTTCTCTGGGCAGGTTTCCCCCTATTTTATTGCTGAAAATTGATGTAAAATTTCAATCCATTAATATGCAAAGTGGCACTTTTCTCTCTTAAAGATGAATAAAAGGCAGTATAATCTGAACTAATGCTTCCCTTCTGGGAAGGGAGGTGGAGGGAGATGTTCCAGTAGCTGAGTGCAGAACATCAGAAGGGGACTCTGCCACTTTGAATAACATTAATGTTCGTGCAAGGGCTTGACACAGCCTTTGTGACTGTACAAGCAGTTGGGTGGGCATCAGCTCAGCCAGCAGAGTGCAAGAGAGGACTTAGCAGCTGGGCTGAGCCTCCAAGCTGTAATGACAGAGGCTCACAGAAGATGAAGCTATCATGCTCACTCATTTCTTCCCACCTTAAGCAACAGAAGAATTGTCAGGCAGGACCAGAGTGATTGTCCATGAAGTCCAAGCGATGCTGGTTCCAACCAGCTCATTCCAGAGTCTCAAGCTTATTTTCTAGTCACATCTGGCAATGCTGCACTTTCACAAAAGAGGGAGAAGTGCGTGTCTTGAAGTATAGGCATGACATCTGGTACGAAAACTGTGGGTCTCCCCTAGGGTGTATAGAGACCAAATGGGCTGATTCCCTCACAAAATAAGCAATTCTGAACTGATGCATATTACCCATCTTCTCACTGTGGAGGGCTGATCATCTGCTTCTGAAGTTGTAAGCCCTTCTTGGATGAGTTCAGGTAATAGTCCATGTCATCATGTCATCAAATTTTAAACACCATCACTTAAAGGCATTCCACATTTTTAACTGACATTACAGCAACTGCTGAAAAAAGACATCTACGTGTTTGACAGTAAATAGCTGCTGTTTAGAGCAGAGAGATTTTTTCCCCTAGAAAACAATAAATACCTGCTTTCAGAGGATGCAGTATCCTACAGGTCAATCACCAGTGCAAGAGTGCCTAAAAGGTGACTGTTGCCTAGGTAGCAATGGTCATGATCTGGTCATATTTGTGTTGTACAAACATAGATGGTACTTACACATGATCTATAAACTCATGAATTTAAAACCACCAGTTTTCTAAAAATTAAAACAACTGTTAGTATAGCTGAATAGTCTTAAATGTGATTCAAAAACACTGTAAAATCAAAGTTTGCATGAATCTTACTGGCAAAAAGTGCATTGCTCTAAATAAAGTATTAAGCATGACTTTTTAACGAAAATTTGAAACACATCAATGCATAAAGATTGGATGCAAGAAGAGTGGATGAAAGGGAATGCTGAAAAATATGGATAACAAAACCAGACAATCTATATCCATAAAGATGCTAAAAGCCACTGAAAACAGATTCATAAGAAAATGAGCCTCCCTTTAAATAAAGTGCAGATGGCAGAATGAGAAGTAATGGTATAAAATTGTTCAGTATGTATACCTATCCTGTATTTTAAATCAGACAAGAAAATGTGTCCACCCTATTTTGTGCTGATGGAGAAAGTTGCTACTAACATCAAAAAGAGCAGTGGAGAGGTAGGTGATAGTCTTTATCTGAAAAGGATGGAAGGGAGGAACTTTCTGAAACCACCTGCTTAATTTTGAAGAGATACAGAAAAATAGTGACATCTTGCAGTGACAGGGTATCCAAATGCAGGTCAAAAAGGCATGCTGCCATCCTGAAAAATACTGATTTACTTCAAAGGCCTCATACAAGCTAGTGAAACTCCTGATCACAACCGGTGTAATTCCAAGTATTAAATGAGCACAAGAGGTTTATAAACCAAATTGCTTCACACAAATAACAAAGAAAATAAACAAAAGCCTCAAGTTAAACTATGGCTAACCATGGAGTCTGCTAATAAGAAATTAAAGACTGAGGGGGAGATGCAAAAATTATTCACGACATAAATAAAAAATGAGAAAAACCTTAGGTACCTACCTATCACAGATACCAAACGCATGAGTGTTTTTTGCTTGACCAGTTTTCCAAGTTGCCCAGATGTGCTGCAGTTTTGGTTAAACTAATCCATAGTTTAGAATAAAGCCAAGTGGTTAAGACACTTCTGCAGGAACCAGGAAATGGGAGATCTGGTTCCTCCTGAGTTCGCAAGGTTGTTCATCCAGGCCACATGCTTGGCTTCCAGGCTGTCAGGAACAGCAGGTCCTGAGAGGCTGAGCTGCTTGTGTATTTTACTATATGACAGCAAATGAAAACCAGCTTCCAATCAGAAGTACATACAGTTGGATGCAGCACCTGTGTGAGATGGTTCTGCCATTTCTGCGTCAGACCTGACTCATGCTTCTCTCACCAGGTTTTCCCCAAAACTTCACACCTCTGGCTATTGGGCCAGGTCAAGAAGGGGGAGCAAGATCCAAGAGAAGAATTTCTAAGGTATTGAATGATTCAAAGGTCTGAAAGCTGACAAACAGAACTTTGGTGAGAGGATGCTGAAGTGGGGGCCTAATTTTTTGTCTGTGAAGTCCTGGTTTAAATTGCACTGATAGGTCTGGACAGTAATGCACTACTAGTGACTGACTTCTCACTCAAGTTACCCAAAGCAGGTGGTTGCCTCGACTCAGCTCGCAATGAGAATGCAATCACTCTCTGAAACCCACTGCTCCTACCACCACAAATTGCAGCCTCCATCAGGAAATCAACAATTTATCTGTCACAGAAAACTGGCTTGTCAGATCAGCGCTGAAAATCCTGTCCTGCTGCCTCCCATGCTGCACCTCTTCTGTGGATAATGAGAGGACATCAAGCTCCAGGACTGTCAGATTGACACCTCTGACAAGCTCTAAATCCTGGGGCAGGAAATTGTCTTTTTTTTTTTTAAGCAAACACTGATGGCAACATTTGACTGCCTAGCCCCAGTGACAGTAAGTTGTCATTACTTATAACTAGGGTTTCTGCTCCTTGGAGTTGACGCGGACTGCCTGGGATGCACTTGTACATGTCCTGGATGTTTTGCCGAATTCCTCCCAGAATTACAAAGCCACATCTCAGCCAATGCAGTAGCCTTTGGTGTAGCAATGACAAATGTCACCTTGTGCTGTTGACATGCAGCCAGAACATCACTGCAAGGGTTTTCTCCCTAAACCAGTGACTTTACCCTCTCCCCCTATCTGCATATTCTTTCAGTGGGTTTGCTGTGTCAGTCAAAGGCCATGTGTGCCTTCCTCCTTGGCAGTCTCCTCTTTTTCCTCCCTCCCTCAGCACTGGGAACATGCATGGCCTGCTACCTCTCACACATCTCAACATTTGTTTCTTTAAGGTGTCTTGTCTGTGGATATTAAAATTGCAGGTTGTGAGGAGAGGGACCACTTTGTGTGCTTTATTTGTGTAACACACAGTGACACATAAGTGCCTCCTGTTTCTAGCTGCTTTGGTAATGCAAATTAAACAAGAGTAGTGACATGGCTGCCTAATTACCCTGTTTTCTTCTCTGTGTCAGAAGCAATTTCAATCAGTTGAATTTTGTAATGACAGAGTTAAGAGTGGGCACCATACCAAGTCTCTTCTTTTGCCCTCTGATTACTGAGTTTTCAGACATGGGTCCTTAAAGAGCTAATGGCACTGTAAAAAGTCAAAAGCCAGAGTCACCTGCTCCTTAGGATCATGGAATCATTGAATTATAGAATAGTTTGGGTTGGAAGGGACCTCTGAATGTCATCTAGTCCAACCCCCTGCAATGAGCAGGGACACATCTTCAACTAAGATTGGGTTGCCCAGAACCACATCAAGCCTGGCCTCCTTCTCCAGATCATTAGAGTGACTTAGGGATGTTTCACTTCCCCTTCTTTGACTTATTTTTCCCCAGCTCAGTGCCAGTCTCACTTTCCTGCTCCAGCCCTGAAAGCAGACTGGGGCTCTCTCCACTTTCTCTCCCACTGGGGTAAGGCAGCTCCAGCTGGTGCCGCCACCCATGTCCTAGGGAAAGGCTAGTTGTGTTGCACTCCTAATACTGTCTGTGCTGCTGCGCTACAGCTATTAGATGTTGTACCATGCTACAGTTTTAAAGTGCAACTTCTGCTCTGATCTTGGCAGCCCAAGACAGTGATTTAAATGCCTCCTACCTTCTTTCCCGAGTGAACACTTCAGCACCACTGCTAAGAAGCACAGCTGGCTGACAGCTTTTCGGGAATCAGCCGCCTGAAACAAGTCCCAGGGAGAGGGCAATATGGCATGGTGCCCTGCTTGCTTTGCAGTTCTGAAATACACAAGGGCTCAAAGGACTAATTCTTCATTCTTTTTTAAATGAGCAGCTTCATAAATACAATAGGAGCCTTTGGTGCTGATTCTTACCTGAACAGGTACCTTCCATGCAGGACCAGCTCTCCTATGCTACTCTTGGTTTTGGTTGGGTTTTTCTTTTTTGGAGGGAGGGGTTAGACGTTTGGGTTCAGGAAAAGCTTAACCAAACTCCCTGCATAATGGTGTGGATGCAGGGGGATCCCTGGGGCAGCCCTTTCCTGAATGGGCTTGAAGAATTTTCTGCAAGAAACTCAGCAGCTCCCCAGAGGAGAAGCTTGCACCAGTACTGAACCAAGCAGCTAGTTTTCAATAGCCACCTATAATTCAGGTCAAAGCTTTCTTGTAAACCAGAATGCTTTTTCAAGGGCACATTTAACTTTATTTTTTTATTGGTCCTAGCTGAAATGTAAGAAAAAAGAGTCATGAATCAGCAAGCGTTGTGTTTTGCATTAGATGGGCAGACCTAGTATGAGCACATAACTGAGTAAATATTTAGATTAGTGCTCTCAGGAATATGAACTTTCTGCAGGTGTTTTGGCTAGAATTTGAACATGATCTGATGGCAAGCAAAGGATATTGAAGAGAGCATATGTAGTAGGAAGTAGTCTGCACTTAATTATTTTAAATAAGAAAGAAAAGCAAAAGTAGCTGAGTGGTCACAAAAGTAATTAATACAAAGCTTATTCTTTTTTTCCCCAGATAATATTTATAGGATTTTGTGATACTAAGATATCATCTAAATTTTAACCAACCTCTCAAATACCTTTGATAACAAGCCCCCTGTTCCCACAGACAGCTCCTACAGAGCTTTGTTTCTTTCACCTGATGTAGGCTGTCATTCTTTTTCGCAGTATCACAGTATCACAGTATGCTAGAGATTGGAAGGGACCTCGAAAGATCATCTAGTCCAATCCCCCTGCCGGAGCAGGAACACCTAGATAATGTTACACAGGAATGTGTCCAGGCGGGTTTTGAATGTCTCCAGGGAAGGAGACTCCACAGCCTCCCTGGGCAGCCTGTTCCAGTGTTCCGTCACCCTCACTGAGAAGAAGTTTCTTCTCAAGTTTAAGTAGAACCTCTTGTGTTCCAGTTTGTACCCATTACCCCTTGTCCTATCATTGTTTGCCACTGAGTAGAGCCTGGCTCCATCCTTGTGACACTCCCCCTTTATATATTTATATACACTAATAAGGTCACCCCTCAGTCTCCTCTTCTCTCCTTCAGCCAGTTCGCAGTCCACCTCACTACCTGATCATCCAGTCCACACTTCCTCAATTTAGCTGTGAGGATGCTGTGGGAGACTGTGTCAAATGCTTTGCTGAAGTCAAGGTAGACCACATCCACCGCTCTGCCATCATCCATCCACCGTGTTATTTCCTCATAAAAGGCTAAGAGATTGGTCAAACATGATTTCCCCTTGGTGAAGCCATGTTGACTGCCCCTCATAACCCTCTTATCCTTGATATGCCTTAAGATGGCACCAAGGATAAGGTGTTCCATCACTTTCCCAGGGATGGAGGTGAGGCTGACCGGTCTATAGTTACCCGGGTCCTCCTTCTTGCCCTTTTTGAAGACTGGAGTGACATTTGCTTTCCTCCAGTCCTCAGGCACCTCTCCCATTTCCCAAGACTTGGTAAAGATGATGGAGAGTGGTCTAGCAATGACTTCCGCCAGTTCCCTCAGCACCCGCGGGTGCATCCCATCTGGACCCATGGATTTATGGATGTCCAGATTGCTCAACTGGTCTCTAACCCATTCTTCATCGACTAAGGCAGACCGCTCCGTTGACCTGACTTCATCTAAGGTCTCAGGGGTACAGGGCTCTTCAGGACTGCCTGCAGCAGAGTAGACAGAGACAAAGAAGGCATTCAGTAACTCTGCCATCTCTGTATCTTCTGTCACCAGGGCACCCATCCCGTTCATCAGTGGGCCTACTTTGCCTCTGGTGTTAGTTTTATCTGCCATGTATTTGAAAAAGCTCTTTTTGCTGTCCTTGACCCTTCTCTCCAGGTTTAATTCTAAGGAGGCCTTAGTCATCCCAGCTGCCTTCCTACATCCTCTAGCAGCAGCCTTATATTCCTCCCAAGTGGCCAGCCCCTCCTTCCATGACCTGTAAACTCTCCTCTTCCACTTGAGCATACCCAGCAATTCCCTATTTAGCCACGCAGGTCTCCTGGCCCTCTTCCTTGACTTCCTACGTGTCGGGATGCTCCGATCTTGATCTTGGAAAAAGCAATCCTTGAATGTCAACCAACTATCTTGGGCCCCTTTACCTTCAAACCTTTTTAAACACAAGTTGTTTGTGTCATATGAATATAGCCTAGTCTGTTGTTTCTGATGAGATTTGCAGAATGATGTCAAAATCACTACAAAATTGATGTGGAAACTGATGCACAATGGTAGCAGCAATACAGAGTAGCTGTACGGGCAACTTCTTCCATAGACTCGGAATACAGAGACACAAAAGGGCGTCCTTGAACCTTCATCTGGGAATGTGGCCTGCAAAGGAAAATGTCCCTTTGTGCTGACTGATAGGAAAATTAACAGTGATCTTGGCTCACTGACTTCCTTGTGGCATGGCACAATGCTCAGAGCGTAATCTCATGAAACCAGACACACCAAGTGTGATTTGCATTTTGTAATGCAATGAGCTTTGCCTAGAGGATCCCAGTTTTGGATACTGGCTTCACAATTTTAGAAAATTTACGTTCTTAGAAATATAGGAATTGCCACAGAGAACAACCAAAATGATGTTTCATCCATTGTCTTGTCCCTGATAATGGCCAGCAAGCAAGGCAGCCCTCAGAGGTTTAAGTGCAGCATAATGTGCCTTACCCAGTCAGCAGGAGCCCTCTTTTGCACAAGCAGTCATTTAGCACCTGACGAGGCTTGCTAGATACCTTTTTCAAGAAGCCTTTTCTGAATTGCAGCAATTTACCTGCCTAGATTTTTCATTATGTATCTAACTTTGCCATGCATATGTGCACAGTATACATTTTTGAAAGCTGCATATTTTACAGCTACAGCTCATAATTTGACAAGGCTTATAGCTTAGTCAAATAAAACCAATTCCCTGCGCAACAAGCATAGGTGCTTCTTTTCAGCAAATGCTGTTTCCCTGCCAAATTCCACTTACAGCCCCAAGGCTTTTCACTCATCTCATATAATTCCATATACATCTGCTTAAAACATGGGCCCTTTTTAAATCTCCTCAAACTCAAAAATGCCTCATCAATTTTTCCTGTCTTTCCACCCTCTTAAGGCAGAAAAGAAATATTTGACTCCTCTTAACTTTTTACTTATGTGCTTCTGTAGAACAACACACGCATAAGTCTATAGCAATGCTCCGAGTCATCAATGCACATTTATAGAAATAGAAGTATTTAAAAATTTTCAGTAACAAAAAGTCTTCAGCAACTTTAACAAAAGGGATCATCAACACCTCTCTTTTAACTGTTGAAAGGACCTAGAGCTGTAAATTGGGAGATGATAGAGAAATAAATTCTTCAGTGTGATCTGTAGTGATTGGTTTCTATCCCTTAATGAAGATAAATCAATACATCTTTTGTAAAAGACAATTACTTACCCTGGGAGATTCAGATGTTATTGTGCGCTGCTAGTCTATGACTATAATTATTATTACAAGCTTGACTTCTTCAAAATAAAGGTGTGTTGAAAGCCAGAAAAACTCGACTTTTGTTACGATGCTGAATTAAAATGAATGACAAAACTATGAAAGGTTTGAAATGAAGACTGCAGGAAAGTATCATCCTGATGTGCGCAAATCCTATTGTAAACCTTCATTGCGTTAGACTGTTTTTGAAGGTCAGAAAAAATAAATGATCCATGCCCCATCACACATCACACTGATTTTGTCTAATTCTTTGTCAAAGAGTTATACTATAGATAGATCAAGGCTGTGCTGTCTGTGCCATAACCTTCTAGACCTTATCTAGGCCATAATTAAGCATAATTAGTTATTCATTATTTTTCAGTCAGAACAGTAAGTCAGGGAATGCAGTCTTTATTTGAGAAAAACTTAAGTCCCTTCAACCAGGGATTGTTTAAATGGAGTTTGCCAAATGTAGTGCTTGAGCAAATCAATGTACCAACTGTAGGAAGAGAGTTAGTTAGGGAGTATGTGAAAAGTGTGAGTCATACACTGTAAGAACTACTGTTCTTAATTTCTTAATAGCTTTTTACCTCCAAGCAGATATTTTGCTCTGCAGCCTGGTGGGGAGGAACACTCTGATCATGGTGATTATAATGCAAAATACTTGTATTAAGGCTAATTTCTACTGAAAAATATTCCTCTCTAATGGCAAGAAATTAAGACTTACAGCTACCTGTGTGGCCTCCCTCTTGTTAGACTAACAGACATTCCAGAAACTGAATAGCACTGAGGTTGGAGTCTCTTTTCATTACTGGACACAGGCCTTTTGGGTTATGATTAAGGTTGATCAGCATAACAGGGAAAGGAAACTTGTGGAATCATGTCTTGCTTCACATTCCTGTGACTGTGGACCCAGTTACCTAATTAACTTGTTAACAAAAGCAGGTTAAAATTTCACTTTCGATTTAAAGCTAAATTGAAATGCAAGTTAATATTCCCAGTTTGACTGGGAGCTGAACAGTGGCAGGCACTGAAGGAGGTTATGTATAGCATTTTCTAATGATCTTTGACAAAGATTCCATTTTAAATGTTATTAAAAGAAGGCAAGAAACATAAATTTGCTTCATTATAAACACAGGTGAACTGATAAGTTCCATCTTTCTCCTGAAGGTCTATATGAGTTTGGGAATCTTGTGTAGCACTGTACTACAGGTGGAAGATAAAACTAAGTGAAGCTCTTCCAAAGGGAGAAGATTCTGGTTGGACCAAGTCTTGTGGTCTTGTGTCCATGAAGCCTCTGGGCCATCGTGGTTTACATCGGCTGCAGATCTGAACCATTGTTTCTATATCTTTCCTGCTACATAATTCAAATTAAATTAACTTGGATGGCCAGGTACATAGATGGAATAAAAATATCTCTGTTTTGAAATATTGAGCATTGTAATTTGTATTCACCCTGGGGGGGCAGGAACCAAACAAAAAAAAAAAAAAAACAACAAACAGGACCCCATTGTCCTACAGAAAATGCTTCTTCTCCTTACACAAGATTTTTCTAATCAAACACCTCATCTACAAGAAATATGTGCTGAATTTTGTTCATAGCTGCAGGTGCCTGAAAATGTGTCTGAAGAACGAAAAAAACAGCAACCGTTCAACTGTTAGGTAAAGCAAATGCCTATGTGCAAGAATGCTATTGTATGTGTCCTGCTTTCCAGTCTCAGTCCAAGGTACTGCTGCAACCATCACAGCATCCTTACTTAGATAGAACCTGGATGAAAAGCAAGCAGAACTTCACTGCTCCTGAAGTTACTTGGAGGGTGCTGAGGAATTTTGAAGCTCTTTGCTTTTCCTGTGCATGTAGCTTTTGCTTTACTTATTAAATTGTCTTTATCCCAACCCACGAGTTTTCTCACTTTTACTCTTCTGATTCTCTCCCCCATCCCACGGTGGAGGAGTGAGCAAGGGGTTGTGTGTTGCTTAGTCGCTGGCTGGAGTTAAAACAAAGCATACCCTCACCACTGTGTTGCATATCCAACAACACAAATGAAACTAACTGTTCTGAAAAGACCACACAATTTTGTTTTTTTTTTTATTAACTGATAGAGGTACCTCATCTCTACTGGGTTGCTAATCCCAGCAGATTCTCTGCAAGCAGCTGTCAAAAGATTGATTCTCAGCATCAAACAGGAAGATACAGAGGTATTAAAGAGATGTAACTCACGACATCTTCCATACCTATAATGAGTAAATGGGAAAAATGATAGCTTTTTATGTTGGGAGATACCATTAATGCTTTCTTTAAAAGTGGAATTAGCCTAGCTAATAAAAAGCAAAAGTAGATCAAGCTTGATCTTGGTTTTTTATAGCTTCTATAGACTTTTATCTTGTTTTTTATTTAATTGAATGTATGTGGTCTTTAGTTCGTTGGTGTTGATCTGAACATGCACATTCCTTATTTGACTTTAAACATAGGATTATTGAAGGTTAAAAATACCCCATATTTTTTAACAATTTGTCAGCATCTGGATCACTTTTTAATATCAAGAGGCAATAAGCAAGCAGCGCTGGGTGCGCGGGGAGTCCCCGCTCCACCAACAACGCACACTGGGGTTTTTGGGGTATAGTCTCTTATACGTCTTGATCCAGGGTTTCAGTTCCTGGTTTTGAGTTTCAGCCAATCCTGTTGTCTTCTTTGCCCGAAACTCGATGTGGCTCCTTTTCATTTGTTTCTGTCCCTTTGCTGGGGTCTTCTCTCCAGGTAAAGAAACATACTGAAACTTCTCTGTAATACATTAACAGAAAGATGTCTATCACAAGCTTAACCACAATCTTAGACCCATATATTTAACCGGATGTGTCTCCTTGGTTACCTAACCCCCTTAAAGAATTCAAGCAGCTAAACAAAGCTAAAAGCGTCCCTTATTGTTTTAACAGTCTAAATGATTAAAGAGGGGACTAGCTTATTCCCTTGTTTCTTCTTCTTTCCCATCATTACATTGACAGCAACATTTATTATAATTAAGGTCGTTTTTATACATTCCACACATGGTACACTGGTCACAGGTGCATTGGTAACAATGATTCCTAAGTTCTTGACACGAATCATTCTCGTATTCTTTACATCACAAGCACAGAATAAAGGCAAAGCAAAGCAATGTAGAAATACAATGAAGCTACTTTTGTTTAAACTGCTGGTCTATTCTCAGAAAGGAATTGAGAAATGGATGTGTATTAATAACTATGCTGGAAGAACTGAACAAAAGGGAACATGCCTTTTTAATTACAAAGTGTTTTTACCAGCCATGGGTTTTTGTTAGTCACAGATAAATTGGTCGTGTCTCATCAGGAGCAGACAAATACAGCCTGTTCTGTTTCTGTTTGAAGAGGTGACTTGACGTTCTCGATCATTCAGCATCACTCAGACTGGTGAAATGGGAGCTAAGTTTATTTTTCCTACCGAGTTTGCTGAGCCATGAAAAAGTGTCACAAAGGTATTTTAACCTCAGTTTCAATGGTATTTTGGAGCAAATGAATATTCTGTTTTGGAGACGAGGGTGTACTGTAAATGTACTGCTAATATCTTATAACTAGGATAATGCTGTAGCTAATTAAGTGGAAGATTCACTTATTGTACATGCTAATTGATAACTGTCTCTTCACTACTGACTTAATCCTGTGCTCTGAATTTCAGCGGAAGGCCCAGTTGCAATATTAGGGCTTCAGCTCATACTGCACCCTTGGTACCCCTCAATGAAGTCTAATTGAAATTTTTAAATGTGTATTCCCCTCACACAGCAAATGTAATTTGTGTCACTGTAGAGTTAAATCCAACATTGTTGTAAGTGTTCATTTAGACTAATGTAGGGAGAAGCAATTATTTTCAATTCCTGACCCATTTCATCCTGTTTTTCTATGGAAGCAGTCTTGCATGACCAGTTTGGATGAGATTTAACCTACCTAACTTCAGACATCTACAATGCAGATGTTTATCTCTAGGTATCCTTAGATACATATCTGACTTATAATTGCTTATAATTTCTGTGAAATCAGCCAGCTTAGAAAAGAAGACAGATACTGCAAGTACATAAACCAACAAAAGGCTACCTCTAAAGTTCCTCTATTTGGAGACCTCAAAGAAGCACACAGACGTGATCTGGCAAAAGTCCTAGGTGGGGAAGGGCAGTGAGTCTTCTAAACTAGGCATCTGTTTGGATATAAATTTTCAATAACTAAGGTGAGAGTCAGTTTAGCTGTGGAAGCCGTAGCTTTACAATATAGGTGTCTGCACTTGAACTAATCACCTGAGGCTCCCTTTTTCATAGAATCATAGAATAGTTAGGGTTCGAAAGGACCTTAAGATTATCTAATTCCAACCCCCCTGCCATGGGCAGGGGCACCACACACTAAACCATGTCACCCAAGGCTCTGTCCAACATGGAGAAAAATAAAGACATTCAGGGTGCTGCTCATCTAGCCCATTTTAGATGCCTAAAGAAGGCTGAGAATTGCAACCTCAATGTATCCCTATCAATGGATAATAAAGGATTTTAGGATCACTAATTTAGATATTCATTGGGCATGATGAATTCTTTCCTTGTCTCTTAAAACTAATATCTACCTTCCCTGTACAAGTAGTGGAGAGTGGAAGATGCTTTCAAGTGATTAGAGAGCAGGATACCATGCACCTAAATAAGTTTTTGTTGATTATTTGGCAACCTGATGCATACCTCAGATGTACTGTCCCATTACTTGACTAAATTTTAAGAACCAGCTTGATCTCTAACATAAGCAGACTAGATTTTATCACTAGTTGCATCAATTCTCATTAGAAAAGAAGTTCTAGTTTTTCTCTCCCTCAGGAAAAATATCAGCAAAGGATGGTTCAGCTGCTGGGATCTCAGGTTACCTGGATTTGCTTACCTGAAGACAACACTGTTATTCAAAATCTCACAAAGTAGTATTTGCTAGAGAATGAAAGCAAAGAATGAGAAGTGAATGAAAAAGTGAAGACTAAAAGACAGAGACAAAACTAATGTAAAAGAATATTTACTTATAGAAAAAACTATTTATATTTGGAAATAAATATTGGATAAATTCCCAGCAAATGCATAGCAGCCAGCCATAGCTTCCCCAGAATCCTCTATGACTATTAGCTATTTCTGGCAGCAAATGACTGCAGTTTGCATGCTTTTCTGTCCAAAAACTAAGCCAAATGTTGCAGTACTTCCATAGTAAGTTACTTTCTTAGTCATCTCACCCAGCTTCAACCCTCTAAGCATTAGCTGTCTGTTTTTCCTTGCAGGAAAGAAGTGGGTAAACTCAAACTGATGTTTATCCTTGCTATGGGAGGTTGAAGTTTCATAATTGCCTTTTACCAGTCTAGAGCTGTTGTGCTGTTGCCACACTCAGCCCCAGCTAGTTCTCTAGTGTTGGTAGTGCTGATCAAAAAATGGAATCAAATCAGCTTGGTGAACACTAGATTTTATTTTATTTTGTTTTGTTTTTATTTTTTTAATTTTATTTAATTGTAAGAGCAAAAGAAAAGAACAGAGGTGCACCTCAGTGAATTGTCAGATTGCTAGACCCATCACAGGAAGGGCGGCACAGATCCTCAACTGAGAACGGGAAGGAGCGTGGGGCCAGTTATTTCAACAGCATCATATCTCACACAGACTAAGGCTGATCATAACATTGCACTTTCAAACCACACTCCAAAGAGGGGATGAGTTATAGCCTCTTTTCCTCTACTGACTGCAAAGGGAGTTTAGATTTATGCATTTAATCCATAAATGGCAGAGATTAGTTGAAGAAATTGCATCCAGACTTAATCAGAATGCAGATACCATGAGAGAAACCACCAGTGTTCTCAGCATGTTTTACCAGGGAAGTTCTGCTTTCCTACGGGGATGGACCGAGTGAGCATCCGTTTACCTGCTGTACAGATTTAGCTTTTTGGGGTTTTTTGGTTGTTTTGTTGTTGTTGTTTGTTTGTTTTTTTTATGATGGGATTTTGCAGTGGTTTACTCAGCAACAGCATTCGGAGAGGGTATCCAGTGATATTCAGCTCTTCAGGTCAAATGGGAATTCCCAGTCAACTGTCTAACCTTATGCTCCTGGACTGCACACACACTAAAATCTTGCCAGTAAAATCTGCCCACTAACTACAAATGTTTTTTCCAGGCTATACTCTGATTATATCCAGAATTTCCTTCAGCCACCATTAGTTACAACTGCATAAGGCATTTTGTAGCATTTGACTTGTGCATGCAGACTGCAGAAATAATGTATTGCATTTCCATAAGCTTTAGCTAGCATTCTGTCATGGAAACAAATCAGATCTATATCTAGGTCCTTCATAAGCAATCTGGAAACAATGAAATAATAATATATGCACATGGAAAATTTCTGAAGTGCCTTGCTCAAGTCTTTCAGATGGATTCTCACCTCACTTACACTCCTTTCTCAACTCCAACACTTGAATTTTTAATTTCTTAATCACAGCAGGGTAAGTGAAATCTAAAGGGAAAACATGAAACATTAATTTATTTGGGGGTGGGGGAAGGAAGGGGAATTCTTGTGGGGATCCTTCTCATCTCAATCATTCAATTACAATGTCACCAATAACATTTATTGACTGTTAAATATGATCATCTTATACTGAGAAAAAGGAAACCAAGGAAATGAACAAACAAAATTAGTACACAAAGCAGTTTGATTAGGTTAGAAGCACAAACGTTGAGACAAGCATATAAGCTTTAGCTAAAACATCTAAATCTCTTAGCTATACCCTGTCCCACATGATCTTACATGGTGGATATGGGGATAAAGCCTTGTATGTGTGCACACAAAGCTGCTGAAATTTTGCCAAATCAGAGTTTTGCAGTATCTGCTGCCAGTCACGCTCAGAACCTGGGTGGGGAAGAAAGGAAAGTAAGGGGGGAAAGCCTTATTCATGCTTGGTTTGAGTTTTCTGCAAAAGATGTTTATCTTTACAGACAAGTTTGGTTAGTAGTTGCATAGCTGCTGGCCCCAGATCAAGTAGTAAAGCCCTGGAATAATAGAGAATAAAATAAAGAAGCTGCTTTCAATTTTCTCCTTGCAGATAAAAGAAAAGCAGACATGGATCTAAAGCAGAAAAGAAAAAGAGTAAACATTTTCCTGTAAAGCTGCATATATAGCCCTGTGAAATACCTGTTACAACTTTAATGATTACTGGCTCTCTCCCACCATTTCTGGAGGTTGAGACGTTAGTCATCAAATGAACAATTGCCACTAATAATTCATTTGGTAGCATTCAAATCATACTGAGTCGTGGGACAGTTATGGTGCTTTATATATGAGATGACACAGGAATATTTTCATAGTTACTGACCAGTTCAGAAAATCCCCAAAGACACACATGCACAAAATAAAATTTAAAGAATTCCATACACAGGTCAATATCACTGTTTGTTATAAAGCATGAACAAGTTTCAAAGAGATATCAGATGAGAAATCTTCCAAAATACATGGTATTTCAGGACAATATGTTCAAATTTGACTATGATCAAGCTTCTGAAACCAGTGCCAGCCACTAAGTTCTGAGACTTTCCCTCTCTTTTAGTCTACATATAGATTCAGAGATTAACATTTGGACTGAAATCAACAAGGGAAATGAAAAACAGACTACAAAATTAAATATTTTTAATTTACAGCAAACTAGGATGTAACATAAACCATTTCATATGAAGATTAAAGTAAAATATGATCTTGGTCTACATTATTTTTACAGTCAAGCCTTTCTTAACATAGAAAACACAGTTCAGAAATGTGGAGAAAATGGTCGCTAAGAGCTCAAATAATATTCACAGAAGATTTAATCTTAAACTTTCTTATTTCAATGGGAGACATGCTTCTCTAAACGGAAGTTGTTATATTGTCTCAGTTAAGCTATTTCTAACTCATGTGAGATGTATACCTACAGAGTTCTTTTTGCCAGTTGCCCAGGCTTTGACAGCTATGTACCTAATCTTTAAAATATGTAAGTCGATAAAATGAACTTAAGTAATGGTGTTACTAAGAGTTCAAGTGGCTAACCCAATGTATTTTATCAATTGATATATAAAGCTTATATGCTACCTTCAGCTGAAGTAATAAGCCACTGATCTCACATAAGTTTGGAGGATTTTGACAATTTATAAGTGACAGCTCAGAGCAAGCAACTAAGACTTCAGGTCTCTCTGCGCCAGAAAGTAATTAGCTTGAACCTACATGAGTTCTCTAGCAGTTAAAGACAAGCTGAGCTGTTTTATATACCCTGTAGAATATTGTCCTATCAACACTGTGCAAATGAGCTTTCTTTGCAGCCTTGCACAAGTCTATTGTAAACTAAGGGCAGATTCTGTCTCAGAGGAATTCAGTGAAATCTAGGGACAGAATTTGGCCTATACTTCTAATCACTTGCAAAATTAAAAAAAGCCATCTCTTCCAGGCATAAATTTGTCATCTCCTTTCCAATTGAGTGTCTACAATAAGCCATAATGACACAGTAAATTATGAGTATCACTAAACCCTTGCATTAATTAAACACATATGTGAATTCTCTTATACCAGAAATACAGAGGGGTTTAGATCTGTGTAGCAAATGAATGTAGAAGTTAATGCAAGTTCCTCTATCCCCAGCAGTCTTTTAATGATGCATGGGTGGTGTGATAAAGTGACAGGTTGATAAACTATTACATTTTACTTCACAGATGAATCGGTGCTTTAGGAAGTCTCATAGACTGCAATGTTCCTAGCACATAATAAAAAAAGTCAGTGAGGTGATGATACAAGTTGTACTTCATTTAAGACTTTTAAGGACAAGCACTTTTGTTGCTCATATTCACCATCCCTGATTCTCTGGACAGCATCAAGGTCATTCTTGCCAATTGAAACATTCTGAACCCTACGTGGCTTCACTGAGAAATGAAGGGAGAGTTACTTCCTTTTGAGGATGCATAAAGAGCACAGGTGACTTGAACAAGGTCTTCCAGTGTTCGAGTCGCAAAGATAGGGCCAGAAGATATTTTTTTTCTAAATCTTCATTCTTTCTTTTTTCCCTGGATCTTGCTGCTTTAGTATAAAGGAAAACGTGGGGGACAAACTTCTGAGCTGCAACTCTTAGCAGAGAGTGACTATGAATTTGACACTTCCAAATCAAAGGGAAGGAGCATGTGCAATTTCTACAGCAATGTAGTTAGCAAATATAATTCTCAATCAAAATCAGTATGAAATAGCAGTCATTTGAAGCCATGCCACTACAATAAAGAAGTAATTAGGTCATTGCACTTTCCAATTTCTGACACAAAAACATTGAATAAAGGAAGAAAATTCATTTCCATCAAATACGCTGCTGCTAATTTTACTCTGAAGACATTCTTCAGCGTTTCAGCCTCAGAATCGTTCTCCCTCTTCTTCCAGTTCCACAGCAGTGACAAATTCTCAGTCCTGCTTAACTGCAGCCCCATTTCAGTTTCTCATTTTCTCTAATGTCTCCCAATGGAATAGGGAGTTGACCAACAATACTTCCTGAGAAATTTCATTTATAGATTATGAACATGAAAAGAGAGGTCGTGGTCAATTTTTTAAATTTGTACTTTCTGTAACTCTTTCTTCGTAAGAGGAGATGATACGTTTGCTTAAAATCCACAGACTTTGAACCTGCCTATGTAGAAATTGCTTTTGAAAAGCAGATCCAAGTATTGAAGCCTTCATCTGGTTACAGGCCAGGCTTTAGGCTGGCTTTCAAGTTTCAAAAACTTTGGTGGAAATGCACAGATACAGTGTTTTCTCTTCATAGTTTTGTAAGTTTTTACACTGCAGAATAAAATACTTTAAGCATACTCAGGTGGAGTGGAATCTAGGTGATTTCCCATCAAATTTTGCGTCTATCAAGGAGACAAAATATCCTTTCTGTCATAATCATGTGTTTTTCTTCTCTTTATTTCATATGTAATAAATGCTTTAGGGATTACAGAGAGACATTTGTTAATCTATAACCTGTTGGTATCCCACAGCTGAAAAACAGAGAAAATTATCATAAAAATATCTCTGAGAAAAAAAGGTACATGATAGTTACTGGTTTATACATAATTTACAGAAAGAAACCAGGGTGAAATTTCTGCACTCTTAGATAAACATAGTGCAATTCTCCAGCAGAGATGAGAGATTAATGCCTTAGGATATAGTTTCTCTGCACATTCCAATCTATCTTACTGTTAATGGAATTGCATACACTTACTGAAATGCAAAAGCACATCTTTATGCTGATGTCTAAACAAGGACATAAAAAGTGTGTTTATTACAGAAAGAGAGCTTGTGCAGACAAAGTGCAGGAATGACATTCCTAAACTTGTTCTTATGACAGTTGTCTTGTATTACCTTGATGGACAATCAGTGTTGCCAGGACTTTGAAAGAAAGACTGCATTCCTTACTAGCACTAATGGTCTAAGGGATGCGTGCATTGTAATTGGCAGCTGGATGAGAACTTTATTTTACAAATAGCACAGGACATTCATATGTAATTATAGTGCCAGCTCCCACAAAGTCATTGAAAATTGGAATTTATTTGGTATTTTTCTGAGGTGTTCAGAGTCACATATGTATAAAGTAATCAAAAGTCAATGAGAAGAACACATTTCATGTAAAAACCATGAGATATTTTAACTTTTCACAGGGCAAGGTTTGCTGGTTTGAGGCTAGAATAGTAGCTTGCTTGCTCCTTTGCTTTCAACTCTCCAGCTAGACTAAGGATTTACAAATAGTCTGTCACTGTTATACTGCTAAAGAGATCAAGACTGCAGCTGTAGGAGGAAGACAGTGTCAGGACAGAGATAAGAGGCAGTTGCTGAAGGAAAGTGCCCTCCTACTTATAAAGGAGAAAATGTGAGACTCATACCAAGGATGGCAGAGCAGGTAAGATGTCAAAGAGTCAGCACAGGCAGTGCTCAGCACACACTGTTGGTTTGCAAAAAGTGCTTCAGACCTACTAGCTAGTGTAGGCAGATACGGTTATTTTATATAAGAACCATTATAAATTCGAAAATCAGCACTGACCATCTGCCTCTTTGAGGTTGGGGAGCTGTGGGGTGCTGTGGGGACCTCAGGGACATCAGGGACCTCAGGCACAAGTGTTATGGGCAGAGCTGGGGCCAATAACTGGGGGGCCTTGACTCTTGCTCTTTTAGGAAGCAACAAGCTGGGGCCTCAACCCAGCCAGAGGCAGCACACAGACAGGACTGAGCATAGGCAATCCCATGGCATTGCCAGAGCTGAGATGGGATATGACTGAGCCAAAATGGGGCCCAGAGTCCTGGATGGGTCATTCCAGGTGAGGCCCATTGGGAACAATAAGGCCTCATGCACTAAGTTTCAGGAGAAATCTTCAATAATGCTAAAAGCTTTCTTACAGAATCCCTTTAGTGTCCTATATCTACTGGTGAGCTGAGTGCAAACAAGCAAAGACACACACTAAATATAACCCCATAAAATCTGTACATTTTCCTACCAGCATTTGCCTCTTTTGCAACAGCCAGTCTCGGAAGAATTACAGAACAATATTAGAATGGTTTGAGTTGGAAAGAGCCTTAAAGCCATCTAGATCCAAACCGTGTGCCCACTTGTCATGGTTAAACTTCATGAGGTTGGCATCAGCCCACCTCACAAGCGTGTCAAGGTCCCTCTGGATGGCATTCCTTCCCTCCAGCGTAACAACCGAACCACACAGCTTGGTGTCATTGGCAGACTTGCTGAGGGCGCACTCAATCCCACTGTCCATGTCAGCGACAAAGATGTTGAACAAGACCGGTCGCAACACTGATCCCTGAGGGACACCACTCATTACTGGTCTCCAGGCGGACATTGAGCCATTGACCACAACTCTCTGCATGCAGACATCCAGCCAGTTCTTTATTCACCGAGTGGTCCATCCATCAAATTGATGTCTCTCCAATTTAGAAGCAAGGATGTCATGCGGGACAGTGTCAAACACTTTGCACAAGTCCAGGTAGATGATGTCATCTGCTCTACCCCTTTCCATCAGTTCCATAGGCCCATCATAGAAGGCCAAAAAACTGGTCAGGCAGGATTTCCCCTTAGTGAAGCCATGCTGGCTGTCACCAAGCACCTTGTTGATTTTCATGTGCCTTAGCATGCCTTCCAGGAGAATCTGCTCCAAGATTTTGCCAAGCACAGAGGTGAGACTGACTGGTCTGTAGTTCCCTGAATCTTCCATTTTCCCCTTCTTGAAAATGGGTGTTTTATTTCCCTTTTTTCAGTCATCAGCTACAAATGAAGTTCAGATCGTATACCTGAAAGTGACACTACCTCCTAAAAGCTGAATCATGAATCATTTTCAGACCAGAGAGATGTTTTACTTCTCCCCATCCAGATCTAGAGATGTTGGCTGCCCCTTGTCCGTTGGCTGCCCGTTGCCCACTCTGACAGTAGAACAAAGACTTAATTCTTCTCAGGCAAACTCAGACTGATTTTCTTAGACAGTTTAAATGTTTGGTCAAAGATTACCTGACTGATTTTGCCTATAGCAAATTAGGAAGCACATGCGTGTGCCACTTTGCAGGTATATAGGCCCAGACCTTGCTGTTACTAACAAAAATGCCTGCCTTAGCTGTTTAATATCTGAGGTTGAAAAAGCCTGCCAGATAGTTCTTATGTATAGACACACACACATATATATACACAATGGAAGTGTCTGCTTTTGGCTGTTAGAATGCTAAATAAAGCATTGAATAATAAGTGGATGTTCCTATTATTTCAGTTGCATATTTAGATTGCCACTGTTTATGCGAATTTTTAATTAACATATGGTATTTATTTTTGTATTCTCAGTTATTTGCTATGCTCTTTGATGAATGAAGCAAATTAAATGGGAAGAATGTTCGTGAGGCTGCAGGGATGGCAGAGGGACACGGACAGCAGCGAGCTAGAAGCCCTTGCCTCCCCAGAAATACTGAGGGACCTGGTGAGGCACAGAAAGTTAGTGGCCAGGCTTAAGAGGGAAAGAAGACTTGGAAAGCTGAAGCTCATTCAGCTTTCTGCACATATGTTTAACAGCCTCCAAAATCAGGTGCAGGGATCATCAGGTCCATAGCTAGAGAGCACTTGTGCATTCATCCAGCTGTGCAACAAGGGCCCATAACTGATGAAGTATAAGCTAAAATCTTAAGGTCAATATTTATGCATTTTTTATATTGATTGCTCAGATATTGTCTGTTTCCATCAAATGAATCTCAGCTTTGACAGATATGCAGTTTGGGCTCTGCTGAAGCTAAAGTGGTAAATCTGAACTTGTAATTAGGTATAACAGCTCTAGCAAGTCAGTAGCCTCCAGCAGAATGAAAGAAAATACATCCAAGGGTTGTATCTTCTTACATTGGCTAAGCTATATCTGGAAACTGACATTTACTTACGTACCAAGTTCAGCCAAAAAAAGAAAACAACAAACCACCTCTGCCAAAATAAATGGTCCACGCTATAATAATAATAGTTTTTATTCACCAGTCTCAGCAGTGTGATTTGTATAGAGTGGTAAAGGAGAGGGCTTATAGGAGTCGTCTGCAGTGTTCTGCATTCTGCAGAAAAGACAGTTATTACCATAGACCAAAACCTCTTCACAGAAGGGATCTCACTATCTCTTCATTTTCTTCTTGTAACCTTTTGCAACTCTACTTTTGATGAATATGAACCCGTTCATAGATGTTCGATTTTAGGTGAAAAGCATATTCTGCTCACTGACAGACACTGCTCAGAGTGCAAGCCAGAACTACAGATGAGAGTGTTGTTTGCTTTCCTTCAGGTGCATTGCTATGGCTAGACTGTACTACGTTGACCTCAATATTTTGCAGCAGGAGACACTGCTACTATTCCCTCACTTTTGTGAATTTTCAATCCATCTGTCGTGGTTTAAACCCAGTCAGGTAATTTGTTCGCTCACTTCCCCCCCTTTCTTGCCCTCCCCCTGCTCCCGGAGGGACGGAGAGGAGAATTGAAAAGAATGCAACTCCCACGGGTTGAGATAAGAACAGTTTAGTAACTAAGGTATAACACAAATCACTACTGCTACCACCAGTGATAATAATGATAAAGGAAATAACAAGGGAAGAGGATACAACACCTCACCACCAGCCGACCGATAACTCGCCCCCCAAGCCCGACCAAGCTCCGACCGATACCTCCTCCAACCCTGCAGTCTCCCAGCCCTTCCGGCTCACTCCCAGTTACATCCTGGGCATGACGTGCTGTGGTATGGAATACCTCTTTGGTCAGTTTGGGTCAGGTGTCCTGTCTCTGCTTCCTCCTGGCTTCCCCTCCTCCCTGGCAGAGCATGAGGCTCACAAAGTCCTTGGCCAAACCAAAACATCATTGTTATCAGCTCTGTTCCCGAGCTGAAAGTCAAAACACTGCACTACACCAGCTACCAAGAAGGAGAAAAATGACTGCTACTGCTGAACCCAGGACACCATCCATGAAGCTAATGAAAAAAATAGAAGATACTGGCAATGACTCAACTTTTCCAAAAAGTTATGGTTGTGTTCATCGCTATCGCACTCCTTTTTCAGCTCTTCAGTTTTCCTCTTAATGTAAAGGTGCATAATAGCTTTGTGCCCCATAAGCTTACCTCAACTGAAACCTGCTACAACACTTGCCTAATAAGCTCAGGTACTAAGATGGGTCCTCTGACATCAATCCTTACTATGTAGGTTGTATCAGCAGAAAACTTGACCACTGTCAGGTGGTTTCTGTATTTTTTTTCTCTCCCAGGTAGAATTTTCAAATAATCTCCAAGCTGCACCCAAAGAGACCACAGATTGTCTGCTCTTAGGTGACTGTTAGGTGCGCTTGCTTTGACAACTGGTAAGACTAACCGAGCCGCTCATCATTTTCGTGCATAGCAGGGCCACAGGAACTGCTAGATCATGTCCTCCCAAGCTACATATGTATCATTGGCTGTTGAATTTCACAATGTTGCCTTTGCATTCAGCCCAGCCAATATTCTTAAACTGATCAAGGCTATATTCCTTGCTCCCTTCAATGACAGCAATGTCCACCACCCTGGCCTGAACAAAATGTGGTTTGGGCCCCCAAGAGAAAGAGCAATGACCCTTGGGTGCTCATCAGGCCACACATGCATCAGTCACATGTATTGCTGTGGCATGAGTAAATCCGTGCCAGTCTTTGCTGTTGTGAAGGCCATCCATCATTTAGGCTACTGGTTACATGTACATCATTGTGTTATTTAGGAAGAGAGACACTGCACTGGGCTCATCAACAAAATGGATGTCCTGACCAAGGCTTCTCTAGGACAATTTTTGGATTATATAAACAAAGTGATCTAATTTAAACATCCTCAAGAGTGCGCAGCATCATGTGAGTTTATTGCACGTTTGACACAGAAGAGGTGTACATAATCTTCCTCTGTTTTGGAATGTCATCCTCAGCCTCCTGGGGCAGGCCAGCTTTCTGTCTGCCCAGTTATATGAAGTATTGTGGAAGCACATCTCTGCTTTATTAGCAACACCGTCTTGTTACCCCTGTGTGTTGCAGCTATACTAAGCAGCAAAGCACAAGTAAATAGTTCACCTCTGACGTCTAAATAGTCCTTCCTTCCTGATGAATTTTAATGATGTTCAAACCCACTGACAAGAATGGAGACAACTTTATCCATGTGGTTTGAGGAGAACTGGGTACTTTTGCAGCTCATCATCTGTTCTAACCCTAACATTTCACAGTCTTGGTGGCAATGATTAGGTGGAAGAAGTGGTTGTGTGTGACACAGGACCCACTGGTATTGTGAGACCCACCACCCTCAAGGGACAATCATGACCAGCATATGTGTCTCCACTTGGACTCAAACTAGGGACTGAACTTCTCATTCCTGGATACCTTTCCTTTTAAGTTGACTTCTCTACTATTTCCTTTTAAATTGCCTTCTCTATATATTCATATATTCACCCTGCACAACCAGGTGGTAGAACAGCTTCCTCTGCTTAGAGTGCTCTCTGTCCTCATCCCAGTGGGGAAAGAAGCTCAGGCTCTTTTGAGGCCTGTTCCATATGGCCACTATAAGCAAGCAAGATGATGCCTTGGTGTTACAGTAGTCCTTGACACTTGTTTGGAGATTCTTAGACCCCACGACATATGTCACACCCAATGGTTTATTTCTGTTATATCTCTGAGATGTCAACAAAAGTCTGTCAAATGTCCTCTTCCCTGAGGGAGGCAACAGCCTAATCTACAAGTGGCCAGAGTTCATAATGGCTGGGCACAGAACCCACAGAAGGGAATTTCTGCCCTATGTACCAAGAAGGCAGAGGTAATGGAGGAGATAGACCTGAGGGCCTTTTCAAAGCTGTGGAATCAAGACTGGCAGGGTTTGACAAGGAAAGACCCTTCCTTACAAAAAGAATGTGTTTTTTTGCATGAAGTGAGCCATAGCAGTCAAACTAGAAATGACACAGTTTTTTCTTTTCCTCCTTGGACCGCAAGAAGCCACGCAGAGCACACACATAGGCTTGTCGGTTTTGAGATGTTGAAGATTACTTAGACTTCATGTATATAAAAGCCAGTTCTTTTCTGAGGCTCCAGGCAGAATATTCGAAGAAAGATGGGAAACATAAAACCAGGCTACCTCCTGTCTTGGCTTATTAGAAAATCAGTCATTCTGTTGTGAATGGGATCTGTTAGACTTAGTTGATGCTACTAGAAGAGAATACAAGCTCTCCTCCTGCCTTCAGAACCATTTCCTTCATTTATCTCTTAATTAACTTTTCAGAGCACATAAGAACAGAAAGCAATCCATCTTTACTTCCTGCTTCAGAAACTATTTAATGTTGCCTGGCAGAGATTCAAGTTTTGTTTAGCACTTTGCAGTTAAGTGAGGAAGTACAAGGCAGTTATAAGAGTGTATTAAGGCAATTTGAACTATATCGTAATCCTGTAAATAATGCAACTTTAAAGGTATTTTCATGTAAGAGGTGAAAAAGTGAGGGAAATTCTGGGGTTTCGTAGTGTTGCTCAGTGTCTGATATACCTTTTGCATTGCTTGGGGGCCTGCAACCACAACTCCACAGCGTGCCTCTGACTGCCAGCTCTGCACCCTCTCACTCAGGCTGCCCAAGGCAGCGTTTTCCAGAGCTTTCAGGGCTGTTAATTTTAACTTTGTTGTTCTCATGCTATTGCTCTCATGATGTTATTCTCATGGCCTTGCACCTACAAACCCTGCTAGTGTAGCATATTTTCCTTTTTGCCCTTGACATGAGAATCCCACTTTCCTTCCCCGCTTTTTCCTGTCCTTGGTTACAGCTTTTGATTTACATTATGGGAGCTAGTAATATGTGTGCACTGAGCCTGACAACCAAGAGCAGCACCTTCCCCTCATCAAAGCATGCTCCTGTCAATGCTAATAGTACCATAAGCATGAACAGCAAAACAAGGTTTGAGCAGGTCCTGACAGAGTATGTAACTACCACAGGAAAAAGTTGGGTGGAGGACAGGACCCTGCTGCACTGGAGAAGACACCTGGTGAGGATGTTTGACTGAGGGCCACTGTCACTTCTCATGGCTGGCCCTGGAAAAAAGCCTTTCAGCTTTTTATTTCGCTTGCTCTCTCTTCTGTTTCTATTTTTCCCCCAGTGTAACTTTCACAATTGCAGTCAATGTATGTTAGCAGCTATAGACCCTGCTAAGAAGTCTTTGAGCATGTGAACCTGGCTCAGCATCCTTTGTGAAGCAATAACAAAGCTAAGTCTCTAAGTGTTAGAGATACCGTCTTGATAGGCTTGTGGAGTTCCCAGATAGAGCATAATGGGGATTAAAGAAAAAGGCAATTAGAAAGCCAGAGCAGAGGAGACAGCCTCAGATCAGGATTCAAGGCTTGGAAGTAAAATCAAGATAATACAGAAGTTCACTGAACTATGAGATCATAAACCATTAAGATGATATAGAGCTAGGACAAAACTTCTAGTCAAAAGCCTAGAAAATGCAGTCAGAGTGAGTTTGTTAAAAAACAGCATGAAAATTGTTCAAAGGGTAGAAGCATAGACATTAGGAATGTTCAGTTTTCAGACATCTTTTGTGTTTTTAAGAAGAAAAATCATTTTATGAAAGTCTGGAGACATGGACTGACAGTACAAAAAACGAAACAAAGTGAAAGTACTATAATAATCTATAGCATCGTTAGCAAAGCTTCACCAATAGTCAAGACTTTTGCAAACAGGGAATCAAGAAGATTTATTCTGCCAACTGTTTTAGGTACAACTACATCCAGGGAGGACAATAACATCTAATTATTAGCATATTAACTTGCAATTATTAACATTATTAACATATTACCAAAATATAGTTCTTAGTGATAAAGTTTTGGTAGGATTCAATGTTTTTTTCTGTTGAAAATTAACAGTCATAATCAGTGTTTTAATGTTGTTCATTAAATTTGATGTACTAGATAACAGACTACAGTCTTTCTGTTCTAGGTTGAATGCTCTGAAAAACTGATTTCAAGCACATTTTTTTTACGTTCTATACAGCAGTAATCTTGCCTGCCTATGGAAGTGATGTGAAAACTGGTTCAAAGTTATTTTAAGAATCAAAGAAATCAAATTCAAACTGCTTTGAATTTGGCAGCAATCAGTTATAGGGCAGTCCCTGATTCCAGGGGACTTGTTTAACATAAAGTTTGGAGTTTCATCTGGCCACTAGCAGCTGAAGTTAAAAGCAGAGAAAAAGTGAATTCCTATAACCACCATGTAAATGCAGGATGGATTATGATCCAGAATCACATCACTTGTCTCCATGGAAGGTCCTGTGAGGCAATCAGGAAGGAGTGGAGACCAGGAGCTGATGCAGAAAGAGCTTTGGCACTTCAGCACTTCTGCAAGTGGCAATGGAACCTGGAGTCCATGTGGCCCTTCGACAGGGCTCATTTCAGACTGAAACAGTAGTATGTTAAACTGAGTCACCACTCTGAGGCCAACAGGGAGAAGATCTCTCACATTAATCTTTCCATGTACAGGTCAGCTGGCAGACACCTGGCTGTTCACAGCACATGGCTAAACCAATATTAGACAGTGACAACTCACCGTGAGTGACTGCGACACTGTCCAGTCCCCCAGCTGCATTCTGACCACAGCCTTGGTCATACAGTCTTGACCCGTACAGATTTTACAAGACCAACCCATAATCTGTCTGCACACCCAGCTCTTTCTCCTCTTTCTGCTCAGTTTCTGAACCCACAGCAATAACTGCTACAGCAATACTTGTTATTCATCCTTAAATTCCTGAAATTTCACTTTGTGCTATTAAATTTCATCACAGCTCTAACCCCCTAACCTTCAGGGTCATCTACTTTGTACAAAATACTCATATTCTCTTTGATACTAAGAGTGCCAACCAGCCTTGTGGCATCAGCACTAAAAAAATCATCTGTGAAATGCTAACCTTTTTTGTGAAAGTCACTTCTGAAAATACAGAGCAGATTATTCACAAGATTAATTCTTGGGGGGGAGGGGGGAGGGAACCAAACCCAACAACAAATAAAACTTTTTTCATTTTTTAGTAACATTATCCCATTTCTGCAAAGAAATTTGGTGCCTGAAACACTGGCTCCTTTCTTGGAGCTCTTCTCCATTTCCAGATTTGGTATGTAGATCCTATAAATTATTCCTGCAGAGGTATAAAATGAAATCTGTAATGTATGAGTAATTTCCCTCAGGTTAAGGAGGTTTTGTACAGATAAAGAATTTGGAAAATCTTATAGCCAAGCCACTTCTGAGATGCCAAGTGCCTTTATTTACTGTTGCAAGCTGTACATTCGATAAGCCTTTCATGCATAAGGTCTTTGAAATTCTAGAAACAGAGATATATGGTTCTTAGACCAGGTAACATCAAACGGATCAAAAAGAGATAAACCGTATGTGCTGGAAGACTGCAGCTGATTTACTAATATTTTTTACTACCCTGTTTAGTTTTCTGAGACCTTTTTAACATTGCACATGCATTTTGCTGATTTCTAGTAGTAATCAAGACTGTTATCATAATTTTAGCTATACAGAGAGTAATCAGTCTAATTGAAACACTACCAAAATGCAAACCCATAACATTTTAACATTCCATGTTACCTTAGTGCATTCTGAGCAAATGATGGAGCATAAAAAGGTTTGTTTCATGCAAGACTACAAAGAAGCCGCCTACAAAACACATGCTTTACCCTGTACCAGATACAGCAGGACAAATACACTTCCTTTCCCTGCTCTTTCCTTTCTACCTGTACCACAGCAAAGAGCAAAGGCAGCAACAAAGAGAAGTGCCAGACCTGTGCCGTCAGTCATGGGACAGCCTTGGGAACTGCCTTGGCTAGTGAGAAACCCTGTGCTACATCCCATCTCTCCCAAGTGCTGATTGTAGTAGCTTACATCTCCCACGTGTCAGATAATTAGCATGCAGCCCTCTTCAATGGAACTCGTAATTCCCCTTTGCTTTTCTCTTTTAATTGAAACAACTCCCTGTCATATTTTCTTGCTTTTTCTGAGGTGATAACCACAGTTCTGCCTGTCAGCAAACAGCAGTAATTCCACAGCTATCTCTGGGAACCAAACGACACAAATAAAGAAATAATTCCCTGATGTCAAGGGCTGTTGTTCATTCATTGTACAGAGACTGACAGTCAATCTGATATCAATTCTGAGGTCAGAGTACATAAATAGCAGCTTATGCTGTTTTTTCCCTCATAAGACTGTATCTGTTATAAATTTATTTCTTGCAAATGGATTCATAAAATGCCTTCAGAGAATGTTTAGAGGCAAACATCATGACGGGGATTAGTGCTTTTCTGTTTTCAAGTTGTTTTTCTTTTGCTATAGCATCAAGTCTCTTTGGCAGCTGTCGTGGTTTAAGCCCAGCCGGCAACCCAGAAACAAGCAGCCGCTCACTCACTCCTCCCCCTTTCCCTCCTTTCTGCCCCCTTTCCTGGAGGGATGGGGAGTAGAATCGAAAGAATGTAACTCCCACAGGTTGAGATAAGGACAGCCCAGTAACTAAGGTATAATACAAACCACTACTGCTACCACCAATAATAATGATAAGGGAAATAACAAGGGAAGAGAATACAACCACTCACCACCTACCAACCGATACCCAGCCCAACCAAGCAGGGATCTCGCCCTTCCAGGTAACTCCCCCCAGTTTGTATACTGGGCATGACGTGCTGTGGTATGGAATACCTCTTTGGCTAGTTTGGGTCAGGTGTCCTGTCTCTGCTTCCTCACAGCTTCCCCTCCTCCCTGGCAGAGCATGAGACTCACAAAGTCCTTGGTCAGAGTAAACATTACTGAGCAACAACTAAAAGCATTGGTGTTATCAGTGCTGTTCCCAGGCCAAAAGTCAAAAACACAGTGCTGCACCAGCTACTAAGAAGGAGAAAAATGACTGCTACTGCTGAACCCAGGACAGCAGCATAGGAACATTCCATTAGTAAGTAATATTACTGCCCTTATAAGACTTCCACATTTCTGGACGGCTGTCCCTTATGGTCCTCAATATAAAAATGTATGGGCAAAAGCTTTCTAAAAGGCTGAGAGTTTTTTGGGAATTGTTGGTGGAGGATGGGTTTTTGAAGTATTTAAGTACTGCAGCACACTTTTCACAACTCCTTTGCTTATGCTACATCAACATCTTTAACATAAAATGAACAGCAGTTCATTGATACAGTCACATGTCTTTCCACATCTCCTAGGGTATATAAATGATTCAGAAGCCTTGGGCCCTGAGAAACTATCTATCTGGTGGGTTTTCTGCTTGTGTTCAACACCTCTGGGCCCTGGAGAAGTCTTCACTTTACTGTTATCTTATTCAAAGGTGTCCAAAAAGGAGGGCAAGCATGTAATGAGACTTTTAAGTTTTGATTCCTCTGAGGAAGGCTAGATTTTGGTATACAAGCCTATTTGGAAGATCTGATCAATAGAAAGCATAAAACTGTTCCATTAATTTTTCAACAGAGAACTTCCTTATCTGGAAGATACGGCATGTCATCTTTCTTCCCAGGTCAAAAATGAAAGAGAAATGTAACCAAGGCATAATATAAGAGGAATTATTCATGTAACATCATGGAGAAAACAATGTTTTGGTCAAAATATTTTTTAAAGGAAAACGAAGGAACAAAGGTTCACCTTGAGGTTAAAGCAACACATAAGGAGTCAGGAGATAAAGGTTCATTTCCTGGACCTGATACTTTATAGCTGTGTGTGACCTTGAGTAGTTCATATATGGCTCAGTACTGCTCTTACAGAAGCCTGTGACAAATCTCTCATAACTTTCAGTGGTAAAATAGCTTATGCAGTAAAATGTGAAGCCCTGAAGCACTGTAAGTTGTTAATTTGATGCAGATGTGCGTGAGGGACCTCAGAAAGCCAGCTGTGGTCCTTGATTCCATCTTGGGCCAAACTGCACACTGTCTATCTGGGAATTAATTGGCTTTACTCATCTTCACACAGCTGTTTAGGTTATAAACCCCCCAGATATGCAATGCAATGCAATGCAATGCAATGCAATGCAATGCAAAGCAATGCAATGTAGTAGAAGAGCAAGTGGTGATAGGACAAGGGAGAGTGGCTTTAAAGTGAAGGAGGGTAGATTACGAGTAGATATTAAGTTCTTTACTGTGAGGATGGTGAGACACTTGAACAGGTTGCCCAGAGAAGCTGTGGCTGCCTCATCCCTGGAAGTCTGGAAGGCCAGATTAGATGTGGCTTTGAGTAACCTGGTCTAGTGGAAGGTGTCCCTGCCCATGACATGGGGGTGGAATTAGATGATCTTTAAGGTCCCTTTCAACCCAAACCATTCTATGATTCTATTGTAATATGATATTATATGATATCAACAACTGCAAAAGTATAATAATGCAATACAATGTACTTATAGCATAATTATGATGTTATATATATATATCATCTTTACATAACTTCTACAAGTTCGAAAAAATTTTGAATACTTTTATATTACAGAAAATGTGATGAGCAGCAGTAATGTAGAGCAGATACAAAAGAGAAGTCCTTACTGAGCTATTGGACTCACTGCCCCAGGATGGTGCACTTACTAAAAGTTCAGGAGGACACTCCTTAAGCTCATGGAAGGGAAATCCACTTACAGTTACTAAATTCAGAGTGACCATAACACACTCAAATTCTTCACTGAGTTGCTAAAAGTCAGAGAATGGTAGAGCATTTAGGAGAGTACCGTCGTGTTCCTATACTCTGCCTGGAAATACAGCTTTAGACAGCCAGAGATAGGATAGATAGCTGCACAGAACTGTGTGTAAGTAGTAGTGAACATACCAGTGTGGTGGCTGTATTCTTACAGAGGGAGTCTGTAACTCCAGATTGCCATGGAAAATTACTTGGAGAGGGGGAGGAGGGTGTTGATGATGTAGACACTTTAGCACACGGTCATTTTAATCCTGTGAATGATCTGTCTAAAATTAGGTCCTAAATCAATAACATATTTGCTACACTGCAGGAAGCTCTGAAGCTCTGAGAATAAGCCTGGAAAGGAGTAACAATCCCTGAGCTGAAAACAAACGCTATTGAACGACTGCACTGACAGTCTGCCAGGGGTTGGGGAAGGAGGCATTAGTGAGTTTTGTCTAGGGAGTAAGTGTGAGCGAAGTGCCAGATGACTGGGGATTCATGGTCACCACTCTGAATAAGAAGTTATTAAAAAGTGGCTGATGAAGCATCTGTGGCCTATGAAGAGAAAGGTGGACGGGTGGATGGCCACCTCTGCAAATGCACTATGATTATCTTCATGCATGCATGGCTGGAGTGAAATCTAACACTAAGGATGTAGCACTCCAAATTATACTGAAGATAATCTTTTAAAGGTGATAAGACTTACTGTTACTGGCATAACTGATCAAACAGAAAGCACAAACTCTTAATTGAAGACAATTTTCTTCATGAACAGATTTATTTTTTTTAATGCTTTGGCCTGAAAATTTCCATTTTAGTCACATTTTCTTTAGGATTCAATCACAGAAAGCTGAAGAAAGCTGTGAGATCAGTCGCTTCTATAGTACAAAGGCTGGTATGGAGGGTTCTCCTGTTTATAGATACCCTATTTATTAAAAGCTCCATAAAAGCTTGGTTCAGAGGCTAAGGTGCAAAATCTTGATAGTGCTGCATTATGTTCCTTGAGAGAAATAATGTTCACATTTGCCTTGAAAGTAATAACGGATGGTGGAATTACACAGATGGTGTGCTGGCTGAGTTCAGCTATAAAAAAATAATCTGCTTAGTCTGCCCTCAGGTCTGTTCTTGCCATTTGGTGTCAATTGGCCATAAATGAGAGCTATCGCTGTGAATCATCAGTTGACATTAGGGGGCCTAATCATCTAAGACATTATTTTAGAGGAAAAATCTTTACTGTGATTTTTCTCCTCCAATAAAATACCTCGTAATAAAACAAAAGCCATACTTAAAATTAAACACATTATTTCCTCTCTTGTGTAACCATTTGGACAATTAAAGGTTTGCACTTCACAGATCTGTAATGACAACAAAATCTCTCTAATCTCCTGCAGTCTGAAGAAGGAATAATATTTTGAACTCACTGCGAAAATCTGTTCTTTCTCTCCATAAGGGAGGATTCACGTTCAAAAGGCTAACTTACATTTCAAGATGAAACGCTGTTAATTTATGAAAAGTATAACAGAAAGGTGGATGTGTTATATGCAACGTTAACACACCTACTTGTGAATGGTTCCCAGGAGAAAACATGGCAATTCTATGCCTGCAGAAAGTTACATGCATTTATCTTTAGTGTGCAAGATCAAGACCTAAAAATATTGTTGACTCATCTCTCTTAACTCAAGCAGGTAGAAAGAGTTCACTGTCTCTCTGTGATGCAAAAACATATATGTAGACTTTTAAATCTCCTTTTAAAACATATCTTCACCTTTTCTGCTGACATTTCCTTAAATATCAGTTCTTCTCTGTGCAGAGGATGTATATATTAGAAATGGCCTGATGTTCTGAATTTTCATCTCAAGCTGACTGTTTATAATAGTGTAGTAAACAATATGGTTGCTCATGGCTGTGACCATTGCTTGAAGACAGCCTACCTGTACTTTTCTGCAATTACGTTTATAAAGCATTCAATGAATAAATCACAGAATGTGTTCTGCCTCCATATACAAAAATAAATAATCAGGACTTTGCTGTCTGCATTTCAGAAGAGATTTCAGTGAAGGCATGGTTAATGAATTTAAAGACCCATGAGGCATCTGTAGTAACTATCAAATGCAGGAAGTGACTATTTCATGTCCATCCTGTCTCGGAGGACTGTAGTGAAGCCTGAGCCCTGAGTTCCTTTGAAACCAGTTATGCTCTGTAAAACACAACCAATATTAACAGCAGGAGACATAGGGTTTTTTTATTATTAATAGTTTGACATTTTTACTGCATGATCAAGTGACAAACTCTAAATCTGCAGGAAGTTTTCTGCCTCTATGCAGTGCCTTAAACATGAACTAAAAACTTTATAAAAATTGATTAAAACTGATGTCATGATCAATAAGCTAGTGTCTATTACAAAATATAATCTTGAAGACTGCCTTGATTTCAGTGAGATAACCACATGTCCTCATGGCACCTGAGAGTACAGAATAACCACCTGGGAATACACTGTGTTTGCAGTGGTCAGAAAGGTCTGGAGTTAGTGGCATTGGTTTGAATAACAGTCTGAAGGGTAGTCATAGAGCTTTTCTGGTTTCAAGAAAAATTACAGGCATACATCAAAGCATTACTGACTATTTTATTCTGTGTCTCCCAAAAGAAAGGCAAGATAATCTCCTTTTTGTTGCTGAAAAGTAGCTTTATGACACTTATACTTTCCTTGACTTCTGGATCTCTCACTTGGAAAAAACATCAGAATGACTCTAATAAAAATATAAAAATATGTGCAGTGTTTATGTCAACCTTTCCTTTTTATTTTTCTTTTACTTGCTTTGTAACTGGCAATTAGCACAGCAGATCTACAGAAGCATTTTAAGAAGTTTCTTTAAGCTGGTACTTTTGCCATTGTTGAGCTAATCTGAAAGCAACAAAAACGTTTTTCAGGGAAATATCCTATGCTGAAATCTGCATCTGGCGTTTTTTTTTTTCTGGAAAGGTTCCACTAAGATGGTACAAGTGCTTCCTCACAAACCCATTGGGCAATGGACAGAAAGAAGTTCCTTTCCAGGGCACCATGTCCTACCTATCTGATACTTACCCGAGAACAAGAAAAATCACCTGCTGGAGCTCTCTCTTTCCCTTTACAGCCTTGGTAAAGTCTCTTAGAACTAATTTTAATAGGATGTCTCATTTTTGGTAGGGAGCTAAAGACAGGCAGCAAGAATCCCTTTTAGACTCCTTCAGTCCAGCTTCTTACATGAAGAGGTGCATAAAAACTCCAGTCTTTAGATTTTGTGTCTATGTGTTAGAAACCTGTATCCTCACTGCTTCAAACATTACTAAGAAGTTTAGGAGATCAATTATAGAGAGTTGGTTGGTTACATTAATTCAATCAAGAAACACTGACAACCAATAGAAAAAACACCATTGGCAGTATATTGATCTACTGTGCTTTAAACTGAGCTATAGTGAGTTTCCTTCTGAAATAGCCTGTAAAAAGCTTTTCAGAGTATGCCATTGTAAACATTCCTTCTGGAATGCAGAATGAAACAGTCACTTGCTCCAAAATCCCCAGAAATTAACTTCAAAGAAAAGATCATGGAGTTTGTTTTCTGTATACCAAACATTCAATTCTTTTCATGTGTCAGTTACTTCTTTCTTCTTTTTTAAAAGGAAGGAATGTTAAAAAAAAAAAAAAAAAAGAGATAAATTTCAAATATTCTCTACATTTTCATGACAGGATAGGCAGCACTGAGTCACTTTTTAAAAATTACAATGCAGGACCCTGGTATATGTCTGTAGGCTTCCATTGGAGGGGCACCTTTAGTTCAGCCTAATACGGAAAATCTTTCCTTCTTCATGGTATAATGACACTGAATATCATTATTTTATCATGGTGTATTTTGATCTGTTTGTTTGTTTGTTTTTAAGTAGCAACTTGTAGAATGGAGAAGGGCATGAATTATGTTTTAACAAAAGGTAATTTTCCCAACACTATGAACACAATGTTCCCTTTATTACGGAAAGGAAAGGAAAAGAAGCCAACTCTGATATATCAGTGAAACTTGACCCATTGCCAACTGATAACAGGAAAATGCAAACATTAGATAAAATGATGGGTTTTGCATGATGGAGATGGACTCTTCATCAGGTGCTGTAGCGATAGGACAAGGAGTAATGGGTTCAAACTAAAACAGGGGAAGTTTAAGTTAGATATAAGGAAGAAGGTCTTTACTGTGAGGGTGGTGAGGCACTGGCACAGTGCCTCAAAGAAGTGGTGAATGCTCCATCCCTGGCAGTGTTCAAGGCCAGGTTGGACAGAGCCTTGGATGACATGGTCTGGTGTGAGGCATCCCTGCCCACGGCAGGGGGTTTGGATCTAGATGATCTTAAGGTCCTTTCCAACCCTAACTATTCTATGATTCTATGACTGTCCAATATTATTTTTGTGCGCTGCCTGCCTTTTTTACTCAGTGATGATCACGTAACAGCCCTGATTCAACTGCAGTAAATTCCTATATAGAAACAATTTAATGGATTTTTGTAGTTTTATAGACGAGAAAGGTTAGTGAGCATCATGTAGCTGCCTTCTTTTCCTCACAATACTTTCACTTACTAAGGATCCAGCACATGCAGCACCACAGCTACCAGCCTGCTTGCATTGCCAATGCTCAGCATGTTCACTCACAAAACAGCTCCAGGCTGAAACAGAAGTTTCACTGAGCATCCCTGAGCTGTCTCTTGGCTGCAGGAAGAGAGCCACAATCAGCCTGTGCTGTCTCAGACCAAAACGCTCATTCTGGAGAGGAACCTTGTCTTTTTGTTTGACGCATTCAATTGTCTGCTGATCCTTGAAGAAGTTGGTATTGATTCAACCTGCTGTCAGCCCAACATTCAGCTTTTCAGTCCTAAGCAAGCAGAAACAGAAATGAGGCAAAGGCTAACTACATACTCAGTGTGAGTTGCAACCTGAAAACAGTAAGTTGTGGATGTAGGCAACAAGGTATAATGGGAACAGCTACAGCACTGCCTATGATTGATAGATTGCTGTCAATACTGTTCCCATCTGCTGGGATCTCTCTGCAGTATTTGGCAGTCTCAAGTATGAGCTGTAGTGGTGCCAGCTGAAAGTAGGGCTCAAGAAGTTTGCTAGAACAGTTTACATCTGCCTTGCAGAATAGAAAAAGGAGATTCCACCTCTCTTTTTGATGTCTCCCAATGTTTACTTTTACTCTTTTCATGTTCAACATTTTCTTACAACTACTAACTAAACAATCAAGTTGATAGCAAAGCACAGGAGAACATTCTGAAGAGTCTGCAGGGAGAGATTCACATCTACAGAGGATGTGCTTTTCTACTGTAAGTGCATAGCTTTCCTGTTTCAGACAAGCAGCTCTTTCAAAGGACTGTATGATGCAGGACTACGAACTGAACTCACATGGAAACCAAGGACTGTCACAAAACTCAGCACCTTCTGCTGCTTGGATGTCTCTTTCTTTAATGCAAGTAGAGGTTGACTTGCACAACAGAAGGAAGTCTTTAGAAGTGTCCAATCCAACATGAACATACCACTGCATGTTATTATTTTCCCAGAGAGAAAACGCAAGAAAAAAATTATCTCAGTATGATAGATGTTAAGTATGCTGCTTAATATGGTCCTGAAAAACTGCTGGACCTTTT
The DNA here is from genome assembly GCF_028554395.1 of Pezoporus wallicus. Taxonomy (NCBI): domain Eukaryota; kingdom Metazoa; phylum Chordata; class Aves; order Psittaciformes; family Psittacidae; genus Pezoporus; species Pezoporus wallicus. The sequence continues at coordinate 1,604,137 of NW_026636887.1, read as the reverse complement.
TGGTAGTGAAGAATACCTATAAAGAATAGAACAACTGGAACAGAGGGGAAGGGCAGGGCAGGGCAGGGAAGGAAAGGGAAGGGAAGGGAAAAAAAAATTACCATCCTCTAGCCAAGGAACTTGGTAGCTATGGTAGCACAGAATGTCACTTGAATGGCTTTTCTTTAATATCAATGCAGACATTGATCTTTACCACCTTGATCTTTAGTGTGAAAATGAGAGCATCTATACTCAGCAGAAAAATCCTAATTCCGTACTGCCTTACAGTCATGAATGCAAAGTGAGCATGGATGTCATGATGACACTGGTTTTTAAAAAGCCTTGGAACAATCTTTGCTAAAGTGGATCTGGCTGCACAAAGGGAAAGGCGATGAAGATCCAGATCTCAGTAGTGCTGGAAAAAATAGTTTTTACCTCTTGGCAAAGCAGTCGTAAGTTTGCCTTTGCATGTCACTTCAGGTAGGTTTCATGACTCAATTGTTTTACTAGAATAGGAAAATGTATGCTGATGCTTAACTATTTACACAGGCAAAGAAAATTCCCATTAAGAAAGTATAACCAAACAGCTGAATCACAATGCTTTGTTACCTAAATGGAAAATTATGTATCTAGTGCTGTTTTCAGTCTATGTCCCTGTAACTCTTGTGAAGACTGCTTAGAAGCAGATTCATTACTGCGAGTTCAGATCCTAAAGGCCTGAAAATCTGTGACAGTTCAGGATTCTCCAATATTTCTTTAGCTGCATTTCAGCTTAAAACTATAGTGAGTTTTATTAACTGAATAAAGAAAATGTTTAAACCATTGTATTACTTTGGCCTTTTAATTCTTTACAAAATTAGAGGGTGTGCCTTTGATCTAACTCACATTTTTCCGGAAGTGGTAATTGTTGAAGTTAAACATTGTTAAAAAATGTAACAGTATCTTCTAAATTCAGCCAGTTGCTTTTGTTTATCTCGGTAGCTAATCATGACTGCCCTGAAATACGGAAGGTCAATGCACAGTTTGACAGGCTGTGTTACATTATCAGCATTAATAGGAGGAATCCTAATGTAGAAATATTGCACCCAATTGTATAGTAAGTTAAAATACAGCTCCTGTATAGAAGTATAAGAAACAAGCATGTAGCTGATGCAGTAAGCATCACAGGAGTCCAGCCAGAGGGTGGGATATGGGACCACTTCCAAGTCCGATGAAAGTCTAATTGGGTCCCTACTATGCAACAAGATTAAACTTGGGTCCGTATCATGTACCTCCACACTTCACTCTGTTTTCAGTGGAAAGGCATTTTAGTGGTCAAGCAGCGATGAAACTGCTGTGTACCCTGATAGACCTCCCAATGTGACAACTGGGGTACCAGGATGCCAGGGAAGACTGCAGTACAGCAATCTGCATCTCACATAGCTCTAATGACTGATGAGAATGATTAAAAGCTCAGTTCATCTCTAAGGGCTATTATCACTAACAGACACTGACCTTTTTAAGCACTATGAGAAAACTCAGCTGCATTGCCTTTTGAGAGCCAGGCCCCACTCTCTTGCACAGCCAAATTGCCTAGCCTATGTGTGCTGTAACACACCATGTTGTATAACTCGTAAGCACTATGCATGCATTATGCTAGATAAATTTTAACTAGCTAATGTTAAATTTGTCATTAGAGAAAATGAGTAACAGTTTTGAGATATGAAAATTCTTCTAAGAGAGCAATTTTGGAGAGTGATTTTGCCTCTTACCGAATTGTGTTGAAATACTAATCAACTTGTCAAAATTAGAGACTGGCATTGCTAACAGGATTTGGAGACCTATAAAGAGCAGAGTTAAACTCTTCCTTATTTATTGGGCTACTTAATCATTTGGCAGTCCGATATGTGCTCAAATGCGTGAGTTTATTAAAAAGGACTGCAATTATGCAATTATGTATGCTGTGCAGCCCAGCAGAATGTGACTAGTTTATATCTCATGTCATATGTTAAAGGAATATCAGAGGAATTATTGTGAGTGACAATATCAGTCATATTTAATTCTCAGATACACTGGTTCCCCATTGAGCACAGGGCTCACTGGACATCGTGTTTTAGAATTCAGACTTTCACAGTATGAAATGTTTCCAAACCCAACCTTATAGCCTTGACTGAATGTTCTTTTTTTATCATCTCCTTTTTATTTATGATTCACCACATTTATTAAGGTAAAAGCTTGCACTGCAGAAACAGTCTAAAGTATACCCCCTACATACAAACTGATCTCCAGATTACTAGCAAAATTGCTGCCTTTATGTACTTACGGGCTGACGTGATAACTGAAAATAACTTCCATTAGCACTATAAAAACTCCAGCTGATAACAAATGAATTTCATTTGATACCAGCAGAGAAAAATATTGGCTACTGAGATATTCTTTCTTCATGGTTATTTACTGTTAGCTAGAATCCATGTACCGTTCAGAAGTCTTCAGATGGTTTTCTTTGCAGCACATTCTTAAACGCAAGCTTTTCAGTGTATGATGAGCTAGCATTCATATATTTATATGAAATTCTTCTTTTTTAGTCAATATGGCTTCCATGTCTTTGATTCATTGCAAAAACAAAAGCCACTATTTCTTGTGCAAGGGCTATAAGAGCTTGACTGCCACCTAGTTTGATTTTATCTTATTTCTACAGGATTTGCTAAAAGGGTTGCTCTTTAGATCCACAGAAGGCAGAGGTAGCCAGGCTATGGAGAAATTATTTTTTTCTTGCTATCTATGTCAAACCATATTGCACATGAGGAACCAGAGCACTTTTTTATCAAGAGAAGACCAAGATGCCATGCGAATATTTAATGTCACTGCATCCCTAAGTGAATGATTGTGTATGTTATGTGTGGAAGGGCAAGTCACAGAGATTATGTTAGACCATTTCAACTGATTAGCAAAAGAGGGTATCTTAGTGGGTGGTTTGAATGCTTTGGTGGTGTTGGATAGTTCCAGATCCTTTCTTCCAAAGCATAGGGAGGCTTTTTGATCATTGTGAAAATACCACTGTGAAACAATGCTGCTTAGATCCAGCTGCAGATTACTTTAAGTTTGTCTGTGCTGTGTAATTACTGATTCAGGGTCTACAAAAACAAGCAAACAAAGAAAAGCCCATCACAAAGCCATAATCCAAAGTCATAGTTAACATTTGTTGGCTATCTCTTTCTTTATACAAATATAAATCGTTAAAGGAGAAATCAGGGGAATGCTTAAACATAAGGTTCTTGTTTGCTGAATGGGTACTCTAACAGCAGTTCTTTTTTAGTAGTTTCATCACTGTTTCATTCTTAAATTTAAGTATAGTTAAGAGCTGCATTTCTACAAAGACCTTTACATAGGGTTCGTTTAGTCTGTCTTGTGTTTCTGTACTTTTTTCTATATTTTCCAAGGGTTTTTTTTGTTGTTGAATTTTTGAGGTTTTTTTTTCCGGTTTTGTCTATCTATAACTGGTAAAAAGGAGGCTTCAAATGCAACCAAATTATTTAAGTCTTTTTTCTAGCCAAAGAAATAAAAACTTTCAGACAGAAGTTTATCCTGTGTAAAGGTAGGTACCTAAGACACGGGGAATACGGAGTCCTCTAGAAGGTAGGTCTGTGCTGGCTACAGCATGAGTCTAAATGGTTAGCTCCTAGAAGACATCTGACTTCCTTTTTTTTTTTTCAGAAAATAGAAATATTTTAATAGAAAATTTAAAAATGTTTTTTATCAACAGTCCTAGTGATATTTAAAGTGATATCCTTTAAGCTTAGTTGATCAAATGTAAACGTGTGTCATGGATTCGTATTTATTCAAGTTCCTGTTAGTTTCTTATGTGTTAGCTTTCCTATTTACAGATCCAGCAGATCCTAAGTTATTTCTTTTTGTCTTTTTTGTAGTTTTCTTGAAAAAAATGCTATACATAAAACTATATCGAGGTCACACTTAATCACAGCTATGTGAAGCCCTGTTTCCAGAGTATGTTCTCAACTGAAATGTATGAGAGTGTTGCTTCCCCTGAAATCAGCAAAGTTTGAATTTATTCTAGTTTCCTGAAAATCAAGCCAGCACATACGTCTAGAGACTTCTATCTACATTGTTTTGGACTTTCATATTCACTTGTAGATGTCTTGTTCTGAATAAAGCTGGTCCTGCTTCTGGAGGCTGCTGAGGACATAGCAGAAATTTTGTAGGATGGCTGTGGTCACCACAGATGCTGTCCTACTGTGGAGGGCAAGGGTATGTCTACTCTGGGATGGAATACAGAGATCTTCAGGCAAGCTCTGGGCAGACTATTATATCTGCATGACATTACAGCACCAATATAACTTAGGTCCTGAGGAGGATGCACAGCAAGCCCAGCTAGCACTGTGCCTCTTGGCCATCGCAGTGCTGGGATATGGAGCTAGCTCAGCTGCAGGATTTATTCACCACACCACAGCCAGCTGTGCAAATATGCTGTTAGATGTTCAAATGCATTCTTGGTTTTAAGCCAATTTCTGCTATTTCCAGTTTAGATGTACTGGGTGCTACTAGGTATTACTCAGCATAAGAACAGCAGGATTATGTTTCCTGGTAGGCTTCCCTAACAAGTATGCAAGGGGAAATCTCAGTCATTAGAAAGGGTCTCTTTGGTGGAAAAAGCAATATGTACATGTCCAGAACTTGTTACTATTTTAGGAAGAATATGTTTAAGATAAAATTGTAAACTCATAAAACTACAATCAACATTTTGAACTCGGCATTTACAGTTACCTTGAGTAGACAACTTCCCATTGTCTTTGTTTAAACTCTTTCTGAAGGAATCTTCAAAACTTTTTAATCTGTCTCCTTCATTGGGAGACTTTTCCAGGAAGAGTTTTTCCAGTAGCTCTTACAATAAAATCTTCATAACTGTTTAAATATTTGTGGTTTGGCTTTGTTTTGGGTTATAATATAATCTTTCCAGTATAAACTTCTTGACCACCCAGAAATAACAGATGGATCGCTTAAACCAAACTCAGAAAATAAACAAATTCTAACATTTCTTTACTCTTGGATATTTATTTCTCCAGTCTCCAGGCATCTGACATAGATCTAACAGGGCAAATACTTGCTCTGGGACTTTCTTCTGAGATTTCTGCATGCAGTTTTAACCTTCAAAAGATTAATTATTTTTTTCTGTTTCCTAAAAAAAAAAAAAGAGGGAAAGAAACTAAAAAAAAAAAATACTAAAAGAGTGAAAAATTAAATAGGCAGCTTGAATATTTGCAGGGTTTTTAGGTTTCGTTCACCTGGCATGATTTTAAAGGTGAGACTTCGGTTTGGTGGTCAGTAAGCAACTCAGTAGAGTCCTGCTACCTTATAGAGCTCTATGTACTAGAGATTGTCTATATTGCATTTCTAATATTGTCAACTTAAAACCTTGCAATCTGTATCATTGTCATTAATTTTGCTTCCACAGTCCTCAAGGAATTGAAGCCAGCAAGTTTTTCCTCTTAAAGGTTTGTTATAAAAACTGTGATAGTAAAAGGAGCATGAAGAGAGCATCAGCACAGCTGGTTTTGAGAATACTGTGATGAAATCCAAAAAGTAGAACAGGGCAAAGCTGTCTCAACCTCAAATATAAAGTGAGGAAATTTAAATTTATTGATTTGTTTTAGCATTGAAAAGGGACCGTGTAAAGAAGAAGCAAGGCATAAGTCTTAATTCAGAGTATATAATCTTTGATTTACACATGAACAAAATTTGTGATTTTCATGATCACAAAGGTAGAATGAGATTCATCCCTGACACATATTTTCTCCAGTCAGTCAATGTTTGTTTTGGCAGAGTCTCTGTATGGAGCTACTCAATGACCTTCAAAGTGCCTGGTATAAGATTCATTCAGCTAACAGCTGGCCAATTTTCAAAGGTAATGAGAATGGAGAAGTAGAGTTGCGTATTTTCTATAAGGCAGCTTAAGCTATACTTACTTTCGAATAAGTGTTGTGTTTCTATGGAAAAAACAGAATATGAGTCCTTTAAGCTCAGATCAGATTGACAGATTGGAGACATAACGCTGAAAGATTGCTTACCCTGCAGCTAAACCTGTATTTTTAAAAGGACGCTATACACCAAAACCTGACTGAATAAATGGCACAAATTTTTATTATTTATTTGGATTTATGAGTATATAAGAAGTGGGTAAACTGTGTTTTGACATTTTAAAAACCCCACAAATCAAACCATAAAGGGAAAACCAACAGAAAATACCATTATGTACCAGAGAGTGGTAAGGAGGCAATCCTCATAAAAGATTAGACTATCTTATTTTATGGCTTCAGTCCCACAATGGTTGCCACACTCAGACAGGCAACATGATGTCTGTGATCCTTGTTGGTGCATAGAGAGAAACATCATGATTTTCCACAGTCTGCTTGGTTTTGGTGCCTGACTATAAGTACATCCAAGGGTAGCTGAGGCTCCTTGTGTTCAGTGAGAGGGGATGCTCTTTCTACCCAAACATAGCTGACAAAACACTTGAAAAGCACCTCGCTTGCATTTCTCATGTAAGGAAATAAAGCACTTTAAATCCATTTCTGGTCAATATTTAATGCTTCCATTGAGAGTTCAGGAAAACAACAAGAATATTGGGCTTCTCTATCAGGTCACAACTGTGTTTACCTGTCCCCCTCCTGAGAAAGAGCACCTACCAGTACTGCCCTGGAATGCTCTGAGCAGTGGTTGGCCATTTTACAGCCAGGGATGCTGGGGACACAGAGCTAGACAGGGAACCAGGACGATGTCAGCAGCAAGATGCCTCCTCACCAGTCTTCTCCGTCTGCCCCGGTGATGCCTGGAAAAGGTCATGCCTCCAGCTGAGCTTGCCTTGGGCCTTCTGATCATTCTTTCAGAGTTTTTTCCACTCTGGATGAGCACTCCACTGCTAGAGTCCTCTGCACAAGGTGAGAGATATTCTGACACAGATGAAGCTAGACCTGAATGCATCCAGCTTTTTGTCATTCTCCAGGAATTTAAGCAAGAACCTGCCCCCAAACTAGAAGCTATGTAGCTTTAGGGGAAAAGTAGGCACCCATATCCCAGAAACTAATAATTTCACAGTGACTGTTCACAGGCAATCAATAATAAGCACCAGAGGGGATTTCAAATTAAGTAAGGAGGTATCTAGAGAGTTGAGATACAAAAGAAAGTGCCAACCAGTCCTGCAAAGTGAGGGAAGCAAGTTTCTGTCTCACCCTAGGATAGGTTTTAATCACTGCTGGTGAGTATTGTTTTCTCCAAGGTCAAAGGACAGAGCTTTATTCGTGCTTGCCTCTCACATCCAACATGAACATATCTGCGTATCACTTTCAAACACAGGGCAGGTCCCAACCCCTTGACTACTTGCTGATTGCTGTGACTTTTGTGAAACATGGTGAAAACCAGGTACTGAGGAGGAAATAGGCGTTTTGGAATAATGAAGGATTATGTTGCCTGTAGACAGAAAACATAATTTTCCTAAATACTCTGCCCCAGCCCCAAGGCTGGTCAATGGCCACTTTGCAGCACATCACAAATGTTTCCTTAACCCCAGCATACTGAGGTGAAAACACTCTTTTGAATAGCTGGAAAAACGTGTTTACTTTGCAATATCAGGACATTAAACTATGGAGTGCTTCAGCTTATTTGAATCTGTGTACACCAACATAAAGTGTACTTAACCCCAGATGTTGTAGAAATATGATCTGCAAGCTAATAACAGCATATTTAGAGGCTGGATATCATAGCAAGCAGACTTCTTCCTTTCCACACAAGTTCCTTTTTTGTTTGTATGTTAGTTGCTTTTGTTTCCAAGTTGGAAAAAGGCTAATCTTCTCTAACAAAACCCCATTAACACTGTGAGATACACAACAGTGCAGCACCCTGGCTCTGCTACAGCACGACTCCAAATGAAGCCATGATGGAATTAAGTTTTTCTGTATAGAGAGAAGCATACATACTTTGTTCACTATCCTACGCCCAAAATTCACACAGGGAGAGGAGGCACTTCTCACCATGTGGAAACTGTTAAGAGAATGTGAAAACAAACGGTTTTAATTGAAATTGTCATTGCTGAGCCAGACTGCTGTCTGGGGTATCTTGCTGAAAAGTGACAGCAGCAGCAGGGAAACAATGTAAGAGATTGTAAAACTGGTTTGCATTCTGCACTAATTTAGGGACCACATATGGGATGCTATCATGTTGCTTATTTTAAGACCTAACACTGAGGGTAGAAAGTCTCTTGGTGGTGTGAGGATGAGAGTCAGGGAAGAAGCACAATCCAGGTCAGACACTGGAGATCTGTGCCCCTCTCGTCGCTGACCTGCTATGTAGCCATGTGCCACTCACGTCATCCTCCCTGCTTCTGCCTCCTCTCAAGCTCTGTGGATATTCTGTCTCTTGACGTCACCATTTCACTGGGGAAAGGGAAAATCTTTTGTAATGCATCCTTAAATACCAGTGCAATAACACTGTGAATGAGAAGAAATAATAGTTTTCAGCAGTATATTGACTATGGAAGGTCTTGCTTCTTTTCAACCCAGCTCTTCAAATCTATAGCAAGAGAATCCAACAGAGACTCGTCAAGCCTGGGACAATTCTTTGTAAAGATCAATATTTCTTCAATTTGTATTCAGAAAATGATTTATATATTGGCTGTTTGGGGGAATCTTGGCAGTCTGACTATGTGGGTTTTGCTCATGCAGGCCTGGGGCTGTGTACGTGTGTTCCTACCGAGCACACACACCAGCAAAGCGTGTCTCCAGCAGATAAGTGCCCAGGTGCAAGATCAGGCTGCCTTCTTTAGCTCACCCAGAGAAGATCAAAGCTGTGACACATCAGCCCTATCTCTGTTTCTCACAGGAATATTTATAGCCAAATCATGATCTGTAAGAATAAGTATCTAAAGCTGATCCTGCTACCTGGATGTCAAGCACAAAGATGAGAGCTGATTCATATGTACCTGCTCTCCAGCACTTCCCTTTCAGCTCCTGCTTCAGGCTTAAAAGCACCCATGAAAAGCTGTCATCTAGTTTTCTTCTGGTTTTGCACAAATTCACCCAGCAAAGGGTGAAGAGGGGTGAATCCCAGGACAAGAATAATTTTGGTTTTCCACTTCTATGAATGAGGCAGAAGGGCTTCACCCCTTTCATGGGAGGTAGGGAAAGCAACTCTTGCTAAGCCAGACTGATCTTTCTGAACAGAGAAGACAGAGTATTACCAGTTCTGTCAAAATGGTCTCAGTTATATGAATAAAACTGATAATATATTCAGGCAGGCCAAAACTATCTGCAAAAAGCTTCCACATCCATTCACAGCATGAATGAACTGCAAGAAAGCCTTTTCTGTTTCAAAGTAGACTCAAAATCAAACAATTAGTGCAATTTATGTTCCAATTTAGAGAACTACATAATGTTCACACTACCACTGAATCCATATTTAGCCTTACTCCTCCTGTGTGCTCTTTTCTCCCTAGTTCTCAAAATATTACACCCTTTCTGATAGCATCCTTTGGATTCTCAGTTTGAATACTGCACGAACAAATTAAGTTTGTGCATATGTATAATGTAATGTTTGTGTAAGGCGCCTCTTCATTTTGTGTGTGTATATCCTTGATACAGAAATTTGAATGCTTTGGGCATGTAGCATTCTGCAGACCATTCCAGACCCTGCACCTATGGCAAAGAGCTGACGGCTCCATCTTCCTCTTGGGATGGGGAAACACATTTCAATGCCCTGTTGAAGGTGTGCGCCATACTGCAGGTTGCAATCTCAACCTGAGTAGACACCATCTCTCCTACCCCTGTGCTTGGTTTCTACAGGAAGGAAAGCTGGCCCCCTGAAAATAGAAAGGGTCATATGCAGCTTTCCCAGTGTGAGTGACTGGGGAAACAGGACATGCTGCATCGCGTCCCTTGCACTACTGCTTAAACATATCCAGAGTTTGTTCAGCATTCCCCCCCCACCCAGAGGAACTAGACTTGATTCCCCAAGCACTCTCCTCTATCTTTGTCCCTCAAGTCACATTTTAAGCACAAGTCCCTCCACGTTTTGAGGATGCTTCCAATTCTAAATCAAATGCCATTTCCCTTTGGCACAGATTTGTGTCTCCACACTTTTGTGATGGAAAATTACGAGCCAAAACAAATATCATGAGCTGGTGATAGCAGAAAGAATGATGTGCCTTAAAGGAAGGAATTCTCAGCAATTTCAGTCGTCTGCATAATTAATTTTTTCATGTCCCTCATTTGGAGTCTCTGTCACACTTTGCAAATCCACACCAGGGCATTGCAGCTATTGCTTTAGGGCACAATCCATTTATATTCTCCAAGTCCCGTTTTGGAAGCCTCAGTCCCACTGAGTAGATATTATCCATTCGAGGAATCTCACTGATACCAAAATGACTAACTGTGTGAGTGCAACTCACAGCATCAATAAGCTACGTGACTTCCTAGATAAATTAGTATTGCTTTGCAAATGCTTTGCAAAGTAATGGAGAGGCTTTGTATTACTTTGCAGAAGGAATGGGTTGAATCACCTGAGACTTTTGCCTTAGAGCTGGCTGAGGTTGGGGAGAAGGGCTTCTTTTGGTTTGGTTTTTCCTAAGAGATTTGTATGATTCAAACAGAAAATATGAACTTGATGGGACTGGTAAACAAGGGTCTAAGTGCAGGAAGCTGGACTCGAGTGAACATAAGACAAGTAAATGCCAAGTAGATGTGATCTTCAGATAGCTTGTCTCATTTCTCCAGTTCATATGCATATTATCATTAATATTAATCTCAAATATCTGGAGAAAACTTCAGACACGGAATGTTAAGCATGCCATGAAAATGGTAGGTTTTGTGAGTGTTGTTAAAAGGTCAGTCAAAATCAGACTCTCATCTAAAGAAACCTACCATCTTTCCCCCTGCTTCCACAAGTGTCTGTAGTATCTTCACTATTCAGATATTCACATCACACTATTCCCTACTCTGTAAATACAAATGCAGGGTTCACAGGCTGGCATTTTTTCATTACTTATATACACTTCAGAAATAGCTCAAATTATTTTGAGCTAGAAGTTCTATGACCTAAATGACTTTGTGAATTCGTATCTATAAAGTGTGTCATTTTTGCCATGACTATCACATCTTTTTCATATTTTTCCATAGCATCTGTTATCCATATAGCATGAAGAAACAGTTTGGTTTTGTTTTATTTAGAATTTATGTGTTTTGTTTTGTTGCTTTCAGTTTTTTAAGTCAGAAAATGCAATGTGCATTTTGGCCAGGGCGATAAGTGCTCTTGCTGCACTTCCTCTAAAACAAGCTTTATTAACCTAGAGTCTCCTCTGAATTTTAGTTTCCCTAAAGCTGCTGGTACACCATGCCTCTTTTTAGACTGACCTCACTGAACACTGCTGCCATTTATTATACATTAAACTCTACTAGAGCTCAGACTTATTTAAACAATGGAAAGAAAGCACTGCCTCTGTTTTTCTTCCCTTGAGATGACACTGCTCCATAATTATGAATAATCCCCCTAAGATGGCTGATGTGATTGGGCTAGCAGCTAAAATATTTGAGGCAAGGTAACCTGGATTGATTTAAAAATGAAAAGTTTAATAGATTTTAAGACCATAGGGGCTGCTGTGATTATATGGGTTAAATTCCTGCAAAAGAATAGGTTAATTCCTGACTGAATGAAATAATACATTTTTGAGCCAATTCAGTTTTGAATTAAAGATACATCCCTTGACAAATGGCTGCAATGATTAATTACCTTTCTTATTTAAAACCACAACCCCCCCTTGAAATGTCAAGCTTCAGTTGGTAGTCCAAACACATACATGAGTTCTTGCTTCTTCCACAGGGTTAACGACTTCTGTAGTGTCAGATACTCCCGCCCTCTCTGGGGGTGTTCAAAGGCTGCTCTCAGCTCAGCTCAGGATCTTCTCCTTTGTTTTTTCTGACAGGCTGAAGGGGGTGCTTCCATGAGACCTTTATGGCACAGTATATTTTCTATACTCGTAGTCATTGTTTTTCCCTTCTAAAATCTCTTTAGATTTCTTAAATCACCCTTTCTAAAATCTCTCCAGTTTTCATCATCTCTGTTGGCTTTTTTTCCCTCCTTTTAATCCTGGCACTAACATGGGGCACAGCATTCTGCTAACGATCCTGCTGGTGCTGTGGAGAGGGGGGGCAATCCGACATCCCACTCCTGCCTGGCAACCCACTGTTTACACCTCCTTGGCTCTCAGCCAGCACATCTCAGTGGGAGCTTATGTTCAGTTTGATAACCAATGAGACCGGCCAAAAAAAAACCCTTAAAATGCTTTTCAATAGAAAATTTTACTACTTTTCCTGCTTTCTGTCATGCTTCAGCACACACACAAATACATAAAGGACCCAGCAAACAAAATGCTTCAGTCAGGACTTGCTGCTGTAATACCCCTTGGGTATAACAGCTTGCTTTCTCCCTTGTTTCCTCAGTGGGTGAGGCTTCCTGGTCAGGCTAAGAGTTGAGGAGAGGAGACAAAAGCTGGACAGGAACCATAACAGGGAGGAACAGTCTTCTCCCCAGCAAGGTGCCAATGCTGTGCTTCTCCTGTCGTGCACGTGTCTTGATGCCAAGAGGAATAGCAGTGGCACAGCACGGTGACACTCTGCTCCATAACTATGAATAATTCCCCTGAGATGGCTGATGTGATTGGGTTAGCAGCTGAAGTATTTGAGGGAGGATTATTGCACCTTGAACAGCCTTAGGAGCTATACAGACAATCAGTACTCTCTTGTCATGGCTTCGTATCTGTACTTCAAAGACTCTCCACTTCACACTCCTGCAGCAGTTCCTGCTCTGACCAAAATGATGCCGCAGGGACATCTGAAGCTCCCAGCCTCAACCCTCTGCTATCACTTTCTCCCCCTAACATTTTTATCCCAATATGCTCACTTCAATATTGACCAGTTGTTAAATCTTTGCTTCTCTAGCCTTTTTTTTTTATATGCTTTCTTCACAGCTCCTTATGTCTTTGAGAGTAAATATTTGTGTTTTTCATGTCCACTATGAGTTATGAAAACCACAACCAAATGGCTGTTGATTTGTGCTGAGTCAGCCACACTGCACTCATTCAGTATGCACACATTGTGTAACCTAAAAAAACATCTCTTATTACATGTATTGTAAGTCATCACCCTTTTGATTGCCACACTCTGGAAGGTTTGATGTGGAAAGTTAACTTTCAGAGGAAACTGAGAACAAATACAGCTCAGTAAAGTTGCAGATAAAATTTGCCTGGTTTTTATTCATCTTTTAGTGTAACTTGTCAGGATTTATCTCTCTCTTCTTTTTTATTTATGTTTATAGCATAATTTTGCATATTGCCAATAAAAGAGATGTATTAAAAGAAAAAAAAATCAGAAAGAACCAGGCAATTATTTCTGCTTCTGACAACTAAATATCAGTCTATGTGCCACCTTGTCTTGTGAGTCAATACAGCACTGACTCAGCAAAGTTCCCAAACACATGGTTAACTGTAAACCTGCAAATAGTCTCATTGACTTTGCTTAGCCATATGTTCAAGTTTGACTGACTAAAGGATTCTAACAGATGTACACAAGTTTTATTAAACGCAAAACTGGGCAAAACAAGGTGCACTTGTGAACAGTCTGAAAATCAGGTGCATTAGAAAGTTCATTCATGTTTGTGAGATTTTGTGTGGAGATCAACAAAAAAAAAAACAAACATTAATTTTTTCTTTCCAAACACTCCTCTTCCTTTCTGACCAAGACATTGCTGTCTCGGCAAATGCAAAGACAAGTTCATACTATTCTGGCTTGGCTTTGCGAAAGCTGTGTCAAAAGGTTTTGCAAAATCAAAACTCGTCAGCAGAGTTGCTGCTGCAGTGTGTCTAAGGGACAGAAAAAGGGTGCTAGAAGTAAGCTTGGACTCTGCAACTTAGATGCCTTTGATTTGCATCCCCTGCCGTTAGCTTTCACTCATAGCCTCAGGTTACCCCACACTTCTCACAATAATGTCTCCAAAGGTTTGATTTCAGTAGAGAACTCAAGACATTTGCTTGTCATTCCTCCTTATTCAACCCTTTGATAAAATGGGAAGTTTCCTCTTCAGCTAGAACCACATCAAGCTCTGCTTCCTAGAAGAAAAGCAAAATACAATGTATGGACGTCAAGTGTGGAAAAGGACAGGAGAAAGGGGGTCTTCAATGAGGATGAGTTAACTTTAAAAAGGTAGCTGAATTTCCTTGTTTTGCGGCTCTGGTCCCTAATCCGCTACAAGGAAGAATGAGGGCCCAAAATAATAAAGCAAGAACTGTGAAATCAGAGCACAGAGTTGTACTGCTTTATACCCCTGTTCATCTCACCTGCCCTGACACTGGTTGGGAAGCCAGCTTAGAAAGTGAAGGCCAGGGAGCATTTCGTCACTTAAACCTGGAACAGTGGGCTGATTGACTGTGGCATTTTGAACAACCTCTAATTTCATAATTAAAGCTCAAGGATAGCCAAAATAAAGAGAATTACATCAATCAGCAGCTGCTAATGGATACGAGTGAGCCTTCCATTTCAGTGAAACTACAACTTCATAAAGATTAATTGCATTTTATGGCAGAGGGTTACAACTGATTAATTATTGGGAATATCACCTGACGTTGGTGAAAGCAGCCAGACCTGGAGATTGTTCTGTAGCCAGAACTTGAAGAGTAACCAGCACAGTGAGGGGCATGAGACAGCCTGCTTGAGTTATCACCAGGGTTCTCAGGAGAGGTCCCCCAAAGTAATGGGGATGTTTATGTTCATGCAGTGGATTGAGATCATCTTCAACTGAGGCAGCAATGTCCAGACGACCATTCACAGCATCACTTGCAAGGGTTTGGCAAATGGACCTTTGGATCTCTGAGACTCTATCAGCCAGGTGCATGATTTATTTGCTTACACTTAGGCATCTGGTATCATTTTGAGGTACTGTGGCATTTTCTGTTTGTTACTGAATAGACTCACAAGATGCAGTGAGTTATATAACACACCTGGTAGCATCAGAGTATTGGATGCTATATGGCATCCCAGAAAGCACTAATCACCTACAGATAGGCAACTAACCTCTTCCTAGACCTCCACTGACCACAGCAGGAGCTTCCACTCACTGCTCACATGTAGAGACTGACACACAGACACATGAATTTGGGTTTATCATTGAGATTAATCCCATTCTGACACAATAACTTTCATCTATCATGCTCAAAACACACACTGAATAAAAGATCAGTGCTCACTGGCTTTTACTCACTTTTGCTAGGGCTCTTCAGGTTCAGCATGCTCATGAAACTGCTTGTATCTCCTTTCACTTTCTTTTTCACACTCTGTCCTCTGGTCCCCATGCTCCCTCAGCTGTTTCAACCTGTATCCATCTTCCTTTTCCACATCTTGTATCCACTGATCTCTGTAAAAATGGCCATCCTCCTTCAGTCCCTGCATCCTGAATCCTGTCACAGTCTTTAGAAATTATCAGGACTGCCTGGTCTCTGCAACATAACAATGTACCGCATCAGGGACCACTGATACATTACCACAGTGCTGAGAACATTACCACAGTGATGAAGTCTTTGTTTTGCCAGCAGAGTGGTGTAAGTCTGGCATTCCCCTGATTGAGGAACACCTTTAGGCCAGGTTAAGCACTGACCAAGTGCTCCTGTACTAAAAAGAAGTGCCATACAAGAAAAAAAGTAGTAGCCAAGATTTTGAAGAATGATGGGATTTAGATATCCCTGCTCTTAGCATTTACTGTAAGTTAACTCTAGGCACTCCCTTCTCTCTGTACCAGTTTTGATACCGTTTGGAGACGCTGAACTTGGATGTGTTCAATTGGCATGATGCCATGTCGAGAAGGCACCTGAGCAATCTTTGAGTCAGTTATTTTAAGTGAGCATCACTGTAATTCTCTTCTTGGGTAACTAGACCTGCTGAGAAAAAAAATACACAGGAACACTCTGTTTAAATGTTACATGCAAGTGCTGAATGACCAATTCGGTTGTTCCAGTAATTTCTTCTTTCGCTGGACATAAAGCTGTTTAAGACTATGTAGATTAAGGCACTGGAGCATTTCCCAGTCCTTAGGTACATGTCACAGCAGTATCTCAACTCCAGAAAGGTGAAGAGCCCTTGATGTATCTTGGTTTCCACAGAAAGGAAATCAGCAGCTATGCAACTGGAAAGGAAATACACAGTCCAAACAGCAGCAGGCTGGGATGTTGGGTGCACCTAGCCATTAATCCAGATTCAGACTGAGCCTCCTAAACCTTCAGATTGTGTCTGATTTTTAATCCGCAAGATCAAAAACTCCCACAGGCAGAGGGCACACTGCTTTGTGTGTGCAGCACAGAGCAAGCTGTCAGTGTTGAGTAAATAATACATAACAAGTTTTATAACCAGGACTTAAAGAATCTAACAGTTCTCTTACTGTGGGAACTGAGTGACATCTGAACACATGCCTGCATGCAGGCACCTAGCCGGTCTGGGGAGCTACGCCATCCTTCCTGCCAGCTCCTGGTTCTAGCATCTGATCCACAACACAGAGGTGATGTCTGGTTCCAGCCCCAAGCAAATTGCATCAGAGGCATAGATTTGCCTCTTCAGAGAGATTCCTAGGTGTGCAGGAGTTCTTTTTCTAGAGCTTTAGCAGCCATGAAGATGCCAAAAGTACTGTTGTACCATTGTCTTTGGGGCTGCAGCATCCCGTTACCACTGTTGTCTGGTATGGGGAGAGGAGGCTTGAATGCACCTCTCTGGAATTGGAAAGAGTTATAAAATAAATTAATGTCTTCAAGTATATGTGCATTTTGAACCGTTTCTCCTTCACAGTTTTCACAGATATTATCTAGATATTTTCATTCAAACTGGAGAAAGTAGACAAGGTCAAATAGTTCACCTGGTTTTGCTTGTTTTTAAAGCACATTTTTGATAGAAATACAGTCCTACACTATCAAATCCTGTTTCCTGCTGCCTCTTTCAATCATGTCACTTAATCTCTTTCTTCACCTGATCACGCTCTACCTTGAATCTACTCGGGCCTCTTGCAACCACCATTCCTACTGGGAAGCAGCTCCAGAGCCTCAGTCTTCCTCTGCTTAGAAACTTATTAATTTGCAGATGATGTATAGTGCTAGCCTGTTTATATGACTTGGTTGTGCTCTCTGCCTTGTCTTCTGCTTTAGAGTCCTGTTTCCCTGAGGAACTTTGAGGGAGCAATCAGTCTTTGTTTCACTTGGCTAAACAGGCTGAGCCCTGTTTTCTTTAGCAGAATCACTTTCAAACAAAAAAAAGCCAAGCAGCTCTCCTGTTCCTTGGGAATTTGTACTTGGGAAGGAAAGACATCTTTCTAGAACGAGACCATGCCACAAGGGTGACATTTCCAGATGCGTCTCTGTGGGAGGGGTGGAAATTCACCTGAAAACATCACGAAATTGGGTGCTTGCAAGAGTGCAGGAGAGCTAGGATGCAGGCCAATACCATGCATTTCTCACTACTCCTTCTAACCTTTTCCTCTCTGGCTATTCTCATTTTCACTCTTTCAGCACATTACCTATCTAGAGGCCTCCCCTGAATTTGGGGTAACTGAAGATGGCTCCAGGCATCAGGCAATATTGCCACAGAGAATCTCATCCTTTACACCAAGCCAGACTTCTCTGTCTGAAGCCTCAGGAGAGCAGTCCCTCACTTCTCCCAGTATAAAGGATTACGTGATGCCTGTAATTTGCACAAGACTGAGAAATGAGCAGGTTTTTCCATGCACCCTCTCCATCTGCACACTAATCAGTGGGAGCCTTTGTACTCTTTAGCATGTGATTAGACTAGCCTGGAGAACTAGCACTGTAAAAACAACTCTTCTGCTGCAGGTTTTAACCTTTACTTTTCAGCATACAGAGAGAACATATCCCTGGATTTAATGTTCATTATAAGGACATGACAGCCAAAGCTTCCTTCTCCAAGAAAAATACAATTATGACTTATTTTAGAATGCTCTTTTTAATGGGTTGTCACGGATATGATCAAACCTTTAGGAGGCTGTTAAAAATACATGTCACTCCAGACACTTCAACCTACACCATGTTTTTAACAGTTCACGTTCTGATAGGAAAGTTACCTTTGCCAGACTTGTTATTGTCTGCCAAAATCTGAGCAGGTTTAATTTGCATCCTTACCTTGCAGTCTTTAGTTTTCTGTTTCACTTCTCTTGCAATTAAATCCTTCTTTTTTGGGGGTTGTTTTGAGGGGTTTTGTTTTTTCTTTCCCCAGAAGGTACAGCACAACTGCGAGTGAAAAAATAAAAACAAAAGGAAAAAATAAAAGAGGATCCACTCACTCATTACTCTTAGGTGATAAAAATGCATAGTAAAGCCACAGATGTAGCAAACCGAGAATTACTGTAGCAGCAGGAACACAAGATAAAAGAGGATTACATGCGATGAAATGTAATAATTGACTAGAAGTCACTGAAAAATACCAGATGGATGTCACTATTCCACATAGCTCTAATATGCCTGTAGACTTTATTGAGCTTCACTTGAGCTTTGCTTTTAGTATTTTCCTGAGTGTAATTGAGGTTTATTGATACACAATTATGGGCTGCTTTATATGTGACCATAAAAAAATACAGTTTGAGGCCCCTGTATAACCAGGAGCACTGTACTATTATGCTTAGCTGAAGACAGTCATATTAATGACTGCAATAAGATAAATTCCTGTTTCCTCCCTTAGACCTTTACATAGGGTATGAACAGTAAATGCTTCACATAGCATTCAAATTGCAGGAGCATTTTCAGTGAGGGACTGCTGCATAAAAAGATCATGCATGCAATTTCAGGTACTGCCAAAAGAAACTTATATAGGATTTCGATTCTGGTTTTGCTTATAAAGAAAACAAATCTACATACTATAATGACTTGCTAGAGCCATTTGGAGCTCTGCTTAGTTATCAAGAATTTATTATTCTATTTATTTTACCACTAAAGACAGGGAAGAAGGAAATATTTGAATTTTTGTCTTCTTTATCTCCTTCCACCCAGCAGGGGTTGAAATACAACAAAGTGAGGGAGAGCTAGCTCGCTCTTTCCTGAGTTAAAGAGTCCTGCAGCATTCCTGATTTGGCTGCCAACATGGTGCTTCAGGGGTCAGAAATCTGTTATTAGCAGAATTAGCTGTCCTAAACTCAGAAGTTTCTGCCTTTCTGGCAAGGGATTAGAGCATCACATAAGGAAACAAAAGATGTTTCACCTGAAAGACCTGCTGTGGCTGGGTTTTCACAATGGGCTGAAGCATGGGGTTTTGGGTGGGTGAAAGCAGCTCTCAAATCTGCACCAGCCCTTCTGCAATTCCTTGCCTTGGTGTGGGATGCACCATTCTGCCTTATCTCTCTCCAAAAGCATCTGGGGGAGTGGAGCGCCTAAACAAAGGGTTTTTACAGGTCTGTCATCTGGGCAGGGAGGCAGCTAAACCATCTGGGAAGTAGAATAGAGCCCAAGAGAGCACCTCTGATACACCAAAATGGTGGGAGGTCCCAGGCAATGGTCACTGGCTGAGCCAGGAGTTCAGACCAAGATCAGGTCAGACAAAACATGGCTCCTGAAAATTCACAGGTGTGTTGTCGTCAGGACCCTTGTGAGGCAGTGAGAGAAAACAGCCCAGGAAGCCCAAGAGCTGGGGTGCCAGATTGGTTGTTTGTGAGTGTCAGCTATGAGCCCTCTCCTGAGGATCACCTTGTCCACTGGGTCAGCTACGTCCATCTGTCTATCCCATGTTGCATTTCCAGTTTCTCCACCAGTGGCCCTTTGCACAGATGTTGTGATGCCAACAGAGGCAGACAGATTTAAAAAGTGAGACATCTGGGTGCCAGCACTCCAGGATAAGCCACATTGCCCTGCAGCAGAGCAGTTGGAGCTGGGATAGAGGCAGAAGGTAGCACCAGCAGGCTTGCTCAGCAGCCAGTGGGCAGAGTGCAGGGCAGGCGGCTTCAGGCATCTGCTGGCCATGGTCTGGGAAGCATCACTGCAGCATCAGAACCGCTGGACATGCCAGCAAACCCTGCCACAGCTACAGATGCCCATCTACTTCTGTTCATAATTAATTCCTCTAAAGCACTGAATCGGCATCACTCACTAGCTCTCCCTTCCTGATGCATAGGCTTGCACCTGTGCTCTGCCTCCATACAGCTTTCATCCAAAAGTGGAAAAGGGAGGTGCTTCTGACCCTCTTGTAATCTGCTTCAAATATTTCTTCTTAACGCATTCATTTAAACTGTGCTTTGACTGTAAGACATGATGTTGCCCATTTTACACAGAAAAGAAAACACAATCATTTCAGTTTAACCCTCACGTGTTGATTTTCTTTTATCCTTGTAAAGACTCTTCCTCCATTTGAACCCTGGTAGGAAGACAAGAGTGCTAAAGACAAAGTGCTAAACAGCATAGCCCCTGCTCTCCTGTGTATCCTATGTGTTCAAAATCCCATAGGTCCTTCTTTTCCCACCCCCTTGCCTGGGCATCTGCATTTCTGACTATTGCCACACTCTTCAGTTTGTCTTTCCCCTTTTCTACACCCAGTCAGCAAGGTCACTTTGAAATACATCCAAACCTGTGCCAATGGTTGACTCGACTACTCTGACGAACTCCTAACACCCAAGAAATATTTCACTTACCAAATCAGGGCACACTGTGGCTGTGGCCACTGACATCGACTCACTAATTGAAATCTTGCACTTATTGTAGGGAATATATTGTGCCCTGTGTGATGTGTATGTTAATCATCCTTCAGCAAAAAACAGAATCTTTTTATTGTTTCTTCCCTTTTTAAAATGTCTTTAATGAGCTTTAGATTATAGCCAGTAAAAGTACGGCAATTCAGTACTTAGTCATTTTTAGGTATTCAGCTGTGGGAGTCTGTCATGTGTATTTGTCCTTAAACCTATTTGAATAAAGTTTTATTTATATAATATACAATAATTATACTGTACTAGGACACATGTAATTTTCATTTATGTAAACGGGATCTTTATAAGAAAAATGTGTTGTTCTAGCTGTGACATTGTCCAGATTGCACATATTGCCACTGGATACTCCTCATGGTACAAAGGCATCATAGTACATGGACCTCATTTCCACTACCGATATTTTTGTAGAAAACATGATCAGAAATGCCATTATACAAAATGGTATAAAGGAGCTTGCAAGTACATATTTTCAAGTAACAATTTTCAAAATATTTTTTAGCAAATAAAAATAAATTTTGCTAGAAAAAAAAGTAATTTTAAAAGTTCAGTTGACTGAAATGAAAAATACTCTTTCTGCTTGGAGGTCTTACGCCACTTCTAGAAAATGAAATCAGGGCAATTTATTAAACAAATCAGATTTAAAATACGTAAAGCCAAATACTCATTTTCACAAACAGGGATTTATATTATTCAGATTTTTATTTTCTGAGATTTTTCTTAAGAAAAATTTTTGGTGTCAGCAGAGCAACCTTGTAAAGTAAGTTGAAGGTGTAGAATACAGAGTAGTTTTAGAGGGGACTTTCCTACTTACAGAAAAACTGTGGTGTAAATCGCATTTGCTCTCTACAGTTTTCACATTCAATATAATGTTGCTGTTTTTTCCCTGAATAAACACTGGCCTTGTCTTTTGGTCTCTAGCACTACTTCTTACACAGATACAACTATTTTCTTATTGTTGCTCTAACTTCAGTTTGCTGTTCCAGAGAACACATATTGCCGACATATTTCAGAAAGCACCATTTGCCTTCTAGTAGTAAATTAAAAACTGTCACAGGAGCACATAATAAATACATTAAATGCACAGTTCAATATCTGAAGATGAAACTGTAAACACCAGCAAGCTGTCACTTTGACATTTGCTTGCATTCATCTAGAAGCCGATTAAAATATCTTTGAGCATTTGCTTCAGTATAATGCCACTGCTTTCTCCAGAAGGACACATTCAAAAGAACTTCTAGAAAGAGAGCAGAACAAAAATGCTTGACTAACATGCAGACCCATTGCAAATATGAAATTATATTCAGTAGAAACACATGTAAAGAAGTACTGATAAGAACCATAGCATAATAACAACTCTTTGGAAGGGATAAAGGGCTGATCTGGAGCAACATGAGTATGTCAGATGTTTACTGTCTCATTACAGAGCATGGGGCATAGAAGTATCTTTGGTTACTTTTCTTGATCCTCAGGTATATGTGAGTTCGTATGTACTCACACTCAACCACACACTGTCAGATAAACCGCAGAACAGGCATTTGGCACCAGCATTAATTATTCCCCAGGGATGGTCCCTGCCGCAGCAGGTATTTGCTCATTAGCATGCCACCCTACTGGCAAAGGATGGGTGAGATAAAAACAGACACAAGAGAAGAGATAAAAGGAGGTGCACGTGGGGAAAGGCCTTTTAACTGCCTGTCTCTTCTTTCTGAGTATCTCCCTCCCAAACTACCTACAGTGGAGTAGCTGACACACAGGTTGTAGTGCTCAACCTCTCATCTCTCTCAAGTGCAGTTATCTGGTACTTTTCACTTTCTATTTGCCTTCCACAATGGTGACAAGGAGACAGATTATTTCAAGTATCCCCACAATTATAACAGAGAGAATGTGCCTTGTTGCTAATGACAGAAATTATCGTTTTTCCAAATTCTATATTTTATTTGGAGCTATTGCTCTCAATTTTAATAACACCACATTTTCAGAAACTAATGTAATTAGGTTTTCCTTGGCTCAAGTAAAATAAGTAAAATTGTTCTCCCATCGATCAAAAAGAAGTCAGTAAAAAGAAGGCAGATTACAACGTGAATGTGACAACATCTAATTTAATATTCCACTTTATGAGGGAGAGAAGAATCAAACATGAAGCTTATATCATAATCATATCAAATAAATACTTTTCTACTGTCTTGTCTGTAGTGCTGCAGCTGAATTGGGGTGACAGATCCAGTATTTATGAAGTCTGACAGAGGAGCACAGCTCACGGGGGTTTTATATATGCTGGCACAAATATGTCCTTTTTATTTTATTTTGCTACTTGGATCAGAAAGAAATTTATCACTCTGATTAGTAAGTATTTATGTCAGCAAATTCAAGATGGTATAAAGCATTCCTCTTCCAGCTTTCCAGCTTTGGATATTTGTAGGGAAACAAGGGAAAGCCAGGAGACCTGTATTTCAGAGCAGACATAATTTTTGATAAGAACTGTAGGAAAAAAAAAAAACAACTTTCAAGCTAGTGGCCACCGTTTAAACAGGTTTGGGTCTCATTTAGGGAAGCTAAGGGACCTTGCTTTTGAATTGTAGTCATAGATAACTCACTATAGAGTAACGTGATTTTGCCTACATGCCTCACTGTGGGGATAACAGAAGGGCTGCTTCTTATGGAACGTTCTCTAAGCAATTTTGAGTCTCTGTAAAAAAAAAAGATAGCTTCAGAGTACTCATTGCTCACAGAAATGTCTGGTCCCCATCCTAAGCACAATGAAAACTCATAATAAGTATCAGCAGAATGCTGCTGCTTGGGAGATATTTACAGGGAGTTCGTCTGAAGGGTTTCATTCCCCTGATGTATGGTGTCATAAAGAACCCATCTGTAAAATACATCATTAGAGTATCAATCCTTATAATTAGATACAGCAGCTGTATGAGCAATGGAATAGCGACTCTTCCCAGTTCAGGACATACCAGTTGTTCTCCCTTGTTTTTAAATCTCTCACTAGCAATGCAGAGGCCCTTTATTTTACACTTCACTTCAATTTTGGCCTGCCTAGCGTTTTAGCACTGATCAGATCATGTTACTGGTACAACACTTCTGCTAAGAAACCTCTCCCTTAGCCTACAATTTGATTAACAGCTTCATGGACAAGAAATTAACTGATGAATACATACACATTTTCTAACGTTGGCTGCAAAGTGGTCTTTCAATCATGCAGAATAAGTAATTCCACGAGTATCAGATGTGACAAAGCCTCCATTTCTAGCCGTTTGTGTTCTCTGATATTATTTTTGTTGGCCAAATTACACAACTTTCCATTAACACCACAAATACATAAAATGTCTTCCCACAGAATATATTGGCAGTGATCCTTGGGCTGGCACATCCAGTGATGCCAATAAGCCAGAGGGATCAGACATAAGCCAGGGGTGAATTTGCAAGTGTTAATACTCCCATTTCTCATCTACCCAACTGCCTGTTCTTATAAAACTGGTAAAAACATAATTACTTTTGAGACCTCTGCCTCTGTCAAAACTGGCTGGAAACAGCTACTGAGTTCAAGAGTTATTAAGAGTGAGGAGAGAGACCCACAGGCCAAAGAAGGGATCATCCCAGGCTTGTTTCCATGGGAAATCAAGACACAAATCTTCAGGAAAAAAGCGGGGTTTAGCATAGTCCACAGCCTGTGTGAGAAGAGCTGGGAGCAAGCCAGCTTCACTCCAACAGGGAATGCTGTCAAGGTGAAGGAAGGGAAGGCGTAGGGGAAATGGCTAGGGTCAGCCAGGAGAAGATCCCAAAACAGGATCAGCTATTTGCAGCTGAACTCTGCTACCCAGCCCCAAGTAATAAAACCCTTCACAGCAGTTGCTGGTGAGGCAGAGAGAGGCTTCAAAACCTTCTGGCTCAGCTCAGCCACCAGCAGCAAAAGCCCTGGAAATCAGCCATGCTTAGTAACATGCTCTCCATCCCAAAAGGAAATGGGAAAGGGCTTCTGTGCCATCCCCCTCTTGGTCAGCAATTCCCAAGCACTTGGTAGACTTACCATTGATCTTCAAAATGACTTTTCCCACTTTTCCCTGTATAGCTTTGCAGATACTCTTCACAGGGCACAGATGGATGCCTCTTCATAGGTAGGATTTCTCTTTTGTGTGCACTCTGAGAAAGTATAAGCTCTAAGCAAAGCTTTTCCCTCTCTTAGGGGTCTTAACAGACATCTCTCCCAGGTGGTGCCTCAGGTACCCAGTAAGAAATTATGCTAAATCTTTCTTTTAAAGAAGAGTCAGGAGCTTTACTCTTTAAATCTTCCACACTTCATACTGGGTTGGGTTTAGCCACAGACAGTTTACAGAGACCCTGTTTTTTTAGAAAGTAAAGCTCAAAATGTAGAAACCTCCTCTGATTTAGATAATTCTATAGTGACTCTCCTGGTGCTTCCTACTAAAAGCCTGACAAATTATCTATCTGGTTTCACACTAAGTCTGTATAACTCATAGTGCATGATCTGCCCAAGTTTTTGGCTTGATTTTTAATTCAACATTTTAGAGAAAGATTTTGCAAGTCGAAGAAAATAATATTTCCTGACTTTTTTCAAAGTTATGAACACCAGCATTAACAAAGAGCATGGGATATCTTTGTAGGGTAATTCAAATTTGAATCTGCTATTTCTCTGCTAATTAAAACCATTAATCCTGAAAGATTATTATGGATAGTAAATCTTTTCTATAGAAATATGTTGGTTTGATAATGAATTGCCTGTTAGCTGAAAAATCCATCCTGTGCTGTTTTGTTTTTCAGCAGCCTGAATCCCACATCCACTTTTTCTAATTAATTGTCTGCACAGAATGCATTTCCCCCTGGACTTTAGAAGTGCCTCTGTCAACTTTGGCCCTTCTGTCTGGATGGAGTCTTTGATGAGGTTGTGCATTGCCCTCTGAGTGTGTTCATTACACAACAAGGGGAATTGCAGGCAAGATAAGTCTGGATTGAAAACAGCATATTTTTGAATCACATGTGTCACAGCACGAGTTAGAAGTAGGGGAAATATGGTGCAGACTGCAGGTTGTCAGTGTTTATGTGTTCATTCTACTGATGGAACAACTTCTTGGTTGTCTGCTGTTGAATATCCTTTTATCTTTGCCTCTCCTGCCTAGTGACGTGTGCTGAGAGACTTAATCACTTCTGTCCAGATGGATGTTAATGAAGGAGACATTACACAAAACACTATTATAAATTCTTATTCACATCTCATTTTCTTTTGTCTCATTCTATTTTTAGAGCTGATTTCTGGAGGTGAAATTACAGTCCCTATATTTATCAAGAAGGCAGCATCTGAATGTACTATTTCATGTCTACCCACTCTAATTTTTATCTGCCAATAGCTGACGAACAAGTTCTACATGTATTATTCATCTTTGCCATAATAATATTGACCTTGTGTGACATTTATAAAAAAAAAAACAACACCAAAACCACATTATGTTTTTAGATATGTGATAAAGATGTCTTTTTTATCTACATACTAGAGCAGCCATTTTTTTACAGAGATTATTTGAACACACACACGGGCAGCAGCACATAAATATTCAGGGCAGCGACTGGCAAATATTTCAGGTTCCAATTTCAGGAGACGTTGAGAAGGAGCAAGTGGTTCTGCAAGATGCTAATAAAGTCTGATTACTGTCAGACTTGAATATTGTAGCTGGATGACTTTGGTCCCTGAGAAGCTACAAGCACCACTGAAACTGTTGTCAGAACTTGGACATTTATAGTTCAGCTCTCCTGTTACCTTTTTATGGTGCCAGTAAAGGACAATGTCACACTGTCAAGGCCTCAACAGGACTTCTCCCACCACCCTCACAAAGTTCAAAGAAATGTAATAACCTTTGGGATGTGTATCCCTTTGCAAAGTGAGTGACATTGTCAAAGGTTTCCAGAAATAATTAATAGGGAAAACAGGCAACCCAGATGGATTCACACACAAAGATTTGTCCGCCTTGTGCAAAACTGTGGAACCGAGGCAAAGTGTAACTACTGAAGTCAGGCAAAACCAAGCATTCCTAACAGTGTACTTGTGCTTCTGTACCAAGCACACCTGTTTACACTTTGGTTTTATTTTTGATTCAAAAGATGACATTTTATACAAAAGAACACTTGCTCTTCTCATGCTGGGATACCTTTTCACTCCTGACTTAGAAGTAGATATGCCTCTTGAGAAAGGCAAAAACTTGTGTTTCATGATTCTCTAATGGCTGGGACTGGGGGAAAGGAGGAAAGAGGGCTGGGTCTGATGAGTAACTGAGGAGTTACAGTGCTCCTGTAACTGTGAGAAAAAAGAAAAAACAAAAAACATGCTTATTTATGAGAAAAATAACCTCTGATGTTCTGAGGAAAGAGAAATGGGGCTACAGACAATACTGGTAGTGAAGTTAAGACTTCCTGATATTCCTCACACACACACACACTATTTGGTTGCTTAAAACTTTGCCAGTGTCAAACTTTTGGGGCTGGGTTTTTTGCTCTCTGGTACTACCCCTGTTGACATACCATTATGCCACACACAGTACCTATCACACCCATCTGTCTCAAAACCCAGGCAGACAGAAAGGGTGACACCACGTCCAACTTCTTATTTTAGTAAATACATGTGACTGTGGCACTGAGGGTGTTTAGTGCTCCATACCTTGCAAGTGAGTTTGGTATGATCAGAGAAATCATCTCTTTGGGAATGTGACATTCATGCTTTCTGAAAACTGCCCCATATCTGGCCATGTAATGAGTGGAGAAAACTTGTCTTGCCTTGATTGTTCAGGCAGGCTTACACTCTCCTGAATCAGCGAGAAGTGGTCCCCTTTCTATCTCAGGGTTGCTATTTGCTAGTTGTTGGTCCCACTGATTTAGTATTACTATTATTATTTCCTCCCAACATTTATGTTCCACTGGGTGCTGAACAAGCACAGAAAACAGCCAACCCCCCTCCCTGGAAGAGCTGCCAGCCTGAGAAGTACAAGGTGGCAACCAAGCTAACTAATTTCAGGCCAGGGAATGGCTCTCTTGCAACCTTTCAGTTATTCATGAGCTCTCTTTGTAAATTATTAAGTTCCCAGTTCTTAGATTTAGTTCTTTGAGTTTACAGGATGCGTTTTGAGATGCTCACATCTGCAGCTGGCTGCGGTTCATCTCAGAGGATAACAACACAGCCTTTCAGAGTTAAACATCCTAGTTTTGTTTTCTTGTTATAATTTTCTTCTGGCTTCTCTGCTCTTCAGAAGGACATCTACCAAAGACAGGCAAGGGAAAGGAGGGCAAAATACTTACACAAATATTTAACCATGCCTGAGACCACTCAGATTCCTCCACTCATCCCAAGAGCCTGCTTAATTCTCTACTGCTAAATAACAATGTTTTCAGTATTTCCAGTGCAAACAAAAAAAATGAAATTTTACTTTCATCTTGGACTCGGTCCCATGCTGGGATCCTTTCACCATGCTGAGCTTGATGTCTGAAGATCCAGGGCCAGAGACAGCACCTTACAGTCCTGCAGTTACCCAGGTAAGAATGGTACCTCTGACGTATTCATGTCCCTTATCCTCTTTTCATCAACCACCAGTGATGTCTGTCCTCAGCCCCATGCTGGTGATTGCTGTCCTAAATGTAGATGTTAATCAATAAATAGCAAACTTTTGGTGTACTGCTTATCTACATTGCTTAGTCAGTATTGCCATTCACCTGAAAGGTCACTGGGGATTATTATCCCTTTGGGGAAATACGAAGAGATTCATTCCTGCATCTAAAATTTGGACGTCACAAGTCACGCCATATTTCAATGAAATGGTGTTTTAGAATCTCCTACTGCTGGTAAGGGAAGAACAAAAATGTCATCCTTCACAGAGATATTGTGAAGGAGAGATTACCTGCTCTCTGTCAGCTTCCCACATCTCAAGTCCCCTTGCGAAGCATCCAGTGCTGACAATAGGTAAAGGTACGGCAGTGAGTTAGGTGGATTGCAAGTCTGACCTTGCTTGGTGTTTCCTGTTCTGCTTTTCCAGAGATGCTGAGTACCCACAGCATCCATGCAGGTATCTGGAATTTTCTCATGTTGGCCATGGGGACACACACAAGGCAACACAATTAAGCAAGGGAAGAACTTCATCTAGAAGCATCACGAATGAGATCCCAAAACCCAGCAAACCGCTGCCCAAAGCTAGGCGATGTTGCCTCTATTTTCAGAATAAGCTAGCAGCTTATGTCACACTTGCACAATGGACCTTCTCCTGACTGTGCAAACCACACTGTGCAAATCACAGCCTTCTGCTTTTCTCATTCTAATTCTCTGTTGGATACTGGCTTTCCTTGGCATGTTTATGCTCTTGCCCTTTTCTCTGTATGCGTAGATTTATTCCCAGTGTACGTGAAACTTGTTTCTTAATAAAGGCTTAAATCTCTCTCTGCCTCTTAATATACATACTTTCTTTCCTTGTCTGGCTTTGCCTCCTTATAGCTATTCTTGCAGATATTTGTTGGCTTTTGCCAGGTCTTGTGAGTTTATTCTCCCACTCAAACTCATCCTACATGTTCCTTGTATTCCTTTTTCACGTCATATGGTTCCACTTACTTTATAAACTGTGATAAGAAAGATTTGGAAACCTGCTGTGAAAAGTTATTAATCCAGCCCCAGAGCTTCCAAACTGAAACTTTGGCTATGCTGCTGTGTTACCTTCCTTATCTTTTCAGTGCATTAATGTCATAAACAGTTGTTTTCTGATTTGTTTCAGAGCCCTGAAAAAGGCATCGTACTGCCCACAGTTACAAGCTGGATCCCTGTAGCTGTGGCTATCCTGAGAGATGGCCAGAGCTCATGCCCAAGCAGCTTCAGAAATGCCAACTTTGATCCTGAAGGAGCTGAGGAACAATACAAATTATATGGTGAATTTTGGAGCAGACAGACTTCTCTAATTCTGGGACTTCCTTCTCTATTATTCCTAAATAATTCTCGTGTTGTTTTGTTTGTTTGGGTTTTTTTTACCCCCAGGGATAGAAATCTTCATTCTGGAGCACTGGAAATATTTTCCTGTGCCACTAGAGGAGCCTGCATTTTCCTGTGGACGCATCCTTAGCAGGTCCCAGCTTTGCTGAGTGAAGAGCTCACCCTCTCTTGCTCACACTCAGCTATTCATCACCACTCCTCGACAGAGGACAATGTGCTGATCAGGCAACCAGCTGAGCCAGTCTGCTTCTGTGAGAAAATGAGACCGGCTAGCAAACACATAGCAGTTAATTTCCTTAAGCCTTATAGCACCTAGGATGAATCAGGAACTGACTACATGAGGAGTACAGTGGGCAGATCCAAAGAGGATCCAGAGATCCTCCACCTGGCTGGAGGGTGTTGACCAGGAGCTCTCCCCCTTCCGGGAATGACAATCTATCTCTCAAGTAACATTGGTGAAACAAGGTGTGTGTCCACAGCCTCAGGAGTGCCACATCAGGCAGAGGCAAAGCTTTGGAGCAAACCCACTGCTTCTCCTCATCCTCAGACTTCTTAAAAAAGCTGCACCCTGCTAAAGAGAGCAGGGCAGTGGCACCCAATTGCAAGGAGCTGCAATCCTCCCGCATTCCAAGACACGGAGTCAATTAGCAGCTCCTCCCCAGGGCAGCTAGGAGAATTTATGATTTGTTTGTATAAGAGCAAACAGTCTGAAGAACCAGAAAGCAACATTGTCGTGTCGGTTCAAAAGCTGGCATCAACAAACTGGTTGCCCACGTGTAAACAAAGCCCTTTTAGGAACTAATTAAATTTTATTTATCTTTTGTTGGTTTTCATGTATTTCCCACAGCTTTGCACTGTTCAGATGCTGATGGACGCAGGCAGAGGTACACAAAAAATAATAAACACATATTCATAATATTTTCACATTTTCAGTCTTAGAAAGTAGCAGAAAACAGAGAGGAGGTGCCTCTGAAAATGCCTCATTTCAGGTTTTCACATACAGACATTTTGGATATAAATTAGTGCCCCTGTTAGACCATAATCTGAATTAAACACCTCTCATTGTGTGTCCTGTCAGAAGAGGTCAGGAATAATCAGAAGCCCAGTGTTTACAGCAGGAACATACCAAGATTACTAAACCAACTCATGTCCACCCATTTGTGTTTGGGTCATGATCTCATTTTGCAAAATCCTCATCTCTCTCAGCTTCTGTTGCAATGCAGCAGAGGCACCATCACCTTGAAAAGCAAAGCCTTCAGCTTTTCTCACTTCTGAAGCTGTGTTGTTTGTTATTTGGCAAAGAAATCTTTTGCAGAGCTGTGAATCAATCCCAATCAGAAGCTGACCTTCACCTTTTTAAAGACATAAACCAGGAAGAGGAATTACTCTACAGGAGAAACATAAATTAAATTAGTTTTATTTTATTCTGGATGACATAGTTCACAGATATCATTTATTTCCACCTTCATTATGCACAGAAAGTCATTGCCAGGCAGGCAGCCACAGAAGCTGCGTGCTTACTAGCTCTTGAGACATTCTCTCCCCTGTGATAAGTAAGAAGATGTATTTCCAAAATAAAAGTATACTTGAATTTGCTGGTCTTAAGCCAGATTCTACAAATCCAGGCTGACCAGATAGGAGAACTGTGGTTTGTCATGCAATGTAGAGTATGCCAAAGACCAGTTTATGTGCAAGACAGTGTGCTAACTAAACAGTCTAAAAAAGAGCAAATGTGTGCAGGAGGTCGAGGTAGTCCTGCTAACTTTGCAGTGATTCTAGCTCAAGGCTTGTTCTGTGGGGCAAAGGATGGAAGTAGATAGCTGAAAGTCCAGCCCCTCCACACTTGCACATAACTGTTCTTGGCCTTGCTTTCACAGGCAAGAGGTTTGGTAACACCTAATACAATCAGTATGTTTTCTTCAGATTACAGCCATTCAATTTAACTGGCAGAGCCAAAAACAATGCCAGGCTCCAATTTCTTGCAGAGCTCCTTGAAGTGATAAAAAGAAAACAAAAAAAAAAGACCTTACTTCAACAAGTTTAAAAGCTGTGAATTAAGCCAGAGCTTTGAGGATCCTGCCTCTCTGCTACCTGTTGTGGTAAGAATATGCAGGCAGGCTTATAACACAGTGCTGCCTCATTTCATAATCAAAGACTTTCGATACATGCCTGAGAGGTTATCTGTGGATTACATGTGACCACTGTAAATCAAACTAGGTGGGAATCACTTCAGAGGTATGAGGAAAGTGGGAAAGCATGAAGAAGCTCATGAGGGTCTCTCAAAAGGGATGGGGAGTTCCACCATTGCCACAGTAAGCTGGCAATGTGAAATCTCTGCAAGAAAGCTTTTGTTGGGTTTTTGATGTTGGCTTCTAGTAACAGAAGATATTTAAGGCAAAGTGACCCTTAAATAGATAAACTCTGAAAGAATAGCTGCTTGCATTTATGCACCCAAGTAACAGAGGTTGGGTAAAATCTTTGCATCCTGTTTCCTGGCAGATGAAAAGCAGGAATTCATTAGAGACACAAGGAGAAGACCTGAATCTAGAGTGGCTGCAGACTGTGTGCAGACAGATATTTTTTTTTTTTTCGATATTACTGAATTTAGACATGATTTTAAAGGGAAAAAAAGTCAAACAGGAACAATCAGTTTGACCTTTTCTTTCATTATCTGATAATTTTTGTGTTTCAAGCTTCTATTCACCTTAAAAGATAGGGTCATTTAAGACCTTTAGCTGAAAAAAATCAATGTGCTCAGAAAACTGAGGAATGGATCATGCTGCTATGACAAACACAGCTCTGTGTGCCTGAGCTTGTAGAGATTTATGGTTCAGGGAAGTTCTTTATTTCCTTGCCAGTCCTATCACAGCTCCTTCATCTGTTGCTGCTTGGCCTCAGTCTTTGCTTAGGCTACTAATTTTACAGGTTGGCAAAAAATAATTTCCTTTTTTCCTCTTGGCATTGTTTTCCTCAGGGGAAAAAGAAACAAAAACTTTCTAATGGGTGTATTATTTCTTGATCCTATGGAAAAAAAAAAATAAAAATCAATCATCATCATAGTTATCTTAAAGCCTGAAATTTAATCAAGAAATCTCAAGCCATCTATCCTCATATAGTTATAGCAGTGGAGGGTAATGTCTGTATCATTGCTACCTGGCCAGTGGCAATCAAGATTACTGGTGACAGCATCCCTTTGCTGTCAGCTTGAATGACAATAATGTATCATTTGCTGTATCTTGGTAGAAGAGCAAAGTGTATTTATTGCAAAAAAACAGAAAGAGGACAGATTATTTCATGGTTTTGTTTGTTTTTTTTTTTCCCCAGGCACTAAAGGTCCTGTTTATCATAATCCATAATAGGGAAAGTAGAGTGCCTATGGGTGCTTTTATGTTCCTGTTTTAATCTTCCTGGCCATTCAGACACATTAATTACTGAGTCTCCCAGATGTTGTGTATGGCTCAGAGGACAGATTCAAAGCACCCAGTTTTGTGAGGTAATTAAATGTTAAAGTAATGGATATTCATAGAGTCATACAATGTTTTTGATTAGAAAGGACCTTAAGATCATCCAGTTCCAAACCTCTGCCATGAGCAGGGATGCCTCACACTAGACCACGTTGCCCAAGGCTCTGTCCAACCTGGCCTTGAAAACTGCCAGGGATGGAGCATTTACCACTTCCCTGGGCAACCTGTTCAAGTGCCTCACCAACCTTACAGTAAAGAACTTCTTCCTTATATCTAACCTGAACTTCCCCTGCCTAAGTTTCAACCCATTACCCCTCATCCTGTCGCTACAATACCTGATGAAGAGTTTCTCTCCAGCATCCTTGTAAGCCCCCTTCAGATACTGGAAGGCTGCTATGAGGTCTCCAAGCAGCCTTCTCTTGTCCAAGCTGAACAATCCTATTTTTACAAGCTAAAAAAGAAGACTGTTCATAGATATGATAGTTTGAGATAGACTTTAAAAATAAATTGAGTGAGAAAGTTCTAAGGGAGGCTTTTAGGACAGCTGTTTTACAAAATTTTCAGACAGGAGAATCCTCTGGAAGTATTTTCATGAAGATGAGTGGCATTAAATAACACTGATGAATGCAATAGAAAACCTATTAGCAGAAAGTTCCTTGACAAATAAGATGAGAAATGTCTAGTTTCCTATTTCTTCTACAAATGCAAATGAAAGCCCAACATACCTGCATACTGGAAGCATCTCTCCTATTGCCCGTCTCCCACTTATCCTACTTTCAAATTC
This sequence comes from Pezoporus wallicus, assembly GCF_028554395.1. NCBI lineage: Eukaryota > Metazoa > Chordata > Aves > Psittaciformes > Psittacidae > Pezoporus > Pezoporus wallicus. Next base: position 1,570,170 of record NW_026636887.1, on the reverse strand, counting down.
TATATTTTGCTGTCTTATCTGCCTATTTTTCTTGTAGAAGAATCTGTGTAATAAAATTCAATATGATATGAAAAAAAAATGTAAAAGGCATGAGGTGTTGCAATAGTGGCATGTTATTATTATGGTAAATCAGGCTTGGGCTAATCCAAGCAGATAGGCCTACTTTCCTGAGACTTGTAGCAAATGTTATTTTCAATTGTGCTTCCCAGAAGATGAGAAGAGCAAAACCCCCAGAGATCCTCAGCTGGTGAATCAGTGTCTTGCCTGCTGGCTTGTTTGTTTACTTGCTTTTTATTCTGGGGGAAGGAGAGACGTTTAAATTGAATTAAACACAAATTACTCTAAAAGTGACACTGATCCTTTTTCTTGACTTAAATAAGGGGCAGCTCATCACTGACATGTCTGCTCTGAAGCAGAAAAGAAATAGGAGAAATTAATGGCTTTCTTAGCCATAGGATGGTGGTACCAGGTGGGGTCAGATCTGAAGTAAACTGAAATTTCAGTGAGGAACTCCAGTTGTATTCTATACTGGGGTATTGCAAGGCACATCTTCTAATACCATTAGATAAATAGGACTGATAAACCAACTGTACATGTTGGGTATAAGCAGAAAAATAATGAATGTGCCAACATGGAAATAGAAACAGCAGCTATGCTGATTCTATTGGTCACATGTAAGCAGTGTACAGTACCAGAATGCATAGTGCCAAAATCACCTACCCCTCTTGTCTCAGTAGCTGTGGACATTTAAGTGTATACACTTTTCTGTTTCCAAGACAGCCAGCCCTTTATCATGAAGTAATTTGGTAAGCTTTTGTATAGATGTAATCAACAGAAACCCCACAATTCCATTCTGCCTAGTACGCTACCAAACATTGACAGAAAAAGTAGAATTCAATCCTCATTAAATTTGCAAGGGCAGAGTGGAACATAGGTTTGAAATTGCAGTGGAACCTTAATTATTTTGCTGTGTGCCTTGGGCTACCTGTGAGGGCCTGCCAGCTGACTACCTGTTAGTCCACCTTTTGTCCTGAATCCAGCTGTGTACCTGACATCAAGAAGGATAAGTCCTCTTTGATTAAATCTATCAGCCATGTTGAAATGTTTGTCAGTGACAGAGAATTACTTGGAAGGTGTTCTTCCTCTAGCTGGGTAAGGGAAAAACTTTCTGAATTCATCTGGTTTGACTACACAATTTACTAGCTCTGTAATGCATCCTCCCTTGGATTACTCCTTCTCTAACAGTAAGAGCAATCATATTTATCCTACAGATCACTGTCAAGCACTAGCACAGACTCAGTTTTTCCATTTTTACCAAAGCAGGTCCCCTCCTGCCCCAGTGGGAGCTGAAGCTGACTGTGATGACCTTCACAGCTGGGATGAGCATCCTTCTTGTTTTGAAGAATTAGAGATATCTGAAGCTTAATGCTGTTGGTCTTTCTCAACAAAAGAATGACTTACATCAACAGCTAAATCATCCTCCGCTTGAATCCCGCCTTAGCACATTGGCATGGTGTCACAAAACGATGTTGAGATAGACTTACATGCACTGTTTTATTTGTGGGTTCTTTGGCTAGTCGCATACATTGACTTCAGGGCTGCCATAAAGAAAAAAAATGCTGATAATGATTTTTCACCATGCTTTTCCCATAAGCCTGGATGCTTTTCCTCAGGACCTCTCATGACTGTTCCCACTATTAGCACTGACTGGAGAATGTTTTGACAAGCTGCAGGTGCTGCCCAATCATCTGTTGTCAATCTTCCTGCATACACATTATTAAGTAATACCTTCTGGGTATTTAAATTACTGTTATCCACATTGTTATTCACCGAGTCTTTGTTTATCTTGTTTATCTTGTAAACTAAAAGCTTCAAAACAAGGACTAGGAAAAAGTGGGTAAAAGAGGCAGTTCCATGCAGATGGCAATTGCTTCTCATTAGAAGCCTGACATAATGATAATACTGGGGTTTGCAGGTGTAAGGTGGTGAAAATAAGAGCACAGCAACAGCATGAGAACTATAATGAAAAAAGTCAGACTACAGTGCTGCAAACAGAAGACCCTTAGCATTTAAAAGGTTAAGACACTGAGCAAGAATGATGTTCATGCCCAGAGGAAAGTAGGTTTCACATGTGCTGATTATCTTAGTTGCAAGACAACTGAGAATTTCAATGGCAAATGTCAAGAAACTTCTCCCACCTGTTTGCCAAACCCTTCATTTTCTTTTAGCTGTTCTGCACTGAATGCACTTAGAAAGTATTAAAAGATGAGTACATCCTGGGCCACTTGAAGAAATGGATACTTGACCTAAATCCTGCTATTAACTAAGCTGGTCTTCTCAGAGTTGGAAATGCTGCTCTGCATCTACATTCTTCATTCATGGCTTTGGATCCTTGAAGATCATAAATGAATTCAGGAAATATACCAGAACCAGAAAACCCCCACATTTCTCTCAGAAAAAGCACATTAAGGAAAGCTACAGCAGGATCAGAACATTGTGCACTGACACTACGGCAAGCCACAAACGTGAATAGGAAAATAACCATCGTTTCCTGCCTCCAAAGCTTGCTGTCCCTGTAGCAGATGGCTGAGCGCATGCACCATTGGACTGGCACTTTCTAATAATTTTTCTCTCCATCCAGGTTATAGCAAATAATAGTTATTTCAGCCCTTTTAACATGTATGGTTTTGCAGAAGAAAGAGCTCCAAGGTATCTTTACAGAGATCCTTTATATTTCTAATAATCCAAGTGAAAAAGTGTTTTCAATGGCTTTTGGGGCCATTGCCAGAATCCTCACAAACTGCAAGAGCAAGGACAAAGATGGTGTGGAATTTGTGAAGATTGCCAGGGTTTCAGCCCTTCTCTGCTGATGGAAAGCACAGCACAGAGTGATGGTTTTAGTAGGTATTGTTAAAGCTTTAAGGGACTAGTCTAAGTGTGTGTATGTCTGTGCAAGCAGAATAAAAACAGAAGCAATATCTGATTCTGTGGAGTACTGAAAGCATACTTTAGAAGAGCAATTCAGTCATTTCATCTTTCCAGAGCATGGCTTTTCCATTTACCTTTCTGACAGATACCCCAGCAACAAACACCAACAATAACAATTGCCTTCTGCCATAGTAACAACCAAACACTCCTATGCATGCTGACCCTGAACAGAATAAATAAATACAGAAAGACTTGTTCCATAAAAACAAAAATTGATCCTATAAGGTTGAATGCAAACCACATATGGAGTTTGTGCAGCCTCTACTCTTTTTGCTATAAATGAGGTGTTGCTGAAATTGATGGAATTACAGTAGCATGAAATCAGCACAAAAGTAATATCAAGCCTTAAGCGTGTAATCCATAATACACTAAGGATGGCATTTCTATTTAGAATCACAAGCTACATAACTATATGGCATCATATGCAAACCTGGTACCATTCACAGATGCGCCTGGTGCAACATGACATATTGATATCCAACTCAAAAGTCAAACGTTTTCTGTCATCACACTGCTCATGCCAGCATTTTCAAAATGTTTTGGAAATTTTATCTAATTAAAGCCTTGCAGTGCAGTAGGTAAATGTGATCATCAGGACTTGTAGTGATGGGAAAACTGAGACACACATGTTTAATGAGTTGCCCAAACGAGGTCACCTTGGGAGCTCCAGATACCCCATAGTATAAGCAGATAAAACTCAGGAGAATGAAAGCGAAGAACTGTTTAGATAAGAGGTTAATATTACTTTATTTGATTGTAGGTGAATTTGAAGTTGTTTTAATTCTATACGACTGAAATAGACTTACTCTGGCTGCAGTGCTCACAAGACCATGACTTTTCAAAGCCTCTTCATCAGTAGAAACACTTACTAAAATCTACATTTTGCCAAATTAAAAACTGTTCTCCTTCTGTCAGTGATTTGCCAGTGCTGTGACCACTCTGTAAAATTGATGAAGCCCTTCCCTATGGTGTATTTCACAGGAGTGGCACAAAAAATGATGCGCTGCACTTAAAATATTTCTATATTTGCTCAGAGCTGTGAATGTGAAAGATAAATTCCTAATAGAAGGCTAATGCCTCACTAGCATGGTCTCACTGCTGCTGAATGTGCAGGAGCAGAGTCCTGGCGTGATCAAAGTAAGTTGACTTGGCCATTCATGCCATGATTCTGAAGAACACAAATATTTGCTAGCTCCTCAAGTCTCCCAAGACTGCGGAGTCTCACACTTTCAGGCCGTTGTATTTCCCATATCAATGGATGAAGGAATGAAGAAATCATTCCAGGTGCTCATTTCTGACTTCCAGGTGCTCAGGTCATTAAGAGTAACTCCCTTAAGAAAAGACAGAATGGCTAAGCAGACTTCATGGGGCCAGCAGGCTGCTTCTCTGAAACTGGTGCAGAAGAGGAATGATAAAGAGGAACACAAGGCCCATTGTGGTCCTTTATTATTCATTCTCCTAGGTTTCAATTCTCAACTGGCAGTAAACTGTATTGTAATTGTACATTGAGACTCATCCTGGAATACTTGCTTGAGTCCTTTTGTTTCACAGACCTGCACAAAGACTGTAAAGACTTTTTGGGGTGGACTTCAAATGACAGCCAGGAATGCAGGAAAAACAGCTATAAGCAACTTGCAAGGAAAACCTGTGCAAGCACCTTGGTTTTAACTGTCTGTAAGTAAGGATAAAATCTTTCACCATGATCACCTCAGGAGTATGATTTTGGGACTCCACAGCACCAGTACCATGCTCAGAGGGATAAAAGAGGCTTCATTTCTCCACAAAGTGCTGTGAAATTTCCCAAAGTGCCCTACCGCACCACATCTTGGAAGTATGCCCAAATGGAGGGTTCTTTCAAAACTAGAAGGGAGAAAACACAGCAAACAACCTTCATTTAAAAACTGTGAAGGACTTGAGTGATTTCCAGTCTTCTGCATGACCATAATTTCCAGCCCCAGGGAAAGTACTAGTACCTTACAATATTTGAAGGGTTTGGGGTTTTTTTGCTTGTTTTGGTTTTGTTCCTACAATAACCTGTAGCCCAAAATTTATAGCACATATACAATCCTAGGAATTTTGCTCCTCACCAGTCTGATAATTCTCTATTTTTCCATGTTGAGCAACACCTGGAAATATTATCTGACTTTTTAGACCCGGTCAAGGGATATCTCAGAAGTCCACTATCTTCCTTAAGGAAAGTTGCCAGGAAATCTATGGGCAACCAAAAAATAATTGTCTCTCAAGAGATACCAGCAAATCCTTTATGGAAAAACCATTCCCACTGTCTGCAGAAATACTAATGATTAATTCAGAAAGAATTGCTTTGATTTCCTTTGTCTCAGGGGCTGAACACCAAGAATGTAAACAAGAACAAGGGAAACAAAATTGTTATGCTACCTCCCCTTTTCTACCATAACAGTCCTTCTAAATAATCCTCATGTTCCCTGTAAAGACATCTTGAATATTACTACTGGAGAAATCTCTCTTCTCAACACCTTCCTTAATCTGAAAACTGATGGCAGGATGAAATATTAGACCATATCACTTGAGAACATAAAAAGCAACATGAAATTATAATTGTTCTTATTGCAGATTTACACTGCACATTCTAGTTTATGAAAACCAACTTGGGACAAAAGAGAGAAGTGGATTTTTCTCAGCATGGTAGGAAATGATTGAAAACAAACATAGTTCTTTCTCTTTCACATCTAAATATCATCTATACCTGCCTAATCTTTTCCACATCTAAATATCATCTATACTTGCCTAAGAGTAGATAAAATGAGCAAAAACATATTTATTTCAATTATGGTGTCTGATCCTGTGGTTGCATGTAATATAGATTCACATCATACATAAATCATACATATCACATCATACACCTCCCATATGAAGAGAGGCTGAGAAAGTTGGAGCTGTTCAGCCTGGAGAAGAGAAGGCTGCGTGGAGACCTCATAGCAGCCTTCCAGTATCTGAAGGGGGCCTATAGGGATGCTGGGGAGGGACTCTTCATCAGGGACTGTAGTGATAGGACAGGGGGTAATGGGTTAAAACTTAAACAGGAGGAGTTTAGATTGGCTGTAAGGAAGAAGTTCTTTACTGTAAGGGTGGTGAGGCACTGGAATGGGTTGCCCAAGGAAGTTGTGAATGCTCCATCCCTGGCAGTGTTCAAGGCCAGGTTGGACAGAGCCTTGGGTGACATGGATAAGTGTAAGGTGTACCTGCCCATGGCAGGAGGTTGGAACTAGATGATCTTAAGGTCCTTTCCAACCCTAACTATTCTATGATTCTATGATTCTACAAATAATGCACAACCAATTACATATACTCTCCTGTTCCTCTGTTGCAGCACAGTTAAGAGCTGCAGCATGGGAATTTTTATATCTCTCGTCAATCAATTTTGCTAAAAAAAAGACAAAAAAGAATATTTTCTTTGGGAGGTAGAGAAATTCTTCATTGAATTTTGATTGAATTTGCTGGACAGTTTTGATTTTAAGTGTCAAGAGAGATACAAATCAGGAGCAAAAGAAAAAGAACAAAAAGGCAGAATACAATACCCTTCTCCAGCTTCTTTATCTTCACTCTTGGCTAGTGAGCAAGTAGTTTGATAAAGCCCTATCACTGTCTTTCTTACCACCATCCTGTTTCTGCCCTGCTCTCTTGTGTTCCACACCTTTACTTAAGTCTTAATGTCTATTATCTTCTTATTTTAGAGATTCCTAAAATAAGCACAAAATATAAATCTGTTGAGCAGGTAAATCAGGAAAATGAAAGCAGAAGGCAGGCATGAACCTTTGCCCCTAATTCTTCTTTTCTTGTTTTTTTTCTACCATTCTTTTAAATTCCTGAAGACATTTTTTTTCTTCTGATGTCCATCCTTAGAAAAACGCTACAGGCTATATGCATCATCCATTCTACAGATTGCATCTTGACTCTCATTTTATAAAAGTTGAAATTAAATGTCTTGAATGAAGTCTTTCCATTCTTGGAGTCTAACAGTCATGATTTTCTGTTTCAGGTGTTTAAACTTAATTTCAGGCAGGTGTGTAACCTCTTTCCTCTGCCATACATTAATTGCACAAAGTCAAAGAATAGCTCAATCATAAAGAGTCTATGAAACATGCAAAGACTGAGAATAAAACCCTCCAAGAACGGGAAAGCCTAGAGCTCAGTAGAGAAGAAGTTATAGGACACACAGAAAAGGTGCTGGGCTATACCCATAATAATGCAAACAAATCTGGCAACAGCAAGAAGTGTGGAGTAACAGAGGTCTGGTCTTCAAGGAGTGATTTTGACATCTTCTTTGGGTCAGTTTTCATCTCTTCACCCTTAGAATTCTCCACCTATACCATTCCTAGTGCAACCACTGAGGGGAAAGCAGCAGCATGCTCAGTTTTATCTCATTTTGGGGAAATACAGGCAAATTAACAATATCACCAAACAGTGTCTTTTAGATTCCACAATCACAAAAGACTTAATGTTCACAGACTGAAGCATATCCAAGTCTGGCATTATAATCCAAATTGCATGCTGCTGGACTATCAATACACTGGAATTATGAGAATCATAATTTTTAAAAATATATCTAGAAAAATCAGGGGCAAAATGTTTCCATCCCAATCCCACTCAGGTGGGCTTGCAGTCTCATTGCAAAAACTTGAGATGGTCAGATAGTTTAGAAAATACCTGAAAACACAAAAAGTTTGAAATGCATATGACAAAGGGAGTTTCATAATTTAAAACCTTTAAAATCACATAAATTTGAATTAGTCAATACAACTGTAATGAAAATTGCAAGGTCTTCAGAGCTAGACCTTGGATGCATGCCTGTTGAACTCACTCATCTTAATAGTTTGTGACACTATTTCCCTGAGTCCTGAGCAATGCATTTTGAGGATGATCCTTAGGAAGCCCTTTTCAGATGACAGAAGAGTTCAATCACGTCTCTTCTGAAATCTAGATAAAACCATCAGCTCATTGCTCCAAATCCTGTACCCTAATTGAAAATCCCTCTGGAACGCTTCCCCCCACCCCCTCCCCCCGGAAGGGCTAAGTAGGGGCCATTTGCACATAATCGGTGTGGAGGCCAGAGAGTAGCTGTAAAACTGAAGGCAAGTACAGAGTTAATTTACAGGGCACAGTGACCTAAATCAAAAAACTTAACTTACTTTGCAGAAGATATTTGAAGGTGGTTGTTATGGACTTCCCAGTTAATATTTTTTCCTTTGACAGCCCTGGGAAATAATGTCTATAATTTCATCTCTGTCATTTATGAAGTTGACAGACACCAATGAGCATAATTCTCAGAAAAAAAAAAATCTGCTCTTGCTTCTTAGCGTTTTTTATGTTAATAAGATCAAATAATTAATAGCAGAACCCTCTTCAAGTTTCCTACCAGACAGTTAGAATCATACAATCTTAGAACAGTTAGGGTTGGAAGGGACCTTAAGATCATCTAGTTCCAACCCTCCTGCCATGGGCAGGGACACATCACACTAAGCCATGCCACCCAAGGCTCTGTACAACCTGGCCTTGAACATCGCCGGGGTGGAGCATTCACAACTTCCTTGGGCACCCATTCCAGTGCCTCGCCACCCTTATAGTAAAGAACTACTACAGTAAAGAACCTCTTCCTTATATCCAATCTAAACTTCCCCTGTTTAAGTCTTAGCCCATTACCCCTTGTCCTATCACTACAGTCCCTAATGAAGAGTCCCTCCCCAGCATCCTTGTAGGCCCCCTTCAGATACTGGAAGGCTGCTATGAGGTCTCCATGCAGCCTTCTCTTCTCCAGGCTGAACAGCCCCAACTTTCTCAGCCTGTCTTCATACGGGAGGTGCTCCAGTCCCCTGATCATCCTCATGGCCCTCCTCTGGACTTGTTCCAACAGTTCCATGTCCTTTTTATGTTGAGGACACCAGAACTGCACACAATACTCAAGGTGAGGTCTCACAAGAGCAGAGTAGAGGGGCAGAATCACCTCCTTCGACCTGCTGGTCACACTCCTTTTGATGCAGCCCAGGATACGGTTGGCTTTCTGGGCTGCAAGCACACACTGAAGCCGGCTCATGTTCATTTTCTCATGGACCAACACCCCCAAGTCCTTCTCCGCAGGGCTGCTCTGAATCTTTTCTCTGCCCAACCTGTAGCTGTGCCTGGGATTGCTCCGACCAGTTGTGTTGCTCACTCCTGTTTTCTTCTGCATAGATAGAAATTGAAACCAGTACATGTACTGACCAGCCTTTGAGAAGGGAAAAAGTGCCTTTAACCTCCTCCTTCATTGTATCTAGAGAATCCTTTGTGATGGGGCTGCCAGCCATCACTCCAGGCCATATAACAGTTTGTTTCTCATCTCTATTGCACTCACAACTCTCTAGCTTAAAAACCCATGCAGGGGTTTTGCAGCATTTACTGAATGTGATTTTAGTCTTTTTTTTTAATGACAGTGGTAACAATAAACCCCTTTTAAAGATAAACACTGATGTCTTCCAATGGAGGTTTTTCAGTTACCTTCCAGCCAGTCTCTCTTGGACAGGTCCATGATCTGTGCCTACTCACTTGTGAAACTCAGGCCTTGGAATTAAGCTGCAACCAGTATTACAAATTTTTACATCTGCAAACAGTAGCCTGAACTGTGGTATGAAGTGCTTTTGTATATAAGGAAGTAGACAGGTATCTCCTTCCAGGCCGTGAAATCAAGGTTGGCATACATGTAGCACAGCAAATATACTTCTAAAGGTCTGTATCATTAGAATACAAGATAGCCTTAGAAGTAATTAACTGTTTATCACATAGCAACAGAGGTTATTATAGAGCACCAGTTCCACCATAAGCATTCATACAGGCTTCCTGAAATCTCAGCTTGTAAGCCCACACAAAAAAGAAAGTGACCTTGAGGTCAGAAGCAAATTGCTATTATACATCACCAAGGACAGCATGTCAAGTACTATATTTATGTGTGAAGTGGAAAGGAATTAATGAACACAAGTAGAATTCAGACAGTGTATGCTCTCTGAAGCAATACAAATGAATGTTGTCTTGCAATAGTTATTGAGCCAGATCTATTCAGATAGGAATTATGAACATATTAACATGTTAACTAATTTGTTAACCATCATGACTATAAAGTGCATAACAAAAAGTCTGCATTATTTTCTCTTAGGTTTTCAACAAGCTTCGCATTTTCCAAACAAATTCTCAATTGTTCTACGAATTGCCAAGAGATTGTTCATCTCTCTTGGGCATTATATACAGTGCTTAAAATTTGGACTGATAATACAATTTCTATATTTATACAACATGTACCGGAGTATTGTGCATGAAGCTGAGATAAATAATTCATTCCTGAATGCTCAATTGTCAGTACTTGTGGCACCCAGTCATTAGTGCCTGGATAGTTTGACCACCTTTTTTTTTCTTCCGGATAATCTGTTCTTTATTGCAGGGCAAATTCTATCTCTCTTGCCGATACTGGTAGAGTTTTCTACACAGATAAGGCTAGTCAGTATCAGTGGTAAACAAGGAAAATTCAGCAGAAGACAAGAAAAAGAAGAGACAGCCTCAAGAGGAATAAATATTGTCAGAAACATCATATCAAACTCTGAAACCAAACTATCTTAGAATCTGGAAAAAAAAAACATTTACAGACTTAGGAGCCTACTTTCAAAAGGTATAGTAGAGAGTCTTGTCTCTAGAGCTGTTTCAAAGAGAGCACATTTTATCAATAGAAAGAAAAATAGAATCATAGAATTACAGAATAGTTAAGGTTGGAAAAGACCTTAAGATCATCTAGTTTCAACCCTCCTGCCATGGTCAGGGACACCTCACACTAAGCCATGCCACCCAAGGCTCTGTACAACCTGGCCTTGAACACTGCCAGGGATGGAGCATTCACAACTTCTCTGGGCAACCCATTCAGTGCCTCACCACCCTTACAGTAAAGAATTTCTTCCTTATATCCAGTCTAAGCTTCCCCTGTTTAAGTTTTAACCCATTACCCCTTGTCCTATCACTACATCCCTAATGAAGAGTCCCTCTCCAGCATCCCTATAGCCCCCCTTCAGATACTGGAAGGCTGCTATGAGGTCTCCACGCAGCCTTCTCTTCTCCAGGCTGAACAGCCCCAACTTTCTCAGCCTGTCTTCATACGGGAGGTGCTCCAGCCCTCTTAATATTCTCCTGGCCTCCTCTGGACTTGTTCCAACAGTTCCATATCCTTTTTATGTTGAGGACACCAGAACTGCACACAATACTCCAGGTGAGGTCTCACGAGAGGAGAGTAGAGGGGCAGGATCACCTCCTTCGACCTGCTGGTCACGCTCCTTTTGATGCAGCCCAGGATACAGTTGGCTTTCTGGGCTGTGAGCACACACTGAAGCCAGCCCATGTTCACTTTCTCATTGACCAGCACCCCCAAGTCCTTCTCCGCAGGGCTGCTCTGAATCTCTTCTCTTCCCAACCTGTAGCTGTGCCTGGGATTGCTCCGACCCAGGTGTAGGACCTTGCACTTGGCATGGTTAAACCTCATGAGGTTGGCATCAGCCCACCTCACAAGCATGTCGAGGTCCCTCTGGATGGCATTCCTTCCCTCCAGCCTGTCAACCGAACCACACAGCTTGGTGTCATCGGCAAACTTGCTGAGGGCGCACTCAATCCCACTGTCCATGTCAGTGACAAAGATGTTGAACAAGACCGGTCCCAACACCGATCCCTGAGGGACGCCACTCATTACTGGTCTCCAGCCGGACATTGAGCCATTGACCACAACTCTTTGCGTGTGGCCATGCAGCCAGTTCTTTATCCACTGAGTGGTCCATCTATCAAATTGATGTCTCCCCAATTTAGAGACAAGGATGTCATGTGGGACAGTGTCGAACGCTTTGCACAAGTCCAGGTAGATGACATCAACTGCTCTACCCCTGTCCATCAGTTCTGTAGCCCCATCATAGAAGGCCACCAAATTGGTCACGCAGGATTTCCCCTTAGTGAAGCCATCCTGGCTGTCAACAAGCACCTTGTTGTCTTTCATGTGCTTTAGCATGCCTTCCAGGAGAATCTGCTCCAAGATTTTGCCAGGCAGAGGTGAAACAGACTGGTCTGTAGTTCCCCGGGTCATCCATTTTCCCCTTCTTGAAAATGGGGTTATATTTCCCTTTTTCCATTTGTCAGGAACTTCACCTGATGAGGCTGGCAAATAAATACTGTACAGGCCTGTGCAGGTGCAGGCAAAGTGCAAAACTGATTTTGTTTTTTTTTTTTCCACTGGGAAGTGAGAACTTTTAGCCAAAGCTAAATCACCAGTCTGATTCCAGGGCAAGCCATCAGTAGAGAAGAAAGCTCTGTTTTAAAAGTGCAGTGGTGAGTACCATGCAATATCGAGCCGTTTGTGAAGATGTTATTATAGTGTCCCTCTGATTCCCTGTTTCCTCAGCTGCAACTGCTTGTTTTAGTAAGATAAACATGAAGCACTAACATTTATGCTGAGATAAGTAAAAATCTATGCTGTGCTTTTGTGAAATGATGTGTGAAAAATCAAAAGACCAAGTTTGTAGTTTCATATGAAGCATAAGTGAGATTGGTACGTAATGTCATCAGAAAGACAGGCATAAAAAAAAAAGCCCAGACACACTATAACAAATTTCCTCAGGAACAGTGAAGCAGTAGATGTTTTGGAAGAAAAGAATACAGTATGCTTTTGAGATTCCAGTGAAAAATGTTGAGACTGAAGCCATCCACAGGCAAAGAAACATCATCAAATATCATGTTGACACCTCACACCCCTGAATGTGAGACGAACTGGTCCAGCTGACTTGAACCTTTTGTGCAGCTCTGGAAGTATTTGTACATTGTGTGATAAGTTTACGAGAAAAAGAGAAATACTGGAATAATCATCTAGTGCCTGCCTTAACTTCCAGAGATCTACCTTCATGCACATCTGAGGTAATGAAGCATGAGCTCAAAAGGTTAGCTTTCATACAAGTCAGCATGGAAGCCAAGAAGGAAACTTCATGTTTGAAACCATACTTTTTAGAGCAGGTTTTTTTTTACGTATGTTCCAAGGAAACAAAAAAACCACAGTTTAATATTGTCATGAAGATTATAAAGAATTGATACAAGTGAAGACGTATCAAATTCAGTTCCCCTGCATACACTGTCAAGTATAAACAGTGCTTCTGCTTGTTACCAGATATTTCATCCCCTGGATATGGACAAATATGACTTTTGTGAGACATTTTTCCTAAGGCAGGGAAAAGCGAAATCAGTCCTTCAACAGACTGTAAAAAAATCAGTAATTCTCACAAATCTGACACTCATGGAGCTTTAAAAGAATTAAATAAACTAAAATTATTATTGACTTATTCATGACTTCCATGATTCCTAAAGTATAGTGCTGCTACGTACATGGTTCCAAGTATTCTGCCAATAAAAATTCACCCATTAATGAAGAACTTTTCCAAAGATTCACATACCTTTTGTCCTCTCAGGAATTATATTTGCTGGGTGATGTTTCATGAAGTGTTCACTTCTTCTGTAATTTTAATAGGAACCTTCTGAGTTTTCTTTGAAAAAAACTGGAAAGAGCAATGCTACCCTAACCTTTTGGCACCTGAACGTTTAATTAAAAGTCTTCCCTATCTCTCAACAAAACATTAGCTTTGGCAAATACCCCAGCATAGTCAGCAAATCATAAAGAAAATATCCTACTGCAGACCTCTGTTTACTTAAACTACAAGGGCAAACCTCACAGCCTAGATTATTCTTGGGTTTCAGTGATTTTTTACTCTTTACACAGCTGCAAAAAGTCTCTATCTATCTGAGCTGTTGTATCTGATTAGGTTATACATTTCCCCAGCTGCCATAAACAGAGCACGCATAGTTGATAATTTGATGGAAATGGAATCATCCTCTGCTTTAGTCCCCTGTCATCAATATCATCAATGACCCTGAATAAAGCCCTGGAGTCTGAGTGATTATTAACTTCTGTGACTGTTGATGCATTGCTGAATGATCTCTGCTGTCAGTTTTAAATTCATGCTTAATCTTGCTTCATGCTGTTTAAGGATGGGTGCCAATTACCATAAAAGACTATGGACAGTTTACTACTCTTGTGGTTATAGTTTTGTTTGATGGTAAGCCCTATATGAGTCAACAGTTTGCCCTGGTTGGCCAAAAGGACCAACCATATCCATTAAGCACAGTGTTAGCCATGAAGCTAGACAGTTGAAAGAAGTAATTGTTCCACTACACTCAGCACTGGTGTGGTCTTAGCTTGAGTACTGTGTGCAGTTTTGGGCTCTTCTCTCTTGTGTCCAGTGATAGGATGTGAGCGAATGACTTCAAACCGCATTGGGAAAGCTCAGATTGAATACTGGCTAAAAGTTCTTCACTGAGAGGGTAGTCAAGCACTAAAATAAGGTCTACAGGGAAGTGGTCATGGCCCCTACCTATCAGTGTTCAAGAAGTGTTTGAACAACACTCTTAGATGCATGGTTTCACTTCCAGGTTGTCCTGTCTGGAGTCGGAGTTGAACTCGATGATCCTCATGGGTCCGTTCTTACTCAGGGTATTCTGTGATATTCTAACTTTATTCCAGCAAAACCCTCTGTTTTGATTGTGTAGTGATGGCAAGATCTCAGCCAGTTTTTTGTCCTCCTGAACTAATTGCAAGTTTATCTCCATTTCAGCTGCAAAACCAAGAACAACAAGTGAATTGATGAAAGTATCTTCATATTATCTTTCTATGCAATCTGGTAGATCAGGTTGAACTTGTGTACCGTTGTAAATCATCACTGGCAGACACATTGGTGTAAATCATTTGGAAACCTACCAGGATCAGTGGCATAGATTTTGCATAAAAACCGTATCCATGAGGGTCACAGTCTATGCCATTGTAGTAAGAAAGACGTCTAAACTCAGAAACTACTCTGAAGAGATCTGACTTCCCTCTGTGCATTTCCACTAACACTAAATGTTAGTTAGTATCCTTCGTCTATAATTGCCTGTGAGAATGTCCCATTTGCAGATGGAGGAACTTGAGTAGCAAGACTCTCAAAGCTGGATAGGCGCATTCAGAGTCACATAGCATCCTTAGCAGAAGTCAGTAGATGTTTTATTAGAACAATTACCCCTTTGTAGTATTTTCCATTACACGGAAGTGTGGCATGTAAGGCGTTAAATTATTTTGTCCCACACACTTCTCACCTAACTTTAAGAAAGTTTTTGAACGGCAAGTACAATTTTTCCATTATGCTGAGTCTTTCCTACAATAAAGACTTACGCTAATAACAAAAGAAGACTCAAGGGAGAATGGTTCCTATAGGCTAATCATAACCTCAGGGAATTGGCATATCTATCTTGCATTTTGATATGCACCACATATGCAATTATCTCACTCCAGCTGCACAATTTATTGTGCCTGTTAATGAAGGACTAATACATATGCAGAATTACAGTTAAATCCAGAAGCAGAACCACATGCAATTAAAGAGCAGAAACATTTACAGATAATAATTGAACTAACCGAAATACACTGTTCTGTATAGCTGGAGACCTCATATATGCAGTGAACATTTATAATACTGCTTGCATACGTAAGGTTACAGGATCAGGTCCTGATTAACCAACTTGAAGCACCAAGTCTAGCAGTATACAGAAGTTGCAATTTAATGAAGTATCAGTTATAAACTGACAATTTTAAATGGATTAGATGGTCAGATTCACAATAAAAATTCCCTCTGGGAAGAACCTTGGCCTATTTAATTCAGAGGCATGGAAACAATTTAATTGTAAAATAACTTTACACACGGAATTCATTGGATAAATTATTTCTGACATATTTTCTTCAAAATAGTAAAAGTTGGGATTTTTTTTAAACCTAGATGATTATAAGACCTGAAAAAGTCCCGAAGTATGATTGTAGTATAAATTAAAAACAGCTTCAGAAATCAATACATTGCTTTATAAAATAAATGAAAGTATGCAAAGTTACTGTGAGCATCACTGCTACTGCCTTCTCTACCTCCAACCCCTTCCTTGCCTTTCAAATTTCCTTGGTCCAATTCTGCTACCACTTCTGTTCTCCTCTCTTCCATCCTTCCAGGGATGACCTGCATGCTTCCCTATAACTTCCACATCTTTGCTAAAATGACGAAGTAAATATGATTTTTTCCCAGCTATTGATGACATGAGGAAAAATAATCTAAATTCATGAAATGTACTAACTCTAGTCTGCATGAACTGGCACACATATGTACACAGGCACAAATATTTGTATATGAACTGAGAATTTCAAAGCCAGGAAACTGATTCAAAAACTTTGCAGGACCTGAAATGTCAGTTATGTTGCTTTGGCACAGAGTGTTTCAAATACCTCTACTGGAAAGAAAGAAATAAAAACCTAAAATGTTCCTCATGTTAATGACTATTTACAGAAGTCAACATCTGCTTTTGTTGATACACAAAGAAAGTTCTTTGGACCACATCATTTACCTGAAAAATTAGCACAGTCCATGTTGCTCAAATGGATTTTCTGTGTGTAAAAACATGAGCAATTTATTGTATAAATAAAGATTCAGTAATCTCAAACTGCCATTTATTTATTTATTTATTTATTTATTTATACGTGGCTCATTTATCAGAGACTTCTGGGCTGTAATAGATTTCATAGACTACATTTGCAGACTTCATAGACTCTAAGATTATCCCAAACTACATGGCATGACATGCAATAGGAACAAGCTTTGCAAAATCTATGGCATTTGATGTTTTTCACTTCAAACCATCCTTCATCCTGGAAATGAATGTGAATAGATGTCAGGAGTCCTTCACAACATAGTATTCAAACAGAATCCTAAAACCTTACACATTTTGATTGAATCCTCTGTACGCAGCAATTTTCATACATAATATTTCAGCAAGTTACCTCTTTCAGTTGCCCAACACAAGTGCATGGTGCTCACTTGCATAAGAAATCTGCTCATGTTTGTTGAATTATTTAAGACACCACATCTTTAAGAGTTGGGGTAATGCAGAAGACAACAGTATTCTGTGCATATCTGATACCTAGGAAAGCCATTCTTAGAGTGCTATACATAAACAGGTAGGCACATGTTTAAAGTTATTCTATTTGAAAAGATACTAAGGGCAGTACCAAGAGGCAGCAGATTGAATGAAGAGCATCTTCTTAGTCCCATACAACAATTAAGAAAAAAAAAGCAAGATAAAAAGTACTTCAAAGTTGGTCTATGGCATTGATTTTCAAACTGTCTTTTCTGGGCACTCATTTAGCATATGAAACACATAGGCTCACATCCATCCTCCTCTTGAATAGAGGAACTTCGTATATCTTGACTGGAAGAACTCCATATGTCTTGACTAGAGGAACTCCATATGTCTTGACTAGAGGAACTCCATATGTCTTGTCCCTCTGGCTCCATCCAAAGTACTACAGATTGTTTTGAGTTGATGAAATAGGTAGTAAAAGTTCCTCATTTCTACCACTGGAAGTGTTACAGTGGTAGAAAAAAACTCAACTTAAGCAGGAAAAGGAGAGTGAGCATGATTCTCAGTCCAACTGGAAGAATCCTGGTCTCCAGTTTCTTTCACAGACTGGTTTATTTGCGTGATTCAATGTTTCTTCGTGTCAATTACAAAACTAGTTCACTGCCTTGGCTTTGTTTACACAGCATTGTTAGGCTTCCATTGCTTTACTGTAGGCAGATCTGGCCTCATTAACACCCTCATTGTTCATGTTGGCAAGTGGTTAAAGTTCACTTTTTGTTAAATTTATTAGTCTGCTCAACCAACTGTAAAAAACTGAAGAGCAAAGGCTATACCAAAAGATATTATGGAAATTAATAAAAAGCAAAGCAATACAATGACTATCATTTCAGCCCATCTCCAACTATCCAGAAAGGAAATTGCATTTAAATCTACATTTGAGATGTCAGTGCTTTACCTGCAAAACCTGAGAGACTTACCAAAAAGTTAAAAACTCTGAAAGCTCCTAACCATAATGGTTTAAAATCTAATGGAAACAAACAATGAAAAACTCCTCTGGAAGCCAGTACAGTGAATTTCAAATGCTTGTACAGCTTCACAAACCAGAAAGAAAAAGCCAAAAAGAATTTCATAAGCCAGAAAGAAGCTATACCTTCCAAATGGAAGGTAATGTTGATGGAAGCTGATGGTTTATCGCTGGGAAAGAACAATGTCTGTGCATGTAAATTCCTAATGTCTACAAAATTTTCAACCTGTACCCCTTTGCTAGTACTTTCTGCAGCAGTGTTCATGCATGGTATCCTCTGGTTTATAAGGTGTTGAAGGGCAAGAGAAAAACCAAACAAAACAAAATAAAACAAAACAAAAACCTTGTGGAGGTTAATATCTTTTGCCTAAACCTTTCCAGAAGAAAATCCTGCTGCTTCAGAATTCTAGTCTTTCCCATCTTTGGAAAATAGGTAGCTTAGGGGAAGTTCGCATTTGCAGTTCTCCGTGTTTGAATGCTAGCACTGCAGAAATCCACAAACATACCCACCATGGCCACTGTCAGGCTGACATATCAACTTGTCAGTTCAAACTGGCCGAATGTGAGGTAACACCAGGCTATCAGAGCTGGTTTCAGGCAACATGAGAAGTCTGCATCTTGTGCAGCAGGACCTGATACATTAAAACCATAAATGGGCTCAAAAGTAGGGTAGGACTCATGACATAGGATCGCACAGGACAAACTACAGGCAATGAATCGACAAAGTGAAATAGAGCATAGTGAAGAAATACCTGAACCAGAAAAGACCTGCAACAGCAAATGACAGCATTGCAACTGAACTCCTTGCAGACTTTAACAATGTAGATCTGGACACACATTCACTAGCATGTCAGTATTGGGATACATTCAACTATATGTAGTGCTGATGGATTCATTACCTCAGATCTCCATTAGCTCAAGCATCTCCCTGTGTAGACACAGGTGGAGAGATTAAACATCAATTTAGTCTTGCCTTCAGACATACAACTCTTGTTTCTTTTATGAAACTGTGGGAATAGTAAAGCAAATTCAGGGGACAGAAAATCACTCAGAGGAATAATTATAGCAACTTTCACCTCAACAGCTAGGTCACTGGTTCAGAATCATTCAAATCGCTTGTGACTGAAAGTCATTACTAGTTGACTCCACTCAATGAGCTTGTGCTTCAGGTCAGAGTAATAATTACTGCAGGACTAAAACTGCCATTAGTGTCTCCATTAGCAAGGAGAGAAAGAAACAGAGAGAAAAAAGAAGTAGCAGCCTCTGTCTCATCAGTGCTGCTTCCCAGTCAAGGATGAGTGGAGAAAATACTGTTGAGGCCTGATTTAGCTGCCCAAACAAAGTGCTCTTTGAAATACTCCCAGATATGCTAACTGGTCTGCACCTGCATCTCCAAAAGGACACAGGTCTCCCTTGGTCTTACCTGTCACATCTAGCAGTGCTATGTAGATATGATGACTAACCTATACCATTTTGGATCTAGCACTAGATGCCCATCTGGGGACAGCCAAGTCCAGTCTCTCTCCAATACTTCCAAGTAGATACTCCAGCCTCAAAAACTATTGAGTTAATAGGAAACTTACTATTAAACTCTTGTATTTTCCCCATTTTTGTCTTCATCCCACACAGACATTGGGAAATATTGTAAGAAAATTTGTGTGGAGAAATAATGAAAACTAGATACCCAGCAGACACCCACCTGGAGATTAGTTATAACCTGAATGCTGCCAGACTGTTTGTCACCAGCATTTTACCTACATTTAGGGTGGGTTTTATTTTTCTATAGAAACGTAATATCTAAAATATCAATAGCATAGAAATAAACTGAAGAAGCTGAGCTGAGAAGCTGTCGTAGAAAGAGAAGTCAGGCTATGTGTAAGGTTTACAACAGCTCTGTGTGGCTGGACATGCTGACAGCTCTCTGGTACATGAACTACAGCATAATACAGCTTGAGCTAGGATGTTAAACCCACTGCTTTGTCACGTGAACAATAGACACAGATAAGGTCAGGTTAAAAATATACAAATTTAGTTGCATCAAGTGAAAGGAAATTCATGGTAGAAAACAAAACCTTTAAGAGAAGATATGTTTCTCATATTCTCCGAAGGATCCCTGTGAAAATGCCAAATATTAATAATCATGAATCCAGAGAGCTGTGAAGGGAGAGCAGTGTTTTAAAAACAGTGGCAAATGCCTGAATACTGTGTTAAAGATTTATTATAGAGCATCTTTTTTTTCTAGCAGTTTCTGGTAGTTTTTAAGAATATATTTGCTTATATGACTGAATTTTATACCAAGATACCCTCGTAATAACATGTACTCTTACAATAGCATGGACTTATTAACATTCCATATTTAAGAGATCAGTTGATGTACAATTGGTTCTTTTAACATTCTAACAGTTTTCCTAATGGTTGCTAGTTTAATTTGTCTGTCTCTTTTAAAATATCCCTCTCAAATATTTATCTCTCTCTTTAAGCAGAGCGTTTTAATCCAACACCAACTCTTTAGATTTTAAGAGGTTATTACGACACATAAAACAGATGGTCTCACTTCAGCTCCCAGTATACATAAAATTAGTCAAACAAAACACTACATAATCACTACCAAAACATGTGGTTCAGTCAGTAATCTTTGCTCAGAAACATCCTGGGACTAATTTAGCATGAACAATGCAATTTTTTCTTTCACCCTACTCTTATCTCTGTAGGTCACACAGCAGCAGAAGGCAGAATTGCAAGATGAAGTTCACCCTCTCTGCCTCCCTCTGTCCCTCACTTATATTTCATTCAAGATTGTCTCTACTTCCAAGATAACAATTGCTTTCAGAGACTGGGAAATCTATTTTCAGAATTTATATTGCCTTTTGGAATTACAGAAGCACATAAATCTTGCCACAGTGGTGGAAGCAAAAACTTCAAAGCAATATAGACATAGTATTGGAAACCTGAGATAATTTCAGGGTCTTCCTCACAATAAAGATGATTCTTTTCTGTTTCTATATGAGAAGAAAAAAAAAAATGCCTGTGGGAGAGTGTAAATTTACTGCTTGGCCTGCTATTAGGAAAGAGAGCACATCTGTTCTTCCAGGGAATGAATTCAAGCACTGAGAATGAATTCAAGCACTGAGAATTGGCGCAGTTGGTTGCTCCCTCACTCCCTGAATTTGCTTTGGGACACTGGGCAATCACTACCTTCAAGACAATGCCTAGGCACATTTCAAGGGATAATTTTCTCCAAGAACCATACAACATAGATACAAAGATGACATACACTGGTTTTGGCACCTTCCATTATTCAATGCTGCCTTCCATCAGTACCCCAGAGGGTTTTGCACCCTTAGGATTTTTATGCCACATCCCAGGGCAGACAAAATATACCCTTAGCTTCATGATGTCGAAATATCACACTGAAGAGCTGCAGTTCAGCCCTCATGTTACTTCAGCTGCTTTGAACTGGAAAAAGCAGACCAACTAATTACTGTGTTTGAGGGTCACAGGAGAGTCATAATAAATCCAAAGTACTCCTGAAAAGTACTCCAAGTGCAACACAGGAAGAAAGCAGATGCCTGTGCTACGGGCTGGCAGTGGCATAGAAAGCTGGCAGTGCAGCATGGCATGGGAATGATCTTCGCCCTGTCACCTTCAGCAGCATGGGCACAACCAAGGCAAGACAGAGTCTGCCTCAGGACTCTCATCTTGCCCCCTTCTGGAGAGGTGGTTGCTGAAGCCACCAGCAACTGCATAAACGAGTGTTCAGTGGGCTACTGATCACTCGGTCTCCCTGGCACATAGTAAAGGCAGTCAGCTAAAATATTATTTATGATTTAACTAGTCTGATGTACACCTGGATAACTGTAAAACAGAACTGGAGCGGCATTCAGGGCTTGCAGCCCAAGCAGATGCAAAATCAGACTGTGATTCACCATTACTGTGTGATAGCATGTAATAGCTGTCAGAAGTTTCAGGCCACGAACCACACCTAAGCGTAGCTTTTAAACATAAATTCTATGTTTAAAACTAAACTACTTGATGAGTTTTGAAGCATAATTCCTTTTTAACATAACTCCACCATAGTCTGTGAACAGTGTAAGACTGTAAAGGAAGACTGAATGTAACCTTTGATTTTCCTGACATAAGTCAAGAATTACAGCGTGAATCTGACATAAGAAAATCAAAGCAAAGACGAGCCCTAACATAACCAGTTTTAAAGAAAAACATTTTTGAAACACACATGCGTATGTTCTATTTACTCTTATTTTTCACAAGATTTTCTGAGTAAAAAGAATCCAAGGTTCATGTTGCTGGGGAAACTAAAATAATGGTGTAATCTTCCAAGAAAGTGTGAAACATAGAATTAACACCACCGAATTGAATTTAGTAACACACTGTGACATCAGACCTATCCTTAAATCAATACTTAATTTTCTCAGTCATCTTACAGATTAGTTGTAGCCATTATATCTCCAGGGAACTCCAACCACCCCATGAAGGGTCAGCCTGCTAAAGTAATATTTTGCAGGATCTTCTAGTCAACAGATGACCAAAAATTCTTTAAGAGTGCATAACCTCAGCTTTCATAAATACTTTTTCATATATTCTGGAGACATCCCTGATGTTCTGTAGTAAATACAACAATCAGTTTTATTCACTTAAGCTCAGTGATACTTATGACATACTACACCTATTATTTCTAAACTTAGACTAAACATAACCCACTTTTGGAAGGCAACAGAATAATAATCACCGATGTGACCACATAAAAATAAGTTTTTATAACCACTGCTTTCTCAAAAAGCTAATTTCAAATGGGTGTTGGAATTGCACTTTCCATTATTCATAGCAAAATTCTGCTGCTTGAAGTTCTTCTATGTTTTATTTCAATCTAGTTTTTACTTGGAAATATCTCACAATCAGAAGCAAAATGAAATTAAGAAATTGGGTGTACCACAAGATACACTTTCAGCCTTGCCCTGGAAAAATCTGCTTGTGAAAAGTGATTGGCACAGCAGCAGAGATGCCACTCCTTGGATGATATTCTGCTGCTGCAGCACACAGGCACACTGTGCATGGCAGAGACCACCATCACATACCAGGGGATCAGCAGATCACACCAGGTGGATTACCACCAAGCAGATGCTCATGTAAGGTTGCTTCTAGACCTGGGACCCACTAATTAACTGCACCAAATATTTAGGATACTTGAGCTAAGAAGTGTGGTAGCTTGATGCTACAGCTCAGCTCTCCGTTACCACACAAGGAGAGGTGCATCCACCATGTCACTTCCTACACAGGTGTGCACCAAAGAATCTATTCAGGCTGTGACCCAGTGCACAAGTCTTTCCTGCAAAGTTCCCACACTTTTAAGAGAATTGTGACAGTACAAAATGTGCTGGTGCTGAATGCACACAAAGGGACAATAAGCTTGGCCAAGGTGAGCTCCACAGTACCTTCAACTAAGCAACTTGGTGCTGGGAGTGGAATTTGCACTGCCTACAGCCCTTTCTGAATCTGACCAAAGCTGTGTCTTCTTCAGGGATTCTACAATTGCTAAATTATTCTTGCATAGGCAAACACAAGCAAACACCTCTCCAGAATGAATGCTTGTGCTGTAAGCACCAATAATTTCACTCTGTAAATAACACTGCAAACTGATGGAAGTAAGAATATACAATTATGTTATGTGATGGCAGAAGATATATTTTGTAGTTTAGCCTTTGCCTGTAGGCTGATTTTGTACATGGAACTAACCCACAGTTTATCACATTCTGTAATAGAAAAGGTAAAAAAGCTTGCAAGGAAGTTAACACCTGACATACAGATTTGGCCAACAGCAACCAGCCAGCAGAAAATTCTTAGGAACATATTTAAGACAGCATGTCAGAAGGAACATTCCCTTTTTATATTATACTTGGTTTCTAACAATCAGTGATTTATGAGCTGCCTGTTAGATACTTCAAGTGTAAACTTAACGTCTAGTGACAGATGTATTTGGTTCACAAACCCAAAAGTCAGGGATATAACAGAATGCTGCAGGGACCATTGATGGGCTTATATACAGTGATTGGCTCTGTACCTACTGGTATATCTCTGTTGGACAGGTGACGATACAGCCCGGCACAAGCAATCCAGGAGGTTCCTCGATTGTGTAGAAGACAACTTCCTTGTGCAAGTAATAGAGGAGCCGACAAGGAGAGGTGCCATGCTTGACCTCGTGCTCACCAACAGGGAAGGGCTGGTTGGAAATGTGACGCTCCAGGGCAGCCTTGGATGCAGCGATCATGAGATGGTCGAATTTGAGATCCTCAGGGCAGTGAGAAGAGCGTGCAGCAAGCTCGCTGCCCTGGACTTCAAAAGAGCAGACTTTGGCCTCTTCAGGAACCTGCTTCAGAAGGTTCCATGGGATACAGCCTTAGAGGGCAAGGGGGTCCAAGACTGTTGGTTGATATTCAAGGATCACCTGCTGTGCTCAGGAGTGTTGCATCCCAACTAGAAGGAAGTGCAGCAGGAGGGCCAGGAGACCTCCTTGGACGGATAAGGAGCTCCTGAGGAAAATTCAAATGAAAAAAAGAGGCTTGTAAGAGGTGGAAGCAAGGCCAGGTGGCCTGGGAAGAGTACAGGGATGTTGTCCAGGAAGCTAGGGACCAGGTTAGGAAAGCTAAGGCCCAGTTGGAATTAAAGTTGGCTAGAGATGTTAAGGTAACAGGAAGGGATTCTATAGGCACGTAGCGAATAAAAGACAGACTAGGGACAATGTAGGCCCCCTCTGGAAACTATATCAGAAGACCTGGCTATCCTGGATGTGGAGAAGGCTGAGGTTCTGAATGACTTCTTTGCCTCGATCTTCACTGGCAAATGCTCTGACCACAGCACCCAAGTCTTGGGAGGCAGACACAGGGACTGTGAGAATGAAGACCTTAGGCCCACTGTAGGAGAAGTTCTGGTTCGAGACCATCTTAAGAACCTGAATGTACACAAGTCCATGGGACCTGGTGAAACCCATCTGTGGGTCCTGAAGGAGCTGGCAAATGAAGTTGCGAAGCCACTGTCCATCATATTTGAAAAAACATGGCAGTCAGGTGAAGTTCCCAACGACTGGAAAAAGGGAAATATAACAGAGGAAGTCTAGATTGGCTATAAGGAAGAAATCCTTTACTGTAAGGGTGGTGAGGCACTGATGCAGGTTGCCCAGAGAAGATGTGAATGCTCCATCCCTAGCGGTGTTCAAGGCCAGGTTGGACAGAGCCCTGGGTGAGATGGTTTAGTGGGAGGTGTCCCTGCCCATGGCAGGAGGGCTGGAACTAGGTGATCTTAAGGTCCTTTCCAACCCTAACAATTCTATGATTCTATGATTTGTATGAACTATAAAATTACCATTGGGGAAAAAAAAAAAATGTAGTCCGAATTGTCAGTATAAAAAGATTTTGGTCCTCTATCAGTCTGGCAAGAAAAGGAAGATAGAAATAACAAAAGAGTATATGGTAGAAGAGATACACCAACATGCTGTATGCAAGAATGAAGTAAGATGGGAATCTTTTAGGAACAAAATATGTTTTATTTGATTAAAAATTATAGGCAAGGGAGATATTTAGTTCAATACCTGACATAAAGTGAGCTCCCAGACCTGAGAAATAAGAGGATATTTTTCTGGATTTCTTTCTACTATTGAAAATAGTTAAAAATGATCTGTAGAGCTTGCTGCCTTTGACTGCAAGAAGTGATTTAAATTACTCATGCTACATTTACTTTTTATATTCAATATTTAGCAAGCAATATTTAATAACCCTGAGAGTAGCTGGTGATATTGACACAACAGAGTGAAAAATTCAGGAGAGTTCCTACAGCCTCAGGAGTGTTCCTACAGCCTCAGGAGGCAGATACCAGTCCTGGAAAGAATTACGGATAATGCACATCATAAGTGAGCATGAAAAAGTTTTGAAGACTAAAACAGAGGATATCATGTGTAAGTGTTCGCATTCAGGTAAGTCTGGGCTGAGGGATATTCCTCTTTCATATGCCTGGAAAGTCACTTTAATGTTGGCAAAAACTTTGCCCCAGTGGAACTGTATCTAAATATTGTAGCTAAGGGATCTTTCTTAAATATTCATTGTTTGTTCAGCCAAAGCACTATTTACGGAGTTTATTGGAGGTTTGGTGCCTTTAAGAATTTGCTTTTCCCCAGCTATACTGTGTTGTATCTTGTGTGAAGTAAAGGAATAATCTGTACAGTGTCAATCTCAAACATTGGAACATTTAAAAGAAATTTAAAATCACGCAGCCCCACTATCATCCTGCCCTTAGAAGTCAAGACGCAAACTGTATAAATGATATTTGAGTAAATGATGGGTGTAGGTGCCCAATTCTCACACTGGCTTTTGGAAAGGAATCAATGTACACCTTGAAGTGCTAGGACTACTGCTTAACAGTAGTAACCTTGGGTCAAAAAGAACTGAGATCATATCCAGTTGTGCGGTCAAAGAAGAAATTGCTTTCTAATGTGGTTTATGTTTGAATTTTTAGATAATTCCTCTTTTAGTTGTCTTCTATTCATTTTTAAGCCTAGAAACAAATAGTACTGCACAGGAGAAGCAATTTAAACCCACCACATTAAGTAGTTTGCACTGAATTGTTGTAAGTCAATATTCTTTGTAGGTAATGGACTTTAAATGTTGATTTATTAGTTGAAAACATATTGCAAACTACTTAATGTGGTGCATTGACCCTGTGTGGATGCCAGGAGCCCACCAAAGCCACTCTATCTCTCTCCTCCCAAGCTAGACAGAGAAAAGAAAATATAACAAAAGGCTCATGGGAGAAGTCACTTGCCAATTACCATCATGGGCAACACAGTTTCAACTTGGGGAAATTAGTTTAATTTTTTACCAACCAAATAAGAGCAGGGTAATGAGAAATAAAACTAAATATTAAAACACCTTTCCCCACCCCTCCTTTCTTCCCAGGCTTAACTTCACTCCCAATTTCCTCTACCTCCTCCCATCCAGTGCAGTCTTCCTGTGGGGTTACAGCCTCCTTCAGGCTTCCCCCTGCTTTGGTGTGGGGTCCTCCCTGGACTACAGGCAGGTATCTGCTCCACTGTGGACCTCCATGGGCTGCAGGGGAACAGCCTGCCCCACCATGGTCTGCACCGCAGGCTGCAGGGAAACCTCTGCTCCGGTATCTGGAGCACCTTCTCCCTTCCTTCTGCACTGACTTTGGTGTCTGCAGAGTTGTTCTTAAATACTTTATCCCAGAGGCGCTACCACCATCATTGATGGGCTTGGTTTTGGACCTGGCTGGCATTGGCTGTCAGACATAGGGGAAGCTATGCTTCTATCAGCTTTTCACAGAAGCCACCCCTGTAGCAGCCCCGCTACCAAAAGCTTGCCACACAAACCTAATACACTTGAAAAAAGGATGGGCAAAATTCATCTGTTCTACAGAAGATATGACTGGAAAAATGCCAGCCTGCATCAAGTCATTGAGGAGGGCTCATTACTGTAGTTAATATATGAACACAGCACATAGAAATGTATAAGAAATGCATTGCTTTAAGACAAGGGATTTTATCATGCTTTCATGCCCACATTGAGTAATGAGAGAGGCAAACTAATCAAAGGAACTAGAAAAGCATATATAAGTGTGCATTCTGTTTCGTTCAAACAGTATACTAAGCCCAAACCCCTAAGACTATGCCAGTGCAAACACAGAAATGTACCTCAACACTTTTCAGAGAAATAGGGCCAGTACAAACCATAACTTCTTCGTTCAACATTTTGACTGGGATAAAAATTCTTTGGTATTTCTGAAACCAGTTAGTTGACTCTCTTGTTTGAACTGCTGAAAGCAATGTACACAAACTCAACATCCACCTGGACATTTTCACATTGAAAAGACCTAATCGTATTAGTCATTCTGATATACTTTACTGCTTTTGGTTTTAGCTGAACACATTCCTGTTAGTTTTTCCATAGTGGAAATTAAAAACTCAAAAACCTCATCATAATAATAACTTGAGGCCACCTTTTGTTTATACGGTAATATGCATAATCTGGACTAATAGATTCCATGGCTGAAGGCCAAGGACTTTACCAGCCCTGGATATGGTTCTTACAGGTTATTATACTCAATATTCAAATAAATATTGAAATATGAAAAGACAGAAGTGGAAGGAAAATTGCTTTCTTCCTTTACCTTCCTTCAGCCATGCCCTTTAGTCTCCTCATGTACTTTTTCTTTTTATACCATGTCCATTTTACAATACATTCTGCTCTTTTGTGTGCCATTTCCTTTTATTTTCATGGACTTTGGCAACCACTGAATAAGGAGTTTAGATGGTGTCTTTCAAAGTGAAAAACACTTTGAAAACCCAGAGCACTTTAGTTTTTTACTAGAACACGTAGATACTAATTGACAGTTGAGGTACTTGCATATTCACAGTAAAACTACTGTAGAAAAATTATTATGTGATTAGAAGAACTTGAGCATGGAGAGAGATGGGTTTGTCACTGAAGGTAGATAACATAAATCACCTAGTGCCAGTCCTTGCCAGATACAAGACACAACATATAACTAGGTCTGACTGCATGCCTGATTTTAGGAGGTCATCACTAGATGAGGTGAATCTCATCTCTGCTAAGAGTTCATTCCTGGCCTCCATTTTCTTGAGCTGTAACAAACACAGTCTCAAATTCTCCCACAGTACACAGTAAATGAAAAGCAGGTGACTCAGCTGAGTATGTTTAGCAGAACTGTCAAGGGGGTGGATAAGTTGGAAGCTGCCTAGAGAAGCGCTATCAAGCATGAGACAGCAATGGGCACTTTCAGGTGGGTATAATATGAAACAACTTTGAATGAATGTGGATTATGACAGCTGATGAAGGAGCTGAAACTCAGCTGGCAATTGTCCTCCTGATGATGATGTTAGCAGAAGTGTTCTCTGCTATAAGGTCACAAGCAGCACCGCAAGGATGAAGACAAAGGGTCTGGTAACACAGTGGGAAGAAATGTTAACCCATGGCACCAAGATGAAAATCACAGATGATTCTGTCACCATTATGCTCATTTTATCATCATATGACAAAAATCTGGCACCAAAACCCATTCAGATCTGTAGTCCCTGTTCTTTCTCCAAAGGTTGGGGTGACAGTATTTCCAGTGGAATCAGAAAGTGGGTTCCTGTCCTTCCCAGCCAGTGATTCAGTAGGCTTTCCAAGCTGAAGAGTGGTTTTGGATCCTTGTGACCCTTGGAGCATGTGGTGATACCCAGCTCAAATCTCTGGCAGCTGCAGGGCAAATGAAACTAAGTTTGAAAGTGATCATGAGCTGAAGAAAATTCTCACATGCAAACTGCACATTAAAAGGAAAACTTTTACCAGCTAGAAACTTCTCTAATTAAATCATTAAGTCAGGTGAAGTTCCCAATGACTGGAAAAAGGGAAATATAACCCCCATTTACAAGAAGGGGAAAATGGATGACCCGGGGAATTACAGACCTGTCAGTCTCACCTCTGTGCCTGGCAAAATCTTGGAGCAGATTCTCCTGGAAGGCATGCTAAGGCACATGAAAAACAACAAGGTGCTTGGTGACAGCCAGCATGGCTTCACTAAGGGGAAGTCCTGCGTGACCAATTTGGTGGCCTTCTATGATGGGGCTACAGAACTGATGGACAGGGGTAGAGCAGTTGACGTCATCTACCTGGACTTGTGCAAAGCATTTGACACTGTCCCACACAACATCCTTGTCTCTAAATTGGAGAGACATCAATTTGATAGATGGACCACTCAGTGGATAAAGAACTGGCTGCATGGCTGCACACAAAGAGTTGTGGTCAATGTCTCAATGTCTGGCTGAAGATCAGCAACGAGTGGTGTCCCTCAGGGATCGGTGTTGGGACCGGTCTTGTTCAACATCTTTGTCACTGACATGGACAGTGGGATTGAGTGCGCCCTCACCAAGTTTGCCGATGACACCAAGCTGTGTGGTTCGGTTGACAGGCTGGAGGGAAGGAATGCCATCCAGAGGGACCTTGACATGCTTGTGAGGTGGGCTGATGCCAACCTCATGAGGTTTAACCATGCCAAGTGCAAGGTCCTACACCTGGCTCGAAGCAATCCCAGGCGCAGCTACAGGTTGGGAAGAGAAGAGATTCAGAGCAGCCCTGCGGAGAAGGACTTGGGGGTGTCGGTCCATGAGAAAATGAACATGAGCCGGCTCCAGTGTGTGCTCGCAGCCCAGAAAGCCAACTGTATCCTGGGCTGCATCAAAAGGAGCGTGACCAGCAGGTTGAAGGAGGTGATCCTGCCCCTCTACTCTGCACTTGTGAGACCTCACTTGGAGGACTGTATGCAGTTTTGGTTTCCCCAACTTAAGAAGGATATGGAACTGTTGGAACAAGTCCAGAGAAGGGCCACGAGGATGATCAGGGGACTGGAGCACTTCCTGTAATGAAGACAGGCTGAGGAAGTTGGGGCTGTTCAGCCTGGAGAAGAGAAGGCTGCGTGGAGACCTCATAGTAGCCTTCCAGTATCTGAAGATGGCCTACAAGGATGCTGGGGAGGGACTCTTCATTAGGGATGTAGTGATAGGACAAGGGGTAACGGGTTAAAACTTAAACAGGGGAAGTTTAGATTGGATGTAAGGAGGAAATTCTTTCCTGTGAGGGTGCTGAGGCACTGGAACGGGTTGCCCAAGGAAGTTGTGAATGCTCCATCCCTCGTGGTGCTCAAGACCAGGTTGGACAGAGCCTTGGGTCATATGGTTTAGTGTGAGGTTTCCCTGCCCATGGCAGGGGGATTGGAATTAGATGATCTTAAGGTCCTTTCCAACACTAACTATTCTATGATTCTATGATGATTTACCTAAGTTGGAGGCAGACTTTAATGACATGCTCTACTCCTCAACATTATTATAATTCTACTGAAAATTTGGCCGCTAGCCAGCCCAGTCTGCAGGTAGGAAAGATTTTCCTTGTCTCTTCTCTTTCCCTGTTTCACTTGCAGTACATCTGTATCCAGATTTATTCTACATCTCTTTCTCCACTTCCAGGGGACTGAAAAGCTCTCTGCAACTAACATTACTCATTCTACACATACACCTTGACAGGTGAGCTATAAAGTAAGACTCTCTTGTCAGAAAACTTCTGTTACCCACAGCTGTCCCACGTGTGAGTAAGCCTGTGCTTTTATCCTGTTTCCCTTCTGTTTGAGTGAGGAGCCTTATCCTGAAATGAGCACTTTCTGCCTGACCCAGATCCACCCACACCTAGAGCTGCAGTGTGCACACTATCCTACCAAAATACAGGGGCAATATGAGTGGAGTCACTGCAGTTTTGTCCACCCGTCACTCTAACCCTGCTAGTTTCCTGTTTCTCATTTTCCCTCTGGGTTTTCCACTTCTCCAAGTGCTGCTACTCGACCTGTGATGCTAATAGTGAAGAGCAGGCTCTCCTCGGAGGTCTGCACGCTCCCCAGGAAACCTGAAGTGAGGCAGTCAAACCTCCATCAGGGAGCAGGGCTTGTAAAGTAAAAGGCAGTTGCCAAGGCACTGGGATGATTTATATTTTAAGTTTCAACATGCACATGTATTTCAAAGTTCACTCTCTGGGTATTTCACCCACACAGGCAAGTATTCATGCAAAAAAGAGACTACCAGTTCTATTGTGTATAAATTCTACTTGAGTGATTCTCAGAGCTCAAGCTGAGGGCCAGCTCACATGCCTGGCAGACAAAGACATTTAACTTCTGGCAGTGGAGCAGTTATTTGTCTACAAAATCAATAATTTATAGGGGAAGGAGAGGCTGCATAAGACTAAAAGAAAACGAGTTAATTCTCTAAAATCAGAAGCAGCAGAAGCTCCGTGTGTGAAAACTCATCCTGGTTCTCATCTTTGAAAAGCTTTTTCTTCATATAAAAAACAATCCAGCTCAGAGCTACGAATGCCAGCAATTTGATTTTCAGTCTCATGTTCTGTTTGAAACTGCTTTGTTCATCACAATATGAAATTAAATAACATGAAAAATGAACAACTGCAGGCACAGAAAATACTGGCACATTGTGAACTAATGACCCAGATTTCAAATAGCTAAACTCTGAACAGTTGTCTCCAGGAGAATCCATGGAAGGAAAGGAAGGTAAGATAGTTAATGGCAGATACTTGGCCTATGTCTTATGCCATCCCAAAAACTACTCTCTTAACTCCTGCAAGCAATCCCAAATATCATTGGCTATGCTGCCAGATGGCAGTGATTCACAGAAACACAGTATTCACTTTCACAGCATCCTGGGCGGGAAAAGCATTACCTCCAAAGGGTCAGGCTCACACCCAAATATTTGTATGCACTTGAGCATGTTCATACAAGCTAGCTTCAGGCTACGCATTAAGACCAAAACAAAGAGAAACCCTTCAGTTTCAGAGGAACTGCTGTTGTAAGTACAGGGAGCAGATTTCTTTTTGTCTGAAGTGTCTTCTGTTTGCAGCAAGATACTTATGGTGACACAAATGGGTTAGGCACTAAACAGTATAAAAAGAAAGGCAAACAAAAGCTCACAGTTCAGAGAGAAAAACAAAGGGATGAAAGATAATTATACACAGAGACTCATGGTCTTAATCACTGTGTATGTTCTGGCTCCCATGATGCGGTTGTAGAAGAGGGCTATAAAACATCTGTCTCTATTTTTGCAAGTGGAAATTATTATATTATTATTGGTGATGCACCTTTTGTCCACCACTTCTGTCCAGATCTCACTCATGCACTCTGGAGAAGGGTGGTCTGGCGGTGAGGTATACAGCAGTACAGAAACCATTATGGCCAAAGCAATATGCTATAGCCTTGGCTGAAAAAATGACCTGGTGATCACTTGTAATATCTAACAAAGTTCCATTGTGTTAATGCTGCACTTCCTCCTAACAGCACCAAAGTCTAGTAAGTGCAAAAATAGTCCAAGGTCATCCTCAACTTATTTTGGCAAAACTTGGAATCCAAACTAAAACAGGGAAGAGAGAGACCTGTTATTTATGTACAATTCCCAGGTGATGACTGGCCCTGGCTTGATACTGCAGTGTTTAAAAAGCCTTAAATATGTAAAGCTTATTTCACATATTCATTAGAAGAGGCACTAATTCTGTTCCTCTGCTCCCCTTAGAGAAAGTCACCTGATGCCAAGTATTAAATTACATATAGTAGAAAGACACTTCTTAAGTTACCTAGCAAATGTCAGTGTACAAGGTAGATTTTCAGCAGTGGACCAGTATCATTACCTTACAGTTAATGCAGTTTTATACCAGTATGCTTTATTTGTCATATCTGAAAATACAAAAATTGCAGCTGCATGAGTCAATATAAATATTCAAACTGTTATTGCATTAACACAAGAGACAGTACCAGATTGCAAAGCTTAGCATAAAATCACAAATAACTAAATATGGTGTAGAGTGTTGCTTCTCCAAGCAATCAAAAACCTTGCATAACATTATAGTGCAGCTGGTAGTAGCTCATGCCATGTAATTTAAGTCTCCCTAATGGATAAGAAGAACTTCTAAGCAATTCCCTAATGAAATATCACTTTGGTTCCAACATTATCCTGAATAAGGTCTCTCTTAGGTTTTCCTCATTTTCAGGTGTATTCACGACAATTGAAGTAATGCTTCTGTACATTAATATATGCATTTTCACTTTCATCGTACAATGTAAAAAAAAGGGTGTTATTCCATTCCCCTGTGCAGCTGTGCACTGTATATTTTAGAAGGTCAAACACTGGAGGGTATGTGAATATTCATCAGCAAATTAATAGCTTACACATTCAGAGCAGTGCAAAAGAAAAGGACAATAAAACTTTCTCCATTACAGTGATTAGACAATACAAGTACACATGACTTGTTGTGTGAGGTGATACTGTCCCAGAAACAGCCTTATTACCTGTCACATTGATATCCAGAACCATAAAACTCTCATCTCCCCCTGTAATTTCTGACATGCTCAATAGCCCTAGTAATTGAACTACACTCCTAGGACTTCTTTAGCATGCTGAGATACCTTACCAGCTAACTACTGTCAATTAAAATCTGTAATGTGAATAGAAAAATCATGAATTAATCAATGGTGTATTAGATAAGTAACAAATTACAGAAAGAGAGCTTTGGTGCAGAAGCCAGAATCGCAACAGCAAATGTGACATATAATGTGTGCTAAAATAACGGTGTAAACAGCATCCTTAAAACTAGACTCCAGTATGTGTTCCCACACAGAAGATAAATCATGTGCATCTTCCTAGCATTCGGATGAGGAAAAAAATGCCCAGAGCTATGATAGCAGCTGAATGCTTCATTCTGTGAAGAATTAATATTTTCAGCAGCAGTAAGCAGCACTTTATGGAGATCAGATAAATCATTGCAATAAATATGAGCTACAGAAAAACAGACAATATTTTTTCCTAATTTATTCATTCATTCATCTATGCATAATATATAGAGATGCATTGATGTTAAAGCATATAAAAGATAAAAAGAAACAGACAGGTGTTTGGGGCTGTAGAGCTTTTGTTTTGTTTTGACCATTAAGTTCTAACAGTAGATCCAAGATTAAATTCATTCTCATTTAACAAAAATATTATATGAAAACATTCTGTTGTGGAATGAAACATAAATGTTAGATTAATTGTCTCACCAAGCTATTATGTATCCTCTTTGAAAAACATGTTGAAGACATACACTATTCACAGAATACCCTGGAGATCAATGTGTTATGCTTAAGCAGTAATGAATTTTACGCTGGCCACTGCAGTACCAGTCAGTTAAGTATTTTCTTAGTTAGACCCTTGAGAATTTAGCAAGTAATTAATGATCATGAAAAATGAGAAGATTCATTACAGGTAATACTCACTTTTCCAAGATATGTCATTATCCAGGCTTGTCATAAAGCAGCACCTATTATATTAAAAATGTATGCACTAAGGACTAGAGGCTTAGGAAATAAATCTACAGAGGGACTGGAACATTGAAATATGAAATGCTGTAACACCCACATCTCACAAGCCCAGGACAGTAATGCAGTAGTCTGCCTATGCCCAGGTGCTTTTCAGAGGAGAAATAATAGAAGAGCAAGCTGCCTGAAAACAAGAAACAAACAGGATTAGACGTAGCAATTCAAGTTAGTTACAAGAGGTGATGAAGAGGATAATGGATCTAAGCATCCTCAGCAATACTCTAAATATAAATAGGAGCAAGTGCTTGAATTCAGGTCCGAGAGCATTTTATAGACTGGAGCAGCTACAACAGAAGAAACCAGTTCCTGTCTCTACACTGCCAAACAAGTTGTGACGTTCAGGAAAAATTCAGTCTGTTCATATTTACTTAGCGCTAACCTCTACCCACTCCACCTCCCCTTGTGAAAACAGTACTTGATCATATTAGGCAGACAAGATAGCTAGTACTCTTCCTACAAGTGCCCCAACATTACACCCTTGAGTCCAGACTACTTATGTGGAAAATGGGGACACCAGGCAGCAGGAAGAAGAGGACACATCACAGCTTCTCTTTCCTTCTCTTCCTTCCTCTCTCCCACTCTCCCTTCTTCTCTCTCTTCCTTCTTTCCCTTTGAAATAAGCTGATCTGATTTTATAACTGGGGAACTTAAGAGGCATGTTTATTGCTTATGCGATGCTATCATTCTTATATTTGATACAGTCTTGGCACACAAGAAAAAAAACTCAAATTGGTTAAAATGCAAAAAAGCCACTTTCTTGCACTACAGGTGATGAAACAAAAAATATTGAAAATCCAAGAAAAGAAAGTAAAACTTTATAAGCAGTAGCTGTTTTCTTAAAATCAGTCTACCTCCTTGCAGGGTTGAAGTGACAAAAACCCACAAAACACTATTTGTCTGGAAGGCAATGCCTCCCATACATACAAAGCAACATAAAATGTAATTTGGTAGTTCAAGTAAAAGTCTGGTTTCAGTCAGGGAAATGACTCTTGGAGAATGGCATTCATTGCTTCCTCCACTGCTGTCATGCTGACACTCAAAAATCTGAACCATCATTCAACCCATGTGTTCTGCTGTGCTGGTCTGTACAGAGCCCCTGGGTTCAGTGAGAGCTGAGCTAGATTTAGCCAAGTGTATGAAGTGGTGCACTAAGAGCGATTAGTCCCTGAGCTGCTTGTCTCCTGTTCGATGCTTTCTTGAAAATTATACAAACAAGGTAATGCTCAGTATAAACAGTTCCTAAGAAATCAACTCAGTCTGGCAAACTCTTTCATGTTGTGCTTCAGTTACATCAAAGGAATACTATCATGGAGTTAATACAGTCACCTTCACAGAAACACCCTGATAGTCTGACTTCAAATGGAGAAGATCATGAGCCCCTTTCTCTAGAGAGATGAAAAGATATTCCCGTGAAAATCAAGGCACTGATTTGAAGAAATCTCTGTAACCAGTCTAGATGTTACATGTTCAGTCGATGAAGCAGGCAAAAACTTACAAAGATCAATAACAGCTACCAGAAATTTAGGAAATGCATGGCAAGCATCTCACTTGGTTGCTCATAATTCCCTGAACATATTCACAAGCTGTTATATATTGGCCAGCAGTATGCTGTACTCCCAGTAGCGCTCACCGAGATAACAGTCTTTGTTCCTAAAGGCAGCATCACTGGTGGAAAACAGACAAATAAGTATGAGGAGATTAATCCAAAAGCCACTCTTCTGAGAAGGGCAGTATAGGTGGGGACTAAGCCAGCAACCAAGCAGACCTCACTGATTGCCATGCCCTCCCCAGTGGGCACCATGCCACAGGGTCTCAGACAGAGGGCAGAACCAGGGGACAGTAACAGGGTCCATTGACAGACAGGGCAAGTGATTAGACAGTACTGGGATCCAGTTGGGATATCACATCAGGAGTGGCAGAAGACAAGGCTGGGCAAAGGCACATTTGCAGCACAGCTCAGGGCAGGGCTGGATGCCCAGGGCTGAGTCAAAACTGGGCTCCTAAACAGTGGGAAGGGGAATGCATAGGCAGGCATATAAGGAGAGGCTGTTCAGGGTGTCTTGGTTTAAGCCCAGCCGGCAACCCAGAATCACACAGCTGCTCTCTCACAGCGCCCCCTTCCTCACCCTGCTCACAGAGGGATGGGAAGGAAAATCAAAAGAATGTAACTCCCACGGGTTGAGATAAGGACAGCCCAGTAACTAAGGTATAACACAAATCACTTCTGCTGCCACCAATGATAATAATGATAAGGGAAATAACAAGGGAAGAGAATGCAAGCACTCACCACCCACCACTGATACCCAGCCCAACCGAGCAGGGATCTCGCCCTTCCGGGTAACTGCCCCCAGTTTATATACTGGGCATGACGTGCTGTGCTATGGAATACCTCTTTGGCTAGTTTGGGTCAGGTGTCCTGTCTCTGCTTCCTGCCGGCTTCCCCTCCTCCCTGGCAGAGCATGAGACTCAGAAAGTCCTTGGTCAGAGTAAACATTACTGAGCAGCAACTAAAAACATCGGTGTTATCAGTGCTGTTCTCAGGCTGAGAGTCAAAAACACAGCACTGCACCAGCTACTAAAAAGGAGAGAAATGACTTCTACTGCTGAACCCAGGATGCAGGGCAATTTGGACCTATGGGTACACTCACGCACCTGACCAGAACTATGTTTGATGTTACATAGAGGTTGTGGCTTTGAAAATTAAATTTCCTTGGTAGCTTCCAGCTTTCTGCTGTTTCTTGCTAAAAGGCTAACGGAGTTACAGGAAATGTATGCAAGGCATGAAAATTAAAAACAGACTACAGCTCATATGCTCTTGCAAAATCTGATAAGTAAGAGACAAGTGGCTAGTGTAAGTTGCTGCTTTGCTTTTTTTACCTCCTTTAATTCTATATCTATAATGAAAATCTACATACAGAAAACTTGGGAAATCCTACCGCTAATTTTCAACAGCAAGTTTATATATGCTTATATTTTTTATAGTTGAAAGTACCCTTGCTATAGCTAGTTTGAAAGGTGATCAAGGTTTTAGAAGGAACCAGGACCTAACAAAAACTGGTTGGCCCAAGGCAGAGCACGGATCCTAGAAGGAAGCATTTGGTTTTAGTAGAGAAA
This sequence comes from Pezoporus wallicus, assembly GCF_028554395.1. NCBI lineage: Eukaryota > Metazoa > Chordata > Aves > Psittaciformes > Psittacidae > Pezoporus > Pezoporus wallicus. The sequence continues at coordinate 1,532,063 of NW_026636887.1, read as the reverse complement.
GACAAGATGACCTGTTTGATTTTTTATTTTATGTATCTCCTATGATCATTTTTATCTGTAAGAGGGTGGAATGATACTTCAACATGTCATATTTATTGGCTTTCTGAAAAAATTGGTATGCATAGTGTCTTTGTTTAGACTTGTCTACTGGTCTGAAAAGAGGCAGTGGATTGCCCTTCCACCCTCTACATATCTCATACCCTGAAGTCTTTCTTACCCTTTGCTGCCAGAAATAATTACAGCCTTTCTAGCTGTGAAAAAATGTATGCATTAACAAAGACCCTGCCTATCTTGTAAAAAGCACAACAGCTAGATCCATGTTACAGCCTTAGTTTTGACCCATAAATCTCTGTCAAGGTTCCTATGTAGAAGAGAGGACACACAGACTCTTCATCACCTTCACATCTTTACTTCATTTTCTTCACTTCAGTGGCTCTCCACCACCATTTATTTTGTCAAATGTATTTCATTATTGCCATTCTGAGTAGATGCATTGATAAACTCATTGCTTACATCTGTTTACAACCTTTCTGATCAATAAGTATAGTTGATGTGGGTATTCATTGCCAGCCAGAGATAGGATACATTAGAATAGAGAATATAAATGCCTCTAATAAATTGCCTTGCAAACGGGAGTAATCTTGGAAACAGCATTAGGAAACCATTTTCTTCTGTTTCTATAGAATGTCCCCGTGTTGTGTGTCAAAAAGGGGGAAAACGTGAAACAGTGCAAAGCCATACATTTAAACTGTAATTTCATTAAAAGGAATCACAAGGGTGCATAAGATATAGGCCACAAAAGGAGATTAGGAAAAAGTGATTTGTGAAAAATTAATTCTTTTCATTATCCTGCAGCTACATGAAACAATATATTTTAATTGACTGGATCTGAGAACTTACTTAGATTTCTCCTCTTCTCCTCTCCTTTTAATTGCAGTGTCATCACTCTTACATGAGGCCAAAGATGGCAGGGTACCAGAACAGCTATGAAGGAAATACTTTACTTACATGTGTTGTGAATAGGCTTCAGCCACTGCTGACTCCTCTGTTCCAAGTTGTACAGTAAGAGTTCTCACCCACGAGATTTGTAATAAGCACCATGGGGGCCATTTTAAGGTCACAGGAAACCTAAAATATACCAAAAACTGAAGCACAGCAAGCTACAGGTTCCTTAAGGAAACAAGAATCAAAGAAATAAGAGAAAATATTTTTGAGGGACCATTCCACCAACTAAAACTAAAAGTTTTTCTTCAAAATTAAGAAGTGGAGAGACAAGTAAACAAGTATATTTCAAATGAGTTGGGCAAGCTTGTGTTGAAAAGGGGTCTGTATTGTGTGGAAGCCTGAATCTCTGATCCACAGCAAGGATCGTAATTTCTATGTGAAAAGTCAAGAGAGGGAATGCTCTAAGTCCTGGCAATTGCAATTTTATTGAATAAAACATTGAAGTAAATACTATTATTTTCAATTGTCCCTAAGCTTTCTTATTTCATGAGTTACAGAAGAAGTATGTTTCCTGATTAATGCAATATAAAGAGTCAGTTATTCTATATTTAAGTAGATTTACATTTGAAGGTGTCACTTTCAGGTTTCACCCTCAGCCAGCCACAGAGATACAAGCAGCATTCACCTTTCTGAGCTACCATTTCAAATCTTTCCCTGCCTCATATTACAGATGGCTCAACTTTTTTATTATCACAAATTGTCATTTTGTCATAATTCCCATTAATACGTCTTTATTAGTGATAGTAAAATACTGTAGGGAACATTAAAGGAGATGTCAAGGAAACTTAAAGCACTGTGAATGTGGGAACTGGAAAGGAGATAAGGGGTACCCTACAGAGGTAGGCACAGGAACTTGCAGAGATGTGTATGCTTCTGTGGAAGGGATGTAGGGTGCAGATCTCTACCAACGACTTAATTTTTCTGTTGTCCAGCTACTTATTGGACAACTTTTCTGTAACCAGCAAAGACAGATCCAAAAGTTCACTCAGAGGTTGTCTGGTATCCATTAGCTGTTGAAATGTAATATTGGTACTCTTTTAAATCGATTTTTCTTTAAATTGAGCTCTTTTCTGATATCAATTGTTAAATAGGATGGGTGGAATTTCCATTGAAGAACTAAGCTAACTCCATGTCTAAGTTCCCAGCTGCACCACTGATTTTAAGTATCCTGTGAGTAGGTAGACCAAGCTTCACTGGTCTACCAGTGAAGGAATTGGTTTAAATTGCGCCTTTTTCCCCATGTAGATGGAGAAAAATATGTTAGCATAAGCTCTTGTATAAAATAAAATATAATCAAAGAGATCCCATTGGATTAAAACATATAACTTATCCCGCATGTAAACCACAGCATAGTTAAGTTTGAGGTGACATAACATTGCATTAGGCCCATATTAGCCAAGCCTGATACAGGTCAACCTCACTCAGAATTAAACCTTATGTAGACATTTTAAAAGCCCAATGATAATGCTTGGCAAATCAGTGTGTGTTCTGAAAAAGAAAAGAAAAGCATTTCAAGTAAATTTTAAGCATTATGTTCTCATTTCCCTCAATGAAGTCCGAAGCGAAAAAAGCACCTAAGGTAACAAAAAAGTTTTCATCAAACCCAACCAAAGTGTTTTCTTTCCATTTATTCTTTACCATCTTTTTTAAGGTTATTACTAGTATTAATGAAAATAAATTTTGTTAAATGCAGTAGTGAAACACGGTTTTAGAATACGTAATTGAAACAACACTTTGAAAACACCAGAACAAAGCATTTTTTTTCCGAAAGAAATCTCCCTTTCACAATCACTTTCAATCAAGCCAAATCTGTGATCTTCCTGCAAAAGAATTGTCCCTCTGAGAAATGGCCCCTACCTGCACTCTTCAGCACTCTTAGCTGGGCTGGAGACAAGGAGATCTGCTGAGCCTTCACGGGGAAGCGGGTGACATCAGGGTCTGTGTGAGCTCTTCCCACCATAAAGAGGGGGCAGTGAAGTGATTTAGTTCTAGACCAAGATTGTGCTGGAGGATCAAGTGAGCATAACCTGCCCCTGACCACATAGTTCTACATACACGTGCGTTTGTGTATACGTACATGTGCATGCTTGCACATACATCCTCACATATATATAATCTGTAAGCACACACATGTACTTGCACATACATGAGTGCTATTTCTTTAGCCTTATTTGCAACCAGGACCATGACACAAGAATATAGTGCCAGGAAACATAGTGTTATCTGAGAATAAAGTCCTACTACCAATAGACGCAGCAGAAGTAGATTATCTTGCTTAAGTTTCCATGGTAAACTACATTAATGAAAAATGCCTCATTTCTGAATTGCACCACAAGAGAGCAATTGTAATGGAAGTAACAATGAGATATGTAGGTGATAATATTCTTCCTCCTCAATGTAGCAGAATGGGAGGAGCATATCCCTGTTGTGCAGTAAATGCCAATAGGTGTTGCCAAAGCGTTTATTGTTCTAAAGCCCTCAGGAAATTTGGGTAAAAACTAAAGCCAGTTTTTCTATTGGATCATTCAGGGAAATGAATGTTCATTATAACAGAGAAATGAAACAATGCAAGGCCATTTTAAATTTAAATATATTTTAGCAAGTAGAGCAAGGACTGCCACATTATTCTCTCGGTAGGGTGTGAGCTACTGTATCAGTTAGCATCTGTTCTTTGTAATTCCTCCAGTCAGAATGTGATGATTTAGTAACTACACAAAATGCCGTACTTCTGCAAATTATCATTTTTCCTGAGGTGTTTGTTTCTAATTCGTATACAGTAGATGGCACTGGTGGAATAAGAAGTTATGATACATGGCAACTGGTAGAAGTTCTACAGCCTCCCATATGTTCAGTCAGGTTTTGAATGTCTGCAAGGATGGAGACCCCCACAAACCACCTGGACAACCTGTCCCAGTATCTAACCAGCTTTACAGGAAACTAGTGTTTTCTTACGTTTATATAGAATTTTCTCTATTTCTGTTTGTGTCCATTGTCTCTTGTCTTGCCACTGAACACCACAGAATAGATCCTGGGTCCCTCTTCTTTGCACCCTCTCTTCACGTATTTATACCTGTTGATAAGATTCCCCCCTTGAACCTTCTCTTCTCCAACCTGAACCATCCCAGTTGTCTTAGCTTCTTCTTAGGTGTCAGATGCTCCAACCCCATAATCATCCTTGAGGTCTTTTGCTGGAATAACTTCAGTATGTCCATGTCTCTTGTACTGCACAGCCCAGAACTGGACCCAGCACTCCAGAAGCTCACTGGAGGAGAATGATTACCTTTTTTGATATGCTGGCAATGTTTTTCCTAATGTACTCCATGGGTGTTTGGCTTTCATTGCTGCAAGAGTATATTGTCTGTCAGGATCCGAGGTTCTTTCCTGCAAAGAACTTTGCATTTGCCTTTGTTGAACTTCATGAGGTTCCTGTTTGCCCATTTCTCCCCCCTGTTGAGGTCTCTCTGAATAGTAGTGCAACCATCACATTTAATAACCAGTCCTCCAAGTTTTTTATCATCTGCAAATCCGTAGATGATAGGCTGCACCATTCAGGCTGTTAATGAAGATTTTAAACAGTATTGTCCCCAGTATCACTGCTGGCCTCAAGGCAGACACTGTGCTGCTGATCACAGCCCTGGGAGATTGGTATTTAAGCCAGGTTTCAGGCCATCCTATTGTTCACTTATTTAGTCTGTATTTCATCATTTTGTCTATGAGGGTGTTACAGAAAGCAGGTTTGAAAGCCTTGCTAAAGTCAAGATAAACAACATCTACTACATTCCCCATATCCACTGAACCAGTCAACTCATCATAGAGGGCTATCAGGTTTATGATGTATGATTTCCCCTTCATAAATCCATGCCATCTACTCCAAATCACCTTCTTGTCCTGAATATGTTAGGAAACATTTTCCAGGATCAGTTGCTCCAACACTTTCCCAGGGATTAAGGTGAGGCTAACCATCCTGCAGATCCACAGATTTTCTTCCTTGCCTTTCCTGAACACAGGAGTGACATTTGCTTTCTTCCACTATCAGGGTGTTTAATGTTCCCAGTGAGAATGCAGGCTTGTGAATGTGAGGCTTATTCTAGTTGTCTCAAGAAAGCCTCATCTACTTATTCTTCCTGATCTGTAACAGACACCCACCACAACATCAGCTGTGTTGCTCTGCTTACTTGTCCTGAACCATAACCTCCCATCTGGCTCAGCATTCATTCCAAGGCAGAGCTCCATGCGCTCCTGCTGCTCTTTCACCTTTCAAAGGGTATCTCCCTTTCTTTGCCATCCTGGACTTTCTTTTCTAAAGAGCTTCCATCCACCCATCCGTTGCATTCATTGCATCCAGTCATGTGAGCTATCCTACTATATCTGCACGATCCAAATGAGGTCATAGCCCTGCAACTGCACACAGTCCTCTGATTCCTCCTGCTTGTTTTCCACGTCACTTGCATTGTAGTACGGGCACTTGGTCATGCTGATTTCCCCAGGAAAAGCATCCCTTGCCTCTGTTGACATGTGGGAGAGGCTGTCAGATATTCCTGCAGGAAGGTATCATCCAGTCCTGACCCCCTCTCCATGGCAGCTACTTTTAAGTAGAGACTAAGGCCTGCCTGAGCTGCAGCCCCTGCTGTATCACAGCCGTGTCCCTGCCTGGCCCCAGGCCACACCAGTCCAGACCTGGACCCTGAGCTGTGGATTGATTTCTCAGCTCAACCTTTCTGCCACATCTTGCCCTGCCTGCTCCACTCCCTGCCTGTGGTGGTGGGACAGTGCCCACTGGGGAGACCCTGACCTGCCAACCCTATGGGGAGCCCCTCTCAGGTTCCAAGTCATCAGCATCCATAGAGCCACCAGTCCACAAGACATCCTGACAAGCTTACATAGCTTATGTTGGGCAAAATAAATTACACCTTTCTTCTGAATTGATGCAGGCACCCACTCTCTCTCTACTTAGATGCAACATCTCAAAATGAAAACAAAGCATGTTTCTTTGCTTTTAACATATTTTTCTCATTCCACCATGCATGAAACAAAACACTTACTAAAAGAGCATTCAGACATTTTTACACTACTGAGAGACTGCTGGGGCACTGATAGAGGTTGAAGTGATCACAGCTGAAAGAAAAATTACGTATATGTTAGAAGCAACCTCTTATTGCAGCTTCAGAAAGGCTGTGGTTTCTCAAGCAAGCATGTGGCCTTCCCTAGGATGACATGTATTTTGATGCCATTACCCGATAATGACTACCACTGGCCAAATGCTACAAAGGCAAGGCTACAAAAATCCTTTGACTGAAGCCCAAATTGACTGCTGAGTGAAAAAGTGTGTCCAATGCCCTCACAAGGCTGTATTAAAAGGAGGGATATGAAGTCGTTTAAGGTACTGAGACAGAAGAAAGAACACGGATGGTGAATTTTCTTTGGTGTCACTCTGAAGCCAGAAGACCTTCTCTGGTATAAAAGTATACTGGAGATCTCAAATCTTATATAATTTTATTTATTCAACTTTTACTGAAAAGGTTCTTTTCCTTTAGGATACAATGTAAATCCCCACAGTTGTTACATAAAGTTAGCTGCAGCTCGGAAACATCTGTGGTATTCACCCTGGGCATTAAATCCTAGTTCCGAATTTTCTAGCTTTTATTAGCACTTCAAATATTACAACCCAACCAATTTGTTTTTATTATGGTTTTAGGTTTAATAGTTGTGTTAAAAAGGTGAAGTTAAATGGAACCTTTCAGTTCCAAGCACACTTTAAAAGCATTTTGATAGAAGAAGATATTAAACAAGTTACAACTTTCTATTCTGATATGCCATCTGTGAATAAAAGAACAAAGGCAGAGCAATTTCCTAGATACCTGGATAAAACACAGTTGTGATTGTCAAGTGTTCTTGAGAGTACAAAGCTATTCAGTCAACCTAGGGAGGGGAAAAAGGGCACTCTACCGGAGGACAGCTGGTAATTCTTATATATACTCTATCACTTTAGGTTTTTTTCAGTGCATTATACATGCACTGCACTAGCTTGTAGTAATTTTCATTCAGCTTTTGCATAGGATGCACAATTGACAAGTCTGGGAAATCAGTCCTAGGTCTTTATTCTCTGCTGGACTTTGGGACTGCAGAGTATCATCTTCCACCTCGTTGTATGCCACTGTGTTGAGTAAAGAAGTGGGCAACCTATCAGCTTCCCTAATACTCTGGTGCCAAGTAACACATGTATTATTTCCCCAAACACTGTTTTGGCAGATACTTCATTAACATCTGCTGCCCACAGCCAGGAACAACATAGCCTCCCTGCAACTGATGATCACAGCAGGCAGCTTGTGTCTTCACCTTCTTCCGAAAGTTCAGCTCCCTCTATCAGCTTGAGGTCTACACCTTAGGGCAGTAAAGAGCAGCTACCACAGAAAAGGTGAGAGCAGAGCAGTTTTGGTCGGTGTGCTGGTGTAAAAAGAAAAATGATGTTTCACTGACCTTCTTCGATGCTTCAGTCCATTATCCTGGAGAAAGTCCAAATTTTCAGAATTCATGAGCATAGCTGGCATTGGAACAGGCCTGATAGGTGTAACTAAGTACATTAAAATTTATACCTAAGCCTTGATGAAAAACTGATGAGTTGTGAGAAGGAAAGAAAATGGCAAATGACAGTGGAGAAAAAGGCGAAATTTAACTGGACTTCTATTGTAACATACCACAAAAGGCAGCTAGCTTCTCTGAACTCTGGTGTAACAATGTCAGGAGAGATGTAGAGTTAAAACGAACAAGAAAATGGCATTAAGTATAATCTATTCCCATCCTTGCAGTGATAGCTGGCCCCCATCCAAGGCTTTCACACAGAGCTAAAGAATCCTCTACTCCTCAGAATGAAAACACACAGTAGGGACGTCTGGTGATACAAATGAGAAGTGAGCAAAAGAAGGAAAATAGCTTGAGGTATTCTAAATTCTTCTCCAAAATACATACCCAGCAGGGATGAGTATGAATCATCAGTCAGACAGGCACATAAATTATCATCCTCCCTGTGCTGGTTTTGTTCCACTAGCTTTTATATTTGCTGAAGGATTATTTTGTTTTGTTTTGTTTTAAACACCAGAGCAATCATTTTTTGTATGTTCACTTCTTGGGTTACATTCAGTCTACAGAATTTACTGAAATACAAGCCATACAAAACAAGTCATTCTTTGTTCACCCTCATAAATCATTATACAACCAAATCATTGCCTCTACCGCCTGCAGGTGACTGAAAAAATGAGTTCTGATGCTGAAAAGATTATGACAAAGAATAGGGCACTAAAATGTTCTGCTTAAGAAAACAGACCCTGATGTGGAAAAAGAAGAGGTTAGCTTCCTCCCAATTAACTTTTAGGGCACAGAACTCTAGTTCATCAGTTTGAAGCTGACACTTTATGTTAACAATTTGCAAACTAAAGTAGGATTCATCTCTTCAGAAGAAGCAGGAATGAGAGTTCTACAAAAGAAATGAGATTCAGATGTCTGCAATTTTTCCTCTATGCCATGCACAGAGTAGGATGCCAAGCTGGAGTAGTACAGAGCATTCACCCATTTGTTGTTGGCTGAACTCTCACCAGGACTGAATTTCTAGTCACTAGATCCCTGCATTTCAAAAGTGCTGGAACATCCTGATAGCACATTTGTCTTAAGCAGAGTGATAGTCAACACTCTATCATGTAGAAATTATCCATAAAATTTAAGAATGAGCTCCTATATGATGAGTCAGGTGTCTGCAGTCTATAGAAAAAGCATACGGGTTATATGAGCTTTGCAACAGCCAGTCCACGGAGTGGAGTAATACCTAAACTGTACCATGAGCAGTACCAACTGAGAAGAATGGAGAATTTTGCAGAACTTAGGTTTTGAATGCAGGCATATGATTAGATACGATACGGATTCAGAGATGAAAAACATCTTTTGCATTGAAGTACCTAAATTACACACATGAAGCCCCGTGGTGTCTTACATATAAAATCTGCCCCTTGACAAGAAAGCTAGATTCTATTTTTACTGAGAGAAATAAACACTACCAGAAGGATTAATTTGTCTCTTTTAGGTATCTAAACTATGTAGGCATTGAGATGAATGATAGAATACTTGGCTAGGGATGTGAAGGATAACAGGAAGGGATTCTATAGGTACATTGCAAATAAAAGACAGACTAGGGACAACGTGGGCCCTCTCTGGAAGCTATCGGGAGAACTGGCAACACAGGATTTGGAGAAGGCTGAGGTTCTGAATGACTTATTTGCCTTGATCTTCACTGGAAAATGCTCTGATCACACCACCCAAGTCTTGGAGGGCAGATGCAGGGACTGTGAAAATGAAGATCTTAGGCCCATGGTAGGAGAGGATCTGGTTTGAGACCATCTTAAGAACCTGAACCTGCACAAGCCCATGGATCCTGATGTGATCCATCCGCAGGTCCTGAAGGAGCTGGTGAATGAAGTTGCGAAGCCACTGGCCATCATATTTGAGAAATCATGGCAGTCAGGTGAAGTTCCCGACGACTGGAAAAAGGGAAATATAACCCCCATTTACAAGAAGGGGAAAATGGATGACCCACGGAATTACAGACCAGTCAGTCTCACCTCTGCGCCTAGCAAAATCTTGGAGCAGATTCTCCTGGAAGGCATGCTAAAGCATATGAAAAACAACAAGGTGCTTGGTGACAGCCAGGATGGCTTCACTAAGGGGAAATCCTGCCTGACCAATTTGGTGGCCTTCTATGATCGGGCTGCAGAACTGATGGACAGGGGTAGAGCAGTTGATGTCATCTACCTGGACTTGTGCAAAGCGTTCGACACTGTCCCACACAACATCCTTGTCTCTAAATTGGAGAGACATCAATTTGATAGGTGGACCACTAAGTGGATAAAGAACTGGCTGCATGGCCACACACAAAGAGTTGTGGTCAATGGCTCAATGTCCAGCTGAAGACCAGTAACGAGTGGTGTCCCTCAGGGATCGGTGTTGGGACCGGTTTTGTTTAACATCTTTGTCTCTGACAGGGACAGTGGGATTGAGTGCGCCCTCAGCAAGTTTGCCGATGACACCAAGCTGTGTGGTTCGGTTGATACGCTGCAGGGAAGGAATGCCATCCAGAGGGACCTTGAAACGCTTGTGAGGGGGGCTGATGCCAACCTCATGAAGTTTAACCATGACAAGTGCAAGGTCCTGCACCTGGGTCAGAGCAATCCCAGGCACAGCTACAGTTCTGGTGTCCTCAACATAAAAAGGACATGGAACTGTTGGAACAAGTCCAGAGAAGGGCCACAAAGATGATCAGGGGACTGGGGCACCTCCCGTATGAAGACAGGCTGAGGAAGTTGGGGCTGTTCAGGCTGGAGAAGAGAAGGCTGCGTGGAGACCTCATAGCAGCCTTCCAGTATCTGAAGTGGGCCTATAAAGATGCTGGGGAGGGACTCTTCATTAGGGACTGTAGTGATAGGACAAGGGGTAACGGGTCAAAACTTAAACAGGGGAAGTTTAGATTGGATATAAGGAGGAAATTCTTTCCTGTTAGGGTGGTGAGGCATTGGAATGGGTTGCCCAGGGAAGCTGTGAATGCTCCATCCCTGGTGGTGCTCAAGCCCAGGTTGGACAGAGCCTTGGGTGGCATGGTTTAGTGTGAGGTGCCCCTGCCCATGGCAGGGGGGTTGAAACTAGATGATCTTAAGGTCCTTTCCAACTCTAAATATTCTATGATTCTATGAAACAACTCACAAATCACATTCTAGGCATTCCTATAGACAGTTTCTAGACAACTATTCAGAAATAGACTTTTGTTTTCATAGAATCATAGAACAGTTTGTGTTGGAAGGGACCTTTAAAGTTTGTCTAGTCTAACCCCCCTCCAATAAGCAGGGACATCTTCAACTAGATGAGGTTGCTCAAAGTTCCATCCAACCTGACCTTGAATGTTTCCAGGGATAGGGCATCTACATCCTCTCTGGGCAATATTTCAACAGATGACTCTCATTGCCATCGGCTTTTCAGGTTGAAAAGATGGCCATGAAACAATTTGTCTGACTTCGGGAACAGATTAATTGTTAGAACATTTACCAGATCAATAGGACCTTGAGTCTCATTTTTGCCAGGTCAGACAGGGTTCAGGTTTGTAATTGCCTATTGGCAGAAGGGAACTTTCACCCTTCATCTCTTAGTACGGGTGGGCCACTGGTGAAGCATGTAACAGGGAGTAACCAAGCAGCAACACCACTGAAGTGGAATCACAGTCATCTGGGCTCCTGTCAGCACTTCCATTAGTGAAGCAATCATCGTTAAAAAAGGGCAAGAAAACCTAACGCCGTATCTAGGTCCTCTGTTTCCTAGGTCCAAAAACAACAGTGCTGGCATGCAAGAGACTCCTAGCACACTCTTTTGGCCTCACTGACTCCTACATTTTTTGTTGACCCTGAAGAATGAAGAGTGCCTCTCTCATAACCGGATGGTTAAGTTCCGCATTGGCTGGGCTGCATGCCTCTCAGGCACGCAAGCAACTATGTCATTGACCAGAAAAGAGGATGTCTATTCTGCTGTCTATTCTGTCTGATGATTTTGAAATATGGCAATACTGACTGTTAATTTGTTACATATAACTACAAAATGGTTAGAAAGACTGGAGTCTTCTGGGACCTATAACTACCAAAGAAGCACAAGCAGGAACTAAGTTCCAAAATGTTCAGTTCAGCCACAGTAGCAGTACTCTTAACTATGCAGAAGTTTAGGCACATAATTCATTTTCAGTAGCAAACTGGAGGATCTATTGCTTTTTAGGCACACAGATGATTGAGCAGATTTCTTTCTCAATTTTCTATTAAAATTAGACACTTTGTTCTTTCAAAATACACTTTAGGCACATACACAATATTTTCAGATTTTTCCTTTACTGCAATATTTGTATGTTTCTGTATTAAATTTCATCTAATTCCCACTGTTCTATTTTTCCTGCATGACATCCTAGCTGTATTCTGTACCAGCAGTGTGACCCACTACCATATCAGATATCATTAGTTCAATCCTATTTTTCATGCCAAAATCATTAAAGAAAAACTAAGATCTACTCCAAGGCTGATTCATGAAAAATGCTTCTGGTAGTTTGTTTCAACCCATTACGTCCTTTTTTTCAATGCTGCCCGTTTTTGTCTTCACTTTAAACAGCTCCTTAACTATCTTAAAGTTCTTAACCTCTCACTTTCCTACAGGCATCATTTCAGATACTTTACTCATAAATTAGTCTGTCTCAATGGGATTACTCCCATGTAACTTCAGGTGTTTTTAGGGTGGTCATCTACAGGTGAGCTAGTCACCCCTGTCTAATCAATGGAAAGAAATAAGAACTTGTAGGTATGATTCATCTGGCTTATTTTAGGCATTTACTTTAGGATGAGATGAATCATACCCTAAAGGAACAATTTTTTTAGTATTGGCAGAAAAGTAGTAGGGAGTGACTGGTTTAGAAATTGATGTCTCCAGAGCAGACAAGTGCATTTAGTCAGATGATCCTGTTGTTACTAAAAGAATCAGATCTTTCATATATCTCTGCTTTACAAAATCCGTTATCCAAAACATTAATTCAGTTATTCCAGCATAAAGTTTCTTTGCCAAAACTTATTGCATTTTATACCATTTTTGTTTACCTTCATGTCATAAATTATTCTTTACATCAGAATTTTATCTTGCATACTGTTATGTTACACTTGTAAGTCTGTTGTTACTCAGTACTTTCACCCTAAGTAAATTAACCTTGTGTGTTTTGCTTCCATCTGCAAACCAGTTATTTCCATTTTCTGTGTATTCATTCTGATCTGTGTTTTATTAATTTTCATTTATTATTATCTGTTTATACATAATTATATACTATATAATACTGATCTTCTTGTCTTTACACTTCTATTATACATTTTCCAGTAAAGTGCTGGATATTCTAAAAGTTAAGCCATACCAAGGCCACAAGAGATTCATTACTAAATGTGTTTCAAAAGGATATGCTGTTCATATATAACTCCTCAGCTGTGTGTCTTTAGAATCAAAATTCAAATAACTAGTAATGGTAATAAATGCAGTTAAGTATACGTTTTATGTTCAATGAATCACAACAGTTATCAAAATCTGTAAACATGAAAGGGAGAGAATGTAAAATTACCCAGTAACACACGACCCCAAAGCCATAAGCAATCTCCACTACCTGACTCCTCTTTAATGTCAAGCCTCTTTGCAAACAGATGTACTAGAAAATTATCTCCCTGATGCTTAGTAAATTAATTTCTGTTTGACTTTATTAATACCAAATAGGTATCCTTATTAACAACATGTATTATGAATGTGTAAATATCACTCAATTGCCATATTTATCAGAAATGATAAAATGCAAACATTTAGCATAACATTAAAATCATTGATAGACTCTAGTAGGGTGGGTTTTTTTCATACTCTGAACAGTCAAGAATCATGCATAATGTAATAGCATATTTTGCAGCTGGTAACAGCAGGCCAGACTGTAAGAGATATTTTAAATGTGTTCTTATTAACGAGAGAAAAAGGTCTTTCAGCTGATCTGAAGCAATTTCTGAGAGAAAAGCTGAAAAGGCTATCATTACAAAATGTAATGGTAAATGGAGAATACAGACAGAGAATGTCCTAGAAAAATGTTTTCCCCTGTATTTGACCCATATTTACTAAGGACCTGATCTGAAGCTTGTTTGAAAGTCAGCTGAAAAGCCCCTGCTGAAGCAAATGTATTTTGGGCCAGTGCTGGAGTACAAGAATAAGGTAGTTATTATAAGGTAGAAATTATCCACAGGGGTTCAGACCTGAGATGAAAAATAAATAATGTTCAAGATCATGTATATAACTGATGTTAAAATCAGAGACTGAGCCGCAGATTTTGATATGTATGGCATTCTTTTGTATTTCTTTCCCCATTCAAACACCTCAACAGCCCTCAAGGCTTTTCCTCTGTGGTTGGATTCAGAAGCATTACAGAAAGGGAGAGCGGATATGAGGTATGGCATCTGGAGACTTCTGTAGATCCACCAATAAATATTAATTGATAAGTTGGACCTTGGTTTATTAAATACTCTAAGTTAATAATATAAGTAGCTCTTTTATACTACAGGGATAAAATTTTTATACAGGAAATTGGATGACCAGAAAACATGGGTGAGAACATTCACACTCCAGAAATGTGTCAGAGCTTCCTATGGGCAAAAACAGAAACCAGCTCATTCACAAATGGACTTTTTAACATTTAGCTCATGTGAGTGAGACAGTTTTGTATTACCAGTGGATTCACTCATCTACCTCACATAGACTAATATAATTTAGTATTAATAATATCTTACTATATAAATATATAGAGAGCTGATTTTATATGAGAGTTTAATTAATAAAAGAAGAATTATGCTTTGCAGCAGTACTTCTTCACTACTGAATCAGTGCTCATGACACCATTTCCATCTGCAGACTCTCCCAACATCATCTTTGAAGTTTTTATCTTTAAACCATGATGGTTTTGGCTTGTATAGAGTTGATTTTCTTCACAGTAGCTGGCATGGGGCTGTGTTTTGGATTTGTGCTGGAAATGGTGTTGCAAGCACAGGGATGTTTAGCTGTTGCTGAGCAGTGCTTGCACAGAGTCGAGGCCTTTTCTGCCTTTCACCCCACCCCACCAGCGAGCAGACTGGGGGTGCACAAGAGGCTGGGAGGGGGACACAGCCAGGACAGCTGACATCAACTGACCAAAGGGATATTCCATACCATATGGTGTCGTGGTCAGCATATAGACCTGGGGGAATCAAAAAGTGGCGTGATATTTGTCTTCCCTAGTAACCACTTATCAGTGACGTAGCCCTGCTGTCCTGGAGATGGCTGAACACCTGCCTGACCATGAGAAGTGGTGAATGAATTCCTAGTTTTGCTTTGCTTGGGCACATGGCTTTTGCTTTCTCTATTAAACTGTCTTTATCTCAACCTACAAGTTTTCACACTTTCCTTATTCTCACTCACATCCCATCAGGGGAGCAGTGAGCAAGCAGCTGTGTGGGGTTTAGTTGCTGGCTGGAGTTAATACACAGCAAAACTTAGGCAAATTAGGTAAGATTCATCCACAATATGTTAACTACCTAATAATGATACGTTGGGTAAATGTACATTTTTAATTCAGACTTTTATTCTCTCCTTTTAATTTGTTTTTCCTCCGTTAGTTACTATGGTCATAATTATTGCTAATGAGTTACATATTACTGAAAATATGAATTTTTAATGTACTACCATATTGCATCATTCTTTATATGCTCATTGTATCATGTATTTAATATTTTAAGTAAAAAAAATAAATATTTTTTATACTGAGAAGCTTTTGTCAGGGGCTGGCTCCTGCAACTCTCTTTGGGAGGATCTCATGCTTTAGAACTGACACATACTTTCTAGTATCAAAGGAGACAGACTTTATTATATTAGGATTCAGCTTCTATTAATGCAAATCTCTGAAATGTCTTGGGATCTAGGCATGGCTATTCTACTTCCTGTTGACTATAAAGGAGCCCAGAAAGAGTAGCTCAGATGTAGATAAAGAGTTTGTGTGTTCAGTTACATGAACACTACTTCAGATGATGTAAATTTAACACACTCTATTGTCTGATGATCATCTCAGAAGGAGTGATGTAAATCCCATTCAAAACTCTACTCCACATCTTCAGGAGCGGTTCCAGCAGAGAGGAAAAGGAATGAAGAGGATACTTCGTGCACTGCAAGATTTTGCAGTTCTTGAAAGGTACCATCATTTCCAGAGTGACATTGCTTGTCTTGAGAAGTTGTAAGTTCTGAGACAATCGGGATAACATTTTTATGCAGGAACTTCCTAAAGGGGTGCACTCTTTGCCAAAGGTAAGGCACATGAAAAGAGGTACTCACTCTACATAGCCTGTCAGTAACCAGAAAACTCTCTGAAGCTTGAGAACAGGTATGAAAGGAATATCAGGCAACTACCTGTCAAACAAAGAGTTTTTGTGGTGCTTAAACAAGACAGTTTTGTCTATATGCTGTGTACGATCAATACTGGAGAGCATAGTATATTCTGCCTCCCACTCATTTACTGTATACACAATAGCTTCCTGGTGCCTTTGTCCATGTGTCCCCAGGTATGCTGATCAAGCAAATATGAGAGCAAATGTAGGCTTCTGCATGATCTGCAGGGTATCTTCCACTGAGTTTACACTGACAGACTGATCTGAATGACTCTCAGATTTAGTTTTGACAGTTTGCCCTCAACACATCATGTAGACATACCTGGTTGCGGTCTGGAAATGAATGGCTGTTGGAAATGCTACTCCTTGGCAGCGTTCCCACTGCAGAGAGAAAATTCCTTGCCTTTTTAGGAGTTGTGTAGAAATAAATGATTGTGACCCAGTGATTTAGATCTAAATCAGACCTAAACTTAAAGGAGGGCAATAGCAAACTTACAGCTTAGTCTCTTCTGTAACTTTAAGAATATTTAGTAGTGTGATTTGCTTAGCACCACACGATATACTTGAGAATCAGCAACAGAAATGTATTTGAGGGCTCATACAGATGACACAGCCTGGTTGAAAGTCCAACATGGCCCTTATTCCCTCACCCCAGTGGGCAACACTGTCAAAATAGCATTTCAATTGCTGGTAAGAGAAAGCAAACACTTGTCCTTTTCTCTTCTGTAAGAGCAAGCAAACACTTGTCCTTTTCTCTTCTGTTCTTTTTCAGTTTGTTTCGGTTTTTTTGCTGGTTTTGGGGTTGTTTTGTTTTTTTGGAGGTGGGGGGAGCATTCTCTTTAATTTACAGTATGATAAAGGGCCTGGACAACATTTTCTGGATTGCTGTTAATGCAGAGTGAAACTGAGAGCTAGTTATAGCCCTTGTGACTTTAACCAGCCATTGTGATTGAAGCAGAGACTTTCCTAATTCAATCTTCATCATCCCATAGATGTTTTTATTTGACCTAATTATGGGTGACTGCAGATGTCAGTCTTTACTAATATGAATTATGTGCTAGGGAAAACATTACAAGAGCTTTGAACACAACATGTTCCAGACAGACAATCTATAAAGCCTTTTATTTGCTTGCTCTGTGTATTACTGGTGGTTTAAAAACTCTACGAAGAAAAATAAGGTTTTTTTTACAAATCAGGTTTGGTTGTTTCTATATAAGCACGTTGCTGTAAGGCCTGAAACAGAAGATAGGGGAACTTAGCATCTTATGTGTAGCAAGGTTTACATGGCAGTTATTGTGTAAAGTTGGAACGGTTTTCTAGTAAAAAGACACATACTGTAATGCTAGGGTAAATACAGAGTTTCTACACTAGTGAAAGGGTCAGGATGCACAATGATAAGGGGAACGAGCTATTATACAGATTAAAGATGTGGTTTGCAACATGGGATTGAAGAAGACAGTGCTCTACACAGCATCCTATAATGAGCTGAGTGGTGAAATCACACCTCCATTTGTGTCAAAATATGTTGTGTGGATGGTAGGAGGGTAGTATCCAGCTTTTCTATTAGTCAGTCACTGAAGAGATGAGGACTCAGACTGCATTGTAGATATCTAAAGTGGAATCAGATGACTCCTATCCTCCTTGTTACATGTTCTCTCACCGTTCTTCCTCTCTTCTATTTGCTCCCCTTTCTTTCATGATTAAACTCATTTACTTTGTCAATCATTTGATAGTGAGAAAGTGTCACTCTCAGACAGCTTACTTTTCACATTTCTTAGACTGATGTCTATAGAGAAATCTAAAAGTTTACTGTGGTTATTTCTATTGAATCAAAATCTGGGAACCCTTAGAAAAATCGAGTTTAGGGTTAAGACAAAGTACTTTTTGTAAATGTACAATATATTTCCTTGTATTTCCTGTAGACTACAGGAAAAAAACCTTCACCAATGCACATCCTTTCCCTTAAACAATGCGACACTGATTTTGCTTATATGAGCTTCTCTCAGTGGCTGTAGCTGCCACCCCTCACCAAATGCAGTAGCCGATACCTTGCCTCTTGGGTAGCTTTTGTATGTTGTTGTGTTGTTTATGATCCACATACCATATTGATGAAGGGGAGCCTGTTCTATTTGCAAGTGCAAGCAAAATTCTGCTGTTAAATTCTGCTGATCCCTCAGCACTTCTGTAGCTGTGTTCTCCAAAAGGCAATCAAATCCATCAGCGATGAATGCGAACTAGCCCTTTGCAACAGATACGTTGTATAACACATATGTAAAACCAGAAATCTTTTGTGGTAGCTGTTTTCTTTTTATAACAGGGCATGCAGAAGGTAAAAGTGCCTTCTGTGTTTAGCATCACCTTTTCAGAAGTCAGCTACAGACTGTTTCCTACTTACTGCTTCCCTTAATAATACTAACCCTATGGCAAGAAACAAATGAGGAACCTGGTGCTCCGGATATGCTATTCATAATGCCTTCTAGCAAAGAGTTAGCTCAGATTCACTGCTGACAGCTGTCACTGTGTATCTGTGAGGGCCTCACCTGCCACTACTAAAGCAAACTAATGAAATGCAGCACAGGTCAGTGAGAGGGAAGACAGAGGTAGGCACTCCAGCTGTCACAGCTTTTCTTTTGGTGTACTAACTAACTGCTATCACTCTTCTGTCTTAAGAACAAGATATATTTGCTGTCATGTGTGTTCTGTTTTTCTGAAGGTATCAGTGCACTTTTGGAGCTCTATAACACAGCTACCACTGGGAAATATTTTTGTTGCTGGGGTATCTCAACTGTAGCACTGTTTGTACTGTTTAGCATCCACACACACACCAACTATTCCGCTTTCTTGCTTCTCTATGGCATGGCTAACTGGACAACTCTATTATGCTAGACCACTGCTACAAAGACTTTCCTGTTATTCAGCAGGATTAGCTCTAATGTCTACCAATGGGGGAGAATCTGGTGGCAGATTAATCTGATTCTGCAGCTAAACTGATAATACATACATTGCTGTAAGTAAAATTTTACCTAACTATGCTCCTTGCCACCATCTAGTGGGGGGCTGGACATTTGTTTATCCCTATAAATTACTGGCTTCTCTTTTGGGAGAAGCCACAGAAATACTTTGCATATGTGCCATACTTAAATGTACTCGTCAAAAATAGCTTCACTTCTAGCGGGTTCAATAATGTATCTACTACATGTTTTCACCATAAGTATACTGCTAAGATTCAAATATGAAAAGTCTTTGCTATGTATTTAGTTCATCGAATCTGTCTTTGAAAACCTCAGCCCACTGAAATCCCATAGAAACATATGCACTGGTTTTAGATGGAGCAGGACTTGCCTCAACTTTGCCTTATACTTTTATAACAAAATATATTGCATATGGACCAAAGAAATGTATATGTATATACAAAGAGAAACCATGCCATACTGCCTCACTCAAATACACTTCTGGCCTCAGTCAGTCAAAATTACTCTCTGGCTTTTCGTACATTTGCGCTTAAGTTCCCCTACAGAACTTCTGGACTTCTGGAGCTGGAAAGCTCCACCTAACATATTCATCTTCCACTTGCCCCTCTTATCCTCCTTCCCTGTGGCAATTAAATACAATTTATGCTATAGCAAAAATGTGCAGGTTAAATACACTCAAGACAGAACCTAAGAACAAAACTGCACTAGGAAATTAACAGCTTTCATATGAGTGTTGGTATTACACCTTCAATCAATCATGAGTTACTCCACACCCCACCCACCTTCTCCTCTAAAATTCTTCACGAGACCAACAAACCAAAGCAGATTCTCTTCATCAGGGACTGTAGTAATAGAACAGGGGGTAACGGGGTAATGGGTTAAAACTTAAACAGGGAAAGTTTAGGTTAGATATAAGGAAATAGTTCTTTACTGTGAGGGTGGTGAGGCGCTGGAATGGGTTGCCCAAGGAAGTTGTGAATGCTCCATCCCTGACAGTGTTCAAGGCTGGATTGAACAGAGTCTTGGGTGACATGGTTTACTGGGAGTTGTCCCTGCCCATGGCAGGAGGGGTGGAAGTAGATGATCTTAAGGTCCTTTCAAACCCTAACTATTCTATGATTCCATGATTCCATTAAATGGTTAGAAAGATGCTCTTATTCCCCTCCAAGCAGGTTTCCAGAGAAAATGTTTTGAGCAGCCATTATAGTCACTCACTTTATATATATATATACATAAATGTATATGTGTGTGTTTAACTCTGTACATAAAATATGTCTGCACTCATGCCTACATTTACAGACACGTCATCTGCTATCATCTGCTTTACCTATTTGGTACCTTACTCTGCTGTAAATAACACACCAGGAGTACTGTCCCCCTTTGATAAGCTATGCCTTCTCCCCTTCTCAGCTTTGTGGAAGTGGTACAGGTAGGGATTGCTTTGTTCATGTCATACTTTACTATAGCTCTACGCCATTAAATTAAGGGGGGGGGGGGGGGGGGAGTATTATTTTTATGTATATAACATTTGCTGATTTGGAACTTTGCTCAACCAGCATGTGGCTGAACTCAGAACAGTAAAACCAATGCAGAAAACAGCAAGCTGAATTCAGAAATAGGAACATTGTCTTCATGATCAATTGCTTTTTCGTCCCTGTATTCCTGAAAAATAAAATCTAAGACGTGCTTCTTCCAGCAGTGAGCTTATGTAAAAAAAAAAAGGTAATTATCCTTCTGCTGTATGGAACACTCAAATCAGAGGGTAATTAATTTTAGGGAATACAGGAATGATGGGAAATCTGAATTAAAATGATATTTTTAAATACTACTGAAATCTCCCAAATTTGAGGATGGATTCCATATCCATCATTTTTCATACAGATAAGGATTTCATCAAGAATTCCAATTGACTTTGATAGTCTTTCTCCAGTAAGTACACACCATCACCAGCTTAAGTGTCCCTTGGGGACCTCTCATAAGAACACTTTCCTTGCCAAGATATAATGAAATTATTAATAGCAACACACATTGTCAAACAATACTGAATGAATTCACAGTGATTAGCCTTTTGCATGTTTAAAAATAATAGTAAGTCAGTACAGTTTTTAGAAGGCAAAAAATCACCTCTCTCTACCTGCTGGTCATGCTTCTTTTGATGCAGCCCAGGATTATGGCTGGCAGCTTAGGATATGGTTGGTTCTTTTGATGCTCTAGATCTCCCTTGAACCAAAACTTGTGCGAAGCGACTATAGCACACCCTTGCAAGAACCTAAAATGCCTAAATGGAACATATGTCTGCCTACAAGATCTAGATTTACCTGCAGAAAGCAGCTCCTCAAGCAGCTGTTTGTAGCAATCTGTTACTGTTGCTTCTGTTTAAAAGATTTATAAAATGGATGGTAACAATTATATTCATGTGTGTTTAATTTTCTTTGCTGCTTATAAGAGAAATAGGTATAAAAACTCTTAAAGTACACATTATGTAGTAGCTTGTTTATTTAGGCAGTTACATTATCTAAGCCAAAGGTTAAAAAAAAAAAAAAAATTAGTTTAGGAGAAGACAACAATCAGGACTTGGTAATTCCACAAGTTCTATAAAATACAAATATTTTTGCATAAATAGAACAACTAAATGCTTTGTGCACTGAACATATTCCAGGTTTGCCTATCTTCACAGACATTTTTAGCATGAAAATTGGAGACGGGTTGGTGGAAATGTTAACTTTGCCAACTGAAACATGTCCAATCAAGCTCTTAGTCCTGATTTTCTATCAGGTTGACGGTGAGAGATGGCTCTTTCAAGATACGGGTGAACAAAGAGCAACTTATGTAGCAACAGCATGTTTTGGCTGAGGGCTGTTACCTTGCTCCAAAATAAGCCATCCCATGATTTCAATATTGCAAGGAAACAAGATAAAGAAGTGATATTATTACTACCAATTATATAATGCCATAGAGTTGACCACACGCCAAAAAGATCCTTCCTGTGCAAAACATACCTTCGGAATTAGACAGATGGCTTCATGTGAGATCTCAACATACCTTCAAGAGCAAAACAAACCAAAACAAAGGTGATTAAAAAAGCAGATGGCCCAGAGGTGTGTTAGTTGCATGGGATTCACAGTATTAGTTTTGATTTTGTGGTGGGAATTGACAGTAGCCTGATAAGGTTACTCTAATTATTTTCTACTTGTAGCCAGTGGAGCCACACAGGGGAAATTAGAACAGAAGGAAAGTTAGCCACTGGGAAAACCTCCTCTTCTCCCTTTTTCTTTCCTCCTTAGACAATCAGGACTATAAGCAGGAAGGGGTAATGCTGTACTGATCAAAATCAAGCTGAAACTCGGGAGTTTATTGGTCGTTTCTCAGCTTTAAGATGGATGCAGTGATGTCTGAAGGCAGTGCATATGAATGGTGCCAGCAGTTTCACTGCTCAAGAAGCTGAAATCCCTTTTCCAAAACTACTGAGTGTACAACAGGATGGGAAGCTGCTGATATAACTACATGAACATGGTTTGACCTACACAATCTTAACAAATTGTTTTCTATCTACCATTGAGAAGCCTGCAGCCTTTTAAAAATTATTTTTAGAAATTCTTTCTCAAAGTTGTTGGATTTTTTATTTCCAAGTTGGATAAATACTTCAAATAAATTTTATCATGTATGAACCAGCTATACCATACTATTTAAAGGGTTTGATACAGATTATGATTCACCATTCCAGAACAAGTCTTTGTGAACCTAAACATAAAATAATGGTTCCTGAAGGAATTCTAAAATCAATGGCATGAGCACAAGTGAGTTGCACAAAAAAATTGTATTATTATTGCAGTCAAAAGCTATTTATCTTTTGCCACGTATTCAGGGGACATGAAAGCAAACGTTAAAAATTCATGTTATAGAACTTTCTGGGATAGTATAATTGAAATTATTATCTACTATTATTATTGCCTTGGGTCTTAATTTTTTTATCATGTTCTATTTTTCCCTTCTCTCTCATTCTGCTAAATAGAGGAGTTACAACTGTTATTCATGTTCCAGTACACCATTTGTTGACTACTGCCCAGTAATTCAGACAATGTGTTATGCTGATAGAACAAACAAACGAATATATTTTAAAAAACATTCCCAGAATATGAAGTTTCAGTATCAGTTCTCATGAAATCCAGAATTCAAGAGTAGCAATACAACTAAAACCCTTCTCACCATTTTGCATCAAACAAGTTTAGGGGTCTTATATTGGGCTCTTTTTCTGCATTTATTTCTGTTGTTAGTGAGCACAATGACAGTCTTGTAGGAACAGCAATGTTCTTTTGGAATAATTTGCTCCTTCAGAAATGTTTCCTCATTAAAGCCACAGAAACATATTTTCTGACTTCTCTCTCTCGTGTTGTACTGAAAGATAATTTAGCCAAGTGAGTATAGGACTGCGTCTTATGTCACACCAGACTTTTGGCATTTGAGCTCAGGGACATCACATTACCAAGGCTTGATCCTGTGAAACAACACAGCAAACTTGCTCAGAGACAGCTTGGGTATTGCAAAATGGTTTCCAAAGTAATTGCACAGAAGAAAATGTGAATATCTGTAGATAGGGCTCCAGTTCTGCCTGGTTCTGATCCTCCTTACTGAGGTCGTTTTTATACAACTGCTGCTACTGAAGTCAATGCACACAAGAGCACTTGGCACTTGGCACTTTTCAAAACTGCCTCCTCAAGTGGATACTTAAAAAACATATAGATGTTCCAAATGCATGTGGGATATCAAGGGCTCTTCAAAGCCACAGATACATCTCTATTAAAAATAACCAATATTTGGACTATGTTGGTGTCGTGGTTTAAACCCAGTCAGGTAATTCGTTCGCTCACTTCCCCCCCTTTCTTTCCCTCCCCCTGCTCTCGGAGGGACGGAGAGGAGAATCGAAAAGAATGCAACTCCCACAGGTTGAGATAAGAACAGTTTAGTAACTAAGGCATAACACAAATCACTACTGCTACCACCAATGATAATAATGATAAAGGAAATAACAAGGGAAGAGAATACAACACCTCAGCACCAGCTGACCGATAACTCGCCCCCAAGCCCGACCAAGCTCCGACCGATACCTCCTCCAACCCTGCAGTCTCCCAGCCCTTCCGGCTAACTCCCAGTTACATCCTGGGCATGACGTGCTGTGGTATGGAATAGCTCTTTGGTCAGTTTGGGTCAGGTGTCCTGTCTCTGCTTCCTCCCAGCTTCCCCTCCTCCCTGGCAGAGCATGAGGCTCACAAAGTCCTTGGCCAAACCAAAACATCTCTATCAGCTCTGTTCCCGAGCCGAAAGTCAAAACACTGCACTGCACCAGCTACCAAGGAGGAGAAACATGACTGCTACTGCTGAACCCAGGACAGTTGGACAATTTCCTAGCATGCAGGCCACTGCCTCTGTGGAAGAATTTCTTGAAGTTTCTGGCTCACTTGGAAGGGAACAAATACAGAAGTGAGAAACGAGTGGAATGTCCTTCCACTGAGATGCAGTCAAGAAATCTCTCATGTCTTTGGATTCTGCCTGAAGGTTTCTGCAGAAGACTTCAAAGAGACAAACTTGCTGAAAGCTCTCCATATATTTGCCTCAGGGAATGGGACTGGAGCATATTGTTAATATTTTTACTTACAGCTTGCAGACTGGAGCCATTTCTTCTTCTTTTTGTCCTTTTTTTTTTTTTTTTTTGACATTGATTAAGCTTTTTTTTTATGTGTTAAAAAAATAAGTGTAGGTAAATAATATTTTTCTTTTTCAGTAAATAAAACTGAGTAATTGCAAGAGATGCTTATTATTAGGCAGGCCTTGATTTGTGATGCACTGAGCCATCTATCTTTTGCTGTGGTTACAAGAACAACCTGCTGTGGGTAAGCCAATATATGATCCTGTGGGGCATCAACTCTTTTGCAGTCACTGCCTGCACACACGGTGCTAGTCTGACATACCCTGGGTTAGATGAAAGCAAGTTTACCCTTCAGTGAAGTTATTTTTCCTTTATTATCCTGTTGCAGAATCTATCACAGTCCAACAATTCCACAATTGATTTGCTGGCAGCTGAACCCTGGGGCTTGGAATGTAAATAAGACTCAGAATGAAAGTGATGTGCAGTGCAGCAGCCAACACTGAGTGCAGGTACTTCATCAATTGACCTGATTTCTGGAAAATCTGCTCGTAACGTTGAAACTTGCTTGCAATTACAATCTTTGCAATAAAATATTAGTCTCCATGGTAATGATAAGTGCTTTCCTAACTTATTTAGAAAAAAAAAGTGATGAGATGACAATGTCTCTGAGAAAATTAAATTTTCAGTATCATTTCACAGCTGGACAGCTTCCTTCAGACTTGTCGACAGATTAGTAGCATTCTTCCCATTTTATATATGGAAAAACTGAGTAATTAATAGCCCTCAGGCCCTCCTTGCAAAAAAGGAGATTTAATGAGCTCTGTAGCAGTACCAGAACAGAAGAGCACATAAACAGTTGCCTGTATCCATGAAAAAGAACACCGCCAATGGAAGGATGGCCCTGCCTTACTCCTTACAAGATCTACTAAATGTTAGCAAACAAATTCTGCTTTACCTATTTAAACGCTGCAAAACTGTGTGGCACAAATAATTTTGTCTTTCATGTGTCTTTGTATAGTGTCTATCACAATGGAAGTCTCACCCATATGCCCTATCTTATCAGGGTAAAAAAAGGAACCTAGTAGGCAACAGAAGGATAAGAAAAATGTGACAGTTTCTGTACAAAGCCAGGTGCTCAACAGGCAAAATATTATTCAGGCCAGCTTATGAATAAGGGACTGGCTTAGAAGCCACATGAATAGGGTTCTAAAACTGGTGCTGAAATCTTTATGAATAATTTCCTGACAGGAAACAGTCAAAGTAATGGACAAATACCTTCAAGTGAACCACAGAACTGAAGTCAGGCTGGAGAGAGAGAAAAGAAGCATCTTTTTTCCACCCTAGTTAAGAGGGCTAGAGAGAGCCACAAGACAGACTATGGCAGCCTGCCCAGAGGTGTCTTGTCAACTTTCCTTTCCAGGGGACAAAAAACCTGATGGAGCTCTCCTGGATGGGCAGAGGAAGGAGAGGGCAGTTTGTGTCCTATGAAAATGTTGGGGGTTTACCTTTCTTCTGTCAGCTCAGCAAAAGTTTTCCCAAAACTTCGAAATTCCTCATAGGAAGGAAAACTTCACATTATAACCAGCTCTATTGGGTTCTGTTTCTTGTTCTTGCCACTGAATTGCTGTGCAATCATGGATAACCAACTGTATCTCATTATTCCTCAGGTTTTCCACCTCTAAAGCAAGATGCTTTCCTTTGCCAAGCAGTCTAGATGAAAAAAAAAAAAAAAAAAAGGATAAACTATTCCTTCTTAAATTTCTTATACAGCTATAATCATCCCTGAGCAGAAGGGAAAGAAAAATGTTATTTACAAATCACAGCTGGAAATTATCTAAAAGCAACCACTCTAATTATACTCCACAGTAACTCATATGTTTCAAATTTCCCAGTGCTTTCTTGGGTAGAGGCTAAAATGCAAGCCTTACTCTACGACCTCATGCTAACAGCCACACCTGTCTATGGAACAACATGATTTTAGTGAGAACAACAATTTAATTTCACAAATACCAGTAACAAGAAAAGTTTAAATTAATTTGTACATTTTATGGCAAGGTTACTGTCTGATGTCCTGGTCTGCAGCCTGATATTGTCTAATGGCTGCCTGTTGGATCATGCTGCTCACCAGCTTTGCCTCAAACACTAATCCAGTTTTAAGATCTTTCAATACAGATTTTGATTTACGAGTAATAAACTGGGTTTGTATGAATCATGCACTTTTAGCTTCTCTCTTTTTTTTTCACTATATTTATGGAGTGTTTCACTGTATGTATTTTCCCAGAGTTCTCTTATCTTTTTTAGGGTTAGCTTCAAAGATCCCCTTTTTCCCCTCCTACTTTTTGATTATAGGTCTTGGTCATAGAGTTCTTTACATGCGGATAAACTTTCAGGATTTCATGGAACCCATTGTTAGGTAAGTAGGTCTGTGAAAATGGAATAAAAGACAAGGTTAGACACGTAGCTGAAAACCTAAAAATAGCTAGAGGAGTAACCTTTATACAGAAAAAGGTACAGGCCCCAGTTCATTGTTTCTTATACCTCACATGATCATTTTCTATTACTCAGTGCAAAATAACATCTGACTGATCTACTGCATTCAGCACGCACAGGCAAATGACTATGTGAGTGCAAAACAAAGGTCCCTTTTACTAATATCATGCAATACAAGGAAAACAAGTAATTTGCCTGGTTCTCTGACCACGGCTGCAAATGCTTTTCAAGATAAGCTATTTCAGATGCTGTTGGGTTTTTCCAGTAGATTATAATTTCCCTAATCTTTCAATGTATTACCCAATACAGTTTTATGCAGTGTGCAAAGAAGTTCCAATCAATTTAACCCTAAGACAAATACAGCAGCCTTCAGAAGTGCCTATTTATATTTGTATATTTGTGTGTGTGTGCATAAAAGAGTATTAAATTGGATGAAAAAAGTAATGAATTAAAAACTGATTCTGACAACAGAGATGCTTGGACAGTCTTTTCATCAGGAAAACACAATTAAGTACAAAACTTGGAAATATCCTTAAATCATATGATGTTAGCACATATGATCATTCTGACTATGCCTCCAATTTTTTCCTGATACAGCTTTAAAAAAATTTAGGAAGGAAATCTGAGTACCTTTGAAAATTATTTAAGAGTTGCACTTTCCATTTAAATTTTCATTTTTAACTTCTTCTTCTTTGTGTCAAGCACAGATAGTTATTTCCATCTCAATGTCTGGCAAAGAGAGGGGGAGGAAAAAAAAAACTTACCACAGGAGAAAACTGAGTTTTGTTTTTTTTTTACTTTTTCTAACATAATAAAATCTAGGTAGATGCACAGAGTGAAGCAGTTCAGGGTTACTGCTGAACTTTTGATGAGCTGGCGTAACTACGTCGGTACTTTCCCTGAAAAGCTTAGGTTGACTGCTTATGTATAGATGTTTATTTTTTCCTATAAAAGCTAAAGTGTATCTTGTACTCTGCCTAAAGAACTGTAGTGATGAGTAGTGATGAGGATTCTTATGGTTCAGAGAACAACAGAGTACCAAAATTGTTGTTATTCACAAGTATTCGACCTGCTGCAACACTTTCATTTTATATTGACAAGAACACATTTCACAACCACCTGTATAGCAGAACATAATTCTCACTTTCAGAATTAACTACTATTTTTAAAAGATATTTAACTACCTATTTGGGGGAAGGAGAATATGTGATTAAATATATACTTTAACAGAATTTAAGACTTCAGGCCTTCAAATCTACCTTTAACATTACACGGAGCAGCAACAAGTCTTTGACGGATCTGCTTGTTCTCAACCAATGAGCAAGGATATGTCTACCGCAGCAGGACAGAAGGGTCCAATACTTGACTGGAAGCCTCAATTCTGAAGAAAATTAAAGTTATGGGTTCTATCTGTCAATTCTCTTCTAATAACTTCTAATTCAATCCAGAGTTGGCAAAGTACAGGGGCCTCAAGTGTGTTCAGTTCCCACATGTTTCATAAACATCATAATGGCTGTGTAAATCATTGCAACCCTGCAGACACTTTGATGGAGAGATCCAGCTATCACTAATTCTACGTGGTGGCTGGGTAGCTGAGAAGTCTCGCCAGGCTGCTCACCAGGGAACACATTTATAGTTGTGCTCAGTCATAGAATTAAGTAAAGCTGGAACAGGTGGCAAGCCAAAAAGCAAAGTGAGGAATATAGAGGGATCTTAATGAAGATGACATATGGGTCATGAGGGGAACTGCAGTTATTAAAGCAAGGAGGTGTAGGACAGAAAAAATGGAAAACAAAGCTTCATTCATTCCACTCCTCTTGCAACAATCTTTTTCAATTTTGACCTGTTTCATTTGCATTTTTGTTTTATGAATTATGGTCCATCAAGACCGTAACTGCAACAAGCATATGAGTTTGCCTGTGTCTGCATACATATCTGTGTATGTACATGTGGATGTACAATACATGACATATAAAACAAGCTTTCTAAGGCATTCTACTACTTAAAATGCCTTGTAGCAGAATAAATATTCCTGAGACAAGGTCCCTAGAGACCATCGAAGTACTATTAATAGTAGTGAAAATATGCATATTATATATGAAAACATTTGCATATATAATGCTTGTGCACACCCCAACCGTGCAACACATCATGACCAGCTGATTGCCTACAGTTACAGGCAGTTGTGTTCAGCGGCCGGACCCACATTTACCATGGCAAGATCCAGGCCATGGAGAGAATGCAGCTGTTTCAGAAACAGTTATGGGTGAAGACTGACAGTCTTTTTAGGCTTCTGAAACATTTTGGTTGAATCCCTCATTGCCACAGTCCCTGACATTTTCTTCTTTTGTCTGCAAAGTCACTGCAATACTTGCAAATGCTGATCCCTTGGAATATGACGTCTTTTGCATACTCCTTTTTTACAAAAAGAAAGATTGGCCTTTGTGTAGATCGGCAATAGAAGGCTGCTAAAAATAAGGATGCAATAGCCACATAGGTAGATCAATTTAGCATGCTGAGAAAACTAGAGAGCCAGGAGGTACTCACTTCATACATACACCCTCCCAGAAACTGCAGATTAAGGGGAAAAAAAACTGTATTTAGGAACTGTTTTAAATTGAAGAGCCATAATAACCCTCTGAAGAAGCAGAGTGGAGAGAAATTATGCAACTGTAGCTGATTTGAATCAGATTTTGAGGGAACTAGGGAACTCTCCAGAACAGGTATCTGCTCTGCAGTTCTTCATGTGAATTAAAACAGAAGGTCATTGTAAAAGCTGCTATGTTATAAAAAAGCAAAATAATAAACCCTCAGAAATAGGATTATTTAAAAATGGAAAATGATGGGAAGGAGGGGCATCTGTACACATTTTCTAGTTCATGAGGATATATTAATCAGTATTGTTGTATTGACATAAGTGGTGATGAGGTGATTTAGACCATCTGTGCACCTGGCTGTGTGGATACATATAACTTTGACCAGAACCGATGATATCGGCAGTCTTACAGTGAACAAATGAAATTCCAGTTATTAAGCACAGATCAAAGATGTAGCACATGTAGCAAAGAAGCTACTAAGATGAGTATCCAATGTGAATGGGCTATTAGTAGAAATAAATACATCAGCAAACGTGACAATGTCAAACCCTCTACAGAACAAAGCATAACACAGAAATGTGAAAGTGACTCAACTAGTAGAAGTCTGGCAACTGCCACAGTCTGGTGAGGCAAACCTGAACCTTCATTCATTGAACCTTATATGCATTTACATGGTTCGACTTACATGCATATAAGGTCATGACTGCCTTTCCTAATTAAGGATTTTTTTTCTTTTCTCCTAAATTGGGTCCTTCTTTTCTGAGGTGAGGCCCTTCCATTAGTAAATGCAAACACTCGGGAAGAGTGTTGAATTTGGAATAGACTGGAAAGATAGCTGACAAGAATTTGACTTGGTGATACTTATTGGGGGTAGTTTGGGGGGGTGTAAGTTGAAACAGTGAGAAAATGTGGCAGCCATCAACCAGTACTTCCTCCTCATGAACTCACATAGCAAACCAGCCATTTTTAGGAAGTGATGTAAATCTCAATGCTTAGCATTTTAGGAGTAGAAATATAAAAAGTATGCTGTTAGATTTTATTTTGCATTTATAAGAGAAAATGACAAAAAAATCATAAAGACATTTTTCAACTCTACCATTTTATAATTGCAAATTATAAGGTACAAAGCTTACTGATTATGCCCACCTATATGACTAACTCAGGTACAAGGCCTGAACAGACAGGATCATTTTAAAGTACAAGGCACAATTTACTAGTTTGCAGGTCATGGTGTTGGTGTATTTATTTAAACTCTTGTAACAAAGGGACAAGAAGCTTGTGACCAGGGAACAGAGCTCTGAGTGCTTGGTGACAGCAGGCCAATGGCTTTCTGCTGCTCCCCAATCCAGAAGCACCTCAGATGCTTTGTGGAAGCTGTTAAACAAGCGTAAGTTACAGACTACCATTTCTAATAAGGAACTTCACATATACTTGAATAATACACTAGCCTGGAAATTGTGCTGGTTCAGCTGCTGCCTCACAAGCAGCTGAGCTGTCCATGTCACAGCAGCAGATGTTTCAGAGCCGGTGTGGAGCAGACAAGTGTGGGTGGCAATCACTGAAGCCCTCCCAGAGCAGAATTTTTACTGCAGAGCTAAAGCCTCGAAGGAGCTATAAAATAACCTCGATAATTTGACACTTGATAATGCAAACTTCTCAAAAATTTCAAATTATATGCCTCTGCCTGGCTCACGGCCAGGATTTTCTCATCCGATTTCGCTTTGTTAAGATTTCACTGTATTTTAGGGAAACTTCCGCTGAACATCTGGTGGTGTAGCTCAGCGTTTAATCACACAAACAGCGATAATGAAACGCACGAATAAAGTACATCTAAAAACGCTTTTATTGTTTCCCTAGGGTATCTGCAGCGAGGGGAGCAGCCCACTTCAAGCCCGGCAGCACCAGAAGCTCACCCAGGCAGGCAGCCCGCGGCACCCACGGCTCCGGCACAAGGCGCCGGGGGAGCACACCCCCCACCCCCCATTCCGCGCTACCACCCTTCTTTTCAAGGGGGACTTTCGCTCCGTGTAAGCCCGTCACGACAGGAACCCACCCTTGAGGGAAGAGCGAGGGGCTCGGAAACACGCCCTTCCCACACATGCCAGGCTCCCCGAGGCCAGGCGGCATCCCACAGAGAGCCCCGCAAAGCGCCTCACAAAGACCCTCACACCCCGGCTCACCCGCTGCCAAAGGCCACGCGGCCGACCAGGTGAGCGGGACAACGACCACCACGCAAGTGCAGAGGCAGCGCCGGCCGGCTGGGAAGGCAGCACAGGCGGCGGACAGCACCCGCAGGCCGCCCCTCAAGAAGACCGCCCGTCCTCTGCCTTTATGCAAGACGGAGACCTCCGGAGCTGGGCGCCCAGCGGGGTGAACGACTAGCACCGGCCCCGCGACCACCTCAAACGATCGCTTCACTCCGCTTCCTCAGCCCGGCCTGTTCCGCCTCCTTCTTCTTGCAGGTAACACCGTGCGGGGCACATGGTTCGGTCTTGCTGTGTCCTGCCCTGCCCTGCCCGGGGGGGTTGCCCTTGCCCCTGCCCCTGCCCCGTTTGCTGGCTGGAGCGTTGGTGGAACTGGCCCAGGAGGCGCGTGAGGGGGGAACTACTGAGAGCCGAAGCGGGACGGCACACGGTACACCACATGCGGGGCCGCCGCCAGGACAAAAGGCGAGCGGCGAGTGGGGCAGGGCCGGCGCCGAACTCCCGGCAGGGCTTGTCCGCCCTGCAGCCCTCCCGGGCTGGCTGCATTCCTGGGACGGCCTCAGTTTTGCGGGACTCCGCGCACCTCGGCCGCTGTGACCTGGGCTGGGAGCCTCTCCGTCGGGACGCGCGGTATTGGAGCCGTGCTTCCCGCCCCTCATTCCTTCCCCGCCTCCCGCCCCAGGAGTTCTGCTTCGGGATGCGCTCTGTAAGGCCGACTCGGGGTCGCCTTTCCCTGGAGGGGCGGCGGAGCAGTAGCGTGTGAGCCGGTTGGCAGCGGGAGAGCCCTTGGTGCCGCCGCTCGGAGGGGGAAGGGGTGTGTGGCGGCGGGGGGTCGCAGTACCTCGGGGGGGATTAGAGCGCCTAGGCGGTTAACACGTTGCTGTGCTAAGGGAGCCCTCAGGGACCGGCCTCCTCGTCTGGACTGCGAGGAGAGGACTGGCAGCAGATGGACATCAGCTAAACAGAGCAAGCGTAATGGGAGAAACTTTCAGGGCAGAATTACTTTGGGGTAGATTAACTATTCTATTTGGGTAGTGGGCATCGGTGGTGTGTCTGTGCGATTACGAGCGATACAATACCCTTCCCTCTGCTTAGCAGTCTTTTATTCTTTGTTTTCTTCAAACTAAGAGCACAAGGGCGAGTTACTTTGAGGCGGGCTTTCACTCTTGAAGCGGCTGGTCTGCTTCACTCGGCTGAGGGGCTCCATTCACTCTCAGGTTGCTCAGCTCCATGTTACTGACTATCTTAATGGGGGAGCGCTGCTGTATAGTCGCCAAAGCGAGAAGGGGCACTGGTGTGTTGGGGAGTACTGCCTGTCCTCCCTGTGCATGTATGTGTACAGAGACGGGGACTATGTGGAGACTGGAATTCAGCGTTGCAAAGAGAAAGCTACAAAGCAATTGCTTTATCAGCTCTAATGTTCAGGTCTGTTCAAGAAGCCAAACGGCTGGAGCTTTTTCCTAGATTGTATGAAGACATTAAATGCTGTGTTTTCAGGGTGCAGTGGTTGATTTTTAAAAGCCAGTAAATAAGAAGAAAGTACGAAGCAGGGCTACTGTATGTCCCTGTCATTCTTGGGGCTTATAAGTAAGCAGTTTATATTCTGCCCTCCTTTTACTGCAGTTTTCGATTTATAACCTCTCCCCCTTGGCATTTATAGCAGTACTTGTTAATAAGACCACTCACAATACTTGTACAATAATGAGAAGCAGAGGCAGAATAGCTGTCCAGGCAGAGGACTGGCTTTGGAGCATTGAAAGGAACCCTTCCAAGTAAAGGTGGCTCATGGGTAAACCTCCAGCCTTAGTACCGCCACACTGATGTGCTGTTTGGTTGCACTGGCCTTTGTCGTCTACCTTAACAACCTCATAAGCCCATAAAAACAGCAGTGGAATTTAGCCTATACTGTACTTGTAGCATGCAGAGTGATCTAGTGAACACTGCTTTGGTCTTAATGTATGTGTCTTGTTGTCTTATTGTTTGCATTGTTGGGATTTAGGGCCTAGTCCATTAACTGCTATCTGTATATGTCTACCTGTGATGTTTGTATGAATTCCCTGTATGGGCTATATGCAAGACTAAGTCCTTTAATTTGATTAACAGAAGAGAGTTGAGCTCTTTTTGCAATTGATGATGTTTGTTTTTCCACATTCAGAAGGAAATTATAGTGCTTATCATTCTCTTAAGATCTTTATAATGCTCCACAGTGCTCATGATGTCTGTTTGTTATACTAGAAAAGAATAGTAAGAAACAGAAATGCAGTGATTTGCTCAGGGTCTTAGAATTTACCTGGGCCGAAGCTTTAGCTTAGAATCTAAGAACATCTTGACTTTATCTCTGTGCCTCAACCATGAGAAACTGTGCCTTTCTTCCACATTCGAAGTACAAAATTATGCTTAAATATGTTCCAGTAATTATGAAATGCACTGAGATGAAAAAAGGTTGTATGAAACTTCAGTCTCCCAGCTCCACTCTCCATTTTTTTATTTTTTTAATGAAATGCAACTATAACTGCATTTGTATGTATTTCTTTCAGATTTGCAACCAACATAATGCTGAAGCTCCCAACTTGGAACAAGCATTTCACAGAATGGCACAAACAGAACCTAATCTGGACCATGGTGTATCATGGTTCATCCTTCCGTCATACTGGGCTAAAATGGTTGTGGCATTAATCTCCTTCCTCTGTTTTGCTAACAGCTATGATGGAGATTTTGTCTTTGATGACTCTGAAGCCATCATCAATAATAAGGTTTGTCTCTCTTCCCCCCCCGCCCCATGCCTTTTGACATAAATGGTCCTAGGAGAAGATGTAATGACAACAGTTGATCTCAGTAGATCCTAGTAAAGAACTTCCTTCTGATATTCCATTTTTTTTAACTTCATTTTTCTGTTTTGTTTTATTATGTCTGAGTTTTTTTAAGTAAGCCTTATTTAAGGTTACCAAACAAGGTATGCAGCAGTGCTCTAACAAAAAGCTAGAAGCATAAGTATGCTTAACAAAATGTTATTCCTAAAGCTATTTGAATAACATGACTTGGGTTCTAGTACATAACAAAAGAGTGAACAAATTAAACAGCTTCCTCCCCTCCCTCCTCTAAATGTGCCCCCTTTCATTCTTTTGCAAGTGAGATGCTCTGCTTAACAAGTGTTACCTTCTGAAAGGGAAGGAATTTGTCTGCTTGTTATCTAAGAAAACATTAGCTAGGGTTGCGGCAGATCTGGATGTGATATTTAGTAACACTTATTCGCAGAACACCTGTACATCAAGCCTGCCTATAGACCTAATTTTAGGTTCATTTCTATGTGAGTGGGTGTATGGAGTGGACTTTTTTAACACCTGTTGATGTTAATAGGAGATTTTTTCATTATCTTCTCAGATGAATTAGCCCAATGAATAAACTTACTCTGGTTACAGGGTACATAATGCATCATTAAGTGATTGTAGGGTGATGAGGTTCTCCAGCTGTGGTTTCTACCATTAAAAAGTTATAGGAGCAAGAAAAACATCTTTTTCTTTTGCTCCTTCCCCCCTTAAAAGTTCCTGTGACACCAGTATTTTTTTTGAAATAGAGGCAGAATATTCTTGTGGTCTGTCTTAAAACTGATCATACATACAATGAACAATCCCTGAAATTAACGTTCATTTCGAACAGGCCTTTAGCTGAGGTTTTTTTGGTTGTGAGGAGTTGAGTGTCTTCAATTGCTGAGACACTTCTTAGAATCACATGTAGCAGTTAGTGCTCATGAGTGGGTCTTGGCGTTGCAGCTCTTATGCTGTTCTGGAATGTTAAATGCTTGGCAAGAGAAGCACAGGGTAAAAAGAATCACCCTCATCTGTTGGTTCTGTTTTCCTGAAGCCATGGGTTTACAAGGAGGATAATCTGGAAACTCATATCATTAGAAGACTACAATTCACAATTTTTTTCCTTGCACAAGATTTAGAGGCAACTTACTTCAGTGTGCCTTTTAGAATCTCACAGAATCACTGTTTCCTTAGACAACTTTGTATTATGCTTGTTTAAGTCATCATACCTTGAATTATAAGTGTATGGGGGAAAATACATCTGCCAAATTAGAAATAAATCTCAAGGCATTCTAAGAGAATGCCATAGACACTATTTTTATTCTTTTTAAGAAGCATTATAGTTTAAATTACACAGCTCTTGGCAGTGGTTTGTTCTGCAAAGTTTTATTTTGGCCATGATTATAGTATTTTAATTTCCTGAAAGAATGTACAAAACATTGATGTTGAAAAAAGGCAGGTTTTCTTCAAGTGCAATTTCAAACTTTACTTTCAAAATGTTTCAGTTTATCTATGCAACAAAACAACCTGCACCAGGATTATAGCTGTTGGCAATGCTGAGAAATTCAGCCAACTGCTTAAATAGATTAACTCATACCTAGTCTGAAAAACTGGGAGGCTTATTCTATTTTTCACAGCAAAATCCTCTATTATTCCCTAGAAATTAAATGAGATTTTTGTGACAGTATCATTTTAACACAGGGGTCGTATGAATATATGAAAATGCAAAACCCACAAGAAAAATGCAGAGACAGTGAGTTTACCAGCTTAATGGTGAGGAAAAGCATTTAGCAAAGGCACAGTTTATTCAAAGTATAGCCTATTTTATTCCTATCCAATAGGAGAGACAGCAGGTGAAGTAATTTTGTAGATCCACTGACCATTACTATACCAGTATTTTCTTGGGTACCACACAGTGACCTTTTTTGTTAATTTACTAGCTCCCACCAGCTCACCAATCTTCAATTTTTTTATTTTTTATTTTATTTTTTTTAGTGAAAAATACAGTTAGCTGACCTCATGCCTACTGTATTGTGGAACATTCTGTTACTAGATTTATATTGGGGTCCAAGCCTGTTTTCCAGATGCTTTCTTGACATTTTAAGCAGCATTTTCACTGGTACACAATAGTGACTTTTGTCTTTATTTATTTGCTAGCTTGGCAAGGCAAATAGTTGGATTAGGAAGAGTTTCAGACGCATTATAAGCCTTTATATAGAAAACCTGACCTTTCTTCAAGTATTGAACTTTGCTGTCTGTAAGCTGCTGATAATCAAATATTTAGAGATTCTTTGCTGCCTACATTCAGTTCTGAAAGAGAAAATCATATGTAATTTATAAATCGCTGTGTCTCTTAGAGCAAGCCATTCCTGTTTTAGGGTAAGTCTACTAAGTGGGAAAACTAACATAATAAACTTTTTATCACAGAAGTTGGATTCAACAGCAAGATACATGACTGAAGATTTTTTAGGTCATATGGAAGTGTAATCTAATCACTAAGAATTCTGTGTATTCAGCTTTTCCTGCATGCTTCCTATGGAAGACAAAAGAAGGCTGATTCTAGCGGAAAGGGAAATCTAGCCTTTCACATCGCCAGTGTATTTCACATCTCGTTATTGAAGACCATCTGTGACATAGAAGACATACTTCTAAAATTTTAATACAAAAAAAAAATCTTTTTCATAGTCCCTTTCTTTGGCAAATGTACATAAGGAGCTGTGTTGTTGGTTGGAAAAACCTGAAATCTGAAGCCACAGTGATCACTGGCAGTCAGGCCCTGCAGAACACAAAGACTTCAGTATATGCTGGAGTACAACCTTGTCCCAACTTGCCCTTGAAAAGCAGGCTGTATTGATTTATTGGACTCCTGGTTGAGTGCACTCCAGCTCTGAGAGTCAAATTATGACCTTTGGGGTGTATGCATACCAGTAAGGAGTGGGACAGGAATTTGGGTGCCTAAGGCCAAAATTAGTCCTAGGAGAAGAAAGAAATCTGTAGCTATTGCTTGGTAGTAGAAACATCTATGAGACAGTGAAGGAATTTTGCACCTTGATAATTCTTAAGCTCAAATAGGATCCCCTGTGAGTCTTTCTTAAGGTTTTCCCTGAGAATGCCTTAATTAACAGCTGCAGGATATGACTATGATGTTAGCTCTGCTCTCTTTTCTGTGTATTGATTAGTAGCCTATTAGTGAATGTTTCACTTCATTTGACAGTGTGGTAGGATTTTTAACCTACTTCTCCCTCCTATTTTTTTAATACAGTTGTCCAATACTGTCCAGATTTGATCAAGTTGGCAGTCCTGGGGTAATGGTTGAAACTGATGATCTTAAAGGTGTTTCCAACCTAGGTGATTCTATGATTCTGTAAGTGATAGAAATAAATCTCTTCATGGGATTTTTTTATTTTTGTATGGATGAAAGTCAGAATGTGTTGAGAGAAGCAGGAAAAAAGGAGTTATTTTAAGTTCAGTTTAGCAGCAGCCAGTCATCATGGCCCAGACATTTGGCTATACTAGCAGTTGTATGTGTTCTCTCTTGCCTTGTTAGCAGGCCAATAATGCTATCTAAGGATGAGATGGAAGATACTGGAGACTTTAGGAGGTGCTCAGAATACTGTAGAAGCAAGTGAAATGGTAGCAGCATTTGAGAAGAACTGGAGTTAGTGATCCAGGAGTATTGTAATGTGGGAATCTTGTAAGTAGATGGAGACGTAGGAGGAATAAGCCATTGCACACCAGGCCTTGTAAAATCTTTCATGGGTTTACCAGCCTGGTTTGTCTGCTTGTGTTTGTATTGGCTTGTTCATAGAATGGTTTGGGTTGGAAAGGACCTTAAGATCATCTAGTTACAAGACCCCTGCCATGGGCAGGGATGCCTCACCCTAGACCATGTCGCCCAAGGCTCTCTCCAGCCTGGCCTTGAGCACGGCCAGGGGTGGACCATTCACCACTTCTGTGGGCGGCCTGTTCCAGTGCCTTACCACCCTCATAGTAAAGGACTTCTTCCTTATAGCTAACCTAAATCTCCCCTGTGTAAGTTTTAACACATTACCCCCTGTCCTATTACTACAGTCCCTGATGAAGAGAATCTGCTTTGGTTTGTTGGTTTCCTGAAGAATTTCAGAGGAGAAGGTGGGTGGGGTGTGGAGTAATTCATGATTGATTGAAGGTGTAATACCAACACTCATATGAAAGCTGTTAATTTCCTAGTACAATTTTGTTCTTAGGTTCTGTCTTGAGAGTATTTAACCTGCACATTTTTGCTATAGCATAAATTGTATTTAATTGCCATAACGAAGGAGGATAAGAGGGGCAAGTAGAAGATGACTAGTTGGAGCTTCTTAGCTTGTCCTCTCGGAAAACAGAAGCAGATGTTGCCAAGGTCCTTCTTTTTTCCTCTCCAAGGTGTATATTTTCCATTCAGTAGTCTAGGTTATTTGGATATTTTCATTATCATCATGGCTTTAAGATAAAAGGAAAGAGTAGAGATTTCCTTTGCAGTGTGTTTTTTTTAATAGCCCCCTACCCCACCCCAACTTAAAATAATTCATTACTTTTCTGTCTTCTGCTGTTAATATTTTAAAACAGTAGATACTCTGATTCTTGGTTTCATGTGCTAAGAATTTAAGAGATGGGGGGGGGGGGGGGGGGAATACTTGAATAGGGTCCTATGCCAGGTAAGGCTTCAAAAAGAGCTAATTGTTGTTTTCTGTCTTTGGTCTCCTTCCTTTCACTAGTACTTGTGCTACTGACGCTGGTAGAAACATGGGTATTTGCAGCGGTTTGTAGTTGGCCTCCTTCACAAGATAACCTAGGCCTAACATCAAAGGCTTTTTACAAAACTATAACGTGGAAGGTTTTTTTGTGTGTGTCTTGTATCTCAGCTGTTAACCAGGTTATCAGTTGATATGAACACATATAGCTGTACGAAATTTCATGTAGTTTTGCCTACTTACAGAATCCAAGCATCTTGGTCGTTATGATGACAGGCATCCAAGATGTGACCTATCAGTAGTGAGCCAAGAAAGCACCTCCTATGTCCATGTTAGCATGAGCTTGTATTAGTTAGAACTTTTTTGTGTTTTAGCTGCTTTGAGTAAAACAGAAATGTTAAGAATATGGTAATTTATGATGTTTCCTTTTAGGACCTCAGGGCAGAAACCCCACTTGGTGACCTGTGGCATCATGACTTTTGGGGTAGCAAGCTCAGCAGCAATACCAGTCATAAGTCATATCGACCGCTAACTGTCATAACTTTCAGGTGAGATTTGTCTTTTTTCTCACTGTCTGAATTTTTTTTTACATACACTCACTCAATTGATAATAGGCAGGAGGAAGCAGAAAAGGGGAACGACAAAGTATCTGGAGGGTTATTGCATACCTTTCCGCGATATGGTTTTCCTGTTTGTTAATCTCCGTTTGAGTTTTAATTTTCAATTTTTTTTTCCCAAAGTATACATTATTTTGACATTCTGTATTTTACTGTAGCTTTTAGAGGTTGCATCTTATGCTCTTATATACCCTGGTACTAGGGGCAGTATGGGTCAATATGTAGGTCACATCATCAGAGGCCTAAGAGGTGTATATTCCCTTCACTTAGCGATGCTGCCACTTATACTTCTATTGTAGTTTCTGTTTTCTGCCTTCTGGTGACCTGTTAAATGGGGTTTTCTTGTAAATAGCATCAATCTACTGTGCCCTTTTGCCACTTGGTCACTGAACAGTCTTCCCACCTCTTCCCTCCCTGATAGTTCATGTTTGTGCCTGAGAATCCTAGTTGGGAAGATGTCTGCCTGTATATATAACTTGCTGGTTTTCTCAAATAACTACGTTTATGAGGATTAGTTGTATAGATGCTTAGCTCATGTTTTTTTGCACAGGAATTTGAGCAAGCAGTAAACCATGTAGAAACTGGGCACAGTAATGCAGAAAATCTTTGAGGACTCATCTTAAGGTTCTTTATTTTCCCCATGCAACTCAATGTTGTGGATGGGGACCTAGCACTGGTTCTGCAGATATGTCCAGTCTAGGCAGGGACTAAGTGACTGCCGAAGCACTCCCACTCTTAGTCCTCATATTCAAGCAAAAACTTTGACTCTTGAATGCAGTATCAAGCATTTTAAGAACTTGGCACTGTGGGTTTCACTCTCTGTTGGGCTTTATTCACATTGTCATGAAGGAAAATATGCAAATGAATAGAAAGTGTCAGAGTCTTAAACCCATTAAAGTTTCCAGTGCATTAAACAGCACATGCTTTCCTTTAGTTTCAAGGTCTCTCTGGTATATTGCATCTCTAGTAACATCTTGGTTAGTTTAAAGAGTGAACTGGGATACAGTTATTACTATATCTGAAAATATATATGAGCATGTGAAGATGGTCCGTAAAATGCTAGTAAGTAAGAAATTGGTTTTCTTAATTTTCCCTAAGCTCCAATTTATGTGCATCACATTTATAATAGGTTAGAGTTTTTTAATAGATTTCACATAAGCCAGATGCAGACTGACCAAATGAACTATATAAAATTCCCTATTCACACTAAGTTTCTGTATATCTCGCCTACAGATAAAAGTGTGTGGAAAATAACAAGATGTTTCTCCCATTTCTTCTCCCTCTCCATTTTATCAGAGTTCTAATCTTGAACAGGGTTTTGTGACTGAATTTTCACTTACACTTCCTTCTGTTTCTAATACTCAAATCTCTCTGTAACCAATCGCACAGATCAGTTACTAAGATGTGCTCGCTGACTACTTTCTGGATGTATACTGATTGTACCCAGATGGTTTCCACATTGCCAGTCCAAATGCTAGGACATTTTTCAGCCAGAATGTCAGTGGAAATCATAGTCTGAGTTGCATACTAATTTCTTCTTTGTGTGGATTTAATTAAAATAATTTCATCCAGTTAGTTTTGGACATAGTTGCTCTTAAGCGCAAGGGTATCCCCCCCAGTAGATTTGTTTTTTTTCCACAAGGACATTCCTGCATTGCAGCATTGAAGTTATGTTGCTGACCAAAAGTAATTTCTAAGTAACC
This sequence comes from Pezoporus wallicus, assembly GCF_028554395.1. Lineage (NCBI taxonomy): Eukaryota > Metazoa > Chordata > Aves > Psittaciformes > Psittacidae > Pezoporus > Pezoporus wallicus. The sequence goes on along the minus strand of NW_026636887.1, from coordinate 1,490,328 downwards.
GTAGGTATGATTAACATAATAGCACTAACATATGTCTTTGGAGAGGATAGATACTATGCTGAATATGGTATCCCATATGAATACCTTTGAGTAAAGATCAGGACATAGTTTCTAGCCAACTGTATTGGCTCGGTGGTAATAACATGCATGCTGGGATTTGGTGGTTTTTTTTCAGCTTTTTTCTTTTGGTGGGGGAAAGGGGAGTTGTGCTACTTAATACGATCTTGCTATGGGATTGTTTTAAGTTTTCTGTTTGCATATCTCTACCCACTGATGTAATTCCTAGCCTTAATGTTCTTGTTTCTGTATAGAATTAATTACCTTTTTGCTGGAGGCTTCTACCCAGTTGGTTTTCATGTCATCAATATAATACTGCATTGTACTATCTCAGTGTTGATGGTTGATGTATTCTCGATATTATTGGGTGGACTGCAATTCAGTAATAAAGGAAGAAGGCTAAACCTGGCTCCAAAGACATCTCTTCTAGCTGCTTTGCTGTTTGCTGTACATCCAGTGCACACCGAATGTGTAAGTAGTGAATAATGAGCTCCAAAGATTTATATCTTAGAAATTCTTGATGATCTTGACTAATTCTGACAGTCTTATACTCTACACATTGCTTTTATATATTCTCAGTACTTCTCTTGGCGCACGTCTTATGAGAACCATCAAATGTTATGGTTAGTATGTTCAAAAGATTGAAATTCTACAGGGCTGGACCTTATTGAGGAAGATAAATCATTTAAGTACAGTAACTAAAGAAGGATAGCCCTAAACTACAGAGTTTCCCTAGTTACTGAATTTCCCTAATTACTTTTCATTTGTATTTGCTTTGATAAAAAAACAAGGAGATACAAAATTGGAGTAGGGGTAGTATATGAATTCTGTATATGAGTGTATTAGAATACTGCATCTAGTTTTGAATCCATGCTGCAAGGACAACGCTAGGAAAAATTGAGAGGTCTTGGAAGAGCCATGAAAATGATTAAAGGACTGGAAATCATCCCATGTCATGAGAGATCAAACTCCATGGGTTTATATTTTAATATGAAGGAGAAGATGAAAGGATTTATTTTTTTTTATCACTGTCTGTAATTATGTATGTGAAGAATACAGATTTCATAGTAGTGGGCCCTTTAATAATGCAGACAAAAGAGTAACAATGGCTGAAAGTTAAAGCTGTAAAGATGCAGAATAGAAACATGGCACATGTGTGGCAAAGATCAAAGTTCTTGTGTGGAAATTCTAGTGAACAGGGAGGAGACAGGGTTTTTTTAAAACTCTCTTTTTGCACTCACAGCTAAGAAAATCTAATGGCCTTTATGCCAGTGGGCTTGCTGGATGTGGTCCCTGATTGCTTGATCTTGTAATAATGAATAAATAAAAAAGAAAAAAAATTGCAATGCAGGAGTCATTCCTCTTAGAGTTTGGAAGGACTAAGCTACTAGAAAAAGTACTAACTTTAACTTTGATCTCTGTGCTAGTAATGAACCCTGAATCCTCAGTGTACCTTGTATATGTGTGGAACTGATTTTTCATTTATTCACAATATGCTGTGGTTTTGGCTTTTTTTCATTTGCTTTGCACATGATTGATGGGGAAGAGGTTATGGAAGGCTATGCCTCTCAGCTGACTGGGGACTCTGCATGCATTGGAAACCTAGAGATGGTACGAAGTTGGGTATTAGTAATTTGGCACCTTTTTTGGCAGTGTGGCTAACACATTCTGTCAGTCATTCTCTGGTGTTTGCTTGCCTGCAGAATAACTTCTTTGTGAGGGCATGTTGTGCTGGTGTCAGAAGGGCCCCTTGTATTTCTTTTCTCCAAAACCAGTTCTAGATGTCAAAGTGCAGTAAAATGAGTCTTCAGTGCTTTTGATGCTCTGACATGTAAAGAGAAATCTCACTTGAGTCTTAACTTTGTAATAAAACTCCTATTGACTCCTTTATTATTATCCATAATCATCATCTGCATTCCATTTAACTCTAAAAATATATTTAAATCAGCAGGCAAATGTTAGTAAGACCTTGGTCATGTCAAATAAATTACAAGTGAAGTGGTTTGCTTGCATATATGAGGTTTGAAGACTTGTGTATACTTAGCGCAAACCTTGGAAGAAGAGTAAAAAGGTAGGATGCTTATATACCATATGTCTTCTAAGATCCAGGAGTAAACAAAGGCCTCTGATCATTTATGTGGTGAATAATAAATCTTGCTGCACTGAAGCAGTCATCATACTGCTATGGTTCTAGCATGACTGTGTATCAGGCAGCATCTCCTCAAAAAGCATTCTTCATGATTTTAAATCTGTGAGTTTTAAGTATCATGACATCTTGGTTTTGAAATGAGATGACATATTTTGACATAAAATTGTGAGGAATCTGTCTGCTTGCTGCTTTGGATTTTGGTATATACAGCACAAAACAGACGCATAAAACAGATCTTGAAAAGTTTACAGCTTTCAGTACCTATGTAAGAAAAACAGCTGTCATTTTTCTACCTACATGTAAACACTCTTGTGGTGCAGTCTTCTCTTCTATAAAATGGTTATTCTTTGTAACACTTGAGCGATGGAATACTAAATGAAACACAGACATAAGAATATTCCTGATGCTAATTTAAAACTGTGGGGGTTTTTTTTGTTTACCTTGTTACCGGGACTACAGACATGATCCTGCATTTGAGATAACATTGTCCTGTTGGAGTCATCTGAGGCCATATGTGTGTTTTTTACCCTCTTAATCTCTTTGTTATAACAAGTTGGCATTTATTTTCAAAATTGTGTCAGTTCACCTTTACTTTTATCTCATTAGCTGAGAGTAGCTCCTGAAACAGAATGACACGTCATTATTTTCACCTTTTAAAGCAGTCCACAGCCATTGAGTTAATTCTCTTAATATCTTTATAAAACAGAAAAAGAAGCAGGGAAGTTAGATGCATGGCTTTGGATAAATTAATAAGTTTCTCTGAACTGCATTTGGGAGTCCAACAGTTTCTCCTTTTACGCTATCAAGTGAAGCTGAGGGTAAAGTAGGGGAGAGTCTCTTCAGTGTATTCGGTCCTACTCTCATGCCTCTGTGCTTCTCTCTCTGATGTTACTCAGTAATAGTTGTTCCGTCAGTTCATACTTGTACAAAAAATGCCCTTCTCATAAGACATGTTAGCAACCAGCTTTAAACAAAGTGAAGATACACTTTTTACTTTCCTCTTTCTGTTCCACTCAGAAAATGGGACAACTGGTGTGCTATACAAAAAACAGTTTGTGCTTTTGTCCCTGAAACATCACCTCAAAAAGGACATTAAAAAAAAAACAAACCTGGAAGTCTTCTGCTCTGCTTCCAGAAGGCCTCCGTATGCATTTTCTCCTGTAAACATGGAACCCAGTACTCCAGGAAGTAGAGCCAGACTAAAATGTAAGGGGTATTTTCCATGATCCTTGCTCTGGGTGTATGTTCTAGTGAGGTCCCAGCATCAGGGCCTATACTGTCCCTTGCCAACCCCATGTTACGATTTCCACAAAAAGTTCATCATGTATCTGACACTTGTAATTGAGGAATGAAGATCCAAAAATATGTCATGCTGTGTCTCAGCAAGTTACTGTGAATACAGTTTAAGGGCTTGAACCAAAGCTTGGTGATGGCCCTGAGAATGCCCTTGATTTAAATAGATTGGCACAGATCAGGAGTATGGAGGTCCCAGAATGTGCTTCTCATTTTCTTTTGCATTAGTACAGCTTCTGTTACAAGATGTATTTGAAGGTATCTTTAATGCAATCAGTTAATAGAGCACAAAAAGCTGTCAGAGGGGAGATTTTTTTTTTTTTCCTGATTCTGCAGGCTAGAAGCTATTTATCTATTCTGAATGTTCAGACTGCACTTCGATGGCTGGCTTGTCTTCTGAAAGTGGACAGTCTTGATTTGCTTTCAGCAGAGCTGCTGATTTCACTGGGGTTCAGGATGTTTGCTAAAAATTCTACTGAAAGGCAACATGATCCAAAAAAACCCAGATGGAAATGGAGCATTTTTTTCCAGTGAGGTCCTTCTTTATTTCTTAAAACAGCAAATTTTCATAAATTAAAGCCAAACCATTCACTTAGTTGATACTAAGCAATACCCAATCAAAATCAGGATGTGGCTTACAAAAGTGTGTATCACTTATCCAGTAAACCAGTGTAAAAAAAGGAAAAGAAAAAGTAAAGTGATGTAGCAGTATTCTTTTATACATTTCACTTTGTATGTGTGTATACCTTTATCTCAGGTTTTCTAAGAATAAAATCTGGTAATCTGAAACTTTTCTCTCTTTTTTTTTTTTTTTTTTAAGGTTGCTGGGATTGTTGGCAGAGCAGACCTCCTGTGTGCCCTCTTCTTTTTGTTGTCATTCCTTGGCTACTGTAAAGCATTTAGAGAAAGTAAGCATTCTGTTTGCCCCTTAAATTTTACATTGTGTATATTTTCTGCTTTTATACATTTCAGTGAAATATAGCAAAACTAAAAGTGTCAGCTTGATGTGGTTTGAATTTATTAATGTTTATACCCTCATAAAATATTAAAAACAACCAACCAACCAAACGTGCTTTAGCAGGTATTTATTGTTAGAAGAGCTGGAAGGGTTGCTGTTCCTAATTCTCGTTAAACACTAAGAATTTATTTTAAGAAAAGTCTGGTTTATAATAGGCTTATCTGTTAAATGTTTTATTGTTTAGAAGCATAAAGAAATATTTTAATAAGCATTTTGAAAAAAATAAAACCTATGAATGTAAATTCTTAAATATTTTAGTACACTTTATGCCATTATGTTGGGATGGCTTAAATGGAAATGATCTTTAGGAACCTTAATTGTATTTTTAGTGAATTGTACAGAATTATTCATATGAGTAAGCCTTCTAAATTCCTGGAATATGCAAGTGCTGGCATATACATACTGAGTGTAGTGTTACTCAGAGATTTTGTAAGACAGCTCTATTTAACATGAACAGTTCCATTGTAGATATTCTTTCAAGTGAGCTTTTAGATCTGTTGTATTATTTGATCCGAATGCAGGTTGGCAGTTCAGATACAGTTGTGGAAAAATTATCTTGGCACGCTGGTAAATAAGCACACAATAATACATGAATGCATGATTATGAAAAACTGTACAGGACATGCAATCTGCTCTCTGAATGCGCCCTGCCACAGGAATTATGAAGATCATTTGGTGAAGCTCCTGTGGGGAGCTGTGTTGTGAAAAGCTTGTATAATACCAGTTCAATAGGCATGGCCTGTAACATTTAACCGGAGTTGGCAGTGTATTACAGAGGTACCTGAGCTGGCTTTAGGTGATCTAACTTTACAACATAGTCATGGCATCATAGAGCTTAGTGTAGGCTGAGGCGGGGGTCAAGTTAGTCCACAGTGAGCTCTTAAGATGCTGTGAGTAGCTCCTGCTGCTTGTATTTAGGTGTTTTGGAACTTTTTTAATGATTTCTGATATCAAGTTTAACTTAAATATTACCACTTCAAATTAGATTTATAGTGATTCCTGTTCACTTTTGATATTTTTCTCCCTTTCGAGTAGGTTTCGGTTTTTTCAACTGAGATAATTTCTTGATGAAAATTGGCCTTGGGATCTTGTTTGCTCATTTGTTCTTTTCTCACCTATTTTACTAGGTATGGTTGTGCTTTAGTATTTGTTCTGTTAATGCTGGAGTAAATTAGACAAAGCAAAATACTGGCAATGTGCTCTCTGGTTTGCTGGTACAGGTAGACCTGTATGGCAGGCGTAATAATTTTTGCATTAACTCAAGAGCCAAATTCTTAGGACTACCTTGGAGAGTTTCATATAGGACTTTCATATAGGATTTTGTTATGGAGGACATCTCAAGAATGATTTAAGAATGTGATGTGTACTCTCATTAGGAATATTCTGAGTGCTTGTACAACTTGTGAAGGCCATTTGGATACCTTTTAGAAGTCTGTGTAATTTTAGTAGTATTCTTATGCTGAAATTCGTATAATTGATACAGAAGAAGGAAAATGTCATGAAGAGAAGATATTAAGCAGCACTTACTGTTTTTTACTGGACATTACATCATAATAGGGTCAGAGCTGTGTCACTTAAGCATATTTAAATCTAGTTTTGCCAAGGAAAACTGCAGTCTCCCAGCATAGTTGTGTCTTTTCTCTTTCAGATCAATGTTCAGTATTTACTGTCACATTCACTGCCTGATTTTCCTTTGGCAACTTTTTAAAAAAACATAGACTTTCTTTATACTTAAGAATTTGTATCAAAGTTAAATGCTCTTCCAACAGTTACCTCATTTTGGGTAGCCTGGTGACAATTTAATGTTCTTGCGGATACTGTCTGGCATGTCCTAAACAAAAGAATGAAAAGTTATTTCCAGCACAACTAAGTTCTTTAGCAGATCTTGCATAGAGCCTGAAGGGAGGAGCCCAACCTTCAGAGTATCTCTTTCCTCTGAATCTTACATGAGTTGATGCAGGCTGATGAGCCATGTGCCAAAATCCAGACATTTCAGAGTCAGAGTTTCAGGCCAGAATGGTTCTGGTCTAAAAACTGATTTTGGAATGCCTTGGTGGGATTCATTGTTCATCCTGGATGTGCCTTGCTGTGAAAATCATTCATTTGTAAATAGAAGGGTGGGTGAGATAAAATAGAATAGTCTATGTCAGTTGGAAAGGACCTGTAACAATCATCTCATCCAACTGCCTGACCACTTCAGGGCTGACTGGAAGTTAAAAGCATGTTACTAAGGGCGTTTCCCAAATGCCCCTTGAACACTGACAGGCTTGGGTCATCGACCACCTCTCTAGGAAGCCTGTTCTAGTGTCTGACCACCCTTTTGGTACAGAAATGGTTCTTCATGTCCAGTCTAAACGTCCCTTCACGCAGCTTTGAACCATTCCCACACATCCTGTCACTGGGTACCAGGGAGAAGAGATCAGCTTCTCTCCATCTCCACTTTTCCTCCTCAGGCAGCTGTAGAGAGCATTCAGGTGAATCCTCAGCCTCCTGTCTCCAGACTAGACAAGCCTGTGAGGTCCTTAGCTGCTCCTTATAGGACATTCCTTCCAATCAGGAGCTCTAGATTCTTTTCTGCAGAGCTGCTGCCTAGGCAGGCCCCAGCCTGGACTGTTGCATATTTCTGTCTTTGATTTTCATGAGTCTTCTATCAGCCCATTTCTCTAGCTTGTCATGGTCCCTCCAAATGGCAATCCTATTCTCCACTGTACCCATAATAATTACTGCAGGTTTGCTCTTACTGATGAACTTTGAGGAAGTGTCAGAGTAAAACTAACATTGAAAAGCCCGAGTTGATACTACTGATATGTTTGTGTCCTCAGTAACAAGCACTGTTTTGTCACCAGCAGCATCCTAACGCTACTATCAGACAAATAGATTATGTAAGTCTTCCATGAAGAGCCTGACTATTCTTGCTGCGCAAGGCAATGTGAGACTTGTGTACAGCTGTGTTGCAGAAGTCTCTCTGTGTTTCAGTAGCGTAGATGTAGTTGTTGAACTGTCATTCTCGTTCTTCTCTAAAGGAGACAAAAGTCATGGAAGAGAGACTGGTCAGTGCTTGTTTTCACCTGATATCTCGGTGAATGAATCTGAGATTTATTTTTTTATTATTATTTGTTTGGAGTAAGGACTCATCTCTTGAGGAGGATTTGGGTATCTGTGGAGAAAGTATATATCATTCTGAAAACAATCAGGAGGTCAGAGAAGTATTGGTGTCAGCCTGCGAAACTTCCAAAGGCAAATAATGCTTTTTGTGAAGCTCAAGATATACTACAGCTTGTTTGCCTGATGTAGTGTGTTGTTTTGGTGGAATTTGGGGTAGACAGTTTCTTTTAGTCAAAATCTGTGGCATTATTCTTTTTCTTTTTTAAGTATAAGCATTTAACACACTATGTGTTAAATTATGTCTTGCTTAATTTCTAAGGCACTGTTATTTTCTCCAGTATACAGTTTCTGATGTTACCATCTTTGATAGGATATCATTTATATTTGCAAGGAACTAATCTGTTGTTCTCATTCTGTCCTGCTGTTTTAAAACACAGCTGTGGGGACAAATCCACTGCATAGGCTTTGGAGGCAGCAAGAGCTGACAACTGTTTAGGTATGTTCTGAAGGAAATTGTGGATTATTAACTTTGAATTTTAATGCAGCTTCTCTGGGAATTCATAAGGCAATTTAAAATTGCTCTAGTATTCATTTTGCCTTCCTTTGTCTTCAGCTTTGACAGTGATCCAGTTGCATGTATTTGCCATCTGCATTGGTGATCTCTGAGTGATGTAAAAGGAGGAGTTCATGATTTGCTTCATGTGAATAATATTAGCCAGGATATTAAATAGGGGATCAACTGCTTGCTCATGTGCTATGACTTCTAAAAAATACTTTGTTCTGTTTGTGTGTTTGTTTTGTTCTGTTCTATGTAGTTGTCTGTTAAGCATCTACTAGTTCATTGCTAATTTAATAAAGCATGTGAAGTAGACTGTAGTGATGAGTGTTGTGAATATTGGAGTTCTGTATTATGGAGGTTTTCCTACAGATTGAAAATGGTTTAAGTCTCCTGTATGAAAGATATTATTATTGCGGGGAGTTTGTTAGCTATTTCACGATTGGTCAAGAGGTATTTACTATTATTAAACATGATTTTTCATCTGTGTGCTCTACTATTTATATTTGAACACACTGGAAGGCAGTAGTTATCTGTGGAAAAACTAGACTTTCAGAGGAGTGCTTTCAGAGAATGAATTACTGAAGATGGTGACTACTTAAATTATTTTGATGGGCAGAGCAGAAACAAAACCCTTTTTTTGTAGAATTAGTGCTAACTTTTGTTTGTCCCAGATGGTGTAATTCAGGGATAGACTATCCCCTTACTGTAGCCTATTTGTAATGAGTTTGAGTTGCTTGGATATGTTTAGGAATGGCATTTGGTATTGTAATTTCATTATTAAGTAAAATGCTGAGCTGCGGTAGAATGTGTATTTGGAGACACACAGGAGATCTCAGGCTTAAGTCAATTCTAACAGTGTATTCTTATATGGTCTTTTAAGACTAGATAATTCTTCCTCCTTTGCTTAGCAATTCACAAGCAGGCAATTCTTAGAACTTGGTTACATGAGTATTTCTAATAGTTTAGTTGGAAGATGCCATCCCCTTAGGCAAAGTATGTTAATGGATTATACAAGCATTTGATGTATTTCAGTTAAACATTTCTGCAGGAGCTCAACATAACTTACTTTGCTTCGACTTTCAAAAGAGCAGGTGCTTTCGCAGAACTGGTTACAGGGTTTCACCTGAAAATGGTGACTACTTAAACTGTTCCAAGCTGTCACCTGGCTGAGCCTTAAGATGCTCAATTAGCTTTGAAGAAGGGGATGCAGAATGCCTCAATGTTTGAATTGGTAATGATCGTTTGGGATATTGTTATATTGACTTAAAAGTAAGACTGATCTTGGCACTCTAAATGGAGTATTTTCTTCATATCCGTAACTTTGAAGAAATGTGTTTTCATTTGACTTGTGGATTTAGAAAACTGCAAGATAAGGTCTCTCAAAATAGAATTAGCATTAGGAAGACAGAGTTGAGGTGTATCATCAATAGGCTCCTCATAAATTAAGGATTAGTCAGTTCCACACTGTAAAAAATTTTTTGTATGCTCTAGGAATGCTTATACTGGAGTCTGGCAGCCTACCTAGAGGAGCCCTCATGGCTTGTTTCTAGTTTCTATGGGTATTTCATTGAATCCCCTCAACTTTCAGATTAAAGTCCTCCTGAAGAAGGGACTGTGTGAGCAATGCTTTTTGGTTTTGTATAGGAACAGTTTATTTCTATAGTTTTTTTGGTTTGTTTTTTTTTTTAAAAAAAAAGGCAAGTACTCTGTTTCTTTGGCATGGTTACTATTTTGTCCATCTGTTAGAGTGGCACAGTGCCCACTCACAATATGGTGTACCAGTTTCAACCAGGCATAGGTGCCAATGAAAGATTGGTTTCGTTTTCTGACACAACATTCTTCTGGTGGGGAGCAGCACTGTATTAGGGGAATGTGCTTTGTTAGACTCATTACTCCTGTTGGCATGTGTGTATCTCATAATAATTAGCACTTATTCAGTGCTATACATTTTCAAATCACTGTTAAAAAAAAAAAGAAAGGCATTGCTGGATTATGGTCTTTTGTATCTATTTTTCTAGCCTGGTTTACTGAGATTTCTGTAAACTGGGGTGGGGGAGGGAGTGCTGTGTGCACTGACTCAGGAGCAATCACAAGATAAAACGTTTCATAATTGAAATTCTTTCTCTTTGAAGTTTAATCACTGATAAATTTTCATAGTATTACAACTATATGTATGACTTTATTGACCTTTTGAGGCTGCAAAAGAAAGCAAAGACAGATTATGGTTTTCAGAAGGAGATCTAGATCACAAAATCACAGAATGTTGGAAAGGGACCAACAAGGTTGGAAGGGACCTCGAGGTCACCTGAGCTGACCTGCTCAAACAGGTCACCTAAAGCCGGTTGTACATGACCATGTCCAGACAGCTTCTGAATATCTCCAAGGATGGAGATTCCATAACCTCTCTGGGCAACTTGTGCCAGTGCTTGGTCACCCTCTGAGTAAAAAGGCTTTTCCGGATGTTCAGACAGCACCTCTTGTGCGTCAGTATCAAAGAGCCATAGAATGGTTAGGGTTGGAAAGTCTTAAGATCATCTTGTTCCACCCCCCGTGCCATGGGCAGGGACACTTTCCACTAGACCATGTTTCCCAAAGCTCTGTCCAGTTTGGCCTTGAACAATGCCAGGGATGGTGCATTCACAGCTTCCTTGGACAGCCTGTTCCAGTGTCTCACCTCCCTGACAATAAAGAATTTCTTCCTTCTATTCAGCCTGACTCTCCCCTGTTTAAGTTTGAGCCCAGTTTATGCTTATTTTCTCTGGTCCTGTCACTGGGCCCCACTGAAAACAGCCTGGCTCTGTCCTCTTTGCACCCTCCCTTCAGGTATTTATGTACATTGATGAGATCACCCTCAGCCTTCTCCAGCCTGAACAGTCCCAGCTCGCAGCCTTTTCCCACAGGGGATGTGCTCCAGTGTCTTCGTCATCTTACTGGCCCTTTGTTGGACTTACTCCAGTATGTCCATGGCTGTCATGTACTGGGGAGCCCAGAACTGGACACACTACTCCAGGTGTGGCCTCACCAGTGTTAAGTAGAGGGGAAGGATCCTCTCCCTTGGCCTATTGGCAAGGTTTTGTCTAATGTAGCCCAGGATACCATTAGTCCTCTTTCCTGCAAGGGCACATTGCTGACTCATGTTCAATCGGTGTGGTGTGCACCAGGATTCTCATGTCCTTTTCTGCCAAGGGCTTTCCACCTGGGTGATCGCCAGCATGTATGGTACCTGGAGTTGTTCCTCTCTAGGTGCAGGATTTTGCAATTCTCCTTGTTGAATTTGATGAGGTTACTGCTAGCCCATTTCTCCAATCTGTCAAGGTCCCTCTGGGTGGCAGCATGATCCTCTGCTCTGTCAGTCACTCCTTCCAGTTTTGTGTCACAGGTAAACTTGCTGAGGCTTCACAAACCTGTATGTCTTTGGTAAACAGTTAATCATATCCTTTTATGTCTTAGAGGTTCACCTAAAAATAGTTTGTCTCACTACTGGGTTTTCTTCTGGCTAATTTTGACTAGTCAGCTTACTTTTTTGTTTCTTTAGCTTATCCTTTTGTAGCTCTTCTTTAAAAGTAGGCATGTTGGCATTGTTTTATTTGAAGCTTCTGGATTATCATGTGCTCTTCATGATTTCTCAGAGGTAACAGTAGAGATTACTCTGGGTTGCACAGGACCTGTTGGAGGGAATTAACCAATCGTTGTAAGTTAAAATAGATAAACTTCTCTATAAAGTCTTATAGTTCACTATTGTTGCTTTTTGTTCTTGCTCCCTATCTTCTGATGGCGTGCTTACTGTCTGGTTGCAGCTGACCTCATTGTGAAAAAAAGGAAGCAAAAAGACCCAGAACACTTCTGTTTTCTTGGCACTGTCCATTTACTTTCCCACTGACTGTTGGAATAACTCCTTCCTTGTTGCGACTCTTCTTACAAATATATCTAAGGAATTGTGGGTTTTGTTCTTTACGTACATTACCTTTTCTCATTTTATGATGTGAGCCTTCTGAGTTTGTTTTTCTGTGTGTGCTGCTGTTACACTTGTTCTTGATAACTTGACCCAGTTCCTTTTTTCCTATTACTCTTTAACATTTTGAATCATCAAAGCATTTGTGAATCACCAGCTGGTCTCTTACTATATATACTTCCCACTATCTTATATGTTAAGATCATTTGTATTTGTGTACTGAAAACTGCTTCTCTGAGAAGTGCTTAGTTGCTCTGACTTACTTTCCACCAGAATTTGATTCTGGGAAGAAGAGATCTCTCAGTAGAAGAAAGCATACTTCAGTGAACTCAGTGAAGTTCATTGGGTTTGTTCACTGTTCTCCTTTTTACACTTACCAAGATTGGCTGATTGTCAATTTGTGAATACAGTCAATTACTTTGCCTTCCATCTTTGCATTCTATGTGGAGAGTTTATTTCTACATTAAACAAACAAACAAACCCACCAAGCAAACAAACAAAAAAAAAAACACTTAATCTCGAGAACTGGCTGAACTGGCTGTTGTATTGGCTGAACAGTCTGTTGTACTGCAGAATCTGAAGAGCTCCTTCAAGGATGTATTTAGGACAGGTTCCTTTTATTCTTAGCAGTACTCTTAGAACGAATTTTGAACCCCCTTCCCCTATGAACTCCAATCCCAACCCTCATTGTTTAGTATAACTCATGTGAGGTGGAGTTTCCCCATTACATTTTTTTTTTTTTTAGTTGCAGTGTTTCTTTACTTCAGTCATTATGTACTTTGTATTTCCATGTTTTGTACTGGTGGTGTTGAGATCATATGACTTCTTTCCTTTAGTGGGTTTCTTTTACCTTTATAACATCTGCACCTCTGATGTTAAGTGTGAGGATATAATTTGGAGTGGAGGGAGAAGGAACAAATGCCTGCTGGGTGTTGCAGTGATGAATCTCGAACTTCTTAATACTCACACTGTTGAAGCTTTAAGTCTTAAATAAGAAAGGAGTGCTAGAAGCAACCTCAAACCTGTTTTTCTACACATTTTTGTGAAAAGTTCTGCTCTCTGCCACAAAAAAAGTAGTTTGCCTCAAATGAGAGAGGAGACCAATGTCAGCAGATCCTTTTCACACACGCTTGTGGTTATGGTTTGTATCTGACCAAACAACACCTGAGCTAGTATACTAGTTTCCTTTTATAATCAGTGAAGAGTCAGCTACTTCTCTGAAAGGTGGACCACTGCATTTAATTAGGTAACTTAATCCCTAAAGGTGTGCCCTTCTCTCAACCAGTGAGAAAGAAATCCTAGTATACTAGCTTAGGTGTAGGTACCTACTTCTGTCATTCACCCTTCCCATAGACCATTATTGCAGTTCTTTTTAAGTACTGAGGTCAAACCTGCATTAGCAGTAGGAAAGAACTGCTCTAGAGATCAGGGAAAGTAGGAAAGGGATCCAGTTAGTGAATGTAAAGTTCAACTTTATTTTTTCACGTGCCAAGTCAAAGATTGGTTCTTGTGATGCCTGTAGAGCCCATGTTGCTTGAACCAAGAAGCTGCCTCTGAAGGAGCAGAGCACTTCCCTCTGTTGCTTGCACCTGTGGAGTAGAGGTTGTGACAGATATGTTTTTATGTGAAGTATCCATGTACTCTGTGTGTGATAATACCTTGGCTGAAGTAGGGCTTATTGTTATATTAATCTCAGAAATGCCTGCTTGTAGTACCCAAAATTAGCTACATGGTGCAGTCTTTAAAGACTCTTTCTTTGAGCAGAAGCTGTACTCTTGATCTCTTAACCCCAGCGTTCCTCACCCTGCTGTAAAACTGCTTCCTGAATGCAAGAACTAACTGCTTCTTTGCTCAGATGCTGAAATTTTTGAGCTCCATGGCATTCCATTGCAGTGCTAATGAAATGACATGAGGTACTTGCTAAATGCAGCAGCCCTGGAGAAGCAGCTCATTGTGCCTTTGTAGATAAGACTACGGTTAAAACAGTGCATGTGTGACACTTCATGTGTAACTATGAGAAAGAATTTCTTCTTATTATGGTGCCTTGGAAGCGAGTGGCCAGTAATGATACAGCTCTTGCTTAGGATGATAAATGTGTTTAAATATTGGGAATTAACCTTTGCAGATGATGAATTGTGGAAACTATGTGAAGCTTCTGCCATTCTAATTAATCTGCCTAAAACATCTAGCAAATAGGGAGATTTCTGATGTCTCTGAGAATAGAAAATGACTGAAATAAAGGGACAAATGCTAGCCTATTGCAAGAGGTGCCCTATGCTTTTTAAGTCTATGCATCCAGATCTTGACTGACAGAAAAGACTGTGAGATTACATGCTGTATGTTTTTAAAATTCTAATTTTAATTTAGATTTCTAACTTTACCTTTAAATGTAAAAACCTAATACTGTGGCATGCTTTATTTTGACAGATAAGGAAGGACATAATTTTTCTATATTCTGGGTGTTGGTGAGTGTTATCCTAGGCGCAATAGCCATGCTGTGCAAAGAACAAGGAATAACAATACTGGTAAGAATCCTCTTATTGACTGAATTTTGACCTCAGCATCTGTCAAGTGCAGTTGTAAAGCCTATAAGGATGAACGCTTTCCACAGCTAATCGTATGCACACCTTTTTGTTCTGTTCAGAAAACTAATTAATGTCGACAGAAAGCATTATTCTGGTAGATCTGTCTTGTGTCCCTGCCAATCTGTTGGAATTCTTCCTTTTATCTTTTGTAAGCAGGTTGCATATATCTCTTCATTGTTTTGCAAAATTTAAAAATATACAGTGTTAATTTTAATGCATATAATGTCCACTGGTCTTGGTTTTGAATGTAATTTTTGAGATAGGCCTACAAACCTCTTGTTGAAGGTTTATGAACAATGATATAACTGAGGAGAGCATTTTTAAAAGCTCCACCCTCTTACTTTTGTGAACAATGTAACTGGAAGGATACCCATTGTTTATACATTTCTAATATTGAATCTCTTCCTAATGTCCCTTATTTAAGGATCTGCCTGTCCAGATACAGTTACTGTCCATTTTCATTGTGCTCTTGGTTTTTATTACTTCAGTGAAGACATTCTTTTTTGAGTGATCAAATAATCTACCTGAAATGCTGCATCAGTGATTTTTGCATTTTATATAGGTAGGTCTCTATAGATAAATCCAATTTATAGCTTTAACTGGCAAAACGCAACAGAATCAGAAGAATTCTTTGCAGCAAGGATCTTCTTGTCCTTTCTAACAAAAAAGGAAGAAATAATCACAGAAAACTTCTTGCCTTAGGACATTATTTTTTAGTAGATATTTGTAGGTTGATGTATTATTTGGAGATGTCTGTAAGCAAAACATAAGGAATTATCTTAAAACGTGGTGCAATTATTTCCTTTAGTGGTATGAAGTAATTATTTGCACTAGCAGACACAGAAATGTTACTGGATCTGGGTTTTTTATTTGTTTGCTCTTGCATTGCTAGGATAATCATATTTATTGTTGTGCTGAGGGCACAGGTCAGAGGGTGAAAGGATGAATCACACATTAAAAAGATTGCCTGTAGGCTGAATGTATTTTTCAGCAGGATTCTTGCCTTCCTATCTCCATGCTAGTGAACCAAAACCCTTTTAACTGCCAGGTGGCCTGTCTACAAGGAACCACACCATACTCTGACCTCTCTTCTGTCTTCTTCCTTTAACTGCTAGAAAGAGACTTGAGGCCTCCTAGTGTACTAACTCTTTGCCTCACTTAGAACTATTTTGCTGTGTTTTTATCCATTTAGTCTTTAGAAAGTTGAGATGATTTCCAAAGTTATTAGGGCATAGGCTAAATATTCAAGAATTGTCAAGGCTGGTGATCACTGAAATGTTGAAAAAACGTGGGAAAATGTTAAACTTGGATTTTATTGGTCACCTCAACAGAATTACCCCTGGATAATTTTTTTTTTTTTTGCTTGCTTACATGGGGCAGTATCTGCAAGTGGAGTCCTGCAAAACACCAAATATGGTCTAGTTTTTAGTGTAATTTCAGGAAAAGCAATCCTGGTACCTCTGTGAAATCTTTCAGAGCCTTTTTGGTGAGAATTTATGTACCCTTTAAAAATAGTATTTCTGAAACCTGACAGTCAAGAGATACCATGCTGCACAGCAAAAAATATGTAGAAAGCTTAAAGAAACTCCACCTTACTGACAGAAGCCTTACTTTTGACTGCAGCATTTATGCTGCAGAACATTTAGGAAAGAAGATGGAAAGGAGAATACTGTTGTGACTGTGTGTATGGGGTCTAGCTTGCTGGTACATGGCATTCCCTGAAGTGTTATTCCATGTAACAGGAGAAACCCCATTACAGTTACATGATATTCTACTCATCTGAGCTCAGGTTTTTAATTTACCATTTTGCTATCATTACTACCAATGTATCTCTCTACTTATTTGGAATCAGAATTAAGATGCTCAACAACTCATGGTAGAACTGAAATATAAGATGTGGTCAGCTGCTCCATCTTATGCTCTTATTTTTCTTCTTGTTGCTTAGGGCTTGAATGCAGTGTTTGATGCCCTGGTGATTAACAAGCTAAATGTTTTGGAGCTTATTCAAAGGGTACTGCATAAGAACAAGCCATTGGAGGTGAGTCCTTAGAGGTTTTGTTCACTCTGTCCATTCAGACAGTCATTCATGTACTAAAAGACAAACAACTTCTGACAGTTTTGTGGTTGCTGAGAACTTTAAAAAAAGTATTTTCAGTCAGTCTGTGCTATGACATCTTTGCAGCAACATAAGTAGTAATGGGATAGCATTAGAATTGCACTGGATAGTGAAATCCACTCCACACTTCTCTCAACAATATGTTGAAATATAGTGTGGAAGAGCTTACTGCTTGATGCAGTAAATTCACCAGGGTCAGTAGCTATACATTTGAAATGGTTGTCTAACACAGTTTGGTTAGAGTAAAGAAAGGTGTTTATTCAGATTCTCAAATGAAATAGACATTTGAAAAAGTACATAAAAAAAAATTATGTCTACTTTGTCAATCCCACTAAAGTATTAGAATCATGGAATAGTTAGGGTTGGAAAGGACCTTAAGATCATCTAGTTCCAACCCCCTGCCATGGACAGGGACACCTAACACTAAACCATGTCACCCTATTACACTGGGTTGGTTTGTTTTTTTAAGAATACAAATTACCAAACAGGAGACAATTCCTAGTAGCTTAAAAAAAAATAGATATGTAAGCACTGATCAAATAAGGATAAAATTTCTGACTTTTGTTGATATCACTTTATCTAGTATTGGCTCATGGTATCTGGCACCTAGTATTTGCACTGGTAAGCAAACTGCAGAAAGAGTCAGCCCCAGGTGAATGATTGATAGCAGCCAAATAGACTAACAGCACACTAGCTGTTCAACAGCTAAATCGTTTGCTTCTCCCATCCAAGGTTCAGCAAGACAAAGGAGTATTCATTGTACTTTGCTTCAATCAGTGGTTTCACTGCAGGGAAGTCTTGCTTACGTTTCTGAGTAGCAGAAGTCCAATGGGGCTTTGAAATTCTTTTGTAAAGAGTAAGTGAGGAGCTTCATAGGGAAATCAGTGCAAATGTAATCTCTGGAACTGAAGCAGTAGATTTGACCAAGGACGGCTGAGGGGTCCAGGAGTATTTTGGGCAGCAAATTAAGAATGCTGGAGAATTTTTCTATATAACGAGTGATGTTAATAAGCATATGACAAGGAAAGAGTCTAGAGCTGTGGCAGATTAAAGCAGAGTCAGTTCAAAATTAAGGTGATGGAAATAAAAGGTAGTAAGGATGACCCTGAGAATAAGTGGCCAGTCAGCCTCACATCAGTGCCTAGTAAGATCATGGAACAGATCCTCCTGGAAGTTATGTCAAAACATGTGAAAGATGGGGTGATTAGAGAGGCAGTATGGCTTCACCAATAATCTGGTGGCCTTGTACGATGGAGTGACTGCATCAGTGTACAAGAGAAGAGCTGCTGATGTCATCTACCTGGATTTGTTTAAGGCCTCTGATATGGTCCCCCACATTTTGCTGCTAAAATTGAGAGGTACGTGTTTGACTGATTGACTATTACATAGGAATTTGCTGAATGTCCACATCCAAAGAATTACAGTCAATTGTTCAATGCCCAAGTGGAAAGAGTTCATATTTAGGCCACTACTATTTAATATCTTCATCAATGACGTAGTGGAATTGAGTACAGTACACCAAGCTGAATGGTGCAGGAATGGGTGTCATCCAGATGGACCTTGGCAAGCTTGAGCTCATATGAACCTCATTAAGGTCTTCAAGGCCAAGTGCAAGAGTTCTGCACGTGAGTTGGGCAATCCCTGGTATCAGTACAGACTGGGGTATGGACTGGGAGCAGTCCTGTGGAGAACAACTTGGTGACTCCTGGTGGAAGAAGAATTGAATATGAGCCTGAAATGTGTGCTTGCACCCTAGAAAGCCAACTGTATCCTGGAATGCACAGAAAGAAATGTGACCAGTAGGTCAAGGTAGGTGATTCTGATTCTCTGCTTTTGTGAGATCCCCCAGATCCATTTCTGGTGTGGGTGAAAGACATGGACCTGTTACAGCATATCCAGAGGAGGGCAACAAAATGGTCAGAGGCATGAAGCACCCCTCCTACGAAGAAAGGCTGAGAGAGTTGGAGTTGTTCAGCTTGGAGAAGAGAAGGCTCCAGAAAGACCTTATTGCAGCTCTTCAGTATAATTCAAAAAGACTTATATAAAAAATGGAGACATATTTTTTTACCAGTGCATGTAGTGATAGGATAAGGGGCAGTGGTTTTAAGCTGAAAGAGGGCAGATCTAGATTGAATGGGATAGAATTATTTTCAGTTGGAAGGGACCTACATTGTCATCTATAGTCCAACTGCCTGACCACTTCAGGGCTGACTGAAAGTTAAATCATGTTATTGAGAGCGTTGACCAAATGTCTGTTGAACACTGACAGGCTTGGGTCATTGACACCTCTCTAGGAAGCCTATTCCACTGTTTGACCGGTAATAAGTTCTTTACAATGAGGGTGGTGAGACACTGGAACAGATTGCCTGGAGAAGTGTTCAAGGCCAGGTTTGACAGGGCTTTGAGCAGCCTGATCTAGTGAAAGATGTCCCTGTCAATGGCAAGGGGTTGGACTAGATGATGTTAGATCCCTTCCAACCCAATCTACTCTATGATTCTGTGAAATGTGTCAGCATCAAACATTTTGGAGGATTACTCTTTAAGCATGGAGAGCTGAAAGTGTTTTGTTTCCAGTTTGTGACTTTTAAACAGTTCTGTCTGGGTAGAGAAAACATTACATAGCCTTTTTCTTCCTCTTTCAATAGAATCAATTAATTTTACCTCCTGCCACTTACAAAAATCTGTTCTTTTTTAATAGAAATGTATCTAAGACTTTTTGTTTTGTTGAAAGGCAGATCTTAAATTCTCATACTTGCTGATTTTTTTCTTCTCTATTAAAACAGGTTTCAGTTTCATGCCAGATTTTAGTTAACTCTAAATCAAAGACAGTAAAAAAAAAAAAACACTTCTTCCACTTTTAAAATTCTGCCTACTAAGAGATTTTTGTGGCAGTTTGTGAAATCTGGCTTCTAAGAAGCTGCGTGTACTGTTAAATGAAGCCTGGGATAAAAGGTTTTGTGTAGTTAATCCATCATAAGGCAGTTATAAATTGTCACTGCATGGTTTTCCTTTATACACAATTCTCTTCCAAAAACAGTTTTATAGAAAAGGTTTTCTTATAATACTCATTGTAGTGACTTTGGTTACTGAGATGTGTAAGTTGGAATTAACCATTTGAGCACAAAGGCTAACTTCATGTAAAATCAGCATTACAAACTTCTTTGTCCTTACGTATTCAGTTAAATATTTTATGATGACTCCATTGTCAACTACAAATATGAAAAATCCATCTGAATATTGTTTTCACCTTAACTTTTCCTGAATTAACTTTGCTGTCGGGATATCATGCTGGAGGCTTGGATTTTGCATCTCAAAGCTATGACAAAGCTATCACTATAGTTACTGATTATCCTGTGTCCAGTACCTGCTGGTGAAGCTTAAAGAATCTCTACAGTATACAGTGTTTTTCTTTTCATTTATGCCTGTCACTAGCTTTTTAATCACAGTAGTGATTGTGAAAATTTTAATTAAGTTTCTAATTCCTCCCACTTTCTAACTATGTAGTTTTCTTGTGATATGTATGTAGTTTTACCTCCAGAGAGATTTAAGTGGACAAAAACTTTGTATGACAGTGATAGTCAACTGGATATACCTATTCAAAGCAAAGTTAACAAAGTAGTCATAGAATCATAGAATCACAGAATCAGAATCAACTAGATTGAAAAGACCTTTAAGATCATCAAGTCCAACCTCTACAGCAGGCCTGCTGAGACCTCCACTAAACCATGTCACTAAGTGCCTCATCTACATCCATTTTAAAAAGAAAAGTAGACCAATTAAATATGCTATATTCTAAAGGCCATATTCTTCTCAAATTCCTTAACAGAAATTTCTGTGTAAAAATTACGTCAGTGTCTGGGTTCAGCTTAGTTACTAAACTGTTCTTATCTCAACCCATGGGAGTTGCATTCTTTTCGATTCTCCTCTCTGTCACTCCGGGAGTAGGGGGAGGGCAAGAAGTGGGGGGAGTGAGTGAATGAGGTGGCTGGCTGGGTTTAAACCATGACAATCAGCTGTAGGTACTGAGGATTTGTAGAAGAGAAACTTCTTGAATAAAAAAGTTTTCTGATTGACAAGGAAATGAAAATGCTGCCAAAAATTCTTTGCAGTTCATCAATGAAAGCGTAGTAAAGTTTGAGAGCTTTCTACCTAACTGCAAAAATAATAAAAATGTCAACTCTAATAGCAAAAATGCCCAGGAATAGCCTCTTCTTTCTGAGATAGTGACCAAAAGGATGAGAATGTAATGGAGAAGATAACAAATAATGGTTTTTTATCTGAGATTATTTTTTTCTTTCTTTCTTTCCTGTAGAATGCTGGGCTGTTAAAGAAGGGGCTGCTTTTCAGGATAACTCTTCTGATGTCTGGAGGGGCCAGTATACTTTATATACGGTGGAGGATTATGGGCACAGGGCCACCGGCTTTCACTGAAGTAGACAACCCTGCTTCATTTGCTGACAGTCTATTTGTGAGAGTAAGTTATAAAGTTGTTTTTATCTGGCCAGCTCAGAACATTTGTCTTTGTCATCAAATTGAATTTTGTTTTCTGTGCTTCAAAGAAACAATAAAGAGGGCAGTCTTCACACTTAAAGATGTGTGATGTGTCACCATCACTTGTGCTGCTGTGATGATTTTCTGCATCTTTCTTTTTTAATAGTATACCTTGTATATTCTTTAATTTAGCATGCAATGCACACATGGAAGTACATTGCCATTTACTTGCTATTTTTCCCATCCATTCAAGGATTTAGCTTTTGCTGATTTTCATCCTTTCTCTGCATACTGTGTTTGACTTTTCAACTATTCTTTCACAATTGAAGAAAATAGCATAAAGTCCTGGTCTGGTACATTTGAAGTATGTCTTGTCTGGCTGCATTAGGGTTCTTTCTGGAGATGGAGAATGATGGGTGAAGACAGTGGGTGCTTTCTCTTGATATTTTCTCCTGTTGTAGGAAATTATTCTTTTTACATGTGGATATTGGTTGGACAGCACAAAATTGCATTTGCCAGTTCTGAATAGCAGAGCCACATAGCTATGATTAAAAAAAAAATTGAAATTTAATTTCACACCTGTAAAATAAATGGATATGTAACTAGTTGTAGACTAACAGTATTTAAAATCTCTTTATTGTATAAGGTATATTTTGTCATAAGGGAAATGACAGCAGTGAGAAGAAATAAAGTTGCCCCCCTGCCCCTTAAGTTTAGTATCAAGTAAATGTTTGTTTTCTTTCTGACTGACAGGCTATAAACTATAATTACTACTATTCGTTGAATGCATGGTTGCTGTTGTGTCCCTGGTGGCTGTGTTTTGATTGGTCAATGGGCTGCATACCCCTCATTAAATCTGTCAGCGACTGGAGGATAATTGCACTTGCAGCACTTTGGTTCTGCCTAATTGGTCTGATATGCCAAGCTCTGTGCTCAGAAGACAGCCATAAGAGAAGGTAAGAGACAGCAATGAATTTTAAATGCCTGGCCAATTTAAGTACAGTATTATTTTGTTAAATCCACTATTGATAATTTTAACAATTCAGCAGAACCAGTGTCTAGCAAATGCAGTTCAAATAAATATTTATAGCTGTCATTACAGTTTTAGCCCAATTTGGGGCCATCACTGTACACAGACTACTAGGAAACAGAGTTGGAGAAGGTATGCATAGCTACTTTATTTTTTTTCCTGAAATGGCATTTTGAGATCCTTAACACTGTAGGTGGTAGAAAGTAGTATGTGCTCAGAACAGAGTAGGAAATGATGTATGTTATGTTTTTGTCCCTACATCTTATGAGTCATCATCTCTTTTAATCTTCTCCTAATAGTGAAAGAGAGATGTGCCTTGACAGGAGGTAGAAATGCTGGCCGTGGCCATACATTAAAAAGTAAAATGCTGGTCCACAGTATGTACTGAGGAAAGTACTTGTACTTTACCCAGAGGAACTAAAAAAAATATTGTAAACTGTTCTGTCTCACTAAGGGCATCTGTTTAACTTTTCACATTCTGTTCCCATGGATTTCATGTATGGTTAATTTCCCAGTTCTTTAAAATTTTTAAACAAGTCAGTCATAGAATTATAGAATGGTTTGCGATGTGTAAGGGACTTTAAAGGTCATACGTTAGACCAGGTTGCTCAAAGACTCATTCATCCTGGCCTTGAACACTTCCAGAGATGGGGCATACACAACTGTGGGCAACTTGTTCCAATGTCTCACGACCCTCATAGTAAAGAACGTCTTCCTATATCTAATTGAAATTTGCCCTCTTTCCATTTAAAGCCATTACCTCTTGTCCCATCACTACATGCTCTTGTAAGAAGTCCCTCTCCAGATTTCTTGTAGGCCCCTTTAGGTACTGGAAGGCTGCTCTAAGGTCTCCCTAGAGCCTTTTCTTCTCCTGCCTGAACAAGCCGAACTGTCTCAGCCTATCTCCACAGGAGATGTGCTCCAGCCTGCTGATCATCTTTGTGGCCCTCCTACAAGTACTACAAATGATGTCATACTTTCTAGTAAAAATGCACTCACTGATCCTATATTGCTGAACATTTTTTTAGCAAAAAGTGAAGAAAAAAGTATAGTGAAGGCCTAGGACTCTTGGAGATGATAAGAGAGTAAAAGGACACATCTACATTACAGTTTAGAGATTTATTTGTAATAAATTAGAAAAGAAAACCATCCATGTGGCCTTTATAACAAACACCTGACACAGATCTAGGGTTCTTACTCACTCATATCATCTCTGTAAAAGTAAGGTACCTAGTCTAAGTTGTTTAAGCTCTGTATAGTCCATCAAGATTTACCTGATGAGGATTACTCATCCTAAAATAGATACCTAAGGCAAAGAAGACAAACTGCTGTGGAAACAGCATAGATTACTAACTTTCAAGTGGTTAACCACAATGGATTCTACTGTTAATATATTTGTTAGGGAAGAAAATAATTTCTCAGTAGGATGTGTACCTAAGCTGCTTCTTTAACAGCAAGCTGTATTTTTCCCCTCTTACTGGCTTACTAGTTCCAAAAATAGACAGGTAGCTTTTACCATTACTTTTCCTGCCTGTGTATTTTAAATAGGAATTATGTAATTAATGTGTAATTGGGCTGTTTTCTGGCCTGGAAGCATGAACATTGCTTTTCTAGAAATTACAGCTAGGATTTTAAAAGTGGAGTGTCAAAACCTCACAGAAATTTGTTTTGTTAGCAGCTCTCAAACGCTGCATTTGAATGCCCTCTTCCATATGCATATCCTTTTACAACATTTAAATAATATTTATATGTTAAATGGAAAATGTACTATTGTTAAGATTTGTGGTTAATTTAAGGATCTGTTTCTTGTTTGCAGAATTCTTACACTGGGACTTGGATTTCTTATTATCCCTTTTCTTCCCGCAAGTAATCTGTTCTTCCGAGTAGGATTTGTTATTGCAGAGAGAGTTATCTACCTCCCCAGTATTGGATATTGTATTCTGTTTACATATGGATTTAGTCTCTTGAGTAAGCAAGCCAAGAAAAAGGTACCATCAAAACAATCAGTAAAGTTGATGATGAAGTGCTTCAGATGAATGGTTTCTTTCTTAACTTGTCTCTCTTTCCTTAAGAAAATTCTTGCTGTGGCAGTTCTTGGAATCTTGTTGATAAATGTTATGCGCTGTGCACTCCGCAGCAATCAGTGGAGGTCAGAAGAACAGCTTTTTAGGAGTGCACTCTCTGTGTGCCCTCTGAATGCAAAAGTAAGTGACTTGTGTGGACTTTTAACCTTTTTTAAGTGTTTTGAGATTTGGGATAGAGGAGGCATTGTGCATGCTTAATATATTGTGTTACTCACAGTCTTTATTGGTGCAAGAATATGACATTGACAGGTTGGTCACCTAAATTACAGTGGGAGCGTAATCAAAATGCCAGACAGTGCAAATTACAATATTGTAATTCAGAACTTGGGGATAAGAGAGGAGAGGGGAAGGAGAAGAGGGAATACGCTTCAGGAAAAGCATCCAGTTAAATTTGATTTACTGTTAATAAAATCTACTAAAACAATTGTGTATGTAATTGCAAGTTATTACAAAATATCAAAAGGAAAGTAAGTTGTAGTAAGTAAGTTGTAGCAATGTATTCACCAGCGTAATGCCTGTGCTGTATTTTTACAGTCCTTTCTGTGTGCCTTCTAGTGGTATATGTAGCAAACACAGGTAAGGGACAAAGCAGCATATTGTCAGTGTAATTGCAGGATGCGGGGGTAAAATATTTGCTTCCACGTCTGCTCTCTTACAGTGGCTGAATGGCATGGGCAGTAAGGAAAACTGCCGTATTCCCGCAAAGTTTAGTGAGGGAACAGGAAAGAGGGTGGGACTGCATAGGATGTTTCACTGGGCTGAACACCGGTGTTTGGCATAGTAGACTGAATCTAGCTTGCCAACAGAGGTGACCTCCACAGCAGTCCTTTGACAGCTGAGAATGTAATCTGTTGGAGCATACCACACGGCCCTCATGTCTGAATTTTAGCAGAGACTGTCTTTGAAGAGCCTTGAAATAGGAATGTGCAGCTTGTCAATACAAATACGTTGATGTCTTATAAGATTAGATTTCTGCAGTCTAGCGTGGCATCTAGACAATACAGATCGAGACACAGAGTTTAAAAAGGAACCTGTGAATGCTCAACTTTTCAAAAAGAGAATGATAAACCTAGCATCTACTGGAATGCAAATATGCATCAGTGAGCTGTAAAAAACATATATGGCCAATACTTACAAGATGGTGATGTAGTTCAACAATCTCAGATTTCAATACATAGAAAAAGAGCTGTTGTATTTTATTGTGTGGCAGTGGTAGGCAACCATCTTCTTTTTAATGATGACCTCAGTACATCTTGTCTTCTGGATGACAAGTGCATACTATAAATGGAGCAAATGCAATCTGTTTCTTTGTGTGTAACTCTATCCATCTGCCATGGTAAGAGTGCTTTAGACAGATCCGTACTCTTTGCCTGTGCTCCAAGCTCCTTGGACTCAAGCCATGTTTGGCTGGGAAGCTGTGTAGCTGTGTTCACACAGTGCTGTGCTTGAGCCGATAAGCTGTATGCAAGCTATTGAACTAATGCAGTTGGTTCAAAGCCAATGAGTGTACAGGGAAAATGAGCTTGTGTTTGTCAACACTGGGCTGTGTAGACACGCCTGAGCTTCAGTGCTGCTAGTGACAGCTTGCTGAAATGGAAAGCGTGGTGATGTGAACAGGGAGGGGTTTGTAGGTTCGCATTCAAATTTTGCTGAAGGAGTAACTTTGAAATCACAGTAGTAGGCAGCTTTCCTAGGCAACAGCATTAGGGAATCCATGTGTGAAAACCAGTCTGTTTTTTTCTTTATGGTTTCAGCTACATTTATTCAATTTTGACAGAAGTAAATGTAAAAATTGGGTCTAGGTTTTATTGTGGTCTTCTGTTGTCATCTTGAAACTGCAAGCTTTCTTTATAAATGACTTCACAGGACCTTCTTTGACTGGCCTGTTTATTTCAGTGGGTGGCTGATGCAGACCAAAAGTTGGAACACAGATGATAGCTTTTTCTTGTTCTTAGACATCTTTAATATGTGTAATGTGGTCATGCTTTATTTCCTTTATGTAGCCAGGGTGCCAGATTCTCCAGGTGTCCCCCAACTAGCAACAAAAGCTGCAGCTCCTAGTTTGTGTTCTGTGGTACAGCTCTTCAATTCCAAATTGGCTGTCTGTGAGCAATGTGGAGTAAACTTACCTCAATTCTAAGTAACAGGTAGATACAGCAGTGCCTTCTCTAATTTAAAGACTAATCTTTAAACTTCTCTTTATATAGAGGTGTGGAAACTGCATTAAATTAGACTGTCCTTCATAGTAATGAATCTGTCCTCTTGAGTGATGGATGCATCTAGCTTGAGGATGAAATTTGGCATCAATTTTGATAAATGTTGCACAATGATTTTTAAATTCAGTGGAAATAATCAGGTACCATAATAAAGTTACAGAAATTTTTATTTAAAAAAAAAAAGTTTGCAGTACAAGATTTTAACTATCTTAAATATTTAAAAATATTTGAAATATTATTTATTTTAAATATTTAAAATATTTTGTTATATATTTGTTATGTATATCATACAGATTATTTTTTATTTATTTATTCTTTTTTAAGAGAGAGAAAGAAGCATGTTACAGATCTGGACAGGTTAAACATGTCCAGGATTATGCCACAAATTTGAACTTGAATGGTCCTGCATTTAAATTGGTTTCAAAGGTTGTTAGACTGAAACAGTATGCATTTTTAATACATTTGGACACATTCTTCTTAGCTGAATGGAAGGTCCCTGAATACTGATTCCATTTCCTCATACCACCTTTATTCATAGCTTATAGATTGACTTAATTCCTGGCACTCAGTGGTTATATACACCAGTATGAGTTAGAACCAGGCCTGTGTTGTTTATGCTAAAGCAAATTTTGTGAACAGTTACAGAGACTGTTTTCTCCAGATACGTTGATTGTGTGTTACTGGTCAGAACAGGTTTTATAAATAGGTAGTTTATAAATTTGGAATATTTCAGTACTACTGGTTTAAAAGGCTCACTGGATCCAGTTTGGCATCTTTTCATTTGATGTTTTTATGTTGCAAGCTTAGTTTATCCTGGAGTGCTTTGCTGAAGTACTGGAATATCTAATCATAGGCTATGATAAATGCTGTTTCACCATATCAGACTACTGGCTTGGATTTATCTCCTTAGCTTCAGATATCTACATCTGACGGAGTCAGCCAGACTCCCTATATAACTGGGGAGGAGAAACTGTCCCTTTTAGCATGTGGTTCATCATTAGCTTGGACTAAATGACTGACAGATGAGAAAGACTGCATCCTAGATCAGTGTCCTTATCTCCACTGATGATAAAAGAAATCCTAGAGCAGATATGGATACATAAGGTTATGTGAGATTTTGCCCTTGTTCTACTGCTGTTCACTGTTTCTAGGCATTGCTGTAATGCTCCTCACCTTCTGAGGTGAGGTCATTAAACACTGTTTCTTGTAATTTTAAAGATTATTCCCAAAAATGCGATCTTACTGCTTTTTTTGCTGTTGGAATTGTTTGCACTTTTGGAAGTGCCAAGTTACTTTTTCTCAGCTTTTAGCAAAGCCTCATCAGTTTTTAAGAATCCACAAATGGTCTTTATTTCTGGATGACTTCCTCTGATTATCTAAATAAATTGCAATTGCATTGTTAAATACATTGGGAAATAGCCACCATTTTTCTTTTCCTGGATTTGGAATAAGTGAATTTTTGAATTGTTAATATTCTGTATGCAATCTCTGCATTCTCCTAGCTACTGGTTTTCCCTTAAAGAATAGAAATTCAGAAATGTAATTTTTAAAAAGACATTTCACTAGTAACTTTTCTACAATAATAAGCAAGGAAGTTATGATATTCCCAGCAGAATGTGTTACTAACCAGTCTGTCTTGACATACTAAGGGTAGTAGCTTTGTACTTGATGCTTTATGCAGATTGTAATTATTACACATATGAGTTTGTCAAAGACAAGTTACGCTAATACTGAAAACGTACTGCAGAGTTTGAGATTACTTTCTATACTTTCTTAAAAGGGCTTGTAAAACCTCTTTATGACAGAACATTTAGTGCTGTTTAAGGATTCATGAAGCTGATCTAGACTGTATTTCCTTTAGATGCTGAGAATTTCTTTCTATGCTATGTATTAAATATCTTCTGCAGAATTTGCTTTAAGTGCTGTGGGCTATGTTTATAGCTGCTCTCTGCAGTGTTTTGCCACACAGATACCATTTTAGATGTTAATTTTTTTATACAAGCACAGTCATACATACGAAATTTTAGACAACATTAACCGCACAAAAGATGAAGTTCAGAAAGGCTTTATTATTATTTAGAAAACAGAATTGCAGTAGCAGAGGAAAGAGTGTTTGATAGAAAAAGCCAGCATTGAACAGAAGCATCTGCATGTTTCTGTACAAATTTTGACGTCTGTGCTTTGCTTCCATCCTTCTCAACAAATGTTCATATTTGCTGAAAAAGTGATTATAAGCAGCTAGGAAGAGAGAATAAAAGAGTTGATAATAGTAGTACTCCAACTGAGGGGGTGTACCTCCTGGAAGATGATATTGCGTTTCAATTTCTTCCTACACTGTTTGAGTAAAAAAAAATCAAAAAAATCTGTTTGACAGCAAATTTGGTTTTGTACAGAAAAATATAATTTTTCTCCCTCATTTAAATGTGTGTGCACATTTAAACTCTTAAATAAGAGTTCAAGCACTGTGTGTCTAACATAGTATAATACACTTTTTTATACTAGGTTCTTAGGCCAACTGAGGTATTGCAAACAGTCAGTTCTTTGGCTAGGCTATGGTGCCATGGTTATGTTAACTTTAAAAAAACACATGCCTGTTGAGATCAACTAGGTTCTACCTTATGGTTTTTTTACTTAATTGCCCTGAGAGAATACTGTGTTTTTTATGCATCCTAAGAAATGTTCTTTTTAGTGCAACTACTGTAATTACCTGTTTAAGATTGATAAAGGAGCATGTGGGCATAATGTTAGTCATTTCCTGTTTAATCATTTAATACCAAAATGTTATGTCTGCTCTTAAGTGTTTAATCAGGAAAGGAAAATCCTCCTTCCCAGGCTGGCATGCACAGTATCTGTCAAAGGCAGAACCACCACATCTCTAGAGGTAAAATGTAAAGCATCACACTGGCCCCTCATTTTTTAAAGCCCGGGTTCTTCCTGCACATTGGTATATAGGAAGTGCCTGTGTCCTCATGTTGTGCAGGCAGGGGTCATAGTAGAAGTCAGGGAGCATTACAGCCTCATGCTTAGCAGAGGGCAGATAGTTATTGTAGGCCTAGTCTGGGGGAGCAGAGCTAAATGCTGATCTTGGCATCTCCCTGTCATGGCCAGTGAAGTGAGCAGCATGACTGTATGGCAAAAGTCACTTGCACCTCTCAAATGACTGTGTGTGCCTGAACACCCTTTGCTGACTGTTCTTAAGAGCAGGATGTTACTGCATGTTATAATACATTGTAAAGCTGTTTCTGTCACTGTATGTTTATAGCAAGCTGAGGAGTTCTTTTGGTATGTTTTAGTTTTTCTTCCCTTCTTTGTCACCACCACATTCTAGAGCTACAGTTTCACCTGAAGGAAAATCAGGAAAACCACATGTAACAAGGGCCTCTTCATTTTCAGCTATTGTATAGAAACATTGTTTTCTTTCACACAGAAGCTATATCTAAGGACAGAAGAAATACACCATTGAAAATGCTAATAGTTCATTTAAATAGTTTTGCTCTCAGTTTTAATATAGTATGTTCAGTTCATAAAATATACATGTACACTTAGTATTTCATTTGATGTTTTGACTTGAGAGAATTGATATCTCTCAGGCTTCTGCAATCTACATAACTGTGTACATGAGACATATTCTTGCTGCTGCTGTGCTTTTGAGATAGAAATTGATATGAAGAAGTTACATGTTTTTTAAAAAAATGAGTAAATAGAATCAGAAAGTAAAATGGTGACTGTTTCCTGGCACAAGACAATTGACACGTGAAAGACTGAGTGGTTGGTGTATACCAAGGTTTTTCACATATGCTCTGTCCCCAGTCTTTGATAAAATTTCTTTTTTTCAGTAATGCTTATGACTTTTGTTAAAAAATAAGCAAAAAAGCTTCTTAAAGGTTAAATATAATCTTGTTTGCTGATATGGAAGGTTGAAGTCGGGTATTTTAGGAGCTAATACATATTATTGAGTGAAATAATTCCTTACTTCTGTTTTGCCACAGTTTATCTCAAAACACAGCAAGGTTTTGAATTTGCTCTGAATAAATTCTGAGTCTGTAAACTTCAGCATATATAATGAGAGCAATCCAGTGTGATAAGAATGATATCATAGTGTACTGAAAAATTTCTGGAAAAGTTGTACAAATAGAATTCAGTCCTAAGAAACATCTTTTAAGGTATATCATGTTACTTTAATGACTCCTGGGAAAACAATGCTATTCTTTTTTTTTCTTGACACCATGTCCTGGGTTCAGCAGTAGCAGTCATTTTTCTCCTTCTTGGTAGCTGGTGCAGTGCTGTGTTTTGACTTTCGGCTCAGGAACAGAGCTGATAACAATGATGTTTTGGTTTGGCCAAGGACTTTGTGAGCCTCATGCTCTGCCAGGGGGAGGGGAAGCTGGGAGGAAGCAGAGACAGGACACCTGACCCAAACTGACCAAAGAGGTATTCCATACCACAGCACGTCATGCCCAGGAGGTAACTGAGAGTTACCCAGAAGGGCTGGGACTGCAGGGTTGGAGGACGTATTGGTCAGTGCTTGGTCGGGCTGGGGAGGGGGGGGGGCGAGTTATCGGTCTGCTGGTGCTGAGGTGTTGTATTCTCTTCCCTTGTTATTTCCTTTATCATTATTATCATTGGTGGTAGCAGTAGTGATTTGTGTTATACCTTAGTTACTAAACTGTTCTTATCTCAACCCGTGAGAGTTGCATTCTTTTCGATTCTCCTCTCTGTCCCTCTGGGAGTAGGGGGAGGGAAAGAAGGGGGGGAAGTGAGTGAACGTGTTGCTTGACTAGGTTTAAACCCCGACACACCATCAACTGATCTTTAGGCATACCTATGTCTTGATATAAAAGTAACATTCTGTTGCTGCTTTGCCATGGGCCTTGTCATATTTTTATGAATCTTAAATAGAAGTGCCTGGATATTTTATTTTGTTTCCTGGGAGCCATGCTAGAACTACTTTTATAGGATGCTGAATTTGTGTCCGATTTTATATCTAGCAGCCTGAGGAGCTGCTTCTGTGTATGCTTAGTAAGCTTTATAGCATCCTCGCTGTCTGTAGAACCAGTGAAACTATTTTTTCACTGATTTTGGAAAGCATGGAAAATGTTCTTAACTTTATTTGTTGATGACTACTGCATAGTCGCAGTCCTACAGAGATGGAATTCAACAATTAAATAACAACTGGTTTCAAATATAATTGTGTGTATTACATCAATAGATCCCAGGTATTGTGCCAAACACAATTAGGATTTTTCCTCTGATGGACACATCAGGTAGAATCCTTTTTTGAATGCAGGTGAATTAGAGTTTTCTAAATGCATTACAGACTTATCTTTTTGTCTGTCAATCTGAAGTAATTCCTGCATAGTGTCTTTGAAAAGATTTAAATTAGATTTTCAAAGTATGGAAGAAATTACAACAAGTGTTTGTTTCAGATGAAGTAGATACAAATTGATTTTAAATAGTAAAGTGATTTAAGTAATGAGTTCTGATCCAGTTGCCAAAAAGCCTGTTTTCAAGAGTCAGAATCCACTGTACAGTTAAATATGCTGATAGTTTAATTCAGTTTCCTTGATCTGTAGTTCAGGGTGATTTAAGTACTCACAGTACTTAGCTGTCATTTCTAAACTTGAGACTTCCCTTTGATCAGGTAATGTAGTCTTCTGAGATCTGCCTTAAAGTAGGATTCAGGATGCTTTCCAACTGAGATTTGTCCTGAAATATGTTTTTTCCTATCTAGTCTGTGCCATAAGTTCAGATGATATGTTTTCTTCCCTGTAGGTATATCTCAAAGCTTTAAATCCTTTCTTCATTCCCTGCTTTTTAACAGGCAAGGTCTCAAACATGTTGCTATATACATTTATTTCAGAAACGCTTTCTGATGCATTTTTATCCCAAGACAACGGTGTGCATGTTTGTTATTTTTCCTTTGTTTTTGAATTATGTAGCTTAGTTTTTCTGTTAGTGTTGAGCTTCTTCTAGTTAATGCTATAGCAAAAGCAAAGTTCAGTCAACATTTACATTGCTGTAGTGTTTATTCTGCTATGGTAGATTTGAGTCTGGCTTTCTCTTACATATCTGACAAATAAAGAAATTAAGAGCAGGAAGTCTCCATATAAAGAGTCTTATGGAAAGTATGGTAACCTCATTTATAAAATCAGGAAGTGAATAGTCTTTACCTGGAACAGAGAAGTTGATTTATTAATTTATTCTTCAGATTTTTGTCTTGCTGTCTTCATCATATGTAGTCTTAAGTATCTGACTACAGCAGAAAACAGCAGTGAATGATGGAGGTGCTGACTGTTTTTATTTGGAGTGAAAATTTTTAGCAATTTGGCTTCACAAAATATCTGACTATGTAACATCTGGTACAACATTCATCTGTGTTTTCAGGTGCACTACAATGTTGGCAAAAACCTGGCTGACAAAGGAAATCAAAGTGCTGCAATCAAATACTACAGAGAAGCTGTAAGGTATTAGGAATTTTACTGCTTTAACGATCGATCCTAAAATTTCTTTCATGTTCAACATGAAGAAAATGCTTAGGTATTCATTTTCGTGATCTGCAGCATTGCAGAGCTATCAATTTGCATATAGTAATACATGTTCCATACGTAATAATCATCTCTTAAATTTTAAATTTTAGGTTGAATCCTAAATATGTACATGCCATGAACAACCTTGGAAATATTCTGAAAGAAAGAAATGAGCTCCAAGAAGCAGAGGAGTTGCTGTCCTTAGCTGTACAAATACAGTATGTTTAGAACAGTGCTAAGCAGCATTTTTCACCAAGCAGAAATGATACAATCAATAGGATCTTGTGTTCTAAATGCTCAACTGTTCTCTCTCTTCTTTTTTTCCCCATTTGCCCAGACCTGATTTTGCTGCTGCATGGATGAATCTAGGAATAGTACAGAACAGTTTAAGAAGGTTTGAAGAGGCAGAGCAAAGCTACTGGACAGCAATTAAACACAGGAAAAAATATCCAGATTGTTACTACAATTTAGGGCGGTTGGTAAGTGCTTTTGAATAAATTACATCTATGATAGGAATCCGTGTGTGTGTGTGCATATAACAAAAAAAAAAATCTACTGTGCTGTTAAATATGCTGATAGTTTAATTCGGTTTCCTTGATTTGTAGTTCAGAGTGATTTAGTATTTTTGGTAGTTTTTCCTATTGCTTTCCCAGCACACTTCCTTCCATAGCAACCTTCTGTAGTCCTAATTTTTTCATACAGAGAGGTATAATCAAAAATATAAATTGTGGTCTTTTGTTCAAACGATATTATTAGTCATTTCCCAATATTAGACTCTTTTCAGTCATACTTGTATTGTTAGGTAGTAGAACTATGCCCTAAAAAAAATCATTTAGATTCTTGGAAATGATAAGTAAATATTTACTTATTCTCTTGTGTAGATTTCCAGATTCTATGCTGGTTTTCTTCCCTATCTTATTGGTACATGCATATGTGAAAACAAGCCTGGGTGCCAGAGAAAAGCAGGTTAAAATTAGTATATAGCACTCTCTCTTCCATAGTACCATAGTATTCTATTTACATTTCACATTCTTGTCTCTAAAAAGTTCTATTAGAATGGAATAGCTCTTTAGAACAGCTCTTTACTGTCTTTTGTGCATGGTAGGAAAGTAAAACAAATCAGAGTGAAATGACTGGGTTTTTCTTTGGTTTTAGTACGCAGATTTGAATCGCCATATAGATGCATTGAATGCATGGAGGAATGCTACAGTTCTGAAACCAGAGCATAGTTTGGCTTGGAACAATATGATTATATTGCTTGATAACACAGGTATAAGCATATTTGAATGTTTTAATGAATAATTCAGTGTCTAGCAAAACTTGAGGCTTTTTCTGTATTTATCTAAATGGAGGTATGCCTCTTGTTTTCTGTCCAGCCGCTCTATAAATGGTTTTAAAGCATCATTTGGAATCCAGCCCATAAATTGAATTTCTGATCCTTATTTGAAATGCCATCATTGTGGAGGCATGTTTATATTGTAGACCAAACTTAACTTTTGAATCTGTGCTTTGTTGTTCTGAAGGTGTTACCCGTTGAAAACAAAATGGGGGGGGTTCTATTGTCTTATTCTGTGTAATTTTACATTTGCATGTGTATGATACCTGGTTTTCTTTAAAAATGCATGTACTCATTTTGTACAATATGCATGCTTGCAGCATGAAAAGTAACTAGTAAGGCTGTGTTAAAATATGCTTTTGTTTTTTTTCCACTGAATGGGCTTCCAGGCAATCTAGCTCAAGCAGAAGCAGTTGGAAGAGAGGCCCTGGAATTAATACCTAATGATCATTCCCTTATGTTTTCATTGGCAAATGTACTGGGGAAATCACAAAAATATAAGGTAGGTAATGAGCTTTCTGAATGTTCAGTTTTAGGTTTGGGGTTTGGTTGGATTTTTTTTCCTGTTTAAACTCTTTAAGCTTTTTGTAGAAACTGTTTGAGGAGGTCATTGTCAAGTGTGACTTAGATAATCAGGTTTAAATGCCCATTTCTGTCACAGTATTGCTGTGTGATTCTGGCCTGAGTTCATCCCATCTTATTTTAGGTGCCTGGGTTATGAATGTTGCTACCCGAAACTACTGTCAGTGGTCATTGAAGGGAAACAGGCATTTAGGCACACTAGAGGGCACTTAGGGTCTTGCATTGCTTCACTGCGGAGAGAGAGAGCCTGCTCTGATTTAGAGGCCTTGTTTCAGGAGCTAAAATTAGATGTGATATGCTAGTCCTTGTGCTTTTGGTATGTAAAGGAAGCAAGGTTTACCATTACCCCATATGAATTCTAGCCTTTTGCTCAGACACGATCTAAAACAGAGATACACAGACTTGCTAATTGCAGACTGAGGATGGGATACCTGGGTAATTCCAGAATATTAAGAGGAAAAAGTCCATGCATCGAGCACTGTATTGAACTTTCTCTTGGATGCAGTGGACCAGCCTGTGAGTGGTGTACCTCAGCATTAGCTACTTCTATTTACAAGTAGTAAAGGTTATCGAATTGATAAGAATGAGTTATTTTCCAAAAGGAATTGTATGAGCTAGCAGAATAAATCATACACAGTTAATATATTTAGTTGTTTTAATTTACTCCATAGTCACTGATTTATGTATGTGATACGGACAAATTAATAATCAAGGAAGTTTTTTGTATTCGTCAGAAAACTGTCATTTACTGAATAATGGCTTTTGGGGGTTTTGGTGGCCTTTCGATAGCAGCAATGTTAGCAGCACTGAAGGAATATCCTCAATATATGCAACTTAAGGAGACTTCATGATGTGAAACTTCTTAGAATAGATGCATTTTTCCTCCAGTTATTGTGTTCACTTGGATTTTTACAGTCCTGTTCAGCTGTGGAGTCATGACATATCCATATGAGAAGCGAGGGCCTGTGACAACCCAACACTTGCTTTAGTTTGTGATAAATTGCTGTTAAGACACCCCATCACTGTTTGCAGACTGGCTGGTTTTTTTTCTGTACACTCTGTTTCTTTTCTCTCTCCATCTGAGACTGTTATAAAATATATATTTTAGATTAGTTTAACAAAGTTCCAAAGTGATACAAATTAACGGCCAGGATGTATAAGGGATGAGATTATGGAGGAGGTAATTGCTGAGATTATTTTGGTTAGTCGTGACTGTGAAAGAATGGAGTATTGTATAGTTATTCATCAAGAAGAGCATGCAGCATGACAGAATAAAGAGCATTCATAATGATATAAGTAGAAAAGTTAAGTTGAAAACAAGCTAGAAAACTTTTCCAGGTGTAGGAGAAATAATTCTGGTTTAGTGGATTTAAAAAATTAAAAGAAGAGGTAGTGCTTTTGATTGCTAGGTCTGAAAGGTCATTATGCTGCAGGGGAGTGTATTGGAGACAAAGTAGAAATGACAGTAGGGGAAATGAAGCTTCCAGGTCAGCATCCTAAATAAAGTAAAAGTAGCAATGGAGCCCAGCAAAGAAAGCAGGGAGCCAGAGAGTGTTCTAGTAGTTCAATATGGAGTAGTAGGTTTGCGCAGAGCAAAAACCTTAACTAGTCACTTGAAGTAGATGAATTGTAACAGAGAGCAAATTAAGGGGATTGAGAAGTAGACTCACTTAGAAAAGGTTATGATCTCAGCAGCTGTATTTTGCATCACCTTGAAAGAGCAGCCACGGGGGGGGGAGGGGGCTAAATGGGAGAATGCTAAATGACAATTAAAATGCATAGAAAATTCAGGCTTCTTGTCCACCCCCTCACCATGTAAAAACAGAGAAGTAGATGACTCCCTAATAAGAGTGTTTTGAGTGTTTGGAATGGGAGGGCAGTAGGAGGGAATGGAGACTATCGAGGTGATAGAGGTAATTTTCAGAAGGCTACCTGGCTATGTCTGATGTGTTGTATAACCTCAGGCATTTCATTTACTGGATTACTTATTATGTGTGTATATAAAAGTTGTATTGGCTCTGTTGCCATAAAGTAAGATCTGTTCTGTGCTTTTTGTTATCTCTTATTTTAAAAGACATTCAGTTGAAAAGTTTATACTATGTTATGAGAGATCTCTTTCCACTCACCACAGAATATTCTCCTTCAGTTTCAAATATACTTTGATTTTCAGCTGAAGATGGTTTTCCTGAAAAAAAAAAAAAAATGCAACCCCTTATGATTTCTGTTTGTATCTACTCATGAATTACTTATTGCTCCAGAAACAAAAGCACATAAAGAATGAGCTGTTTTGGTGGTTTTGGTTTGGTTTTTTTAATTAATATCTGTTATACAAAGTTAGAGATCTCCTTTAAATGCTTGTTCTTGTCACAATGGATGAAGAACCAAGCTATCTTTAGTTCTTTGAAAATATGGATGCTGTACTTTTGTAATGCTTTTTCTGTGAAAAATACAATAAATTGAAACCATTCAGCTTTTTTTTTTCTGTATTTGAAATAAAGCCAGACTACAATTTTGTGCTGTGGCCTTGACAGCAGATGGAATGCAGTGTGCTTACCCAAAGCCTTTGCTATGCACAGTGTGCAAGTTTCTTGGCAACACTTAAAGATTTGGCAAGATACAGCAATTTGAAATATCACCAATGTACTGGAATGTGTATTTACTCCATATAGCTACAGTAATACAGCACCTTAAATAGCCTTTAATCAGCCAGTATGCTTCTACTAGCTGCTGGGCAAAGTAGTGGTGATAAAAATGTTTTCAGCATGTAGCTGAAAATGTGTGGTAATGGCAGCCAGCACTGAGAATCCATTCCATGAAATTTTCTGGGAGCACATTGAACTTGTTGTCCCGTTATGCCTCAGCAGTGAGAGGATGAGACCATACATTAGGTGCTTATCCTTTGTGTAGGTGGCAACTTTTAGGCATAAGAGTGAATTAATTGGACAGCACATCTTTCACTTTGATTGCTGTTAACCTGCCCAGTGAAGAAAACAGAGATTTACTTATTAGACCAAAATAATAAATTTTGTTGGAGGAAAAAAATACAACTTATTACTGTATGCTTTCAAGTGCCTGTTGATTTTTTAGGCTTCGATGGTCATACGAAAAGAGGATATCTTGCAACACAACTAGACTTGCCAAGTGTGACAGAGTTAAAATCATAGAATCATTTTTACAGAAAAGGGTAGTCAGAGTCATCTAATCCAATCACCAGGGCAATTTCTAGTTGAATTTTGAGCATCTCTATGGAAGGC
Source organism: Pezoporus wallicus (assembly GCF_028554395.1). NCBI lineage: Eukaryota > Metazoa > Chordata > Aves > Psittaciformes > Psittacidae > Pezoporus > Pezoporus wallicus. The sequence continues at coordinate 1,451,974 of NW_026636887.1, read as the reverse complement.
GACTCTGAAACTTCTGCAGACAGCATCATCCACTGCTTGATAACCCTTTGGTTTAAAAAAGTTTCCAGACATTTGGTTCCCTTGGTCAGTACTATCCAAGTACTTCTTCTCCTGAAATAGGATGTCCTGCAAAAGGATTTGTCAAGAACCCTAGGGTTTGTAATTTCCTTGACCTGTGAAGATGAAGGCATTTTATGCATCAGCTTTCTTGGCTTAAGAGTCGCAGCCTTATTTCTGTGCTCAGCAGTTCCCTGAAAGGAGCCCAGTTCGGGTTTGAATTTGGATATACTGGGAAGCCCTTAAGTCGCTCAAAAGTTGAGTGACTCAATTTTGACACATCAGATATTTCTTGCCTCTGAGGGACTTTTGCAGAGACTTATTTCATGCTTCACATGAGAACATGGTGGAACCAAAAATCTGGCTGACAGGTTTTCTTTTTCAGTAGAGCCTGTCTAGTTTCGTAGATTTCAGTAATAAAAGCTTAGCACAAAGGAAAACCGTTTTCCCCAGTTATTGTTCTCACATACCTCAGACAGCAAGTATGTGCATTCAGACAGAAGCCTACCACACTGAGGTAATTTCATCTTCAGTTCAATTGCATTGAAACTGAATGGGCAACTTTCCCTAGAACACAGCACAGAATAGAAACCTATGTAAAAATTGCTCCCCAAAATATATAAGCTTGCATGCAAGTGAGTACATATACTCCATTTGGATCGGGGGAGAAGTATCTTTTTAAACTTCTGCAAGGAAATATGCTCTGGAACAGAAGTATCTACATTAGCAGCTGCTTTGGGAAAATAAAAATATTTGAATTTGAGAATAAATTTACTGGTAAATTGTTCTCTGAATATTTGGTGAGGGAGTTCAGGTTCCCTAAGAACAAATTGGGTATCAGTGGTCCTAAGAGTACGCCACTGCACCTGGGAATCTGGAAAAGGTAACTTGTGAGGAATGTTTCAGTTGGCTTGATCTTTTTAAGGAGCAGGCACTCGGCTACTCTTCACTGAGAACCACACTGAAACAGGTCAGGTCTTGAGCAACCATGGCAGGGGAGTTGCAAGTAGATGATCTTATAGTCCTTTTCAACAATCTGTTTGAAAGGGGTTTACTGGAATGCCCCTATTTTAAATGGAAAGGCACCTGAAAGCAGTTTGGTCAGGCAGTGAATTATATTACCCTTAATTTGTTTGAATAAGTAGGGAAAGTTTCAGTAGGTGAAAATACTGAAACTGTGCATAGGGAAAAAAAAAGCAAGTAAACTGCTTTGCAAACTTCACTAGTGCTTAATAGCTGTCTGCTAAAGTAACAGCAGCCTGTGAAAGCATGGCACCTATTTGTAGCTTTATTACTGTTTTCTGGAGGCTGTAGCCACCTGACAGACAGTATCACATGGGCTTAGAATATATATGTACTGTGGTATCACATAAATTTGGCATTTTGGGGAGGGTTTTTAATTACAATCATGGGTCAATTTTGTAATATTTTATATACTGAAGGAGTAGACTGTCCTGTTGACTTGTTCTTCTAAATTATTCAGGAATCTGAAGCTTTGTTCCTGAAGGCAATTAAAGCCAATCCAAATGCTGCCAGTTATCATGGTAATTTGGGTAAGAGCCTTTCTAACTCTTATCAGCTGTATTGTTTGTTTGCTTCATATTCATTATGTTTTAAAAGAAAAAGCATTCTTTTAAGCCTTCTTCCTGCTGGGCAGATTTCTATTTCACTTCCTAGAAAAACTGCCAGCCAGAAGAACAGGGCACTAAACCAGAAAAGCTGTCACATGATATGACAGATCAAGAGGGCTGCACAATCCAGCCCAGAGGTAGCTGCACTTCAGTGTCTGCAAATTGGTTCATTTATGCTGTGCTTGTAACCCGCAATGAGCTCACCAGATAAGAGCTGCCATTTATGGCTGCAATGTAATTCATTCCTTCATCATTCCCATGCCAGTTCTGCTCCCAGGCTTTGCTCCTGTGGTTGGCAACAGAACAAGCAGCTACTGTGCCACCAGCCAGCGAGAGACCCTCACTGGAAAACAAATGCTTTAATGTTGTTTTCCAAGTGATTGGCAAGATTGCACATTATTCAACAATATTGCTAATGAAATTCCTCATTGATGTTCCAGCTGTGCTTTATCATCGCTGGGGAAATCTTGACTTGGCAAAGAAGCACTACGAAGTCTCTCTGAAGCTTGATCCTATGGCACCCGGGACCAAGGAAAACTACAACCTCCTAAGAAGAAAACTGGAGCAATTGCAAAAGAAAGGCGGTGCCTGATCTCTCCATTCAGGTTATCCATGCATGCTGTACACGAGTCATGTTACATGGGTATTTTTGACCATGTAAAGGATTCGGTTGTTATTTCTCAAAAATAATAACACCACCAGCACTGCACACTTGAATGTCCAGTTATGCCCTCCTAAAGATCCTAAAATTTCAGCATGAGGGTTTATTTTATTTTTACTCTTGAACTGCTTTTAAATTCCCTTAGAACAGTTTTATAGGTATATGAAAGCAACGGAGATGGAATTTCACAGCTTTCACTTATAATTTGGAATCTTCATCTGACTATTCTATGATTCTTTGACTTTTTTGTAGCAGGATGAATACCAGAAGGCAGTTTTATTTTTGAAAGTGATTCTTAAAAAGTGCAATTTCCTGTTTAAATACTTATCGAGTGTGAAGAATATCCATCCACTTCAGTTCTATTACTGCCTTCTACTGCCAGTCCTGCAGAGCCAGTGGAAGAATGGATTCTGTTCAGCACATCAGTCTACACATGTAATTTGCGTTATCCCCTTGGTCTTGTGCCTGGCCTCCACCCTGTGAAGTGTCAGATTTGTAGAGGAGTAAATGAGGACAAGGATTTGAGCATAAATGTTTGTCAGACAGTACACTGCTAAGGTATGCTTGAGTGAAGAAAATACTCTTAGATTAAGATGGCAGATGTTAGCAAGCAGCAAAGGGAAAAGAAGTGTGAGTCAGTAGAGAAGTCAGCTAGAGTTTGTGTCCTTGCAGACAGCCTCACCTAGCATAGACAGCTTGGGTAACGAGTCAGAATTGCTTTAGCTCCTGCTGCAGGTCAGTGGTCTAAATATAGTATAGCATCTACAGGAGCTAATTCCTGTGTTCTCAGGCATTTCAGTGCTTTCTGGTTAAGGATACTATACCTTTCAATTCCTATATTGTTGGTGAATTAGGAGAGAGTTTCTGTGAAAAAGTAACTGAGCAGATGACCTGACTTTGGCTGTTGATGTTTTAACTGGAAGGAACTCAGCTTCACCTTAGTCTCCTGTGGCTCATGTGTCTGCTGAAGTGTCAAATAAGCATAAACTGATCACATTGATGCGGGATGATTCAGAGATGGGGTACATTGATGCAATGTTGCTTCTCTAAATGGGCTATGCTTTAATACATGTTTAAACTCTGGCTGACCAGAGTTGTTTGTCTTGTGCTAATATTTACATTCATGCTTCAGATAGTCACATGTCTATTTGTTGTTTCCCTGGCATGGAAGATTGCTATTGGATATGAAAACTGAGGAATTTTACCTTTCTTTTCATATTCCTTTATTCTTTCCGACCCTGTCCCCCAGGAAGATACTGATCAGTGCAGTATTTGCAGCTTTTCTAATCCGTCCAATGATTACTGTATAGGAGGTTGTGAAATGTTCTTCATACACAACTTACTTATCTATGTGAGGAACCATTTAAAATGTTGGGGGAATGCTTGGCCTAAGACAGGATGTTGCATGACCCTGCCATGGGACCAGCTTGTAACCATTTTACATCTATACTATGTTTTGAACCTACTGTAGGCTACTTTTTTATTATAAATCTGCTTGGAAGTTACAGTTGTTTCAAGAACCAAGTGTGTCTGCAGAGCACACTGCAGTACTGCAGAGCTACCAAAGCATCCTCTGACAAAACTATTTTGGGTAACACAGGTAGTGCAGCTAATGTAATATTCTTGCCAGACTGACTCTAAATCTAGCCAGCAAGGCTGTGGCAGTGTGGTGCTGTCCGTAAGTTTGGGTTTGAATGAATTAATATGCCCACGTCATCTAGTATGTTGTCATACTGATTTTAGTTGAGGTACCAGGGACATGTATTTGTGCTAGGGCAGTGCTCCTCTTCTGCAAATACAGCCTGTTTCTCAGCAGGGCTTATTAGTTTATATAGGGTACTAAGTTGATGCAGTTGTTCCATTTCTTCTGGTTTCTGGACAGATTTTTCAGAAGCTAGTTTCTGAATGTACTTGCAGGATATAAACGTGCTCTTTGATAAGTGTCTGTACTGATCCAGCAGAATGTTGCACCACTATGAGTAGTCATCTTCCAAAAATCAGCATAGTTTAATCAGTACCAACTTTTGTATCTGAAACATGCTGAAATAGGTACAGCCTTCAGTACAAACGGCAGACTTCTAAGACTTGCCATACGTAGCCTCTTATTCATCAGACACAGAGAACATTTGGCTACTTCAATCAAAGAAGTATTAAAGAGTTGAGATCTGGCTGGATGAGCTAATTCATAGCAGAAGATAAGTGTGTTTAATCATGTCTTTTCTGTATATTTGGAATATGACATACTGAGTTTAAATTATTATTCTCATCATAAGGTTCACATGTACAGTTTTCCATGTTGCTTGCCATATTAGCTTTACAGAAATCCAGTAGATCAATATTATGTATGGGGTATGAATTCTCTCTAGATCATTGTAAACCAAAGTTGTTTTAGGAATTCCTCTGTGGGTCAGTCATTCTACTCAAGAATCTCAGATAGAAGAGACATGCCAACAAATTGATGGTTTTGGTGGCATTTAGAAGTGGTGTTTACTCTTCAATACAGACGTGAGTTCTTCTTGATTAGTTTTCTGACTACCTGTTTGTATTTTTGTGAAGGTTTATTTGTTTTGTATCATTTTCAGTGTTATATAAATTCAGTGTGATTACTTGTGTGACAGTAATAAGGATACAATTCTGTTTCAGTGTGATGTTAAGGCAGAATTGGGTTCAAAAGAAGCAACAAACAAAACCGCTTTTTTAATAAAAAATTCCTTAAGACTTTCAAGAATGCTAAGATTTTTTTACTTCATTTTCAGAAATATTTTCAGAGTGCAAATGATAGAGTGAGTTTTATTTAAAATGGTTAAATGTTAACCTTTTGCTTGATTTTTCATACCTCATGAATGATTCCTGGAACAGTGCATAATGCACAGCCTCGAAGAGAGAAGGGTGAAGAATAAGTGGGTTTGTACATAACTGTTGTTACAAACAGTTTCTGTCTTTCCAGCATGCTGGATTTTTTCCACCATTCCACCTTTCCACCATTGGTAATTACAGAAGATTGAAGTTGCTTTCTTAGCAGGTGGCTTGCTTGATTCTCTAATGAAATTAAGAAAACTGGATACTTTTATTTTTTTTGTCAAAGATTGCCTGTTCAAGTACAGTTCTGAAGAGAGAAATACAGAATGATTCAGTGCAAAAAATGGAGTCAGAAAAACATTCACAATGACTGCTATGGATGAGAGTCTCTTTCACCAAAAACTTCCAATGGAGTTCCCTAATTGTATGCTTCTGTCATGTTTAGACCAATGCCATGTACATGAAGTTTCCTAATTTCATACTTAGGATTTAAAGTTTACAGATGGAGGTTGTGTGCGTGTTTATGAGCATTCAGAAATAAAAATCTTAAGTACTTTTGAATGGTTTGTTAAAAATACAGGCCTGTTCACTGGGAACTTGTTTCCTTCATATTTGAGACCTGCACCTGAGCTATCTGTCCTAGTTTCTCTTTATAGTCACTGGGGAAAAAAACAAACCCAGGTAACTTGAGACAGGATTCATCTCCTAAAGAAAGCATCTTTAGGATGTGAGGCATCATGTACTTGAAGCAAGGTATTCTTCCTCACTAACTGCAAAGAGTAAGTAAGGTGATCAGCTCATATATGAAGAAAATCTCACTGCTGCTCAGTTGAAGTAATCTGGTCTCATATGCCTCCAGCACTCTCATACATTATTTGCACCAAGAATTTTAAAAGACTGGCACTGAAACAAATTGGCAGGTACTTGCCTTGAGAGTCAGAGAGTTATAGCAGTTGGACGAGGGAATGGGATCAGACAAACTGGGAGAGCTTTGGTTTCTGCAGACAGTTAAATTTTACACGACGGATAAACCACCTGAATGTTAAATTTCTGCCTACGGAAACAGAACGTTCAGGTTCAGTTTGATCCATTGTTAGCTTGTCTATCATCACAATAAATGGTAACAATTTCTTATTAAATTTACTTTTGGTGCCCTTTGTTTTACAAGCAATCTAAAGAAACTGTAAACTTGCAAAGGTGAGATTATATTTTTTTTTTCTTAAACTGAAGTGCTATTTCAAGCTGTAGCTGTTTGAATGTTAAATGTGATGGCATAGCCCAATTCTGTGTGGTGAGGTCTTTTAGTTTAAATAGCGTATTTGCTGGTTCCTGCTTGTGTTCTGCATTTCCTCTGAGTGCAGGTACATCTACACATCTATCATGTAGATTCCCAAGTGATTCTTGACTTGACCTTTGGCACTAGATAGTGCTTCCTCCCACAGCTCTTGATGTCTCTACCAGATGTGTGTTTATGAGGGCACGTTTAACTCAGAAAGGCTAAACATTGCTAGAAAATAAAGTGAGACCACACAGTTGAATTTCTGTGATGTAAAAATGCTCGGGGAACCAAACTCATGTCCTTTACAAACCACACGCAGCAGGTACTACTAGTACTGGTGATTTGGACTGAGTGCTGGGCTCCACAATAACATGAAATGGTTGTACATAGCTGTGTGTTCAGTGTGTGTCAGGGATGATACATGTCAAGTGATTCAGGGCTTTTTAAAATATTTTTCTTACAAAAAAGAAAATCCTTACAGATACTGAAATGGGAAGCTTGTGATTGCCGAGTTGAACTTTTTTAATGTAGAGTTTGATCATTTAGATTGCCAGTGGTATGTTCCAATTTATTTTCAGCTGAGCAAGAAGCAAAAAATTTGTAGCGCGGCCACGTAATAAATCTGTGCTTTGCTATCTCTTTGAATAGATTTTAATTGTGATAATGGTGTTTATTTTTGTAGTAAGGTTATGATTCAGGCTTCCGCTGTAAGATGGGAGGAAAATGTCACGGGCATAGTAGACTGGTACTGTGAGACACAGGAAGACATTCTTCCCCTTGGAGTAACAGTTCAAAATCTTGATGCTGCACAAATGTGCAGATGTTGAATGCATATACCAAAAAAATGCCAACCCGAAAGCAGCACTTGGGGAGAATGATGGAATACTTAATTAATTCAACTTCTGGAACAAGCTAGAGGAAGAAGAGCAGGAAATACTGCCTCAAACTCGGAGAAATCTTACACTGCTTTAGAGCTGGAATAGTTATTGAGTACCAATTGTGTAAGAAAAGGAACAGCCGGTAACAGATGCAAGCCAATTCCCAACTTACCGACTAGTCAAGGAGGAGGGACTGAAAAAAAAAGGGGCAGTTGCTGTCCCAGTACCCAGGCTGCAGAACGGTGATTTTATGCCCCAGATACGGAAGTACCCAGCTACTCAGCGTCAAACAGAACAAGTATCAGTCCTCCTACCAGCACAGCCAGCTTCTCACAGTGATTTTGCTGTGTAGAGCCTTAACCTGCTTTGCTACAAGGCTGCCTGCTGTCTGTGGGCCAGCTCGAAGGGGTGCTCGGCTGCGGACGGGGAAGCTGCCTGAAAGGGAGGTAGCAGCAAGCCCGCGGCGCGCTCTGAAGGTTTAGGGCTTGAGCTCCTACAGGCTCGACCCCTATCTCTGCACACAGCCAAAGCCCCTTCCAGGGGGTGGGCAGCACCGTTCATGAAACAGTAAGGGTTCGTAAAAGTTCTGTAAAAGCCACGCTTGCTGCCTGCAGTTGTGCCGTTTGACGCGCGGGAGGGGAGGCCCGTTACCTGCGGCTGCCGCGGTCAGAGCGGCGGGGGCGGAAGCGGCGCGACCCTGCTGCCGGCTCTTTGCCGGTGGGCGGTGGCGGGCAGGAGCCGCGTTGCCTTTACCCCGCGGTGTCCGTGTTGCGCCCGGCCTGTAAGGCCCCGGCAGCGTGCCCTGGTGTCGCCGGGTTTACCGGCAGTAATGCGGCCTGGTTCGGAGAGGGCTGCCCGCGACCCTGGACAGGTCGCGGGCAGCTGAGGGGTCAAGGTGGTAGCACTTCGGGTTCGCCTGGTATGCAGGTGCCTAGCCCGTCCTCCAGTGTTAATTATGGTGCAAATACTCAGTAACATACGTTAACCTTGAAGGGATTATTGACGTGGGTTTGAAGAGCAAGAACTTGAGGGAGAATAGGAAGAAAATGGTTCAGTCTCATAGAGTAAGAGGAGCTGTGACAGTTGATATCTAGACCCTTACAAGATAACACTTACGAGCATTTGTCTTTCTGCATGCATTGCTTGGACCAGAGTGGGAAGGGGCAGAGGGTGTTACCTTTTTTATCTTTCTACGGGTTTCCTCTCCTGCCTTTTCTATATGTTTTTCCATTTTAGAAATACGTAAGTCTTCTGATGGTGAGTCAAGGTTCATTTAGCTGTATCTGTGTTAACTCCAGACAATTAACTTCCTCATTTTTTGCTTCAGGGATTTTTAATTTGCTACTTCTATAATTTTTGCTATGCTTTGAAAATACCAAGGTAGCAGCTTAACATGCAGAAGCACAACTGTAAATATCCCCATGACCAAGTTGTTTTATGTAGAACTCTGTGAAGAGTGGACTTGTTTTATGTACTCTGCTTTAAGCAGGCAGTCAACCTGGAAAAGCAATTTCTCGACAATTAACATTGTTCGGTGTGTGACATAGGCCATTAAGAGAGGCTTTAAATTTCACGAGTACAAATGAAAAATGGGATACATCATCTTTCTTGTACCCTCTCCCTGAGAAAAGCCTTAAAAACCTAGACTGCTTATCGCATAGGTATCCTCAGCTGGCACTCATTTTCTGGCCTTGCTCCATCGTAGTTGTCAATGTCATATAAAAACTAACGTATAGTGTAACCTAAGTGTATTACAGCATTGTACTGCTGCCAGTAAATAAAAGCTAAATAGAACAGATCTCACTGTCTGTCTCAAAACCTGAATTGCCAGGGGTGTTGTGCATTAAAAAAATAAGCCTTTCCATACACAGCAGTTTGAAATCTGCATCCTATTGCTGAAAAATACTGATTACTTAGTATGTGGGTCATACCTTGTTTTGCTTGGGTTCTTGCAGTCTGTTTGCTCCTTGCTTCCTAAATTACTGTGGTGGTCTGCATCAGCTCTGCAGGCAAGTTTCTTTGAGTTTGTATATGACCTTATTTTGAGACCACTGGAATTATATGTGTGATCGGAGGTTGGTTGCTTATTGTTTTCTTGTATCAATTTAGGGTAGAAATACTGCTTTGGATGCTTCATTGTCTGCAGTGTCTGCTCTTTATCCTTTAGCTATGTAGATCTTATGCTTTTGAGTGGAGGTTCATTTAGTATTTGTATTAACTCCAGCCAATTAACTTCCTCAGTTCATGCTTTCCTTAACTGATTTTTGATGTGGAAAGCAGAGTTCCTCTGGAGAGTACAGAGCACACACAAGGCCTGGTTTTGCATCAGATATCCTGCTGTCTCTCGCACCCAGTGTTAGCTGAGTACAGCCTCATTACCTGGAAAAGTGTCATCTAGCCTTGGCTTTAGCTCTGCTCTGAGGGGGAGGCCAGGCTAAGTGACCGTCAAAGGTCCCTTCCAGCCAATGTTCCTCTGACTCTGTCTATACATTCTCATGACTCCCAACAGTCACCCAACTACCTGCTTCAAAAGAAGCTTCCTCTCGAAAATTACTTTCATCAGACTGCTGATGTAACTATGATTTTTGCCTGTTCTACTTTCTGTTGTTCATGTGGTTACATTTGTTCTTGGGGTACTTTTGGGGAGTGAAGTTACATGACTGCCTGATCTATGATTTGAATTTGTGAGTGTAGATACAAGGGTGCAGTCATGAGCAGTTTCTGAAGTGAAGTAAGAGAATAATAAATTCCAGGGGTATGTTGTGGCATTTGCGTTCTGCTACTAGCTGAAGTGGTATGCTTTTTGATGGAGTAATTATTTTTCTGTGTGATCATAAGCAGCATTAACAGTTACTGCTTGTGGCAAAAAAATACACTTCAAAAACTGCAGGTTTTGTAATCTCGTTTTATGGAGCACTGTACTTCTGCCCCCCCCCATTCCTAATCAAGTCTTGTTGTATGTTTCTCATCCTCTAAAAGCGTAAGCTCTTTGAACTTGGTTACATTACAACTCTGTTGATTTATATAGGATTGAATGTAAAACTTGCATGATGTTTTGGGCAACATGAACTGCTTAAGCAGATAACACATGCCACGGTAGAATGCATTTCCTGTATGTACTGGTGCTACCTTTCTTCTTCCCATCTTTCAAAATGTTTTGTTTGCAGCATTTTGACAGAGAAGGTAAGTATTGCACAGGTAGTAAGATACAAGGGAAATGTATGGATGCAGTCATGTCATTGAGTTTGCAAATGTAGTACCTTTTGCATTGTCTTTCTAAAAAGTGTGCGTAATAACTTTTTTCTTTAAAACCAGAACTGTTCAAGCAGTAGTACATCACTGTTCTTAAATCCAAATCTGTAGCTATGTAGAATTTTCTGCTCTTTTTCACTCCAGAAGTTTAATTACATTTTGTGGACCATGTCAAATACAGCTCTTTTTTCCTCACTTCCAAAAGTAATTAATGCTAAAGGAGGACAGACTATACCAGGATAATATTCTATTGATTTACCATTACAGTGGTTTTCAAGAATGCCCTTTACATTAAGATTTTTGGCCATTGTGATTTCTTTAAGTGTGTCAGCTATTTACTCTTAGTATCTTGAGAAAACATACTGAATATCACTCTCAAGTGATTTCCCTGACTTACAAGGTACCTCTTCTCCTTTGGAATTGCCACCTTTCTGCAGTGTGTGGACTGTAATTAATCATGTCCTTTACTAACAGCCAGAGTTAACCATCATATTGCTTTTGTTTTGACAGAAGTTCTTGACAATGTAGAATCGCTTTTACTTGTTTTTTTCCAGTGCTGTGTGTTGCCACTGTTAACTGTGAGGAAGATCATTCCATTTGCTCCAGGCTTCAGCTGTGAGAGAGTATCAGTGCTGGGATGATACTGCCACTTTACATATATGTGCTATCAAATAATACCAGAGTAATTATGTCTCTTTATCTCTTTCCCTCCACTCATTTTGTCTAGCCTGATACACAGCTTCTATGTTACTATAATCCAGCTTGCTTCACTGCTTGCTTGCATCATGAAAACCCTTTTCCTTGAGTCAGGTCAGAGTCTCTCTTATTTTTGTTTATGCCTGTTGGAGTCTCCAGCTCCCACATGCACCACTGTGAAGGGCCTAGCTGTGTTTTCTGGATAACTTCCTCACAGGTAATGGAAGACTGCAGTTTGGCCACCACAAAGCCATCTCTTCTCAAGTTGAACAGGCCGAGTTCCCTGAACTTCTTGTCACAGAGCAAATGCTCCTTCCTCATTACCTTCCTTGTATCGGGGGGCTCAAAACTGGATGCAGTATTGTAGGTGTGGTCTCATGAGGGTCAGATAAATGGAGATCATCTCTTCCTTCAGTCTGTTGATCATGCTTCTGTTAATACAGTGCAGGGTGTATTCTTTGGTTCTTTCTTTGTTCAGCAAGGTGTATTCATGAGCCTTAAGGTAAGGATGAGTAAGGGAAATCACTGAGATGTCAGAGGAAACATGGCTCCCTTGACTGCTCTGCTGTACTTTTGGCTGAGTGTTGGCTCTCTGACAACAGTTGGGGTTTTAGCTTTCAGTGAGGAAGGAGCCATAAATGTTTGTTTCTCACCACAGGTCTAGAATTCTCAGATACATTTTCCAGAAATCCCAGGAATACTTGGCATTATGTTAATCTCTGGTAACAGTATCATGGACCATTCATATGGTGTTTTGGAATGGTAGTATAAAATACTTCTCTTTTTTCCAAAATATTTTTTGCTGCTGATCAGGACTCAATCTTCTGTAGTTTTTCTCTTGTATCAACCTGTATCTCTGCTGCCGCCTTCTGCAGCAAAGACTAAAAGTTGTCTACATATATAGTGAAATACATTATTTAATACATCTTGCCTTGTGGTAGGCAGACCAATTTGTGTACAGGTCTTTAAATAATTAGGGTTCTGTTGTTACTGCTGACACACAGTACTGATTAGAATTGTGGGTTTATACCTCACGACTGCTCCCCTCTTTCATCTACTTCTTCAAGATAACAAACTTGCATTTGAAATACGAGTTTCATTTGTAGCGGGTGGCAAGAGATTGAGCTCACATCTCTTGACATTGACTGGTGAAGCCTGAATAACCAGCCTAGATTCTGAACTTTAGGAAATTAAGAGAGGTGAATACTACCCTCTGGCTCATAAGAAGTTACTAGTAGCATTCTTTCTGAATTCTTTTACATGGAACCCAAGTGTTTGTTGTTCAATTTTATCCAATCTAAGTTCTGGGAAAAAGTTTGTTGTTGCTCTCAGAATGTGTGAATTTCTCGAAATTAAAGGTTAAGATTATTTCCCATCAAGAGAGGCACAGTCTACATATACAGTAATACTGAAAGCTAGAAGGAAAATAGAAATAAACCAAAATCCTTCAAAACATTGCTGAGAAAAGTGATATTGCAAGTGAGACTGTACATAGTGAGTAAGAAATAAGGGTCTTGGTTTGGGTTTGTGTTGGAAGAAAGGTGATTGTGCTGGGTTTGAATGACATTTAGACCTAGCGATGAACCAAGGATTCGTGGTAGTTGTGATATGAGAATAAGGCCATGACAGAATTTCATTACCTAATAGCTTCATTAGAAGAAATTGCAGGTTGTTTTAATAGGGAGGGAAATGGTAAGTAGGTAGGCCAAAGTACATCAAGTACAAAAAGGGCCTTACTTAGAAGTTATAGTTCTCTTGTCTTTAGCTAATTTTATTTTTATTCTTTAGCTTTTTTTTAATTCTTTTGTTAGCTTTGGGTTTGGTTATCTTTTTTTATTTTATTTTATTTAGATAATTTAATCACATGACCTGCAATTCACTGTGGGTGCTGGAATAAAACATTTCAGGTTCTGGTAGTACATAGTACACATATGCTTCAAGATTGAAGGGAAGTGTTTGAGGCTGCTTAATCATTGATTTAACATCAATAGCTACAATTCTTAAGCTAGAACTTAACACAAAATAATTGGTATTTTCACAACAAGTAGAACTTCCAGGCTCAAGTTTGCAAGCTCAGAACTGCGATTGGAAAATACTGCCCAGTAAAGTATTGGGGTTTGTGTCAACATCTTTACCGTGAAGGGGTGTTGGCCGCTTCTTTGGGATCTCCTGAACTTTAGCTTGTAAAACACCATGTAATTGCTCTTCCGCATGCCATCTATCTCCATATTGCTAGTCACCATCCTTCTGTGTGTCTTCCTGTGTAACTCCTGCCTCCCTTTTGTGAAGACATTCTTCTGGCCTTTGTTTTTTATTTCTTGTGCTCAAGAGGTTATGGGATCATACATATGTGTTGTATGTGGAATGAGTGCTGGAATATGCTCTCTTGTATGGATTTACTAACGCAGCTCACCCGGACCAAGAAGACATTGTTCTACAGTGAGGCAACAGGTTCTTGTGAGTGTTTCAGTCTGGGGACAAGTGGAAATCCTTCATGGGATTGTTAGGAGGCTAGAGAAGATGATTAGTAACATAAGCATCCATAGTAACAAGTTGAAAAGTACTGGATTCAGATTTTTTTATTGTTGGGATTGGATTTAAGATCACAACAGGACTTGTTTACAGATGAACTGTTATCAGAATATGTGGGTGGAAAGATTGGAGGCAACTGGAGAAAAGAGTTTTAAGCAAGAGTAGTCGGGGACCAGTGATCAAATGAGAGGTGGAAAATTAATATAAAAGTTACTAGCCATGATTGTCAGCTGAGTTGTGATGATCTTGGATGTACAGGTAGGAGCAGAAGGAGGATATAGGCATTATGTTTTTGTATTCCCCAATTGCATGCCTGTGCAGGTGCTCAAGGGAGATACTGTGGTTTGAAGAAGTCCTTGAGCCTAAACTTACTCTGGGCAAAGGAACAACTCTGAAGAGGATGTGACAAGCGTAGAGAGATTAGAAAAGTGAGAGGAAAAGATTACTAGAGATCTTGGAGTGAGTGTCAGCATTTAAATATGTTTAAGAGTGTATGTTGATTACTGTTGATTTTCTTTGACGTTATATTTTAGTGAAGCCATCAGATTTTCAGTAGAATGAGTAAGTAAGGATTTGAGCTGAGTATTTTCACTGAAAGGGGGTGGAGCATAACACATACATGAAGTGTGGTAAAGTATACTTTGAACCAGTGTTTTCAAACTACATGACTGTGCAACGCTAAATACTGTTTTGTCTTGTGTTGCCTGTAAGGCACAGAGATACTCTGGTAAATACTACACTGGGATGTGGGCATAGGAGAATAGATAAATGAAATTTAGATGGGATTGCACAGAGCTAAGCCTCCGCTATGATAGGAAAATGTGGAGATAACTGAGAAACTGTATGAATGAGAGAAATGTTTCGATGTGATTTATGGAGTGGAGCCCCAGGCTTAATTTTGCCTTAGCTGAAAATTACAAAGGGAATAAATCCCAGCAGGACACTTATCATACACACACGCACACATTTCACACATCAAATCACTAACCTGCTCTAAGGCTGCAGTGCTTGCTGTGATGTAGTTTGAATACACTGTCTGTGAAAGCTTTCAGAATATGAATCCAGCCACTGGCCAAATCTTACTAAAGCTTTCCGAAGCTCATTTCAAACACAAAAAGTAACACCAAGTTATATGCTTAGGAACTTTGTCCAGCTGGGAAGAGTGTCTTTGGGGAAGGTGATATGAAGGGCTCAGAAAAAAGAATCTCTGCGTTCTGTGGACTCTGTAGATAGAAACCTGTTCTCTTAACTGTTATTTCTAACAGGAGTCAAATTCAAGAGACCATGAGCATAAAATAAAAATTTAAATTATATTTTAGGTTAATGATTTCTTTCTTTTTATTAAACTGTCCTAAGGCAGCGGGCCTTATTTTGTGATTGTGGTTCTAGCAATGCGATTTTGTGTTACATGAAGCTTCAGGAAACCTGCTTAACAGAAACAAAACCTATTTGAGAAGACAAGTAAGTGAGCAGAGAGAGAAAAGAGGTGATTGGTTTTTATATTTCTAGTATGGGGCTTCTTAATGAGATATGCTGTCTGGCTGTTTTTTCCTCTGCCTTCTATTCTTGTTTATATTTACCTTTATCTTGTCCAAATACCTAGAAATTCAGGTCAAAATATATCTGGATCCATCTGCTCATCTAGTCTGTTCTTTAACTGCTAGTAGTTACTATATCTTTTAATTACGTATGCTTAGTGATAGTTTACTGCATTAATGGGTGTCATCAAATATCTTTAATTTTGTAGACAGTGAACTTCCTAATGCAGAAAAAGCTTTTTCCCCTAATTTCTATGTATAAAAACAATGGATTAATCTCTTTAATTTGTTGAATTGTGGTTTATATGTCTTATGTATAACTTCCATTTCATTGTTGTTTTAGGGGAAAACTCAAGTAGGCTGTATAATTTAGCTGCCTTTAGCAGAGGTATATTTTTATCACAGTCATGATATGAATACAGGAAATGTTTATTCATTGACATTTCAAAATTTTTAACCTTATTAATTATAGTTACTCTTTCTATATAAGAACTTTGTGCTCTAAATGTTAAGACAAACTTGAATGACCTTTCAGTTCAAGGTTCATCAAATACGTGTTGTGGGGGTTTTTGTTTGCATGGTTTTTGTTTTGTTTGGGGGCTTGGGGAGCTTTTTTTGAGTGGTTGGTTTTTTTTTTTGTGGTTGACCATGAGTGTTGATGTATCCTGATTTTAAGCAGGGTCTGCAGAGTGGTGCACCAAACACATGACGTGGTAGGTATAATTCTAGAATCTAGGAATAGGTAATGCTGCCTTTAAGATAATTTGCCTTTCATGACCTTACCAAAACAGATAATTTGGTTCCACATCAGACAGGTCAAAAATTAATCTGTTAGGCTAATTTTTGAGATTATATGTGAGATGGATCATTTCTTTGACATTCCCCCACCCCTCTCCAGTTCTCTGAGCTGGCTTGTTAAGACCATCAGCCCAACTACGTTATCAGCTGGATTTTTAGTTTAGGTACTAGTGATGCTTTGGGAATGTGTTTAGGGAAAAGTGTTGGGAAATATTTTCAGTGACAATGGAACAGACAGTTTTGGGATTAATGATTTTTATCTCTCAGCAGGAATAAACTCCCCAGTAATCTTGTGCTTTTGTGATCTTTAAAAACTGCAGTATTAACAGCATGCATGAATTTAGTATTTACTTAGACAGCTCTTCTTGGATCCCAGCTCTGATAATTTCTCTGTTGTGGGCAGAGCTGTTACAGATGGAACTTTTGTAGCATGTTGCCTGAGCTATCATAGTATAATCACTTACATGTTTCTTAGAAAGTCACTAATAAAACCTATGGCATTGCACTGGATTACACGTGCAAATCTCTACCTGCAAATCTGGAGCAAGATCACATATGCCGAAAAACAGTCTCTGAACAAATGAGTGTGCAGGATGATTGTTTCTTACATGTCTAGAAAAATAGCATATCTCTTGTCCACAGTTACCACATTGACAGCTTGGAGAAGAACTGCATGAGGGCATAGATTTTCAATTATTCTTCAAAAAGTGATGTGTGTCATCAGCGTGCTATCAATAGAACAAATAAAGTGTATGCCAATAAATAAGGTGTAATTTTTGTGAAAGAAATCTGTAATAAATAGCAATTATTTCAGAACTAATTTGGATTAAAATGTCATATCTGTGATCTGAAGACAGTGTTTGAGAAGAAAAACAGACAAAACCAAGAGAAGGCTTGTTTTGTAGATTCAGATTTATAGCTACCTTTACATACAATATATAAAACAGAATGGAAAAGCAGAAGCTTCAGAGAGGGAATAGTAGCAGTTGTGCAGCAACTGAGGCTGTGCAGCGCAGTCCTGGGTTGTTCTCACGCTTTGCCTTCTTTCAGTGTTTTTATCAGCCAAAGATGTTCAGCTGGCCCGGCGCTGCTCTGCCTTTGAGCCACACATACCTCATGTGTGCCAAATCCAACCAAAGCCAGCTTCAGGACTAACAACAGTCTTTGACTGTGCCATCTCCTAGAAAGTAGAAAAATAAGATTTGTGCCCTCTGTGCCAAGGGCTCTAATCCATGTCTCTTAGGAGCATTTGGTTTTGTTTGGCCTTTTGAAGCTGGGTCACAGGGCAGAAAGCAATGCAAGATTTGTGGGGTCAGTGTTCAGTGTAGCACCTTGGGATTATATCTGTATTTTGGAAGTGCTATATGGAGCAGCAGTGGGTGGGAATCCAACATTTCTTTCTCTCTTTTTAGGGTTACTGCTACTGGGGAAAATAATCAAGTAGTTGCATAATGTACTGTCGATAAGCAGGCAGGGAGTGGAACATAGGAATCTCTCTGGAGATAGCAAGAATCTAATGGGTTCTGGACCATAGAATTCATCTCTCGCAGTGTCCATGAGTCTAGTGTTCCTTTCCATCCATGCATAGCATATGAATCAAACTGCCTTGGGTTTTTGTTTGTTGTTTTGGGGGTCTTTAAAGGAGAGCTAAGAGCTGTCTCATCTGGTTCCTTGGCGAAAGGCAAGTTTGGCAGAAGTAGTGTTATCTCTGATAGGGATTTGACAGACTTGCTGTTGAGGATGGTAGTAGTGAAGGATTCCCAGCTTTCCTGGATGGTCTAGATTCTTCCCAAGTACTGTGCTTACCAGCAGTCTTTCCTAATGCCCATCTTTGGAATTTATTGGCTCTTCTGTCCAAGCAGATGCAGTAAGAAGCTTATAGGTTCTCTTTTTCTATTACAGTGTGCTTTGACACACTTAAAGGCACAACCCTATTTTCTCTAAAATAAGTGATCACAGTACAGTCTCTCTTCCTCCCCACCGCCCATAGTCTGTGGTTTCTTGACCTATGTTCTGTTTGTGTCAGCTGGTCACACTTCTCCAGAAGCACAGTGCTCAAAGCTGGCCATACTGCTCAGTTTGTCACCAGATCAGAGCAGACTATGTTCACGTGTCTTACTAGCGATGCGCTTGTTTGTATGTAAACATTAGGATTTTTTTTTCCAGCAGTACCATGTTGTTGACTCGTGTTGAGTTCATGGTCATTCTAACTGCCAAATCTCTTCCTGCAGAACTGCTGTCACACTCATCTTCCCCCAGATTTTGTTTGTACAGTTGATTATTCCTGGCTAATCTTAGAACTTTGCACTGGCATTATTTGAATGGCTGCTGCAGAGCAGCAGTTCTGCAGGGCCTTGCCACTGTCTCATTAGCCTTGTGCACAACTTTTTGCATTGTGGTATTCTGCATATGCCACATACCTGAGTATTTTCATTACCAGTATTTCCTTGCTACAAGAATGAATATAACAAATGCTGTGCATGTGTCCAGTTTGAGATGAACCTCTGGTAAATATTAGATAGTCTTTCTAAACATTTTTTACCTAAGTAGCATCAGTTCTTGTTAAATCATCTTTTTTTTCTGGCTTGCTCGTGGGAATAGTGTGAGCAGCAGCATCAAAAATTCTACCAAGCTCAAGCAGTATAGATCAAGATAGACGATTGCTTTTCAGCATCCACACATCTTACCACCTGTAGAGGTGGGAAAGTACCTCTGTGTGTATTCAAAATGTTAGGCTTCAATACTAGGTCTGTGTCCCTTCCTACTTGTATAGGAAGTGACATTGAAAATAGTGGATGTCGCCATCCAAGTGGTGTCTCCTGGGTCCGTCTCAGCTGTCTTTTCCTGATCAGCCTAACCCAGGTGTTTTGGGCTGCTAAGCAATACGTGAACCTTTTTGACTTATGTATTGCTTCTCAATTGTATTTCTGTTCCTGTTCATGTCAAGTTTAAGCACATTCTGATTCAGTCACCACTGAATGTTCATCTTTTGGGAGCAAATGGGAGAAAGTAGTCCTTTTAGACCTGGGAGGAGGTTGTATTTTTTGCTTCTAAAAAGGGACAAGGGGCTAGGGAGTCCTAAAATAATTGTCCCTTTTTGTTGTTGATTGTTTGTGGTTTTGTTGTTGTTGGGGTTTTTTTTACTTCTGAAATGCTGAAGAAGCTGGGGAGAAAAAGTGGTGGTGTTATACTAAATAAATCATGCATGTAAAACCTGTCTAACTGTTAGTCCCTCAGACTTAGGTAGTCTCTTTTAAAAATTCTTTATGTTAACATCTGTTTAAAATGAGATTTTCTCCCAACTGCTTGATTTTCTTAATGACTCAGCACCCTTCTTCTCAAGCTTCAGCTTTTTTACTGCTTTCCATGACTTTTTTTTTTCTTTATATGGGGTTATGTTACTCGATAGCAGTATTCGAGGTTGCATTGTTTGCCTGTCTTCTTTTTAGGTGACTTGATCTTCTGTCACCAAAAAGCTGGTCACACAAATCACCTGAGAGGTATAAGTGCCTTGCTGGAGCATAGGGATCTCCTCCAGTCTATGGACCCTAGATATGCGTTCCCCTGAAAATAATCCGTGTATCAGTGTTAGCCTTTCTGTTCTAACTTTAAAATCCACAATGGTTGCACTAAAACCTGCAAACTCATATGTGTAGAAGTCCCTATATCTTACTGAAAAAATATTGAAAGACAATACAACTTTTTGACAGTCTGACGAAGAAAACTCATGCGTAATTAGCAATGGGAAGTGTCAGCTGAAACATGTTTTTACAAAATTAGTTATAAAGATCTTGACCACATCTTCCTCTGTTTTCCGATACAGAATTTTCTTCTTTTTTACCGAATTAAAAACATAGCACAACTTAAATCTTACACTAGTTGATCTAACTGCCTGCCATAATTATATGGGTTTGGGTTTTGAAATAAGCTGAGAGAGCTTTCATTCTCTTACGCCCATTATCTAAAGTTTAAAGCATATCAGCACATGTACTTTCTCGTTATTTTAATGAAATACAGGGTCACCAATTCTGACTCTACATTTTCCATGAATTTGTCAGGCTTTTTTTATTGGCTCTGTCTTGCTGATAGAGTACAAGGAAGGAGAGACTGAGATTGATTGATCTTCTTTGATACTTAACTTATCATTTATCTTGGACATCCAAGGAGCTCCAAACAATAATCAATCAAAATCACTCCCCTCTGTCTATTCTCAGTGGAACCATCATAATAACCAATTAATACAGCCCTAGACTGGATGGAAAATTAGTGATTAGCCAGTACAAAAATTGATTGCAATTACCTAAATTCTGGTGTAGAAGTCACTACTTAAAGGCTTTTTGCAGAACAGGTATGCTCCCAATATGAAGAAATTTTGTTTCACTTGAGGCCTTTTTTGATCTTAACTAAGGAATGAAGGCTTTTAGACACCCTAAGTTTAATTTTTAAAATGACCTGTCGTGGTCAGTTAACCACCAAAATCGCCTGTGTGCATCACTTCTATGGTTCCACTTCTTTCAAAGTATTACTGCCCTAAAATCAAAAGCACACACGCACAACTGCAGAGCATTTTAGAAACATACAGCGTTATTCTGGTGACACCAGGTGTTGGAAGTAAAAAATGTAATACATTATGTATTCAGAAGCATGCCTTTATTAATCGATAGTTATCGTGGGGTAAGCAGTGAGCTAATGAAGCTTTCTAATTTGACAATGATTTGAGTTACCTATTTTAAAAGAAATGTTCACGTGCTGGAAATCAGAAGTGATTTGTTCATTACCTGTCTTTTTAAGCCATATCAAAAAGATGAAATTCTTGTACAGTTTCTTTTCTCTCTGTGTCTTGTTATGCACTGTTTCTTGATTTATATCTAATGTAACTCCCTAATTATATTATTTATTTTCCTTTAATTAGCATCACTACGTGAGTATTAGCTTAAGAAATGCAGAAGTAAAATTAACTGAGGTTTCCAAATGTCCCTAGATACTGTTTGGCAAACCTGGGAGAAATGGTGTTCAGAGTAATACATCAGTTACTCCAGTATTTGGAGTTAACAGAGACTGCTGCACTACATACTTGGGTAGGGAGAGTGGCATTGAGAGGGCAGTGACTGATTTGTCCAAGAGCTGAAGTGTAACTTTCTATAGCCAAATTGGGCTAAGCTGACATATAATAACTTTTTGTGTATTTTCAACAATGTATGAGTAATGTTTAGATTCAAAATTTTCAGTTAACATTATCCTATGACCAAAAATAAGATACATATATATATATATAGTTAATATGTGAAATCTTCTTATGTCAGCTTGCCATTGTGAAATGTGTTTGATGTGAAGGTGTACAAGTGTTTGCCCAGAACTACCTCTTGAAAAACTCCCAAGCCATAGTTGCTATGAGCCAGGACCTTTCAATGGAACCAGTCTTTTTCAAAAGCACAGTGCTGACTTCTCTTTCATATTTAGTGGAGGCCCTTCTCTTTCATTGTAGCATGGAAATAAATTATAAATGGTAGTTATAAATTTAATTAGGAGGAAGGTTGCTAAAAAGAAAAGCAGTTGGTTTTGTATCATGTAGCTCCCAATGCAAACAGAAATGTTTCAATTAGAAGGCTACAAAAGTCTTAGGACTTGCTATTCATGTCCTCCCCATCCTGTTCACTGACAGTGAAATCGGAAAAAGTAGGAATAAAGAAGTGAATTGGAGGATACGCTACCTGCTACTGGGTATGTGGGATCTATTTGGAAAGGTGGGATCCCAATAAAGTACAGAAATAAAGTCCATTGCAGCAAGTGTGGATTCTTTTCTCATTTCCAGAGCAAACCTTGGAAAAGGGTGAATATAGTGTTTCCCTTGTCACTTCTGCCTCATGTCCCACTGTACAGGCAATGGATACTAGTCTGGCAGTTACCCTTTTTGTGCTGAAATCTATGCATCCCCTTTGGTCTGCTCTGTTGACTACTAACGTAGCCAGTTTATTGCTGTTTTCTCATAATTTTGTTGCATGTTTGGGGTGTGTGAGGAGGCTGTGAGCTAGTCAGAGGATACCATAGAATCGGAGAAATCAGGTTGGAAGGGACCTTAAGGATCATCTGGTCCAAACATTCTTGGCAAAAAAGAACTCGACCTAGACCAAAATGCCCAGCACCTTGTCTACCTGAATCTTAAAAAGTATCCAACACTGGGGAATCCACCACTTTCCTGCAGTGGCTGATTATTCTCGTTGTGAAAAATTTTCCTCTAGTGTCCAACTGTAATCTCTCTGGGAGTAACTTTTACCCTTTTTCATGTGACTTTTTTTTTCATGTGTTTTTTTCATGTGACTCCTTGTAAAAAGAGAGTCTCCAACTTCTTTGTAGCCACCGTTTAAATACTGGAGCATGGTGATAAGGTGCTAATTTATACTTGGGGCTTAATCACCTTTGCTTGCAATCTGTTCCAGTCCTGAACTGGCTACATCTTAAGATCTAGCTTGAGGCATTCAGAACACTTTATATATACTTTTTTTATACATTCTATATTGTAATATTGTCTTGCCTTCCATCTGTGCCTCTTTTCCCAAAACAAAGTCTGAATTGATAGATACATATAGTTGGACGCTCCTAGATATTTGAATGCCTATCAGGTATCTCCTAGATATTTGGTATTTTAATGACGCTAGTCTGGCTTTTTTGCATTCAGAACCACATTGCATATTATTCCCCTTATCGTTTACTTCCAGTACTTGATTCTGTTCTTCCTTTATGAAGTTAGTAACAGAAATTCCTTCTCAAAGGTCACTGAGAAGAGGCTGCACAACACATATAAAGCTATTTTTATTTATATAAATATTTTATTTGTAAATAATTCTGTTTCATATAAATGTCTATATAATTCAAACGAATGTTACATGTTTTGTTGTTACAGCCAGACCTCTGGTTTAAGATGCCTTTCATTAGGGCTTCCTTCCTGGCATCCTGGACACTGCCAAGGAGACCTTCAGTTAGCGTAAATTCTACATGCCACTGTAAAACTAAAATAGGGGTTTGGGGTTTTTTTGTTGTTGGTTTTTTCTTTTGGGGGGGGGGTTGTTGGTTGGTTGGTTTTTTGTTTTTGTTTTTTTTGCAATTCCAAATGTATATCCAAGTAGAGATAGCTACGGAATTATTTACATCAGCGTTTCTTGTAAGCCGCTTGTAGCTCCAGGTGAAGATTTAATGACTTGTGTAGCTGGTTTTCCTCATTCTTCAGTAAATACACATCTGCACTAAATTTTGCATCAGACTACAGAGCTTGTTTCTGTACCAAGAGACCAAACTACTTCTTACCAGAAAGTAAGCATTTCATTCAACACATCCTTATAGGACACACACAGACAAATTAGGAATTTATTGTTGTCTTGCTTATCTTTGACGCTACAAGGCAGGAGGGTATTTGAGATTCTGGTCACTGCATTTTCTGGATCTAAAAACGATTACTTCAATGCCTTGTTGAGTTTCATTTCAGACTTTTTTGATGCCCCTGAATATGTGTTTGTTTCTTCTGTGTAGAAGATAGCAGGCCAGTAGATGTATTTACTTTATGATAAGGATTCTTTCCTAGCTGTTGAAGGAGGTGATGTATGTTTCAGATTTCATCGCAGAACTTTGCAAGTCTTTCTTGAAGAACAAAAATCAAGACCAGTACAGTTGAATTAACTCATTATTTTTATTTTCATAATGATCTGTGACTCTGTCTTTTTCTGTAGCAAACTCAAGATTAATTTCTAAACAGAAGTGATATGCCTCAGTGGGACTGAAGTAATTATATACATCTGTTCATGATTCTTTGTAGTTTTGATTTGATGTTCTGTTTTGGTTTGTATTTTCTTACCTTATATTAGAAAATGGTGGAGGGGATTTGTTGCTGAGGTATGGATTGGGTTTTTATTTTTTACTTGTATTGAGCTGCAAGGTGAAATTCACTTTAAGAAAAAAAAAAGTATTGAACTACCAACATAGCTTATCAAAGTAAGACTTGCATATATATTTAATTAATTAGGCAAATAAAATAACTGCAGTTAGTGAATTAGAATAGAATCATTTAGGTTGGAAAAGACTCTGAAGATTGAGTCCAGTCATTAACCTAACACTGCCAAGTCCACCACTAAGCCATGTCCCAGAGTTCCACATACACGTCTTTCAGATACCTCCAGGGGTGGTGACTCAGCCACTTCCCTGGGCAGCGTCTTGGGCTGATTTTTTTGTTATCAGTATGTCACATGTTAAATATTATGCTTTTCCACAAGTTTGATTCATAGACTGAAAGCATATATATCCCTTTAAAAACAAAAAACAAAAACCAACAGAACAACATAGGGGAGTGAGGGGGAAGGAAGGGACAAAAAAACCATAATCCATTTCTTAGCTTTAAAAACACTTGACCTGAATAAATTAAAGAGGAAGGAAAATACTTATATGTATCACAGAAGGAAGATTTGCTGATTTTTCATTTTCCACTGTTTTTACAGTGATGTCTCCAGACCAGCAGCTTGACTTGCTGCAGAGCTGTAGCCACAAACCAGTGATTCTATCATTCTCCTTTAATATTATATGAATACTCCACTTTTGCTTTTATGCATCCTTTTGTGCAGTAACCTCAGCTGTGGTCTTCCAAATGTCAAGACAGACCTCTCCTTCTTGCACTGCTACTTAGCAGCATACGTGCAAATAAAAAGTCATTAATGTCAATATATCTTCTGTGAGCATAGATACACCTTATTATCCACTACTCCTTCTGAACCTCACAAAATTGGTATGAACCTCCTGTATGAACATACTTGGCCATTGCCCCACATTGTACCCTTCCTGGTTGAACATTTAAAACACTGCATTTAAATCTGGTGGTTCCTTAAGTACAGCTGGTTCTAATTTTCATCTCTCCTTTTCTGTGGGCCATTAACACTTTACAAGCAAAGCATGACTCTGTAGAAAATCCTGTGTGTATAGATGGATGTTATAAATGTGTATGAATTGCCTTTCCTTGGCCCATGGGCTGATAAAAACCAGGTCTCCTGATGCTTCATTTCTGTCAGGTTGGTCAAAGGTTCATGTTTCAGTGGCTAGTCCATGCTGGGATAGGTAGGTGGTTTCTGGAGATAAAATTGTGCAGTGTTACGTGACACTGTTCCCAGATTAGCACCTGGATTTTGTTTGATTTTGGCAAGGTTTAAGGAGCATCATCTTGCAGCCCTCTGCACAGTGTTCCAATGCTCTGGCACCTCAGTTCATCCAGCATCTGTGGAGCCACTAGCCAGAGCAGCCTCCTGTTGTTCAGCTGTGATGTCCAGCTGCCTGAGAGGCACCACCAGGTGCTCACGTGGCTGCAGGGTCTCTTCTGGGCACAGCACATCTCACCAGCAGCCCTGTGCTGGGGCATCTCCCCACTAGCTGAGCAAAGGCGTAAGATGGCCTCCAGAGCCACAGGCTCCTGCCGATGGGAGGCTACTGTTGCTGAACAATCGGTTTCATTTATCATCTCCTTTCCAGGCTAAGTTGCACTCTTGTGGGGTGAGGGGACAGTGCTGTGCCGTGACCTGGGCATCTCTCCCCTCCTCACAGAGCATCATTGTGCAGCCATTGCCCTGGCCCTTGTGGAAGGGCCCCTCACAATCTTGCACAAGTTCCCATCTCTTCTCTCTTCCCCTTCTCTCTCACCATCTTTTCAGTGTAGAAAAACACATTCCCAAGCTTAGGTACTCAAAGTGTTTGCTGTGTTCCACAGGCTGGGATGCTCTTCTCCGTCCAAAACAGCGAACTGACCTCTCTGGGTATTGGCATGTAAATCAGTGTGCTGACCTTGAGGGGAACCCATCCAAACTGCAGGCTGTGTCCTGAGTTTCAGGATGTCAGCGGTTTGAAACACTGGGCTGTGCTCTGCATGTCAATGACAGAAACCACTTCAAATTCAGGGTGGCATCCAAAACGGTACCGGGAACAGGGCTGGCATAGCAGGGCTGCCCTATCAGAAGTTGTTTTCTACTTTTTTCCTGTAACAGCAATCTGGCATTTACTGTTAATGCTTCATTTCTGGTTGGTTTTGTGGGTTGGTTGGGTTTTTTCCTGTTTTTGTTTAAGCATCTAAGCTAAAAGTGCAAAGGTGAGACATTTCTATCTATGTAATTTAAATTAATTGTATCATGTTCTTGAGATAGCATCATAAGGACCCACCATGCTGAGCAGGATTTTGAGAAGCCATCTAGTCTGCTGCCTTTCCCCTAAGTCAAGATTAACTGTAGCATCCATGATATTTTGGACAAATAGCTGTTTATCAAGACTTCCAGTTTAAAGGCTTCAACAAAGTTGACTTTTCAGTGAACACTTCACACCCCAGTTGCCACTCACGGATAAAATGCTTGCGATATCACTGTGATCTTATGAAACACCAGTCCATTGCTCCGTAGCACTCATAAATGTATTGGGAGAAAGGAGTGTGAACAAAGCAGGAGACATGATTTAAATCCCTGTATAAATCCATGGTTTATCCATTCTCAAATGTTTCTAGTAAGTGAGTTCTAGTTTCCTTATCTCATAAAACTATAGGAGAACCAGAAAAGTCAGAAGAGGTGGCAAAGATGATTGCAGGTAAGGAGTGTTTTCCCTTCTGTTAAATACATGTGAATTCATCAGCCTAGAAGAGAGCAAGAGCTGAAAAGTATCTGGTGGCACAGAGGGTGTGTACGGGGACCCCTGACTGGGAGAAAGATCCATCAGATGAAGCAAGGAGGTGGCAGGGAAAACCCCCAATGCAACTTGCATCTCATGCACTCATGTGGAGTCAGGGTGTGGGGCTGCCTGTTGTGTGCTGCTGCTGTCGCATGTGGTTTGCAAGGAAAAAGCCTTTATGCCACAGTGCTCATCACCTCTGGCTTAGGAAGGATCTGACCTAAGTCTAGAAATGCATCACTGTTGCCTTGCCCCATTCTTGTGCTTTTCCTGAGGTATCACTGTTAATCACTGTCTCTTCTATGAAACCTTTAAATATTTGTATGAGTAGCACTGCGATTGATGCTTATTCAAAGGGAGGGCATCCTCACTCTGCCTCCTGGCAGATACTCGAAGATACTCCAGCTTAAGGGCAGGCATATTTGTTGGTTTGGGAATGTAAACTATCCTAGTGTGAAACTGAAAGTATCTGCGAAGTAGCTTAACTGCACCAGTAGCATCCAGCGTGGCACTGGTTGCTCTTAATATCTTGCTTATTTTCACAAACCAGCACCTCACAGTTTCTGAGCGGACAACTGCTGTGAGGACGTAACCTCTTGATTTCAAAGGAGCCATCGTTTTGCTGGTGCCTCTGTGGTTAATATAAGAAAGGTGTCTTGCCATAAACTTTTTCCGAGGTATTCAGCAAGGTTGGAAAGGGGTCGGCCCAGGCAGGAAGCCCTTGTCTGTGCTATAAAGAAAATAGCAAGCAACAAAATGAAAGCATCAAAGGGCCAACAGGATGTGGTCCCAGGAGTCCTCTCTGGCATGTTAGTCCTTCTTGAAAGTTAGCATTGAGTGAAGAGTGACCTTAAAACTCGCTTCATTCAAACAGATGGGGCTCAAGTTTAAAGTTCAAGGCATTTTGTTTTTTCACCTGTTTCCTACAGTTTTAAGAAACTTCTGAAGAATTAATGTGTAACTATATCTGGTCACCGAGCCAATGCACAGAATTTTTCTCAAGGGAAAATAATGTTACTGTATGGAGCAAGAGAAATGGATACTTTCTGAGTTGGGAGAAAAAGTTTCAACAAAATAAAACCCAAAACCACTGTTACGCTGATCACAAACAGCCATGGAGCCGGGTGGTGCATCTCCTATTTCTCGTTTCATTTTCAAAAGAAGCTTGTGGTATCCCGTAACTCTCTGAATTGTGGTGAAACAATGTTTTTTGTCAAATCTGCTGCTGCTTGGGAAGAGAGGTCTTGTTTTAGATACAGCCTGGGAGCAAAGAGCCCATTTGCAGCAGCTCAGCCTCATCTGTGAGTGCATGCTGACTCAGCCAGCGATTGGCCCCATGGCCATCCATCCGTCTCTTAGTGCTCTGGAGCTGTTGGACCTCAAGAGGAAAAACTAAAGCCCTGACCTAAAATTCACATCAGTAGGCAAGGACAGACGGGGGTACAGTGATGCAGCCCTACCACCGCTAATGCCAAGCAGCAACCCAGGCTGCTGGCTGATGCCATTACAAGCCACTTTTCACCCAACAGCATATTGCACCTGCATGGTCCTGAAACAGTCACTTTATTTGCCTCTCATGTAAGGAAGCAACTAATAACTGATCTGTGAGCAGTTCGGCAGGTTGCCTTTCATAGCTGAAAGAAATAGTTTGAAGAGATGATGTACAGATTTCACTTGTATTTCCCCATGCCATTCAATTTTAATGATTCTGGCATGAATATTTCATTAAAGTACTTTCTGAATGGGTTTGTTCTTTCCTAGCAGCTAATAGTCAGTATAGAGTCTGGGATGGATTTTGTTTGGTTTTTGGTGGGCTTTCTTTTCCTCTTAGGTGGTCTACTGTAGATAAGAAGTGTCAAACTGGATTACGTGAGAAAAGGCAACTTCTTGTTGGTGATTCAGTGAAGGGATGCTGTCTATAACTCTTTTCAGCTGCTTAGTGGAAGTCTGTGAAATTACCCTCATAAAATTCTGCTCTTTACTCTCCTGCCACAAGGTGGCTAAAAAGTTTTTGAAAGCCCATGATATGCTGGAAATGATACTAACACATCTAACAGCCTTCCTGCAACTCAACACGCGGCACACAGCAGACCAGATTTATTGCACAGAAAACTGTGTATGTCTTATTTATATGAAGCAGCATTCAGAAGATGTTTTTACCAAGTTTATTTCAATCACTCCTCAGCTGGGGTTGGCTGGGCTTGGCTTTGTGGCTTTTTAATAGAAGTCCTTGTGTCCAGCCCACCGCATGTGAGCAGCCGGGCTGCTGTGGATCACAGCGGTGTGACGGGGAGCTCAACATCTGCCTGCCTATGAAGCCACAGCTCTACCGATACCTCAGCCTTGTGGCTTTACAGTGACTGTGGCTGAAATGTCAGATTGCCACCCCATCTCCATTTGTACTGCCTGCTGAATTCAGCTGCTCAAATGCTGTATCAGAAACATTGATCCAAACTGGGGTTAGTAAGTTCTTTTTTGGTGGTGATGGTGGTGGTGAGTTTTTTGGGTCCTGCCCAAGGATGACGGGTTGTCTCTTCAAATCAGTAATGGTTCCAAATAGCGGTCTGCTGCACCATCAGACATGTGTACTTCGTTTTCACGAATTTCAGGAGTGGCAACACTCTTCCCTGTAAACTTTTTGGAAGCTTATTTCCAGATTTACAGTAGGGATGGAGATTTTGTTTAATGGAAACGAAGCGTATCTTTTTCTTACAGATGCACCACTCACTGTTCAGCTTTCTATGTGCATTTTAGGTTTCCCATTTTATTTTTTAACTTATTAACTCTGACAAGTAACCTCTTGGTAGTGAACAATTCATTTTTCTGATTCAAAGTGAACACGAGTGCCCTAATCCCCTAATGGGAATTAATTGCATGTTTCAGTGCTTAACTCTGATCCTTTCTCAATCCCCACTGGGACAAGTTTCTTCCTGAAGGATCTGTGTTTGTTATTCAAAACACAATATGAAAGGTAATGATTTTTCTTATAAAAGGGAGTCAAAAAGACTGAATATTAATGCTCTCTTTATTGTGAGGGAATGAGCTGCATCCAAAAAAAACTTGCTTATGTCATGAAGGATAAATTACGCTGAAGTATATCTGATAAAATACAGGGAGGAAATCAGTGCAGTCTTTTTTCCTGAAGTGAAAGCAGTTTGCCAGTAGATAAAGGCACAAACCATTTTTGCTTGGAAAACTATTCAGATACAGAGAAAACCTGTTTACTTCATCAAGGGGGAAGTTGCTTTGCTACTGAGGATTTTCAATGACACTCTCTTGGCCAGCAATGTACCCTTTTGGATGCCCAACCTGATTTGACAGTTTACTTAAATAAGAGCAAATAGGAGGAAATACATGAAGTTTCTTTTCCTGGTCTGTTTTAAAAGATTTTTTCAAACTTGAAATTCACTGTTCAATGACCCTCTTTCCAAAAGGAGGTGGAGGTGCTCCTCTGCTGTTGGGTGTCTGGCCCAGCCAGCCAGCTGTGGCTGAGGCAGCTCTGCCCAGTAGTCGGTGATGGAGGGCAAAACGTAGGAAACCATCAAACAGTGCAAGAACTGCCTCTGCCCTTCAGAAACGATAGGGGATAAACGGAGCACAGCATGAAAAATAACCCAGGAACGATGAAGGTATCTCTTCCCCCCTTTACCTTTCAGTAAAGCCAGCCTTTTAGCCCATTTAAACACCAGGTTAAACTTGCTTTTGTGTGTTGCTGAGCATTACACCACACACTTCCTGCAGCACAGCTCTGTCATGGTGCAAGAGAGAAAAATGAAGAAAGGTTTAGAGCTTTACCAAGACTGAGGAATGCACTGGCTGATGTTGAGGATTCCTTAAGAGGAACCATGGGCTGTAATGTGACTACAGAAAAGAACTGCAAGGCTGACTTGCCGCTGGTATCTAGTTTTCAGTGTTAGATCTCTTGACTGAAAAGTTTCAAGAGATAATTGGATTTAGAATGATATTTAAGTGTGGTTTAGGACTACAAGGCCCCCTTTGCACACACCCAAACAGTCTTTGTGTGCACAATGCGTCTTGGTGTGGGTGAGGTTCTCCAGAACGTTGGCCAGTGAGGCTGTGTGGATAACATACACCTTTGTCTTTCAGCTGCTTTTGCAGGTACGATGGCTCGTGTCTTTGTCTATGGCACGCTTAAGAAGGGCCAGCCCAACTACAAGCACATGATCAACACAGCCAAGGGGCTAGCGAAATTCCAAGGACGGGGCCGCACTGTGGAGAAGTACCCGCTGGTGATTGCAGGCAAATACAACATTCCTTACATGCTGAACATCCCGGGAACAGGACACCACATCACTGGGGAGATTTACTCGGTTGACGACCAGATGCTGCAGTTCCTGGATGAGTTTGAAGGCTGCCCAGACATGTACCAGCGTACCCTGATGAGAATCGAGGTGGTGGAGTGGGAAGGGAAGGGTGGTGTGGGCGAGGCACGGGCAGCTGCTGAGGGCATTATAGAGTGCTTTGTGTACAGCACAACGACATATCCGCCCGAGTGGGTCGGCCTCCCCTACCATGACAGTTACGACTCTTCAGGGAAACACGGCCTCTCCTATGTCCTACGTGAAAGCCGGGATTAAACACAGGAGGTGATGCAGCCCGCCTGAAGACATAGTACTAAGCATGTGTTGATCAGTAACCTTTCCAGGAAAGCTGTAATACCTTGTCATTAAAATGCAGGATCTCTTGTAACCTTCCCAACCCAGGAGCCTTGGCGCTAGATTTGAAGTCTTGTAGACCCACAGATGGGGACTCCTGTCTGGCTAAGCCCGTGTCCTCACCACCGCTAACCTGCGAGTAACTGGGTTTGCATGAGGTGTAAAATAACTATCTGTGCACATTGGTTTTGTGGTCTAACTGTAAATTCTTAATTCCCTCCCCTTTTGCCTCAGTGCTTTGACAAATGTTCTTGGGTAGTTCTCCAAGGTGGGTGGAATAACAATGATACGATTGCACTAACAGCTGAAACTGATTTTAAAAAGTCGTGTCTGCAAGCAAACTGAAGCACAACTCATGTTTAATGTTGACTTGTAATGGTGTTTAGTAGGTTACTGAATGTAAACCAGGAGAGATGACAATATAGGTACTATGCACTTCAAGACAAATACGAAATGGCTGGAGAAATAGAGAACATTTAAAGACTATTCTTACTCTGTATTGCAATGTTCTTCTGAACTGGAAAGGAGTATTTTTAAAACCTGTTTAGTTTTATAAGGTACTGTGAAAAAGTACTAAGAGCGCATAAGAAAATTACATTTAAAATCATATTTTAAATTTAGCATCCTAAGCACTTTAGGTACCACTTCAGTTCAGAGTGACTGTAGGGGTTGGGGAGGTGGGGGTGGGTGGAGGGGTGTTGGGGACCAGGAAAAGCAAACCTATTTTCAGCTGCCCATCATGCTATAGCAGATGCAGCTGTTGCAAACATTTAACTATCAAGGTGACTTTTGACAAGCACTTTAATGCAGAACTTACTTGCAACCATATGCAAACTGCATTTCCTACCGAGGGAAAGATTTTCTGTGCATGATATAAAACATCCAAAGGACCTGTATGGTGATTATTGCAACATTTAAACAGGGGAAAAAAAAGATGGAAAGATGACTGTTGTCCCCCTGACCCAACCAACTGTGCTGGTTTCTGTACAATCTGGGGAAATTGTAGCTTTCTGTTGTTACACTCTTGTGCCTTGTATTTTCCTTCAACCGCAGTGTTTGGTACATACAGATTGTAGAGTATACAAAGCTGCCAAAAGGATGTGAGCAGGGAATGCATGCCATGCAGTGAGCCAAAGTACAATGAAATGTACTAAGGATATCATTAAGAACACTACTGTACTTTTGCTTGACTGCCAGTAGCCCTGTGATGGCCAGAGGAGGTCCGGGATAAGGAATCAGCCTGAACTTTATCAGTAATAGGCACTGCTGCATCTCATTTAAGTAACAGACAGAAAGCTTGTGTTGTTGCAGTAACAACTTAAGCAATTTTAAGGTAGAATACTTGTGTCTCTTCGCAATACTTGGGTTTTGTTTAGGGCAACCTGCAGAAGCTGAACTGTGCTCCTTTTGGAAAGGGCAAGATGGCATTAAGGAGATTGGTAGGAAGATCTACAGGGTGTCTGCCTCAGTTTCTCCTCCTGCAAAAGCATTAATTTTCCTGAAGGGCAGGTACTACTCACTCTTCCGTACTCACCTTGATGGGTTTTGTGACCTAACAAAGCAAGTCCCTGCACTACGTTATTTCCCCTTGGCCATGTGGTACTGTTCGCAGTGTCTCAATAATGTGCAAGATGTTTCTTCAGTCAGAAGTTCCAAGCAGAATCACAAATGTTCCTGGTTATACATAAATCACCAGCCCTGTCACAGACTGGTTTTGTCCTTCTGGTAAGGCCCAGGTGCCTCTGGCCAGAGGGGGTTTCTCTGGGAAGCATCATGACTCTGCACAGCTGAAGCAAGAAAATGAGAGCAGGAGGTACGTTAAAAAAACAGCTGTAGAAGGTGAGACCAAAGGCAGGAGCAGCCCAGTGTCCTGGCCCAGCATGGGCAGCAGCAGAGGCCTAGGCAAGAGCACAGGGACAGAGACGATGCTTACAATGTGCAGGGATTGCAGAGGTATCACTACATCTAGTGAGCTGCAGCTGCTGAATTACTGAGCTAAATCAATTAATGGAAGAAAAAGACTTTCTTAACCACACGCTAACATTTTGAACCCAGTAAACTTCTGGTATCTTCACCATCCTGTGTTATGGAGCTCCTGAGTGAGCAGTAAAAAAAAACAACCCATGTTTTCTTACCTATTCTGACCAAGTCACCAGCCCTCTCACTTCTGTTTAAGTCAAGTATTCAATCTTCCTCCTCTGCAGGCCATCTCTGGTTTCCCACACTGGATACACTGCTCTTCCAGCTGGATACTGTCTTGTATTATGAACAGTTCTAGTTCTTCACACAGTCTTTAGTAAGAGCCTCTGCACAATAAAAGATCAGGCACTTGGTCTTCCTTTCCTGTTTAGGAGGAAGGTTGACCAGAGGGACAGCAAATGCATCCAGCTCTACCTTGGGGTGGTTAAGGGAATTCAAAGACAGTGCCAGCTCCTTCTGTAAAGACTTGCATCGAATAATCATAGAATCATAGAATAGTTAGAGTTGGAAATGACCTTAAGATCATCTAGTTCCAACCCTCATGCCATGGGCAGGGACACCTAACAACAGACCATGTCGCCCAATGCTCTGTCCAACCTGGCTTTGAATACTGCCAAGGATGGAGCATTCACAACTTCCCTGGGCAACCCATTCCAGTGCCTCACCACCCTCACAGTAAAGAACTTCTTCCTTATATCTAAGTTTAAACCTATTAAACTTAGATATATACTTAGATATAAACTTAGACCTATAAACTATATCTAAGTTTAAACCCATTACCCCTTGTCCTACCACTACAGGCCCTGATGAAGAGTCCCTCTCCAGCCTCCTTGTAGGCCCCCTTCAGATACTGGAAGGCTGCTGTGAGGTCTCCACACAGCCTCTTCTCCAATCAATAGAAAAAAGATAAGGGGGGGGTGGTAGGGATCTGAGTATGGAGCCAACTGTAAATGAAAATACACAGGGAAAGTTGGCACTAGCAAAATAAAACATCCAACGTGTGAGTCAAATCTAGTTTATACAAAGGCTTCAAAATATAACAGTAAACCTGATCAGAATTTAGAGCATTGGCTGTACTTGCTCAGCGCTTACATAGAGTGTAGGAAAGCTGCTCAGTTCACTTGGTGGTTATTTTTTCACTCCCACCAACCATTCTGTACTGTTTGGCTGGGGCCTCAAACCAGTGATGTTACCACTGAGAAGACAAATCGGATTTGGGCTTTTGTTATGTTTTCTTTTTTTAGAAAGAGGCTTTTCCTGTTTTAAAGCAGAAATGGTATTTTATTGATTTTATCTGATCCTGAAAAAATCAAAGAATTACAAAGGTTATGTACAAGTATTTCTGGAAGTAAAAATCTGGGATCTGTTGCCAAGGTTTAACATCTGTGTTTGCTGTCTTAACCACTGATTCAATAAATATGTATGTATAAAACCTTGTGCGTAGGACTGTCCATTTTCTGTGTTGAATTATCTTAATCTTACTTTGTGGGTGAAAATAATAAAGGCTTAGCTAATTCAACACTGTGGAGGCAACACGTCATTCCAGTTCCACCAGCAGATCTCCTTCTCCAACGGTATCACCAGCTTTGCAGTGCACAGCTTTCACCTGCGGTACAGAAACAGGAACAATTTCAAACTTCCCTCAATAGCATGGTTGAATAAATGGTTTGGTTGACATTGCTCATATAGAGTATCACATCTGCATGCACAGGGTAAGTGGCCACTGCGACATTATGACCGTCATAGGGATCGCAGATGCCCGTACGTTGGAAGGGCCTCAAGAGGCTGACATCTCAACCTCTAGTGTTCAGAGTCCAGCTGAGCTTTGAGTATCTCTGAGAATGGAGACTCCACAACCTTCTCCAGTGCTTGGCCAACTCATGTCAAACTCCATCAAGGGATTTAGGCATCTACTACTAGCTGGTTTTCTTATGACTTGGGAGCTGGAAGACCTGAATGTCAGGTGGAGATGGCACTTAAAAATTACAAGGTATCCTTCTTCCACCTGTTTGCACTACTGTTCGTTTACTACTGAAGCTTAAAATCCTTTATTAGAGGACAGGCTGACTCTTCAACACTCACACTTGTGTTTCAATTAAATATCCCAGTATTTCTTGCATGACAGATTTTAAATACAACTGAATTTTGGGACCGAAACCATGGAGTGGGAGTCCCTCAATCCCTGGAGCACTGGGATAGATTGATTCAAACTGAACCAGGATCCTTTAACATAACTGAACTTGGCAAAGGCCCACCACTGTCAAATAAATGCAGCTACATCTGAAGACAACTTACATACTCATGTGCAGATTCCTGAATTTTAAAACAGGAAAATCTTACGCTATTCCCTCATTTCCTCTATAAAAGGCTGCAACATGTTTGAACTCCCTTTCAGCACACTGGAGCTCCAGAAGTTACTTGAAGCTGTATAACAGACTTTACTTGCAATATTAATTCAAAGCTCACACTGAAATGCCCAAATCCTTGTTCAAAACCTTGTTCAGCAGTTAGCTCCATTTAGTCACCCAAACATTACCTTGGACTCCTAAAAGAAACCTGGAGGATACCCAAAATACCAGGCTAATATTCCCCATGTCCAAGTTAGTTTGATAGCCTAAAGCCACATGAGCTGTAAGCGTATCTCTGGCTCTGTAGCATACTCATAGCATTACTCAAGAAATGAAGCTGGATACCGTACGTGGGCAAAGACATGATGTACAAAAAAGGGCTTTATTTCTACATCAACAGTAGGCAGCCTACCTGATTCCTCAGCAGTGTGGAAAATATACTACTTCTTTCATTTCTTTATCTACAAAGCCAATGTTCAGCAAACCCTGTGGCTGACCAGTGCTTCAAACTCCCCAGTGGTTTGTGACATTCCTTGCTCTGACCCACGCACAGCTGTCCCGGAGGAGACTGGAGGCACAACAGTCCCTCCTCATCTTTCCCTCACTTTTAAACCACCTGCAGCTGGATTGAACTCAAAGTAGACAAAAACAAAGCACTTTTCTCACAATTATAAACAGGAAGATGGGGTTTGATGCAGAAAAGGAATTCAGCCAGGAATGAAAATGGGGACAGCTTCCAGCTGAAGACAAAGGAACTGAGTTTCAAAACATGGTTTCAGGGCATCAAAATGTAGACTACCAGCCAGTGCCAAACAACCCATTCCTGTGGAGGAGCCAAGTTATTTTGGCGCTCAGAGTCATGACTTTGCACTGCAAAATGGGATGAATCCTGTTTAGCAGCTTCATCTCTACACAGCCCAAAACTTGTTTGCCTTTTCAAATTGTTAAAATTCTAAAGAATCAAATTACTGTTAAAATGCAGACACCAAGGGGACATTGCAAGGTGCATATTGGGCCTACTGAATGGCCTGTGCACCATTCACATCCCATTTTGAAGGATTACTAATCCAAACATGGGGTTTACATGGCATCCGTATAGAACGAGTGGGTGATATTTATTAATGGGAGAAGTACAAGCAGAATTTTAAGGAACAGGTCCACAGGTTACAGCACACCCTGATGGGAATGGGAAAGTTAAAAAATAAAAGGGAGTGGGTGGGAGAGGGAATGGCATTTTAATTACAAATACTCCCTAGTTAACAGCAGTGAATGCAAAAAGGCAGCAGCAAGGGGTTAAACAAAAGAAGCAAAGAGGAAAAATTAAATTCTGGGAAATATTAATCAAGTGAGAAAATAAATTATATAGGAATTAATGCATGAAATAAACCCAGAAAGTGGCAATGCTAGAGTGACAGGATAAGGCACGTCCTCCCTCTCTCTGCAATTCTTTCCCTTGAGACCCAATTTTGCACTAGGTACACTGGAAGAGGCAAGCCCTGGGTCCCAGCCTCAGGGACGATGTTAGTGCTGTGCCAAATAAGCCTTTCCTGTAAACACACAAACAGTCCTTGGCATAAGAGAGCCATCCTGAGATCTCAGCGAATCTTGCCAGTGGCCGACCTTGTCCCTGCCCTGGAGAGCCAGGCTCCTTGCTGCCTCCCTCCGGGATAAGGGATCTTGCACTGGGATTTGTTCTGCTGTTTTTAATAGCAAAATGGCAGCGCTTCAAGGAGAGCAGAGGGGCTTGACCCCAGGGAAAGAAGGGCCGGGGCAGGTGAGGAAATACTACACAGAAGAGAATTCATAATCCAGATCCAGACCCTGCTCTCCATTTGAAAAGGATGTATCAGGGGCCCATGTCTAAGTGATGGTTTCAGGCTGTGAATTATAACCTGGCACAGGGATGCTCTGAGGCCCTCACATGAGGGCTGACAGTCCCCAAAACCAGATGGGGTTTAAGGCATATCCTTATCATGTAATCTTAAACAGTTCCCTGCCCAGAGCACTGGTTTTGGTACATCCTGCACTGCAGGAGAGTCCCAGGTCAGGTCTGCAACGCGGATCCCTCAGAAACAAGGTATCACAATACACAGCCTTGCAAAGCTTAACACATCTTCAGATCTAGGCTTCTTATTTAACAGCCACAAATAACGAACAAATTGCTTCATTTATCTTCCTGCAAAAGCACTTTCTATGCCTCATTCTAAGTGGTTTTTTTAATGTCAAATTGTTTGCCGTTAATGAATTAGCTGACAAAGAGATCTCCCTTCTTTCCATTGCTCTCTGGAAAGATGGAATGTGGAGAACCAGTCTGCAACACCTTTCAGTTCAACTTAGCACTGTAACATAGAATCATAGATAACAAACCTTTTAGGGGAGAAAGACTTATCTGAATTTCTGAAGCCAGTAAAACTATTTACTGCTGTGCTAGCTAAGGCTCAGAACTACTTAAAACAGCATTCACAGCAGATCCAAATGTTAAAAATTAATGACAACACTTTGAGAGACTTACAACAATCAGACTTAATTCCTTAACAACCAGAATCCTCCTTTCTTCCTTTTTAAATCCTATCCTACTTGACAAGCTGCATATGGTTTAAGAGACCCAAGGTAGCTTACCTTGCCTGTTTTAGCAGCGGTCATACTGTTCTGCATTTTCATTGCTTCAATTACACAAATCTCTTGACCTTCTGAAACCTGGTAAAATTCAAGTGGTACAAAATGAGGATAGAGGATTTAAAACGCTCTAAGTGTGTATGATTCTTCTGGAAAATAAAGGGATTATTTCATTAAATGCTATACAGACTCTGATGGCGTATGTCAAGGCAGCCAGCTACACAGTCATGATACAGACCACAATCACAAAAGGCAACTGCTTTCGCCAAAACCAGCAGAAAAATAGGGAGAAAGGAATCATACTTAAAACTACCACCCCAGACAAACCACATACCCACCACAGATCAACATCAATTAAATCCAGAGCAAAATTTGATTTGTGCAGGTTTGGCTGGGAAGCCTTTGCTTTGCTTCCCTGGTGCAGATCCCACAGATACTAATCCTGATTCAGAAGCCAAAAGTTCCTTGGCAGGTGTCTGGGGAGCATGGACTGGAAGCTCCAGTATTACCCAACGTGCTAATGCTGAGCAGAAAGTCACACCTCTGCACCTGGCAGCATCCAGATGATAGCTGATGACTTCAGACTAATGGAAGGGAGCACGCCTGCAAGGAACCACCACCTCTCATCCACAGGGAGGGATCACGGAGGCAAAACCATCCTTTTCACCACAGCTCTTAAAAGGAAACACTTGAGTTTCCTCTTTCTGCTGGCTTGCACTCTGCAAACAGGCATGGAGAAGCTCCAGGTCACCAGTAACCCACTGGGCTGCTCTGCTGGGCTCCCTGCATGCCCAGTCAGATCCTCCTTCCAACACCTTGGGACTACACTGTGCAGAGGAAAGAGCCACGTGAAGCTTTAGAGTGTCAGGGGGTGGGGGGAGCCACCTATACATGAGGCGAAAACCACAGGTCTCAGGCTTTATCCCTCATGTAACCCAGCGATCAGGCAGTCATCCCATGAAGATGATGGATGCCAGAGAGGGAAGGGCATGGGGCCCTCCATGCCAGTATTTCAATAGGACTTATGCAGGTACACCCTTCTGGGGTGCCTGGCTCCAAGTGCCCACTGCAAGTCTTTTCATTGGGGTTTAGCAGATGTAGCCTGCCATTCACTCATCATCCCAGCAAATTTGGGATGCTTTCATTCTGATGTTAAAGTTTCATTAAAGAGGGTAATTTGAGAGCTGCAGAGATCTGGTTTGTTACCAGAGTTTGCAACTTGTCTGTTTGTTATATGTGCCAGTGCCCTCAAAATCTCTTTGTTTATATGCATGCATACAGATGCATTTCTCTAATATATGTAAAATGAGTAATACATATTTAGTGACAAGTGTGTACCACTTTGGAGGAATATAATGTCCAACAGGAAGCTGTGGAGTCAGAGACCAAATGCACATTCTGAAAATCAAAAGCTTTTTTGATAAAGCATGCGCTAGCAATGACTGAAAAGCATTGATACCTGCCTTTGGATTCAGAGCAAGACTGAAGAACAGACATTATGTTAAAAGGTGTTTATGCGCCCTTTCTCCAGCAGACTGCTGGAGCAGCAATATGACTGGCTTTTGGGGGTAAATAAGCTTGCTCTGGGAACACGCTGTACTAACCGGATACAGAGAATATGCAACACCCAACACTTCACCTGCAGAAATTCCATCCTGAGCTTCAGGTGAGCACTTAAGTCATTAGCAGTGTCAAATTCAGTGAATAGTACCAGAGATTTGTTCTTTGTCTCCAGTTACTTCCCCTCTATTCCCTTTCCCCATCTTTTGTCTCCTTCCTTTCACACCTGCTGCTCTGCCCGTAGCCTTGTCCAAATAGCTTGTTCTTTCCTTCCTTGCTTCTTTTCCTCCTTCTCCCTGTCTCGCTGCTCATGTTTTCTTCTATCTGCTCTGAACTTCTCAGACATTTATGTGCTTAAGAGGCAGCTATGAATATCTACTTCTGTTAAGAAACAACAACAACAATAGTAATAAAATAAAAAGCCTGTTGGAGTTTTGAGGGTTTTTTAATAGCCTATTTCAGAAACACATCTGACACCCTCTGGTTAAAACTCAGCTATCAGAGCACCAAGAACATGGGCCTCTAAAGTTTGCTGAAGACTGAGATGCTAAGGAGTGCAGATCTGAACTGAGTAGCCTAATTTCAAGGGCACAAGAAAATCTTCTTGAGCCCCAGTGCAATTCAGCTGTAACATGGCTTCATCAGGTGGATGGTGTGCAAATGAATCAGTTAGCAATTACCTAAACATAGTTCCGAAAATACATCTGCTGGGAAAGTATGGCATTGTCTCTAGGTCTAGCACTAAAATGCCAGAAGTATTAAGTGGTTGTGAGATGGCGATGTCCATGAATCTGAATTTCTCCTCACGTTCCCTCCATTTCTCAAAACCAAAGTTTTTGTGTTTTACGTAATACCTGCTGGGTTGATGACAAAGGAAGCCTGGGAAGGAAATACCCCTCCTCAACCCGCAAAATATATAGACAAAGTATCCAGTTAATATCTAGTCTCACTAATTTGAAGGAAAGAGGCACTTTCCACAGGTACCACGTGTGAAAATGCTGTGTCAGCACTTCTGATGATGTGCTATTTGTTGAAAATTGCCTTGGTGAAAGTGTCACTTAAGCACAGAAGTTCAATTACTGTTCTTATGTTAAACCTTTACAGTTCCCCTCATTATGTTGCAAAGCGACAAATCCTAAAATTAGGCACTTGTATCTCTCTTTTCTCTTTTTCAGTCTTTTGGGCATTGTCCAATTTCTTTCATTCCACAATTGCACATATCCTTTTGCCTGTTATTTAGCCTGCAAATTAAAATCACAGCGATGTGTACAAGTTCTTGCTTTCTAACCTATTTAAGGATTTATCTGGACCATTTGTAATGCAGCATTTTCATCATATAATTTATTTCTTTCAGTAGATGGTAAACCAGTGTAAACCATCATCTTTACATTTCAATTTAGAGAGGTCTCAGTGATGACCTGAATCTGTCAAAACAGGCAAATAAAATCAAACAAAACATCTGATTGATTGGAACCGAGTGAAATAAAAGGACTCCTTTTCTTAAAAGAAATTAAACTCAGGTATCTCTCTCACAGAGTTGTGCTACAGACAGATCTTCTCTAACACTGCTTAGAACAGTAAAATAAATGAGTGATTAACTGTCAGACCTGCAGTCTGTATTTTAGTAGCTTGCTTCTGCGTGGTGCAGTTCAAAGTAGCTGTTCAGTTTTGTTCTCCACAGAGTGAAAAGGAACAATAAAAAGAAAAAAAGAAAGAAAAAGAGGAGGAAAAAAAAAAATCATTGAACAGGAGGGTTCTTAAGATCTCGATGTTACTAACATCGATGATGTGAATTTGGGAGCCCTCAATAGCACTGTGTGAATAACACAGGGACTGCATGGTGGTTGTTATCTGCTCTGGACAAAAGGTTACACATGGGACAGGGAACTGTGTCCAGTCATTTCCCAGCCAAGCAACTCACAACACGGGGTGGAAGCAGAATCTGAGAAGCCGCAACCCTGAAGAGTTTTCATTTCAGCATAAAGACAAACTGCACTTACAGATAGGTCCCTTTAAACCTCAGAAACAGCAAAAGACAGCGCACACCCCAGGGCATCGCTACCACAGGATGGATCTTTGTGAATATGGTACACTTTCCTCAGACTTTTGTGCATCATCTGATGAAGACTTAATGATTGTGACAGGACATCTTCAATGTTAGGCTTACAAAATGGTCACAAGCCCCGCAAGTCTTTCTGATAAACCCAATCGGTGCTGATGTATTTCCCGGCTCTCTGTCTAATTGGTGTAAAGTTTGCAGATCTGAATCCCCTATCTTTTATCCAGCTTGCTGCGTCCTCTCCTTTGACATGAGGTCAGGGTTCACATTCGCATCCGATTATCGAAGTGGCACTCATTAACCGGCAGCCTGCCTCGCACCAAAATGAGTTCGCTGGAAGGGGAACTCAGCCCATTTACTCAGCAGATTTCAGCATTTTAAGGAGGCCTGAATGTCACACAGTATTGCTACGTTTTGAGGAGTTTCAGACATCTCCAGCTGATGATTAATTGTGAGTGATGGGAAATAAAATCCAGTAAAGCCAGCTGCTTGCCATGGTCGGCAAAAT
The DNA here is from genome assembly GCF_028554395.1 of Pezoporus wallicus. Lineage (NCBI taxonomy): Eukaryota > Metazoa > Chordata > Aves > Psittaciformes > Psittacidae > Pezoporus > Pezoporus wallicus. The sequence goes on along the minus strand of NW_026636887.1, from coordinate 1,409,429 downwards.
TACTATAATGGATATAGGCTGCCAATTTTCCAGTTTTACTGGCAAGTCTTCCAAGTGTAATTAAGGGAAGTTATAAATGATATGGAAATCTATCAAGTCCCATTTATTTTCAGAGGACTCTTTCCCCTGAGACTTTTATCTTCAAGCTTATAGTTTGCTTTGTTGTGCTAATGATTTAAACCATTTCTTATTTCTGATTAAAACCCCCAATATCCTTCATAAGAAGTTAGATCCACTTTATTCAGAAGGATTTAAAGAAACAGAAACCTTTTTCAAAGTTGTGTTTGTAACCATGCTGAGCTCTCGCTTCCTCTGTGGAGGCGTAACAGAGCATCCTCCATCTTAGGCACCTTGTTACCATTTGGATTTCTGCTTCCAACAGATTTTGGGGATTGGGAAAGATCTGAGATGGGGAAAGAAGGGAAAAGAGAGAATTAAAAAAAAAAAAAATTTAAAAATACACCATCAACAAAACCCCAACTTCCCTCTAAATCCTCCATAAACAAAGATCGTAGGTGCTGCCTTTAAACACTAGGCATTTAGCACAGGGTGGTGTTGCTCACTAATGCTGTTTGATTTGGAATAAAAGCATGAAAATGATGTGCAAAGGCCTAAAATTGGAGATGTAAAGGATGACTGCACAGTATTCCATTTCTCAATTTCATCCTTCAGAGCCACAAAATGGGGGTGATACAGTTACTGGATGAGATTTACAGTAACAGCTGTGGTCTTCCCACACAAGGGAGGACCTTCTAATGGGCTAAGGTCTGTTTTGAACAGACGGGGAGTAGCAAAACAAGGTTCCCTATTAAGGGTGTGCAGTAATATTCCTGATAAAGAAAATGAGTAGTAGTAGTCTGATTGCTTTAAAAGACCTAAATCTCCTTTCACTGTCAAAAATAAAAACAGAAAAAAAAAAAAAAAAAGAAAAAAAAAAAAGAAAAAGGAGCTATTTTAGAAAGTTCAAACTGCTAAATAAATGAAAGACATGTAAATGTAAGGGTTTGTTTTTTTCTTAATCTCCTCACTATGAACTGTAAAGAATGCATAGGAACCAGTGCCAGGGGCATATGGCTTTCTCCTGTGCTGAACATTCATACAAAAGACAGGTTCATCAGTCATTGGAGTATCTGGATAAAAAATTAACTCCTGATGGATGGTATTTAGAGCTTACCTGCTGCTAGTACATTACCAGAGAAACACAGGTTTTGAAACCCACATGACATTAGAAACTGCAGACCATGAAGTACCCCACGTGCAAGCACACTTATAGAGTAAGCCAGGTTACAGAAAATAAGAAATAAGCTATTTAAACCCTCTGCCTAAAATTGGGCCTGCTACAAGGAACCCTGGGTCAGCCCTACACAGGCCAATTAATGCACAGCATCTGCTGTACAGAAGCCGTGCATGAAGCACTTCCGAATGATTTCAGCAATTAAAAGAAAACTGTTTCCTGCCTGTTCTGACAGCAACTGTTTCAATGCAAGAGTGAGCACCAAATCATTGTGTGCAGCTGAAAAAATTAAGTCTTTTTTTTTGTCTTTTTTTTTTTTTTTTTAATCCTGTGAAAAGGGGGTGGGAGGGATGAAGATTTCTTATGGAATCAGATCGGTCTTTTGTTGTCCGACATTCTGTGGTTTTCTGCCAAATTAGACAGAAGGCTGCAAGGGTTTACGGGGCCCTCTACAGTATCACCTTCTGGTGCACCGTGGTTCCCTCAAAAGATGGATCAATATCAACCCTGCTGATTTGCCTACAAAAGTGAAAATCCCTCAATTACATTTTTAAGACCATTATATTTAGAACACAGGTGCTCTGCTGCGTAACATTTTTAAGGCTCTTGGAGCTGAAGGGGAAAAAAAAAACAAAACAGTGACAGCCCTAAGGAAAAATGAGCTTAGATTTGGCTAAAAGCAAAGTGAGAACTGGATTTTACTGGTATCTCCTTTCTCAGCTTTGGGAAGACATTAGTAAATATCCTGCACAATGTCACTTATGCTGCAACCGGTGTCCTTTATTAAGCCTCATAAGTAAGAAGGGACAATGCAAGACGGTGCCATGAGAAATCTAGTTACCCTCTCTTGTAGCCTTCCTCCAAATAATTACAAACATTCATCTTGTTTATGCCTGTAAAAGCCACTGAACAGTGAATTAAGTATGCAGTCACTATCTAAAAGCCTTATGAAGATACTGGGATTTTTGTTTGTTTGTTTGTTGTTTAAACTTAGTCCATGCTGGTATCATTCGCTTCCCAGATTTTTTTCTCGCTGACTTGTTGGCAATCTGGCAGCAAGCATCCAACAAGAAAACAAATCAAGAGGAATTGGATGAGCAGCAACTGAAATTCCTTGACATTGTCCATTACCATGTAAAATAATGAGTGCAGATTTTCCCTTCTTTCCAAATTAACTTTGAAACCATAGCTATAGAGCTGCAAACATAATTAGCGGCAATTAAAAGTAGTTGACAAATCATTATTAAACTTTTTTTGCCACACTCCTTTAATGAATGAATCCAGAGATAGCACATCCCAAATTTTGTGACCTCTGACTAACCAAAGGTCAGTGATGTCCCCCTGACAGCAATCAGCGCTGGTCATTGCACTCCCACTTATCCAAAACACACTTCCCCAACTGCCTCTGAGATCCCAGCGTGCTGGGGAAGTGATATGCAGGCAGAGAATGTCTGGGGGCAATTCTTGTGCTACTCAGATCAAGGCAAGGCTTAAGTTTCCATCACACCAATTTTTATCATTCAGCTCTTTTACTAATGGCCCAAAAGTTGCTTACCATTTGAAATGGCAAAGCACACCAATTAACAAATAATAATTACGAATTACTTTCAAAGGATGGTAGCATTTCTTCCCTAAGAGAAAACTCTAATAATATTGACTCATCACCAGAATATGATTTTAGTCTTAATTACACCATACTTGAAGACAAACCTTAGATAGTGCAATTGCATAAAGATATAGCAGAAAAATCTATGCAAGTCAAATATAAAAACCCCACATAAACATGTTATGAGCGATTACTATAGTTAAGGCGGGTTCTAATGTAAGCACAATTATTCCTTGAAGTCTTGTGTTCTAAGAATGGCGAAAAATTTACATGCTTCTGAAATTTCACAGCTGTGAAACTGTTTCCCTTTCCTGTTTAGCAATAGGTTTTCTGCCCCACAAAAACATACCCCCAAAAAATAACTTAATGCACAGAATCATAAAAACTACATGAGGTTTTTGAGCATATTTGGTCAAGTTTGAAAACTCCGTCTAACTGAAAAATGTAGTTAGTATTTGCTCTGGGATTGCTGAAGAACAGGAGGGAGGAAAGGAGGTAGAGGGAAAGAAAATGGAAAAAGCAACAATAAAAGGAAAATAAAAAGGTTCACGCAAGACAATAATCTTATTTGGATTTAAGAATATTTTACCAGATTATCAATACTATGTGTTTCCGAACAAAATGTGGAACTGTTACTTAAGCAAATACATTTTCACAGTTTTTCCTGGCTGTTATTTCTCTGTTCTAAATTCCAAACAGTATAAGACAAGAAAGATAATGCTGGTTTTTTTTTTCTTTTTAGATTTTGAGGCCTAAAGGTAAATATGATTTAAAACAACACACAATTGGCTGACAGCAAGAGGTAACTTTGTAACTCCATTTAACTCCACTTTCTCTTTCAAGAGAATAAACGCTGCAGTGAGAAACGGAACTTAGGAAGCTGGTTTGTTTTGGTTTTTAGTAGTGAGTATTTCAACAGCAGAGGTCAAGCAAAACATATCTTTTCCCATAGCAAGAACTTTCCAAGGCTTGTGAGATGGAAAATTGTGGGGAAAGATTTTATTTTTTTAACTATTCCTCTAAAGAATAACAAGAGAAATTAAAATAATGTGCATAAGCCTGAACTGGAGGAGGAATGCCATTTAGAAGAACTGAAATGCAGCTTAGAACATCTTCCTCTGTTGTTTTTAAAACACAGGCTCACTGAGAGCAATGTGTTTTGCATGCTATACAAGTAAAATAGCAGCCTTCAGGTTACACATTTTTAAAATTACTGACATACTTAGCATATAGCAGCTGACATCTTGATAGAAAAAAACATCCCATGCAGCATCAACACCCATGACTACTCTAGCATCTACCTGAAATTCTAAGAAATTTTGATATGAGAAAAGTCCATTTAAAGAGTGGGTTTGAATGGTGATAACTTCCAAAACCAGGGGTAATCTCAAGTTACTGGAAAGAAGAGAGGAAATTTAAAATCTTACTTAGGTCAAAATAATTAACTGTCCTCTTCTTTTGGCCATAGTCCTACAATAATTCAGTAATGCTGGGGTGTTTACCCAGATTTGCTTTCCTTTTACATATCTATGGATTGGAGGAATCATTGAATTGATTTAGGCTACCAGCACTGGTGTTAGCTTATTGACCGATACCTGGCTTAGTAATGCCACCTATTCTGCTTAATTTAATTAAAAAAGAAAAACCACAAAGAGAAACATACAACTATAAGAAAATCTCTTTACATTTCTGATACATAGAAAACTGAAAAAGCAAAAACTATATTCTTAGGTGAAAATACAGCAAAGGCTACAGGATAATAAGGATAGTTCAGATCTTTTTCTATTGCTGTGGATAGTCCAGACTACCAAAGTTGAAATCAGCTGTGGGAACACTTTGGGTGGCTTGTTTTAAATGGGGTACAACAACACTGCTTTACCTGTTCAACCATTAGGACCTTGGGCTTTTCCTGCCCCTTCAATTTTAATGCACTGAATGCTACATGCACAAAAATTAAGCCAAGCAACTCAAGATGATGAAGAAATCTTTGCAAGTGCCTGCCCATTTCCTGCCCTCTAAGTTAAGCAGTGAATCTGTGCAGCTTTAGTAGTTTTTATGGTGCATTATTTGTGGTAGTTGTGGTGAGATCAAAACTGTTTGCAGTGCCATCTCCATACTCCAGCATTAAAATCCTGCTGCATGCTAGCAGAGCTGGCTTTTGCTGTCATCGGTGTCAGCCAAAACAGAGCAAATCCGTTGCCTGGATTTCAAACCCAGTGGCTTCTCTGGCCCTTGGCACCATGGGGAACCAAAAAGTAACTCTCCTAAAACTGAACTCCGTCCTAATGCACACTCATCATTAACAATCTACTTAGAAAATTAACATGCAAACACCCTCGCACTCCAAAACGGTCATTTCCTATAAAATGTGACTCTGTTATCATGAGGAAAGTAAGCTAAATTCAAATCTTCTTTCCCTAAATAATATGAACCATCTTCCCAGTCAGCCAGATTTCTAATTGTTTTGTTGTTTATGTTGTTTTCTGCTTCTAAGTGCTTTCATTGTGTTTCCAGGAATAATTGAGTGACAATCAATTACAGTCTTCTGATCTCATGAAGGAAAATAAAGAAAGTAGAAAGTAACTAAAAAGCTAAAAAATTGGCAGCATCACAAGTTATGCTTCTCTCCAACTGACACAGAGCACTTCCCCACTGTGTTACTAAAATCCATAGATCATCTTATAGACAAAAGAAAATAAATTCTTTGCATATGCAGTATCTTTTGGCAAAAATGAACTGAAAACTGCTCATCAGACCAGCTGGATAGAGGATGCTCACACAATCTTCTATCGGGCTTCATCAGACCAAAGTATTTTTCAGCAACAGCAGCCAAATGAGAACACTGTGCTTCAAGGAAAAACAATGACACGTAGAGTAGGGATAAAACAGAGATCAGCATTGCCTTCTCATTTGGCTAAAGGCACACAGGAAGGCATTAACAAACATACATTTTACCTGACCAGGTGTGATGCCCTATAGCTGAACCACAGGCGATACACACAAGCTTGCGTGTGGAGCTGTTCAGACAAAGAAGAGATGTCCCTCTCCAGGCATTTCTTCACCATTTGTAAAGTTATGCATGAAGATGGGGTACAGCTCCCCGTTCTGCTGACCACTCTGAGAGCACCTCTCTGCGAGCGCAGCACTGTTGCAGTGATCGCTGCACTAACACTACGTAGCATAAATCATAGGTTAGCAGAAACCAGCCTCGGAGTAGCTAATAACCAGGCAGCTTTATTGCTATCAACAGCAACGCCTGAAGGATGAACAACTACCTCACGGTCTCCCAATTTTCAGCTGTGCTGTTTTCACACACTGTGCAAATTTGAGCTGCCAAACCCAGCTGCAGACTGGGAGCTACTCAGATTCCCATTTTTCCAGCGCACTAAAGAAATCATACTTTTCCCAAGCAGTGCAACAAAAAGAGCTGTATTTATCAGGGAGCTGCAGTTCCCTGTCCATCATGCCTTGAACAGCTGTAGTGAGTGAGCTGGTTTCTGACGGACAGCCAAGATGTGTAATCTGAATCACACCATCCCACTGCTTATTCAGTGCCGATAGCTGATGCTATCCCCATCTCGCTCACTGGCTTGCTTTTTTTTTAACGTTTTGACACTAGTCCTGAAAAGGACGGATTTAAGTTAAACCCTTTTCAATAACGCAAATGTGGTTTTGCAATTAAAGCCACACAATTAGCATTGACAAGCTCAGGTCAGCAGAACACAGATTATGCCGTTCAAATGCTCTGCCACTCAGTGCCTCCAGCAAAAAGCTGCAGGAGAGGAGATGAGACGAAGAAGAAAAAAAATCTCCACACATTATTTAACAACTTGTGCTCTGATGCACTGCACCACTTGTGGATTTGTGGAGGGAGGCTCATTAATTTATTTAGTTAAAATCCCTTTGGCTCTGGCCTCCTTTTCCACTGGTTGTATCCCTTCAAGACAACAAGAACTAAGGGCAAGAATATTGGTAACATTCAGCAGAATTAACTTCTCAAAAAAATCCTAAATTAAAAGATCCATGTCTTAAAAATGTTTCCTTCTTTGCAAAAGGAAGTATTTGCATAAGATCTCCTTCACTCAGCCACTCATACTGCCTAGACACAGAAATCATGCATTCCTGGGATGACATAGTGATTAATTTTAATTGAATACTGCTGGTTTTAAAGGTATAAACAGTGTGTGTGTGTGTGTGTGTGCGCATACATGTATAGATCACAAAACCAGAAAGCTAAATACAGAAGCTAAAAGGATTTCTCTCTTGCTGTTTTTCACTCAGCTGTACTTGGTTCTCTTTCCTCAGAAAAGTCAGGAAATGTTTGTATTTCATTAATACAAACATTTGCACCTACATATCTTTAATATTAACATGGTGACTCCTTTCTTTCTGTAAACAGACAGAAACAACCATACAGTCTAAAACCAAAAGTGGCATCATAGCAAAATGTAAGCAGTCACTTTACCAGCACAATTGATGACCATCACCTAGTAAGTGCAGCGCTAAGATCTTGATCCCATTTCTAAATCATCTCTCAAGAAAATCTAGGTTTCATTGCCATAAATTATGAATTCTGTGACTGAAGCTTTCTGTTTGTATCTGAGTGCTACATACACACAGCATTATTTCATAGAATCATAGAATAGCACTTTAAAATCAATCTACACAACGTGATTCAAATACTTCCGTGCCTGCGTCATTCTATTGCTTTCAGTGGTCAGGAGAGATAAGGCCTTGACCTTAGAAATAACATATGATACAATGTAGTAAAATTTGATCTAAAACTGAGATTAAATGTAACTCTAATACACTGTATTTACATTTGTTTCCAGTTCAAGGTGAGGTAAGAAACCCTGGAAATCCCCAGGAGAGCAACAACATGTTCTATTGCTCTTACGTATGTTAAGTTTACTCCTTCAGGACAAGAGGATTCCCATAAAATACTGGGAATTCCCAATTCAGAAAATCTGTGACTTGTAAAATGCTAAAATAGAGATTCTAAACAAAAAAAAAAAAGGAAAAAAAAAAAAAAAAAAGGGGGGGGGGGGGAAGAGAGGGGAGTTAAATATCTCTCCTGTATCCCTTGTGTTTAGTAATATTATCATTTCTTCAGGGCAGAAAATCAAAAATTCCTTCCTGCTAGCACTAGCAGCGGATACATCCTTACGTATAGTTACATGTACATATACAAACACACACAAATTTCCCCCCTTGCACCCCTTCCCCAGCTTCGTGATAGAAAAAAAACAAGCTATTGGTTGCATTTCAGCTGCGGACTTGTACCCAGCTGAAAATGTTCCTTTTAAAGCCAGTTTAATTTAAACTGTGCTTCCCTATTAGTTTTCATAACTCAAATGACAAGCAGCACACACCCTTCAGCACACATTATTCTACAGGTGAAAAAGAAAACCCAACCTGTGACCCGTCATTTCAGTTGCACCAAGGAGAAGTTTGTGTGGAATATGTAATGAAAATGCAGATATATAGATCACATTTCTTACCATGTCCCCAGGCTTGACAGAAACTGCCACCACTGCTCCAGGCATGGGAGATCTCAGAATGCTGGAGGTGTCCTCTGCTGCTTTCTCTGGCATGTACTTGCTCATCTCTGCAGCAACCTTCGTCAGTATTTGTAATTTGTACTAAAGAATAAGAAGAGGAATGTTTTAGAAAACTGCACCTTGGTGAATTCCAGTCAATAATCTGCTCTATGTTACGGCATGTTTTTATATAATACATCTGTTGTCTGTTCTTCACAGGAGTGTCTAAAAATCGCTGTTTGAAATCTCTATTCAGAGTTTCATTTTCAGGACATGGAAAAATATGCAACCCAAAAGTGCAGCAATGAGCATACAGACGGAAGGAATCAGGTACAGTAATGTCAGGTTCATTTTAAAACTGGGGGGTGAAAAGGGAGATTAAAAAAATTAAAAAAAAAAAAACAAGAAAACCAAAAAGCAAACAGGAATATCATTGTGCTTATGACACATGATGCTTAGAGGATAAGGAGTATCGAGGGATTCGTTTCCAGTGCTGTGATGAATTGGAAACTGAGCCTCTGGGCAAGTCTGCCAGATTTTCAATGACATGACTGATTTTAAACATTGTGTTTACTTTTTAAGCATTTCTTTTTATCACATATTTAATGTTTGAAGTTAATAACTTGCTTAGATTTTGTGATTAAAACCAATTTCAATTCCATTTTTTCACGCACGGGCAGAATGATGGAACATTGTGGTTCTAACAAATACACCTTTTCCGCAATAAAAACTGTTCAGCATCTGTTATCTACCTTGAGGGAAAAAAAAAAAAAAAGAAAGAAAAATGTTTTCTCTAGGATGTTTTATAGCAATTATAAATGGAAGCAAGTATGGTGACCCTCGGGGGTCTGAGAGCATCCCTTTAAACAACACCTTGCTGAAGACATGTGTGTGTGTGCAGTAATTTCAGCTCCAGGTTTTTAGTTTTTACAAACTTGTAATCACTTTGACAGATAATTCGCTGCACTTGGACAGATGGCCTTCCCATTTGTCCCAGTGCACTGGAAAATGAATGCAAAAAGCCAGTAGATGGCAGCAGGTCTCTGCGTGAAACTCCTGGCTCACCAAGGCCAACGAGTGAAGACCAGCACCACACTTCATCAAAAATTTAAACAAAGGTTTTAATAATAAGCACTGGATGAACTGCATTTACAATTCAAATGCGTATTTTGCTGATGTAAAGTTCAACACCTTGCTTTGCACAGTATGTTTTCCTCCAAAACAATTAGCTATTGTTTTATTAACAATAAAATGTCTTTACTTTTCATTTTTACCCAGACAGAAAAAATCTGATATCCTTATGGTGAAGGTAAAGGGGGACTCTACCTTCTGCTTCTGTAGAGAGTAGAATAAGGTATTTAGAAATACATGCAAAAGGTGATTAACTCTATAATGACAGCTTTAAAACGCAGCTTTCAAAGCCAAATTAAAAAGTAACAGAGGATTACCATCCTCTATAAATGGCGCTTGGACACACAAGATTATGTGCAATGAACAGAGCATCCATTCACTTAGAAATACTTGCTTCTAATCAGATATATAAGCACATGGTTAAATGAACCGATCCCCCACCACCACCCCAGTAAACTAATAAAATGTCACAATATCCCCTGAAGCTGTATGTGGCACCCAAAGATTTCAGAACTTATTCCCAAACACATGCCTTGGTTACAATTGATGTGGCAGAGGGGAACCAGCACCATTTTGTATGCAAAAAGCTCCCAAGCCTCCTGCAGGCATCATCATGACAATTAAGACTGTGGCACTCACACTTTCCAACCCCAAATACAGCTCTTCCTGCATAAGCAACTACATTCAATATGGTGGGCTCCTTGCAGTTGCTTTTTCTAAAAGTAAAGCACATGTGTGTGATACACGTGCATGTATGCACACTTGCATGGATGCTGTAGGGAGAGGGGAGGTGATGCCTACAGAAGATTTGATGACAGAAGTTGCAAATAGAATTGCAGCAGTGTGACAAGTCAAATAATAACATCTTATGCATGTTTCTTTATTCTTGAGTGTCTGTTTTGCAATCAAGACATACAAGTGTCTGCCAGCTTCTGAAGGATATGATCCTTAAGTGAAATTACTGTGCAAATAAAAGCTTTTTACTCCTATTAGAATTCATCTGAGTCATAAGTGGAGAGGAAAAAAAGCTTGCAGAGTGTATTCTGCTGTCAATCTAATAAACATTCTGTGCAGAGGGACTATTTATCAAAGATAAATTGTACTTAAAAGTCCTTCATTAAATCTATGGGGGGGAATATAATTACACCAAATTGCACAGTTTCAGTATCCATGGTTAGTGTCGCCTTTGTACTCAGAGTTTGAAAATAAAATAAATTAAAAAAAGGAAAAAAGAAACAACACAGAAATAAGTTAGATTTGTGGTCTGTACTGGTCATTACCTCTTGTACAAGACTGTTTTGATACGATTTCAAAGCATTAGGCTTAGCTAACATTTAGGTTTTTAAGCCACATATAACACTTCTGAGCTGCCCAATTACAAAACTGAAAAAGTGAAAGCTAGGCCTTCTGCGTTCATCTAGGTTACAGTATTTCATAGGGACTGAAATACAGAATTCCCTATGCACTCCACAATGTACAGCAGTGGAGGAAAGCCATGTTCCTCAGTCCGCTGCACTTTAAAGCCGAATTCTCCACACCAAGTTAAAATATCTCTACAAACATTGTTTTTACTATCTTTATAATTTTCATAACTTTTAGATTCCTTTCTCTGCAGGACTCCTGCTTTGCTTGGAGTGAGATGTAAGAGTCAGTATACTCAAAGCTTTAAAACGTAGGTCTTTGTTATTGATGAGCTGTTCCTTTTCCTTTTGTAGTTGTTTATTGTTCTTTAGCCTGTTTGGGGGATAAGCAAGTTACTGTAATCAAAAAGTAAAAAATAACAACAGTAAACTTCTGGGGAAAGGCCTTTTTTGGCACAGCTGATTCACAAATGACCTTTCAGAATATTAAAAGACAAAGTCACAAAGAAAGGTTCCTTCTTTAAGATTACCTTTGATGTATTTCTGCTGCTGGCTGGACCCCACTAAATAAGAGCATAAGTGTCCCTTTGCAAGGCTGTTTCTCATCCGTGGGGGATGAGCTATGCAGAGGGGACCAAGGGGGTTGTTCACCTAATCCAGGTGCAGCTTTTGGTTTGGTGAGAGCCACAAAACTCTGGAATACCATGTCAAACCATGCCTGCCAGTGCTGCTACAACAAAAACAATTAAGAATATACCGCATTCTATCATGATTACCACTGCTGCTACGCCTTTGATTTAGTGAGGGCAACACCAAACATACAAAGTTTCGATACCCTACTAACAGAATGCAAATGAGGTCTGGATTTTCTTCCTCTATCCTCAGGAGGAAGAGTTGGGGAAGGCTGTGAAGTTGGTTATAGAGACCAGAAGGTTTCCACTGGCCTAAACCAGAAGAAATATCTGTTGGAGTCATAAATAAATTGCATGTGGACTCTCAGAGCAAGGAAATCTGCTAGCCATCAGATCTACACTGATGAGTAGTTGTCACCAGCCACTGCTCCACTCTGCCAGGTTTCAGAGCCTAATTCTTCCAACCAAAGTCAAGTCAATAAAGAGGTACCCAAAAGAAGCCATACAGCTTTTGATGGCACAGAAAACAGGTGTTTCTTTTTCACAACACTGCTGGAAGTCCACAATCCGTTGACAAAAATTACAGTTGGAAAAGCGATGTTACTTAATAGTTTTCTAAGGGTAACAGTATCCTCTCCTACCTCTCCCACTAAATGAACTGGATGTGTATGTAATAAAAACCTACCTCTCAGACCAAATCTCCGTGACAAAAAAGAAGAAAACAAAAAGGTGTAATAATAGCCGTGCAAAGGAGTAAGGCAGTGGGAAAGAAAGCAAATACAGTGAAAATTATCCCCTGGGCTTTGTGGAGGCTTTTTGTAGATGTATATCCTACTGATCTCCCAGGTCAGTAGGGAAGCAGCAGACTGGCTACTACAGAAAAAAGTGGCCAGGGCACATCTGCCCCCATCTTTGGTTAAAATAAGGAGTTTTGTAATTTGGATATATACAATTCTCTCGCCGTGTACAACAGAATATTGAAACCCTTCAGTAAAATGCTCAAAACTGCACTCTGTTACATCTCACATTAGTTTACCAAATATGATCTTCCCTGTACACCCAAAGCTCATGTCCCCAGAAGCTGGAAATGTTCAAACTCCATTGGAGCTTTTATAGAGCAACCTAGTGTATCACTACCCATATGTTACTTATGGCAGTATTTGAACTGCTGACCAGATGTGCATTTTCAGTATGATCTACCTAAATGTTCAGCCACGTTTTTCAAATGTCTGTCGTTCTTGTGGTTAGAAGGCTGAAAATCTTATGTAGCTCAGATTTCAGCATAGAAACCATCTGCCGTGCATCTTCATTATATTCACTGACCTTACAGTCTCATTTTCAGAATCAGTGAAATTTATTAACTGTGGCCACATAACTTCCCTTTAACATTCCTAACCAGCATCCTGCCTCGCGTCACTTAACTGTTGTCACCTGCGGTTTGATGTCACAGATTCACACGTAGTATGTTGTTCGGTATTCATTTAAAGCAATACTGAGCAACGTTCCACTGCTGAGCGCAATGAGCATGCTGCCTTTTCATTAACCATTTTACATATTTAACATTGTGACCATACCCTTGCTTCGATTTCCACCATAGCACATGAACAGGTAAACGATGTATTTATTCCATATTACTTGAAGGTGTCAGGGGGCACCTTCTTTCAGAGTCAAGGATTTCTTACTCAGCAAGGAGATAGATGACATGCTTCAAATCACAGAGCTTTTTTTTTTCTGAGCTTGGAGTTTCAGCGCTAACTTAATTCCACAGGGGGGTGGTGGTGAGGACTGGCATTAACACCTGCACAAAATAATGGCACTTTTCGGTCTAATGGAGTAGCAAGCACTCAACATGCTAGAGAGACTGTAAACAGAAAGACAGAAAACAATAAAACAAAGTTAAAAAAATTAATAAAGAAAAAAAAACGAGAAATGGAAAAAGGAAAAAATAAAAATGGGGGGGGGGGGAACACAGGAAAAGGGGACGAAGGAAAAAATAAAAGGGAAAAAGAAAAGAAACAGAACAGCCACAAAATCATGAGTCTTTAGTATCAGCAAAAGGGAAAGGAAAAAAAAAGAAAGAAGCCTCACCACCACACAGTACACGCTCCAGCAGCAGCAACTTAATTAGAACTGTAATTCAGCCACATTTCCCACTTTCCATTCCTTGTGTGATACATAATTAACACTCTAGAGAACCCTAACAAGGGTTAAAGCCGCGCAAAACCATCTTCCCTCCACTTCAGACTGGGGCTGAGGAGGCAGAACCGAAACCGCGCGGGCAGAAGGCGCGGGGATGTCCTTCTCCCGGAGCTAGGATGGGGCAGCCGAGCCCGGCGAGGGGACTGGGAAGGGCGGAGAAGCCCCCCCACCCCCGCCTTGCCGCCGCATCTGACGCAGCTGGAGCCGCTGGAGCAGCCGGCTAGCATCTTGCTCTGACAACTCCATCAGCGCAGTCTCAAGGTAGCTGTCAATCAGGATGCATCATTTAATACAACAGCACACCAAGGATTTTCTCCTCCAACCCACATGACAGCGTATCTACAGCTCTATTTATATCAGCGCCCAGTCGTGTTTACAACGCCGTTGTAATTAGAAAAGATGCAACAGGCGGCAATATTATTCAGATCTCCATTTTGCCATGCTGCCACGTAAAGTGCGATCTTGCTTCACAGAGTCATGCTAAATGACAAAAGCGCTATTTTCTTCAGTCTCTGTGCTCAGACAGCACTTCATTTGCAGCTATCTATAATTAGATTAATGGTGTAGTGCCGTACAAAGCAGGCCCACTTCACATCAGATAGCATATGAATTAGGACAAACACTTATTTCAATTCCAGGCAGAGAAAGCAGTGACTGGGGTATTTAGCATACCCTTTATGGTGGAATGAGATGTTAATTGTGTACCATTACCTCTAAACTGCTTGCTTGTTGTATAAATCACTGTGCTAATTGATGCAGAGATAGAAACGTAGCCACAGGCAAGAAAGCAAGGGAATGAGAGCTGAAGATGGTGGATAAAGGATTATCGAGTAAAACCATATGGAGATGAGATTCCTTTGAAAGCCGCCCACAAGCAGTACTACTATGAACTACAGGAGGAAAAGTGTTGCACTGATGCGTAAGAAAAAGAAAATATATATATATTTTACGTCATCGTTTCAGAACAGAATCTTTGTGGCGAATCCGAGCCAAGGACAAACTGAAGAATAAATGTGTGCAATGAACCTCAACACGCACTTCCAAAAGACAAGTGGCAGGCTAAGCATGCCTGGGAATAGTCACCACACTGCCTGGATTTTGAGGGCCTGAGTTTAATATGTAGCACTTGCAAACTATCCGAAGGAGATGTCCCCTGACTATCTGTGGACTAGAAACTGGAGCTTTTAAACAGAAAATATGTATGTGCTAAAAAAAAAACCAAATAACCAAACAACCCAAGAACCATTCAAGAGGCTGCTGATACGTTAAATGAAATAATAATGAGGAGGAAGGGAAGCAGCATTACACACCTGTAGTAACAACTACATGTATTTTAGCCCGTGCATACACAGACAAGAAAATCGCTGACACACCACTACCACCACACACACTACACCATAGTGCACAGGCAGGAGAGGAGAATCTCTCAGAAGTAACAAGTAGCTGCATCAGCTCCAGGACTAACCAAGCCTGCTCTCTCACAGATGAGGCTGGCAGCTGTTTGTCACCTCTGTAACAGCATTTCATTGGTGGCGTTCATAACTGCACTCCCCAGCCTTGATTCACTCGCCTTAAATAAACCATGAGTTTGACCAAACCCTCTGCCCTCCATCCCTACCACGAGGACTTGCAGCTTCCTCCTACAAGTGGACATCTTTTATACACAGAAGGGGTTGGACTGTAATGCTTTCAGGGCCCTCACCCCTCTGCTACATTTGGCTAAAGTCAATCCACTGAGTGAAAGTTACCAAGAAGTGACAAATACACACCAGGAGCCACCAGCATGCCTGCCCAAGTCTTAGTTTGGAGGCAAAGTTAAACTAAAAATAGAATTAAGAAAGGAAGAGAAGCTACAGTCCTGAGTGCTACATTCAAGGACAAGCCAATAGGGTGACATGCCCACCTTTGAGCTGTGCTTCTTCCCCAGCACACACTGCAAATCTATTTGTATAACACCTATTCTGCAAAAGAGTGCCTCTAGTATACATGCAGTCAATGCCACTGCACCCTAAATCATCTCCCATCTGTCCCAAATTATTATTGTATACATTTCTTTCTTAAGCTGCTTCTTCAGAAAACCCGGTTGAGCTTGTACGCATCTAAGACAGCTTCATACTTTGATCACTAACGCAATGCCAAGACAAAATGCTAGCAACTAAACGACTACTCAATGTCCTGTTCTAAGAAAACACATTCCCCTCACCCCACACAACACGATACTTAACAGCAAATGCAAACTTTCAGCCATGAGCTCTGAGATCTTAGCACTGTGAGGTAAGCTCCCAAAAAATACAAGGTATCTTCCCTGTGAGTGTTCAATTCCCCACTACTCTTCACTGTTTGATACTGTTTTAGCCTAAAAAAGCAAAGTGAATGTACTATTTCTACTAGACAACTCACTGTCCTAAGGTTCATTAAAAAGAATGAAATGCTGAGGTTTCCAACTTCTTTTTTAATTTTCTTTTGGAGCTACCTGTTTTTTCTACTACTGGCAGCTAAGTATTACTTGGTAGAGGAGGGAGGTAAACTGTTGCTATACTGTTTATTGACCTCAGTTCCCAAATAAATACAAATAGCAAATATATATTTATGTGTATCCATGTATATAAAGGAGGGCTTAGGGGTGGACAGTTACTCGTTACAAACAAGCAAGTACTAATGTACAAATTACTGCTTGCTGCAAAATCAAATGAATAGCAGAAGAGAATTGCATATTGGTTGATGAAGTGCTTCAATTACTTTGAGAGGAACCTTTGAATTATTTCCAACACAATGCACTAAACAGGAGTAAGTAGAGTGATGTTAAAGACAACATTAGCTGTTTTGAAATTACAGTAGAGTTCAGTGATTTAGATTTTAGTCACCAGACACACAAAGCCTGTGGATTACCCTCCTTTACCGCTGAAGCTTACAACTTTTAAGGAAGCACTAGCTATATCTGGCCAACCAAAGGGACCTGTGAAATAGAAACAAATGGCAGAAGGAAAAAAAAAACCCTCCTGTGTTGACTACTTTGAAATAACACCTCCCAAGTGTGCTGCTAGTTGACATAAATGGAAATGCATTGAGGAAAAGAGCTGTGAAGCTGTGTAACAGTCCTGTTCCTAATCATTAATCACTTTTTTTTAGACCATTTAAACTAACCCATTAGAGCCTGCAGCAAAATGCCAACACTCCCATCACTTGCATGTCAGCAGTGCTGGTGTTAACAGGAGAAAATATATGGTTTCTATGACTGTGCCCCAGTTCTACAGCATTTGCTACCTTTAATTGAAAAAGGCAGTTAAACACAAGGTAAATCATTCAGTTAGCTAAGCTGTTTAATAACATATAATTGATAATGTCAATACATTACAGTGACATAATGCATCACTTTCATCACTCTTATGCTTCAAATACGGTCAACTTATACTTCAAACATTCACTTTATATCTGCTATTTAATGAAAAAGCCAGGGAGAACTGCCTTGAGTACCACATGTGGAACATACGTACACACAAATTACTGCCTCAACTCAGCTGTGAGTTGGTTAGAAAAAGGTTCCTGCCACTACACTTGCAACTTCATGAAAATGGTTTAGATATGGCATTAGCAACTTGCTTTTTGTCTCAAAACACCAGAGGCTCTCACTGGAATAATCTACATTTCTCTGATAAAATCTGTTAGAAAAAAGCATGAAAAGTCTTCACAAGAAAAAGCAACTACTTGTATTCTGAAATGTGTCCCAATCCTGCAGGCTTTTCCCTAACTTTTCACATGCAACCAGGCCAACAATAGCCACCAGGACTTGTGGTTAGTATGAGTCAAATCACATGCCTGAGTACAAAATCATACCCCCTAAATATGAAATCTGGAGTAGGAAAAAATATGTCCTATCAGATATATACAGACAGCATGGTTAAACCTGACTAACCCCATTATATATTACAGTGGGTTTTTACACATAATAATAGTAATAATAATAAAATAATTGTACAAGTATTTTAAAAGGGCAAGAATATCTGATCTTTGTATAACATTAAAAATATAATCACTGACAAGAACTGCACTCTTCACCTGTGTGGCTGAGGACAAGCATATGGTTGCAAAATGAAATGGATTTTTAGGTTTGTTTTTCAAAAAAATATACCTCCCTCAAATCTTTCCCCCAGAAAAAAAAAAAAAAAACAAACCAAAAAACAAGAAACCAAACAAAACCAAGCAACAACAAACACCCACAAATAAACCAACAAAACCAAAGAAAAACACCACACGATCAACTTTTAGTGACCAGTGTCACAGGATGCATGCAGGAAAAGGTGATGGAGCAGACTCAGTGACAGCAGGCAAGACAAAGTGTGCTGCCACTTTGAACCTCTATCTCTATTACCTGCATGTAACTACATTTGTTTCCCTTGAGATTTTAACTGTATCATAGACAAAATGGATCAGTATTTTGAAAATAAAAATACTCTGCCTCATAAGTAGCCACTTGCTCTCCTCCTGTTGGAAAGTAGCTCTAGGTTGTGGCAATGATATCAGTATGACCAAGCCTCTAAACTTTAAACAGTTTGGTTCAACTGTCCTGGAGCTCACCATCCAAGGAGAAGAGTTACACAGATGTCCAACTAATAAAGGTTGCAATGAACTGTGTATCTGTCCATAACAAAGTAATTTGTTAAGAGTGATGGATTCTTACAACCATTAAAAAAGCAAGTCCATCTATAATACACTGTGCAAAACTCACAAAAGTAACCTGTAGAGTTTGATGTGACTAGAGGTCAATGTAATGACTTAAAAGAAGGGAAAATCTAACAAAGATGTGTAAAGCTATAGCACCAATTATAAAACAACCCAATGCCTGGAGGATAATTGCTACTTTTCAGCCTGGTTCCTTTCAGTTAACTACAAGTTTCTAAGTTATTCAGAAAGATTGGTAAGGAAGTACTTTTTGAAAAGTACTGTCTGACCTGGGGCACAGCATAGAAAAATAAAATAAAAACCCAAATGAAACCAAACCAAACTACTGAGTAGAACTGATTTACAGAAACGTCAAGCAAATGCTACCTGATTTTCTAGACACCAATGTTTTCCCCCTCTGAGTGGCAAGGGAATAATAATAAATGTTTGACTCCCCTTCAAGCTCAGCACTACTTTTGGCACTCACTTAAATGGAAAAAAAAAAAAAAGGCATAGCACAGAGGCCTTTCAATCACTGTGAGGCTACCTACAACCATAGGGAACATTTAGATAGTCTGATCTTTCACTAACTGCAAAAATGGGTTTAGTCTCTATGATTCGTAGGGAGAAAATTTCAGCGCAAACTGCATTCTTTCACTGCTTACAAAGTCTTCTAATGGTTGGGCAAGCACTGGTTAGAGCTTGGTCTGTTAATTTGCCCTGGAGTGCTTCCAAATACTACTTTGTAAGCCACAGCACCTTTCTGTTTTGTTTTGTACAGCAGGTAGCACAGTGACATCTACAGCTAAAGAAAAATGTGTATAGGAGCCCAAGGCCTTTTTGCAGAGATCTGATTCAGTTTACGAAGCTCTCTGAATTTAAATACGGATTTAGGGAAGTTAAAATTTGGAGCCCCTTGAACCTGGGCAAGTCCATTTGCATTCCTAAGGCTGTTGCAAACTCAAAAGTCAAAGGAGTCTCGCTGGTCATGAAGGGAAGCTGTGAGAAAAGATGGCCACAGGTATGAGAAATCAAGACATCTACGATGGTGCATTTTTACACAGACTGTGTGATAACCTCTTCTACACATCTTTCTGCTAAACATTCTACTCTCACACCACAGCAATTACATAGCCTGGCAACTGATTCAGCAGCATTACTTTTCAAGTTAGGCTTTAAATCGTGGTTCTGTTTTTGACCTGGACTTGTTTCGGTTGGTAGTCCCACCAGTTTCAGTAAACTCATGATCTCATCCGAGATAGTTCAGTGGGAACCTTAAATTAGATAAGGACTAAGTGAGTCACTACACTGCACATTAATACAGACATACCTCCTGGAAAAATGTTTGGAAAATGGATCACTCATCCTTACTGTCTTCTTCAGGGTGGGGTTGGTGAAAAACTACTAAACAATGCAGGAGAAGTTGTGCTCTACTTTTTCATTCCTCAGTTTAATGAAACTTACATTTGATTTCATATGCAACAAAATTAACAAACAAGACTGCTGGTAAGATTATGAAAATCCACAGAAACTATAAATTTTATGACATGAAATAAACCAATTTTAAATTACGGTTCTTAATTATTCTGGATACTAAATCATCATGCAAGTATCAGCAAAATTGCAGCTACAGCACCAGTATTATACTTGTTTCTTACCATTATATTTCCAGGGATCATTTCATGGCATTACGATGCATATCTACGTTAGCAATAGATGCACATTCTCTGATCTTTGTAATTCTGAAATACATGCTGTGGCATCTATGATTAATAGCAGCACTATTCATGTAGGACTTAAAACACTTTTTTAAATTAGAGACTAGTGCTTTTATAATTCAAACTTTACAAGACAATCCTTGCTAGTGTCTAAGGGCTAGATCCAAAAAAAGACTTATATACCCAAAGCAGGACACTTACGCCCAACTGAAGCACTGAAATCCAAGTTGGCAATTGAAACCCCTGATCATCTGTCAAAACACTGAAGGTACACATATTCTATCCTCCTCCCTGGCTCAAAAAACATGTTTAGAGTTCTGCTGTTGCACCTCCTGTCGTGGTTTAAACCCAGTCAGGTAACTTGTTCACTCACTCCCAGTGAGTGGTGCCAAGCTGACAACAATCGAGGTCCGTGTTCCCCCCCCCACCGGGGTTCTCCCCTTCCCCACTCCCGGAGGAACGGAGAGGAGGATCAAAAAAGTGCAACTCCCACACGTTGAGAGAAGAACAGTCCAGCAACCAATGTACACAAATCACCACCGCTACTATCAACTACAACAATGATAAGGGAAAATAACAAGGGAAGAGAATACGATACCACCGGCCAAGAAAACGAGTCCCACCCGGAAGCCTGTGTCCTTCCGGGTAACTCCCAGTCACCCCTCACCCCGGCCATGACGTGCTGTGGTATGGAATACCTCCCTGGCTAGCCCAGGTCAGGCGCCCCGTCTCTGCTTCCTCCCGGCTTCCCCTCCTCCCTGGCAGAGCATGAGCCTCACAAAGTCCTTGGTCAGGGTAAACATCACTTAGCAACAACCGAAAACATCGGCTTCACCAACACTGTTCTCAGGCTGGAAGTCAAAACACAGCACTGCACCAGCTAACACAAAGGAAAAAACATGACTGCTACTGCTGAACCCAGGACATTATCCACCCCTTATTCCATACCATTCACGTCGTGCTCAGATCCCACATTTTCAATACACCATCGCTCTCCCATATATATATACATCCATATACACACAGACCAAGAGGAAAAGATCATTTTCTTAGTGCATGGACCAATCCCTATAATGCTGCTGAGTCCATTCGGTCCATGATGTTCAAAGTTCATTCTCTGTTGGGATGATGGCTGGAGGGAAGTCAGGGCCAGTCGCTTGTGACCTGGAGACATCTAGCTGATGGGCTATAAAAGTATTACACAGCAGGCAACAGCATACAATTGAGTTCACTGGCTGTTTTCCCCTAAAATCAAATCCCCTTGAGGTATACATCGGACTTCCTCATCTTCCCGCATTACCCACCAAGTATATCCAGGTCCCTGAGCAAAAGCAATCCCACGAGTGGGTTTGCCTTTACCTGAAGCAGGAATAACCCAGACTGTCTTCCCCAGCAAATTCTTCATATGCACCACGGGAACTTTGTCCCCCTCTACAATATGTAAAAGTTCTGACTGGGCTGGGCCAGCCCTGTTGGCAGATCCTCTGGTGTTGACCAACCAGGTGGCCTTTGGTAAGTGTGTATCCCAGTGCTTGAAAGTTCCCCCACCCCTTGCTCTCAGTGTAGTTTTTAACAGCCCATTGTACCGTTCGATTTTCCCAGAGGCTGGTGCATGGTAGGGGATGTGATATACCCACTCAATGCCATGCTCTTTGGCCCAAATATCTATAAGGTTATTCCGGAAATGAGTCCCGTTGTCTGATTCAATTCTCTCTGGGGTGCCGTGTCGCCACAAAATCTGTTTCTCAAGGCCCAGGATGGTGTTCTGGGCAGTGGCATGGGGCACAGCGTATGTTTCCAGCCACCCGGTGGTTGCTTCCACCATGGTAAGCACATGGCGCTTGCCTTGGTGGGTTGGTGGCAGTGTGATATAGTCAATCTGCCAGGCCTCCCCATATTTATACTTCAACCATTGTCCTCCATACCAAAAAGGCTTTAACCGCTTGGCTTGTTTAATTGCAGCACATGTTTCACACTCATGAATAGCCTGGGCAATAGTGTCCATTGTTAAGTCCACCCCTCGGTCACGGGCCCATCTATATGTTGCATCTCTGCCCTGATGGCCTGAAGTGTCATGGGCCCACCGGGCCAAAAATAATTCACCTTTATGTTGCCAATCTAAGTCCATCTGAGCCACTTCAATCTTAGCCGCTTTATCCACTTGTTGGTTGTTCTGGTGTTCCTCAGTGGCCCGACTCTTGGGGACATGGGCATCTACATGATGTACCTTCACCACCAGGTTCTGCACCCGGGCAGCAATATCTTTCCACAGTGCAGCAGCCCAGATGGGTTTACCTCTGCATTGCCAGTTGCTCTGCTTCCATTGCTTCAACCACCCCCACAGGGCATTTGCCACCATCCATGAGTCAGTATAGAGATAAAGTACTGGCCACTTTTCTCGTTCAGCAATGTCCAGGGCCAGCTGGATGGCTTTCACCTCGGCAAACTGACTTGATTCACCCTCTCCTTCAGCAGTTTCTGCAACTTGTTGTCCAGGACTCCATACAGCTGCCTTCCATCTCCGATGCTTTCCCACAATACGGCAAGAGCCATCAGTAAACAAGGCATACTGCTTTTCACTTTCTGACAGTTTATTATATGGTGGGGCCTCTTCAGCACGCACCACCTCCTCCTCTGGTGACATTCCGAAATCTTTGCCCTCTGGCCAGTCCATGATGACTTCTAGAATGCCTGGACGACTGAGATTTCCTATTCAAGTTCGTTGTGTAATTAGTGCAGCCCATTTACTCCATGTAGCATCGGTTGCATGATGTGTAGAGGAGACCCTGCCTTTGAACATCCAGCCCAGCACAGGCAACCGGGGTGCCAGGAGGAGCTGTGCTTCAGTGCCAATCACTTCCGAAGCAGCTCGAACCCCTTCATAGGCTGCCAGTATCTCTTTCTCAGTTGGGGTATAGCTGGCCTCAGATCCTTTGTATCCCCGACTCCAAAAGCCGAGGGGTCGACCTCGAGTCTCCCCTGGAGCTTTCTGCCAGAGGCTCCAGGTAGGACCGTTCTCCCCAGCTGCAGTGTACAGTACATTTTACATCTGGCCCGGTCCGGACTGGTCCAAGGGCTACTACATGAACTACCTCGTGTTTAATTTGCTCAAAGGCTTGTTGCTGCTCAGGGCCCCATTTAAAATCATTCTTCTTCCGGGTCACATGATAGAGAGGGCTTACAATCGAACTGTAATTTGGGATGTGCATTCTCCAGAACCCCACAGCACCCAAGAAAGCTTGTGTTTCTTTCTTATTAGTTGGTGGAGACATTGCTGTTATCTTGTTGATCACATCTGTGGGGATCTGTCTACGTCCATCTTGCCATTTTATTCCCCAAAATTGAATCTCCTGTGCAGGTCCCTTGACCTTACTCCGTTTTATGGCAAAACCGGCTTTCAGCAGGATTTGGATTATTTTCCTCCCTTTCTCAAAGACTTCTTCCGCTGTATCGCCCCACACAATAATGTCATCAATGTATTGCAGGTATTCTGGTGCTTGCCCCTGTTCCAGTGCAGTCTGGATCAGTCCGTGGCAAATGGTAGGGCTGTGTTTCCACCCCTGGGGCAGTCGGTTCCAAGTGAACTGGACACCCCTCCAAGTAAAAGCAAACTGTGGCCTGCACTCTGCTGCCAAAGGAATTGAGAAAAATGCATTGGCAATATCAATCGTGGCATACCACTTGGCTGCCTTTGACTCTAGTTCATACTGAAGTTCTAGCATGTCCGGTATGGCAGCACTCAATGGTGGTGTGACTTCATTCAGGCCACGATAGTCTACTGTTAGTCTCCATTCTCCATTAGACTTTTGCACTGGCCATATGGGGCTATTAAAGGGTGAGCGGGTCCTGCTGATCACCCCCTGACTCTCCAGTCTACGGATCAGCTGATGGATGGGAATCAGGGAGTCTCGGTTGGTGCGATATTGCCGCCGGTGCACTGTTGTGGTCGCAATTGGCACTTGTTGTTCTTCAACTTTCAGCAACCCCACAGCAGAGGGATCTTCTGAGAGACCAGGCAAGGTGGACAGCTGCTCAATTTCCTCAGTCTCCAAAGCAGCAATACCAAAAGCCCACCGGTACCCTTTTGGGTCTTTGAAGTACCCTCTCTTGAGGAAGTCTATGCCGAGGATGCATGGAGCCTCTGGACCAGTCACAATAGGGTGCTTTTGCCATTCCCTCCCAGTCAGGCTGATTTCAGCCTCCAGCACAGTCAACTCTTGGGATCCTCCTGTCACTCCAGAAATATAGATGGGTTCCACCCCTTGACAGCTTGATGGCATCAGGGTACACTGTGCACCGGTATCTACTAGAGCCTTATACTTCTGTGGGACTGATGTGCCAGGCCATCTGATCCACACAGTCCAGTAAATCCAATTGTCCCCTACCTCCACCTGGCTGGAGGCAGGGCCCCTCTAATGGTCGTCACAGCGTTGGACACTTAAGTCGTGGTGAAAGGGATTATTCTTCGTTATCACAGGAGCTGGAGTAAAATCAGCTCTTCCATTCCATCTGGGAAACTGCTCACCAGAGACTGAAGCCGTAGCTCTCATGGGACGATCAGTCTTGGCCCTTGCTCCCCTCTTCAGTTCACTCACCCATTCCTCCAAAGCTGAAGTAGGTTTTCCATCCCACTTTGTCATGTCTTCTCCGTGATCCAGCACGTAAAACCATAGGGTACCCCGTGGCGTATACCTCCTGTATCTCTCTCTTGAACAATAGGACGCCTTTTGTTAATAGCTGAGACATGTGTTGGTACATGTGAGGAGCTGGATAAATCAGATAGATCGTCCCTCAATTGTTTGAGGTCCTGGGACAGTTTTTCCACAGCTGAGATGATGGAAGGGGTGAGATTGTCTTCGAACTCTCGGAGTTATGAACCATTTCATCCACTGTTAGTGGTACTATGTCATTCCAGGTTACTGTTGCCAATGAATGGGCATATGATGACGGTGCATTCCGTGTAAGTTTTCGCCACATGGGTCGTGTACATTCAACTTCATCTGGATCTATAGGTGTATCCCCGTTATTCCGCTTGATGTGATAGATCATCTCTACGATGGCCGATTCCCTCAGAGACTGGATGCCTTTGTCTATAGTAGTCCACTTGGCCGAACGACTCGTAACATCGTCCTTGTACGGAAACCTTTCTTTCACAGCTGCCAAGAGCCTCCTCCAAAGGCTGAGGGACTTTTTCTCTCTTGCAATTGCTTTGTCAATTCCCCCTTCTCTAGCAAGTGATCCCAGCTGCCTGGCTTCTGTACCTTCTAGTTCGTGACCATTGGCCCCATTGTCCCAGCATCGGAGTAACCAGGTGATGATGTGCTCCCCTGGTTGATGGGTAAAATCTTTTCGCATATTCCGCAGCTCGGTTGAGGTCCGAGGTCGAGAAGTTACCTCTTCTTCTTCTTCTTCGTCATGTGATGATGACTCCTGATCAGATTCTGGACCGGGTGGTGAATTCATTGTTTCTTCATCTTGCTTCACCCTTTTTGCCTCCTTTTTGCTTGTCCTCTTGTGTACAGGGGCAACCGATATTGGTACGAAGTGGTCCTCTGGTTTGGCTGCAGTGATTATCACTGTGGTTTGAGTAGCAACTGTACTTGTTGCTGGGGGTGGTGAAGCTGCTGTGCTTGGAGCTGGGGTAACCGCGCTGTCTGTTGCAGTCAAAGTTTGAGCAGCTGCTGTACTTGCTGCTGGGGTAGCTGTGCTGTTCATTGCAGCCAAAGTTTGAGTAGCGACTGTCACTTTGCCCTCAGATCCGCCGACATTCTTTTCCTTTTGAAGGTGCTGGATAGTGTTGAACAAGGCCCTGTAAGCATAGGCCAAGCCCCAGCATGTTGCCGTGATTTGTCCATCTCTGGTATGGCCAGAATGACCACACACCTCATTTAAGTGTTTTACTAATTCTTCTGGATTTTGCAGTTGTTCGGTAGTGAAATTCCAAAGTACTGGAGGGGCCCACTGACCTAGATACTTGCCCATACTATCCCACACACCCTGCCACTCATGGCTGTCCAGCCTCAGGGAAAATCTCTCGGTCCTCCTACATCGTCGTTTGACCCCAGACAAGACCCAAAC
The DNA here is from genome assembly GCF_028554395.1 of Pezoporus wallicus. NCBI lineage: Eukaryota > Metazoa > Chordata > Aves > Psittaciformes > Psittacidae > Pezoporus > Pezoporus wallicus. Next base: position 1,383,271 of record NW_026636887.1, on the reverse strand, counting down.
CTGACTCTGCTTAACTCTTGAAATCAGTTGTGGGCAAAACACACTCTGTATGCGTGTTAGCATGGTGATTCCCATCACCATCAGCAAACAAGTCTCAACAGCATTAAAAGGCCATTCAAAAAATTCAAAACTCTCAAATGTAAATGGTCTGGGGGGACGACTGGGAGGGTAAAAGGATGTCTCCTTCACAGGTTGAGCACCTGAGAAGGATCAAAAAGATGTGTAATTGCTAAGCACCTCCATCATATACCTCCCAAAGTATAAAGGTGGTGACCACACTGGGAACATAAGCCAGATCAGTTTCATGATCAATGATTCTATTGTCTTACAAGTCATTACCATAAAGTACAATGGGACAAAAACCTTAGCCCAAGCCCCACACTTGAAAAACACTAATACAGCAAATACCGGATGGACGTAAGATACGATATACTGAAACTGTGAGATCAAGAGGAACAACCTTGAGAGCCAATAAATCAGCATTGTGACTAGTGACTATCAATCCAGTCAGATCTGTTCTTATCTCAACCCCTCGTGCCCCACGTTGGGCGCCAAAAGAACTGTCGTGGTTTAAACCCAGTCAGGTAACTTGTTCACTCACTCCCAGTGAGTGGTGCCAAGCTGACAACAATCGAGGTCCGTCCCCTCCCCCCCACACCGGGGCTCTCCGCTTCCCCACTCCCGGAGGAACGGGGAGGAGGATCGAAAGAGTGCAACTCCCACAGGTTGAGACAAGAACAGTCCAGCAACCAATGTACACAAATCACCACCGCTACCACCAATGACAACAATGATAAGGGAAAATAACAAGGGAAGAGAATACGATACCACCGGCCAAGAAAACGAGTCCCACCCGGAAGCCCGTGTCCTTCCGGGTAACTCCCAGTCACCCCCCACTCCAGCCATGACGTGCTGTGGTATGGAATACCTCCCTGGCTAGCCCAGGTCAGGCGCCCCGTCTCTGGTTCCTCACAGCCTCCCCTCCTCCCTGGCAGAGCATGAGCCTCACAAAGTCCTTGGTCAGGGTAAACATCACTTAGCAACAGCTGAAAACATCGGCTTCACCAACACTGTTCTCAGGCTGGAAGTCAAAACACAGCACTGCACCAGCTACCACAAAGGAAAAAAAACATGACTGCTACTGCTGAACCCAGGACACCTCCTCATAACCAAGTGTCGTGGTTTAAACCCAGTCAGGCAACTTGTTCACTCACTCCCAGTGAGTGGTGTCGAGCTGACAACAATCGAGGTCCGTCCCCTCCCCCCCACACCGGGGCTCTCCGCTTCCCCGCTCCCAGAGGAACAGGGAGGAGGATCAAAAGAGTGCAACTCCCATGGGTTGAGACAAGAACAGTCCAGCAACCAATGTACAACACAAATCACCACCGCTACCACCAATGACAACAATGATAAGGGGAAATAACAAGGGAAGAGAATACAATACCACCGGCCAAGAAAACGAGTCCCACCCGGAAGCCCGTGTCCTTCCGGGTAACTCCCAGTTACCCCTCACCCCGGGCATGACGTGCTGTGGTATGGAATACCTCCCCAGCCAGCCCGGGTCAGGCGCCCCATCTCTGCTTCCTCACAGCTTCCCCTCCTCCCTGGCAGAGCATGAGCCTCACAAAGTCCTTGGTCAGGGTAAACATCACTTAGCAACAACCAAAAACATCGGCTTCACCAACACTGTCCCCAGGCTGGAAGTCAAAACACAGCACTGCACCAGCTAACACAAAGGAAAAACATGACTGCTACTGCTGAACCCAGGACACCAAGTAATACAGCTACTCCCTTCCTCAAGCCCAGATGTGATCCAGAAGTCAACAGGGTTGAGTTCTGCTCCAGAGACCACGTCTACATTTTTCTTTCAACTGACATTGCACGTAACACATAAAATATTTCAGAGCAGACAGGAAAAAAAAATAGAAAAAATGATATTAAATGGATAGTAAATATTTTAAAAAGAAAACTTTTACAGACTAGCAAGCGTCTCATTTTCAGCTTTAAGCACTCACGTAGTCAGACATCCCTTATGCGTGCTGACGAATTGGAGCAGCTATTTCAAAACCAGGCTTATATTTATAAATGTTTCACTCACACAGAATTTATGACTGAGCTGTTTTAGCCCAAAGACATAACAGTGATGTAAGAGGCTCAGGTAAGAAGTGAGTCCTGGGAGTCATTTAACACCTAGCAGCAACATTTATCAGTGGATTTGGGATGGTGCATGAAGCAATTACTGTGTGCAAATACTCTTGATAGTGCAGCAGAATGCAATCACCCAAACCAAGACCAGATTAGAGCACCTCAGCTAACAACTCATACCCACCCCCTCCCAAAGTTATTAGTGTGTGAGCTTTGGCTACTACTTCATAACTGATTTAACCTCTGTCCTCAGGGCAATATTTTTAAGTTACTGGTTAGAGTGATTTAGTATTTATTTTTTTACTTAAACTGAGGTTTTGTGAGGCATTCAGAGCACGGAGTGTATTGATCTCTCCAATTTCATCTCTGCTCCTGACTCAGTTTTTGACATAACAATTAAAAGAATCGGGTGAAATTGTTTCAGACAATCCTAATGAAAACAGTGGAGAAAGAGAGCTAGGAATATTTCTTTAAATGCAAATGAAACACAAAGATAACGGACTCTGAATAAATATTTTATCAGTCCTACTCTTCACTTCACTGAACAATCATTTTTTTAATACCATGGGAAATATATTTGCAATTGCCATTACAGGATTACTTTTAGAGACAATTTTATGCATCTGTTCTATCTTATTAAGTATCTAAACTATGTTTATTTCTCACACCAGCATTTTTCTGAGTGTAATCCAACAGAATGACTGCTCAGACAACCTACAGAAGATCTGGACTTCAGCTACTACTGGTTTAGGCCCAAGAGCTATTTTCCAGGGTCAGCAGCCTAATTTCTCCCCTGGTTTAAAAGATGAAATGCAACTTGTAGGGCACTTGTTTGAACAACAGAACTTGGTTATGTTTCCTTAACTGTGGTTCCTTGCTTCAAAAAACCAAAACCACTATTTATAAGAAATCTGAACTCATTTTCAAGTCTGTTGTTATTCATACAGTGATTTTCTCTGCTCCAGGAGAAGGAGTGATCCACTAACCACAAGGTGAAAATCAGTCAACTAGAATGAATTTTAGCAGCGTCAACATGGTAGGGCAAGACATCCATACTTACATAGCTATTTTCAACAAACCAGTTAATCACACTTGACATAAATAGCAACCTGAGTGAGTCTGTGTATCAATAATTATATAAACCTGGTGTGGGAATAGGAGAAGAAACTAGGAACAACAAAGAATGCTGCTGAGAAATACAAATACCCAAGCACTGCCATGTAAATGAGTAAAATGAGGACAAACAGAAGGAAAGGGTTGCAAGACTGGAAATAACAAGTACTGATTTTATCTGTCACAATACTCTCACTACTCAGTACAATGATAGGAAGAAACAGGCAGGTTATCCTGATGCTTTAGAGTTTCCCATTTTGTCTGTCAAATTTACAAAGAAATAGAACTGAGAACATTTCGCAGTGGGATAAGATCAAAGTTGAACAGATGAATCTTATAATTTACTAATAAAATATTCAAGTGAGACATATTGCACAAAAATTTTTCTTCTCTATTTTTTCTTTTCTCTTTAAAAAAAAAAAAAAAAAACAAATAACCCAAACTTCAATGCATCCAACATGGGTGGAATGTGGATGACAAGGCAATCCTGCTCTGGGTGCTACAGGAAGACTTCCATCAGTAGGTGACTAAAACTGCAACACACATGACCAAGCAGGTTAGATATACTGAAAGTACAATCAAGATGCAGCTTAGCACTCTGTACTTCAAAATGGATTCAGTAATTTAAATATTTACAAATTTGACTACAGGGTACTTGAAGAAGAGGTTTCTCCCTCTACCACCCTAAGACTTGGCAATTACGACATACTGCAGGAAAAGAGCAATGGAAGTCAGTGGAAGTCAGCACACAACCCCTATCCCCAGCCTTCTAGGCAAGTGCTCTCAGCAGCAAGAGGAGCTACAAAAAGTAAGTATCTCTACCTTCTAATCACTATGACTTTGATGAATGGGACCTGATGATGGGACCTGCTGAAATCCATTCGCGGGTCCTGAAGGAGATGGCAAATAAAGTTGCTAAGCCACTGGCCATCATATTTGAAAAATCATGGCAGTCAGGTGAAGTTCCCAATGACTGGAAAAAGGGAAATATAACCCTCATTTACAAGAAGGGGAAAACGGATGACCTGGGGAATTACAGACCAGTCAGTCTCACCTCTGTGAGACTTCTTGTACCTACCAGACTAGGCACTTGAGGTCCTCTGGACCTTTAAGCCTGATGCCTAAAGGCATCTGAATATATAAAACTGAAGTACTGTTATAAAAAATAGTATATATAATCATACTAAAGTTTATGATGATTTCTGTAATGTTCATTAGTGATAATTATTCATCTACCTTCATTTCTCTATGGATTACTTCCTTCAGAGAAATTTCATTCAATATATAATTGTTTCCATCAGTTATAGTTACATGGCTCACAACCTCTGCCTCCTTTTCAAATACAGACAACTGGTTTTATTCCTCCAGATCACTACTATTTCCAAAAGTGCTGAATTCTGTTCAACTGGCTACAACTTGATTGCAAGTAATCTGATCTTAAATATCTAAAATGAGACAATGGTCAAAAGTACTGCAGAATTCTCAGTGTCTCCTACTCTCTTCACATGGTATGTGAGAATTGATAAGTTACTTTATCATGTATTAAGGCTTCAAGATTAATTGTACATCCTATGAAGACAATGTTTGGGGTATATGATCAACGACTACACTGCGGTTGCATGGTTGCCTGTAATCCAAAAAGGGTTCTGTGTTTCACAGTTTCATTGCTTTAGATGCTGCTGTTTTTCAACTTTACTGTGATATAGCTCATTATCACCATAGGGGGATAGATGCAAGAGCAATTTCGAGGCTATGTCCATGGCCTCATTATTACTCATGCTTGTTGTAGTTGAGCTTACTGCACTTGCCCTTCCTTGCTACTTTTTCCACAGTAAATAGCTTGAAAGATGATCCAGATATAATCAACACAACTCCCTTCTCCCATTCCTGATAATTTGCTTATTTTGGATGGTAAAGAGTTTTGACAGCAGAGTACATTAGTCAGAAAAATATTTGAAGATTCAAAATCTGCTGACCTACAACATAATGAAGGACCCATTTTGCTGCAGTCAGTGAAGACCTTAGCTCCACTTCCAGGATTTGGTACCAATTGGGACCCTACTTTAAAATCGATTAAAGGCATTGCATTTCTCTTCCTCCCTTAATACAAAACAAAACCAAAATATATTTACTGCCGTTGTGGAGGGGTAACCTTGCTAAAGCTTGCAGCTGTAACTTGCTTCATGATATCATATTATTGTATGACCTTCGCTTCTTATATAGTTGATAGAACATAATTAAATGACTTTGTAGAATCAAATTAATTTCTCCTATGCCGTATTCATTTTAAAATACAATCAATATTATTTATGCTACCTGACAATAATGCCCTGTGCTTCACACAAGATTGATTCAATACCAGCAGGTAGTTATCAATGAATGCACTTTGCTGCGGTAAACGGACACAATCAATACTCAGAAATGTGAGTTTTCTGGTGTATGACTGAATTGTAACTGAAGTGAAGGCTGAGTTTTCTTCAAGGCATTTTACTTCTTCTTTTAGGTTTTATATAAGGAGAATCTGAATTTCATAGTCAGAACCAGTACAGTAACCATCTGAAAATTACCAGGCAGCACCACTGCACTTTGAACACCATTATCCTCTGACAATGTTACACTGCACGAGACAGCAGACAGAAAAGAGGAAAACTTAGGAAAGAAATGTCAGAGATTCTCAGCATTCCCTGAATTGCATGATTGTTTGAACTCTTAAGTATCACACAAGTACCATGTGAAAGACAACTGTATTGTGAAGGGCACATTGCATGAATTTCAATCTGTTCTGTTCAAAACAGTGAGAAAGAAAAGCTTTAGTTCTTGCAAGGATATCCCAAGATATCCTTTTTCATTTAGAAAACAATGTGTTACTGTAATATCAGTTAATATAAGAATAATTTTAAGTTATATTACATACATTGAAAACAAAACTAACATCAACAAGATTGGCACAGCTTCTCTGTTAACTTCAAAATGAAGTCAAAACATGGACTTTGGCAAAGTCATTTCATTTATGGTAATTTTAAAGTAAAATGTGTGAAAAGGAGTTTTTAGAAGGCATTACAGCAGATACAGATTTCCGCAACTACTTCCTTTCATTGACAGTTGGTCTTCTGGGTGCTCCTTCTCCCTCATAAAATATGTCCTTGAGTCCTCACAGTCCTTCAGCTTTTTAATCTCTTTATGGCAGTCCTCATTGTTCCTACAGTAACTTAAGCTAGCTTGCTCTATTTCTGAACTCATGCTGCACCAGTCATTTTCCCAGCTCCTAAGATACCGCTTCTTCTTTCTAACAAATTCCTCAGCCTTTACATGCACTGAGGAATCCTACTTTCACTTCATAGAAAATTCTAGGAAGTACACTGAAAAAAAGCACTTCCGTAGCACACTTGAACTCATGTTTTACTACTGATTTAGTATTCAGATACTCTTCATGTAAGAGCCAAGAAAATAAAAGCAGAATGCTTTAGAGTAACACTGGCACATTCTTATACATTTAAGGACAGAGAGGTGAATGGCGATTTTAAATATAAACAGTCTTGACAGTTCACATCTTTCAGAAATCAGCTACAACTTCATGGCTTTTTTATGGACGTGCTTTAAGACTGAAGTTGGCTTTCCTGGAAAAAAAACTGTGAATTCATGAAAATTATAGTAGCTCCTTTCCTTAAAAAAAATAACACCTGATCACATAAAACATCTACCATTGTTTTCATGTCTGCTTGCAAAAAATACAGCAAACCAGCATGTGTCATCCCTATTTCCTCCTCTTTACCTGTGTTTCATAAAAACATCTTCATGTCAACCATAATCCATCACGATTCTCCCCAAAATAGTATGCTATACCTAGTTTAAAGAATAAAATAAAACTGAATCGCAATTAACAACCTATGTTTAAAATTATTTCCCCTAAAACATTAAACCACAAGCAGAAGAGAAGCTTCTGTTATTTACATTTCAAGTGCCCATCATGACAAACAATAATCAATACAACATATGTTCAACACAGAAGACCTACTGTAACTGCTGGAGTCCACAAAACTGAAGGTTTGACAGTGGGGCAGTACAGCAACTTAGCATCCAGCAGTCAACAACCACCACCAAGGAATATGTTTTCTTTTCTCTGCTGTTTTTCATTTTTGTTTGTATTCCTCCCAGCCTCATTTTCCCAATGTTTGCCTATTTATTTTGAAATACCAGTCATTAACTGGCTTTATAATTCCACTAATTCAGTTAACATTCACATCAACGAAGTTACATACAGGCAAAAAAAACAGACTAAGCTTCCTTATTGCATGCAGAACCTTACTACCCAAACATACAAAGTGCAATCATAATCTGATTCCTCTGATTCCTTTATATTTACATTACACTGTTTCCCTTTCATCACTTAAGTTAAACCTTTAGAAACAATATTTATAAATGAGCATATACACTGTGTATGCCCAAATTATGCATAAGGAAGCACAGCTATGTAGTTTTACCATGGTGGGATAATAGGAAGAACCTCTTCATAAGAGCCTCTTCGGGGGGGGGAAGCCAAACCCAAAACAAAATTAGCCACTGTTTCATAAACTTGGTAATGGATGGTTGGAACAGAGTTCATGGCTTTTCTCCATGGCACCGGAGTTTGCCTGAGGCAAAATATAAATAACTTCTGAATTTTCTACAGGCAGTTTATCTAAGGAAGACATTCCTGGACCTGGAGGTATGGAAAGGATCAGGGACTGTGGGGCCAGCAGATAAGGACTCATCCACAAGGCATGCACCAAAGACATTTGCATAGTCTTTGAGTAAGGAAGAGCTTGTAGTAGTAGGGCAGGAGCTTGACAGAATTGAGATGGGTGAAGGAGAACAGGGATGAAAGGGCCCATGATGATTAACAAGGCATAATTTTCCTCAAGCTTCTGGACAATCCTGGTCATCACTACAGTGTATGTCCTCCTAGACACCTGAAATGCAGAGTATTTGCCTGAGTGACATGGCAACATAAATACATAAGTGACTATATATTATTTCTGATTCGAGCAATACATCATTTCCTCACTGCTCAATGTGGAATTCCAAACAGGCAAGTTTAATCATTTTAATTTCCAGTTATTTTACCCACTTTACTAATTACCATTACAGCACTGATTAGTTTGTAATAGTTATTCATTAGCTCTAAGTTGAACAAGAGCTGATTTGAGGTAATTGCTTCCTTGACACGTTCTGGGGACTAAGTATTTCATAGTCATCAGATAATGACTCCAATGAAATGGAGGGTCAACAGCAAAGGCTCAAAAAAATCACTGGTGAAAGTCTAAAATTTCTCAGAACCACCTCTACTTTTCTGCATTCAGATTATCTGGTAAAATCAGCTTTCCTACAGACAGTAACTAAGGATGTTACTGTAGATCATACATTATGGACTAGAAAAACAGACTTTGAGACAGTTCAGTATTATGCTTTACATACTTTGTCTAGAAGAAAGACTGTATTTTGCCTATCCGAGGCCCTCTTTACAGGTCATTACGTCTTGTTTCTGGAGAACTGCTGCCCGCCCTTGCACTCAGCCTTCTGCTTATCCCACTGATCTTCAGTGACAAAAAAAATTCCGTCATAAACAAAAATCCCATGTGAGGAGAAATTTCTTGTTTCATTGTCTTGGAGTTGTTATGGCTGGAAATACAGGATATTTCATAGGGAAGACACTGAAATCAGGGCCAGAGGATGTGTCTCTGAAACATCCCCAGCATCTTCCTTATCCCCCTTCAGCTCATTCACATTGTTTTCTCTTGCCATTTTGTTGCATTCTGTATTTTGTATCTCATCTTGAGGAAGCACTGACCAAGCCCCATTATTCTTACTACCTATCATTTAACTGGAAATCAAGTGCAGGATAAAACAAATTATATGCTCCTACAGATAGGATATTGATTCCTTTTTCTGCTGAGCAGTATTTTTTTATCTGTGGGATATCCTTTTATCCACTTGTGGAAACTCACGGAAATTTCTGATTGTGAGTAGGCCAAGTAAACACCCTGATAAATCTTCAGTCAGAGCAAGCTGCTCTGGTGGCTATGTTCTAGATTTTAAACACCAGATGCAATCCCATGGAAATGTATTATCAGGGAGAAGTGGCTTAAACCCTGTTAAAAACTGTCCACATTCAATCATCTAAAAGTATGGGTGAAATGAAGGTAGCTCCAGCAGAATTCCCTTGCTTTTACTGGTCAGCTCTCTTCAAAGTCACTTACAGTTCTGGCTACAGTAGGCTACAAATTGAAGATTGGAGCTTTGCAATTTCACTTCATGACCCTTACCTTAAAGACTGAATGGGTTTGTTTTCAGATCCAGACTGCGCCCCCAGAGACGGGAATTCACGGTGAGGGACAAACGTGAGGCTTGGATGGATGACAACAACATAACACTACTCCCTCAAATGATTTGAAACGACTCAAAATTAAGAACAATGGAAGAAAACTAAACAGTAGCTCAGTTCATATGCCCAGAACTAGAAAAAAATAAGATGTAATTATTTGGGAAACACCCAAGCCTTTTCCTTTAAGCCTTGAGTCATTTCTTTAGTTGATGGAACACAAATACAAAGCATGGTATTCAGCAGAAACAAAACAATACAGAAATACCAAAATTGATACAGAACAGGTCCGAAGAACTTCAAATGGGAATGGGTTTTGTTATAGCTAATCATGACACTGAGGACAGATCAAATGGCATCCCAATATATCTTGTACTCTATGAAACTTGAACAATGCCTGAAAAAAAAAAAGTATGTGGTGGGGGAAGATGGAAGTAAAGAATTTACTTTAGACGCCTTTCTTAGCAACTTCTATTTTTACATGATCTGATCTGTTGCCTTTGCTCATCACCCAAAATAATACCGACAGCCCTCCTCCCCTGTCAAACCACTCCCACCTCCCCCAGGTTCCACAATGAGTTCCATTGATTTTTGAGACATATTGTCAACTACCTAATAATTTAACTGGTGGCACAACTCTCTCAGCTGAAGCTTCGGTTTCCCAAACAAAAGCTAACCACCTGAGACCACAGAGGACAGGATATGAGCTACTTATAGCAACACTGAACCAGTGAACAAGAATAGCAGGAAAGCTGCTTATTTTATTTTTTTTTTTTTTGCCAGCAAAAGCCTTTGAAGTAAACTATTTATTAAACATTATAATACTCGAAACAAAAATCTTTGAAGGCAGGTTATCCTCCTCTGCACCATGTCCCGTTGTGAATGAATTGTTTCCTTTTCCTTTTCAGATTTTTTTCACTTGTGAAACTGACACTCAAATTGTTCTCTTAAGCTACTTCGGTGAGCCCTCGCCTTCACTGAGAGGAATAATCCATCCATCAACAAAGGGATCATTAAAAATATTTATAACTCAAACTACTTCAATATCACTGCACTGTAAGCAGCCACCCTGTTCATCAGATAGTTATATAAATACAATAAATAAGTTCCTTATGCACAGAAAAAATAGTATCGATTAATAAGTAATGATGCAGCCAGATCATTTGATACAGAAACAAGCTAACAGCAAGTCTTAATTTTTCACTTTAATTAAAAAAAAGTAAATCCTCCCCATTAACCCTGTTACCGATGAATACACATGGGTTTTCTTTGTTCTTCTGATTAAAACATTTGTCTTTCTCCCTCTCTGTTGTTGAAAGAACTCATTTTTTTATATTGTGCCATCAAGATCATTGGGAGTATCAAAACTAGACTTAGAGAATTGCCTTTTCAAATACATGTTTTTGAGCTGCAGAGTCAGAATTGTCACACATTATACTGTGTTTGCATCTACTGGCACTGATGTGCACTGAAGAAGGGCAATGCTCTGAAACAATCACTCAGAACCATCTGAGCCTGAGAAATTCTCTGGCTAAAGCCTGGGAAATAATCTGAAGTGAACTGAAACTCCCACCGGACCACCATGCATGCCTGCATAGTAAAGATGTCACTGGCAAGCTACAGACTCATTCACATTAGAAAAGGTCTTAATAATTCTCCATTTGAACAAATAACTTACTCCAAGTGAGAAACAGTGGAGAAACCTAAACTATCAATATCATGTTTTCTGAAACATGGAAGAATATGAGACTTCCACTAATCTGCATGGAAGTGATAGTGACCTACCACTTCTGAAAATCTGATCACAAAGATATGACTCAGAGTTCCTCAGTATTTTCTTAACTAAGGAGCAGACAAAGCCTCTACTCATGCAAAATAAGGTGCTCTTCACCAAGCAGGCACATTTTCTCCATTTCTTCTGCCTTCTGCTTTCAGGTGCAACCTGGCACATGTACAAGTGTCCTGGGTTCAGCAGTAGCAGTCATTTTTCTCCTCCTTGGTAGCTGGTGCAGTGCTGTGTTTTGACTTTCGGCTCGGGAACAGAGCTGATAACAATGATGTTTTGGTTTGGCCAAGGACTTTGTGAGTCTCATGCTCTGCCAGGGAGGAGGGGAAGCCGGGAGGAAGCAGAGACAGGACACCTGACCCAAACTAGCCAAAGAGGTATTCCATACCACAGCACGTCATGCCCAGGAGGTAACTGGGAGTTAGCCGGAAGGGCTGGGAGTCTACAGGGTTTGAGGAGGCATCGGTCAGTGCTTGGTCAGGCTGGGGGGGAGCAAGTTATCGGTCGGCTGGTGGTGAGATGTTGTATTCTCTTCCCTTGTTATTTCCTTTATCACTGTTATTATTGGTAGGAGCAGCAGTGATCTGTGTTATACCTTAGTTACTAAACTGTTCTTATCTCAACCCGTGGGAGTTGCATTCTTTTGATTCTCCTCTCCGTCCCTCTGGGAGTAGGGGGAGGGAAAGAAGAGGGGGGAGTGAGTGAACTAGTTGCCTGACTGGGTTTAAACCATGACAGTTCTTTTTGGTGCCCAACGTGGGGCCCAGACCCACAGCTCCCCCTGCCCCACACATGTGCTGATGATAAAGCACTAAGAATTCTGAATAATTTTCTCCCCCATCTCTGAAACATTTGTCCATCTGACAATGTATTTCCCTTTACGTATGATATTTTTGCATTTCACCTTCCACAAACACCTATGATAATTTTTTAAAACATGTATAAGGAGTTTTGGTGGGTTTTTTTTAATCAAAGCAAAGCTCTCCTTGCACAAAAATGTAGAGCTAGCCTCCAATAAAATGTTTTCCTGGGTATGGAAGTATGCTAGATACCTCCTACTTGACGTGTGTCACTGCTAACTTGCCTTAATTTATCTGTGCTACATAGAAATCTAATATATTTATACAAATTGAACTCAAATGGGTTTTGAGTAGGGAACAAAAAACATAATCAGAGTTGCAAAATGATGGAGCAAGATAAAAATGTCTACACAGATCTCGACTCACAAAAGCATATCAGTATTTTAAGTGCTCTTTAAGTTACATTTTAGGTGCTTTTGAGGATAAGGAGACAGATACAAAAATGCAGCACTTTCCTAAGGGCCTGAAATGTGTCAGCAGCATTTAGTTCTACCAGCTCTAAGGTTTAGTTGGTAGTCTGGAGTCACTCTTCTGAATGGACAACTTCAGTGGTTTCATTTCCAAATCTTTCAAAAAGCCTAGTAAGTTATTTGGAGAAATTGCTGGTTTATTTTGACCAATCACAGAAACTGCCATACGATTAAAACTCTTCAGTTCCTCTGTCAAATTCCTTTGCTTCAGAAGTCAGTAAGACTATGAGTCAAAGGGAGAAGGAGGTGTCTGTAGGCTCTTGTTTCCCCACGATTCTTCCTATCTGAAGATTTTTCAGCAGTTTGCTTGCACACCTCCAAGTAGAATTCCCCATTTGTTCCATTTGCTTAAATCTGAGCCTGAATTTCAGAGCCAACTCACTCTCTTACAACACAGGCTCAAAATTAATAAGGAACTTGCAGGGTAAGCTGAAGAGACTAACAAAAGATTTCTGTATCTCCAAGATCATTCAATTAAGTTTCACCACAAGTTTACTGTTTTGTTTTCATAGCAGGTTTCAATATATTTTTAATTTACAATATTTAATTATTTTTTGCAACTTGTTTTTGTTGTTTGCATTTTTGATTTAGAGTAAATCAAAAGGTCTTGGCTATTACTTAAAAAAAACAACACTTTTTCAGCCATGCACTGTGCCGCCAACAAGAGCTGCAGTTTGCTTAGCTGATATATTGTACCACTAGACATTCTGTGCTTCTTCTACACCACAAATAGTGGTACATGTCCTCACATGTTTTGTTTATCTTTCCAACTTCTTTGGAATCCTCACTATATCAGCTGCAAAAGCAATTGTATATTCAATAAGCAGGGTCTGGAACTGCAGTGGACAGGAGACAGGCATTCAGGGAAAACCAGAGGGCAAACTAGGAACTGGGCAGCACAAGTAATTTGTAATTAATAAAGTATCTACTGAAAAGAGGTTTCATTTATATTTTCAGCTTTGTTGGTTAGATCAATTAGAGATACTCTCCTTGTAATGTAAGCAGAATCTGGGCCTTAATATGCATACACTTTTGGAAAACCCTTTCAAATGCATGAAAAAGAGCTTTGAAATAAAGGCAAAGCCAGCTCATTACATCATTTTCAGACACCGTTTATATCACCTAGTGCCATCGCCAAGATTCATAATAGCATGATTTTATTAATTCTCATAAAGCCCAATTTTGCATTCAGGCAGTCAACGTGATTCTAAGTGCCAATATCTCAACCTGAAAGTCAGCAAAATATAAAATAACATCAGTAGAATATTAAAATCTCCCACTGAGATAAATAGAAATATGAAGGTTCAGACAGAGCCAAATAGATCAGTGCTCACTTCCTACTCATTATGTGCTTTCAGCTAGCACAGTACAGTTTTATAATTTGATGGGGAAAAAAATATACTTTTTTTTGCTATTTTCCAGCCTGATTTTCTAAGTCTGCTCCTCCCTTTAAAAATGGCACAGTATTATTACCTGTGAAATGAAACTATGACTACACCACAAGCTCAGCTCAACAATGTCCATGTTGCTGGGATATATTTATTCTTTTCTCAAACCAAGTCTTGGGAGGAATGCTGAAACAGGGAAAAAAAAAAGGTGGGGGAAGGGGAAATTGTTCTTTGACATCCTCCTTACTTCAGAACTTATTGTAGTTCAGAATGGAGTCAAATGTCGTACCAGCAATTAAACTTTGACTTCAACTGGAGCAATATTAATGTAGAGAGACTCCCAAAGCAGCACTGCCTAGCCCTGCACTTGGGGTTAGCTCCAGTGCTAAACAGCACGTTGCTGACCAACACAGGAAATCCCTCTCCTGTTCCTTGAGTTGAACTGAAAGGCTGGCATAAAGAAAACGTCCAAAGTATTAACAGCAACAAAATGTAGGCTCAGAGCCAGATTTCAAAGGCATTTAGGTGCATAACTTGTGTTAATTTTAGTGGGACTAAGTTGCCTCTGAAAAAATGGCCTTCAGTCTTCAGTTTTCTTAAGTCACTCCAGATCCTGTGGCTCTGTCAGGATGCAGAAGCAATTACATTTCACAACTTTGAAGCCAACAATATATTTTGGAAATCATTCAAAGTACAGAGCTTTTTTAACATAAAGTTTCCTTGTCCAATAAAATAGGCTGGAGTTTTATATATTCGGTATTTGCAGATCTCACTCCTTTTTATTTAGATTAAGGCCAGAAGCTAGCAGTATGTTGAAACCATGACATCCAAATAAATTCTGCCTTTTTCCTTAGATGGGAGAAGTTTTTAATAGACACCAACTCTTTGACAAATACTCTAGAAAGATTGAAACATACAATTTTTGTGATTGCTCCTGAACAAAACCATTGCCTAAAGAATGCTAATCTCCAAAGAAATAATGGAAGTGTTAGAGTGGACATAAAAATCAGAAATTAGCATCTGAGGTGTCCATTCCCAGACAACGCCAAAATGAACTCAGCCAAACAAATACCAACTTGGCTTGTAAAGGAATCCAGTGAAATGAAACACACTGAAAAATGAGAAAACCAAATCCTCATTTTGATTCACAAGGCAGATGTGCATACACTTGAGCTAACAAAACAGAATTCTGAGAGTACTTTAATATGTGTAGCTGTAATAGCTAAACACAGGTAGCTGTAATACCTGTTAATGCCAGGCCATTTCATGAGATGATGCTCATACTGCACTGACAGATTATACTATGCCAACTCTTCACAGCAGAAACTGTAAGCCCTGGTTCCAGCTCCCCCAAGTCAAAGTACAGCGATGAAGCACGTAAAAAAGGTCTCAGTCCAAACTTTATCTCCCTTCCCCACTGAAGCTGGGAACAGGCAAAGAACATAAGTGCTGCCTTCCCCCCCTCCCAACATCATCAGTTGGTCTAATAGAGGATGCTGGTTTTCCCTGTGGGACTAGCCTCTCTAGTTTATAGCAATCAGTTGTTTTCCTTTAAGCAAGTCTTGCTTTTAATATCTAGTGACATTATAAAAGAAAAAACACAGAAAATACATATATTAGCTCTTTAAACACTCATTTTTTTTCCCAAGGGAAACGGTCTGTGGGATAGTGTGTTAACCTCCTTCATGGTACAATGCACATTGCCTCTCACAGGGAAGAGCAGAAATCTTGTTGCCTTCCAAGAGTACACTGCTTTCCTCCTGACCCTACAAGGCAGTATCCTTCTCTTCCCCAGTGGAATTTTTTTCCTCACTGGCCTCTCAGCCCTTCTCATAGCTGACTCACACACTTCTGAAAATCACTCCTTAAGAGAATAACCCATCTCCCTTTAAGTACCTGCTTGAGTAATTTCAGGAAATTTGTTCCTGACTTGGGCTAATCCTTCCTGGCTAGTCCTCTTCCCTTTCCTTCCCAACTCACTATTATCCTTTAATTGTTGATTCGATTCTTCATGTCCCAAGCCATCAGGACTCCTGTGCAGGACTGGTTCAGCAAGAATCGCTACAGTGTTTAACACCTGGTCAGCCCCATGTCTATTTATGAGGAAACCTCAATTTGAGTAGAAACCGAAGGCAGCAGTTTTGTCTTAGAGAAGACAAGGTTTTACTCTTCTTTTACTAAGGTACAGAATTAAAGAATTTACTACTGCTTATGTAAGCTAAAAGTTATTTGGGGTTTTTACTCCTTCGCTCTGGCTTAACCTTAGATGTGAAACCTGTTAGGGGGATGGAACTCAAAATACATAAAGTTGCTTCATTTGCTTTCATCTTTCTTCTGGAACTCAAACAACACTACCAGCTGATGAATGGCCATTTGTAACACAGGTGTTAATGCAGTATTATACAAGACAAAAATCACCAATGCAGTTTGCAAGGCTCCCTGTGATGTACAGTTATCAGGCAGCACCAAGACCAGCACTACCCTAAACCGGCTCTGCATACACAATCAGTACATGTTTCATTGTTAATTACAATGTTCTTATCACACACAGTTGGGTTAATTGAATGTAACAATGAACGCATTCCCTCAACCTGTACCAAAAATATAAATTGTCTTTAAAGCAAATATTAGCAACATACAAAGGAAACACTCAAAATCCTTTTACGGATAATTTTCCAACCTGTACTTGCGAGGTGAAGTACCTGTTACTGGCAGAACATACAGAGGCCATCCAGAATATTAAAAAGAACACTTTAAGCTATCATTTGGCTCAATTTGCAACACATTCCAGGAACCCCATAAACAAAGACATGTGCAATGTTAACTTTCTCTTTTATGCTGACAGATTTTTTTCTCCCATATAATGACCTTCCTGCACAGTGTGTGTTACCATAAAAAGAAACAGAGCCCAGTAAAATTAGAGGAACTGCTTAATATCAAAACGTTTTATCTGAGGAAGACACCACCGCCAGTGTAAATATAAAAACCACAAGAATTTAAAAGTATTTGTTTTGCTGTCTCTTCTTTAAGTCTATATTGTTCAAGCAAACCTAGCTCAAGTTTTCAGTTACTCTGTACTAGACGGTCCTCCCAGAGGCCGAAACGGTACTCCAGAGAATGTGAACTTGGCTCCAATTTCAGACAATTTTCATCTTCTTTTTTCAACAAAAAGAAAAGTATTTGAATGCTTTGTCTGTAGCCAAGAATTTGGATATGAAAGACACACCAGTAAACAAGTCACCAAAATGGGCCTCCATTGCACACACTGTAGTGCATGATTGTTTGTTAAAAAAAACTCTTCTCAGGCCCAAAGGACACTGTTTTATTTTACAAGCAGAATGCTAATGTGAAATTTTATTTAGAGATTGTCTCTGTCATTGAAGTTGAAAAGAAAAGCTACATGCATTTTTGATAGACAAAGCTTACGTTTGCTATTTTGTTTGTACAAAGAAAAGTAAAAAGGAAGATAAAACAAGAACCTCACAGCTAGTCAGCTTGGTAAAGTGCTGCACCAAACTGAATTGCTTTTTTACAGTTTTATTTGAACTACTACAGAGAGCCAGCACAATCCCTATTCATAGCATTCGTTTTTCTATCAGCATTCCAGAATGAAAACTGAAACTTTAAAAATACCATTGCTTTGCACTAAGCACACGATACTTCCACCATGGCAACTATCCCACAAAGCTCAGGCAAGGCTAATCACAGTCCTTTAGGTTTATTATCTTTTATATCAGGGAGGCATTCAAAAGCACTATGGCTGCCAAGCAGCTAAGTAGATAACATCCTCACCCAAAAACGTTTTCATTTGAGCCTCGTACATTTGGTGAAAATACATTTCTAAAAATCAGGGAACACACCAGGCAAAAGCTCACCCAGCTCCATTACGGAGCTTCCTGCTTCACAAAGTGGCATATATGAGAACTGAGCAATGAAGAGGTCAGTGATGCCAGGGAGACATCACTGAACATGCCAGTAAAGTCTCCCAAAGCCAGCCAGAAACCCAAGGGAAGGAAATGAGAGTGATTATATACAGCTGAGCAAGCACAGTACAGAGACTCCTAAATCAGTGATATGGTGCTCGCTGCTGGTGTTCTGTGGTAAAAATGTTTACCATCTGTGTTACTCTCTCTTTGTTATGGACACTAATGGAGCCTTCAAACATAAAAGCTTGGGGGTGGGGAACAAAAACACGATTAAGCTGAAGTACTTTAAAATCACTTTTAGCTGTATATTACATAAGGAAATGCTGACACTAAATGAAAAACAGATCAGAACCAAAACAGAGCAATACCAGGCAAACTCAGGAGGGCTGCACAGAGCTGATTACTCTGCCCTGAAGGTCTAGTTCTGAGCTATCAGGCACAGACAAATCCTTTAGGTACTGAGAAGCAGCTCTAGTTTGGACACAAGAGAGTCAGGTACACTCCAATAGCTGCTGGGCCTTTCATCCCCATCCTTACACTGAGCACGCCTGTGGCAGTGAGTTTCCTAGGAAGCAGCTGCATTTGTACAAAGCTTTTCTGCAGGGGAACTTCTCAGCTGCTCATCTCCTGCTGCTGAGAAGCCACGATGGCCTGGAGAGTGAGACAGCCTGCAGTGAAGCCAAAAACTAATATATGCCATTTGGTTTGCAGTCTGTGCATAAAGCCAGGCATCTGACTTGGTCGTGCTAGACATCTCACACTGTCATACATGAAACTAGGTGGAAATCACAGCCTTCAGCCTGACTTCCATCTCAGGCATTTTTTACTCTGCTCATCAAAATTACGTAAGGGAAAGGAGTTCCAATGACCTGTCATCTCCACTACAACTCAAGTAGCTGCCTCACTATGCCCTCCACAGTTCCTTTCTCCCTCACTATCCAGAATGACACTGCAGGGCACCTGCAGTAACAGGAGTCCAGCCTGCTTCCTTCAAGCTGAATGAAGAGAGCCTGACCCCACACTCACACTTCCACTCTACACAAGTAGCTACTAGGCCACCTCTTCTCCAATCCCAGAGCATCCAAATTCTTTGGCAGCCAGCATCCAGTTTGAATAGTGTTGCCAGTAATTTAAGGCTAACTACTCATTTTGGCACATGCACACACCACAGCCTCTCAACAATGTAAGATCATCTGTTGGTGAGAATAATACTTTTTGCTGATGGAATGTTTCAGGTAAATTCTAGTACCTCTCATGTTACTGATGCTGGCTCAAACATAATTCCAGCAGAGCAGGAGCGGACTTCACGAAACACAAACCAGGAAGAGAAAAATCAGAAGTGGAACAGGAGTTTGTTTTCTCGGCATCTGGAAGGGCCTCCCAGCAGTCTCACAATACTGA
The DNA here is from genome assembly GCF_028554395.1 of Pezoporus wallicus. NCBI lineage: Eukaryota > Metazoa > Chordata > Aves > Psittaciformes > Psittacidae > Pezoporus > Pezoporus wallicus. The sequence goes on along the minus strand of NW_026636887.1, from coordinate 1,363,824 downwards.
AAGTGGTTTTGGAACTGGTTGGTGCTACCTGCAACATGACCAAAGCTGAAACACTACACAGGTTTAAAAAAAATGCTTCAAGAGCGGGCACAAAGTTGGAGGAGCTCCAGCTCAAACACCTGAAAAGATTACAACTGAATCAGACTTGGGCTCAAAATTCACCACTACTAATGTATGGTCTCAAGCAGCTGAACCACTGAGAGTGGATAATTCAGTGATGTGCTTGTGAAAACTCCCTTCTGAATTCCAAGCAACCCATGATTTCTGGATCCTATGCCTCTCAACAGGTGCTCTAGGATTAGAGTTAAAAGAAAGGGGAGAAGGGTAAAAGACACTTTGCCACAAGTAGAGCTTCTTTTGGAGCACGGCACATGACAATGTAGGGAGACCTGCACAGAAATGAACCAGCAATCATTACCATAATAAAGGAAAACTCCATAACTAACAGAGCAAAGAACAAAGCACTGACCCTTCAGATCATGGAAGGAAATTAGAAAGCTTTGATAAAATTTTCCCACTTTTTACATTCTCAGTGAACCCTCATGCTATTGAGGCATCCACCTAAGACTCTCAAAGTCACACACTTTTTCTCCCTCAAATAATTTATCACTCCATGCATGCCCCTATTAAAATCTTAAATTAAACCCCCACACCACCATCAGTACATTCTGCTACATGCCTATATCTCTACCACGAGTGTCCAATGCGGTCATACAAGCTCTAGAAAAGAACGACTGTTCCCTTTTACACTCAGCATCACCATAGACCTGCAACTGCTTGTCCTGATTTTCTCCATCTATATTACTTCTGTGAAACTGCCCTCTAAGGCCTTTGGGGACACCCAAGAATTTGCAAAGTTGTTGAACACACTGTCAAAATGTGGAGTTCATACAGACACTTAAAAGCCAATTGGAAGCAGCCCTGATCAGTCTGCTGTCACAGACTGCATCCAATGGGGTGATGGCGATCACTTCCAATCTCAGATGTTCTGTAAGTCTTGTCTGGCCTCTCCAAGATTGCGAACATGTTTGTACAGTTATTTCAGCTGTAACATTGCATTTATATTTGGCTATTTAAGATAAATTAGGAAACAGTAACATCCTGGATTTTAATCTTTCCTGCAACATGGTGAGAAACATTTTAAGGGTGGAGAAACTCACTGCCTCTTGCATCTTGGGATGCTTCCCAACATCTAGAAAGTATCTTCTGCTTTACAGGAAACTTGAATACAGCTTGTGTCTTGTAAAAGCCACCACTTGATGGCATAAACAAGGAGATTTCCATTGTCTTTTGACTTTTTCTAAGACATCGTGTCAAAACCAGACTGCAAGACAGATGCCTTTCTGAATGTAGCTGCGATCTTGATGCAGGGTTGAGATCTGGCTTAGGTACAGTGACCACATTGGGTTGTTCTGCTTGCTGAGTATTTGTTAAATGTTAACAGTGGGCTTGGAACTTACATGGCTAAGGGAGGGCTTCCCTGTGGCTCTTTTATGAGAGATAAACCTAGGGATCAAAGAACAAAATAACACAAAACCCTCACAAAAAAACAAGGAACGCCCAAAGACTTGTAACAGAACACTAATGTAAGTATTTTAAAACTCAAACATCTTTGTTTTCCCTCATATGAAATCACTGACATCAAAGAATAAAGTGAGAGTTGGTTCTGCGGGCATGTGAGGAGAAATCACTCTGAATTAGGGAGGATAAGGAGGTAGCAGTGGAAACACAGGACATCAGCTCAGTTTTCCCACCGACAGGGCTTTTCAGCCTTGATGGAATATTCCTGTGTCCCACTCATTGCTGCTGTGTCATGTACACTGAAACTCCCTGGCACAGAGGTATGTTTTTTTCACTGTCCTTACAATAGTGCGGGCCTTTCTTTTTCATCTGCATTGCCCTGACCTCCCTTTTCTCCCTCCCTGCCCCCCTAGTCCAACAATTATCATTAGATACAGGAAGAACCATGTTGTGGTTCCAGGGCTCATAACACTATTTGCTATGTGAATATTTCCTGTGCACCCTGCCAACATGGCACCTCTCCAAGACATAAGACTGGTGTTTGGGAGGTGGTCACACAAGCATGATACTTCCTACTGCAACCACTCTGCCCTTCACCTTACTATGGGCAAGGGTTATAAATACCAAATGATATGAATGAACTCAAGATGGAGGCTGCCTATTTGTACTTGTATAAGTGTTTGCAGCAGTGTGGATTGCTGTCATTCACATAAGCAGGAATGCATAAGATCTTTAATGTAATTTTTAATGTACTTTACACAGAATAGGATCTATGTGAAACTTCAGTTTCATAAGAAGTGAAATAAACTATCCCTGCCTGGTATATCCCCGTTATTTGCATAGAGCTTTAAATGAACACTGGCTAAAAATTGCAGAGCTTAAAAATATCAATTGAAGGCTATTAGATTTTACATGCAACAAATAAACTGGACCCAGATACTGTACGATACACAACAGGGACAAAGTAGACTTTTGTCTTACAAGAGTCCCTGGTGTTCCCTGTCCCAGTAGTTTTATGACTTGCTGATGCATAGCAATTTTTCTATACTTCATTATTATCCTCACTGTTCTCCTAAATGCTACTTACAGAAAAATGTGAAAGTTCAAGTCAGATTAATAGTAATACCTTCCTTCTCAACCCATGTACCTTTCTAGCAAAAAACCAAATATGCCTAAAAAACCCTGACACAGGAAATGCACAAGAGAAGCAATCTCAGAAAAGATGGAGGAGGTAAATATGGCAGGAAAATGAAAGAAAAGATGACTAGAAAGAAGAAATGTCGGAAAAAAGAAGATTTGACATGGCATACAACAAAGTAATATAACGCTTTGGTAATGCAAACAGGAGGACTGGTCTTCAAGTACAAGGCAATAAATTCTAAAAGAGACAACACAGAAGCAGACCATTTTTAAGACAGCATGGTTGAACACATACTCTGGAGTCCATGAAAGGCATCCGGAAAAAGGAACTGAAATTGATTTTAGTTAAGAAACAAATGTACAGACAAGGGTTTCAGTTGTTGAACGAAAGAAGTATGGAACACAAGTAAAGAGCCAACTGAGCGCATGATGACAGCACTTAGAGGCCCACACCAGCTTCCTACCTGCTTCAAAGCACCGTGCAGTGTGTTAAGCTTGACCTCTGACATGGTCTGAGAGTTTACTTTCCCTCAGTGATGGTCCTAGCAGTAGAGATATTTTAGCTCATAGCCAAAATACAATGAAATAGAAAGTCACAAAAATCTGAGTTATTTCATCAGTATGTGAATTTAATTACATATCCTACTGTTCACTCATCTTTTGTCACATATTCTGGTGTTTTAACAATGGCAAACCAAAAATCACTAAGGTAATTTACAGGAATCTCTTTATTTGAACTTAGAATATAACCTACAGTAATTATGAGCACTGTGTGGCAATATTTTCACTATTTAGGACAGGAAGTGAAAAATACCAAACACATCTAAAATTGCATTAGGGATTTGTGCAGACAGAAGGTAATTACACAAAGTGGACTTTGGCCAAGACTCTCAGAATATGAAGCGATCTCAGAACCTTGTGGAAATTACCAGGGGAACTTTAATGATAAGTGGGCTAAATGTCTGTTTAAATTGTCCTAAAAAAAAAAAAATGCCTTCTCTAACAGCACATTATCCCTTAGTTACACAGATTGACAGCACCATCATATTCCAAAATTAGATGGCATGTCCAACACTACAGCACAGAAGTGGAAAAACAAAAACAAACAAACAAAAAACCCCAAAGCGCAGTCATTTAAAAAATAGACATTTTAAGTGTTTCACATGCACAGAATTACTTGCTTCCCCCTCTAATTTATTTCAGATTAGTAAGAGAGCTCTTATTTTAGGTCAGTGCTATGACAATGGAAGTATGCCAACGTAACCTTCATTTTCTTAATTAGCATTTAACAAGAAGTTTGTCCTCCTCTAGAAATATTTCCTTCCATAAGGAAGAATAACCTTGAACAGAAGACAAAGCTAAGCCAAGGAGAGGAGAAAAATGAAACTGAAGCTCCCAATATATTTACATGCCTTTAAAATACATTTATTTACACACCCTTAAAATGTAAATAAAATAGATCTGAGTAAAAAATTACTTCATCTCCCAGAAGCAAACACAGCACCGTATCTGTGTTTATAACTGCTCTGGGGAAAATCAACCACAAAGAAAGTCCCTCTTTTACACACGCTTCCTACCACGGCCCATGTGCTCTTGTAACTCATTATTTATCTAATCTGGAAACAAAAATGCCACAAAAAAGCAATCACAAGGCAGATGGCTGGTTTCACTAATCTGACCCTATTTCTTCCAAGTAAATCTAGTCTACAATAGTGATTCCCTTAAATAATCCACCATTCCTATAATACTTAGATTTGCATATTTAGGTTAGAAATACCCAACATCGCTGGATTAAGATTTTCCCCCAGTAAAACAATGCTTTGTCATAAATGCTACTCCAGAGACCATCCTGATGCTTAAACCAGACGCGTCCACACACTGCAAACCTGAGCAGAAGCATGCTCACAAAACGTTCTTACCAACACTCACCTCTATAGCTCAAGTGTGTTTGGAAGTTGCCTTTTACTCTACTTAAACCCAGCCATAAAGAGTGACAAATGCAAAGATTCTCCCTGTAGCCGCCCCCATGATAACAGATGACAAGATGCAGCACAAGCTTCATCTCTTGCTAATTAAACGAATCAATTAAGAGACTATTGTTGCAACTGTGTAACTGCTGTTCTATAGTGGCAATAACAACCCCACGGGGAGGTCTTTTACTACATTAAAATGCTGTCCTCCACAACTCCATTTGATATTATTAGAAACAGTTATTTGCGTCTTGCTGTCATATTAGTAGCAAAGGCAAATTATGGAAATATGCAGACCAGAATGGTCCCAGTATGAGATCAGGTTTGGTTTTTAGCCTCCAAGGGAACAATTGCTGAAATTCCAAAGTTCCCTAAAGTTCTTTAATGGAACTGATAAATCTATCAGCACAGCATCCATTTAGATTCTAGGTAAGGGTCACATATTTGCATACTTTCCTGCTAAGCTGATACAATTCAACTGGATAAATTATCATATTAAGTTTACCCTCCTGAGTTAAACTGATGGAGTTCAAAATTGTTTTCGATGGTTGTCATTAATCGCTGTTACATCCTAAATGCTCACTTTGAAATCTAATTGTGCTGGTGTACCAAGGGTCATATTAATGGCATTTTTAATGTTAAATCTTTGTAAAACATGTTTATTTTACTGATATTACCACTGAAGCTTAGAAGACTAATGAGAAACAAAGTATATTTATTATTATCAATAAAAACTTCATTTAAAATTTACATTCAGAGACTTAAATTAGCTTTACTAACTTCATCATGCCTTTGTTTCATTAAGATTCCTGGTTAAGCTTCAAAGCCATATGAATTAATATCTCCTAAACAGTTCTTGGGTATATGCCAAAGCTGTAGCCATCAAAAAGATGTTTAGAAACATGGGCTACACATATGTTTATTACTTGGCAGTGGACAACACCTTCAGAAGAAAACACTGGATCTACACTATGAGGTAACAGTCTTGATACAGTTAAAACATTTCAACATTGGTGAATTTTTAGTCTACTGAGGGAAATCACTCAAGTTACCTTTGGGTAACCTGTTGTCATGGTTTAAACCCACCCTGTCCACTTGTGTTCCAAGAAGTAACAGGCTAACCAACAAAGTTTAGCCCTTGTCCTTAAAGCACTACTGAGCTCAATAAAAAAGAAACTTGTCAAATGAAGTATGGAAAATTAAATACCCTTTTTTTTTTCATTTGCTTTTTTACAAGGCATAAGGGGCGTAGTTTATTATAAGCAAAGCCTACTATACTAAAGATAGCACACGCACTACAGAATCCACGGACATTAAGGATATTCATGGGAATTCTGACCTACTTATGATGTTATCACACGTTTTTTCTCTGCAAATTAAAATTTTAATTGAAAACAAAAGAAATGGCCAAGATTTAAGGACTAGCAAATAAAGAGCAAAACATTAGGATCTAAATGTAACAGCCCATTTCCAGTCTGGTTTTGTAAGAAAGCAAAGCTTGCAATCCAGGCTTCTGCCTCTCAATGCCCATTCCCACCTCACTGCATGTACTTCTCCTATTTGTACCCTATTTTAACCTGTTGATCAATTTCAAACAAATTTGAAGGCAGGTAAGCCTAACTACCTTTAAGTATTGTAGAAGCCATAACTATGTTTCCACAAAACTTCCTAAGAGCACTTGTTGTGTTAAGGAAACAAGAGACCTAAATCCATACTCCAGTGGAGGAAAATGCGGCAGCAGCCAGCTGGCCAGTCAGCGCATTCACAATGGCCACGCAGCAAACACATACAAGCTTCAGCTTCACCTGGACCCCACCACCTCTCAGTCGAGGAGGTCTCAGACAATGACTACAAGAAGTTGCTCTGTGGGAACTTATGGCAATTCTGGTTTCTTTTGAGTCACAGAAGCCAAATTCAGAGCAGCACACTCCAAGTGCTTTCTTATTTTGCTTTCCAAAGGAATCCTAAGTAAGATTCTAAAAACTAATCTAAGTGATCTTAGACATGATTTTTGGCAATACCGGTATTTCTAAATCTCTCAGGTGCACTTCAGCTTTCACCCAGAGGACAGCTTTAATGTAATCACTATACCTTCTGCTTTAAAACACAGAAATATATAACAGAATTGAAATGAGAATGGTATATGTAGCTGTGTGACCCAAACATCCACTGGAACAATTCTCACTGTCAAGTCCCAGTGATGGGTCAAAGTATCACTACTTCCACAAATGAAATCCTTGTTGCATGAATTATCCACTTTCTGCTTAGTACTATAGCAGCTCATAGCCAGCCTCAGGATTCTCACCACCTATGTTCAAAAGGATCTTGTGGAAGTTAGCGCTTCCAGCAGTAACTGCACGTTTGTCCTAGTGAGACCTCCTGCACTACAAAAATGCCACTGACGATGGCTCTACTACTAGAAGTATGGTGGTTTGCAGTGCCTCTGAAACTGGGTGAAAAGAACAAAATCTGTACAACAGCAGAATTCCCTTTAGATCAGCAGTGACCCTAATGTTAAGGCTTGTGAGAGGGAAGAGTAAAAAAAAATATTAAAAAATATTAAAATTAAAAAGAAAACATTAGCTTGCAAAATAAACACATACTGGACTATATTTACTCTCTTGTGGTTAATACTCTATATATTCCAATAAATACAACCTCTGTAACCTCTGCAGGTTTTCAACCAGTGTTTGAAGGTCTGCATAAATCTTCACTATCATCTAGTTTCAGGAGTGTCACATATAGAAAGAAAAGCAGAAAGAGAACCTGTTAAGAACTGCAGTGATTTGTAAGAGTCAAAGAAGCAGGTTGTTATACATTTCTCATTGTGAGCTAAATTAGGCTCATATAGTCAAAGCTTCCATCTTTATTGATATTTAATTGGTCTTTGTAAGAATGCAGGGAGAAAGTAAAAAGGAGGAGGAAACTGCTGGGAAGCTGATAAGATTTTATACAGACTGAAAAGTTCCAGGACAATTTTTAAGCCTCAGTAATGAGAAAGAAAATTGGAAGTTTGCTGTTGAAGGAAAAGCATAAAAGTCATGGCAGGAAGGAGTGGAAAGGAGAATCAGCAGTGAGAAGTAAAGTCATTATGCTGACCTATAGCTCCTAGGATAACCTTAGATACATAAATTACGAATATGCAATAAGCCAGGAGCAAAGGCAAAGATTTTGAGGAGTGCCTCTAGGTAAAGCTCTCCATTTCCAAAAAACATCAAGAACAACACACATAACTGATACCCCTGAATGAGCATGAAACATCCTTTCACCAATCTATCTGGAAGTACCTAAAGAAGAATCAAAAAATCATTGAACAATAAATACTAGAACATAAGCCAACTATGATAAAAAGCACAGCTAGGGCTTGACAAGAGACTAGTTTTCCTATATCTAGTGTTCTCAACCTAGAGCTTCCAGATCTGGTTGCAGCAGTGGGTCTCTGGACTATTAAACAGGTCTGCAAAAAGGCTGAAGAATAGCAAGCACAGCATTAACAAGCTAATAAAGAGCATAAGCATCCACAGTAGCACTTCAAAAGTTTTGTAAGTCAAAGGTGGCAAAGCACTTCATCCGGGATAAGAGTGAAGCAATCAGAAGACCTCCAATAAGAAGTCTGAACCAAGAAAAGAGTATTAGGAAACTCAGAAGCGCCTAAAGATGGCTTTATTTATAGGCCAGAGCAATTCCACTCTGTTCCACGTGGGTTCCTAAATTGTGTTCACCATTGAAGGAACACTGTCAAGTAATATACCAAGCAACATGACTAACATCTGTCATACCTATGTTCTTTCATCCTTCCCCAGAGGAAAGAAGTGTTTTTCTCTCTATCAATGCTCTGATGAGAACAGAAGATCAAAGAAATGGCACGAATGATGAGCAGATGATAGTGAAATTTTCCACTGTGGCTGGGGACTCTTCACTGTCTGGGACTGTCTCTTTCTGGGCCAGCAGAACTTTGCTGTCAACCATAGCCTGCAGCCCAAAGCTGTTATGGCTGTGATGGAGCTAGGCTACTACCTGAACATACAGATTTCTGTATTCAAAATTCTACACAGAGGCTACTACACACAGTCTAAAATAAGTTTAGTGCTTCCATAATAATTTGTAGTTCTCTAGCCAGCTTTCTTAGTGTTAAAGGCTGCCTGCCCAGATGTATTTTATTGCTGAAATCCATCTTACAGAGACGTGAATGACCAGCAAATCTGGGCTACTGGTGGGTAACAGAAAACATTCCTCTCATGTAAGAGAACAGAAGGTGGAGCAAAGAAACAAGAGACATGACAGAAAACTAGAAAGACAGGAATGAAGACAGAAAGACTGATGGACTTTGGCCCTTTGAAAAGACTACTCAAACACAGAGGCTTCTGAACCACAGAGGTAGAAGCAGAACCTCTGTGTACAGACCTTTTTATTTTTCTACAGATCTTGATGTTTCTATTTTGTATAGATCTTTATGTCTAGCAAACAAGCCCTGTGAGGAAGCAGTTGAGGGAACTGGGATTGTTTAGCCTGCAGGAGGCTGAGGGGAGACCTCGCTCTCTACAACTGTATAAAAGGAGGTTGTAGTGAGGTGGGTGTTGGTCTCTTCTCCAAAGTAACCAGCAATGGGACAAGAGGAAATGGCCTCAAGTTGGGCCAGGGGAGGTTTAGACTGGGTATTAGGAAAAATTTCTTCACCTAAAGGATTGTCAATCATTGAAGCAGGCTGCCCAGGGAAGTGATGGAGTCACCATCCCTGGAGGTATTTCAAAGATGTGTAGATGTGGTACTTAGGGACATGGCTTAGTGGTGGACTTGGCAATGCTTGGTTAACAGTTGGGCTCGATGATATTAAGGGTCTTTTCCAACCTACATGATTCTGTGATTCTACATTTGTTACCAACCTACTTCTGTGAGCTGCCTACACGCAGGAGACAACCCATAAATGACTGCTGCCTTGTTGCCTAGTACTCTTGCTTTTGGGCACAGTTTTGAACATTAACCTGAAGCATGTATGCCCTTGTTTTCTTTTTCTTTGTACAAGATACAGTGCAGTAATGCTATTAATAAATACACTATAAGAATTATTCTAGCATGAACTGGCACAATAGCAAGACTCCACCAGCACATGATAACCAGTCATGCTCATCAGAGGGGAAAAATAAGTAAAAATTCATGAAAAATTTCAATTACAGCAATAACCCATGATCTTTTCTGAAAAAATTTAATCCGAACTCAACATTTTATCAGCCCAAGAAGATTAAACTAAATCAGAGTAGTTTCCTATTCAAAAACTATTTTTTACAGCTAAAAGTTGCTTGCCCCTGAGGAAGAAACATCCTTGCACACCCTCTAATAGAATGAGTCCTGTATCAGATCTGAGACTCAAAACCCACTACCAAGAAACAAAACGGAGAAAATAAGGTATCTAATGCCGCTGCAATTTGAAGAGGAATGCTCAAGTAGCCAAGAATTTCTACTCATGATCATATAAACCTCCAAATGATGCTAACAAATGTACATTCAAAGCTTTGATTCTACTAGGGAAAGCAATGTGATTTTTCCCATTCTCCTCTAAAATAACAGAAATATGTTATTAAAAGAAACATTTGTCTTACTCTCTACATATTTACCATATGCTGTACAGCAAAAATCATATTAAACTGTTGTCCTGCTGCTGCAGTGTAGTTTTTTCTGTCCTTCACCTATCTAACTGGGACAGCAAGGAGGTTTCTAACAGAGAGTATACCTTTCACTTCTCCTCAGAGTGTCAACTGGCTTCCTGAAGCAGGTGCTCGTGTTTTATCAAAACGAGTAGCAGAATTGTTTCTACCATCCAATGTCAAAAAATCAAGTGAAGCCATTTATTGAAGCTGATGGCCTCCTGACAAGCCAGGGTGCTGTTTGCTCCTGATCAGCTGGTTCTAAAAATAAGCTCTGATGGACATGTCAGCAGTGTGCACACTCAGTAGCATCGCACTGCCTGCCACCACTGATGTGCCACCAACTTTTGCCCCCATCAAAAGTAACACAGAATGCTCAAAGCTATCCCTAACATTTTCTACTATGGAAAAAAAGAGTAGAGTAATAATTTCAAGAGCTGTTTATTACACTGATAACAATACATTATAATAATGATGAGCAATAAAGAGTTTCTTGCTGCTAAATATTCCTTCCAAACACATATTATCTTGACTGCACTTCTATGTTAGCAAACATTTAGTATGAGACGTAACGGTGAGCCCAAAATGTATTAATAGGACCTTCATTAAGATAATTTTATTAAATCTCTTTGAACATCTACATCTGTGTGTGTGTACACACACACACACAGGTACACACATACAGACTGCATATCCATACATGTAGGCATTGTAAAGAAAACCCATCTTTCCCCCACCTTCATTACATAAACTTGGTGTATTTAGTTGAAATCAGAAGAGTTAAAGGAGGGAAGGACAAATCAAATAAAGGAATTTACAGGAAAGGAGAAAGACAGTAGGCTAGAGGATCTGTTAGGAACACAGTTACAGACTCTGGGTTGGATTCTATGGGAAAACTGGTATCAAAGCAAACCCTGGGAAGCAGACTTCATTACTGTTTCTCTACCCTGCTTACTGCAGTTAGCAAGACATACGCATAATTTTTATTAAAAAAAAATCATGGATAGAGTATTACAGGCTTTTCTGTTTAGTCCTCTTGAGGATTATTAGTTGTAATCACATACTTGATTTCCCAAAATAACTAGGAAGCAATAAACACACACGAGCTAGTCAGTAAGTTATGATATATATTACAATCCATTAGCTGTTTCATCATCATTTTTTTAAAGCTAAAAGCACATCAATGCTGTACCCTCTTTTGTCTTCTTTTACTGTTGCACAAGGCCCAGCAAAAAGTTCTAGTCTAAGTGAGACTCCAGGGCACTTCTAGCAGGAATATGAAATGTTTCCACATCTAACTTAACAAATTTAATTTTTAATGTCACTAAATACACAGCCAGAATTTTCTTTGCTACAGCACCCATTTACAGGGGATCAATTAAAATCTGTTCAGTATTATCAAGTTGCATTTGTGCTTATATCCTCTCTACTTAATTCTTTTCTTCACACACAAAGACTAATTGCTGCTAGCTAGCTGATCTATCTTGCATATGCAGGATGCAACTCCAGAGCTGAAGTATCATTACAAATACAATAGTATGGAACAAAATTTTTGGTTTATGTCATCTTTGTAACTGCTGCTTTGCTTGATATTGAGTAAGACAAGCATAGGTCTACGCTTACATGGAAATATAGAAGAAAAAATATTAGGGGTACATTTCACTTCTAAAAGACAAAACGCAAGTCTCAGGTATTCTTTTTGAGTGTGCTTTTACTGTGCTATACCTCCCAAAAAAATGGTTTTCTAGGACTTGTAGAAGAACTAATCACAAGCAGAATGAAAGCATTATGTGTTAATCTACTTTTGTCCTAAACATATAGTGTGCAGAGATGTTAGGAATAAATTCTAAAGGAAACGTTTCAGTCCTAGGCTTTTCACTGTTAATGTCACTACAGGGAAACCTGTTGGCAGCAATCAGGACAACTTACTTTAGAGGATACTTCAATTCCTCTGGAGAACTGTTTTAGGTGCATTGATAACTAATTTTTCCAGGAACTTGGAAAAACACATTATCAATGAATACATTTTAATCATGCAAATCATGGAACTGGAAGCTGCCATCAATCATATACATGTTTATAAGTACTCGTCACCTAACAAAACTAGCTTTTGTATTGTACATGGCCGATCCAAATAATATCAGATGAAAAAAAAAAAAAAATCATCTTTACTGAGTAAATTCTCTGTAATGGTATAAAATCTGATTGGAATTTTAGGCATATTTCTCTCCAGCAAATAAAATCTGGGGGAACTACAAAGCTACCACATTTGGTTAGAGACAGAAAAGGATCGAACGCTTTGCCTTGCTAAATAGTGTTTTCATGAGACAGTCACTGACCCACCTCTGAGATGTAAGAGTACATGTTATGGTGAAGTAACAGCGATCATAAAGTTGAGGTGGTGGGGAAGAGTGGGTTTGATCCTGATGTGGATCAAATCTGAGTGTGCTTCAATAAGCTTACACATCTACAACCAGTTACTCCTAAACCCCTTGTAAATGAAATAGAGGCAGACTTGAATCAACTGAAATGTGGAATGCAGACACTGTGCATTGGAAGTCTGCTTCAGAAATTTGCCTAAATTCACCTGTTAAGCTCAGAATATTTACACATAATACTAACCTTCACAAGACAAGCATAAACATGCACTAGTGTAATTTACCAATTTTCTGTTTACATTATACTTTTCTACCACTGTAACTCTTAACAGTTATACATACTTACCACTGTGCCTAGAAACTGAATGCTTATATCTCCAGCAGCATTCCGAGAAAGCCGCTGAAAAAAAACACAGATATAAAAAGTGATTAGAAATGTCTCCAGAATTTGAAACCATTCAGGTTTGAAACCATTCACTGTAATCAAAGCTGAGTACACAAATCTATACATAAAACAGATAAAATAAAACCATTTCCTTCAACAGTGTCAGTACTAGAAGTTTAATTCATGCTTCAGCTCACATTCTGGTTTTGTTTCAGTCAACTCAATAAAACTTAATTTTGAAGAACAATGAAAACAAATATGGCCAAGTACAACACAGAACAACCTTGGGCTTGCAGAAAGATGAATATCATTACTAATGAGGCTTCTGCCATCTCTAAAGGTATTCTGTATTCCTGTTACTCACATTTAGTATTTTCCTTCTCTCCTAATGAGAGATATTTTAATCTCTTTTTGAAATGCAAACTTCCAATGATGCTACTTTGAAAACAGAAAAAAAAAAAAAAAAGACCTTATGAAATGTCTGGTCACCTACTGTGGTTCAGGAGTTGATTGAAGTTATTAAACAGTCTTCAAATATTACATTGTCAGTAAGACACAGAAAAATGCAAAAGAAAGTATGCTATTGATTTAACACCCCATCATCTAAATATGCAAAACACAAAGAATTCTTTCTTCTTGTGAATCGTCTCCTACTTCAACATGAGAAGTTTTTTCTCCCTTTTTCTTCCTGCTATTAAATTACAGCACATATAGACCCAAAATCAGGGTCTATACACAGCCCTAATACTTACACAATGTACATATGAGTAGAAAAGCAGAGATTTGAAAAGTGAGTATAAATTGCAAACAAAGAGCTGCACAGAGATCTTCAGCATTTTAAAGACAACGAATCCTAGGAACAGGGCTGCAAATCATCTAGAGAGATCTTGTAGTCTAGTACCCCTGGCAGAATCGAAACACACCTGTGTCACTCCCAAACAATGTGTGTCTAACCCATTCTTAAAATCTTTCAGTAGCAGAGATTTCACAGTCTCCCGAAGCATTTTATCCCAGTGTTCAGTACCTTTATCATTAGGAAGTTTTTTTCCTAGTATCTGAATAAAATAAGCCTTACTGTAACTGCAGCACATGAATTTTCTTCTTCATCACAGACAGGAAACAAATTATTCCCTTTCTTTTTACAGCTACCTACAGGTATGTGAAGGGCCGTTATCACGGCTCCCTTTAGCCTTGTCTTGTCTAGACTAAGTGAGAAAGTGGTATATAACAATAGCTAGCTATCCTCCAAAATTAATAGTGATACATTAAATCCTGGTCTCTTTTCAATAATGGTGCATGTTTCTCAGCTACATTTTATGAAGTAATAATTACTACAGCCCAAACATGCTTATTTTTTGACTTAACAGGTCACACACTGACACTGCAATCTGTACAATCATATGAAAACAAAGGATGATGTGCCAAAGCCTGACATATTTCAACAATAATGATTAACGGAATGGAAAATATGGGAAATAAAATTTCATACAAAACCTGACGTTTACTTTTATACAGGAAACAGGAATATACACTTTTCCCACAGTCTAGGATAAACACAATCAGGTTTTGGAAACCACAAAGAAGAACAAAGTCCTGGCTGCCTACAATGAATGAACCGCATGCCAAAACAAACAAGTCCCAACCACTTGATAAGCTGTCAGAAAATGGCAAGCTGAAAAAAATTAAAGGATTTAATTTCTTTTTTTCCTGGAATGCCCTCCACCCTTGTTAGAGTTCTGTCACTTATTGTGCTACCCTTTTGTCCGCTTTCAAGGGTCATTAGAGACCTTTTCATGTCCTAATAAAAATTCCTTTTTTTTGGCTAATCTCCCCATCACACAGAAAAACACAACCTAAAAAGCAAAACAAAACAAAACAGAAAAAGAGCCATTTTGTAATTTTCTTTAAAGGCTTTCAAAGTAAAGCCAGGTATCTTGACAACCTGACTTATTTTTCACAACTGAAAACGAAATCATTAAAGTACCTCTTCACACAGATTCTCTTTACTCACAACTAAATAAGCCAGCACAGCAATAACCAAGCCCTTTAAAAAAAATATTAAATAAGCAACTTAATAAAGGCAAACACATCTATATCAAGAAGGCACCTCCTAAAGCCACAGTATCAAGACAAGACAAAGACATAAGCAGCCTTCTCTGACACTGTTGAAGTGCACTGGTATCACTGTCTAGTAAATCCTTACTGCTACTGTTTGCCCTGTCCAAAATGCAAAACATTACATTTAGTTTTCGATAGCATTAGGAGTCAGTATAAGCACTAAAATACATTTCTTGAATTAACAGCCACTCTTGAGGGGAAAAAAAATAATAATGGGGAAGGTGAGGAAAATAGTGAACAAACAGAGGAGAAAAAGAAATTTCCATTCTGGGTATATTTCAAAAAAACAACAACAAGAAAGAAAGGCAGAGAAATTCTCTAAGTCACAAAACATATGTTTCATCAAGACCAAAAACAGAACCGCCAGGCTTTTGAGAAGCATGTTACAAAAGAAGTCAGCACATTATCATAATTAATGTTTCAAATTACAGTTGTAAATAAATTTCAGCTGTTAGATGTGATTAGATTTTTTGAAGCATATTGAAAGGAGTTATTTCTGTTCCACTGGTGGGCTTGTGTTTCTGGGATTTGTAAATGTAATTGATGTTTTCAAGAAAATGAAAGGACACGGTTAACAATTATTTTTTTTTTTTATTTTCCACCTCTTTAGAAAAAGGACCAGTCTCCAGTTTCTCTTGTAAATTTAGATATTTCCATATTCTATACTTCATAATAGATGGTTTCATATTGCATGTGAAAGCAGGAAAGTAATCAAATAGAAGTACCAAAAGAGAACAGCTAATTACATGCATTATCATTGTTTTCCTAATAAATTACAAATTATTTACTGGAAGGTTTACACTAAAAAGCAAGGAAAATCTACCATTGGAACAAAGACAAAACATCCCTGCATGTTTACCTGCCAATTCAGAAAAATTACATTGTTCACATCAGTCACACAATCTCGGATACATCTGATGCTCTTCTGGTTGACTCAACTGCTAGAGCTTCAGACTAACTTAATTAGCAAATATGAGTTAGAAGTATATTTTTTCCCTTATGAGAAAGTAACAAGCTAAACCAAATCTGGAAAAAAAGATAATCACAACTTCAAAAAAATCCATCTGCAGTCTCAAAGCTGTCAAATGGGTGTCAGTGTTGCATAAATATTATATGTATTTTTACATAGGTTACAGTATGCTATACTGCATATGCTATGTATATGCAAACAAAATGCTTATGCATGCATGTAAAAACAGACAAGTGTATACAATCATATAAAATGTGTTTCGTTTTCCTCCTCCATCTTCAGTGAATGCTATACCAGTCATTTCACATTTTAATCTGTAAATCCCAGTAAATTACCAGAGGTTAGTGTGATATGACTTTAAATTCTTCTGCTTTGCCATAGAAAATTATTTCCACTTAGTTGGGTATCAATGATCTATTCATCACAAGATGCAGCAAGGTTACAATCAGCTTTGCATTAAGCCTGCAGTGGATGAGCACTTGTAGATAAAAAAAATGATAACAACCTTTAGGTGAAGAAGGAAAAAGAAGCTCAGCCAAACATACAATACATACAATTGAAAGAGATTCTAAACTGACATAGACATTATTAGACAAAAAGATCTCAGAGTATTTCCCACAAATCTTCTGGTATTTTGTATTCTTCAAGCTACTGGAGGGAAGCAGCTGCAGGGAACAAAGAAACTCCAACAGACCAAAAGCAGGTTTTTTGCTTTGCTTACAAATGAAAGAGTAATGTCAAAATGAATATAAACTGGCAAAGAAAATCATATGTAAGTTTCTCAAGCACATTTATCTTGAACTAGTATAGAGCACCTTTATTTGTTGAAAGTAAAGCTGGTGATCAGCAAATGTACAGGCTGTCACTTGGCCAATGTTTTTTGAAACTTTTTCAAGCCCTGGCATGACTATTAGCAACTGTACTGCACGTATCAGGTTATACAGGATAAAAAATAATAATAAATAAATAAAGCCTATAGGTACAGTCTAGATAAAATTTTGACTGAAACACTGAGTGGTTTCCCAGCATGGTGCTGTTTTTCAGAACACAGAAGTCTTTGCAGCCCCTATTGCTACATTTCAACTGCTCACTACCAAAAATCTTGAACATCTTATGCCATGAATTTCAAGTACAGAATCCTATCCACTTTTTGGCCAGTATTTATGAATTCTTGAAAATTCAGCCTAGCAAGATACAGGCCAGAAACATCCCCCAACAGGCTTAATTAAAAATAAAAAAATAAAAAAACAAACCCAAAATCCCATCATAAAGAAATTGGAGGAAAAAATACAGTATTTTCCCTTGTGAAGTTATAGCAGATTCACTTGCTACTTCCTCATCTATGAGATTCTGTATGCATGCAGATTCTTGGACATCTGGAAAGCTCCATCCTCCACCTATGGCATTCCCATCTTTAGAGTCCCGTGGTCGAGTCAGAGAGGAGAAAACTGCAGAAGAGGCTGTGAAATCAAGATGTCTTTCTGCCAAAACACGAGGAATGGTTTGGCTTTATTAGCCTCCTTTTCCCTCTCCTCCTAGAACCTTTGCAAAAAGCAGAACTTCATTTCCACACTCCCTTTCCATGGCTCAAAATACCAGTTTAGGGATGTAAACCCAGACTAGCAATGTGACCAAGCTTTTTTTTGTATGTTGGAGACTATTTGGCACTGTATGTACTTGTGCACCCTCACAAGCCTTCCCACCTGGAATCACTCTACTTCTGTCAAGATTTAGTGCTCTCCACCGGTGGTGCCACCATTTCCTCCCCTTAGTGTATTAAACTACAGATGGAAACTTCATTTTATGTGCTGCTCCATCCTTAGCCATTATCAGGTTTAGATCACACTTTACTGTAAATGAAGCCTCAGTTAGCTATTCTTCCTCAGGGCACATCCGCATTTTCCAGGTTCTTACAAGGGCAGCAGTCACCCAGTGGGGTACGAGATGATCAAGTCCTGCTGCATATGAAGCGTTCTGACATGTGACAGATGTCTAAGACTGGCATAAATGGTACTTCGCTGAAGTAGTCTTTCCCTTTAAAAGGAATCCTGCCAGGATGCTTGAGATACTGGCCTCCCCCAGCACTTGCTGAAAGCTACCTCAGTCCTTTTCCAGAGACTAAAATCCCAAACAGTACAGGTACAGACTTACAGGCTTACAGGGCATCAATCCACACAGATAAAGGTGCAGGTGCAGTTTCTAAGAGACTGAGGCTCCATATTACTGCTTTTAAAAGAACTGTTCTCTTAATGCCTGGGATTTAATTACAGTGGATGGCTGTTGCGGTTTAAGCCCAGCTGGCAACCCAGTACCATGCAGCCACTCGCTCACTCCCCCCACTTCTTTCCCCCAGCTCCTGGAGGGATGGGGAGGAGAATCAAAAGAATGTAACTCCCACGGGTTGAGATAAGAACAGCCCAGTAACTAAGGTATAACACAAATCACTGCTGCTACCACCAATAATAACAATGATAAGGGAAATAACAAGGGAAGAGAATACAACTGCTCACCACCCGCCAACCAATACCCTGCCCAACCCAAACAGTGATCTAGCCCTTCCGGGTAACTGCCCCCAGTTCTACAACCTGGGCGTGACGTGCTGTGGTATGGAATACCTCTTCGGCTAGTTTGGGTCAGGTGTCCTGTCTCTGCTTCTGCCCGGCTTCCTCTCCTCCCTGGCAGAGCATGAGACCCACAAAGTCCTTGGTCAGACTAAACATTTGAGCAGTAACTAAAAACATGGGTGTTATCAGTGCTGTTCCCAGGTCGAAAGTCAAAACCACAGCACTGCACCAGCTACTAAGAAGGAGAAAAATGACTGCTACTGCTGAACCCAGGACAATGGCTTAGGAATTCTTGTCCTCCCCTAAGCAGAAAAATGGAAACCAAGATCCTTCCCAATATTTCCTTAGGTGATACCCAATGTTAATGTCAGTCATTACTTCTTTCTGACAAGCTCTAGACATGCAACCATTTAATTTCACTGCAATATTATTATTACATATACTTAGAGCATCTTCCAAGCAAGTCCATGTGCTCCTTTAACCCTCCGAGGTAGATATTATAAAGCAGTAGATGAGAGGCCTTCAAACAAACAAACAAACGAAAAAACCCCAAGCATAAAAACCCCAACAGGAAAGACTGTTTATTTGGTGTTAGCAAAGAATGAAGCCAAAGGACATTTACTCCAGCCCAACATTTCCAGCTATTTACAATTATTTACAATAATGAAGAGTTTAGTCTTCCTGTGAACTTCTAAATTTTTGCTGTTATTACAATAAATCACAAAATGACCAAAAGTTTTAGAAACTTTTCCCGTTTTGACATTCTGTAATGTGCTTTGCTCTTATAAGGGGACAGTATGCAGATAATGCACTGCCACATGAGTCCAGATCTGATAATGTTTATGACTACCCGCGGTCAGATTCTTAGCAGGATCAATAGTCCTTTCTCACTCTTTGATGCCCCTTTGTCTTCCTTTTGAATGCGTTCCCATGTTCAAGAGAACCATTCCTTGTCTTTCAAGGTTTAGGTATCATAAAACTACAATGTCTGTCATCAACTGAACACAATGCTTTGGTCTTTCGAGACAGAAAGAATCCTTACAGTTACTCATATATTGTTTGTCATTAAAATTTATAGCTCCGTTGGGAAAAAAAATGGTATAAGATGACAATTAATATTATTTGATTAGCCCCTTTAGTAGAACAGGATATAACTAATCCCATTGGGTTAAAGAAAAAGTTTGTTCTTCGTAGACAGAGCTTTACTGTGGGAGACCTCACTCTGAAAAGCGGGCAGTAAATTCCAGCAGGATTGATTTGGCATAGTAATTGATCACTCATTTCTGCCCCAGATGAAAATATAATTCCATTTTCATGAAAGAATCGATAAGGGGGGTGTGCTTTCTGCTTCTGCTGAGCAATAATACAAAAAACAAATTAAAAGCAGCAGTGATCTGCCATTTCATGATCTTTTATTTCCTTGAATTTTCCCCTTCCCTTCACACATTCTCCATGCAAACCATGGACAAGAGTGCGGAGACAGCCTTCAGTTAAACTGATTTCACACAAATTGTAGATCTCTTCTAAGATTCAGGTACCTGCTATTTAAGTAGACATTAATGTCTACTTTACTCTGGTATGACAGTAAAGGATATTACAGTATTTTTAAAGGCTTCACGACTCAGGAGCTGGCCATACGCTGTTGTTTAGGCTTTAAGACTATTCCAGGCTCCTTTTAAAAAGTAATCATTTTAACAATTTCAGCAAACACTCATGTCAATGAAGCCATAATAGTAACATTTGTTTTAATATGCATCGTTGACAATTACAGCAAGCAGCACCAAAAGGGCTGGTTTTTACACACCTTCCCCTTCCCTGTGACCTTTGGAAATAAAGGAAGTCTCAGTACTTCTTTAGATCACCCATGATCAAGCAATAAAACCTAAGTGATAGAATTACAAATTTTCTTGTACAGAATCTTTCATAAACTCAACAGGCTGAACTATGCAATAATGATCTAAAGCAGCTCACTCACATCCTCCCAAGCATGAACCCTGCATGCTGATGAAATCTCAGAACCTCTTCTCTGCTTCTGTGTCTCGCCCTTTTGGAGGGATCCATCTCTACACAAAAGAACAGCTACACTGTTGTCCTGACACCAGGACATCACAATGCCTGTGCTCTAGAACACTGGACAGCTTCAGTGTTTCCTGGCAAAACCTCCTTGCCAAGAGTTTATTTTTCCTTTGCCATCCAGAAGTGATAATTCAATAAGAATATCAGCTCCATGCTTGGTTTTGGTTAAAAAAGCAAAAGGAAATATTTGAAATTAGTAACAAGAACAGGTTACAAACTGGTGAAGACTATTAAATAATGGTAGAAGTCTGGACTTTGCCCACTGACCACAGTTCTGATCCCCACAGCTCAGAAAGGAGACACAGAAATGGAAGATGTTCAGAAAGCAACACAGACATAAAATCAGGCTTCCCTGCAAGGAACAACTCTGCAGCACTGGAAAGAGGCAACTGAGTAAGGATGAGGACACAAGCGGCCTGGACACAGTGGGCAGGGATCAACTGCTGATACTCTCTTCCAATAGAGGGACTAGGAGGAATTCAAAAGAAGCTGAAGGACACTGCCACAGCAATTATTAGACAATGATAAGGCCATAATAAGCAACTTGCTAAAATCAATCATTCTCTTTGGGCAACTGCAGGGAAAAAAGTAACAACAGTGCCCTGATCAGCATGTATTATTACTTCCCAAAAAACTTTAAAAGCCTGAAACAGCGCAAGGCATACTACACTCTATGTCACAGGCTTCAGCATTTGTCTGTTACCTGGAATATTTGAGAGCTTGTTTGCGCTTGTCTCAAATGCTAAGAGAGTGTTAAGTGAGGCAATGAAGATCAGTTTCTCTGTATCAGATCCACTTACCATTCGGGGAGTTTCAAGGCTGAGCTCCTGTTTTCTCAGATGACTGTGGCTGAATGAGTAAACAGGAAAACAGCAGCAGCCTATGTTTCTATACTGCAAATAAATGAGGGTCATGGACTGATGCCTGGTCCCAAAGCCAAATGGCAATAGATACCTCAGTCCCACTGCTTAGGCCTGTATAGCATGGCATAAATCTGTACCAGATTTGTCTAAGTCTGCTGTAAGTCGAATAGGCTGAAAAAAAGTCAGGGAGTGAGCTACCAGTTAATCAATATGGGCCATTAGGAATTCAGTGCTGGGGCTCACATTCCAGATTTTCTTTACCCAACAGTATAGCTATTTGCGTAT
Source organism: Pezoporus wallicus (assembly GCF_028554395.1). Taxonomy (NCBI): domain Eukaryota; kingdom Metazoa; phylum Chordata; class Aves; order Psittaciformes; family Psittacidae; genus Pezoporus; species Pezoporus wallicus. The sequence continues at coordinate 1,341,912 of NW_026636887.1, read as the reverse complement.
TGTATATCCAAATGTCTGGCACTGTTTGCAAATCATTTTGTCCCTCTTCTAGATACAACCCAGCAAAAATAATTCTGAAGTCATGGGCAAATGACAACAGTGGAGTGTGTGCAGTAATTGCACACCACCAAAGAATGGGCCGTCAAGCAGTCTTCATGTACCCTGCTCACTAAAGCTTTCCAAAATCATTTTCAGGGTTTACGAAAATGACTGCACTGAAGTACTGGTACTTTAAACCTGAAACCTATGTAATATATCATTATCACAAATTACTATTTTGAGATCTCAGAACAATAAAAAAAATATATATATATAAGCAATTTTTCTAAAAAAGAATTATACATGTTTGAAAAAAGTCTCCACAGTGTTGAAGGAAATGAATACTTCGGCATCGGCTTTGTTCTCCCGCCAGACATTTCCCAGAATATCAGACATTTCCTAGGAACAAAGGCTTCATAACATACAGCATTTCAATTTTTCTGTTATTATAGACCAAAATAAGAATTATCAAAAGATACATGGTATCAGAGCAGCACTTGAATTTTTCATATCCCAGGATGTAGAATATACTCTTCCTGCTACAACTGTTGATGCAATAATAAATTAAATGAAAAAATAGTAAGTGATGCTATCACTGAATTCCCTGTTACATTCTAAGTAGAGAAAATCCCACTGATAGATCTTCATGTATTTCATTCATAAAACCCCTTGATGCTTGAGACTGATGATTTCAGTTTTAAAGGATCATGTTTTTGTTTAGTAACTCCATTACTCTCTTAATTACTCCTTGCTGTGACTGATAAAGACCTTTTTATCCCAGAGTTTGGGATGTTCAACGAAGTCACAGAACAGTTAGGCTGGAAGGGACCTCTGGAAATCAGGCAGTCATATTCCCTATTCGAATCAAGGCTAATGTCAAAGTAATATTGAGCTGTGCAGGACCTTGTCCAGTTCAGTTCTGTCTACATCCTAGAGCTTCAGCTCAGCAGAGACCAGTCCTTCGAAAGCTGGGAAATACAAAGAAAAAGCATCACAGTGCCATTCTAAAATTGCTTTGCTGAAGCTACCAAAAGACACCAAGAGTTTTCCAGGCTCCAGCCCGAATGGCTGCACCAAGTTTAGAGGGTGGAGGGTTTCACTGCAGCAGGCCAGCAGAGCTGTGAAACCAGTGCAGGCCAGCAACATGACGGAGGAAAGGCTACATGAATATGATATGACAAAGAGGTACAGCAGTGTTGGCAAAAGATGGTGACAAATGATTTAAACCATTCTATGATTCTGGCTCAGAATCTTCTTTGCTATAGGGAAGTGTCTGCAAGTAAATGGTACACAAGGATGGGTTGAGTGTTTGATGATGGGATCAGTGAAAGCAGAGCATTTAAAAGCACTAAGGAGTTGTAAAATTTGTCCATGTAGATTTGCCACAGAGAAGCCTCAGAATTTGACTGGTCAGTGAGGTGTTTTTGAGAATTTGCCCAAACATAAGTAATATCAAATCAAAGACGGTCTGAGGATCTCTTATATGTGTTTTTATTCTTGGGCAACCTGCTCTCTCTGCAGATACCTGATTTTCCTGCACAGTGTCCCAGTAGAAGGCACCTACTTGTAAACTGACTGTAGTAAGGGCAGATTTGCAGTTAGGTTCAAGTCCATCTGCTGGACTTCATGGACTCATTGATTTACCTTGAGGTTGACCTAGACACTGGTTCACATGAAGGAAAGAAAGATGTTCAGCTCTAAGGAAAAGGCAGCTTATTGCTCCCTTCTTTTACCTGCTCCCTAGTTCACGGGCACAGGAAAAGAGAAGTGGTGACAGCCAATGACTTCTGTAGACACAGGGCTGAATGAAATCCAGCTTACTTGTACACAGGAGCAGAGACAGAGGAATAAAAATGCCCTCACTGTCCCAAAATATGCCTGTGGCCTTTTTCCAACTGTTGTGACCCTTCTCAACCATGGTTCTCCCTTCAGGTTTCCATTGGAGTCCTTATGGTTTTTTTCCAGAACTCAACCAATCTCCTCTTTTCCACTAATTCCTCATAGAAATCAGTAAGCACCTCATGTATTCGCTTATTTTTACTCTTAATATTGCCTGAAAGTTTATATCATATTTGAATCATGTTTTACACATTATTTTAAATATGTATTTTCAATTAAATAACAGCCAATCCTTTCAAATCTGAATCCTCAGGAAGACATATTGTGAACACCTGCCCAGTCACTTCTCTGATTTTTTAGTAAAGACAGTTTCCAAATTCACAATAGCTAGGTGTAAGTCAGATTCTGAGACACTAATATCTTTGGAAACTGGTAGGGGAAACCATTTTGGCAAAGTATTTCTGCACACACGAATTCCATTTGCTTGGGGAACAAAATGCTATGCTTGACAATGCGTTACATTCAGCCTCCCCAAATGAGAGATGTAGAGTCTACTCATAAGTGAGGAAAAGAAACAGATCAGCCAAGGAGCTACCAAAAGCAACCAAAACACAAAAAAACATGATGGAATCTGTGTACGTCAAGAATTGCTATAGGGTCTGCTCACATCTTCCTCCCTGGAGACTGTATCTCAGAAATCTCTTGCTCAAATGATCCCAAGTTTTCATCAGTTAATCACTTTGCACAGCACCCGATGGATTTCACAGTAATCCAAAGCAGCACAAAGATTTCTGAGTCCTTATACTGCAGCCAAACAGTCCTGCAGTATACCCCAGGGTTCTGGTCCCTCCATCACCTGGGGACCCGGCCAGGCACTCTGCAGGGCCCATCTGCTGCACACAGATGGGCTTCCTTGCAAAGGAAACAAAAGCAGGAGGGAGGGGCTGCCACACATCCTAGTTATGCCCTGATATGCCCTAGACAGACTGTGACCAGGGTAGATACCTCTCCTCAGACATCAGATATACTCCCAGGTCACGTACTCTAGAAACAGTCCTAGAAAACCTGCTTTTTAAACTCATGGGACTCTGTGGCAGAATTGGTGCTCTGCTTTGCTCTAATACACATGGAACCTTTAGCAGAGGAGTGGAAATGTAGGATCATGCTTAATTACTTATTTTTAAATGTGCGACAGATAGGCGACAATTTGAATGTCTAGACTATAATTTACATAAATACATTTTAAACCAAAACATTTTAAAATTATTTCTTTCCTGCTTCTATGCTTAAATGCTTTGCTGGATTGGGGCCAGACTGCAGGATCAAGCCGAAGGTGCATAAATCAAACCTTCAAAGAAATGTAATGTTCACAAAGACTGTATTGGGTTGAGCAAATTTAGAAGAATGAAACCAACTATGAACAGAAATTAGATTGGCTAAAAATTAATAAAGCACAGCTGGAATTATTTGATTCATCCGTATTTGTTGCTTAAATGGCTCTAGGGCTGAGTTTTGCTGAAAGAAGATACTTCAAGACTCTGGGGTCAATTGCTTTTGGAGACAAATTGACCTACAGGAATACACTTGTCTAATTTGGTTCTTGCAGTGGGGCAAGTCTACAGAAATACATAACCAAAAAACCAATTTAGATTCCAGTGAGCGGATATCAGAGGTCAAGTTTAAGGTTCCCACCAATTTACATATATATACTAAAAGATTAATAACTTTTCAAGCTACTGGATTTCTTTGCTAAAAGCAAAGACTTATAGATAAAATCTGAGAGAGAAACAACATGTGCTTATTCCACATTCTGTTTGATAGATACCATGCAGTCAGCTCATTGCTTGTTGCTGTGGCTAGCCCTGCGATATTTTATACAGTTTGGTCATAGGGAGTTGCAAGTAACTCTACTGCTGTTCAGCTCCTAGAAGAAAGCATGTTCAGATCTCACCATCATTAATTTTGAAACTAATTTTCTGTGCCAGATCAAATATTACACTTTTAGTTAACTGGTCTTACTACTATTAGTTATACTCTGTGATCTCTACTCAGCCACATAGTTACTGTACAGTTTTCAATGAGGCCTTCTGAATATGGTTATCCAATCTAAATATAAAGCTTTTCCTTTAGCCAGATTGTATACATTCATACATTGGTATTGTTTCCTATTCAAAATTAAAAATTCACTTTATAAACTATCACAAAATGGACCAGTATTATCATACAGAAATACACTTTAAAATAGAAAATTATTTTAAATGTACATAAGCCCTAAAGCTGGCATTGACCTTTTAAGAAATCTACAAAACTTCAGTCCAGAATTTACTTGGCCATGCAATGAAAATTTCACTCTCAGTCAAACCTTGAAAGACAAGAGTAATTTTTATCCTCAAGTTGCAGTCTCCCAAATTTAGTCAAAACTAGAATAAGATTTCCAGTTGGGCAATTTACCAGGAGTGAAAATGAAAAAATAAATTCACACATTACACAGTAAATTACCGGAAATCTGACCACTGAGAAGTATATTGGAAATAGATAGAAAAATACCTTCAATAACTTCAACAGTTTTTCTCTTTTTTTTCTCATTTTACTATTACCAGGATCAATAAATATTCATAAATAAATTATGTGTCAACAAATGTATAAATCCAGACTCCATTATCTTCAGAAAATTTACAAGGCAGTTAAGGCACACTCTTGTTTGGAATTGGTTTCAGACACACTAGTGGTCAGAAAGAAAGAATATACAACTACATTAATCTTTTTTAGTCCTCTTTTTTTAAAGCCACACAAGTTTGGGATGTTTTCTACATTTTCCTTTTCAAATCATGGAACTAATCATATTTCATAAAAGCATGTAAAAAAACCCACAAAAAAAACCTTCAAAACACAGAACACCTTACATGGGAGGTGCACTGCCCTGAGACTTTTAAAAGGCAAAGGCCCAAAAGTGGAAAAATCATGTGATGCAAACAAGAGCAAAAGAATAATTTTATTGTAGGACCCCACACAGGGTTTGGTTGGTTTGTTGGGTTTGACTTTTTTACAATAATCCATTCTTTATTTCTTAAGTGATTAAGAAACTATATATCTTCACAATCATTAAGTAAAGAGATCCTAGAAACGTGAATAAATTTCTGCCTAAAATAAGCAACTTCTCTTTAAAAGAAGGATATTCAGAACTCTAGAAAAGTAAATTTGAAATAAGTTTGCTCTACTGCAGCTCTGGATGCATTCAAAGTAGAAGGATTATATTATTTGTAAAACATCACACCATTTTTATGATGCAGCTAGTTTAGACCCCATATATCAGTATTATTTGTATGCCCAAAAGCTTCTGGTTATCTCAGCACTACAAATAAAGCATTAGTGAGTTTACCTGTATAGTCCTCTGAGTGCCATCAATGGTGACAGACAATAAGGGTGAAGCCAGGTTCCACTCGCTGGTCACATTTAGTTTCATCCCATCAACTTCCACCTGTTGTGACACCAAACAAGGCTGTTACCATAAAGACAGACAGAAAACTGATCTCAAGTTCATTACTGCATACAAAGCAGCAACCATTTTAAAACAGATGGCTCCCAAACAACCTGTCATGTTTACTGCTTCTGCCATAAAAGACAGGGTCCAACAACAGAGTCTTCCAGCTATCTCTGGGGAGAGGTGAAGGACCTGTGAACAGCTGCCTCTGAGTAGCAAGGTTTCAAGTGATTTCCAGCAAGTAACAAACAGCCATCCAACTTTTAAACCTATCTGGACATGCTACATTTACTGCAATTAGACAAGTAATGCATATAAATTCCAGTGACACCTTGCAACCCACACAACAGGGCTTGCATATAATATTCTCTCCAAGGACCAAGGAAGAACTTTTCCTGTGCTTCTAATGAAGGGTTTTGCATTGTTATCTTAATTAATATGAGGCAGTAATTAATTCTTCGGTGTTTTGCCTCAAAGTCTAGGAAAACTTTGCAAATTCTGCCATGTTTTCTTCCAATATACAGCTAATCAGAGGCACACAATTTCTGAGTGAATTCCAGAAAGTCTTTTTTTATATATATAAATCATTCCATGTTCTTTACACAAAAATATCTCTAGGTGAAAAGCAAATATTCTCAGTTCTGAAGAAGTAATTGAAGTGGCTGTAATGACACTTCTGTCATTCTTCTATTGTAAAGTACAGTTTTAAAACATACATCACACATTCAACATGAAGAGCTGGATTATGAAAAATAAAAATTACTATATATGGATTAATATTATTAATGATCAATATTTGTGGCATGTTTTGAACACTCATCATGCTATCCAAGGTAAGTAAATATGATTTCAGTTATATATTTTAATAAAAACAGAAGAAAAAACATAGTTGGCCGATTTCCTTTCTCTCTCAAAATCTCTGAAATATACTCAATTAGTAAATTACAGACAATATTGACAATGACATAAATATTGCATATATTCTCAGTAAACTAGAGGAAAATTACTGCATTTAGAATAAAAGCTGAGCACACATTTTGCAAAATAAAACTTTAAAAGCCTACTCTTTCAGATCTCAGACTAATCATTATTTCACCTCATAATAAGAACAGGAACTGTTATTTTAGTGTAACTTAAAAGAAATCCATAACAGAGAAGCAGCGTGTAATTTGATAATTTTATTTCAGTCAAGAAGAAAAAGCTCTGGCTTAAAAAAAACAAAAATAAAACAAAAACCAAAACCCCACCTCTAATTTTACAGGCTTTACTTTAGAACACAAAAATCTGCCTTAGTGACACAATCTACTCAATTTCTACAGGCTTTAACTATAAATAAAGTTACAGGTAAAGAACATGAAGAAAAACAAATCACTTATAATGGTTCACCACCAGGCCAGATTAGCTGGCATGTTTTAGGTACTTTACACTGCTCCAGTGATGCAAACCACCCCCAAACCTGGCTTGAGTTAAACCAGACCTGCAGCTGGTTCGCATTGCCAGAGCACTGCAAAGCAGCTGGAACTCGGCACTGAACCTAGCCCGCTCTCAGCAAACCTGAATCAGCAAATACTGTCTTTATTGAGAACTGCAGAAACAACTGAAAAAAGACTTTCCAAATGGAGAAAAGCAAATCTGGCGCTCTGTCTCAGCCCTCTTTGATTACCAATTGAACTCTGGTAAGACAACTACTGAAAAAGCTGTCACCATTGCTATAACTGAAGAAAGACTGCGCTGCAGCCTGGGTCTGAAAACATCATTTACCATGCTTCTCCAGGGAAGGAGGTGAGATGGTATATCAGGCTTCTGGACACCAAAAAACCTTCAACTTCACACTGTGCTTGTTGTACTGCAGGATTTACATGCAGCCCCCCAGAAAATCTACAGTTGGTATCTATGGTCCCAGTGAAAGGTGTTCCAGTGGCAACATGCAAGTCAATACCTCCAAAACAAACTCAATTTAATCATTAGCTCTTTTGTCACTATACAGACGAACAAAGGAGAAGTAAACCAAGTGTGCCACAGCAGTAAATGACCCGTTTAAAATCTCTTACAAGGATCAATACAAGTCTAGCCATCATTGATTCCAGATTACATTGGTATCAAAAAAGTTCTGGTGGAAGCCACCCTGAAAGAAGAAATGCAAGCAGTCAGATGGTAGGTCTAAACAAGCCCTGGCACTGTAGGAACACCATGACTGCTTATGTGCAGTAGAAAAGCCAGCAGACCAATATATTGCCTCTACTGTTTTCCCTGTTCAAGAAAGAATAAAAGGCTGGGAAAGGGGAAGTGTTACTTGAACTAACACATAACCCAGAAAACTGCAGCAGTTTTTTCACAGAATAGAGCTACAGGTTCTTAGCTGTTTTCACCCGAGGCTCACCATGTTATGTGCAGCTGGGGAAGATGATGTGAAGCCAAGAGGATCACCTGGAAGTTGGCTATCTCTGGTCCAATAGGTAGAATGACAAAGCTAGGTCAAGCCATTAGAGAAAATGAGTAAGGACTGAGATAAGAGATTTACCATATACTTAGCATAAGAGCATGCTACTTTCACTACAAACAAGGGGAAAGTGGGATGACACGACCAACCAAAACCAAAAAACAAATGGGGGTTGAAATCAAACCAGTGTTTTACCTAACAGAGCAAATCTTCCTTCTGCAGCTTGGCAGTCAACAGCCTAGAGAGTCAGTTGGTGGAGACAGGGGAATAGATACTTGAAGAACTTATCAGAAGTTTGCATTTACCTTCACTCCTCCTCTAGCAATGGATATGATAATAGAACCTAACAAATAATGCAATAAAACCAGGGGCTTCTTTTTGCTTTAGCCTTGGAGGGGCATATTCATATTGTATTGTGTTGCTTGGGGGAATTATTCTATAGTAACTATGCCTGAACTATTGCTACAGTACATCAATGTGGCATGGGGGTGGTGGATTTTGCTTTTAATTTTTTAAATAGGATTGTCTGTCCCTGTGTAAGGGCATAAAAGATAAAAGCAGGCACCGTCCTCCTTCACAATTATTTCCAATTCTAAAGCTATTGTAAATGCGGTCTCAGAAAGAAGAATGACAAGTCCAAGACATGATGCTAGAAAAAGGTCAACAGCTTACTCCACTGTCACAACTTTGCAGACTTTTGCTGGCATGCACCTGAACTACACAAGCAGCAGCGCCTTCACCTCTTGTGGACTGAGTTCCTGATGTTCAGCGTGATAGGTACCAGCTAACCAATAGTGCAAAGAGCTGAAAAGCATAATCTGCATTCAGTTTCCTTTAGAAAACATAATTTGGCATTCTATATGCACGTCAGGCAATTAAAGAAGGTAGCACAAGCCTGAGTGTTATAGCCCTGTTAATTTACTAATGCAGAGTCTCGCATACATCTGGCACATGTCACTTCTTTTCTCCTGGAAATGAAGGTGGTTTTCCAGGAGACTGGAGGGCAGCTCAAGCATTTGTTTCCTGCCTGATGCTTCAAAACATTATGCCTGAAGTTCCTTATGCCAGCCTTGAATCTAATTAAAGTCTGCTGATTTAATACCATAGTTTCAATTCTTCCTCTTAACAGAGTTTTAACTTGATGCTTTTGGTTTAACTCCTGCCCTAGAGTGTCCTGGTTATGAAATCCCTACCCTTACTCTTTACACTCCTAAATTCTACATCTTGCTATAGGAGAAGTGATGGCATTCCCTAGCTGATAGATCAACCAAATGAAAAGCCATCCTCTGCAGACCTCCCTTGCTGAAATCTTTGCCTGATCAAGACAGCTGCCCATGAGATGTTACCTTTCAGGAAAACAGACATTACTGTTCACAGGAGATTTATGAATATTCAGTGTCATAGAATCCAATCCCTCCAACTGGAATTAGTTTAACTGTTGTCCTGGGTTCAGCAGTAGCAGTCATGTTTCTCCTTCTTGGCAGCTGGTGCAGTGCTGTGTTTTGACTTCCAGCCTGGGAACAGTGCTGGTGATACAGATGTTTTCGGTTGTTGCTAAGTGATGTTTACCCTGACCAAGGACTTTGTGAGGCTCATGCTCTGCCAGAGAGGAGGGGAAGCTGTGAGGAAGCAGAGATGGGGCGCCTGACCCAGGCTAGCCAAAGAGGTATTCCATACCACAGCACGTCATGCCCGGGGTGGGGGGTAACTGGGAGTTACCCAGAAGGACACGGGCTTCCGGGTGGGACTCGTTTCTTGGCCGGTGGTATCGTATTCTCTTCCCTTGTTATTTTCCCTTATCATTGTTGTCGTTGGTGGTAGCAGTGGTGATTTGTGTTGTACACTGGTTGCTGGACTGTTCTTGTCTCACCCATGGGAGTTACACTCTTTCGATCCTCCTGCCCGTTCCTCTGGGAGCAGGGAAGGGGAGAGCCCCGGGGGGAGGCTCGATTGCTCTCAGCCTGGCACCATCCACTGGGAGTGAGTGAACAAGCTGTCTGGCTACGGTTTAAACCACGACAACTGTATATCTTAAGACACATCCAGTGGGCAGCAAGTTCTACAGTTCTACAAACTGAAACCTTAAAATCATCCAAGCAAGGAAAGAACAGGAGCATGCATCGCTGCTGTAATTGTGAAGTAGCATACATGTTGGAGGACTTTACTCAAGCCTGCACAAAATAAAGACGTCCTCTTCTCTGGGAAAAGTAACTGTCTTGGGCAGAAGCCTCTTCACCTCTATTACTGCTAAACACTACCACCCATGCCAAAATAGCAAGCAGATTCTTTTCACTTTTGTAAGTCAGGCAGAGGATAGGTATTGCTTCTTGTGTAGAAAATAGTGGGCAGAAGACTCAGAGCACAGTGTGGCAATAAAACATCCAGCTGTAGGCAGCAGTATTTAAGTAACTGTTTCTCTGCAGTGATTTCAGACTAAGCCAAATTGAGTTGGACAAAACAGCTTTTGGTTCCTTTTCACAAAATTCCTGAAACTCTAATCTAATCTACTATCTAGCTAATGGAGAAGCACATGAAATGGAAAAGGCAAGTGAAAACTGTCCTGTGCCAAAGCCACCATCCCATATATCCTTAGGAACATGAGTAAAGTCTTTATGGGGCTGATGAGTCTAAAGCTTTCTTTAGAAGCTTGATGCGTGAAACCCCAGGCATTTTGTACAATATTTTGCTAGTCCTTAAGTGTAAAAAACTCTTTCCTAGTTAGTAGGAGAGATCAAAGACTATCTTGCACCTTTCTGTATGTTCTCAAAGCTAATACCAACAACACACTTCCTTATCATGAAAACTACCAGCCACCTGGAGGCTCTAAGGACTTTGCAGAGTTGTCTTGGCAATTATAGCAGTGATTGGCCCATTCCAGATAACTCCCCCAAGCACTGGGTATGGCGTGCTGTGGTATGGAATATCCCTTTGCTAGTCTGGGTCAGGTGTCCTGTCTCTGCTCTCTCCCAGTTTCTCATGCTCCTCCTCACTGGCAGAGCACGACAGACCGAAAAGTCCTTGATCGCGGTAAGAATAACTTGGCAACAACTAAAACATGCCTGTGTCACCAGCATTGTTCTCAGACTAAATCCAAAACACAGCACTGTACCAGCTACTAGGAAGAAAAATGAGTCTATTCCAGCTGAAACCAGGACAACTACCTTGAATAAAACCAGGCTCAGTATCTGTCCCATTAGGAAATAGTATCAACCAAACAGTACAGGTTTGTGTTAATAAATGCAAAGAACCCATAAAGATTTTGCATGTGGGCAGTTCTTATTAGTTAAGCTCCTGCTTATATATGTTTTTTCTCCCGTTCTTTGGACTGTAGACCAAAGAACATAGAGTAGACAAAGAGCCAGGGCCTGATTACCTATAAAGTGATATTTTTCAGGGTCATGCCCTGGAAGAGGTGACAAAGGGTACTCTTGTCACGTATACAGATGGTACAAAACTGGGGCAAACAGCTAACACATTCTAGGGCAGGCCTGCCATCAAGGGGGGCTGGGGCTGGACAGGCAAGACGAAGGGTCTTGGAAATGGAAACTTTGTGAAATTCAAGACTAATCGTTAAGTCCAACACATAGGAAGGAAAAGCCTGTTGCAATTATACAGTCTGGGACCTGACTGGCTGGAGAGCAGCTATGGAGGATCTGAGATGGGGGCAGACATGTCAGCTGGACATGAATGAGTCAGTAGCATGTCTTGGCAACAAAGGCAGCAAAGAGTGTCCTGTGCTCTGTTAATAAAAGCACAGTCTGCTGACAGATGGAAGAGATTAGACCCTCTACTCAAAACTCAGACCACATCTAGAGACCACAAGGCAGACACTGACTGGTTGTAAAAAGTTCTCATTAGCCCATTCCTCTTACCTGTCTACGTCCCACTGGGTGGCAGCATTGCCCTTGACTGTATTGAATAGTTTCCCCAGTTCTATACCTTCTGTATCTTTTATTATTGTGCACTTCCATTGCCTCTTTCAGGTCACTGATAAGGTTGTTGAACAGGACTGGTCACAATATAGACCCTTGGTGAACTGAGTAGAGTACACCCCATTAACTATGACCAGCTGAGCCTGACCACTCAACTGGCTTTTTATCCATCTGGTTGTGCGAGATGGTGCCAAAAGGCTCGCTAAAGTCAAGGTAGATGGCATTCACTGCTCTCTCCTAGTCCACAAATACTGTCAATTCATCATAGAAGGTTGATCAGCCTTCAGTAAACTCACGCTTACTGTTCCCTACCGCTTTCTTTACATGCCTAGAAATGTGCTCCAAGAGGACTCACTTTATGAAGTTCCCAGGGACTGTAGCCTGACCAGGATATAGCTCCAAGGGGTTTGCTTTTGGCCTTTTCTGAAGACTGATACAACATTTATCGATTCAGCCATGCTCAGTGACAGGACAAGGAGCACTGGCCATAAACACTCAAGAAGTTTCACATCAACATGAGGAAGAACTTCTTTACACTGAGGGCAGCAGAGCACTGGAACAACTTGCCCAGGGGGGTCACAGAGTCTCCCTCTCTGGAGACATTAAAAACCCTCCTGGATGTGCTCCTGTATAACCTACTCTAGGTGGTCCTGCCTTATCAGGAGGGCTGGACTGGCTGATCTCCAGAGGCCTCTTTCAACCCTATTCTGTGTTTTGCTTTTCCCCTGTAATGAGGTACCTCCCCCTACTTTAAAGACCTGCCAAAGATACAGAGTGCAGTCTTGCTACCACATCTGTTGGCTCTCTCAGCACTCTTGGATGCAACCTGTCTGGTCCCACAGATTTCCACGTGTTGAACTCTCCCAGTCCCTGACTCGACCTGCAACTGCCTCCTCCCTGAACTCTTTCGCTAATAACAAAGGCCTGGGAGACATGGTGAAGACTGAAGAAAGGAAGTCATCAGGTCTCTGGGACTTATCTGTGTCTGCTACCAAACCACTTGTTATCCCCTTGTTGATGCAGCAATCCCATTTCAGCGTTTTATTACTAATGCAGTGGTAAAAGCTCTCATTGTTCATAACATTCCTTGCAACTGTCAAGGTAAGTTTTGGGTTTCCTAACACCACCCCTCCATGCCCAATTTTTCTAAATTCCCCCTTTGTATCCTGTCACTGCTTCTACCTTTCATATGCTGCCTTTTTGCACTGGAGTTCTGCCATTATACCTGTTCTTAACCTGTTTACCTGATACAGGTGTTCTATTTACTGAGTATTCTTGCATGTAGAGGATGCTGTCCTTAAAGACCTGCCAGCTTTTCTGAGCTCTTTTGGGTTTCATAGTTGTCTCCCATGGAACTCTCCCTACCTGCTAAATAAATAAAGAACAAGCTGAAGTCCACTAGCCTGAAGCTTGGAGTCTCCACCCTGCTAATCTTGTTCTTCGCTCCCTTCAGGATCCTGAACACCACCCATTTATTTCATGGTTGCTGTAGCCAAGGCTGCTATTGATTACCATGTCTTCAACCAGTTCTTCCTTGACAGTGAACAGCAAATCTGGCTGTGTCAACACCAGTTTGTCCATTCAGGACCAGTATCAATCAGTTGTCCCAGACACCCCTCAGAAATCTTCCTCCTTGCATTCTACCATCTTGCTCTTCCAGAAGATGTCAGGGTTCCCATGAGGACCACATTCTATGAGGCACCTGCAAGATCTGCTGCCAAAAAAGTGCATGAAAGAGCAAATAGGACAGAGAGACCTGGTGGCCACAGTGCTGCATATTGACAAACTCTTAAAAATGTCATAGAGAGAAGTTCCTTTAAGCCTGAAACAGTGGCTTTCAAATAGAAACTGAATTCACTGATGCTTATATGACAGCAATTTCTTTGATTCAAAGTAACCAGTTGTTTTAGCTTGCATTTCTCTGGAAGTGTGCAGGGCCAGGATGGATGGGGCTTTGAGCAACCTGGGCTAGTGGAAGGTGTCCCTGCCCATGGCAGGGTGGTTGGAACTAGATAATCTTTAAGGTCCCTTCCAACCCAAACCATTCTGTGATATTCAGCTTGTAGTTATTGACAATATATTCACATATCAGATTAATGGACTGACCTTTTTTCTTCTTTTCTTAAAGTGACTGTAAGATTAGCTTTTTGGACTTTTGAAGTGCTTGGCCAGATGCTTTCAAAAGGAAGTTAAATCTCATTAAAAAGGTCTCCTTTTTTAAAAAAAAAAACAACAAACTTTCCTTTTGTTCATAGCAGCACTTACTTTTTTAAAAGACCCCAAGAGAGAGTTCCTGCCTATAGATCACTTGTCCTGAAGAAAGCCCTGTTAACTATTTATAGATCATGTCCTTTTGTACCAAACTAGATCAAGCATTTTATTCAGTGCATGACTGCAGGAGAGAAATTCGTTTGCTCTAAGTGTCATCAAGGCAGCCTTTTACCTGCTATGAACAAGACCAGATCTGAATTGCTAGGCTTTTACTTCAAATACACATTTTGACATTGTGTGGGGTGCCATCATTTCTTTCAAGTTTTCAAAGTATTAAGCACATTCATAGAATGGGCAGTCTTTAAACACAAGAAGAACAAATAGCCCATAACCACTAGAATAAAGCAAACACATGCGCACACATTCAGATTATCTCTCTCTCCTTTAAAGTAGCACTTATAGATGCAAATTACCGTTAGCTGCTTTGGTATATCTCAATTTAGAAATGGGAGCATGCCAGCCTGGAGACCAGGAGAGGAGCACACAACAGGCATCAGCTCCTTAGCTCAACAACAACAGAGTCAAAACAAAACAAGAAAGAGAAGTGATGGCCTTCATCACCTCTAATCAGCAAGGGCTTTCTTTGAGCATTCACTAGGGAAGTGATCCTCTCCATAAAACTGAGCAGAGAGCCTGTATGAAACAAAAATACTCCACTGCGGCAAATGCCGTTTCACTACTTGACAGTTTTCTTTGTGAAGTCATTACTAAGACAACATCTCATATTTGTAACCCACCCAAGCCCACTAAAGTAAAAAAAAAAAAAAATAAATAAATAAAACACAGCAAGAAAATAAATCAGCTATTCAAAATCATGGACCTCTGCTAGAAACAGTTTCAGGCACAAAAAGCACAGCTGATTTGGGGAATATGGGTATCTTGGAAGACCAGTAGAAGAGAAGAAGAAAGAACATGCCTTGCTTTCCCCTTCCAGTTGCTCTACCTAGACAAACGCCCTGGCTCTGCCTCACTAAATATGCTCCAGCCTGGCTACAGTTACTGCTCCTAGATGGCTGGAAAATAGTGCCAGTGGTTCAAACAGCATGTTATAACAGGGCACTTTCAAAGTTGTCTTGCACTCCAGTTTTCCTTAGCTGATGGGGTGATATCTTGGGGATATTCTCATTTTCTATCTTGAAAAGGGGTCTACCATAGGGACCAGTGACAGAAGCTGAGTCATAGAGGACATTATGCTGGGAGTTAAAAATACATTGGTAAAATAGTGATAAGGTAGACACTGCTGTTTTAGTACCTTTTGAGTCCTGATTCATGCTTATATACTAAAATCACTAAGCAAACATGATTCCTAAGTGACTTTCAACTGTGGTGTTTCAGCTCTTCCACTTCAGAGGCACACAGGGATCCCAAGACATATCCCACTTGACAGTATGAATACTCAAAGAGCAGAATGACATTATCATACCAAAGTGCTATTACAAAATACTACAGACTAAAACTCATCATTGTGGTTTAACTTCCATTTTAGACAAAAAAACCACATTTTGGAATATATGTTTTTTAAGCATTCATCTAATACATACATTCATTTAGTGAAAGTTTTGCAATAAGGGTAGACAAGCTAAGAACAGGTTTGCTTTTTTTTTAAACTAGACAGACTGCATCACCAGAAGCTGAACCTCAGGCTTAAGAGTCAAGAATTAATGAATTCCTGCCTTGACTGCCAATGTGCTGCTGACAAATCATACATAACTCTGAAGTCTGTAATTTTCATTTTCTTAATTGGGAGAGAGGGGTGGGAATTAATAATGGCTATCGAGGAACTCCGAGTACCACTACCCAGATGCCAATCCAGAAAAATATCACCAGGGAATATAAATTAGGAAGATTACTTTAAAAAGAAAACTTAAAAACAAACAAACAAACAAAAACCCAACCCAGGCAGACCAACATCTGCACACACATTCCCAAGCTTGGGAAAAAAAAAATAATGAAAAATTAGTAAATTAGTTCCTACTGGTCTCCTATCTCCTTTCTAAAATGAGAATTATGCATTAGGTAGACTTCCATGTCTGGTCTAAACAAAGCACACCACAGCAATTTGAAGGGAATTTGAAATCATTAGGACCATATCCATCAACTGAGAAGTGTTTTATTTCACACACCATTTACAACTTGACGCACAGGTCCAACAAAATCACCAGGCTCCAAGATGGCTAATGAGAAAGAAAAGCATCACTTTATTGTATTTGGAAGTTGTACTCTACTTCAGTGTAGTTATGTTGGGTGGATGCTCACACTGGACAGTCTGACACTGATTTCAATTACTTTTCCCATTGTACTACCATGGCAGTACAAATTACTAAACAGCTCTCTTCAAATTAGTAAACAGCTAGAATAAGCAACAGTTTAAAAACAATTAAAAAAGAAAAAGGTGTCTTTGATTTGACATTGTGTAGTGACAAGAAGAAAGTACAGCGGCAACTGGGTATGGATTTCATCCAGCAGTTCCAACCTGCTGCTCTCAGCTGTCACAACAGCATACAGGTCAGCACTAGTCCTTCAAATACCCCACCCCAAGGTTATTCACCACTTAAACTGAAAGCTTTACATGCAAATTATCTGCTGTTGCTTACCTTCCCCAAACTGCCCCAGATGCTTCAGGACAGTAAGCGTATTATAGAATCAAACCTGATTCTTTTTAAAGCCAAATTTATTGTTGTATCATCAGCAATCCAATATATGCCCTTCAATCTACTAGCCAAAGGGAACACTTCTGTATGCTGTATCCACTGGATTAAGGAAAAAACTAAAATGGTAACAGACTAGCTATACGGTTTCCCAAGTGTAAAATAATCATGGTTGCAGGAGACCTTTTCTTTCTAACAGCCAGAAGATGAAAAAGCTACTTTTGTTTTTGAAATAAAAAGAAGCATCGAGGAAGAGACCACCTGCAATTAAAAATACCTGTAAACCTACTCCCATTGTTTAGCTTCCAAGTTCAACAACTTCAAAATCAAAGCAAGTATTTTAACTGATGACTTTCCAGAAGCTGGTCAGAAGTAACAGCATCAGCAGATGCTTACCAAATCCCTTCCACCATTCTCTGACACCCAACTACATACTTGAATCATCTCCTGGGCACATCTGACCAGCACTAAGACATTACTCATTTTTATGAAAACACACCAGCTATCTTGCAGGCAGAAGAAAGAACCGTACGGAATTACCAGGAGTAATAGTAGGCCTATTCCTTCTTTAGAAACTCCTCCTCTAGCTTTTAAAATAAGCCCAGAAAAGGGAGTGAGAATATCACTGCTCCAGAGGTGTCAGTGATAAATGGAAAAGGGAAGAACACAGGCTGGTGCGCAAGGGATAAGGATGCAAAGCTGACACAGCAGGGAGAAGATGAGAGATCACTAAAGTCATAAGACACACAAAAGAGGAAATGCTAAGAAGTTCTGAAGCATTTCCATAGCAGAACAAATCATGTAGCAATGTGAAAGAATGTTTACATCTAATGCTATTTACCTTAGCACTTAATGGGACTGCATTGTTTACGTTAACAAACTGATTACCATAAATTCACTCAAAAGGCACAAAAGTACTGTTTGTGAACAGACACCTCTTCAAATTCAGTATTTCCTCATGGTTCCAGCTACCTGCATTTAAATAGGTGACACTGGCTTGCTACTGACTTTTATTAGGGCAAACTTATATTCACCGTGCTAATAGAACCAGTTAAATAAGCATTTCCTTTAAAAACACCACATAAATTAAATTTGAGTTATTTTTTCTGTTTTGGGTTGAACAATCTTAATTACATTTTTAGCACATAAAAGTTGATATGGAAACCGTTCCATGAGTTGTTTGGAACATTCGGTTTTCCGATCTACGTAAATGTAGGGGAAAAAGTGAAGAGCACACCCTGAAATAATTTGGCATTAGAGACAGATTACCTACATCCTTTAGCATTAAACAAAGATAATTTCCTCAACAGAGAAACCTCATGAAGTGATTACGACACCATAACTACAAAACTGCAGTTCCCACCTGCTAAACAACCTCTTTATTTTAATCACCCATAAATACTGACTTTGGGCAAATCAAAAATATGCATCCTTTTAACAGCTGTCAACAAGAATAGAATAAGTTTTACAGTGTCCTAAATGAAACATGCAATTGCCAGATACTGAGCTGCATGTTTACTACAACACTGAAATTCTGAAGATATTAATTAGGTATCAGTTAGATATTAGATTAGAAGAAAATGCACAGAAAATACAAAACAATCATGACATCTGCTCAGGCAGCAATGAAAGGGGCATCCTGACAGTTTCATGTAATCATAGAATAGTTTGGGTTGAAAGGACCTTAAAGATCATTAGTTCCAACCTCCTGCCATGGGCAAGGACACCTTCCACTGCACTGGGCTCCTCAAAGTCCCTTCCAACCCGGCCCTGAACACTGCCAGGGATGGGGCACCCACAACTTCTCTGAGCAGGTGTCTCACCACCTTCACATTAAAGAACTTCATCGTAATATCTAGCCTAAATCTACCCTCTGTCAGTTTGAAGCCATCACCCCTTGTTTCATTGCCTTTACTGGTTTAAATAGCAGGGGGAACAAATTCTTTTTGGAGGTTTTGTCACAAAAGGCTTATCTTTCACAGACTTGTACTGCGATGCTATCTCTGAACACATTTTGGGACCTTCCATTAGTATTTCTTAACCTAATTTTTATATCTTTTACTAAAAGCTTAAAAGACAAGACTGACTCTTTCAGTCTAATATCCATCATTCCACGCTCTCCAATGTAGCCACAAAACATCAGCGAAATTACAAAGGTGGGAAAATGCGGAAAGTTTGTATCTGGATCATAATGCTTCCATATTCAAAGCCTTAGCAGTCCCAGAGATACTAACATTTTCCTACTTGTCCCTTACATTTTCAAACAAGGACCCAGTTCCTGAGCCCCATAAACCTGGCTGGACTAACTTTCTAACTAGTCTAACTTTCACAGAAAATATCCTACATAGCAGACAGGGACTCTCATACACTTTCATAAAGATTCCACTAGACCAATCATTTTATAAATGGTCTCCACACTAGAACACAGAGGTGCTCCAGCCAGGGATCAAAGAACAGGAAAATCTCCGTAAGAGAAATTCCTTCTTCTCTTAAGAGGCAGAAGAGCTCAGTGCAAGGAATGCAATGCCTCTGAACTAATTCTGCTCTGTTTTTCACAATAAACCCTCTGCCAGAGGCATCCCTGCTCCTAAAGCAATATGCCAGTCCAAATGTTCCAACTAGGCACTACAAAGATGTCTAGCAATTAGAAATAATTGGAGTTTACCTCCAGTGACATGACATGGGGGAGCAGTCAGCTGATCTTCATTTCTTTTAAGAACTGTGAAATTCATTCTCTCTCACTAAGAAACAAGATTTAATTTTGACATTATACCAGAAAGAAGTAGTTGGACACACCACAAAGACTGGAAGGTACAGGACAAAACACCACATTAATCATAATTTCAGTTTATTCTGTATTTTAGGAACTTTCAGAGTTCAGTGGCAGAACTTCCACTGCACACTATCTACCTAGTAATGAGCCCTGTCTGTAAACACTCCCTTCAGCAAGCTAGTTAACCTAGTGCTGTATGTACAAAGGGTCAGCAGATGTGAATGGAAGATTTGGCTGGCTTCAAGTATTTTAAATAAAATTGTTATCCGGAGCTAAACAGTGTTGAATGATGCTAGCATGGTAATTTAACTTCCAAAAGAATCCAATAAGCTTTTGTGTGGTCCCTTGATAGAACAGCACATGATACTACAAGAGCTATTAGGAAGCTACTTACAGGAAATGAATGATAGCACAAATCACGGACAAGCCCTAGTATTCATACAGCCACTGAATATGTGTCATTTTCAACTTGCTACTACTTGCGCCTCCTGTAACAATTATTCTCAATTTCTTTTCATCTGTCCCATAAAAAATTATTGCTTCTGCTTTACTTAATCCTCCACTTACATCAACCCGATTGTTCATTTCCCTCCCTTTCATCTTCTCCACATTAATTCTCCACATCGCTTTTGATCTGGCTTTTTGTTTCCCTTTTTTCCCTACAGATTCTTCCTTATGAAGAATGTACAGTCATAATGTTCATCTGACATGCATGGTGATATTTTATTGATTTGCTACTCTCTCTGTAAATTCTATGTAATAAACAGCATTATACAAAACACAGTTTTAAGTGGGTTGCTTATGCCTATATCTGGGTTCTTAAAAATCAATTTAACTAAACTTGAAAAATGCTGCATTTTGTTGATAAATATTCATATTTAATTATAATTGGAGAAGCATATGCAAGGAGAAGTCAGAGAAAACAAACATTTCCTTCTCACAGTCCAAAGAATTTTCTTTGCCATAGTGGCAAGCCAAGTAAATAGAATAATTGCAACTTTCACTGCTGCTAAATAAGAGATGGAAAACCTCTCCAGGAACTGTTCTGTGTGGCTGTAATAAATGCCCACAGAAACAAGCTAACCTGCATTATTCATCCCCCTGCAGAAACGATAGTCCTTTCAGAACTAGAAAGACTGCAAAAAGTGGAGCAGCTGATTTTAGCTGATAAAAACCATAAGCTGTATTTTAAATCAATGCTATATTTAATTTTTAAGAAAAATGGCATTTAGCTCAGGCAATTATTAATGCTGAACAAGTGCAAGTTTTACGTTCATAAATTAACAGGAACATGCAAGTATATAAAAACATCAAAAACTATTTTACTTACCATATTATACCTACTGCAAGATCATATAACCTAAGCTAAATTCTGTGTTTCCACAGTTGTGTCAAAACCAGCCACAGGATAAAACCTCTGAGCAATCCCAGAAGTAGAAACCAGGGCCTTCCCTTTATTCCAGCCTCACAGCCGCATGGCAGCCTGCAACTACATTCTTTCTCAGGCATTCGGTCTCTGGCCTTGTGAATCTTGTATTGCTTGCTGCACCAGTAGAGCTTCAACAAAAGAAGGCCTTTAGCCAATCCTCACTACACGAGACTGGCAGAATGGAGAGTGGCTGCTGGCTTTCATGCTGAACTCAGCTCTAGTAGAGTTGGTTAGTCCACAGACGGCAGTGCCAGTGTATGACCTTCAAAGGAGGCAGGTACAGAAAAAAACAATCCATTGTGTGTCACCAGGAACAGGTAGGAAAGGGATGCTAATGCTTTAGCCCAGGCAGGATAGTGGAAACTCCAGGCACTTGCAAGTATAAACCCCCTACACAGTTTTACTGGCAAAAAAAAAAAACCATCAAGCACCTGACACCTTTCAGATATATTAAAGATATATTAAGGATATATTAAATGTTAATCCTGGATTTTGATGAAAGCATCCCAGGAATTAAAGATCAACATGCTATCTGCATGCAAGACTGAATTCTTCTAGAGACCGAGACTGGTTCTTTGATACACACAATGAGTCATTTGTCATGTCTACCATCACACAGACACCTAAGATGAAGGCAATAATTGACAACTTTAGAGAACTAAGCTCAACTGCCCTCTCTCTGCCACAACTACTGGCTGGGGACAGTCAAAAGCTCTCCCTTTAAGGAAAACTTTAAAATACTTCACTAAGGGAAAAAGACCCAAAATACAGGTTTTAGGTCTCCTCACCTTCTGCTAGGGTTATTTTCACAAAAACAGAGCCTTTGCACTTAGCCATTCCCATTATCTCTTTTAATTCACAAAGCAAGCTCTTCCCATAACACAAAAACTTCATGTCTGCCTTTATAAGATTATGGCTTGGCAAGGGCACCATTTGGTATGTGAATACTGGCCACAGCACAGTTGTTGCCTAACCTCTGGCTCATTGTTTTGCAAGCATCTTAACAGAAAAGCCTTGGGGAAGGACCGGAGAAGCAGAAGTGGATAACTGCAATGGGTAAATTGAAACAATGCCTGTTGTCTTTCTAGTCAATAGAAGGTATAATGGAAAACAAATATCCCCAGGTTTATTATTACACTAGGAAAAAACAACTAACAGTAAAAGTCCCTCAGTACAGATAACTGAAGTTGACAAAAAAACCCTATTTTTTCTGCTTTTAAGATAACCCAGGAAACAAAACTTTTCTGTCTACCTATCTACAGCAGTTTTCAAAGCAATCATACTCATTCCTGCAAGCTGTGAAGACTGACACACACACCTTTGACAGTTCACAGGTGAAGTATCTAGGGAAAGTCAAAATACAAGACCAGTCATCAAAGCCACAACCATGTAATGAAATGCTAAAATTCTAACACTGAATTTTTATTACTACAAAATGATGACACAATAAAGCAAAAAAAAAAAAAGATGTATTTTATGTATTGATATTCTCATCAGTCTTGAAAAAATTGTGGCATGTTCCTGAATAATAATTCCATGAAGACCAAATTCAGACAGGCTCATTCTGAAACAACAGAGTCCATGAACTACAGCACCCATCACTGGGGTTTACTTATAACTCCTGCTCTCTACAATGAATGATACCTAATTTGTCCACAGACATAGTTTAATATCTGAGATTTTATTTAAAAGTTAAGGAAGCCCTCTTTTTTGACTACAAAAATAATCAAAGCTTGTTAACATACATATAAAATGTAATTACCTGGCTATGCATTAATGTGGGGAGTTTCCTTGCTACAACCACAACAAAGGTGGCGTCTAATAATAGTAATGACAACTAGGACT
This sequence comes from Pezoporus wallicus, assembly GCF_028554395.1. Classification (NCBI taxonomy): domain Eukaryota; kingdom Metazoa; phylum Chordata; class Aves; order Psittaciformes; family Psittacidae; genus Pezoporus; species Pezoporus wallicus. The sequence goes on along the minus strand of NW_026636887.1, from coordinate 1,319,215 downwards.
GGAAAAAATGAATATTCAGAATTAAATGATTAATAAAAAGAAACTCCCAAATCCCTGGAGCTTGACAAATGTTCTATCCAAGAAGCTGCCAGTTATTGCATTAAGTTTACAGGTCTTCTGTTTGTTAATAATTGCAACATTTGATCATTTTGTAGCTCTGCACATCTCTTTACAGGAATCTAATACCTTCCTGCCCACAAAGTGGGGATTGTTCAGGTTGAATTAGCTTTGATGCCATTAAGAGTGAGGCCCTGAGCATTGATATTTTCTGATACAAAGAATTTCAGCCACCTCACAATGGAAACTTTTTATACATTTTTCCTCTGCACAGCCAGATAATATAAAACAAAGAGGGATCTCTCTTTTCAAATTCTCCAATTCTTTCAGGGTATCAAGCAATTACATTACTTGCTACTCAGAAAAAAATCACAGTATAGATAGATTAGTATTACATTTCATATCAAGTGTGCCAAGTTTTTCTTCTTCACACATTTTCTTTCCAGACAAAAGACAGCAGAACTGTCTTATAAGTGATAAAAGCTGAATATACTTTACATCTTCTGTATCTGTACTCTTCCTGAAGGCATTAGTTCATTTAATAAAGCTCAAACTTGCAAAATCCTCCTTACCATTATGTTATGTAGAAAGGAACCTTACCTCTTTAGAAGCAGAGAAATACTGAATAAAGCAGCTAAACTAGGCAGAAAACAGAGATTTGAAGTACTTTACTTACCTAAGTTAACCTAGTTGTGAACTAGGATAATGTCAAGGAAAGCTGGTTTAACTGCTTTTACTTTACCTGTTGCTGTGATTTTGACATGTGAGGAAACAGATATTTTTATGTAATTCCAAACTCTGTGTGTCAAACCACACACCTATTTTTTTTGTTTTATCTTGAAGTGCACCCTGCTTTACTATGGTCCTACAAATTAAGTCTAGGCTTTATGCAGTTTGCTGATTGTAGGACCTGCACAGCCAAACACAGCTGAACTGAGACTTGAATCAGTAAAGGTCTGCTGGGACATAACTTACAGTAAGTTAGCTCTAGTTTAAGTTTAGGCAGTCACAAAACTAGTAGTTCTAGAAGAAAATACTCACGAGTCTTAATTACAGCAATTATAGGGATAGCAAAAGATAGTGCCCCTATTGTCAAAGAGTAAATTTTTACTCCATTTCCCAGATCTCCTATTAGAAATTACATAGATTTATTTTGACAGCAAATGCTTAAGCAGTAACTTTCATAGTTAGAATACTACTTGAAGTGGAGGAGTCTGACTGCTCTCTGTGCTCCTGGAAACAAAGCACTCGCTCTCACGTCAGGTTTCCAAACGTTTAAGATTCTCCTGAATGCGGCCACAACACCATTCCAGCCTCCTTAATCCAGCTTCTCAGTGCAGAGTTCGTCTGCCTGGGAGATCTGCCTAATTTTGGTGTGAATAGTTCATAAACAAACATCTCCCTCCACAAGAAGGTACCATTTGTCCTTTCCTGAAATGACACGACTGTGCCATTTACACAGATGCAGCTGCTGTGTTACCGATCATGTTAAGAGCATACTTCTCAGAAAGGTTTCTGAGACTTAGTAGTGACAGCATGGTATGGTATTCTTCACTCCAAACTAGGTAAAGCTCCTTGAACCATGCTCTCTTAGAGGGCTACCTGCTGGCAGGCTCCCCAACATGTAAAGCTGGCAGCTCTAGTTACACATTCACTATGGTTTCAGTCCCAGATGACAAAAAATAATCTTCCGTAAACTAACTACTAAGAAAGCTGGAAGAGGAAAATGAGGAGTTTTCAGCTTATACTTACTCTGACAGAAGTGTTGAATGTGATGTGCTCTTCACACTCAACAGGGTCTTTGCTTTTATACACACAGAGTGATGTATGAATGCCAACATTAAGCAGACAAGACACCAGCCACCAGAAGAGCTCTTTCAGTGATAAGGATGGCTCTCATCTTTGGCATGGAGACAGCAAAGTACACTACCTACAAGCAATTTTAAGTATTATAATGTACTTTCTTTTCCTTGTCACTCAGCAATCGGGGGAGAACAGAAAGAAATGATAACCCAGGCATGGTTTAACTAAGGCAGGCATTACATATACGTTCTAATATGGAATCGTACAGTTCCTACATGACTTTGCATGTCCAAGCAGTTTGGGAAGAAAGTTTTTTTCAGTGGAGAGATATCTTAGGCAGGCTTTTTGTACCAGACAAGAATGCTTCTGATCCATTAAGTAACAGCAGCCAACAATCATCTGTTCCCCACTGAGAAGAATCTTTGATATGATTAGAATCCTTTCATGAATCAGCAATCAATGATCAATTAAAAGAACATTTAAATATTTTCTCAAGCAATTAAAACCACTTATCACCTATTTACAGTAAAAGGATAACAAAATTATAAAGCTGCATGTACCACAAAGTTTCAGTAATGGTGCAAGTATTTTAGAGCTTTCCATGATCACAGAATAATCCATTTCATTGTGTCAGATCTGATACATGAACTGTCAGTTGCCCACATCTGTAAAAGCCCTGTTTTCTCTGTCATGCAACATAATGCAGAATGATTTAATAAAACCATATTATCCTTAAATTTACAGAAAGAAAACAAAACCCTTAAGCCCTTAACAATGAACAATTTTATGTCTTATCCCTAGTATTGCAAAAATTGCTTCTTTTAAAGTAAGACATCACCATCACTATTAGCCCAACAAAAAATTCTTGGATGCATGCAACTAAAATGAAGACTATTATAGATACAGATGCCTTACACTGTAACATGGAGAAAAAACATCCTAGTTTTCCAGAACAGACAGTGCTGATGATAAGGTTTCCATGTAATTTAAAGGACAGCATGCAACTAGGGGCAGAATTCCTACATCACTGAAGCTCAAGGTTATCTAAACCCAAGAGATTGTTTACACAAAACTTATTTCTTTAGAAAGGCCAAAAGGTATAACCAGTGTAAGAAGAAAGAAAAGAATGCAAAAAACCACAGTTCTTCCTGGCTGAGAGAGTTAAGATGCTATGGAACAGTAATAACACTACACTTTTTCAATAAGGTGCTAAAATATTATTAAATAGGATGCATACATTTATAGAAGTGTGCACTTAGACACATACACCAAAAATTTAAAGATAAAAGTACAAGTGTGAATATCTATATAAAAATCATACAAGAAGAATCAGTGTACAATATAGGCATAAACAGAATGACCCCTGCCTTTCCTTTCTTGCAAATTACATAACTTTATCATCAGAAAAAAAATTACATGACTTAACATTTAAAAGACGCCAGACAGTTCCCACATGCTCTAATGATCACCACATAAAGAAACCTTTCATTAAAAGGTACCTCATATACGTAACCCATTTCATTCCTTCAAATCGAACTGTGCAAGCCAAGATGGCTGTTTGCATAGGTAAAGAACACTCACAGGTGTGCACCATAAAGCCGTATCAAAGCTACATCATAGAACGGTTTGGACCAGATGGCACCTTAAAGATCATCCGGTTCCAACCCCCCTGCCATGGGCAGGAACACCTTCCACTAGGACAACGCTGCTCAAAGTCCCATCCAAGCTGGCCTTGTGAAGAACTCTCCTTACGTGTTTGCTTTAGCAGAAAATAATTAATATCCTCTTTATAAATAACAGTTATATGAAAAGCATCATAATACATAGGCCTTAACTCTGTGTTTACAACATCCTTAAACCTGGGAACAGACATTTTACCTTCTTTAGTTCTCCCTTAAATTGTTTCTAAAAGGAAGTATACATCAGTTAAGTAAATGTGTCTTTATATTTTGCTTAAGCCAAACAAATATTTACAGCCTTGAGTGGGAGAGGATAACAGACTAATACAGGGTATTGGCATTACAGGAATCATTCAAAATAGAAAGGGCAGTGTGGAAAAAAATAACAAGATACCTGTTGGGGGAAGATGACAAATAGCATTAAAGGCTGGCAAACTCAGCTGGAGATAAAGGGTACCTTACAGGTGAAAGGCTCAGACATCTCTTTACTTCCCAATGTTAATTAATCTTCTATGTGCTTTGCACAGATTGGTTTTTAATGCCATTAATTAACAAGCAAAAAGATTTGACATAGTAAGATATACTCAGAGATTTTCCCAAGTCATGAAGTTGCGTCTAAATCTTACTGCTCCCAAAGTTATCTGTACTTTTTATTTGCTCTTTGGAGATTTGTTAGGGATAAGACCAAGTTGCGAAATTTGCATTGAGCTTTCTTCCTTACTGGTGCCAATGACAGGCATCATTGATACAGGTTCAGAGCTGGACTACTACTTTCCGGTTTAAACACACACAGGCTAGTGTTGCTTTAACAGAAAAAAAACACACAAGCAAACAAACAAAAAAAAAACAAACAATAGCTTCATTGAAAAATCCATGTGAAAAAGTCATGTGAATTAAAACAAACCTTGATCTAACATTTTAAAGAGATAATTAGGCTTAAATGAGAAAGAAAATACAATATTAGAACATTTTGAAGAAATAATACATGTCAGCCCGTGTCATTTTTAATTCTGATCTAGAGAAGATGCATATACATGTTTTAAAATTCTAATTTTAAGTACTGAAATATGCTGGTAATTAGAAAGGCACACAACAGAGACGAAATATAGCCTAGAAGACCAAATGAGAATTTATATTCTGAAATCATTTCATCTGTTAATCACTCCAGCTAACTGTACCAGAAGTAAACTTGCTAAAATGATAAACTAATGGAGAGCATTAAAAATTCCAGCTGAAGAATAAAAAGGAAAAAAGCACATCTCCATAGAAAGAGCGAGGCTGATCCAATAAAGCAGATTAATAGTTCAAATGACTGAAAAGTGCCAGAGTTGTGTGCAACACTGAACACACTCCCTACTGCCATTTTCAAAATAATTTCCCACCTATTCTGGAAAGCATTGCTAATGTTGAACTTACTGGGGTGCACCCTTAGCTGAAACAGCTTCTGCTGGGAATGTGGATTGTTCAACAGACTCAAAAGGTCCTGCTCAGTAATGATCCTAAAAGCATTCATTCTTAAGGTCATGTATCATTTCAGTTGCTTCAAGCACATTTTTACACAGCAAAACCACATATTGTGAACTGGAATTTATGACATAAACTACAATAAAACAAGTAATGATACTTGTACTCCACAGGATCAGCCTGAGCAACCTTAAATCACCTTTGGTTCACTTTAGATTGCAGATGTAGCCCGCATAATAGGCCAGCATGATTTGATGTCTTTGGGTAGAATGACAGACAGATTGATCGGCAATGACCATCCCTTGGTCCTTTCCCTCCATTCCTATTGATTCACTTATTTCAGAAAGTTTTTCTTTGCCAAAGCCAGGAAAAATCCATTAGCTGTGTAAGGGAGAGGGTCTATTTCTCTCTGGTTTACCTTAAGAGCTGCTGTTCTTTTGTTCAAGGTCAGCCTATTCTGGCTGGTTTTGATCTTCGTCTGTTTAACTGCTAAACAAAGGAAGCCCAGGCTCTCCATTTCCTGAGATTTGTACATACTATCTCCCTCTACCCTTCTCTTCATTTACTGCTGTTATCTTTAAACAACAAAATTAGTCTTCATTTTTGCTTATCGCCTATTAAACTTTCAAGGTCAGACTGGATGGGGCTTGAGCAACCTGGTGTAGTGGAAGGTGTCCCTGCCCCTGACAGAGGGGTTGGACTAGATGATCTTTAAAGGCTCTTTCTGACCCAAACCATTTGGTGTTTCTATTACGCTGACTGGCCATCAATGTAGCTTTCCTTTGAGAGTTTAGATGATAAAACTGAAATAAAAGACACCCTAAGTTCCTCAAAAGTATGCTCATTATAAATTAACAATATGCAAAGCTCACCATCGTCAAAATAAAAATACCAGTGTAACCACACTCACTTTTCATTAAACTGTTCTCCTCCTCCCCTATCAGCCAGGAGAAAAATATTAAAATAAAATGGGATAAACCGCATGCAAACTAGTCTGTTACCATCGAACTGCTGGCCTGCTCCAACAGTGACAAAGAGGTCACTGTGTGAAAATACACAGCAATTATGGCAATAAAGGAAGCAGCTGATAGAGGTTAGATGGTGGAAACAAGGCAGCAGCCACAACAGAAAGACAAGGTTGGAATGAAGACAGAAGAAGCATGGGAGGAGCAGAGGAAGAGCCTGCCAAAAGGCCTGGGTCTGGGACACAGAACGACAGCGTGAGGGGGAAGGAAGAGTCTTAGTGCCAAAGTCATTTGACTCCTCCCATCATCACACAGTATTTTCAGTTTCTTACAACTCAGATGAACTCTATTTAGGTTGAAAAGTTGTTCAGAAGTGATTTCAGAAAGGAAAAATTTCAGAGAAATATGCAGCCATTTTCTGATGCAGAACAAGAATATCTCATTGGCCAAATTACTGAACCCTACTGACTTCTGTGAAAAGCTGCAACAGCTCCTTTACCTTTTGGAACAGAAGCGTGAAAATCTGCCTGGGAAGTGATACTGATGAAATGCATCTCTACCATCCTCCCGCAAACTGTGTAACTTTGGATGAGTTCTATGCATTGCAAAACCCAAATCCTATCTATAGATCACCACACTTCTTTTTAGAAGACACTTCCTTGTATTTAACACATGCTAGCCCCGGGCTGAACATGGCTTCTCCTGAAATCGTGCAGAATGCCAGGTCAAGTATAATCCTAGTAAGACTGTCACCTCTGTGGTTTCAATAGTTACTCCTGCTAGGGCTGAGCACCGAAGGAAGCAGTAGTATAAAGCAACAAAAACTGGATGCTGAGGGTCCCGCGACTGGAGAAAGCAGACTGTAACAAAGACTGGAAGTGTCAGTGAAGTCAGACTGGAGTCAAGTGAAGGTGAAGAAAAGATGAACAGGAAAATTTGGAGCAAGAAATAAGGAGTAGGGGACTCATTGAACAAAGTGACTAAACATTACAAATGGAGAAAGGACATGGAAGCAGTAACAGAAACACATTCCATTCCAGGGAATGGAAGATATGGAAGCATGCACTGATTGTGCAAGGAAGAAGGGACTAGAAGGGTAGGATGAAGAAAAACAGGGGACTATCTAAGGAGTGAGAGAGTGAACTCAGAAAAAGGACTAGCCAGACAAATAATAGGTAGAAGAAACAGGACAAGCAAAAACAATTGTGAAGCCTGGGGAAATGAAAATAGAAATGAAGACCAATGCACTGACATAAGCCTTGAAGCCTGTGGAGCAGGGCATGGCTATGTAGGAGAAGGTCCTGTAGAAAAGAACCAAGACTGATTGCTAGGTGATGTGGAAGCCCAACAGGGAGGCTCAGACTGGCCAGACAGTGGGCATAGACCAGGTGAGAAGACTGAGGGGCGAAAACTAGGACGAGCCAGAACAATGAAACCAGGCCCAAGAGACAGGCTGGGAAGAGGCAGGACTCGAAAACTGTCACATTAGTAGCAGTGAGCAAAAAGAAGCAAACATGAAGAAGGCACAATCTCTGTATACCTGACCACCCTTTAGAAATGGAGTCTGCAATAAAACTCAAATTCCTGAACTTTACTGTTCATTGCTCTTACTGTGCTGTGAAGAAAATGTGCATCTTAGCAGCAATTACACTTCTCAGCTCACCACAGAGGTCCAGGGAATGACCTTAATGGATCCAACAAAGCTAACAAATCCTCAGATCATCAACATTATATTACAAAGCAAAAAGGGGGGCAGCTGTGAAGAGGGGAATGACGGGGTAGAGGAAGAACTAATACATGAGAACATAAGGAGTTCTCTCTTACACGCACACAGAGTTGATAAATTCAGACCCACCTTTATGCGATGGTAAATATCACAAACTGATACAATTCGAGATATGAAGCACTACCTGGCTTCATCTCCTTTGTATACATATTATAAACAGATTGAAATGCTGTGGACATATTAGTGAACAATATTCATTAATGAAACTAGTCTCCAAATTGTTCAGGTAGGCTTAATGCATGCTACTCAAGTCATAGTCCACAGACAGAAGTATTTTTCATTTGCTGATGACACTAAGTTACATGGTTTGCTTGATACAATGAAGGGAAGGGAAGATCCCTCCGAGGGACCTTGACACGCTTGTGAGGTGGGCCAATGCCAATCTCATGAAGTTTAACCAGTCCAAGTGCGAGGTCCTACACCTGGGTGGGGGCAATCCCAGGCCCACCTACAGGTTGTTTAAAGAGATCCAGAGCAGCCCTGGAGAAGGGCTTGGGGATGCTGGTTGATGAGAAAGTGAACATGAGCCGGCTTTTGTGTGCACTTGCAGCCCAGAAAGCCAACCATATCCTGGGCCGCATCAAAAGAAGCGTGACCAGCAGGTCGAAGGAGGTGATCCTGCCCCTCTAGCCCCTTTAACCACTCTGTGATTTTACGTCATGTTTTTTGCATCTCCCTTAGTATACAGTGCTTTCACTCTTCCACATTAGAGAAACATCCATTTATTTTCAGCACAGTCCCATCTTCCCACACCATCTATTAGAGGCAAGACATCAATAGATTACAGTTTAGAAAGACCATACTAAATAGATGATGCATATGAAAACTTAAGAGTGCAGAGAACTTGGTTTGGTAATTTTAAATATTCTGATAGCAGTGATCTCCCCAGCAGCTGTAAGTATTCAGTGTTTCTATGACTGATTCCAGTGCAAAGTTTGAGGCTCAGAGAATGAAAACCATGCAGAACTGTCTGCATTTAGAAAGTATGGTTTCAAAGATTTGGCTATCATCTGTGAAAGACTTTGGCAGAGGCAAAGACAGACATCAACACACAGCCCCGTTTACCACAAAACTGACCCTTCTCTTCCTACCATACCCTTATACATTGTTTCTCTTCACATTTCCGTAACAAATGGAACAAAGGTCTATAGACAACAGTCTGCATCACTTCACAAATTACGAGAAATGCCCAGAGCTGGCCTATATAATACACTGAACAGCAAAAGGATTCTGCATTCAGTCATAGTTAAAGCTATTGCAAAATGCACACCTTACCCCTGGCACTCCTAAAATCTAAATTATTTTGGAACTGCAAGAACCACCTTTGAAATAAAGACTGGTGCACATAAGATTACCTGAAATAATTCTAGAATGATGGAGCTATAGGTTTATCTCAGTTTCCAGTTGACTTGAATTTATTGTACGTCCTAGAGATCTGTAGATTTCCTCTTGAAAATGAAATAAACCATAAGCAGTAGATTATGGCCACTTGAATCAGATTCCTTTTTTATTCTCTTTATGAGCCACAGACAGTGATGTAATTCATTGTTAATAATTTAAAATCATTTGCCTCCTCCTGCATTCAGAACAGCCTTGCTCTCTTTCTTAACTGATCACAAAAAGAAAGAGACAACAAACTGCACTGTCTATTTGCTAGTCCCTCCTCTAAATCCCCACCACATACTTGACTTCTGAACTCACTGACTGGTCAGTATTAACAAAACATTAAAATCCATTCAAGTTTTATGAGAATGAGAAGCTGCACAGAGAATAAAATGAGTGCCCCCATTCAGCTCTTGGGCAGACAAGGACAATTAGGTTGTCACCCAGCAGTCAAGCTGGCCAACCTGTATGCAGCCCCAGACCTGCTTTTTGGCAGGACAAATGTGAACATGAAGCCACCTGTGGACAAGCAAAGGGCTTAAAAGAGATGACATGCTAAGAGGCAAATGAAGGAAATGACTGGGTGAGGCTAGGAGCAGAAACTAGTTTCCTAACAGACACGCAAGTCTGCTGCAGTTACATCAACTGGACAAGTAATGAGGACCCAAGAGACAGAGCAGCCAGTCCTGCTAGTGCCAGACTGCTCACAGACCACATCACTCTCTCCTTTTTTATCAACATGTCCCATCTGAGGCAATTGGGCTGGACTGTCCTTCCTCTGACAGGGAAGAGAAGAGGTGAATAGCTATCAACATTGGCAAAACCAGACCAACTAAACTGCTGGGAAGAGGGTGTAAAGCCAGCACCATCGCCCTGTTTCTGCAAACCAGTTCCTCTTAGTCTAAAGGATGCCATGCCCACAAAGCAGCCAGTGGGGAATAAACACAGGTGGAGTATCTGTTTCCTTGCCTTCCACTCATTTTCCTTCAGAATCAACCCTAGCAGTATTGAAGTATCATTCACTGAATATTTTACACTGATCAATCACATATTTACCACTACAGCTTTCACAATATTCTTTGCTGCAGAGATGTCACAAGATGGTACAATGCAGCGTCACGTGGACGTATGCATGCCAGCTCTTCACAAGTTAGTTCAACCAGGAGCAGTACAGCCTCATTAATGCAGCACTGCCCAAACAAGTTTAGTCACATTGGTTCCTTTGTACTGTCCTAGACTGTGTCATGTAAGCACGTCCTAAATGGGGAACAGCACAGAGTACAATGTCTCTTTGGTGACTACTGTATATTAATAATAAATAGGACTGCTATCCATTGATAAGACTTGTTTGTACCTCTAATCTTAATTTTCATTCTCCCATAACCCAGGTTCCCCGGCTGCATTCAAATCTTTGTTACAACAAGCTTAATAGCTAGACATACAGCTGTCCCACTAGTCTCATATAGCAAGATCTATTGCACAGATCTCCAACTCCTACCAATAGCCAACACTGATACCAAATGAACTCTCATGAACAAAGCTATGTTTTCTTAATAATAACAGTTGTATAAACATAAGGTCTTCTCAGTTAAAGGGAAACCAACATCAAAAAGCAGTAAAACATGGAACCCTAAACCCTTCTTTCTTTGAAGAAACACGTTTGAAGCGAGGTGTTTCTAGTTACGGGTGAATGAAATGAGAATTCAGCTGCAACAAATGGACATCCAGTCCATATGAAAGACTAATTAGATCCATCTGAGAAGCTGTGTCTAAAACTGCTTCACATATTTCAAAGGAAAGCTCTTCTAGTCTATCTTTTGAGAAGACTACATCAAAACATTTAGTCACAGCTGACGTACATCTATCCACTACAGCAGCATGATTTTTCATAAGCCATAAAAGCTACATTAAAGTAATGTTAATAGTCTGCTTTACTTAAAAATTAAATTAAAGGGGAAAAAAAAGCAGCGAAGAAATTTAGAGCTAAGAAAGCAACTCAAAGTGGCAACGACCTTACAGTTCCCCCCTGTGCCAAAGCATCAAGAGATCCCAAACTAGACTATCATACTGAATATTAAACATGCTGAGATTTACCCAGACAACAGAATTAAAGATGAAACACCATCCAGGGGCTGCAGAGTTAACTATGGCTTTTGTGATAACAAGCCAGGCTCTTAACATTATATTAGCATGCTTTTAAATGTAACTCTTGCTACTCCCGAACCAGCAGGAGGAGCTCACAACATTTTTTAACCTATTCATTCTACAAAATTTGGGCAGGGGGTTGGGAAGTTGGAGGGGGTTTTGAGGGCAGGGAGGAGTTGGTTTGGCTTTTTCTTTCCAGTTTTGTTGGATGCAGAATCAATGGTAAAGGAAAGCATCCAAGTGATGCTCACGTAAGCATTCTTTTTAGAAACCATTAATGTTGTGGTGCAGGATCTGAAGTGTGCATGGCATACAAATGAACTGAAGACAACATGTATGCCCCAAGGAGTTGTCAGTCTTAAACCAAAAGACCACAGAAGGACTGGAAGGATGGCAGGACACACTGCATGTTGTTATGCCAGAAACAAGACTTTCTGAAGAAAGAAAATGGTATGTTATTTCTCTGTATTGTTATAGATTACTAATTTATATTTCAGTTTATTTTTCACTGGAATTCCTGGAATCACTGGATCATGACCCATGGCAGAACATCATGTCAATTTTCATACCACAGGAATTCATCCTACGAAGCCACCTGTGTGGGTAAAATTCTTAATTTAGAATTAAACATTGTAAAAACCTATCTCCTTTTCTGCCTTTTAAGAACTATGCTTTAAAACAATGAAGAGAAGTCTGACCCTAACACAGGGAAAATAACTATCCAAACTGATCACACTGGCTTTTAAAATATTTTATATTTAGCATCTCAAGACCTTTCATTGCATTTTCTTTTTAAACTTTTCTTATAGGCTACATGCCAGTGCCAAACCATATGTTACTGTGAGTTTTGAGGCAGAAGTACAGATCTCCAAAAACTACTATAAGCAAGCTATGACACTGATGCAGAGGGGAAAGCATATTTAAAGCTACACAATTAATTAATTACTTTCCATGTAACTTTTAGTTCTCACCTTTGTAGATACCTTCTCCCTATGCTTGTAGAGTACTGTGTGAATAAACTAATCCAAGATATACAAACCCAAGCCAACAATCTCTCTTTACAAAGCAGACACACACCTATTGTACCAGGCACCTACATGTACTTGCTACTAAACTGGCATGTAAACATGCAATCCAAATACACTCCGCTTCTCTTTTTGCTTTGTACACAAGCACGCCTAATATAAGTACACAGAAATATTATATGGGTATACTTAATATTTACCTAAGCAGTTTTACCTCTATCACATTTAATATGTCCCAGCATTTAAATTCTGAGAGAGACTCAATGCAGCAGAGCAGAAATGCATACCAGAAACACAGAGTTCACAACAAGATACTGAGGCCAAGACTACTTTCATTTAAAAAACACATCAGCAGCCACAGAAATGTAGCAATTAAAGCTCCTGCCCACAGAGTCAGAACATGAGGACCAGGCCTCTCCTCAGACTGAAGGATTCAAGTGTGCAGTGCTTGCCTCCCAGGAGAAGCTGTCCCCACACCACCAGATAGGACAGGGCAGCTTCAACCCTTCCAGTAGATCTGCCACTGTAGAGAAGGAAATGCAGGATCTGTAAAGCCACAGAGTCAGCCAACAAGTAGGAGCACCACTATAGCCCAGTGATAATGGTAATGGTTTACAAGGGTGCAAATCAACAATTTCTCTCTTGCCACAGAGCTATTTTACGCATACTTCATTATACAATTGCCATTATACAAAACACTTAAGTCTTACAATCAGAAAATGCTCTTGATTTGAAACTGAATTAAAAGGGTAAAAGTAAGTACACAACCTCTAGAACAACAGACTTTGTAGGTATACAACCTATAGAACTTGGTAGTGAAGAGGTTTGTTTGCATAACTGCACATGTACTGCAATGGAGAATTTGTGCGCTACTCTACAAGTAAAATATAAACCACTTGGAAAAAGGCAGGAAAAATTTTCTGCTTACAGCTGTAAGGATTATCTGCCCTCTCCAGTGGTGCCTTTACACATGCACTTTCCCTTCAATCAAACTAATATATGACACTGGAATAACCGTGCATTTTATTCTATACATAAAACTATCGCATATATAACATTCCAATGTATAATGATATATATTTAGAACTATATTAACCAGAAAATCTTCATTTATGTCTCGTGGGGATATATGTTAATTTGTAACTCTACTGGCTACCCCTCCTATTCTTTTAATTCCTACTGGTATTTGCTTTTCACCCCTATTAATACAGCCCTCATATTTCTTTTGTATGACCAGTTAGTTATATATTATCATTTGCCTGAAGCATACCAGAAATGTAAAATACCACTAATAATAATTCTGGTATTTTATTCATTCTCCTAACAAGATTATTAATTTTATACTGATAGAGTTGGGCAATGTTATTTAATGTTATGTACTACTGGAGAGACAGAACTTAATATGCACTGAATTATGATCCTACTCTCTTCACATTTGTGTATGAGGAATTAAATGTGGACTATGTTTGCTTACAGCAGCTTTCTGTATCATTGCTCTGATTTTTCATTACGCTATTGCTTTTACACCTTATACTTTGCATAGTTCAGCTGCACCTAGTTTGATTTTTGGGTGATACTTCTTCTTAAGCATTTTTCCTCCCCCTGAAGATAATTCATGAAACAAAGAAAGTATTTCACACCGTAATTTTAAAATCAACTTAGTCATAAAATTTACAGCAAATGAATACAGCAGAGCTCTCCTAATTAAATGTTTATTACATTTTAATTTGAAGTCAAAGATTAATCATAACTAGATATACATGAATTCACTAAGTAAATTAAAGCATGCAGATAAATATGTACCTACTGCACGCTGATGATAAAGGATGTATTCAGATAACAATGACAATAATGCATTAGATTTGTACTGTTATGCTCGCATTTATGTATTATACAATAGGTTTTCCTTTGCAAATACTAAGCAGTACATAGGCCAATTTTCCACATACACAGATACCTAATAAATTCTTTAATTCTCATGAAAAATATGGGCAGAAGAATATTTTTCAAAACCATCCATAAAACTGTTCCTTTCTCATTGGGCTGAACAAGCTTCACAAATTTTCATAGAGATTTCATGTTTGTACTATATTTATCTGTTCTTAAATTTGAATTTAGGACATGATGACTCAACACTTTGTGAAAATGGTAGCCTATTCTAGTAGCAATCTAAAAAAAGTAATTAAGCTTTTTCTCCTCTTATTGAGTGTTTGACCTACACAGGTCCCTCTGGAAATGTATCAAATTTCCATTTGCTCAAAGTCACTTCTGAACTATTTCACCTTACACTTAAGAAAAGCCAAAACAAACAACTTTCATTCACCACAACTTCAATGATAAGAAGCTACTTTATAAGTAAAAACATCTGGAAATTCTTTGTCAACTAAACAGATGAAAGGATGATTCTAAGTGGTGTGGGAAGGTATGCATCTACACAGAGATGAAGAACCCGTACAGAAAGGGCTGTTTTCAAACATGAAAAAGGAGAATAACAATTACTTGCAGAGAAATCACACAAATCAGCAATAAAGAATTCTCAAGACAGAAGATCCCTATACAATAGCAACGAATGGGAAAACTGATTATGCCAAAAAAGTTTTCAAGAATGCAGTTTACTGCATAAAATACAGCAGCAAATTCCTTGTTGAACTAAAATTAGGTCCTCAATCTATGCATACAGCGACAAACTTCAAGCAAAAAGAAACATGACTGTACCTTCTAAAGTGTAACTACTTACTGCTGGTACCCATAATTTGAGCCTTTCAATTCATTCATTCTGCTTTTGTGAAAGCAGAGGTGTAGACAGAACACAAGATGACCCATCCCTTTTTCTACCACCTCCTCCACCACAAAGATAATAATACAAACTGTTCTTTAGTTGTCTAATTCAAGTCACACTCATAGCAGAAAAATAAAATTGAAGAACACTGAAGGAAGTAGGGAGGATGGATTAGATCAGTGAAAGGACTGCACCACAGTCATGTTCATTACTTATCTTTCTTTTCTTGAATGAAAATTATACAGTGGTAGATCCAGTTAATTGAACTTTACTACTGGATACCTGCTCCAATGTATTTATGTTACCCCTTTCTTAGGCCACTTACCTTCTTTGCTATTATTTTCATTCTACATTTTAAGCATATTACCTACATGAAATCCATCCACATTGGAGAAGGTGGGCTCATGGCTGTCCATGACACTGAAGTCTGATACACACTGGTGACTAAGGAGCTGCTCACAATGGGGAGGGCAGCTCCCACCCAGCATACCATTAGCAAAGGGACTCCACTCTGGCTGTGAGCAGCTCCTTAGTCACCAAAGTCTGCAAAGAGGCAACAAAGCCACCATACTCTGATCCCACACCTCATTGGTGGCTGACATCTGGCTTTGAAGAGTCAACTTAGTACAGTGCAGGGAAACCACACAGCTACCAGATTTACTCAATATATGTAGGCTCCCATTTGCTTTTGTCTTGCCACTCTTCGGTACTCTGGACAACACTCAAGCTTTATAAAGAAAAAAGAGACTCCAACCTTCACCAGCAAAACCAGATCAAGTCTTTTTATCAATGAAAATCATAAAACAAACAAACTTCATAGCCAGATTAGCAATCAAAAACGGCAGGATGAAGATTCCTGTCTGAAATTGAACTAAACAAAAGATTCTAGTTTGGTGATGGGATGCTTCTGAGCCGTTTGTTGCTCTTCTACATTAGTCTCATGTAAACTATTCTTCCTTCAAATTCTGTTTTAGCCATAATCTTGATTGATAGATCTCCATTGATGAAAGGAAAAATTTTCATCATAAGAATACTAATCAAAGCCCAGAATCTGATTATCTGTCCTCCAAAGAACTAAATGGATATATAGAACAAGCAGCTTAAAGATTTTTCTAATAATTCATATATAGGACAAAGAACAAAGAAAAAAGAGTATGTGACATTCACATGAATTTATTTGGCTAGTTCTCATTACACAAGCAAGCAGATCTCAACAAAGTTGCTAGATTTTAATTCTCCAGTCAGGTCATTAGAGTTTTTAAATTGCAAAAGTGTTTGTTGTATCACCAGAAACAACTGCCTGATGAGGAAAATTCCAGTATACTGATTTTATGCAAAATGAAGCATTAGCATATATGTAGCTTGCCTCAGAATGATGACAGAGCTACTTCTATTTTAAAAGAAAAAAAATATCAAACTAGAATTGACAAAAAGTTTTCAGCCTCTATTGGAAACAAATTTTTGTTTGTACTGTTTTTGTTTGCATTTACCTTTTTAATTCCTCAGTTTGGGGAAGCAAGGCCTCCAAAGTGGCTCAAAGCCAGCTTGCATCGAGGACCTCTGTTACAAATAAAATGGTCAAAACCAGATGGTTACAAAACTCAAAAATCCTGAATAATAAAGAGCAGCAAAGAGCAGTTAACACTGCACAATTCATTAAGATTCTCATGATAAACGAAGAAAACCACAGATGACCCATAGATCGAGATGCTGACGAATGATCTGCTTGCAAACAGCAGGAACCACGGAGCAGCCTGCTGCTCACACTCCCTGCACAGAGAGCAGAGCACTGCATACTGTGAGGTGGGGAGGTTTCGGCTGGCAAGAGTGAAAGAGTTACGGAAAAAAAGAAAGGAGTCACTGTTGGAAGAGTCCCAGTGGTAAACAAAGTAAATCAGGATGCGAACACTGCTGCTGCAATGCACAGTTTGCAGCTGGAGTAAACTTCTGAAGGGGAATGTGAAGGTGGCCCTCCCACTGGGCTATCTAACTGCACCACAGATTTAGCTATCTTTGTCATAAGCCACAAGGGGACACAACCCACAAAGTCAGGAGCCCATGTCACACCAACTTAAGAGCAAAAACCAAACGCAGGAGTTCAAAAAGTGAGGCTTGTGTTTCTGACAGCAAAGTTCATAAAGAAAGCTTTGGATTTCCCCTTTTTCTTTTCTTTCCTTTTTTTTTTTCTGATGGTATGTTATACCTCCTGATCAGAAACAAGATTTCTTGATCCTAGTCTATGGCTTTTCTTCTTTGAAGTTTTAAGGCAATTGTTTTTTCCATTATAAAGCTTTGAATAATAATTGAGAAGATTTCTGATTGTGTTGTTTTTATTATATTCTCTGTCTGTAGCACAGTCACAGGAGAACCCCAGCAAAATGAAAATTATTACTAAAGAATAACATGTCTTCTGCTACTTATCCAGTAACAATGAAAAATAAGTTAACAACCCTGGAATTCAAAAACCAGATATCTGCTTTTTGCAAACCCAACCCCTGGAGTCAATTTTAATACACTGTACTTTAAGGTTTAAGTGAGTTAGACCTCTGGTTACAGTGAAATCCACCTTCTGTGACTTGTTTCACCAGCTAAGGAATTTTCCAGAGGCAGGTAAATGAGGAATTATCTCTCTCCGATGGTTAGGGTAGAATCAGAATGCAAAAGCTGCTGTCGCCAATCCCTCTGGCCCAACTTTAAGGGCATGCAGACGTACCCTACCCGATGCCCCTACTTCCTCCCTATTGCTTATGCACCCCTTCATCCATGACACTGAGTGTGCTCAGCTCTCCAGGGGTACTTCTGCCGCCTTCGGTAATAACAGCATCATACTACAGGGATGCAAGGACATTAGCAGGATCCTCCACATTCATTACTGTTGAATAACAAACCACAGGACCAGAAATCGGACTCCATATATGCCTTGTTAAACAGGACCTATACTATCTGCAGTGCTCATACAAGCCATCAGAATTGTTTAGCAGTTCCATTTAAACTAAGATGCACATTTGGACTGTGGTATAGGTGAGAATGATTTTCTGTACGTTAAAATGATAAACTAGCAGCAATAGCATTTCATTATCAGAGCCAGTACCTCCTGGAGAAACAGTGCAGTTTACAAATCAGCTGCACATGGCATCTAGGACTGACTCATGTATGTGATTGTATGTTCAGTTACCTTCACAGCTGACAAAGCATAAAAGGATGCTTAGAGCCTAGATAATGAAACTGAAGTGAATCTCTCAAAAAAAACATGTGTGCACAAAACATGCTTGTGTAATTAGTTGTGCTAAATGAAACTCCTAGTTTGGGGAGGTCCAGCTATGGGAATTAGATCTCTGAGCTCACAGCAGAAAGGGCATGTGCAACACCCACAGCCACTACCAGCCACTCTGTGTCCTTCCCACTGCAGCAGCAGGCAGCTACAGGCTGACCACTCTTAGTAGTGATGTTGCAACAAAAAGGTGGAAAGGCTGGAGGCAATGACTGCTCCTGGAAAGAGCTATGCCTGTCACACAAACCAGTGCTAGTCCAACTCCAAACTGGTCTGAAATCTGACAGAAGTGTTTTACGGCTTGAGCACTGGGTTGTATCTCAGTTCACAGGATGCCTGTTAGGGCCATTACGTAAGTTTAATTCAGTAAAAAACCGCATGCAGACATGGCCTTCATCCCTGAAGCACCAGTCCATGAGTAACGTATCACTACCATGAAGCAACAACACAATAAATTAGATACTGAGAAAATAGTTGTTCATGACCTCCTTCAATTCTTTAAGAAATACAACTGACCACTTCCTTTCACATTTGAAGAAGTACACTTGCAAGAGAAAATTTTTAAATGTGCTGACCACAATGACTGATTTCCTCCATATCCTTTTTACAGTGCACCTATGATCCACATGGAACAGAAAGCATCCCTACTTTCTATTCATACTCTCACATTCATTGTGAATGTGTGCAGAATACAGTGTGACGGGGTTAAAGGTAATATTAGAAATGATGTTGATTAAGCATCTTGTTGCCCCAGTTAGGCAAGAAAAATAAAAATAAAAAAATTTAAAAGTGCTAGGTTTTCATTACCTCAATTCATGTCAGTGAAAACAGTCATTTAAAAAGATGACCAGTTTCAACTAAGTCATACAGCTTACCTTGACATTCCAGTAGAGCAAAAGTGAATCACTGAGACAATACTGTCTTCACTATATGAGATATTATTTTAAATGTCCATTTTCAAAGAAATCTCAGGATTCTGAATGCAACATAGGTGTGAACATCATGACTGTAAAAAAATATCATGGAGCAGATGCTGCAGAAGTTTCTACTCTTCTTGCGTATCTTCACTGAAAACAGCTGCAGTGATAAACTAGAGGACTTCTGGGATTCCTCATAGTCCTGTTTTTCAGTGATTCAAAGAAAAACTGACCTCTTTAGACCCTTTCATAAACCTTTGCCTAAGAGTCAACAGAAACTGTGCAAGTCAACCATCTATTTAAATATATAAATAAATAAAACAATAAAAAGAAGAAGCTCAATTTGACTGTGGAACGACCATTAACAGACTTAAAAAGTAGTTCTCTCTATAAATCTACCTTCTCAATTCTCCAGTCCAACCAGCTTGTGTCTTGGCTTTATCCTGCTGAACAGCTGAATTACTTAACACAGCATTAGTGTTCTACTGCAATGGTCTGCCTTTCTGCCTTTCACATGGAAAAGGTTAAGCACTTAAGTAATTAGAATATTTGTAAAACCAACTGTTTATACACATTCAACCAAAGTGACCTAGGCACATCTTGAAACCCTGGCATTTTACTATGACCACATATGGTTTTACCGAAGCACTGAATAATTCCATCCCAGTACAATTACGCATCCAACATGCTTGGTTCTTTGTTTGTTTTTTTTCTAATCACTAACTTAAGCTAATCTAACTTTTGTTGACATTGCACTGATTTTCTTGCTCTCATCCATGTA
The DNA here is from genome assembly GCF_028554395.1 of Pezoporus wallicus. Classification (NCBI taxonomy): domain Eukaryota; kingdom Metazoa; phylum Chordata; class Aves; order Psittaciformes; family Psittacidae; genus Pezoporus; species Pezoporus wallicus. The sequence continues at coordinate 1,299,160 of NW_026636887.1, read as the reverse complement.
GCGTAAGAGCATAAGACCATACTTCTATACAAGACACTAAACAGGGTCATTAATTAGAAAACTAATTTAATAAACAAGTAGATGAAAAAATTATCCACAAGCATGAGCAGAGGAAAATCTTTGTACACTAGCACTATTTAATTAACAAAGTCTTGTTTTGTAATTCACAGCAATGCCTGCTAAAGACATAATAAACGTCTATAGTCACTGAACAGACAGAGAATTTTAGTAGGTGTCAAGAATAATGCATATTGACTCAATACATTGAATTGCTTAGAAAATGGGCAGAACTTACAGAAAATGATGAGCCATCCTTTGAAACTGCAGCTGGGTAAATTCCATCTCCTAGACGCACAGAAAGCTCCCAGCTACTTCTCTTTGATTTGGCAATAGGAATTCTAAAAAAGAAACACACAGAAGAAGAATTTTTAACAGAGATTTCATGCTTCTCCCATTTTAACCAGAAGCGCCTGCCTCACAGGATGGTCATGAAGGATATAAAATATCATTAATCTATAGACACAGTTGGAGAGCATACTTGAAAAAAAAAATCCTAAATACATTTTTCTGTCAAATGGCATATAAGGAGAAAATACACTCTGCTTTCTTTCTAGATTTGCCTTGACACACTGGGTACACTGATAAAGTTATAGGAGGCTCTTGAATACAGCCAGCGCTTGCTGCAGAATTAGCTCAAACAGATGAAAAGCAGATGAGAAAGTGGGTTGGCAGAATAGCAACAGTGATAGCTGGAGCAGCCTTTTTAAGGGCAAAATATAATCACTATTTCTTTCATCTGATTCTCAGTAAACCTTAATTAAAGCCCAATTACAGACAAAAGATTCAGCCAAACAGTAATGCAAGTAATTTTGTAATTAATATACACTTTAGAGTATCTCATCCACAGAGCTGCTCAGGCAAACTGAAAAAAATAATGATATATCATCACAGCCCACATGCAGGATTATGCCTATTCCGGCAGCATTCCGTGGCTGCACCAGTTATCCAGTTACAGAAGAAACCCAAATCTTTTAAACTTCAGCTTAAAGAAGCACACCTGACAGCAAACGAATAAGACCTGAGTCTCCATTCTTGGAAGTTCAGAATGAAACAAGAAATTTGCAGCTATTTTACTTAAATGTATACTCAGTTTCAGTTTCCTCAGCCTAACTTTTCAAGTCTCTTCCACTTTGTTGTAACAACTGGTGTTTGAAGGTATCCTACAATTTTTCTGATGAGTGGATGCCGGATATTAGCATCCACAGGCACCATGTAGCCTAAAGAGAAGGTATGAATGTGGAGTTTAAACCCCACTAAAACAAAGATACATTATTTTGGAATAGCTTTTCTTCCACCCTGACACACACATTTAGACTCTTTGTAAGAAACAGACATAAATTCATCACCTTTAGGCCTCTTCTAAGGGTAATTTCTGCTATAATGTTGATCTATAGTACATTATAGAGCTTACTACATTTTACTGCAGCTTCAGAGTCTAAAAACTTGGGAACATGTATTTCTGTGATATGTCACATGCATCCTCCTGAGGATTCAGATGCCCAATGAACCACATCTCCCCCTAGGAAGTGCTCGGGTTCCCTGCAGAATCAACAGGGAGAAGGCCTTTTCCTCCAGAGGCCACAGGAGGCAAAATTACCTGCCTAAGCCAAAGATAACACACTGAATTGCTAAGTATTTCAACAATCATTTTAAGAAGGTTGAGTTTTTAAGCACCTGAAATCTAAGCAAGTACCTAACGGGTACCTAACTAGGCAGATAGTGTCTAAAAATTGTGCCTTGCAACGTGCCTGAAAAGGAGAAATGGGAACACTAAATATATTTAATAAATAAAGACAAACAGATGCATGCTTATCATTTGTTACTTCTGGATCCAAGGCAAGTAAGGCTTACGCCAGCAAACATTTTAACACACCTCTAAGTATCACGACCCATGGAATTCATGTAAACAGATACTGAAAATAACCAGCTCCCACAGTAAAGATGCTAAGTGTTACCTGTCACATTTAATATACAGCCACAACTGTCAAAACAACAAATCTGAGGAAATATCTATTACTTATTGGGTGCAATGACATTTCTCAGCACCTTGTCTTGAAATTCCTGTATGTCACCAAAACATTTAGACTGGCTGATAGGAAATGTGACAGACACAAGAGTTCCTGAAGAATAGGAACAGGAATTTCCTGCACAGGTAGCAGGCAGCAAACTGAGAGATGTTTTCATTGCACTTCCTGGTATCAGAGCACCAGGAAGGAGGAATGTAGCAGGGGTTTGGCAGAGCCTGGCTATACTCTCTATGGTACTCCACTGTAATAGCCAATGGGATTTAGTGGTTCATAGCAACTTCATAGTTACAGCATTTCTTGTACAAGGTAAGACCTCATCTCAAACACAGCTTAGTAGATCCACTTCACTGGTGGCATGAGATTCCTTATAAGCTTGCTGGCACAGCCCTGCGTCATACTGCATTCGACTGGAAGTGACCTCATGAATCTGGCCATTGGCCATCAAAGGAAAGACAGTCTTGTTCTCCAGCAGGGATTATTTTTGTTCGGTCTTGTCTTGCTGAGCTTTGTCAAGTGTATCTCCAAACAGGATGCACACCTCTTGAAAGGCATGACTATGATCACTGCTTTGCCTGGCTTTCAAACAGCCCCACAGGCACATAATTCCCCTCTCTGCAACACTGGTGGCCAGGAGGGCAAGGTCCAGAGCTCCATCTAATACCAAGCACGTAGCAAGTTGTACTTCCCTCCTGAAACTCCTAGATCCATTTGCACAAAGACATTTTTGACCTCCGCTAATCAAATGCTTGTGGCTTTGCAACTGTAACCTACAGTTACACTGGCTAAAACAGACATTTACACTAGACCATGAGAATCCTACTTTTTCTTCATTAAATCAAATTCCTTTCAAATAAATTACCTTGTAGTAGATACAACCCTGATGGGATTCAGGGAGGGGGGAGGGGGGTGTGTGGTTCATATTGGTAAGGATCACAAAGCCCAGAATTGAGCATCTAAGTCCAAGTTTCTTGGATATGGAAAGGAAGCTGCTCAAGTCTGTGAACTACTTTAGAAATGCAGGATTTTCTATCAGCCTAAAAAAGGGATCTTTTGGTGGGGTTTGTTTTTTTTTTTTTATTGTCTGAGAAGCCCCAGTGCATGGGAAATAATCTCTTTGTTCTTGGCCAAGGATGCTTCCTTAGCTGAGAACTCAGATCTAAGTCCTCCAAAGGGAAAACATCTGGACTTTCGAATGTATTTTCCACTTGTTCATGGAAAACTCCCCAAACTTCTGGTTAGTTTCAAAAAACTTCTAAAATTCTACATACTGGGCTGAAATCTGACTTATTCTATTTACAGGGGAAAAAAAATACTGAAGGAAAAAATAGCATCATTTTTGCCATCATAAAAGACAAAAATCTTATGGCACTTCCCCTCCAGCCTTAGATTCAGAATCTCAGAATGGTTTGGGTTGGAAGGGACCTTAAAGCTCACCCAGTTCCCTGCCATGGGAAGAGACTCCTTCCACCAGACCAGGCTGCTCAAAGCCATGCAACCCGACTTTGAACACTGCCAGAGACAGGCACCCACAGCTTCTCTGAGTAACCTGTGCCAGTGTTTCACCACCCTTACAAGTAAAGAACTTCCTCTCAGTAACTAATCTAAATCCACACAGTATGTTTTCCATGGGGTGTAACATGCCCTCCCTTTCTTCTTACAATTTTGGCAATCAACGTAACATGAAAAAAAATTACTTTATTTACATATAAAGATCACTGGCTGCAGGAAGAAACACAATTTTAGCAGCAAGATGAGTGTAAGGTGAATGGGAAGTGGGGCCACAGAGAACTGTGCACTGCTGTCCTTTGCCAAGATCATTACACACAAAAGAAGGAGAAAGCAAAGGCAGCACCATGGCCACAAAGACAGGAGGTGGGTGGAAAAGAATGTTATTAATGCCTTCCATACAGAAATGGGCAGTTCTGAACCTCTCTACTCCATATTGACTTTGAAAAGGAAGTATCATGAGCAATAGGGCACAGATGAAGAGTAGGGTGATGGCCTGGCTCTAAGTCACAAAGGCATTACGTTAAAGTGTTGAAGTTATAAAAACATGTAAGTGGTGTGAGAAGAAAAACCAGCAGTGCTTGCCTGCTTGGTTATTTATTTTCAACCTCTGATGCTGTTTGTTCAACTACAGATGATGTCGTGGTCACATAATTTATTTCATACACTGCACAGTGTATTATGTCCCTTTTACCCCCAACTGCCATGAGAGACAGAGAGGGAGGGAGGGAAGGAGATACTTCATAATATTGCAGCAATTACAGCCCCTGCTTTCTTTACAAGTTTTCAGGGAGGAAAGCAGACAACTGCTAAAAATTTTAGATCGACACATACTTACTGCGCTCACAGAAAACAGACACTAGTTAAACTATTATCTATTCTAGTCAAAAACAAACAACGAAGGAAAGCAGACATTCACAAAAGCACGTCAAGTAATAACTCTGCCCCAGCCCGACTATTTTGATGGTCATCAACCAATCAGGTAGAAGGAACTCAATATAACTACAATTTTCTGCAGTTTGTGGCAAATAAACTCCCCTCTCCCAATTACTGTTGATGATGTAATGAGCTATGATAAATGTCACCAGCTCCTAAAGTGTCAGGAAATTGAGTATAGATTTTTTTACTTCCAATTCAAAATACTAGTTCTGACACTGAGGGGAAAAACCTTACAAATTCTCTTCTGGTATTTTTGCTGCATAATACTTTATGTAAACACAGAGAAATCCCAAACTATCGTAACAAATTCGCCCATTATGAAAGATTATAACCGTTTGAAAACTACATTATATGATACTGGGTAAAGCTGTTTTTCAATTGTGCAATTACCTATTCAGCAGTTATATAAAAGTGAAATATTGACTTAAAACAATGTTAATGGTCAAAGAATCATTAAGAAATCCTTCATCATAACTTTCACAGCAGGTGGCCTGTAAAATGATCAAGAATAATGTGCTGGATTCTGTAGCCACCAAGGTCAGTTTCTGCATACAAATCTTTGCAGGGGGAGAAAAAAAGACCTTCAGAAAGTGGGCCATTCATCTGAACCAAGTTCAGAGAATTTCCAGCACTGTGAAAAGATATGTTATGCAAGCACATAGATGTATTCAGTGGGGGTAGACTGAACCAGCTACATGGAGACTACAAAGGAGCCCTCCCATGGCTCATGAATAAGTTGAGGAAATGATCAGAAAAAAATGGAGAGATGTTTAGACAGATGGCCCACTTAAAATGCCTGGGACAGGGCATAAGCAATTTTAATGAAACTTTAGATCTACCATATAAATTGTTTCTTATTTTCTCTGCCCTCCCCCCAAAAAACTCAAGAAAGGCAAATAGAAATTTAACAACTCAAACAAGAACCTATCTTGTGATGTAAAAAAAAAAGAAAAGGAAAAAGGGAAGTAAACCTCACATTTTTAAGCATTATTGGTTTAATAAGTTCATATACAAAGAAATATCCTTCACAGAACCTTCAACTATCAGATGAATATAAAAGCAGGGAATGATTAGATTAAAAGAATTCTAAACAGAAGTGTACTGCCAAACAAAACAAAAATCTAAGCTTTACTATCTGAGTACTTTCAACACTTTCCAACATAAAAGTTCATCTTTGCATAGAGAAGATAAAAGCAGCACTTTCACAAGATTATTTTAAGAACTAAAAATTATGTGAAAGGAACCTAAGAACCTGGGAATATTTTATTCAGCAACTGGAAGTATTTTCTACATCTATTCACACGCATTTTCTACATACATTCAGATTGATCCATCTATACATATCACATGTACTTTTACATAAAAATAGGGTTTCCTTCTTTCTGCTTTATGTGTGCATATGCATACATATGCCCCTGTTCACTATGAGTATGAAAATATACCATTATTGAGTAAATTATAGCTCTGCATGTCATACAAAATAATAAACTCTGGCCTGTGTGCCAGCTGATCAGACAAAGGCTGAAAGAATTACTCAATGGTTATGTCAAAATGGTTTTACATTACATTTTCTTACATACTTCATTTAGATCAATAACAAATATGTATATTTATACCCATGTACTCTACCTGAATAGTGACCACAGGAACAAATTAAATTACATGGAAGGCGAACTATAAAATAAAAAGCACTGCTTTAAAAGGATGCTATGGAGTGGCCTGTGCTTTTATGCAAAACAGCATACATCTGGAGGCTTCCTTTAACAGAAGCCTTTTGGGCAATTTGCATTGACATAGTGGCCTGCAATCCAGTGCCAAATGAAAACCTCTAGTGCCTTCATCAGTGAACCCCTGATCAAGGCTAAATAAAGAAACAGTTAAAGCTAAATCTTATAAATCTGGGGTGAATTTAGCTACCTATAGCTAAGCGTCTGGCTAAACCCCTTTCATCTTCATTTAACTGTTAAGTAACCCTGCAGATGACCTGAGCTCACCCTGGCTCACCCTCTTCCACTCTGAGGGTCTCCAAGTGTGCAAGGGGTTGAGTCCTGCAAAGAGAGTGACCCAACTGCTTTATAGCCAGCTTCCTCAGCAGCCTGGCAGGATGCAAGAGCTCCTCTGCCAAAGCTGCCTCCACAGCATGAAGAACAAAGTATGCTCCAGGCATGCAGGCAAACATCAACAATTCAAAGCCTCTTGAAAAATCCTTTATGGCCTTTAGCTTTAACTCCATCAGCCAAAGGAAGCAGGATTGCTGCTGTTGCCCATCTTGATATAACAAATTCATGTTTGCTGCACATACATCCAGAGAATGAAAGACCTGGGTTGTGCGTCTCCCTCAGCCTGTGAGGGTTCACATCTACCTCCCATCTCAAGAAAGAGCCAGGGCCCAAGCAGGCATTAGGGGACTCGCCATCCTACACTGCTTATGGTAGGAAGGAACAACAGACTCATGAAGACTCAGAGAATGCAGCTTTGCAGACTGATGACGCATCCTCCGGGACAAAGAGTTTTGGCATTTGGTCCTATGCCAAGAAATTTCTATGCACTTTGCATTTAACAAACTGGACAAAACACAAAGCAATCCTGGGAGCTGCAAGTACTGCCCAATCTCTCAGTTTCAGAGGACAGTCAGACTGCGCAGTCCGTCAGCAGATGCCAGCATACCTTGAAAACTACAAATAAATAAATGTAAAACAAGATATCTGAAACTCATTTCCTCTCCTATGACATGTCAGGGTCTACTTTAGCTTGGTTTCTCTTGGAAAAGGAAACATCACAAACATTAATGCTGTAAGAGATGTTGCTCCTTCTCTCATTGCAAGCATTTGTAAGATGAGAAGCAAGGAAGATTCCAATCGTGTTCAAAAGCAGAGAAAAAATACATTTGTTTTACATATAATTTACAAGTCTGTGTTCTGATCTGTTCCTTCATACCATCTTTCCTAAATCAGAAAAACTATTTACCAAAGAAAACCTACTTGCAAGAGGTGTGTTTAACCAGATTAGCCAACCATACTGAGCTGTGCATACTGATAATTGTTGAAGATAGAAACATCTGAAAATCTGTTCATTGTCAAGAAAAAAAAATTGGGCTAGTTCTCCTCCATTGAAGTAGCTTCACAACTTTGTTTCTCTCTAATATCCTTAATTTTTAATAGCAGTTCACTTCGAAAAGTAGGAAAAAATTATAATACACTCCACAAAAGGAAAATTACAAACTCCTTTCCCTGTGCAGATTTTCCTGTACTTCCTTGAACAAGGAAACTCATTAATTCTCTTATTCTGCAGATAGTTGTGAATAGTCTTACAATAATTATCTCACTTTCTTTTAATGTTCAGAGCTTCAGAATAAATCACTGTGATACAGCAGGGAGGACTTCAGCTCTTGTTAGCATCATCCAGCAGCAGTTATATTCTTCCATACAACATGATGGCATTGGGCTGTAGCTGCTTGCGGGGCAGCCTGCTTCCTGCACCTCCATTCAAACAATGATTGTGCCCAGTAATAATGTGCTATTTTTTGCTTTCTATTTAGTTTAGAAAATTACAGGTTACCTTTGTGTGTTAAAAATAGGCAGCAAACAATCTCTAAACTGCTAATATGAAAATGGAGCTGAAATTATGAAAAATTACCTACTGATAAGTTTGATAGGGTAACAGTCGTTCAGTTTTGTATCTACACATAAGACTACTCTCCATCCTCAATTATTTTTTGAAACATCCAAACTCAATGCTGTACTCATCCCAGTAGTGAAATCTGCATGACTCATAGCCTATTAATCTCCAACTAAATTGTCACTAAGCACTGTAAACTGAATTCAAAACACATTTAATCCATCTTCTCTTTTGTCAGAATTTAAGATTTTGTTATTCACACAATTTTTCAGTAGAAGTTTTGGAGCGTATGATATCTCAGAAGTAATCAAGACAACATTGAGGGTGTGAGAACATGTGTTTTAGTTAATTGCAAGTAGTTCTCAAAGCAAACCATTCCAATCATCTGCACTTACGCTGCTTTGGATCACATTGCAGAACAGTCTCAGGACACAGGAACCAGATTCCTGTCTGATGCTAGACAGACAGAAGCCTGACTCCAGAACTGCATGCAGCACACACCAGCCACAGATGGGCATTCAGTTCACAGGACTGGATTAGAACTAATCAAAAGTCAAACACATATAGTGAGAGTATCAGCTCCTCATCACGAAATAGAAATCCACTTGTCATGACAGCTAGATTACATATTGAAGAATTCTTTATTCACATAGAGATTTTGATCTTAGTGACAATTTCTGCAATTCCACTCCCTCAAACCCACAAACTCATTCAGATATTGGGCCAGAGATTAAAAGGTAAACAAAACATGATAGTTAAATTCAGGCTCAAACCCCCTTGTTTAGTTGCCACAATAAAAAAAGAGAGCTAAGACGTGCTTAGCACCTGCCAGCTCCTTTCAGTTGAAAGCAACGAGAATACTGCACGACGCAGCACATCTGAAAAATCATTCCATCATTTGCAGGAGAACACACACATATTAGAACAAAATTTTAAACTTTAATTTTGGGGGAAAAAAAGATAATCTTGGCTTGAAATCCAGTGCTGCCTCCATCCTGTTATATGATAGTATCTTCTTGAATGCATCACTGTTTCTTCAGCTAACAGTAATTTTCAAGGTTAATCCCCCCAAAACATATTAAGCTATTTCTTTTTTATTCAGAGATTTACATCTGCACCCATAAACTGACATATCCACCATTAAGGGCAGTAGCATCTGACTGAAATACAAACTTTCTTCTTTAAAGAACTGCTGTAAGACAGTGAAACCTGTCAGCACCTGCTCAATTTACTAAGGGAAGCATCAGATCAAGAGTAAGAGACAATTACTTCAGTTGAGGGAAAAGGAAAGACATCAGAGTAAGGTCACCTCTAAGGAAATTTGGCAAAAGCACTGTGAGCAAGAACATCAGCCTTCCTCGAGGCCCATAGGGAACACAATGTGTGAACTAACGAAAATTATAAATTACATTAAGCTAACCAAAAAGATACCCCAAAACCCCAAAATTACAATACAACAAACTGTCTTAGAGCCAAACTGAAAATGCCTTCTTCTAATAGAACACCACCTCCAAGTATCTTTTTGAGGTTAACAATTAAGCATTGAATGCTGTCTTTCCTGTGCTTAATAGTTTTATTTAGGTCTTTCACCTAAGCCTTACTACAACACCCTTTTTAATCTGTCAGTCCCCTTAGAACTAACCAGATCATATTGCCAGAAGTATGGAATTTTTGCCAGGCTTTGTAGTATCAATGATTTGACTTGGTCTCTCTAAAGCCTGTATCCCAAAGGTCATTATTTAAAACAGAATTATATTTAATTTTTTGTGGATCTTGGAAAATACAATGCTTGCATCAGATTTAAGTAGGGTTCCAGGGTATTGTAAGAACTCACCCATCATGCAGAGCTTACCACCTCCTGCAAACTTGCTGCAGCCAAACAAAAGAGTACATCCAAGAGCTTAACCATCTCATGCCAATGAGATCAATTCTGTAATACAGCTGTACCGATCCTGCTTCTTCTGCTGTGATTTCTCCTCTAATTGACACTTAATTCAGGAAATACACAGAAGGCGCATTCAGGATGAGACACAGTCTCAGAAAAGGATGGTCAGATTTTCTCTTACTAGCCATCCTATATGCCATAGTCTGAGAAACAGAAGATGGCCAAATAACAGTGATTAATTTGCAACAATATATTCTTCCAGACAGTGGCTAGCTTTTCAAAAAGATGCTTCTTTACCGCATACACAAGAACTAGTGCTGGGTGACAGCAGAAATACCAGTGAGGTTATCTACCAAACGACAGACAAATGTGGTTAGAGTGTTTGGATAGAGGTACTCAGGACAGCTTCTGACAGGCAATGTGATAGCTACTTGCTCTTCCTAACATGCAAAAAATGTTGCATGTTTCATAGATTCTAAAGCTTTGTTCTCTATTTCTTCTGCACTAGATTCCGATGGAACAAATTAACACCACTAATTCTGTTAAGCTGCAGAGGAAAAAAAAAAATAGCAGATGAGAACACCCCAAGAGTTCATTAAAAATTATATTAGATAACATATCTTCAATAAGTATATCTTCAATAAGTACTAATTTCTCATGTCTAGACAATTATAGCACATAACAGAGCCCCAGTGCCTCGCATTACCTTCAATAGATCTTCTACTGCACTTTCAGCTTACACCCAGAGTTCACACAACTGAGCTTTCACCACCTGATATTAATCATCTTTACTCTTTATGACTAATGGAAAGAGAAAGGTACCTCTCCACAATGAGTTAGACCTTAGATGGGCTGAACTACCTTTGGGTGATGCTTACCTGTATTTATGACGTTACTTGGGAACTATGAATCTGGGTCACAGAAACCCAGGTTCAAATTGTCATATGTATTGAAAAGAAGATAAATCTCTATTGCCCTCCATATATTTTCATCCTTTTAATAGGACAGTTGCTATTGTTTCTATTATGGTCTCACAAGTAAAGAGAAGAAAGACAGTTAAGAAAAAAAAAATGTGTGCAGGTTTCCTACTTAGCTAAAGTTACACACATCAGATGTGAATGAAAGAATCTCAGAATAAATTATTAAAGTAGGGTTGATTGTGAACAAAAGAAAATTGTAACAGCTAAGTGCCTCATGCTCAGTATTAATAAAAGAGACTTGTGCCCACTAAGCTTTCTGCTGACTAAAGTTGAAGTAGAGAAGCCAGGCCGTGTAGGCGGACTGGACCTGAGGAGCAGCAGTAACACAAAGTTTAACACAAAGTAGGTCTTCTACTTGGATTTCCTTTTGCTTTTTTAGGGAGAATCATGATCAATGTAGCATGGCAACATAAAAATGGCCATACTGGGTGGCCCAAATAGCCATCTATTCCAATACTCAGTAATCAATGGTAGATAGACAATTGAGGTATAAGAACAATAAAAGAAGTGTAGCCACACTTCTACAATGTACTTAACTTCCTTCTACTTCCTTGCCTTTCATCAAGACACTTAGCTCAGTAATTCACAAAGAAATAAATTTCCTAAATACAAAACATTTTTCATACATACACACTATATATATAAAAATAACAACCTATATATAATATAGAATCACAGAACAGTTTGAGTAACATGCCATATATAGTACTTTTTTATATGAGATATAAAACATTCTCTTTAAACATGATTTCTTATACTTCCAAGTATTATTTAATGAATATGATAACACATATGTTTGAAAAGATGGTACTGTTGTTCTTAGTAAGCTTATACATCAAACTATCATTCTGCAAATGTTCCTATTCTATAAACAACCATGAGCAGATAACTCGTCTGTGGTCAAAAGCATGTTCAAAAAGGACATGAAGAATATTTTTTTTCTAACACACAAAACACAGATACATTTTGAAGAGCAAATGTGAAGTAGAAGAACTGTCATGCAAACATGACACGATGTACATTACTTAATTGGTTTTGATACAGTGTCTGCAACTACGCCCACTGGTATCTCCTGAAAATTTAGATGGAAAACTAAAAAAAAATATCAGAGAAGAAACAAATAAATAGCAAGGGAAGAGCCAAAGTATTTACAAAATACACCTTCAGAAGTAGCGTATGGCAGCTGAGAGAGGATACCTTAGGAAGATCTTTGGAAATAGTTCTCACAACTTTCCCTTCAAGTCCAACCCCTCCTTTGAACTCTCCCACTCCTGCTGAGGAAGTCAATCACAGAATCATAGAGTGGTTAGTTCTTTCTAAGCCCAAAGTCTCCTTGCCCATATCCAACGCATTTCTCTAAAATACAAATGACTGCAGCCCCTTCTGGCCTTCCTGTGCGAGACAAGCTAGCCTTGTCTCTGGGGAGTTGTGCTCTACCCTATAGAGGCTGTGAACACAACAATTTCCCAGGGCAATCCCACTTTTTCCAAACTGTGAAACAGCAAAATGCTATCAGCTCTCACTAACCCTTCCACGTTTGGTAGAAAAATGGAAAGCAGGGCCTGAAGAACACCACTCATGTCACCAAGATATATCAGATCACCACCCATGGCAGAGAGAGAAGCCTCAGAAACACGTACCACAACACCGGGATAAAGACAGAAGCTTAAAGCCTGGGAAGGATAAAATCTAAAAAATACCCCAGATTTTTGAAGTGCTTTCCGTATCTGGCATCCAGCAGATGAATTATTTGTATCATGGCACTACTAACTGCAGCAAGCCAGATTTTACTAAGCCCCACAGAGAGACAGGATAAAGACTTGTCATCTTCTCCTTTCTAAGTCAATGGGTAAACATCCCTGGTTTCAAAAGAAGCAGGTCCTGAGCTGTTCTTTCCTGTCCAGTCTTTCTCACAGCAAGGGCTTTGAAGATATATGCTAAAGGGAAGCCACAGCCAAAACAAACTCCAAGCACCACATCTAATTACACAGAGAAGTAAACCACTAAAGACTGGTCTGTGAAGGATATTAAAGAATCATTCATAGTCACAAAAGGAAAGTCATCTGAGAAGTAGTCTCAACACAGATCCAGGGAAAAACATTCAGGCCTCTGAATACTTACTACAAGCCAACAGAAATCAGGATATTTTTTATTTAAGACACCATCTATCCCAAGTATCCTATCTGAAAAAAAGATGACATATCCATGTAGTCTTTCTTCTAAGGTTCACAACACCACCAGGTTACAAAGACAAAAATATACAGCACCTAAGGAGGAACCTTAAATGCAGGTAGCAGATCACCGATCTTTTGTGTCATGAAAATCACAGGCATGAGATTCTACTCCAAGATAGTGAATAGCAGCACAATTAGCAATGTGATCTCTCAAGTAATTCTCCCATTAGAATTACACAAATCTACATTGTCACGTAGCAACAAATAGGCCTGCGGTCTTAGATATAAGAAAATGGAAAATGTTCCTTTTTTACTGCTGCTTGGTAATGGACATAACAGGAAATATCTTAATAAGAAAGTGAAGAAAGAGCACTCCAAAGCAGATTCTGACACTAAGGCAGGACTCATTTTTCTCGTGAAAATGCTTCCTCAATATTTTCACTTATACACACACACTCTAAAACCATGCAGAAGTGACCTGCCTCTCTAAAAGTTGAAAAGAAAGCAGTCTTAGCTCAATCTTGTATGTTTACACTTTTAATCTTACCCTTAAACAAGACTGAATTGAGCATAACAGCACTGAAGGTCAGCTTCTATACCGGCATATCAGATTTCAAGCCAACAGTCTTTTATTTAAAATATGTTAGATAAAAAGGTAATATGCTCTCTGTAAGAGTTCCCTTGAGGTTAGAAGAACCAATAAATTAACTGTTACCATATGTTTAGCTCCTTTTGGCAAAATTCAGTAACAAAACACTGCCAAACCTCTTTTGGCAGGTAATAATATTTGGTAGCTTATAGTACAACTTGAGGGGAGAAGGAAGACTGGACAGAAAGCTTGGAAATTATTAGAAGGAACTGCATTTCTATCTTTATATAGTTAGCTACATGCTGTTGAAAGAAAAATTCTAACAAAGTCAGCTCTATGGATCTGATCTATAATAAGCAGCTAACTCCTCAAAAAGAGCTGTATCAAATGCGAACTCAACCATTCCACCTAGTACAGTAATGCAAATATTCTGCATTTAGCTTATTTAAACCATGCTAGATATGTATGCTATTTTGCAAATAGGAATACTAATTCCATAAGCTTCTCAAGTGTTAAAATGCGTATTATTAGTGCTTTCATTACAGTGGGTGTATTTCATTACAAATGAGCGAAGTCTGGGCTTATTCACAACGGCATGTTCTTCAGTTTAACTATATATATATATGCAATTAAGACTAAAATACAACTAATAAAAAGCCTTTAACGCTACACCTTTAATTGTAATTATAAATATAGGAATTCTGGGCATTTTAAGGACATCTATTACAGATGTTATCAAAATCCAGCTAAACAGGCAGGTGTGAACCAGCTGGTCCTGCTCCTTTACCAAAAAAAAGCAGGATGTGCTCGATAAGGTCACAATTATTAAAAAAAAAACAAAACCAACGCTTTTTCAGATATGAAAATGTCAATTTCATATTTTTTTAATCATCTACCATAACATACTCTAAATTCATTACTACTCTAATTTCCAATAACATGGGTATAGCCTGTTGTTCATGCCATTTTGATTTTGCATTTAAAACCTCTGTATTTCTTTAATCAATTGCATCATCCCATTAAATTCTAATTTTGAGGTATATAAATCACTTGATATTCAGCTTACAGTTCCACACAGATATCTGGCAAGCAGTTTGAAGCAGGTTGACAGGTACAGGCCAGACATCTCACTTCTTAAAGTCATGCTATTGCACAGTTAATCCTATATTTGCATTAATTTGCTTACAAGCACTTACAGGTAAAAGTAATCCTAAAGTGTAGGTCTAAAGATTAGAATATAAGCTTCTGGACAGTTTTTCCAGATGAAAAATATTTTTTTCATTTTACGGATGCTTGCCTCATTCAGCCATTTGGGATTTTGTTAATAATCTTGTCATTACTATATTCATCTTCTGATTTCTTTTTTTATTTTTATTTTTTTTTTTAGGAAGGTAATTTCTGTGAAGACTTGACACTGAAATCAGAGACTTCATTACCCTGCAAGACACATCCACAGTTCAAATTATTTAAGAGGGTTAAACAAAATGCAAACATTTAATGCAACATTAAGCATGTGAAATAAAAACTTGATTGCCTAAAGAAAGCATGCTATGCTGTTACCCTGGTGACAGGTTAAAAAAGGACTGTGAGCTGAATGGCTGTATGATATGAAATTAAAATGTTTCACATTGAACAATCCAAAATGAATTGGGAAAGGTTAGAGCAGAGGAGAGAGAAATCAATTCTCCAATGGCAATGGTGAATGGAAGTGAAGTCTGAATAGGATTTGCCAGTGGGGTGCAACAGCTGCCAAATATCCTGCAGCCAAAGAATTACAATAATACTGATGAAGTGTGCAAGAGCTTTTGGAATCATTGCAGGGAACAGAGAAATACTCCTACAATAATGAGGCCATTCTGTGTCCCATCCCACTTTCACAGCTGAATCAAAGGAAAAAGAAACGGTTGAAAATCGTAATACTCAATACAGAGGTATAAATGAATTATCTATCCCTTCAATCAATATCTTATGTTTAACTATAGCCCTTATGAACCATGAATGAAGCAAGCATGCTAAAGAATGGACAAATCAAGACACATACATGTAAAAGTATGCAGACAATACTGAATGAGTTTTTCTTCCTATACATTTTGTTGACAACATTTCTACTGCAATAGCATCCAGAATAAGCTACATGCTACACAAACAGCAGGACACAAGCAGTGCCCCAAGGAACTTCAAAAGGTAAGGTGCTGATGTTCATACTTATCTTTTTTATGTTAATAATTTCAGGAAAGCAACATTAGTAAAGCTTCTCACATGAAGGCAGTTACACATGCATTTACCGAGTTTAGAGTCCCACAAAGTCAAGAAAAACTTTGCCATTCCATAAAAAAACTCCAGCACAACATCATTTCTGCCCATCAAAACTCCAAATAAAATGTACAAATGGAGAGGAAAAACTACGCTAAAAGTAGCCATAAAATGATCAGGGAGCAGGTGGCAATTAGCACTCACCTTTTTAGTACTATGGTTTTATGCATACACATTTTACACACAGACAAATATTAAAGAACGAGTTTAGGAGGTGTAAACCTGCATGACAGGAAGGAATTGTTAGGCTTATAAAAGGGATCAAAGTAAACAAAAGAGAGGGTCCTTGTGGTAAAGATTGGCCAAGAGGTTATAAGAAAAGCACGGATGAGAAAAGGGACAGATTCACAACTAAAAAGGGCCAGGAATATGGCAGCACAACAGAAAACATTCACATGTGTATACTATGTAAATTCAACATTAAGTGAACAGTAGCCACAGAAGCTTATAAAGCTCCTACAGCAGCTGCTGTTTTCCCAGCAGACATGATGAAAA
Organism: Pezoporus wallicus; assembly: GCF_028554395.1. Lineage (NCBI taxonomy): Eukaryota > Metazoa > Chordata > Aves > Psittaciformes > Psittacidae > Pezoporus > Pezoporus wallicus. Next base: position 1,282,574 of record NW_026636887.1, on the reverse strand, counting down.
TAAAAAATAAACATAGGGGCTTAGCCAGGTCCATTTACTTTGGTGAATGGCTTTCCCACCAGCAATCACCTCAGCAAGATACATGCTGCTGCTCTGGGGATCCTACCAAGAGATGTTCAGCAAGGTTCAAATTCTTTCATAATTATTATCTTCATCATGATTTCATAATGGTTATCAACTGTAAAGACTCAGCAAGCATGAATCCCTGAGTGCCCAGGACACCTTTTTTCCATACAAATGACATAAGGGTGATAGGCTACAACAATTTCCCGTAACAGACCATTGTTTCTGGAATATATGTTCATGAATCAGTGGAATGATGGCTCTGCATTCAATGCCTATATAAACACCTTGTATTACTTCTGTTTTCAATTTTGATTCCATTAATTTAATCTAAAGAAAAAACATGATGCATACATTCTGTAGAAAGTCATAAATGCAACCTTGAAATGCCCCATTTAAACTTTTCTATTTTACATAAAAGTTCATTTCCACTGGCCAAAAATATCTGTTTCGAATATCTGCGTCAACTTACTTGTCTATAGCACACACAATCCCCTGTGACAAGCAACTGAACAATGTAGGAGTGTAAATAATACCAGATTTTAAAGACAGCTAGGATATTACTTAGGGCAGCTGTTTAGCAGTGATTAAGCAAGATTACACACACAAAAAAAATAAAAATTTAGTCATTATTTATGAGAGGTCAAAAGAACAACATTAAGTAACACCTAAAGAGACAAGAGAAGCTTGTCACAATCAGAAAAGCCCATTATAAATAAGGATAGCACATGAAAAAAGGGGAAAACAGAGTCTTAGTACTTTACTAGTCTATGGGGAAAGAAAAAAAACACACAGTGGAATAACAGCCTGAAGCTGCAGTAGTTACATAAACATACTGAGGTCTTCCAAAGGCATAACAGTAAATCAGAAAAAGAATGCTTGACTTGTTGACCAGGAGACCAGAACAGTAAGGATAAGACAGTGTTATTTTCATGAGCTAAGGATGACTGCATAACTCCAAAGTGAGGGAATAAGGAAAGCCACAAGTGGGCTGGACTTAGTCATCCTTACCAAATGAAAACAAAGCGTTTTATCTTTATATGACACTAGAGGGTATTTGTAGAGTAAGGCAAAGTATAAATATTTAGCTGTACTTGCCATAACTGTTCATGTTATTACTGCAGCTCTAGGGGAACAAAAAAGTAAAAATCACATAATGCAATTGACATAATTCAGCAGTGCCTGTGACTGTGCTGCAAGAGCTCTCCCCCTTTCCAAGAGGCCCATTCAGATGACTGCAGTGAATTTTCCTGACATCATCTTCCTTCTTTTTAAAATTAATGTAACATAACCTTATTTTGTGCTGCTCCAGCAGTGCAGAAGAGCCAGAAAGCAATCCTATTGGGCAGCTGACCATCCTTCCATATGGGGAAGCCCTAGGCTGGCAAAGAGTTGGCTCTGTCCCAGACTCCAGCAGGGTAATAGGTGTAGTCTATGCGAAAGCAAGCATGCCTGGGAGGTGGAGGGCTTTTCTGCTCTCCAAGTCCTTTCCTTGCTGCCCTAATCATGCTATGGCAAGGCAAAGCAGGCATCCGAGCCATCATTACTAGCTCTGCCTGAGGATTTATGTCAATATATCTATACCAAATCAATCTAGACACAAACCTCCAATAATTCATTAAATAAAAAGCTAAATATATCCATTTCCATCCTTGCAGTTCACCAGTCGTGTTATGTCCACCACACTGGACCCCTGGATTTTCAGAATTTTTAAACACATAAAAATTCAGCCCAGCTATTTCAGAACTTGACAAAGACTTGGTTGTATCTTGTCTCTAATTTCTCACTACACACTTTCCCTTCCTGTAAGAGCATTACTTTATGCTTAGAAAGCATTATCCATTCTAGATCTCAAAATACTTTATACATGTATAAATGTATATAAATATACATATATAAATATTGATAAAACCTCAAAAAAAACAGTAAAGTATTGGGGCCATTCTGTCTTTTTGGAAACTGAGGCCCAAACAAACTGACTTCTCCAAGGTCCCAGAACAGTTAGGAGTTTAACCGAAGACTCCCTAATCCCAGTCTTCTATATTAAACACATAAGCAAGAAAAAACTTTAGGTTTTTTTTTGCTAGCAATGTAAAACATTTTCCAATGTGTTACCATCTTTTTGCATGTAGTGTCAGTTAATATGGGCATGCAGCCTCACTGTTTTTTTCCAAGTCATAAATGATGAAAGGGTAAAACCCATAGAAAAATTAGGAAAATACACTTGGCAGCCAACACAAGCAATGCATAGGAAGTGCTGCAGGCAATTGGGTTTAGAAGTATAAACATCACATTAGTAGACCCATGAGATAGCATGATGTAGCCACACCTGGAGAGTCACTCTCCTATTCCCGTCCCAACCCACTAATGAAAACAAGGCTGAAGCCAAAATGTGAAGATTCAACTGTACAACATCATTTTTGGTCTCAAAGGCTAACTACATCAAACAAACGTAAAATAAGCTGGATTCACTTCAGCCAAAATATGTTTCTACTTGAAACAAGATCGAGTTCTGTCTAGAAGACCTCAGGATTTTACTAGATGCTGTAAATCTGTTCAGCAGCTGTGGGTGGCACCAGTTTCACAATAAACTGGGCTGTCGAATAAGTAGGAAAAGTCCTAGGTGAAATAGCTGAAAGCTGAACAATGAAACAATCATCAATTATTCATGGCTCTTTCCTGTAGGAAACATGTGCCCCCATTAGCTGAATATCACAGTGAAATATTCATACTAGTATCTGGCTCACAAAATACCAAGCATTTAATTTGCTAACCATTTTAAGAATAAAAGCGAAGAACCAAACCACCCCACAACAACCTTTTCCCCCCCCAAAAAAAATGGTTAAATAACAATCAGTTTTGTTTTTTTTTTTTAAGAAAGAAAAACACGAAACAACCACAGAAAATGCTCCAAGCATCCAATTGCATCACAAAAGTAAATGTCTGTATTCCTGTAACTCTCAGCATGCACAGGTCTCTAGGAGCTGTTTTAGCTAAGGGTTGGCAAATTAATCCTAGGACACCATTGGTGAGGTCTGGGGCACATACCAATGCAGACAGTGGAAACTCACCTGTGGGTGCTCCACCCAAGTCATAATACAATTTATTCTAACACAGGAAAGGCAAACCAGCCTTTAGCTTGTAGCCTGTATTAACCTCAAAGCCACACAAACTACTGCAACAAAGAATTCCCACTACAGGCATCACATCTAATTGAAACTAGCTGAAGAAAGTTGGATGTTTGATCCTAATGAGGCAATAGCTTGCTGATCATCAGAACGTGTTCCAGCAAAAACCCTACAGTTGATTCGGTCACCCAGGGGATTACAAAATGCATATTTTCCAGTCACATCCCTGCAAATATCATTGACTGTAGAGATGAACCCCCCCCCCTCAGAAATCTGCTACTAGGCTCATCTGTCGCACAGAATTAAGGCTGTCCTCTGCATTCCTCTTATATGCCATCCTTTGCTCACCTGTTCCTCCTTGCTACATGTTCCCACTCTTGTAGCTCTTCCAGAATAATCTCACTTGTCGTGAGTACTTAACCTGCTTCTGTCAGAATGATCTAAAATATTATTAAACTGTTTCTATGTTAATATGGGTCACTTTAGCAGAACCAGAGTAGAAAGACACTACACACAAAGTCACGCCTGTACACCAGGTGAGGAGAAGGAAAGGCAGTGACCAAGGGAGGAGCTGGCTTGGACAATGATTCCTTAATCTGGCTCAGCTGCATTCCACCTGATGAAAGTCTCAGTAGCCCTGATAGTGAAAGGTGGATCTTCTATGAAGACTTCCAAGCATGATTCTTTCTATTTATCTGGCTAGAATAACAGGCCTGAGCTTGGGCTGAATAAGTCATGGGGGGGGGGGGGGGGGGGGGGGGAGGGAATCCAAAATACCCCTGCAGTTGTGAAAAGAAGGCATGTAGAAGGCATGTTATAAATATTTCTTTCTCAAAAGGGAAAAGAAAACAAACCAAAACCAAAGACAAGCATGTAACTCAAGTTCAGCAGAAAACTGTCTATTTGACAGCTGTGACAAGTTTAGAAGAAATAATGCATGATTTCAAAATACTACTTTTCAGTGCAATTCCTTACACAAAATTTTTTCAACTGCTTTCACTGCAGGCAAAAGAGAAAAAATGCTGTCAACATTAATAGTGCCAGAGAGCTGACATTTTGAAGATGATGCTCAACATGGCAGTGTACTTTTCCAAACCATTAGGAGAATGTTATGGATCAACTTTGGAGCATGCAGTCTGTCTAATCCCCTTACATCCTCCAAAATGGATTTAAAATACACACAAACTCCAAATGCCCAATTCTGCCACAGTGAACCGCATCCAAGATTACAACTGTCCTTTTTGATTTGTTGCCAGTAGCACAGGTTCCTACTCTGCACTTTTTGTTTACTAATATTTTTCGAACAGATTGCAGTCATACCAATAAAGATGTGCTTTCTATGGCCACAGTCCTGCTCCTTAAATGGTACCCATTACATGGAACACCTTCAAAACCAAGTCAGATGCAGTTCTGGTAAGTTAAGGAAATGCCCTGAGGAACCCTTGCGGGACTGCAGCGACTTCTATATTCCACAGTCCTCAGTCCCCTCTAGAGGGAGTCCCCTAACTACTCTAAGGAATAGAGAACATTGCCCAGGACACCACATAATCTTCTGATTTCATTCTGCCTCTATTTGACCTTTCCTCTGAAGAAGCTGCATGATTTTGGGGAAAAGTGTAACATTACCCGGATTTCTTTTCTTCAAAAGTTACTTACGAGTAAGTCATTTTGCATTATCTTGTCCTTTCTTGGCCTCAAACAGGCAGCACATGAATACCATTCATGGCAAGAGAAAGTGGTCTTCCCTGTACTGAAAAGATTTGTTAGCTTCACCATTTATAATCTGAAAAATGAGACCTCGATCGAGTGTTACAAACTTCATGTAGTCAGTCTCTGCTGCTTTCTCTGCTCATGGTGGAGGAATACATGCGAGGGAGTTAGGCTAGGACTCAAAAAGTAAGCTAAATTTTTTTCAAAGCAGTGCGCATTTGTTTCCCTACTGCAGCACAAGAAGAGATGAATGACCACTCAATGCAATACTTCATTTATGTATCTGATATCTCAGTTAGTTGCGTATGACTTTTCTATTAAGATACACAGACACCTAGTACTAAAAGAAAATATTTGCAATAGAAAGAAAACATTAAAAGATTTTGCAAAAATTGGACTCCTGTTAGCAAACAGGAACTTTTTACAGCCCAGAGGAAAAATTCTCAAATCACATAGAGCAGGGAATGCAAGAGCAGTTTGAGAATCACTACTTAGATCAACAATTCCTGTTTCTGACTTTACGTACAAAGTAATCTATTCTCTATAGCAGTACCAGGGTATTTAACTCACTATGCTGGCCAGTAAAAACTACAAACAAGGCTCCTACTTATTCTCCCTCATACATCTTTTATTGAGAGAACAGTGGTCTTTTGAGTCTGTTCTCCTCCTTATGCCATCTGCTATAGAGGATATAACTTGTAGAAAAAAAAAGGTGCTTAACTTCCCCCTATAGGTGCATAAGGCAAGCGATGACCTAGCCCTACATATGCTATATATTACAAAGTCGTTATGCTTGCCCTAAGTGTCTCTTTTTTCCTTTTTTTCTTTTTTTTTCAACACCATATGGTACTATTTATCTTTGTGGGTACAAATAAAAATAAAGACTTCTTGAAACCACATTTGATTTATTCCTGACCACTGTAAAATCAGTAATAGAATACACTGTCAAACCACTGGCATGGAATGTGAATAATGTCTGTCCTCCATTCTGACTTCCCTTTCACACAAACATGCAACTACATCACAGAATATGAGGCCAGAAGAAAGACTCATGCCAAAGTTTGGGTCCACTGTACACAACCATTGCAAACACCATTTACCCGAGCAAGTTTCACAAATTCAGTTGTTCTAATAGAAGGTCTTAATGGATTGACAATTATGGGCCAGAGGACAAGGGGTAATGGGTTAAAACTTAAACAGGGGAAGTTTAGGTTGGATATAAGAAGGAAATTCTTTCCTGTTAGGGTGGTGAGGCACTGGAATGGGTTGCCCAGGGAGGTTGTGAATGCTCCATCCCTGGCAGTGTTCAAGGCCAGGTTGGACGAGGCCTTGGGTGATATGATTTAGCGTAAGGTGTCCCTGCCTGCGGCAGGGGGGGTTGGAACTGGATGATCTTAAGGTCCTTTCCAACCCTAACGATTCTATGATTCTGTGACAACAAAAGCTAACGGAAAAAAAAGCATACTGTTCCAAGAAGCCAAAGAAGTGAATTAGTGTTTTGACGCAAGCTACTGTGATGGCCAATTAAGAGTACTACCGAGGTTACTAGAAGCTGCTATCCAAAAGAATGAGGGAGTGGGGGAACAAAAGCACCAAAAAACACACTTCAAGCAAGGTGCTGACTCTTCCAGCATCTACCAGTCAGAAAGTATTTTCAGAATTAGACCCTAACCTATTAAAATTCTTCATCAAGGTAGCAAATTACTCATGAATCCACAATATTTTAAACCTCTGTAGCTGAATATTCATATTATCCCCAAGTGCTTAGATCACTTCAAATGGGCACATGGGAAATATGTGATGCTCAATTTGTGGTTAGTTACTAATGCAACAACATTCTACATTAATGAAACTCCTGATGTGCATTAATTACTGTACTGGCTTGTAACGCATTTTTGTGCCTATTAGTTTGCTAATACATAGAATAAAAATAAGCATGTATGACTTGTGTGATTAAGGAATTGTGAGCCACAGCTCATTTAAATTTAGAAAAACCGGACTGTATTAAGAAACCATGCAGGTTTCTCACCAGTGCCTCTTGTGCATGAGAAGATGCCATTAACAAAATGTATCAGCACATCTGAGTTCCTAGAAATGAACTTACCTTGGAGTCCCTAGAAATTTCTGTGATCTCAGTTGTTCAGACACATACAAAGATGCTGCTGTTGCCAGGAGTTCTCTTCTTTCGAGATCTGTCAACTTATGCCCTAGTTTTCAGAAAGCAGTTAAAGAAAATGCATTAGATATCACAGACCAACAAGGACATAAAAAGTAACAACTACCAGTGCAGACACTGAACAGTCCTTACGCAAAACTTGTATTTTCTCCCCCCTAAATTAAGATGAGGCTTAGCACAGCAGACGCTCTGAGTTTCATAGTTTAAATTGCATGTTTTCACACAGATCAGCCCTACTGCTAACACTGGTATCTCTGTTAAAAACAATTTGACAACTGAAAGAAAAAAAAAATGGAATGATGCTGCAGCATCTTGTTTTCGTTACTGAAATGTCACTGGTTGACATATTGTGCCTCATGCTGGTAAGGAATCCATCTGTACATTAGAACTTACTCAAAATATACAGCATTCTTTTTCAGTACTTTACCTTGCAAAGACTTCAGAACTTCCAAGCAAAAGGGATGTATAACTCAACAGTATAAGCCCCAGAAATACATGGGGATAAAGCTATTGTCAGCCCTAGGTCATTTAGTGCCATTTGTGTAATCATTAGTTTGCAGCTAATGGAGTTGAGTCATGTTTGGCACTTCATAAGCAGAAAATGGCTCAAAGTAGCCTACAATCTGAAAGCACACAAGCTAATAAAGGTTTGGATAAAAAGGTGCAAACCAGGGTGAGTGGAAGTGGCTTTTCTCCCAACCTGGTTTTGCTCCAGGAAGTAAAGATTAGTTAGAAAATCAATTGTCCATTCAGCAGGCTAAAAGACAGAGCACAGTACCCTCCCCACCTTCAGGTTAGAAACCACACAACACCAATTTGATATGAAAAACCAGCAAATAGGTGGCCAAGACTTGTGTCACCAGAGAAGTAAAACAGTCAAAACTGATGCAAGAGGGAGCAAAAGGACAAGTACTCAGTTCATAAGGCAGTAGCAGGAAATTAAAGTTGACATAGAAAGGACAAGAAGTGCAAGGCTGAATTGTCACAGAGAAAAAGAGGCAAACTTTATCTTCAGGAGAGAGATTTTGCACAGATGAAAGCAGAAGTGTTTAAAAAGCCAGAGGATAACATGATAAATGAAGTTAAGAAAAGATAAAGGTTAAGACTGAAAGATTTAGCTGAGCTCAGTTACAACACAGCTCTCAAGACGTACTTTATATGTACATATCACAGCAAATGCAAATCATCCATGTCAAATACAGATTTCACTGAAGTTGAAGGTATGTGGGAGGAGGGGAAGGGGTTCAGTAGGCTGCATTCTCCTGAGCAACTGTGCCCAGGGGACATGTTTGCTTCCAGTCCTGCAGCAGAAAAACAGTTACACAGCTCCCTTCTACATCACCAGTCTCTCATCACCTCAGCACTACTGCATGCAATATTAATTCACATTCCCTAGTACTGGTCACTAGCAAGTGACAGTTTGTATCAGTAACATAAAGTAAGACTAATACAATCCTCAAGAAAATCCAGAATGAGGCCTCTGGAAAGGACTGGAGCAGACTTTACAGTAACAAGTGCAAAATCTCAAAACAGGACATCTTCTGCACAGGACCCATTATTCCTCTGGGCATATTAAATATGAATAGGTAAAGAGGCTGCTTATTGTCCACCTCAGCAATGCAATCATGTCATGATGATGGAAATACACTCATTACAGTTCCAGCTAACAGTACAAAGGAGCTGTCACAGGACAAAAAATGAAAATTTAAAAATAACAAAAGCCAGCAAATCTGTATCAATCCATTTTTAATTCAGTCCATATTAACATATCCTGGCTAAAGATTACTGCAACTTCCCTTGCTCAGTGTTTATTATTTTTTATCTGCACTGAAATGAAAACTGTCTTCACTTTAACAAATGCATGCAGAAATACAAATGCTGGAAGGCTGAGTAAACAGCTTGAGAAACAAACTCGATCTTTCCTTTGCCAGTTATTTGAAAAACTGATTGCAAAGCAAAAGTCAAAAAACACTGAACTTTTGTCCTATATGCATATATACACACAGGCATATGTGTATATATAAACCTTATATGAATATACAATGCAGTAACATCAACTATCTGGCTCCAAAATGTGCCAATTTTTCAATTGTACACACAGGGAAGAAGCCCTGAGCTCATTTTTCCAAAATGTTGTATCTAAAATTGCTGATTTGTTTAAATGTCTCAGGTAAAGACACATCAGGAATCTACACTAAAACCTCTGCTTGTTAGTCACCCTGCCTAACATCCATGACAAGTCCATGTGACTGCATGTTCCCACCTGCTCCAACACACACTAATAGTATCAACTCATAAGAGAACAAGGTAAAACTAGAAAGATCCCAATTTGAAGGTCTTATTGCATGACTTTCATATTGGATTAAATCAATAACTGCTTTTGCACTTGCTGTGCTGCAAGAACTATTTTCTCCCTCTATCTTCAATAAAAATCAAACTCCAAGCAAGGAACAAAGGTCAATAATTTGAAACAGGTTAACAACTGATCAAGAGTTACAGTCACTGCTTCATTATTATAAACAGGAAAAAATATTTATCCACTTTCTCTATTTGTCACTATTTGCATTATTAGTTGCGGCGCAGATACGGTAAGCAGAAAACTGGTCATGACTGTAGTACCCAGTGTAGGATTTCTGGGAGATAATATAAAGTGTTAAGAAGGAGATACCAAAATTGAGTTTTGGTCTTTGGCAATAAAGATACAATTCTATCACAGAATGTCCTTAGCATAACTTTGGAGGTAATACCTTGGAAGCCTGTTTAAAGGCTGCTTCCTAAGGACAACAATTTACCTTTTTTATACAAGACAGACTGCTATCAGTACAGCCTTAGTTCTCTGAACTCCAGACCCATTTCCCTTCTGCTCTTGCTCTGCTTGCTATGCTTAGCAGAATTTAAACAGTTTTGAATCTAAACTTTCAATTCCATTACTATATTTGTAAATACACAAATGTTCCAGATAGTGAATACCTTTATTTCACTTCAAGTATTATTTTACTTTAGAAGCCACTGCTTGGGATTTCCACTCTGTGTCTTGAGGCATAAGTTAATATTCACCATCAATAGAGGTATAACAACCCAACCTCTCACATTCACCATGCAGAAGATAGATCTGAAAAGCAACAAAACTACCTCTGGGGCTCTTGTCCACGTGCTGCCTTGATAGGGAGTGAAATGAGTAAGCTGCAAGGATTCCCCAGCTTCCAACATGAGAAGTTCTGCCATTGCTCTTTCCTACTCTCATCACTGCAGACTCCTGGGCTACATGGAGATTTCATCTCCACTATAAAATGTGAAGCTGGTAGCTCCCTCGTCTCTCTGCTTAACCTGGGATATGCTTCTGCATTACCATGATCATCACTGAGTGATTACATAAGGTGAACATACATTATATAAGGAGAATGTAAAACAGAATTAATGGCTATAAAATTAAGTCACAACTGAAGGAGTGGAAGCACAGCTGTTCATATTATTTAAAACTAGATTGCACAGATCTATTACTACTAAATGACAGAACCCTGGTCGGAAGGAAGACAAGAAAAAAGTGTTTCTCTCTCACGTCCCTGATGTTATGATTGCTTAAATCAATATTATCCCAGTATCCCCCAAGCTGAGTCAAAAAGATTCATGCAATTACTTTACATAACCAACTTCAAATTAAATTACATAAAAGGTCATTTTTCCCATAACAGTCTCATTTGCATTTTGTCCTAGAAATGTGTTTCCTACTATCAATTACAGGAAAAAAAAAAAAACAGAACAAAACAAACAAGCCCTGGTTATGTGCCCTGGCTTATTACTTAATACTTGAAAAGTGACTGTTTTCTGACTGGGAAGAATAAAAATTAGAAGCAAAATGGGCAAGATAGAAAGTACAGTGCATAATTCTGATCCATAGCAGTGCAGGCAATGTCATTCCGGGGTTCTGTTTTCATTTCCCCAATGTTTTCCTCATTTATATTTTGAAATGTATACCAAGTAGGCTGAGGCAGAAAACAAAGTTGGATGTCATTACAGGGTTTAATTTCTTCTGAAGCCCACCCAGAAGCTCTGCTCCACGCAGATGGTAATGGCAAAAGACAATATTGTCTGCATATGCAATCTCAAACCATTCGGAAGAGTGAAGAAGTATGTCTCTCAGAGAACTTGTGATCACTGATAAAGATAGAGGCTATAGCACACAGAAAGAAAACTTCTGCTATTTTGAATTATAGAAATTAAAAAACCAAATCTCAGTACTAAAACAGATATCCAGGAGAAGATTAACTGTGATACAGACTGAACCAAAAAGTATGATCCAGGGTACTAACCTAAGTATTCTTGAGTTTAATCTGCTCTTTGTCAAAGACTCCTCTTAGATCTTTGTGAAAACGGAGATACTTTCTGCGCCTATAAAACCGGGATACTAGATCACATATTGCTTCCTCACCAGGAAGGTTAAAAAGTACACAGGCATCCCAGGCTGCTTTGAACCTGCAGAAGGACAGCTCATCTGACGATAACTCTAATTAGTTTTGCTCATTGCTTCAGTATGCTTAGCAAATACTTCTATTCTGTGAGAAAAGGGCTTGAAGGCCACTCTAAGACAGATGTATTTGTGTCACCCGACCTAATCAGTGTTGCTGCACTCACCCTCAGATCCACACTCCTCCCAAAACATGCATGTTTGCTCAGAGCAATAACCCAATCCAGCTGACCCACTGCC